>NC_136689.1:4653949-6018949 GCF_903797595.1 Erithacus rubecula | reverse complement strand
AGCCTACATTAAATCATGTAAACAGCATAGAAAGAGTGGGAGCTTCAGTCTGATGCGATAGCTTTCTTAAAAGGAAAACAAGGAAAAAATTAGGTGTAATGTGCTTGCAGCTGCAGGACTCTGGCAATAGGATTTTGGAAAATGTAATTTAAAGATGTGTTTGTATGGATTGTTTTTGTTTACATTTCTTTAAAAAAATAAACACTGTTTTGTGTTTGCTTGTAGAAATTTAATCAGCATTTTGAACCAGGTTAGCTTTTTATTTTGTACTTAAAAATTCTGGTACTGACACTTCACAGGCTAAATATAAAAAAAAAATGAAGTTTTTTTTTTGTGTGCACAATTAAAGTGGACTGTAAACTGTTGGTATATTCAGTAATACAGTTCTGAACTTGTAATGTATATGGCATGATGTATTTTTATCTTACAGAATAAATCAATTGTATATATTTTTCTCTTGATAAATAGCTGTATTAAATTGTTTCTTGAATATTTTTCTTCTCTTGTACAATATTCCAACATCCTACCAGTATTTGTCCTACAGTTTTTTCTGTTCTGTATAATAGTATCTAATGTTGGCAAAAAAATACAAAAACAACACAAAAAAAAAGAATTTTTTGAAGTATACAGAGTGTTATGGGTTTTGGAATTTGTGGAAACAGATTTAGAAGATCAGCATTTACGAATAAAAATATTTTACATCTATGAAGTCATCCTCCTGTTGTCATTTGAGGTGTCTGGTTTCTGCTTCTTTCAGGATCTGTCTTCCACCATTAAGGAGTATTTTTCCTTCCCCCTTCTCCTTTCATAGTGGGTGCTGCATGCTCATCTCAGCCCATGAGTTTGAACCCTTAACACCCTTCCCAGTCCCCTCCATGCTGCAGGAGGGGGGGTGAGCAAAGGACTGACTGGGGTTAAACCTCTGTGCTGCTGCTATGACTGTGCTGGACACCAGAGACATTCCCAGCAAGTTCTCAGCACAGATCCAGACTAAAAACAGGCTCCAAGGTTTATCAGGAGCAGTGGGAAGCAGCCAGGCCAGAGCTGTTCCCTGGTGTTATTTATATGGTGCACTTTGGCTGTTGCAGGATCTGTCTGCTCCTCTGGCAGCCACGGCCACCACCCACTCCAGGAGCCAGTGAGAAGGAGGTACTTGATACAGGAGCTTAAAAATCAGCCCCAGCTAGAGTCTCCTTTACAAATAATAAATTCTCAGTATGACAGCAAGCTGAGGGCTGCCTTCCCTGGGCTGAGGCTTTTCTTCTGTTCCTTTTCACCAGAGCCTCCCAAGTCAGCTGGGAGCAGTCACTCAAATGCAGGGCACCACTCTCAACTCCTGCTTACCCCAAGCAGCCCAGCTGGGAACAGACCCCCAGCCCAGGGCTGGGTTTTCCCAGCAGAGATCTCTCACCCTCCCACTGGCTGTGTGGCTGCAGCAGATGTGTCTGTGGCCAGGAATTCCTTGCAGGAACAACTGACACTGTCCAAAACTCCACCATCTCCATCTCCTCCTGGAAACCAGCTCTGCTCCTGGTGACAGCAGCCTCCACCTCTCCCCACTGGGAGCCAAAGGTCAAAATTCTCTGTGGCAACAGACTGTAAATAAAGTAAGCTGCTCTCCCTGCTTGAAGATTTGTTTGGGTTTTCTGATCTTTTTACTGTTTTATTTTTAAAGGCAACAGAAGAAAAGGCCAAGCAAGGCTTCTGCACAATGTGACTGTCACAGAAAAGCCCTGCACACAGCTGGGAGCAGCTGTGCCAGCACCTGCTGCAGTCAGGGTGAATGAGCCAGCCATAACTGAAGCTGCAGCACAGCTTCACCCCAGCAGACTGGAGTTTCACACAGCAAGCACCCAGGCTGCCAGAGGAAGGGTTCACCCCAGCCCTGCAAGCCCTGCCTGACTGCAGGAGTCTCCTGGGAACTGATGGCAAGACTCCAGGTGTTCCTGAGCAAGGCACAGCACAGGCTCAGCTGACCAGGGGGACTGGGGTTGATATTAGAGGCTTTTTATGAAGGAGCTTGGCTGGTGTCTTATTTAACTTAATTATTCCCACTGTAATGCTTTATCTGAAGAACTTTCACTTCAGCCAAGCAGTTCTGCTTTTTAAGCCCTGGTACCTGGTTCTCCCTGCCAGGGGCTCACTTCCTCCAGGACTAGAGGATGAGGCAGAGCAGCTGCATTGTGGCCAGGCCACTCTTACCTGCTCCTTTGCATCCTCCTGCTTTTCTCCTCCCAGCCCTGGCAGGTGGCTGAAGGACCAAACACAGTCTGGCACAAGCGAATCTCCTCTCTGCAGAAAGATGTGGGTCTGTAATTCTCCAGCATTATCATCATTTGCTTCACACTGCCCAAAAGCTCAGTAAGTAGATGCTGGAGTATTTGTGCAGCTGGAGAATGTTCTGCTGCCCAAGGGGAAGGGCAAGGCTGTCCTGGTACTTCCAAGATCCGAGCTGCACATTCCCAGGTCACTGTGGAGTGGCAAACAAGGCCAATAACGGTGCTAACAAAAAATACACTCGTTAAGAGCAGCTTTTCTCTTCTGCAGGAGCTTCCACACACTGAAGAAGCTGAGGCAGGAAGTCAAAGAAATAGTAAAATAAATGAAAACAGAGCAGTGGAGGAAAAACCCAGAAATTATCTGTCAAGTCTTCCAAGATGTGAGGAGAAAAGGAGTCAAAAGAAGCAAAGACCCAAACTGTCTGAACATTAATTTGCATCAGTATCTAAGTTGGTGTTTTCTGGGCTACAAAGAGTACAGCTACAAAGAGTAAGGCCATACAAATTAATAAAAAAACAATACTTTATTTTAAATGCAGCTACTGTCACGAGTCATCAAAATAGACTTTGCAATAGTTACTTTCTTTTAAATATAAGGTGACAAATGACAGCAAAGAACTTAAACTACATGAAATGTCCTAAAATTAAAAGAACTAAATTTAAATATTACAAATGACAATTATCAGAAGACGAAAGGGAATAAAAATATTTTCCAGAAAAAGTAAAATAATTTTGGCCAGTAAACTCATACTAGAAACGTAAATTATTGAGATACTGCAAATGAAATAGCCAAGAACTCCTTTCCAATACTGTCATTTAGAAGATCCACAAAGCTGAAATCTCATCTCACCCTTTAAATTACATTGCTCTAATGATTTCTCTTACTTAAAACCAGTCCAATAATCCAGGATCATCCAAGGAATTGATGATAAATTTCACTTCTTCGTGCAGTGGGGCTGCTGCTCTCAGTGTGTGCCCAGGGACCAGTGACCACCTGGACCTTCCCACGCCCAGCTCCCCAGGGCAGGGCATTGCCACAGCTCCTTCCATGCTTGTGCCAGGGGCAGCAGCAAGGGCTCTGCACAAAACCCTCCAGAGTGACTGCAGATGGTGGCTGAAGGGGAACCAGGGCTCAGCTGAACTCTCCTCAGCCCCCTCCTGGCTGTCTCAGCTCTCAAAGTGCCACTGCTGAGGAAGGGAGCCGTCGCAGATGGCCACGGTGACGTAGCCCTTGTGGCTCAGGGGATCCACCACCTTCAGGCACTGCCCCACTGACACCTGGTACAGGCGGCTGTTTTTCTGCAGCAGACAGAAAGACAGATGGGATTGATTTACTAAAACTTCTGTTCTCCATTGTCCAACTGGAGCTGAAAGTGATGCCCAGGGGGAGGGGATGCTCCTTCCTGACAGATGAGCCTTTCAGCAGCCTCCCCAACACACCAGACCCACAGCAGCAGCAGAGTACAGCACACCCCAGAACCACATCCAGACTTTGAAACAAAGGCTCTCACGTCCTCACAGCCCCCAGTTGGGATTTTGTTTATGCCACAGTTTTTTAATGAGGTGGAGGGATGATCAAACCCATTCCCCAGCACCCAGCAAAGAGAGAGCCCACAAGGCTGCAGTGGGCACAGACAGATCATAGAATCCTAGAATGGTTTGGGTTGGGAGGGACCTTAAAGATCATTTAGGTCCCTGTCATGGGGCAGGGACACCTTCCACCAGATCAGGTTGCTCCAAGCCCCATACAGCTTTGTCATGAACATTTCTAGGGATGGGACATCCACAGCTTCTCTGAGCAACCTGTTCCAGCATCACACCACCCTCACAGCAAAGAATTCCTTCCTAGTATCTAACCTGAACTTGCCCTCTGTCAGTTTAAAGCCATCCCCCCTTGTCTTACCACTCCATGCTCTTGCCAAAAATCCCCCTCCAGCTCTCCTGTAGCCCCCTTAGGCACTGCAAGGATGCAGTAAGGTTTCCCTGGAAGTCTCTCTTCTCCAGGCTGAACAGAGATCCCTGCTCTGCATCTGACCATGCCTCAGCAGTGCCACTGCCCTCAGCACCCACACATTGTGACAGCCTCATGCATGGTGGGTACCCATAAGACGTAACAAGGCCAAACCCTAGCCAAGAGTGACAAGGAAACAGATCCTAACCTTTTATTACCTTTAGAGGACTGTGCCATCTCCTCTACCAACAGCCAGTTGCAACTGGAAAGTGCTGTCTGCACAGCCCCAGCAGCTGCCATGAGCAGGCACCTCCTGCTCTCCTGCACAGAGGCAGCAGATCCACGAGAGCAGCCATGCCAGGCTCTGTCACTGCTTATGGCAACAGATGTCCACTGATGCAGGAGGACATGATAAGAAAAACACAACACTGCTTCCAAAATATTTCCCCAGTCCTAGTCTTGTACTACAAGTGACAGTGCAGTTAGTATTTCCCTTTATCAATGACTCACCTTGTTTGAAAACACTTGGTATCTCAAAGGTCCCAGCCAGCACCATATTCCTTATGGGAAAGGTGCCCCACAACTTCCATTTGCCTTTTCATGGCCCCCTGAGCCTTCTTCAGCCCTAATTCAGTCTGACAGGATGGGACCAGCATGTGCAGCACAAACTGCCATGGTGTGCTGACATTTTCCTGCTTCAGTTTCTATTCCCTTCTTTATCAGTCCTAGTATTTGACTTGCTTTCTTTTCTTATGGATCACTGATGAGCACCAGTGTGACCCTGTTACAGATCCCCCTCCCACACCCACTGTGGCCATGGCCAGCTCAAAGCCCACATGTCACACATGAAGTGCAGGTTGTCCACCCCTGCCAGAGGCATCACCAGCAGCCACATGCACCCAATGTCAGTGGCCATTCCCTCACTCTAAAATCCTGCCTGCTAACACAAGCTGCAGAACCTTCAACAACCTCTGCTTAGCAGAGCTGTTCAGATCACTGTTTCCACTGCCCCTGGCAGCTGTGGCTGTGAGCCCTGGGTTCACACTGTACCTGCCTCTATCTTCACACCATCCTGGGCTGAAACAGGACTTGTAGGACTCCCTTGGGAGCATGGTATGAACCTGAGACAGGCTGTGCAGAGCTGTGCTGGCAGCACCTTTGGCAGTGCTGGCAGGGCTCTCCCTCCCTTTGTTCAACCATTTTGGTGCTACAGACTCTCTGCTAGGCTGAGATCATGTGAGGGGCAGCCTCTGAGTGAATACCCAGGAGACAAATTCCATGTGTGAGCAGCACTGGCTCAGTTTTGTGGAATTGGCCACTCCAGGATTTAACAATTAAACTAATGAGATCAATTACAGGGCAGAAGCAACTGCTCTGCCCTGTGCTTCTTCAAGCACTAAGCAGGAAACACCATGTGGACTCCTCCTGTCTCCCAGGCCTACAAACACTACACAACAAAGCTCTGAGGTAGATTTTGTTCTCTCTGGCGTATCCCACAAGAGGTACAGTGCTGTGGGCACCTGTGACTGGCAGAAGAAAGGCTCAGTGGAGCTGCAGAAAGCATTCTATGTTGCAAAAGGCCTGCATGTCCCAGAGCTCAGCAAAAGTCTTATGAAGACTGAAATGCAGCTATCAAAGCCTGTGCAGCTTCTGTATAGGCTGCTTGAACCATGGGCTGGGCTCTACAGTGCAACTGCCTTGGTACATCTGAGGTTTAGCCACAATTAAACTCAACCCTGATGTGCTGTTAGTGCTACTGTCCCTGACTGAGACATTGATGACAAGTAATGTGCCCTATGGCAGCCTGTCACTTACCCCAAATGTCCACTGCTGTGAGCCACCGGAGCCGTGGCACTTCATGAGACGAGGGGGATCGGAGGAGCGAGTTTCCGAAACATCCAAACAAAGCAGATTATTTAAAATCAGCTCATGATCCTCATTGTAAATCCAGACCTGGAAGAGAAGACAGAAAAACATTCATGCCAATGTTTCAGGGCAGTTTCCTTGAATCTTTTGTTCACCTACAGAGGAGATGCTTCAATATCTGGACGTCAGAGATGGGCCTTGCAGTGAGTGGTGAGAATTGAATACAGCCCTTCCCTGGGGCCCCACCTGCATCAAGCAGGAATGCCCTGGTTCATATTTGCAGCTTCAACTGCAATTGTGTTCCTGAATTTACAAGACAAAAGAGTTTCTCTGTGATCACACTGAAAATCACTGTCAGCTCCAACAAGCAGCAAGGACACAAGCTGTCAGTCTGTCCTCTCCCACACGCTGCCTGAGCACAGCAGGTATTTTTATTCTAGGCACAGAAAGGTGTCAGGCACCTTCAGCTGCTGCTGTGCACCCTGCTGGCTCTCAGCAAGGCACATCTGGATGTTCAGAGAAGCAGGAACAGCAGCCTGGTGCAGCTGCAGGAGCTGCTGGTTCTCCCTCCCTTGTTTAGATCCTCCAGGCCTGCAAAGACCTGGAGCTCTCATAACCAATAGGACACTGAATCCCAAGTCAGAAAGCAAAGAAATTAAGGAACTTGGGGGTGTGCACCTCAAAATATCCTAAGTTACAGAGTGGTAGAGAAAAGAGAAGAAAGCAAATGGAAACTGCAGCCCTGCAGTGCAGGGGAGATCTTGGGACAATTCTGGCTCAGCAGCCAATGACAGCTATTCCAAATGCAGAGTGGAGCCCTGGCATTCACAGGGCAGATGGACAGCACTTCCCAGCCTCTGGGGATGTTGAGCAAGGCAATTCCCTTTCCACCAGCTTGTGAGCCTGTGAACAAGAGGAGCTGAGCCACTCATACCTGTCCCTGGAGGACCTACAGACACACAAAGTTCTTGTGGTGTGCTCTGGTTCCAGTCCTGGTCCCATTTCTCACAGCTCAGTGCTGCACTTGCCATGCCCACTGTTTAATTTTTTTTTTTTTTCTCATTAAGTCTGCATGAGTTTCCCAGTCAGAGTACAGAATATCTAACTCCAGCAGAAAAGTCAGGCACATTAATTTGGATTTGTCTCTTTTTTTGGCCTATGAAACTACAGCCAGCCTTTTGGAAGGAGCTGGGATTTGGGACACAGCCTCAGTTGGACAGCATGATTGGAAAGCACATAGCTCATTATTATAGAGACCACCATAACACAAGGAAGGCTTCCTTGGAAGAAGTGCAGGGATCACATTAAAACTTGCCCCTACCTCAAGCATTTTGTACTTTCTAAAATACTCTTTTCTGTTTGAAAATACTCTTTTCTGTCATGGAAAAGAAAGCATGGCAAGATTAAAGAGGGAGGAGAGAATGGAGAAATGACAGGACTTGCCAGAGAGAATTACTATTGAAAGAATAATGATGGAGCCAAATCCAAACAAGAAATGAACTGGTAAGAATGGAGAGAAGACTGCAGTGACACAGGGAACAGATCTATAATCAAAAGCTGAGTAATGGCAAAGAACACAAGACAGTGGTTAAATCCAGTGTGATACTTCTCCTGAAAGGCTTACACAAGACAGCAAAAATTAATTTCAAACTAATTATGTGTTTAGTGTAGAAAACAAAGGAAAGAGAAAAAATAGGCCCAAATTTGGTTCCAAATTCAGATTAGAGTATCACTATGAACTTGCAGATTATAAACAGATTCAAGCATTGAGAAAGTAAAGCCACCCCATGAGGTTTCTTTGTTATATAATTGCAAGCCTTAGCATACTCCAAAATTATTAACTAAATTTTCTGCTGAAGAGTGAAAGGATAATGTTCAGCTCTTGTTGCTAAAAGCTGTAAGGAGTAACAGGAAAGAAACTCCTGGCAGGCAGCACAGTATCTAAAGTCTATAAGCAGAAAGGTGCCTTCCCAGGATTTAGGTCTTATTTCTGAGAGCTCTCTTATCCTCCTATGTATTTTCTTAAAAAAAAAAACAAAAAAAATCCCAACAACAAACAAACCCAACCATTAAAAAATCTAATCAATTAATAAAAAAAGGAGGCAATAGATATGCAGGATATTTTCAACCTGTATGCACTCCCTAACTAGCAGAGTTAGGAAAACATCACTGTGAAGGCTTTGGTTTCCAAAACTGGGATTGTGTCCTGTTCCCACACTCAGGAAAGCAGCCCCTTAAACTGCTGTCCCCAGAGACACATGGCAATGATCTGCTCCAGAGGTCTGGGGAAAGTCATGGCCATTTCCACTGGTGTCAAACAAAATCAATGAGATGCAATTAGAGTATAATGAATCATTTCTGCTTTCAAATAAAACCTAAATGGCAGATGTTATGCAAAAATCCCTTCTCCAGAACAACATTTATTATGTTTGTAGTTAAATAAAATACTTAATTTGGTCAATGCTGTAGGACTGGCCTCTTTCTAGCAGATTTTTCTCCCTGCCACTCAACACAGGCAACAGGTTCATGAAAGGTGCATGGACACCTTCAGGGAGGTGCACAGCATGTGCTACAGTAGATCTTGTGGACAAAATAAACAGTGGGAGATCCAAACTATGAGTTAGTCTAAACTTTTTTACACAGGTGCAGTTTAGGAAGAACTGGATGTTTAATCCAGACCCCTCAAAATGTAATTTAAGCTATTCACAGATTTAAGACTGAGGCTTCCTAGGACTTTACTTCATCCATGTGACTCAGACAAATCTCACAGCCTTCTCCTGAATTTGAAAATTATATGAAAGAAGCCAGGAAACATCTGCCTACCCTTTGGCTTTCAGAGAGCACTGGAGTGCAGCAAAAGGCATGGCTGCATGGCTGGCCAACTGGCAAAGCTTTGTGGATACACATTTTTATCTGATCTGAAATTTCATTAGTACTAGCGAAATACATTGAAAATTTTCAGGATATACTAGACAGTAACTACTGCAGAAACAACCCTTTGTCTGAAAAAAAATCCCTGCCATGTCCCATGGAGTATTCCAGTACTTCTATCAGTTAAAATCTGTTGCTTAGCCTGGCATGGTTATATTATCCTATCAGATGCTTTGCAAAAGATAAAAATTCAGCTTAAGAGCACAAAAAAGCTGCCTCAGCCCTGAGGAGGAGATGTGCCCAGCCATTTGCACCATCACATCCATCTGCAGATACTTCAGCTCCTGTTATTATGGACAGCCATGGCATCACAGCACCAAACAGGCTGTGACAATCACCACAAACAGCCAGCTCTGATGGGGGGCTCTAATCACTGTTTGAAGCTATTGCTACTCTGAAAACCCAACACCCTCCTGAGGGTCATTCCAAAGCAGGTATGTGCCTCTGCTCCACAGTTCAGTGTGCCCCTGATGCTTCAGGACAAACATTAGAGGAACCAAAGAATTGTGCCTTCAGTAGTTTGTGGGAAAGCAGCAAGACTGAATCTGCACATCTTCACACTCATCCAAACACGTGCTGTGCCAGCAAAGCTAACTAACAGCCATGATCTAGAGATCTAAGGAGAGAGATCTCACAGAGAATTGCACATGGGAGCAACACTTTGTAGTTTGAGCCATGAACAGCTTGTAAAGAACATGTTCTTATACTTATTAAGTGCTACAGGAATGTTAACAGACTTTAAGTCCTGTGCTTGAGTACACTTTTTCAAGGTCCAGAGCACAGATGCCTCTTCTGTCACTTCAAACCTTTCTATAAGATCCCATCACCTCTTGTGCTGTTTCTAACAAGATTTTTGTTACTTATTCCTAATTTTCTGTTCAGTCCCCAGAATGATCCCAGACTGTTTCTATTACAGTTAATGAAGAATCATAGTTTTCATTATAATTTAAAGACATAATTTTTAATATATTTTCTAGGTACAAGAACCACTTGCCTTATTACTTTCTTCTATAACAAAAATACAAACAGAATGTCAGTCATGTCAAGCCTGAGAAAATAGAACAGTGTGATGTGCTTGACTAATTTTCAACTCTACTTAATGATGACCATCTAAGTCAACTACAATGAAAAGGTTTGTCCCTAATGCTGATACAGTTTAAAGCTACAGAATATATGTTATTTCTTTCACATCCAAGTTAAATGAGAAATTTAAATTCCTTAGCAGCCATGAAGGCTAGAGAAAGCAAAGCAAGCATAAACCAAAGGCAAAGCAGAATTGCTTTTAAGGCCAGTCCCATGACTTCAGAGGCTGGTCAGCTCTCACATGCAATCACCAGACAAACACAGGGATTTTTCCTAGGACAAAGGCATAAAATAGATGATTCTAGAGCAAAACCAGCTGAAAATGCCAACAAGTTGAGTGAAACAACAGTTAAAAGCTTCCAATAGTCAGGATGTTTCTTGCTATTTTTACAAGCAGAAGCTGCTAAGTGTCATCTTTCTCTACATTGTTCTCACATATCTATAGCAAGATTGTTCAAGAGGTTATGACAGCAAGTTGGCTGAATGCACTCTTGGGATTTATTAGGAGAACAAAATAAGTCTAATAGCAGAAAAACAGTGTTAGTTGACATACTTGGTTGAAGAACAAAATCATTGTGAAAGAAGATAGCACAGCCAGTTTTTTTATGAGAACCAATTGCTAAATTTACCATTAGTAAACCAGATTCATGAGAAAAGAAGCCAAAGAACAACAATCAGGGCACAGATTTGTCTTTCTCAGCAACAAAGGGATAACTGAAGTTTGTTTCCCTGGATTAAAAAGTCAGAAAAAAGTTTTGATATGGAAAACCAACAATTTCTCCTTCAGGCATGTGGCACTTCATTATGAGAAATATTGAAGCAAGGAGAAGGGAAGCATAGCTGTGTGGACATCATGCCCAGGCTTCCTCACCCAAAGACAGAATTACTCAGAAAGCAGCACTGCAGCTTTGGCACAGCAAATGTACAATCACTTGGTGATGATGGTGCCCAGCAGTTCTTATTACACTTATATTTGTAAGACTTGCTGGCTGTCTTACAGCTCATGGAATGGATCAAATACAAGAACCTCCATTCCCACTCCAGCCTTAATTAACCCACCTTTAACACAGGAACTCACAATTTGGTCACAGTGATGATTTCTCAGTGTTCCAGAGGTGAAGTACAAGGATGTACTTGTACTTGCTCCTGTGTGACAACTGGAACCTGAAGGCCATGTGTCAAGAGCCAGCCACACTTATCCAGAGAACTGCAAACACCCCTCTGTCTTCCTCTGCCACACTCAGCTGGTGAGGCCACAAGTAGGAGGAAGAAAGTCCCATGAGGTGACAAAACACACAGCATTTTGCTGGGACTGTCACAGATCACTCTGCCTCCACTGCTGAAAATACCTTCATACCTTTCCATACCCTGAAAACTGCTGCCCATGTCACAGGGCACCAAGTTAGTCCAGCACAACCCACCTTCACTAAAGCTATGCTGCTTTACATCCCATGCTCCATTTATTGTGCCTTTAATTACTTCTCTCTTTAGATCCAACCTAACTTTTAGAATTGGGTCCCATGGGCTCCCAAATCATAATGTTCTCAGAGTAGTTCCTAGCTATGTAAGCCTGTAAGGCATTAGCTGAAGATCTCTCTACCCTGAAGACTTTTTATCCAAGTCCTAAATTTCTGTCACCTGAAAGAAGTGAAACAGCAAAGGCTTCATGTAGCAATGCAAAAATTCTCATTAGGTTTTCACATCTATCCCTAATTAATCCCCAGACCAGCAATTCACCTGTAGCCAAAGAATCTTCTGAATTCCTTTTATGTAGCAACAAATCATTCATTTATCCCAAGCTGCAGCCACTCCAGCAGCAGAGGACTGATTGCACAGTACACAAACACCAACAGGGCAGGAAAGGGCTGCTTTAAATTCCAGTATGAGGAACCAACTGAAAGACCTGCTACAAATTCTGAAGTGCCAATCAATGGATTATGAACCCATCAGGAGCCACTTTAGGGCAGCCTTCAGCCAAATACAGAGATTCATGCCATAAAGACAGGAGATTATAATATCCCACACAGCATTAGTAGGAGCTCCAGTGTCCTTGGCCAACCCCATGGTTTGAATGATCCTCTGTAAACAGCCTGTGTGCTGAGATGGCACAGCAGGGCACTTTGCCAGCAGGAAAACATTCTGGTCATTTAAAGACATGAATCACTGTTCAGTATGATTTGGAATCTCCTACCTGGTTCTGATCACTGTAGTCACATTCCCGAACCACCACCAGGCCTCCTTTCTGACTTGGGTGGCCCTGGGCAACCAGGCATTTGTTGGTTTGGAGGTGATACAGCTATAAAAGGAAAACAGTTTGTTAGTCAGAGCAAAACACAGCCCTAGATCTCAGTGTGCTCAAAGCCTAAATCCCTAATGCTCAAAAAAACTCAGCCAACTCTTCCAGTAATTAAAAAAATCTTCCCTGTTAAAATACCATTCTGTTTCTCAGACAATTTGGAGGAAAAAACTGCATTAAACAGTTCCAATTTGCTTTCTAATTATATCAAGATTTCTCTCTCTGGTACAAGTGTAGTACACACATCCTGGCTCAGCACATGCTGGCTCTACTCTGTCAAGGTTCTTTGCCCTCTCTTCACTCTCCATGGAAGTCTGAGGCCCCACAAATTCTGCTCAGGAATATTGACTGTACTGTATAAACTGCATTTTACTACTGTTTAGCTCAAACATAAATCTCCTCCTAGAGCTTCTCTTCATGGAACAGGACCACCTCCCTGAGAAAAGAGAAGAAAATACTGAAATAAAAACAACTTTAGAGATTGATGTTGTTTTCAAATTGATTTTCAAGAGCATTTACATAATTGAAAAGCCACTGTTATCAGCTATGGTATTTTACTGACGGATCAGGGAGGAAGAGAACATTTTACAAACATCCAAATGTTATTTTTGCTCTAATGCCCCACCTAGTCTGATTTAGGGGAATGGTGTATCAGAGGACTGAATTCAGGTCAGAAGCCTATCCTCTGATGCAGAACTGTAAGCACCTACCATCAAAGCAAACAAGGAGTCTCTCAGCAAGCTGGCAATCTCTCTTGATTTGAACAAGGATGCCCTAAGAGACATCCAAGGCATTTTCTGCTGTACAAAGTTAAGGTTGTTCCATTTCAAGAATCAAAAAATCATTAAGATCTTGAGGTATCCCCACAGAGGTACTCAGGGAGACAAAACACCTCTAATTCTGGTTTTAAATTACACACATGCTCTGAACTAACTGCTGGCCAGCAGACTGCTTCTTTTCAGCCTGATTATTTTTCTTCCCCTGATGTGGTGGGGATCAGGCTCTTCAGGCAGCAAACACAGCCAGCACACTATGAGCTGAGAGATGGCAGGGCCTCAGATCTGAAACCCACATTAAAAATACTAATTTCCAATCTGGAGCTGGATGTAGAGGAAAAAGGAATTTATTGCCACGAACTCCAGGCCAGGCTGATTAACTAGCCAGCTGAACTTTATTATAAAGACATCCATAGCTGTCCTGGCATTGCTATTGACTCTACAAATTTTTAGAAACCAAAATACTCTTCCAGTAATAAAAGGAACAAACTGCTCAGTCACATGATAGCAACAATTAGCACAATACCAAGCAATATTTTTCACTAAACACCATTTCTGGAAATAGCTGTCCCAAGGCACATCAACAATCGCCTTGAGTGCACCATGTCTCTCCTATTCCATGCACACATCTAAAACAAATTACATAAAACATTCTAAGTAACATTTTCTTACACCCTAGATCTAGCACAGATCTCATCTTCATCATTCCTCACGCAACAGAAAGCTTTTAAACCACAGAGTACATGAGTTTTGTATGATTTTTGTCCCTTTTTTAATTGGCCATGATGGCCAGCATTGGATAACACTGGTAACAGCTGCAACCATTTGTGATCATTACATTTCTTCCCAGCTGTCAAACCACCACTTATCTGTGGCTCAATTAGTTTTTGAGAATAAACTGAGATTTGGAGTGATTCCTCCCAAATCCTAAAGAGTCTGGCACGCAGTGGTGACATTGGCTGATCATTCTGTTCCTTGCAGGCATCTGGAAATAGTTTATACAACCATCAGAGCCAAAGCTGACTCTCTCATACAATGCTGGGTATAATTCTTGAACCCCAGAGAACCAAGCCAAGGAACAGGATTTTTTCTGTTGCTTTTCCCCATTTCTTAAGGGGTGCACAAAGTTTTTCTCAAAATTAAACCATGGTAAATAACTGCTGGGCAGATTTAACCTTAAGTGTTGCTGAGATATCCAGATCCTTCAAGTAGCTCCCTCCAACATCAACAATTCCTCAGTTAAATTTCTGCCTGAATGAAAGCAGAAAGCTATTAATTTTTTTAAAGGAGAAAAAAAGTCTTGAGTAGGGGAGTAACATCCAAGAACTAGTGGAATCAGCCTGTTGTATCAGTTTTATTCAGGGAAACCACAACTAATTCACAGTTTGGCCAGGATATTGCTATAAAATACTGCACAAATTGAGAATTCCCAGACAGCTGCTTCCAAGTAAAAAATCTAATGGTGTCAATAGGTCCTGCATGAACACAGGTCCTCCTGACTCACTTCTTGCAGAACCAGCAATTGTCAGCAGCTACTGCAGCCTGTGTCCCCTGTGGGGACATCACAACTAAATGCTTCCAACTATTGAGCTAAAAGAGGACCTGCTAACCACAGTCTGTGTGCACATGAAGCAGTTTATTCCAGAGTATTCTCTTCCACAGAGAAGACACTGAGAAAGTTGTCCCAGGTTTGAAATTATCCATTATTTTTGGGAAGCATAAAAAGCACACATCAAGTGAATTTGACCCTGAAAAGAATGGATGCAATGTCTGGTTACTCTGCCTGCATACAAACCCATAAGCAAAGGTGTCACAGCTAAGGCATGAATTTAATCATGATTTCCTTCACAAAAACAGAAAAAAAAATTCTCTTCACTTTTAAGAAAAAAAGAGATAAGAAAAACCTCATTTTTTGTTCATTAACTAACAGCCAAGACTAGAAAAGCCATCATTGGCCTCAGATGCAAATGTTCACCTTTGGAGAAAATTAGCAATAAAAGCAATGAGTTTGGAAATTAATTACATTGCACTCTTATCATAAACCAACAGAGCATGAATATTTGAGGCCAAATTTCTCTCTATCCAAATCCATCTTCAGAACCAACAGCCATGAAAACATATCCTAAAGACAGCAAAACCTCTTAACTCAGAGCTTCGAGATAAGAAACCTCATGGAACAGTATCTAATCTAAAGATGACCTGAAATATAGATCAGACTGGAACTGATTTGACAAAAATCCTCCTATTTTCAAGCTTGTTGCAAAACTTATGGAAACAGACTATTTTTGTTGTATTTGAGCAAATCTTTAAGAAAAAAATCTCACAATAATTAACACACCAGAATTATATACATTTAAGTTTCTCTTACCCTTCCACGCTGGATTATTTTTGGTCGTTTCTGTGCCCTATTAATAAAAACTGGCTGTGGAGCTTTGGCATTGGGCCCAGATATTTGCATCTCAGGGTAGATGTTATCTAAATACCACTTAAATGACTTGCAGTTCAATCTCTTTCTCAGTTCCACACGGTCAGTGATATTTCCATAGCTCCTCATCCTCAGCTCAGGTCTCAAAGCAAAATACTGCTCCTGTAATTAAGAGAAACAGGTTGGGGAAAAGGGGAGAAGAATTTCAGATTACTGATTTGCAGTTTTTTTCCTGTTTCCAGAACTCCCAAAATTTCATTTCATTTTGCTAGTGCTTTCAACCAGTAGGTTTGAAATTGGCAGTATGAAATTGCAATGCTTAGATTGTCACAGGAAGGGAGATTTAATCCTGCCTAACTCCAAGATAATCCTTCAAATTAAGGGGTTTTTTAGATGAAGATAATTCTTGGGTACAAATTTGCTGATCTTTTTTAGATGTCAGCTTGAGGAAGAAACAAATCAGCCCCTGACCTCTGACTTTATTTCATTGGCAATACAGGTATCCTAAAATCAGTAAGTAAAAAACAGATGCATGTATCATCAGCAGCCTCATCTGACAGAAGTTTCTTGAAATTAGTTTGATTGTTCAATGGCTTGCTTTTGTTGTTGTGGGATTTCAGTGTGTTTGGTCTTGCACAGTTTCCAGCCTTCTAACTCTACAAATGATCAGGGTAAAACCATTCCAGAACAGACTTATAAATGGGACTAGTATCACAAAGTTCAGTGGGACCACACCTTACTCATGTGAATAATCAAAATTGTCACCTGGGCTTTCTGGGAAGCCCAGTTCTTTCCCTTCATCTGCATCACCTCTAAAAAGGCTCTCACATTTTTTCACATTCTATTTTATGATCATATTCAGAATCTTACAGGTTATGTGAAGACAGATTAAGATTCCAACCCAATCTCATGTGCTGTTTGACTCCAGTGCAGAGATAATGAGGATAAGTATGAACTCATGAATGTACAACATAGCACAAATACTCCTGCTAAAACTAGAAAAATGTCCTCTTTTAGCATTTAATTCCAGATAGAATTCCAGAGCCCACAGAAAAGGCATTGTATTTGCACACTGGTTTGTTTACTAGGCACCATTTAGAATTCAGTTTTCAGGGCATGGTATTTACTATGGTATTTTGCCAGATTCATCTCAAAGAGACATCTGGAATCTACCCACCATGATGTGGTTCTGACAGTTTTCAATTATTTCCTGCTCTCAGATTCAGATGACAGACAGCATCACCTCTGGACAAGTTACACATCTCTTCTCATAAAGATCTTTGAGCATTTGGATGTGCTTGATGCATCACTGCTATTTTAACAGCAGAGGAAGGGGAAGTGTGTACTTGGTGTACATTGGACTCCTGGCCACCTCTGAGGAAGTTTGGAGACAGACTGGACATCACAATCTGGCCTGCTTAAAAAGGTAGCTCTGCTTTCTAATTTCCTCTTTCCTAGTTGAAATGTTGGTATCCTACTTTTATGTATTATTTATTGCCACTGTATACATGAACTTACACTTTTGTATTTTGCTTTCGACAGTTATGAAAATTTTGCTAAATCATTTCCATTATGCCATTTCATTTATTAAATACTGGCATTTCCTCCTTTAAGTCTTATCTTATGTGCATTGTTAGATTGCTTTGTTAAATTATACTGGCTCTAAATATTTGCATTATTCTTATAAAAACAAAAACATTTCCAAGCTTTTCTTCCATACATTCTCTGGCAGCTATGAGAAAATCAGACCAGAAGGAGCTGGAAAAGTTCTGGACACAAATCTGTGATAAGAGACTGCTAGAATCAGCAATTCAAGTACTTTCTGGATAAAGCAGTTTGGCTGGAAAGTATAACAAAGAATCAAGTCCAAGCTTCAGAAAAAGCCATCATTAATCACAAAACAACTGTGCCCAGACATGAGTAAAAGGGAAAGTGATAGATCAGATCTACCAAATCATTACGGAGATGGAGAATGGAAATAAAAATTAATGGCCTAAAATAGGTAAAGGATGGGGAATTAAATATAAAGCTCTAAAGAATATAAAATTAATAAAATATATTTTGTATAGAAATTGTAGGGACCACAGGAGATGAGCACACAGCATATCCTATGGTCTTAAAGGGCAAAATGTCATTAAGTATCTCAGATGAGGGACTCAGAAACATCTGATGTAAGTTTAAAAGCATCAGTATCAAAATCTGAAGACAAGGAAGGAACACACTTGCCCTGGAATCCAGACGTTAATCCTGATTGCTCTTCCAGGGCAAGACAAACTAAGAAGCAGATTGCTAATTAAAACAGAAAGGAAACAAGCAGCCAAAAAAAAAAATCCCTGTCTCACCAACATGGAAACTACCTGAAGGCACAGCACCTGGCTGCCATGTAATACTGATTTGGACACAAGGGAACATAGAGCCCACAAAAGCTCATCCATCACCTTTTACTGCACTAAAAAGGCACACAACTCCATCTCCTGCAGGAGGAGACCTGAGCACTCAAAAGCTAAATGACAATTCTACAGAATTTAGAAATTCCTATCAGAACTGACATTAGGAGCTCAGACTACAGAAGGAAAACCCCAGAGGCATAACAGATCCTAGTGTGACACAGTGACAAACAAGCCAGTTAACAGCCATTTAATAACCTGATCTTATGAGCTAGAACTGTCTCTTACCTTGTATTCATCCATCCACACGTGTGCCAGCCTCAGTGAGTTATGAGCCATTGTGTCCTGTCCCCCAGGTGAGCCATAGGGACGCCTCTTACGGAAAATGTGCCCCACCCTGGAGCAGGGGATGATCAGAAGTCTGCCACCACACATCCAGATCTGTCCATAAAATAATAGAACATGCTCAGATTGCACACTCATTCTTCAGATTGCTCACTAACTTCTCCCCTTCTTCAAGGGATACCCAGGTAGGGCTATACACTATGCAGGATTAGGTGTCAGCAGTGCTGGCCTTCATGTCATGTTTTCTGACAAATGACATTTTTAAATCTCCATGTTACAAAAGACTATTTTCTCATAAAACCACAATTTTCACAAAACACATCAAGGCTTACAAGTGACAAACAGAAAATTTTCTAAAATGTTTTGCTCTAACAACCTATCAGAAAAGACTAGGCTATATGGGCTAGGACTCATCCTGCAGATTAAGTTACCTAAATTCATTTACCTGCATGAAAATCGTCCACAATTCTGTGACAGATCACAAAGAGCAGTCTTTGTTATCAAGGGAGACTGGAGAGTTTTTCAACTAAGCATGGAGACTTACTGGACAGAGCTGTTTCTGTTAAGATAGGGGAACTCTGACACATTGTTCCCATTCAGATGCTACATTTAGGAGTCTTTATCTGTGGCACCAGGGATCTGCATTTTATTTACACTCTACTTCCATTTCTTTTTTTAAAACTTCTTTTTTAACTTCATCTTCCAGCAAATTACCAGCACTGGACCTTTTCTGGACCAATATGTTCTCCAGACCCAGAAAATCTTCCCACATTGACAGTTTATAAATCAAGTCACTTTTAAAACTCCTTCAAGACAAGATAAAGACTCAACTTCTTTCCAACTCTCCCCCAGAGAGACAGGAACTTCCAGAAGCTCTAAATTCTCTGAATGTGCTCCAATTTTTCAAAGCTCTTTTTATTGAAACTGTATTACAAGATAACAATAATCTCCTCACACTCCACACACTTCTACTCGGATACCTAATAATTACATTTATACTGAAAATTGAAAGATTTTATTTATTCAGTACACACTCCTTTAAAGTCACTCAAATGCATGAAATTCCAGTTCTTATTTTTGAACTCTAATCTTGATTTCTCTATTTGACAGATTCTCTAAAGTTTTGGAGGTTGTGTCTCTGGTTTAAGTTGGTTTGTTTTTTTTATGCTAACTTCACCTTTTAATCCCCTTTTTATATCTGTCATGATATCATATAATTTTCAGGCAGACTCTTGTCAAACCTTTACAAAAGTAAAGAGATAAGCATGACATTAAGCACAGTAAGTTGTTTTTCTTTCAGTGGAGTGACAGGGAAGATGAGAGAAATTACAGGAAACGCAATGCATCACAATTTTCAGATTTTCTGATTATGATTTTCTCATTTTTCCAAGCAAGATGACTCTTCTACACGACTATCAATTTAGTTCCAGAAAACTTTACATTTCCAGGTCCTCAAAAAGGAGGCTGAACTGGCCAAGGAAATATACTAAGCTTACATCTTCAAAATATTGCTGCCTATGTGAGTCACACAGCTCTAATCAACTTGTGAAATTCATTAGACATTGCTCATAAACTAATTTCAAAAACTTGCATAATTCTTCTTTCCCTATGCTTCTTTCCAGCTATTATGAAATGCTCCATCACCAAACCAAGAAAAAGCCACAGACATTCAATTTCAGAGGTGTAAATTCTCTGATTACCCGAAAAGATATTTCCAGGTTTTCTCCTCCCCAGATGTCCATGCCACTGTCGTACTGCCCGAGCTCATTGAAGTACTCACGATCCATGGCAAACAGCCCTCCAGCCATGGTGGGTGACCTAAAAAGGTACATGGAAAGTTCATTTTTTGTTAGGGAGAGGGAATTTTTGCTGAATCTGTCCAGATTTATAAACCAACATAACACAATTTAAATTCTTTAGTCATTTAGACATCAGTTCTAGTCTCAAAACATATTCAAAAACAGATCTGTAAGTGATATTTGTGATCTTCCATTATTCCAATACCTACAAATCATTATTTCTTCACCTGGTAAACTTGAGGAAAAGGAATAGAACAGAGAAAGAACAAGAAATGCCAGAGGCAGCTTTGTTTCATCACTGACTCAATTATCAGTTTACTGGCAAGTTATTTACAGTTTGTGTATTTATAGAGACGGTCCCTCTGGCATTTCCCAGTTTTTCACCTTGTCTGTATGCTACTAGAATGTGTTCTGTAAAAATCTGCATATGAGCACTGTTCAGTCTCTAGATGAAATTCCTACTGTGTCACAACACTGGACTATGTGGATGACCTACAGGAGTGTAACAGAATAAAAACACTACATAAAAACATGATATGATAGTTGGAATACCCAATGGGCTGGAAAAAGGCTTTTTCCCATCCTTGCAAAAAAACCCATATAATGAAAACAGCCTAGGTCAAGATTCCCTTACTTTTTCTCACACAAATTTCCACTACAGTTTCTGTCACCTTAAAAACCAGGTTGAAAGATTGCTATACATTTTTCTGCTCTGACACCCAACTATTTAATTGTGAAAAGTCTCTAAAATGCAATATTTTCTGTTGGATGGAAAGTCGTTTTCAAGGTTAAATATCTTTAAGTAGTATCTTTAAGTAGTTTTTTAAGTAGGAAAAAACACTTTCATACTCAGAAAAGGTAATCTTTTCAGATTATTACACTTGTTTAATTATAAAGGTCTTTGTCTTTTTAGCATAGGATTTTTTCATAAGAGTTAGATGAAGGAATGCAACCAGAGTGTGGAACACAGCACAGCTAACCTTCAGCCACTGACCAAATTAAATGTGAGAACAGCTCTTAACAGAATAAGGATTTTAACACTTGATGCTGATTCACCACTCAGATTTTTTCAGTCTCTCCTTCCTTCCAGGTTCAGAAACTGCCACAGTAACACTCTCCAAAAAAACTAGTCAAACTGTTAAATAACTTAGTAATTTTCCTGGCTTCTCAGACAAGATCTTGGGATTGGGAGACATGGGAAGGCCAAAGGCAGAGCTGTCAGATGACAGCAGAGAACCTTGTGTTGGAACTGTTTGTGGCAGCAGAAATGCTCTTCATTTATAGTCCAAGGAAAGAGAAAGAAATGAAAAAACACATCCATTTTCTGATTCATTTAGCAAATCTTATTCACTTATCTATTAGTCAGTTTGTAAAAAAGGAAGTTTCTTCACCTGACAAACCTGATTGCTGTACTGAGACTGATACCTACAACTAGAAAAAACCCAGTGAACCTCTTGCTTTGCTGTGATTTGCTTCTTGCCTTTGCAGCTCTGACTCTTTTCATGAAAGGATTCACCTGGGACAGTTCTATTCTTGTGTCTGAACCATACATGTCTGTTCCTAATAAAAGTGCCTGCTGACACCATTTTACATCAGCTACACTTCCACTAGAACCAGGTATTGCCAGTTCTGTACATGTCACACAGACATCAATGATTAAAAGATAAGTAAGGTAACTTACTCCCAGTGTTGAGCTTTACTGAGACTTTTGTTTCAAGAGAACTCTCAAAAGACTGCAAAAACAAATTCCTATTATCACAACCAGATTTTCGCAATCCAGAAATTCTGTAGCATTTCATCACAAATATTATATAGCTTGTATTAGTGGGATATGCAGGCTACTCATCAAAACTATCATTAAGCCAAGCACATCAACAGACTGGAAACAAACATCAATGCACAGCTCAAAAGTTAAATTATTAGATAGATTTAATACAGAGTACCATAAGATCCCTCAGAATTTTGCCTTCAGCCAAATCTGCTATTTTATAAGCATTTTCTAGAAGCGTGCTTTCTTGACCTAATAAAACAGATATATCTAATTCATGATTAAATGCAAGAAATTAAAGCGAAATAGAAATAGGGAACAGTAACCAAAACTAAGTGAAATAAACAGTCAGATATTTAACAGGTTAGGCACCTGCTCCTAAACCTGCACAGGCAGAGAACACTCCCTACTGCTTAGGAAGCACTCCTGAGCATTCCTGTGTTACACAGAGCTCCTCACACAGAGGACCCTTACTTGATGGGAGCAGTGGCTCCCTCGGGCCCTTCCAGCTCTGCCAAAGGAACGAGGTCCCATTTGAAGTGCAGTCCCCAGTTGAAGCCGCCGCGCACGACGGGGGAGGAGCTGTAGCTGAGGGTGTCGGCGCTGATGATGTCGATCACGGGGCACACCACCGCCCTGCGATCCTCCCGGATGGGAGCCAGCAGAGGCTGCAGCCACATCTCGTTCACCTCACAGTGACTGTCCAGGAACACCAGCACCTTCCCTGCACAGCACACAAAGCAAAGATCACAAACCTGCAATCCAGTGCAACAGACAAAGCAATTTACGTGGAGATTACCTGCCACAGTCAGTAAGAACAGTCTGATCTGTGATTTACCCTCATGTTCAGTTGGTCTAAAAAGGCACCAGCGTTTTTATGACACAACATAAAATCTATGTAACACTAGAATAACGTGGAAGAGATGGGAAAACAGCTTTAAAGAAAACAATTTGAAACATGCAAATATAATAAGTCACCTCACAGACAGTATTTGGCTGGGCGTGGAACCCCTGCAGTTCAGAAGAGCAATAAAATTACATAAAATTGCACTAACTGAAATGAATTTTAGCACAGCTTGGAAAATGCAAGCACAATCTTCTCTCTGGATTACAGCATTACAATCCCAATGAGTAAACACCAATTAAGAGATTTATCTGCCACTCAAAATTATTCAAGAAAGTAGCACACACTTTCTCAGATGCCAGAGAATTTAACTGAAAGCCCATTCTGATAAAGGCTTTTTATAAAGCACCAAATATTGGTTTTCCCAATCAACACTCACTGCAACAGAAGAGCTTATACAAAAAAAACATTGCTATTAGATTTGAGCATTAAAAACCAGATTAGTGTACTTTAAAAAAGAGCAGATTTCATTTTAGAGAAAAAAGTTTGCACATAAAACATGCAAATAATATTCTGCAACTACAGAGTCTTGACCACATGGAGAGGCTTCTGAGATAACATTCTTTCAGGGCAAGAATAGAAAAAACCCTACACTGTCTCACTAACACTGCAGTCATTGTTTGAGATATAATGCAAGGGAAGATTTGGGATGATGATAACTTGTGTTCATAATTTTCAATAAAATTACTTACTTTTTTGAGCACAAAACTGGTTTTGTTTCACAATTTCACTCACCCACTCTAAAAAAGTACCTCATTTCATTGAAAGCAAATGTCTCCAGGAAAAAAAATAAATCAACAGCTGAGACACTCAGTATCTCAAGTTCAACTCAATTCTCACTCAAATTTGGATGTAAATTTGCAGTTATCATTTGAGATAGTGCAGGGGAAAAAAATTTGGGATAATGCTAAGCTGAAGAGCTTACAGTGTGGCATGACATGCAAAGCCCCTTCAGGGGACTAAAGTAACCACAGGTCAAACATCCAATATCTGAAAAGCTGCACTACAAAAAGAGAAGTCACCCAATCAACTTATCAAAGTATGCAAGGAAAAGAGTAAAAAGCAGGTGTACCTGTGGCATGAGAGGCTCCAACCATCCTTCCTCTGATCAAGCCTTCCCTCTTCTCATTTCTTACCAATTTTGTGGTTTTGGGAAGCTGAGTTTTAACATATTCACTCAAGTCTTTTTTCAAGTCAGCTGAAAAAAGGAAAACACAAGTTCAACAACAGGAGAGAAATTCTGAAAGCTTTGTTTAAAATTTCAAGACATTTAACTCAAAAATGGCCACAATTTTGATCAAAATGTTATCCTGACACTGCACAGCTTCAAACCAAGAGTATCATAAGGACAGTCCTCCCACATCCTATATTCCTCTCCAATGCCTTTAGCACATTACTCAAGTTAACTGGAACTACTAGACTCAAAAAAAATTGCTCTTCAAAGAAACACATTTCCAAATTCTTCTCCTGGTGACTGCCATTTGCAACAGATGCAACAATAAACACTTCATGCAGGCAAATGATTTAAATTACTACATTCCACACATGAAAACAAATGCTGACACCTTTCAAAAGAAGCAGGAAGACACCTTATTATATTATCTGTGCTTGCTTAACTGACAGAACAACAGATACCAAGTACAACTTGCTCACAGCTGGTTGCTTTTCTAAAACTCAAAAGGATCAAAGATTCTGCTGGCAAGCCTGTGCTTTTGAAGGAGTGCAGAGTTCACTGGAGTCTATGGGCTCTACTGTAACTTAGCTAACATCAATGGCAATTTTAAGAGTAACAATAATTCTTTCACCCAAGGTCAGTGGTTCCTAACATTAAAGCAGAACTACTGAAGAGAAGATGGAGACATGAAGTAATGAAAAAGCAGAAGATAATAAGCTTAGGGAGAAATAAAGAGAAATATAAAATGAGAAAGAAAAATAAAAACCCAACTGAGACTTCATAGAGAGCCTTGGTATAGAGAGGCAGAGAATATGCCAAAATAAAAATTATTCTGATGAATATCAGCTCAGACATTAAAGTTGCTGTTAACAAGATTAAATGCCAATGGAAAATATGTGGAAGTCAGAGGTGTAACCTTAAGGAGGAATAAGAACTTTCAGGCAGGAGACTCCCAGATGCAATTCCAAATGTTAAGATCTCAGCATTTGCATTGCAAGGAAGCATGGTGGATCAGAAGTGAGAGGGTAACACACAGCAAGTATGATGCCAGGGAATAATCCAGGACAACAGAAACTCTCTGGGGAGACAGAGACAGAATTAATTTGGGTCACAGGAATTCTCTGCCCTGGTCTAGAATAATGACATCATATGCAAGAGACAATAGGGAAGATGTTTTCAGAGAAAATCTCCCAGAAAATTTATTAACTAATCTCTAAAGTGCTAGGTAAATGAGATACCCAAACAAGCAGGGCAGATTGCAAACCTAAAATAAAATGAGTTCTTGAATCGTTCTTCACCTGATTCATTATAACAAGAGAAGAACAGTGTACACCTACAGAAACAATGGGCCAGCACAAAGCAGAAAAGCTCAGGTATCATATTCAACTCTCACTGCAGATGAGGCAAATAAACAAGGAAAATTTCACATCTGCAAACTTCTAAAAAAGAAAATAAAAAAAAAAAAAGGAAAGTATGTCACATCCACACCAGGATCTAAACCAGGTCCACAACATTGGCTTGAGCAGCAGCATGTAAAGGCCAGTAGAGTTTTTGCCCACATAAAATGGCAACTGTGCCCATACCACAGATCATTCTTAACAAGCAGGTTTGTCTCATTTTGGGGTTTTTGCTGTTGATGGGTTTTTGTGTGTTACCTTCATGTCCACTGGGAACACTAATTACTTCAGATATAACCCAAAAACTTGCTTCAATCCAGCCTACCTGAGAAATTCTGCTCCAAAGAGAAAATTGCTCCCTTTTAGCCAGTTTTCAAAAATTACTTTAGGCATTACCTTTTTGCATATCTACACAACAAATGCAAAATGGGCCCTAGGATGGGAGTCTGGAGTGTTATTATTTTAAACTGTTCTAAAGTACTGAGTAACAAACATTTGGCTCCTTTTTTGTTCTTTCTTTCTGCCTCCAGTAGCAGCCTTCAAAACACATCTCCAGGCTTTTCCATAACAGGTTAAGGCTAAATCTGGGAGAAAGAGATTATACCAGAAAAAGAATTTCCCTGCCTTTCAGGGAATGGAAAAAAAAAATACAACAGTGGGGTCAGCTGAACCATGGCAATGCCTGCTTAGCTAGAAAAACTGTTGATGACTGAGTCCAAGAAGTTTTTTGAGGCAAAACTAGGTGCAGAGGCCCAAGGCTGGCACAACAGCACTGATGTGTAGCACAGCTCTCCTATTTGCAGGTGAAGAACTAGAAAGAATTGCATCTAGAACACCACTTCAGAAAACAGGCAACAGAAGGAAAATCAATCCTTAATTTAAAAACAAAACAAAGGGGCATAAAGACCAAGCAGTCTGCCCAAGCTTATGACATCCATAGCACAGCCAAAGCTTTTACCCATTTCCTTAGTTCCTAAACCATCTCCAGTCCCCACCTTTCTTCTGCTGTAAGAATCTATCCATTAAAATTAAGCAGGAGCAAAAACACAGGATCATTAGCATCAAGAGCAGTAATTCTGTGTAAACAATACCTCCTCCAACCTTTGGCTTCAGAACAAGCTCATTTGAAGTCAGAAAGACAAAAACAGCTACTTGAATGTTTTGAACTTAATTTGGTTCAAATTCACTAATTGCTTCAATTTAACAACAGACCAGAAGAGTGATGGCATTACTGCCTCAACACAAGCATCAATCAAATGCATCCTCACATTCAAAAGACTGAGTTTTGAAGTAAGACAAACTCTGAATACAAAACAAATTGCACAAGACTTTATAACAAGGCATATGCTCCCAAAACAGAGAACAAAACAAGCTTTTAAATATTACACATACTTATCAGCAAGGAACAGTGTTTGATCTTTGTTCTCTCTTGTATCTCAACATTTGATCTGGCCTCAGGGAAATCAACTTCCAGCATAACAGGAGAATGCCATTCCACAGCACAACATATCTAATCAGTCACTTAGAGCAAGTGAGACCTTAAACCAGAAACCAAACAATGAGACCAAGAGAGCTATAATTATATATATTAAATAAAAATACAATCTAAAAATCAAATTTTTTTAAATGCGAAAAGCAGTGGACTTGTAGAGAGATGATCAGGGAACTTGCACAGTCCTGCTGGCAAGAACTGCTATGCTAACACATTCCTCAAACAGGCATTTGGATTTTGAAGGGTCAAAGTGAAAGGCTTTTGGAGAACCATGCTTGAATTGTGTGCCTGCCTTGGCCTTGTCTGTCAATCGAGAGGAAGAGCAGCAATCCTCCAACAGGAGCAAAGCAGCTCTGCAGGGTCTGCCCCTCCAGGGCCCCTCCACGCCTGCTGGGGCAGAGGCTCCCAGAGCCAGGACAGCCGCTCCCGGCGCGGCCACAAGAGGCTGTTGGAGAGCCGCGCGGAGCCCCGGCCGCAGCACGCTGCCGGTCCGGAACGCGGAGCAAGTACAAAGCACGGCACTGCTTGCAGCAGCCCATCGGCAAGGCTGCAGTGTCTGCCTGTGCGCCTCCAGCTCCCTTCAGATGCACTCACAGCGAGCAGTGTGCTATCTGCTCTCAGCACCCGAGCAGCCCAAGCAAAGAACTGCTAGGAAAACCCAAACTACAAACAGCTGCTTCATGACCCCCACTCATCAGTGTGTGCAAGAGGTGAGATAAGAGTGGAACACCTCCCCTGTGAAGGCAGGGGAAAGCTGGGGCTGTTCAGCCTGGAGAAGAGAAGATTGTGTGGAGACCTCATTGCAACCTTCCTGTATCTGAATAAACCCTAGAAGGAGGCTGGAGAGGGATTCAGCAGGAACTGTAGTGACAAGAAAAGGAGCAGTGAGTGCAAATTGAAAGAGGTAAAATTAAGGTTACGTATGAAGAACAAATTCTTTGTTGTGAAGGTTGTGAGACACTGAAACAGGTTGCCTAGGGAAGCTCTGGATTCCCCATCCCTAGAAGCATTCAAGGCCAAGTTGAATAGGGCCCTGAGCAACCTGGTCTAGCGGGAAGTGTCCCTGCCCAAGGCAGCAGAAGTTGAGACTAAATGATTTTTAAGGTCCCTTCCAGCCCCTAACATTCTTCTATGACTATTACCTTCAAAACCTGATTACCTGTGTTAAAGCCTGTATGATACAGAGCCCATCAGTAAAATGGCATCAGTGGCAAAGAGGATGTCACCCTGGGCATCTCTGGACACCACACATTTCTACTGGCAGGCACTCTGGGGATGGGCTGCAGTACAAACTGGTTCTGCATCGTGACTTCCACAATTTATTTTGACCAGTCAATAAAGCACAGGAAGGCCCAGAAGTGTAACATTGCTGCAAGAGTCTCACCCAATTCACTGTTGTCATCCACCAGGATGATCTCGTGCAGGAGGTGGGCGGGGGTGCGGTCCAGGACGCTGTGCACCGTGCGGAGCAGCGCCGAGAGCGCCTCGTTGTAGAAACAAATCACCACGCTGGCAGAGGGCAGATCAGCAGGGTAGGACTTCTCCCTGCATCTGCAAACAGGAATGGAGTCTGTGTCACTATTTACAGAGGGGTTTCCGTAGAGCTGGGTCACTGATGAAATTTCATAAATAACAAGCAAACATTAAATGTGTAGGAGGAACCCCTAATGTGAACATAATGAGCCCAGACGTGAAACAGCTACAGGAGGGCTCAGCACAGTAAATTACTTTCCACATCATGGAAACTCACAGTTAACACTGCTGCTCATTAGAAAACAGAGTATATCTTGGACTGAGAAGAACCAGAGATCCTCAAGACAGAGAACAGAAGATAGTGAGGGCCTGTTTCAGCTGTCTAAACACAGTCTAGTACCCTCAGGTAGCTCAGACAGTTCAAATATGACATGAGGCCCACACAAATACCACAGCTTTATTGGCCAGCTGCTGGAGACAGGGTTGGATATCCCAGAAAACCTCCACAGGTGCTAAATACCTATTTGCACAACCAACCTTGGGATTCAGAGGGCAGATTAAGACACTTAAGTCTAGTCACTGCTGTCAGTGCAGTCTAAATAGTGTTCAGCTCACCCTAAGGCTGTCAAGTGTGTTTTGTCAGCTGAAGCTCTGCATGCTTCAGTAACTGCACTGACTGGATCTCTGCTAATTATAATAAAAGCAGAGGCAACTGACTAACAAGCAGTTATCTAAGCATCTTAATCTGAAAGATGAATCCCACTCAAAGCAAAAGATCATTCTTTCTTCTTATTTTCAAAGCTCATCCTTACTTCTAATAGGGCCAAGTATCACAAATTAATGCCATATGAAGGTGCAAGGCATGGGAGGATCCAATAAAAATAAGAATCTTTAAATGAAAACCCAGAAGTATAGAAGAAAAGCGTACATTTACTTAGAATGACCTCAATTCTAGGAAAAACAATCAGCAAGTACAATTAATTACATTCACCCACAGAGAAACCACTACAAAAATTGGTGCAATTTTATTTATTTTTCACTGTTAGGAGGTTTTATTGTTGTTACAGAGGTGAGTTGTTCCCCCCCATATGCACCAGCAAGATTATAGAAAAATACCTATTCTTTAATAGAAAATATTCAGAGCAGTGTACAACCTATCACATACCTTTAGTAGTTGACCAAAAAAAAAATTGCATCTCCAGAAACAATATTTAGTCAAAAAAGACAGAAAAGACTAAAGAATATAAATCCTAACCTCAAGCACTCCTGTTAAACAGCTGAAAAATCCACCTTTAGCAACACATTAGGCTGGAACTGTATGACAGAAATGTTATATCAAAAATATTAAATGCTACATCAGCTGTAACAAGCTATATGAAATTGTACCACACTGTCTCCAAAAATCAGCACCTACTTTGCATCTCTTGTATCAGGCACCTCCCTGTGATATCCCAGTCGATTGCTGATAAGCATATTGAAAGCATGCTTCTGATAGCCCAAGTCTCTCACTTCCTGATCTTCTTCATTAAAAATCATTCCTGCAAAAGAATCATGCCAAGATCAGCTAATAGGCTCAAAAACATCATTTGAAAGAAATCAAGGGTTGAAACATATGCTTTAACCTCTTCTAAAAGCCATTATGCTCTTAAAAATCCCTCTGGTTTTGCAAAGTGTGTATTTGTGCAACTATTTCTGTTCCCTCTCACAAACAGGCAGCACTTATGAGTAGCCCTTGCAGCTGTAATAAAATTAAATCCTTCTCCAAAGACTGCTGGCTCCATTGTGTTTATTGCTACCCTTCACTCTTATGGCCTCTAATTCTTAGCACCACCTAAAACCAGCATCAAACAAGCAACAGAGGATAGACTTTTGCACACAATGAATCAGCATCTATCCCTACAGGTGATGGGTCTGTAATGGGATTTTTGAGAGAGGAAATAGATTTAGAATGGTAGAAAAATCCTCACAATAGCAGCTCCAATTTCATGCAGTTCTGAAGTCTGTGGTAACAAAAATGAAGAACTATGCAAGAACTGTAAACTTCTGTTTATCTCACCTGTGACTTTGAAAGCAAGGAAAACACCAGCAGAGCTGCTGCTTATTGGCAATTTTAGCAGAAGTAGCAACAGTTAAGCATAGTAGAAATAACTGTTGGTATTAGGAAATTTTACTATAAGCCAAGATGAAATTTTCAATGCCATCCTGCCTGCCTTGACTCGGTGCCATGGGCTACTCTCACTGAGCCATGCACTCACCAGCGTGAATAAAACAAAACATTGTGGCACTTCACACAGCTCCATGAGGGAGAGACAGCTGGCGTCAGCCACCACCTGTGCCTCCAGCTATTTCTGCAACAATTCAGGTACAGAGTGATTATTTTTTATTGTCTCCATTCAGCTGGCTGCACAGAATGAGATGACTGTTACCTCTTCTGCTATTATCAAGCTACATAGGCAATTTCACTGAAATTTCAGTGCAAGAAGTAAGCAAGGATCATATAAGTTAATTCCTTCCACCCTGCCCATCATCTTCATATCACTGAAAATCTGCATAAAATGGTTAACAAGAGGGTTCCTCATTTACATACTCCTAGGAAAATATGTTTCATGCATTTTTAGACTAACTCAGATTGAAAGGGACACCTGGTTGAATCTTCCCAAAAGCAAGTCCAGCTAGATCAGGTTGCTCAGAACCAGTGCAGTTAAGTTTTGAAGGCCTTCAGTATCTCCAAAGATGGAGATTCCTACAACCTCTTATTTCCTGTTCAAACATTTGCCTACCATCACACTGAAAATGTTCTTCCTCTTCCATAACTGAAATGCCCTCACTCCAATTTCTCATCATCATCCTATGCACTCTGGAAGGAGTCTGCCTCCATCTTCCCACAGCCTCCTATTCAGCTGCTGACAGCAATAAAATCTCATGCCTCAGCCTTCTCTCTGAGGCAGAATAAACTCAACCCTCTCAGACTGTCTCCACATTTCACATTCTCCCATTTTCACCAGCTATGCAAAAGTAAGCTGAGCTCAAGCCTGGAGAAAATTAGTTGGGTTAAACACAACAGAGAAGTAATTTTAAAAAAGTTGCAATGGCAAAAAGCTTCAAAACAAGTAATCCATCTGGGCCTTTGGAGCACAGCTGTGTCTCAATGACAAAGTCTGCCTACAGGTACCAGGTGACATTCTGGAGGGATTTCCATGCACCCACATTCCCACCATTTACATTTACCATCCTGTGGCTTTCAGTCTTGAGTTCAGCAATGGCAATACAGCTGCACTATCAACCAGCTCAAGAGTAAATGCCCTGACATTTGTGCAGGACCAAGTGGGAAGTGCTGGGTAGTGATACCTGAGATACATGGGACACATCCACACTGTGTCTCCTGGCTGGCTGTGCTGCTCACAGATGAGCTGTGCTATGGGGTAGGAATGAGTCTGTTTACAGTGGCAGTAAACAGCAAACTTGCCCAAGCCCTAGCAGCCTCAAGGGATCACTCAGTTCTCTAATGGAACACAACCATTCCCAAAGAAACATCTCCAGCTGGTCAGTTCAGACACCCAGCTCTGTTATTCTGGCATAATCAGTGGTATAATGTACTGTGGTCACCTTAAAATGTTTTCTTCATACCATGCACGACCTTAAAACACATCCCAAACGTTTCATTCTACAATCCATTCATAGCCAACTACTAACCACATTTTTCTGATCTTATGAATATATCCAAGGAGTGCTAGTATTTTTAAAACCTTCTCATGAAGAACAGCATCAAATGCATGCAAAAGACCTGAAAGATTTCAGTTCAAACAGCAGATAGAAGCCCTTGAAAAATAAGGAGCTTGCAATCAAAACCTTTAAGATTTACTTCAGCAGTGTTATGTAGCTCTCATAGATTAATGAAAAAAGACAGATTGACCTACCAGATGACAATTTGGTTTTGACTACCACACACTAACTTTGCTTTCTTTTCACTTTTTTCTTTTTCTTTTTTTTTTTTTTTTTTGCTTCCCATGTTTATCACTGTCCTTCAGGAAGCCCTTTCCTACACCACCCCGTCTTAAGAGCTGTCTCCTGATGATTCCTGTAGAATTTGTCCTGGCAATGTAACTCCCCTTGGCTTCCACCAACCAAACCAGTCACATAGTTTGAAGATCAAAGGACTTCTCAGTTAAGAAGCTCCATTTCTCTCCTGGCCTAGACTGAATATTTGGAAATAATTGGCCACCTCTGGACTGGCCTTCACTTCACTTGGCATTCAGGCTTTTTGCAATGAACTGAAACACACTTGTGATGCCACAGGGCAACATGCACTGTCATTCTACTAACATATTCACACAGGTCTAATGACCAACTCAGAAAGTGAAGTTTGGTAAAGTTCTATAAACTCACAAAGCTCGTGAGTCACCATTCATCCAAAGTCATGACAGGGGACTTCCCTGAGATCTGAGCATTAAACCCTGGCTGTGAAGGTTTTTGTGCTGTATTTTCTAAAGCAGCAACAGAAACTAATAGCCCAACACTCTGCCACAACACTTCTGCCTCCAGACTCAAACCAAACTTTAAGCCAGTACACAACATTTGTACATCTAAACACAGCAGTGAACAGGCTCTAAGCATTAGAATACACAAAGTATTTTAATTTGGAACACAAAATGAAATCACCTCATTGATGAAATATGCTCTAGTGAAACATACATGCTGGTACAAACTAAGCAGGATTTGGCTCTAACCACTGTCATCTCAATCTTGCATTGTAAATTTGTCCTACATGAAAATCTTGTAGATTAAGTCATACTCCAAGCATATTCCCCAAATCAACAGGTCTTCTTCATTGTTTATTGACATCAAGCTACTTTTAATTACTGCATATAAATAAGAATTTCTCTGTAGCTAATTGAAGCTTATGCATTTGAGTCCAATTAATACAGGAGTAAGATATGAAACAAGCACACATGGAACCTTCTGAAAGCAAGATTTAGTTCATCAAGGGCAGACCCTGCTGTAACCCAGTCTTCATCAGCACTTACACAGCACAGATGTAAGTGTTAGAAAGAATGTATTTTGGGTTAAGCACTGGGGAATAAATTTAAAGTAATTCCTAATGAAGAGAGCCATGAGTACCACCTGCATTTTAACTAATGAAACTTCTTCATTATACACTTTCCCCTGAGATTTTTTTTTACAGAAAATTATCTCATTTCTCCTGTTGTTTTACTAAGTTTGTCACTAAAACCACTGAAAACCACTTACCCATTTCAGGAGAGAATTCTATCTCCCCCTTAACTGGATCCTGGATATGATTTCCAAAAGAGTTTCCTATCTTATTTTCTTTCTGTTGCAATTCAGCTATGTGAACTGGCCCCCGTGTAAAACGGGGGTAGAATTTTTTTGGAAATGGCCTCTGAGGTTCCAGCCCCTTGATGGGCACATTCTTGAAGGATTGGTTCTCTTCACTGAAGTTGAAATAAACAAAGAGCAGAAGTGTCCAGGTCACAGATGTGAAGAGGCACCCATAGCAGAAATAACGAAGTGTGACACTTCCCATTGTAGACTCAGCATCCTTGAGGGCCCATTCTCAATTACCTGAAAAAGGGTGAAAATACTCATTTTTGAAGTGCTGCTTGTTACTTATACACTGCAAAATACATTTGAAGATTTACTCCTCCATTAAACCATTTTTAGAACTTAAACTTTAGGCACAGACCTTAAGAAGTAAATCCCTTTTCACTCCTCCATTCAAAAAGTGAACATGACCAGTTTCCACATTTAATGTGGATACCACTGCTTTAAAATATGGAGCAAGCAACCACTAAGAGCCCAGTGATACACCACAATTAAAGGTAAAAATGATTAATTTTCCTCAGAATAGTTATATAATTATCTCTGTTCCACAACAGTATATTTCTAGGATGCCTGCCTTGAATTAAACATCTAACTATATACTTAAATATACTATACACAGGGAATTGATTCTTCATGGGATTGTTTTGGCTGGAAAGACCATCTGAAAGTCACCTTGCCCAACCCCCTTGCTCAAGCAGGGCCACTCTGAGCCAGTTGCCCAAGAGCAGGTCCACATGCATCCTATCCTAAAGTATGGAATGAGAGAGCACTGATTCAAAAAAGCTACATGATTCAGTTCTTCTTGCCCCACATTTAAGAACAACCCTCAAGAGTGCCCCAGGAGTTCCAGAAAACATGGGGTGCAACTGAACAACACATAGCACCAAGAGAGTCACATTTACAGATAAACTCCACAGAAAGAAGACAGACAGGACAGAAAAAGAAGGAAATGCTCTAAGGCAATTTATTGGGTTCCTCCAGGCCTCTGCAGACTCCAGAAAAGCTTTCATATTCCCTGAAGGAGATGCCCATCTACAGCTGGAAAGAAGCAACCCAGACTAGAGTTTTACTTTAGACACACACCAGACAATTTTCTCAAGCTATACTGAAAATTACTGTCGTGAAGTAAAGCAAATTAAACTGCTGAAAATATTTTACTTATGGGCCAGTAGAATTGGGTAGATTTTCTGTAGTTCCCCAAATCTAAAAAAGGCTCAACACCCTCTCCCCACCCTGCAAAAGAAACCAAACAAAACCAAACAAAACAAAAGCTCCAAACAATGCATAGAGAAAAATACCCATACTAAGAAAAAAACCCCACATGCCTTAAAAACTATACAGATTACTTCCCCAAACTCAGGGGGGAAAAATGCTGACTCAAAGAATTTGATTTCTTTCATCACTATCTAACCACAATAAATTCTTTGCACAGTAAGAAAAAGTCAGGAAATAATTTAATCACCTTTTAATTAGGAAAACTTATATTTAAAAAAAAAAAATTGGGGTGGGAGTCAATAATTTATGCTGATGCACTTTTCCAACTACTCAAAAAGTCAGAAACTACCAGAAGTTTTCAGGTCAGTCTGTCAAAGAACATATCAGAACATTTATGAGTACAAACAAATTATTCCTTCTCAATATGGGAAGCCATTCAGTAAAGGCAGAAGCTGTTAATGATCCCAAAGAACATTATAAAGACACCATTTACTTTGACAACGTAATTCTGAGTCCTTAGTGACTTGCATCCAAAAAAAATACATGTCAGAATTCAAGCTTACTTTTTCCAGAGTGCAGGTCGTCACCATCTCCCAAGAACAAAATATCCACAGAGTAAAGCAAAAAACCAAAACCCACCCTCCTCAAAAATAATTTACCCATTGTTCTTAGCATGTCAAACTCCCTCACTTCTGCAAGGCAACAATCTAGGGAGCAGTTGAGGCCAAGGAGCTTAAAAAGGTCTCACAGAGGGTTTAAATCTCAGGGTGACCCTGTGCATACAGATGAATTGCACCCTCTGTGAAACAGGCTCTCTCTCTAACACTGTCACACAGAAATTTCACTGCTTAATTGCAAAGCCATGAAATTAGCCAGGCACCAAATGCTCTGGGTAAGAAACCATTGAAGAAAATCCTCATTTTTGCTAGCAGAATAGGTTTGCCAGTTAGAGAAGCAGAGATGACCAATCCCCAGTGCCTCACACCCTGTGCTAACACAACCACACCAAGGTGAACCCTGGCTCAGAAAAAGCATGTGAGGCTGCACAGGAGCAGGAGCAGATGAACAGTTATATCCTCTCCCTATAATAATTCTTCTTGCTCACCAGTCTGCAGACAATTAATGCTTCTCCATAAAAGAGGACCTGGGTGCTTGCCAGGTTCTTTTTGCATGGCCATCAGGTCATCTGCGGTGAATTAGTCCAAGCCTAACATACTGCTCCTCAAAAACTGCTAGAGGTGTTTTTCCATTCACTGTGGTAACACAGATGGACAATCCTAACATGCACTGACACTTTGGAACACAACTGTCCTAGTAAAATTAAAATTACTGTAAGGAACCCTTTCATTTCAGAGTTGTTTAAGGATACATCTACATGGCAGCTTGCACAGAAAAAAAACCCAATCTATTCTATCTCTGGTAACAGTCAGAACAGGCACACAGAGAAGAATTCTTCATGGATTAAATATTTCCCTAGTTCCTTGCATCTCTTTCATAGCTCAGAGCTACACCTGCTGCTGTGGCACTTCCAGCTACAGTAAGGTTAAAGTTTGCTGTGACTGACTCAGATTAAAGAGGAAGGGATAAATTACTAATCACCAGAGTGAGGACACTGCTGTACATCCCTTCCACCTCCGACCAGGCTAAAAGTCATGCTTGACTCCTGCTACAAAAGTAACAAATGCAAACCAAAGCTAAATAAATCAGTATTATTTCTACCTTATTCTTGCTAGATCTGCTTCGCTCTCTTTTCCTTTCCTTCACCATTCCAGCATTTTGTAAAATGATAAAGATGTTGAAATACTGCAATTAAATCAAATGACAGAGCCTCCACAATGCACAGGCCATGCCCATTTAGTACCTTGCTATTCAACCAAGACATTTGGTAATTTATTTGGCAGGAAAATACAGACTCACTATGTAGACCTTTCTGAAGGCAGATCAGAAAAAAATCTTAACCCCGTGTCAAAAAGCACCTTGAGGCTTGTTAGTTCACTTTATTCACCAGCACATATGTATTTACACAAACACTGTCCTTTGGATTTCAACCATTTCTACCATTTAAGCAGATAGAGTCACAATCTGTCAGAGCTTCACAATCCAGCTTTAGACAGTTTTTGGCTGACTGACTTCTTACAGATGTGCTTTTGGCCAGAGGAGATTTCCAAGTCTTCAGCCATGTCAGTTCTACTTGGGATCTGCCCTGAGGAGCCAAGAGAACCTTTCCAGCCCTACACACTTCTTTGCATACACAGCACAATCACATTAATGTTACTCTTTCTCTCTTCAATATACCAAGAAACAAGAATCCCTCCATTCATTTCAGTGTGCAACTAAAAAAACCCACTTTGATAAGTGCCAGAGGGAGAAGGAGAGGAGACTGCAGCTGGGCAAAAGGACACAGGAGGAAACATTCAGTTCACAGAGCCTGACACTCAACCCTTGACTCTCACCTCAGCCATCTCCCTATCCATGACCTCCTTTCATGCAGACACAGTAAATAAAAGTCTTATTCTGTCAAGACTCCTTTGCTCTCCAGTTATGTGAAGTCTTCTGGGAAATACATTTTTCCAATTTACCCAACAACTGTCCCAGACTATGGATGGTCATAATACCTTGATGAGTGTCTTAAACATCCACCTTCTCCCAGCTGGGTTCCCCAAGCAGGATTTTGAAACTTAAGCAAAGCCAAATCCTTCTTAATTTATTCCTCGTTTTTGTTTTTTTTTTTTTCTCTCTTAAACAGAGAAAACCTGTTCCTGAATACAGGAGATGCAAAGGACATGCCTTTCAAATCCAAAGTATTGGCATCTTTCTCTGATACACGCTGCATGGAATAAACAGATTATATGTATTTTTAACTCAACAGCCTAAAGCTCTGCTAATGCAAGCACAGCTGGCAGGTTTGAACAGTTAGATAGAAAATTTTTTAAAAGCAGAATTTTATTATTCAGACAACCAATGGCCTCATAAGAATAATTTTCACCTCTGCCATACTGTAACAATGAGTCCAGTCATCAATAAATTGCTATTTGGACAGTACAGTTAAAAGCCTTTTCTATTTGTTTATTCAAGTGCAAATAAAAATACTAAATGCACAAAAAATAATCCATGATTTAAACATAGCAAGAAGAATTTTTTCATAATACAGTTCTTCACAAATTTTCCTGGAAACAGACTAGGCTTGAGGGTCTATCATGCATCTCCCCTTCACTTCTGAAAAGCAGTACAGCTGCCAAAAGTAAAAAAAAAAATCTCAAACAATTCTCCTTTCCAAAAATTCAAGTAGTTAAGAACATCCAGAATAAACAGAAGGCATTTCCTTTCCCTTGGCAAGACAGGAGCTTCCATAGCAAGCAATAAATGATAACACCTTTAAGTATTTTACAAGCATTCATTCCCATGCCCTAGAGATGCACGGAGTTCATGGCTGCTCACTCTGGTGTACTCAGGAATCCAGAGACACTTCAACATGACAAGCACAAATCATCAAAGGTGGCAGTATCTCCTATATCAGGAAATTCCAATCCAGTTTGGAGGCAAGAAAGGAAAAAACATATCCTAAAAGCTGCCTCCATTAGCTCAGAAGAGACCAAGACTGAAAGGAACAGTATTCTGAAAATTTCTAACCAAATATTCAGCCTTTCAGTGTCTCTCTTGCTGCTCTATTTTGACTGCCATATATTTATTGCATGACAGTTTTCCTTTGGCAAAGCTTTGGAACCAAGTTTGCAGACCCACATACCAGAAATGCCAGGAGTAAAATACTGCTCTCTAATTTCCACTAATTCCAGTACAGAAGTCTCAGTTTCTTGCACAAGTAGTAAATAATTGTTTTGGGGTTTTTTAGGAGAACTCTAAAGGTTAAATATTAGTAACTCAGTAAAGGTCTCTTAAATTCAATCACAAAGCTGAAAAACTTTCCAGGAGCCAGACCTGAGCTGCAGTAGTCACTGTGCAATAGGCTTTTCATGTCACAGCAGCTTCTTTTAGCAGCCTTACACCACCACCCTGACATTCATCTCATACATCAAGCCCAGGAACATTTACATTCATTTAATAACAAGGATACAACTGTGTTCCCCCTCACAGCCCAGGAGGGTTTGTTGTTAGTAACCTGTGCAGTTCTCAGTAACACTGACCCAATGTGTTGGCCTTGGATATTTTTAAAGGAAGCAAAAAATGTCAACCACAATCCACAATATTTTGATTTAAAGAGCAATATTTGCTATAGACTCTATGACCTGCCACTGCTTAAGCACTGACATCTGCTTGGATTAACCTCAACAGTTTAGTAAATACACCATATGAGTAGATATTTCATAACTGTGCCAGAACTCATGTTTGTCAGAGGTCAAACAGAGGATCAGACTAACCTCAAGATTTTTGAAATAGGAGTAAAAATTATTTGAGAAAACCTTAAAGTCTGCTTGTAGTTTTTCCAAGAACAGCTTTTCCTCTAAAAAAACAAGCCAGGAAAAGACAGATACACAACTCATACTACCCAGGTCCCCTGCAAGACTACCTGTGTATTTTGGAACTATATTGAGGCAAGGGAAAATACGTGTATTATGTTCATTTTTAAAGAGCATTCTGCCAAAAAAAACCCCATCATTTATCTGCTTTATCTTTCTACAGAGTATTATGATAATTTGCTGCATGATGCTTCTAATTTTTACTTTCTTATTTTTTGGAGGGAGCAGAAGACAAGGATACTAAACAACACTACTCACGAATACAACTTTTCTCTTTTAATAGCCTTAACTCTTCTTACATTTCTTGGCCTCCAAGATGTTATAGCTTGCCATGAACAGGCTTTCCAATTCACTGGTTGAATCACTATCAAACAACAGCATTAGCAGTGCAAAGAACAGAGGCCATATTAGGAAGTAATACTGCAGATCACATCACACAGAGATCCACTCACACACCTTCTGCACTTGCATGAGAATTATTTTTTTTTCAGGCAACCTTTCCATTAGAATTGCTCTCTTCAGGGAAAGTCACAGTTAATAGACCAACAAGATGAAAAAGGGACACCTCAGGCAGCTTTTTCTTCAGATCTAACATACAGCACTAGGAGCAACAACCCCTGAACACACAGCCAGAGCAAAAGTAATAGATACTTCCAAATGGAAGTGTTTCATGTGCTCCAGAATCTAAGCTAATTTAACTCCTTCTTAAAAATCTCTCCTACAGGATTATTCTATCATTAAATTGGGTTCTACCTACCAGTTTGTTTTTAATTAAAAGCCACCAGTAATTTTTAACCTTACAGAGGGATGAGTGATTGCACTTTATGCATTAAGTGGCTTTTTTTGATACAGGCAGGTCTTGACTCATGTCAAGAAAGGTTGGGCCTACAGGAACCTAATCATAGCCTTCAGTCCTACACCTGGGACAGGCAAACTCTGGCACAGCCTCAGGAATAGCTCTGCAGACAAGGACCAGCCAAGGCCTGGCTAAGCCTGAGCCAGAGCACAGCCCTGCAGCAAGGAGGGCTGAGGGAAGGACACACAGGAGCACAGGCAGCTGACCCAGGAGTGCAATTCCACAGCTCCCTGAGACCACAGGCAGGGGACAGCAGCCAGGGAGGGATTTGCCAGTACCAGACAGACATCAGGAAACTGGAGTGAGTTCACTGAAAGGCCACCAAGACAGTCACAGGCTGTTACACTTGAACTGTGAGAACTCAGGATGCTGGGCTCCTTCAGCCTGCAGAAGAGACAGCTTTGGGATAAGAACTAAAATAGAAGCCTGTTGCTACAGAGATGTTACCAAGAAAACAGACCCAGGCTATTTAATGAGGTGCAAGGTAGGAGAAAGAAAGAACTAAAAAAGATTAATGTTAAATCACCTTAATGTTAATGTTCAGTCACACCAACACTCATTCACAGAAATATCCTGTGGACCACAGATTGTCCTCTTGCATAAGACCACTGTTCCCATCCATTCTAATGAGATGACACATTAAGAGCTATTTTTAATTAGCCTCTGTAAGTCCCTACTAAATTCAACTTTCAAAGTTTTGAGAGCCAACAGTTTAGTCATTTCAGCACAAATATACAAATCTATGTCATTCTACCTAAAATAAATCTTCCTGGAATGAATACAAAATCTTGAGCAATACTTTACAGACAACCTTAAAATACCAATAATATTCATTATATTTCAAATATAAAGAAAGACATATAAATTAGTTGCATGAATTGTTGAAGACCTATGAAATTATACTCTGAGTATATGAAGTCTAAAAGTTTTAAGTGTTTCAGGACAAATTTAAAAATTCATCTTGTTAAGTCTTTACGTTCTCAGCCCTCACTACTTTTCCAGTGTCAAATGACTCACTCATATACTAATTTGTATTTCAGTTTTTGGGCTTTAACCAGAGATGTCTAAATATTGCATAGTATCATCTTCAAATCTGTGAACTATAGATTGAAACACCTTCTCAAGGAACATAAATTTGCTTATCAAGCTTTTTGGAATTTCTCAGCTCCAGTAAAAAAGCTTTACTTAGCAGGATGCCATTCCAGCAGAGTGTATGTAAACACTTTGGCTTTTTTATTATGAAAATATTAAATTCCTCCTTTATCTACTCGAATTTAAAAAAAAGAAAAAAAAGAAAAAAAAAGAAAAAAAGAAATGTTCAAGTATCTTCTGCAGTAACATCTTCCACTTCTTTGTCAACAATAAAACATATTGGGTTTTTCCCTAATTGATAAAAGATTCCTTTCTCCACACATATTACTCCACTCTATGAAGTGAGTGTATTTCACAAGGGCTCTCATAATTTTAATGGAAAAAACAGTTACAAGTTTTGGAAAGAAAAACTTTTAGAAGTCAGGATCTCATGTTAACAAACAGCTGAAAAGAACACCAGGTTTAGTTACAACCAGTGGTACAACACTGCATCTAGAAAAGTAACATAATAGTCCAGCCTGATTAGAGAAAAAAGGACTATTGGATTAGAAATACAAGCTTACCACAATCCTAGTTCTCACTTCTGGAAAAATAAATGCTATACAGTACATAGTTTCATACTGCTGCAGTGTCCTCATTCACCTCCAAAAAAAAGCTTATTTCCCAAAGCACAGTTATAAGAAAGCCATTCTTACCTATCTATCCCCTGACAAACGCTCCGTAGGCTGCTGGGCTGGATGTTCCTTTAAGCCATCTGGCACACAAATGCATGTCATGCCATTCCCGGAGTCCTAAAAATACCTTCAGCCTTTTTTGCTGCTGACAAATACTTTCTTCTAATTCAAACAGCAAGATTGTCTTTTCATCAATAAAACCAGCTCTGAAAAAACCCAGATTGTCTCCAAAGTAAGCTGCAATGCATTTTGTAATACAGCCTCTTCCTTCTTCACTGAGCTTAGAAAACAGCAAGGTTAAACACCCCACAAGTTGTTCTTCATTGCATCTCTCACATTAAAGATCCATGCATCTAAATATTAGTTTAACAACCCTTGAGCACTATATACAAATGCAGAATGTAAGAGAGCTTACAAGGTCATCTACACATAAATAAGCTGCTTAATACCTTTCCTCAACGTTTAAAAATCTGCTTGGCTGTTCCTCAAGTTCTATGCCTGCAAAGCTCACTGAAATAACAACAAAAATGCAGATTCATGCAAAATAATTAGATTAGTGACACTTCTACAGGAACAGCTGAACTGTAGAACCCTCACCTTTTTCCAGAAGAGTCGGCACTAAAGCAGAGCAAGGTTACACAGGGAGAGCACATTGCAGCAGCAGCAGCGGTGTCTTCATTCCCAGTGAACAATGAAGCGCTGAGCCAGAAACTTAACACTTTGTTGCTTGCCAGTCCTGACTGGGAATGGGGAAACAAGCACAGGTTTCTCTAGGAAAACAGGTCCGTTTGGATGGTTTTGAGGACACCAGTGCTGCATATACTCATTTGCCTGTATTCACTGCCACAAAATCATCAATATAATTTTCCGTTTGTAATTATTTTTCACATCTCTATTATAATGTTTTTTTTCAGCTGATGCATGATCCATATATCAATCCATGGATTTGGCAATGCACACATGGTCATCTTCCTGCCACTCACATCAGCAACATTCTTCATCATGACTAGACCACAGTAATGCTGGAGAAAATTATCATTAAATTGTACAAAAATTCCCTTACTCCTCATTTTCCAAATCTCTAAGAACTTCGAAAGATTTTCACATTTTGGCCAAAAATTTTCTATGTATGTTTTCTGTTCATTTCAGAAATTTTCATCAAAATTCTTTTGGGCTTTTTTCCAGTCTTTTACATGGAAAGTGAAAACTCATTTTCAAATTTTTTAAAAAATGACAAAATTTAAAAAAAAAAAAAAAAAACCCAGGTTTTGTTTGTGCAACTATCCTGACCAAAAAAAAAGAAAAAAAGAACAAAAAAAAAAAGGCTGGCAGCAAATCTGTCAACAAAACAGACCTCACTGAAGGACTTTTGATTGGGATAATGGTAAAAAGTGGGGTTGATCAGTCTGTTTTAAATCTGTGACTACTAACCATGGAAACTGCACTTGGCACAGGTTCTGCAGTAGCTCCCAGAAGACATCTACCATCCACTTGTGCAGAACTCAGTACTGATATCAACAGCTGGATACAAAACATACACAAAAGACATGTGCAAACACACTAGAAAATGTATTTGTATAAAATGCAAAATCACTGCAATTATGTTACTATTTGTGCTAGAGTTGGAAACTGCTTTAATGAGAATGGCTACATTGCACCTTATCCTGCAGCATCAGATTCCGGAATTCCTCGACCTCGGTGCCTACTCCCCACAAATCATCCAAGTCTTCATTTCTCTTTCTGCAGGTTTTCCTTTTCAGTAGGCAGAAATTTACATAAAAATACTTTGTTCAGGATCAAACAGCTTTATGGAGCCTGAGTTACTGATATAAGTAAGCATAAGGATTTGTTTTTAAAAACCCCAAACAACAGAAACCAAACACAAACAAAAATATAAACAATAAACAAAATATAACCACAGAATTAGACGAGAGGTTAAAACAAGTTACAGTTTAAATCCTTAGATCACCTCTAATAGGAAAATATTTAACTCATGCTAAACTGCCCTGTTACATTTCTCCATGCTGTTAAGGATGGCAGTCCTAGTGATTTCCTCCATGTACCATGTCCTGTGTTTGTTCATGTGAATGGCCATTGTTAAAAAAAAAAAAAAAAAAAAAAAAAAAAAAAAAAAAAAAAAAAAGTAGAAGTGAAAAAATACTAAAAGAATGATTTTAACCTAATATCCATCTGCATTTTCCATCTCCAGAAACAAACATCATTTGGAGTTTTTCACTCCAAGCTTTAGCACAGTCCACAATATCCGTGCCATTTGGAACTTTCATTTTTCCCCAGTAAGAAATTCTGAGACAAACCAAGACCTTGCAATATTCTTGCTTTGGATTCATGTTCTCATCAGAAGTTTAAAGTATTTTCTGCGCACAGATTTCTCTCTATGTCTTTTATCTTCTCACAAATGTCTCTAGACACTAATAAAAGAGAGGAATCCTAAAGATATAAACCTTCTTTGTGTTCTCTCTTTAACTCACTGACTGCACCAGGAGATGTACCAGATCAAGCCAAGGGACACTCTGGTCGAGGTATTTGCTCTCCTGCAGATTTTGATGAGATTCTCGGCAACTCAATGTCTCAGCTCTCTCCTCATGCATTAAGGCAAATATCTTAATTGTTGGATGAAAACAAGTCACTAGCAAAAACAGATTGTACATTGCCTGCAAGGAGAGCAAACTTCTACAAGTTATGCCAAAAATTAATTTTCTTAGTTTTTCATTTCTTCTCTGTGATCTCACAGACTCAATCTTTCCTTCTCACAAGAAATCCCTTTGAGGAAAGAGTTTGAACCACTCCTTTTCCATCCCCTCTTGGTCACTTTTCTTCTACTTATCTATTGCCAATGTTTCTAAAAGAAAAACATACTTAGGATTTTGATGTTGAAATAATGGATGTTGCAACAAAAATGAATAGCAGATCAAAAATACATTTTCCCACTTCATTAGGAGCCATGCCTCTCAACACTCTGCTTGCACAGAAGGTTAATGTGCAATCCAGAACTTGGCCATCTCCTGGTTCATAGGTGATACCTGCTGACACTAGAGATAAGAGATTCATGGTAACTGACAAAATCAAGGTATTCCAGGAAATGGAAAACTAAAGGAAATACTTCTAGAAAATATATTCAATAGCAAATATGGGAAGTATCAATAAGAGACAATGGTATCCTTTGTTCTTGATGTTACGCTTCAGGAACTGGTAAAATAGTCAAAATACCTTTGAATCAAAACAAGATACTTTTCCAGGAAGCACAAACTATCTGTGTTTTAACTAAGGCCACCTCCAAGGTTTAAAGCTTCCAATTTAATTCTTGTCTGCACAAGAAAATCTGTGTCATTTAGCCAAGCAACATTTGGATGGTTTTACACAAACTAAAAAGACCTCCAGGAACATGCCTCTAACATTCATTAAGTATTTGCTTAAATCAGCCTGGCACATAGCAACCCTTCACTGAGGTACCTTCCTTTCAGCATGCCTCTGCAAGTTTATTAGCTTAGCTGTCAATTTAAAATCTGACTTCTTCAATGGTGCAGTGTCTGCATAGTTGAAGCCTTGGGAATGACAAAAAGTTATTGCAGGTAGACAGCTACCCCCAAACAGCCACTCATGCACATCCTTCCCTTTGAGCAGCAAGAGGAGTCACTTCAGTCCTGCTCCATGGCAAGAGAGGCTGGGGCACAAATGTAAACTCTCTCTGTGGCAGAGCTGGTAAGGTAGAATTTGTCAGACACAGGCAGCTTCAGTCTCAGAAATGCAGAATTTGCAATGCCACTACTGCCATGAGACAGAAAACCACAAGAGCTCACCTGCTCCCAACTGAACTTGGAGCCACAAAGACATCAAAGACCTGTGAGCACTATGGGGTAGCAGCTCTGGACTCCTCCCTGGCCTGCACAACAACTTCTTGTTCACCCTCTAAAACACAGAGCAGGCAGCACCAAATCCTGCATCAGGGGTCTCTAATCCCTGTCAGCAGTGGAAAAGCTGATTCACCCCTGAGTGCTGTGTTCCAGTTTCAAACATGCAAAGGATTAGGCTGCCAAGCCAGACTGCAAAAGAAAGGGCTGGGATACAAACATACAACACATGGTTACAGACACTTTATTCCATATTCTATATTTCAGTAACATCATCATTTAATCTACAGATTTTGCATTTTTTCACATCTCAGGGAATAAGCTCAGAAGTTCCTACAACAAAATATCAGAAATTTAGTATGCTTGAAGTTAATTTTTGAATGAAACTGTACAATCAGCTTCCTAATTTTCCACCTTTTTGCTGCAGTGTGTTTCTAGTTTTTACAGAGTTTTCAAACAGAATGTTTACACTAATTCTTACACAATGCTGACTCACATGAGAAACACGCTAGAACCTGGCTGAGGATGTGGTACACACGATTGACTCTTACACAAAGAGAGCTGAACAAATGCTTTTACTCCTGCTGCAAAACCCTGCTTGAACAGCCAAGACCTTACCACTGACACTATTTTATACATTAACACAGCAGCTGCAACAGCAGATGCTTTCATCCCCATAAACCCTCATGTTTTGAAAAGAAACCTTAGATAAGAAGACAAGTTTATCTGCCTCCCACACTCTAACAGGGATTCAAACAGGCTTCACCTCTGTAATACTTTTTGAGAAGGAAAACACAAATTCATTTCTGCACTTCAAATGCAAGAATACTCTGCAACAGCAAGCAGCATCTCTCCAAAATGAATGGTACCAAAGGAAATTGTTTGATTTTGGGGATATCTGTAGCTGCAGTATCAGCTATCAGACAGATAGAACTCTTTAGGATGTTGACAAACAATCACAAAAGGAGTTACTGTAATCTTGGAAGTGTTAACTTTTCCCTTCAGTGTAAATCTCCCTTCTCTGCCTCAAGTTATCCCTGCACAGGTGCCACATTGCCAAACTCAGCCTGCTGGCTGCTCAGACTGCAACCATTCTACAGGACCTTCAAGGAATGCAACCAAAGAAACATCCTGCCTCTGTTCTTTTCATCCTCATGGTACCCTGTTCTTTCCCACTGGAAGATCTGAAATCCCCACTTTTACTATCTGCTCAGACACTTCTGACCTCATCCACGTGGCTCCACACCACATGCACACCTTATACCCACCATTAACAACCTGGAGTTCCCATTAATTATTATGAGGAAGCCTACTTTCTGTAGATAAATTTTCAAAATGCCAGTAATTTATCTTTATTCCCCTTGCCCTGCCGTTTCCAGGCTTTTTGCCACCTAAAGTGCTTCAATCACACCTACTGTTATTTTTACATCACTGTGAAAATGATCAGATTCACTCATTCTCATAAACTGCACAGAAGCTTTTCAGGAACTCTATCCAGTGTTACTCCTGTGCATAATGCAGTATTGACTTGCATCCTCTGAAAATGTGATTAGATAACAGAAGCCAAGCCACAGGCCCTGAAATCTGCAGTCAGCCTCTGTTCCAGCAGAACAAATGCCACTGCTGCTGGCATCCATATGAGGCTGGGAGACGAAGGCTCATTAGAGCTGCGCTGTTACTTCTTTCCTTCCCTGCTGCAGAAGAGCTCCTAAAACTCTGCAGGAGCTTATCTCAGCCAGAGATGAGGAAAGCTTATGCAGAAGGCATGCAGTTCTTCACAGACAGTTCTACCAGGGGAGGCCAATTGCTTGTTAATCAAAAGCCTCTTATCTGGAGGCACCTGGACATTTACGCTGTTCTAAAATGAGGCCTAGGAATCCCAGCTGGACTATTTCACATGTTTAGAGGTTCTCTATTGGGGTAGCAAGGCAGAAACATTGAGAGAAAGAGGTTGGTAGCATCCTTTCCTGGGCACAGCCTGCACTGGGATCAGCCTAAACTACTCAGAGATACCCAGGAATAGTTTCCTATTAACAGGACATCCATAGGAAAGAAAAAAAAAAAGCAGATCCTAGCTCATAAAGCATGCAAGAATACTTAATATAACTTACAGACTACCAGACTACTCTTTCTAAGGAAAGAAGGGATTTGATCTTATGTTGAAATACATTTTTCAGGGAAAAACAAGGCATGTTAGCAGAGTGCTAACAACCCTGCCCACCTGCACAATTACTGTGCTGGCACTGAGAGATTTCACCCTTCCTTTGAACAGAAAGCAGTGTTCCAAATACTCTGGACCAAATGGAGAAAACACTGATTGCTTACAGAACAGCAACAAAGCCAAATCATTAGAATTTTTTTTCCTTTGGAAGAGTAGGGGGTGCACTTTAATTATATAATTAAATCCTGTAGGGTCTACTGCAGCTGCCCTGCAATGATATTAAAAACAACTCAGGATACAGTTTGGCAGAGATGCTGTAATAGAGAGCATCAGTGTTTGAATAACTTTCAACAGCAGTTTTAAGGCTGACACCTGTGACAAAGTGAACAAATGTGAAATAGCTGTGTGGAAAGGTGGATTCTAAACACAATGTTTGCTTCCAGTACCACATTACAGCAGGGAATTCTGACCTGCTAAGCCCCCCACTGCCAGCAGCACAGGGCTTTTGGTGGCTTACTCAGATCCATCTGTTTACTTGCAAGCAAGGGATCCTTTATTCTGCCTTGCAAGTAACTTTGAGACAGTCCATTTGCTTCAGTGTGTTCTGCTGCACCTTTCCTCATAAGTTTTAACACACACACAAAAAGAAAAATACCACATGGCAAAAATGAACTGACTAGAAGAGCTGGAGACTAGCCATGAAAAAAACCACATATTTGCTAAAAGGAAGAGAGAAGCCTCAGTGTTGCATAGAAGTATATACTGAAGAACTAGGGGGGAGTGGAGGGCAGAGGGGCGGGAGGGAGAGGAGGGGAAGGGGGAAGAAATTGTTTTAAAATAAATTTCCCAGTCATAAAGAAATGAAAGCTTTAATACGTCAGGGGGTCACACAGCGCTCCAAAAAGCGGTGCCTGACCTCGCCCTACAAACGAATCAATGAACGGAGCAGCGCCAGCAGCACCAACACGTACCGATCCTCACATTTCGGCTTAGATTTGCAGAGTTTCAGTCTACCTGCAGGCGGACTCCTGCCGCTCCTTCACATGCATCTAAAGACTATAAGAAACACTAATTACATTATCTCCCATCCTGTGCAGCAGAACCCGCCGCGGCTCCTCGGTCTGCCCCTGGGGCAGGTTAGAGCAGGAGCCCTCAGGCGGGGGCCGGCTCAGGCGGGGACCCGGCCGGGGCTGTCACCTCACCCGAGACCCGCACCGCAGCAGCCGCCGGGGCTCAGGGACCGCTGCCTCGGGGCAGGCGGGAAAACAGAATCACACAAGCAGTTAGGCTGGAAAAGACCTGTGAGATCATCGAGTCCAATCTACGACCGAGCACCACCGTGTACAGAGAGCCCGATACCGCCGCTGACCCCGACCCGCACCCCCGGGCTGCCCCTCACCCCGGTGCCGGTTCCCCCGCCGGGGCCGCCTCCCCTCACGCCACCACCACGGCCCGTGTCCCGCACAGCCCCGCACTCACCGCGGCGGTGGCATCGCCCCTTCGCCCGCCCCGCGCCCGCTGTGGCGGCGCTGGCGCCATGTGACCGCAGCCTCCTCCTCCTTCTCCTCCCCGTTCTCCTCCTCTTCCTCCTCCTCCTCCGCCGCCATGACAGGCGGGGCTGGGGAGAGGGAGAACATGGCGAGCAATGAGGGGTAGAGTCGAGGGGCTGTGGGGCTGTGTCCTGCCTGTGTCGGCCCTTTTGCCGAGCTGTGAGGGGAATCGGGAGTGCGGGGCTGTGGATGTGCGGCTTTCACTCCCCTCCTCCCCTGAGATTTGTTGTGTGTGTCTGTGCTCACTCCACCGGCTTTACACGGTGTCTGGTGGCTCTCTGTGACAATTAAAGCCTTTTCCAGCCCCTCGTTTCGGACTTTTCGGCCTTAAACGGTCCCATGGAAGTGCAGTCACAGAATTATGTGGGTCGGAAGGGATCTCTGGATATCCCATCCAGTCCGTGCCTGCCAAGGCAGGTTCACATGGAGCAGGTGACAGGGATGTGTAAAAGGTGGATTTGGATCCAGCGAGAGAGAGACTCTCATGACCTCCGTGGGCAGCTGTTCAGTGCTCTGCCACCTTCAACGTAAAGGTCTTACTCATCCTGAAGTGAAACTTCTTGTGTTTTAGTTGATGGCCATTTGTCCACCATTGCTGCTTGTCCTGTTGCTGGGCACCACCAAAATGAATCCAGTGCTGTCCTCTTGGCACCCACCTCTGAGATACTTACATGTATTAATGAGATTCCTTCTCAATCTTTAGACTGAACAGGACCAGCTCTTGCAATCTCATAAAAGAGATGCTCCAATCCCTGTACTTGTCTGGGGCTTTGAAGGGGAAAAAAAGCCATGTAGGTCAAGCTGAGGGAGGATGTGTGGGCTGACCAGCCCTGGATCCCTCACCCTATAATTTGAGTTGCTGTATGGAATGTGAGGGGGTGTTTTTTTCAGCTGGAAGAGGGAGATAACAGAGGAAAATCTACCACAACTACACTGAAATAACCTGTGATTGGCGGTTAATGTGCTTCCATAGTGACAAGATTTACATCCTCACAGGTGGGGACTCATGCTTAAACCTCAGATCTTTGATATCCGGAGTAAAGGGTCAAACCACCGGCTTGTTAAACCCACCTGACCACAGATCCATGTTTGTGCAGGACTGACCTGGCAGGTCTTGGCAGGCAAAGGGGTGAAACTGGAAGGCATGTTAGTTTTGTAAACCCTGGCGAGGTTTAAGAACAAACACACTGTCAGATTTGCACGGCATAGTCAGGACTGGGATCTTATTTTATAAATACCCAGATTACAGAACTTGAGCTCCTGAGTGACACTTTGAAGATGGCAGATTTTATTTTATTGAAGTGGAAATTAAACTGGGTTGACAGATCCAGGCCCATTCTTTGGTATTGCCCCCAATATCCAGAGATTATGGCAAGGTGCTTTATAATAACAAAAATAGAGCAGAAGCCAGAACCTGTCAAAGAGCTGTAGCTGCAGCATTAAAGTGCAGAGGGCAAAAAGGCAATCCATAATCAGAAGCTGCAGTGAGAGAAAAGGGTCTTACAGCCTGTGGAGGGGTTAGTAGGTAGATTCCAAGGAGATAGCAGGGATCAGGATGAAAGCAAGGTACAGTTAAATGAGATAGCCACACAGTCAACACCCCATCAGACAGCTTTTCAGAATTCCTGCTTCATCATAGCTAACATGCAGCTTTGATCTCTCTCTCGTAATAATTTAGCCCAAGGGCTGCAAGTGTGTGTTAAGCTCTTTTAGGGGAAAAGCAGCCTCAGCATATATGCTATCTGTTTTATGCAGAAACATTATCCTGGAAGTCCTAATTTGGCCAGTTGTTGCCCACCTTGTAATTCCAGCTATTTAATATCTCTTAATTCTTATAGATAAGAATTTCCCTGGTGCTCAGATTATAATTTTATTAACAGAATTAATAAACCTATAATATATAATGTCATTTACTGTATGGTCTTTGAGATGTATTTCACTTCTTAAAATTCTTGATAATCTGTCCAACTCAATTGCTTAATAAGATCTGTGATAACTCCTTAGTGTTAACTAATTGACCCACTTCCTATGTGCTCACAGCAAGAAGCAAGAACTCATATAAAAGTCCTAGCAAGAAGCTGTATCCCAAAGTAATCCTGTGTCAATGTGGATTGGGGTCAAAATTTGGGTTCCATATGTACTCAAGAACTGACATTTTGTTTCTGTTGTTGACATGTCTTGGACACAGAAATTACACAAGAGAACGGTCAGGTATAAAATATATTCTTTAAATCCTGTCTTTTTTCTTAGATTGACCCATCTACTTTGTGAAAAAGGAGGCAAATGTCCCCAAAACCAAACAGAATTAATGCATATTATTTTTCCAAATTCAAATTGTTCAGAATAAATTTCTCCAGCTGATGTGGAGTGCTTGTTGACCAGTTGAGATAGAGAAGACTGGAGGAAACTCCAAATATTCTTTCAATAACTGGGAGGACTTACATTTGTTTCAGTGGTTTCCTGTTACAGTTGTTTGCCTACAGGCTGCCTATGACTGAAGTCAGTCTGCACATCCCCTAGTAGAGTTTCTAAGTGATTCTGGTTTGAGTGGCATAGAAAGGCCCTTTTAAGTGCTGGAGAGTTTATTTTGAGTGATTGAGGAAGCAGGACATTTGTCTGGTTGCTCTCAAATCTCTTCCTTCCTATTGTTACTTTTGCTGAAGACCATTTGACGTGGGGTTTTTTTGCCTGCTTGCCCAAGGGAATAGGGTCAAATGATAACTCAGAATATATATCTGGTTTATCTGTTCTGCTGTCTCTTCCCAAGTACTCTGAAATCTTGGGTCATATGTATCAAATTTGACAGTGGGTGGAGATCTGAAAGGGATTATATTCTAAATAGTTTTGTAGAAACAGATGTCTGAATAGGAGAGACTTATTCACCACCGAGGAAAAGCTCACAGAACAAGATCATCCCACATACCCTTACATTTATTAGGAGCACTCAGGATAGAATCTATGGAGCTCTTGTGGCTCATCTATTGAAGGCATCAGTTCTGTCCTTTGGAGCGGGTGAAAAGGCAAAAAGGATGTTCAGTACATTAAGACCAGAATATAGAACAAGAAGGGAAGATTTGTAAAATCAAAAATGCTTGTGCATCTCTAATGTTGTGTTGAATTCTCCCTAAAGCACCAAAAAAGGTACAGAGAAAAGCAATGAACTGATTGGAAATGTGGAATTGCTTCCTAAAAACAAAAACAAAAAATCAAAAAAAAAAACAAAAAAAAAAAAAAAAGAAAGTGTTTGAATACACTTGAATGGTTTAATTTGGAAAAAGACTGTGAAGGAATGTGAATATGATAGTGGTCAAAAATCTATTGTAATAGAGAAAGGGAGTTCTGTGTTTCTTACAGCATAAGATTTAGATGTCCTGAGTGAAATTTCTAGGCAATAGATTTCAAATTAAAAAAAAAAGAAAGTATGTTTTCTCTAGAGTTACAGTTGTAAATTACTACAAGTCTACTGGAGAGGCCACAAGGATAAATATATTCTCATGAGTGGATTAGAAATGGAAATGAGAAAAATGTCCACTGAAGCCTCCTAAGCATAATGTTAATGCAGCTGCCAGCTGAGGAAATCTCCAAGTAGAGAGATAGATTCAACCAGCAGATTAAGGCACCTAAATTTGGTTTTCAGTGTGTAGGTGTCTCCATGTGAACCAGATGTCTAAGCTCTCCTTATACTCAGCAAAGAATTAATGTGGGATTTAGTTACATAAATACAGGCATTAAGTGCCAGTTTATGCACTGAGGAGTTTTCTACCTGGTCTCCTGTTCCAAGAAGCAGCAGGTATCCTAAAAAGCTTGTTATGTCTGAAATCTGTGGAAGTTGTTGATATCTCAGTCCACCACGGCTGTCATGGTTGGCAAGCTGAACCCTGCTCCTGGTTGCACAGCAAGCTGTTCAGACCACATCGAGGCAGATAGATCAGTGCTCTGAGCAGCTGAATAGCTCTTTGCTTCATCAGCTGTATTGAGTAGTACTTTATCGACTGTAGGAGGAATTTGCATGCAGATGAAGACATTGGTGTGGGGACACTTCAGTCTGGGTATCAGAAGGCTTTGTTGTAGGTTTTGCCAGGCTGTACAGAGGGAATATTGCTTAGCTTTTAATGCTGTTTCCTGAAGTTTCCTTAGCTAGTCAGGCCACTGACTTGATTCAGCAAGTATTGATTTAGGGAAAGAATCCAAGAGATTATATATGAAAAGCCATCCTAAAATACTCAGATCTGCTGGTAATGAGGCTGGTGTGAAGGATTAGTGACAGTGTGTTATATCATGGAGGATGGATATGGAGTGACACTTGGAACACAGTTACATTTCTCCCTGAGCCTGGAAGATACCCAATGGCCAAGAACTCTGGGGCAACCACAGATACTGCTGCTGACACTCAGAATGGCCAGTTCTTAAGCCATTAAATCCTGTAGCTGAAAGGGTTTGTTTTTTTTTTTTGTTTTTTTTTTACAAAGGGAAATCAAAACAAATTTGGTTGACAAGAAGTTTTGCACCCTATCATCTATGAATCAGACCAGTTAGGTCTTGTTAGAGTAGCACAACTTGCCTAAGAAGAATTTAGGCTGAGATTCAGGGCAAAAAAATCAAAAAGAAGGATAACTAGAAAAGCCAGATGAAATTAGATGAGTTTTGGAATGCTGAATCATTGTTTTCCTCACTCTCTCATGCTTCAAATTCTTTAAATTTTCTTGTTGTAAATACAAAACTTTTAGCACTAATGCTGTCCTCTAGGGCTGATGAAATTTCTAATAAAACAAGTTAGCAAGCTCAAGAGTTTCTTTTTTGGATGTCCTACAACCAGCTATGTAGCTTTTTTGAACTTCATTGGGCTGTGCTCCTGCACATTTACTATTTATTGACAGAATGCTGACTTCCTTCTAGCATTGCTGATGTTAGGACAGCATGGCACCTCAAATATCCTGAGAGCAAACCTAATATGTTACAATAAACAGGTTCTCTCCCTTTTTCCATACACAAGACATGGATAAGATCAACAAACCAGCTAAATATATTAACCCATGCTAATGAAGCAGGAAACAAGTAGTAAGCTGGAATGATGAGCATGTGTGATGTTGCCCTAAAATCTGCAGGAATATGAGGAAGGAGCCAGCTGTGTGACATACAGTGCCTGGGAGAATTCACAGATCTAAGGATCTTGCTAAGAGTTGTTTTGCCTTAGCAAGGAATTGAAGCACTGAGCAATACAGAGTAGTATTGTCATTCTCTCTTCAATTCCTTTCAAATATTTGTCCTTCATTGTTCTGCCCAGGCTGTGTTATTTTTCTGCACTTCTTAACACTTCTAAGTTTTTCTGTAGAGTCTCTCCAGAACTGGAAAAGTTGTGCTTTATCTTTTAGGTGTTGCTGACTAAATTCCATCTGTTTTTCATGTTCAGAAGTTCTCACTCTTAAGATCTGTGAGTGAGATGCTACATTTTCTAAAATTTCTTTTTACTGAAATAAAACTTTCCTTGGTATCTGTGGAGGGAGGTAATTGGCTAAACATTCTGTCCAGTGTTGCTCAACTGTGCTCAAATCACTTCACAGGCTCTGGAGTCTGGGCCAGCCTGGGCTGATTTTCCACTTTGGACTGTTTTGCAAAGTTTGAGAATGAAAACAATCCCATAAACCCAAGAAATCTCAGAATTGAATTGGCTTTTTACCAGTGAACTATATTACAACTCTACCAAGGGTTTCCTTCCATCATTGTTTCAACTCCTTGATAAGAGAAGGAAAAATGTTTAGTTGCAGAGGAATTCAGTCTCATTATCTTCTTTTTACAGATGTGGAAGTTAAGCACAGAAAGATTGTTTGTTCCAGGTCATCCAACAAAGCAGTGGCAGACAAAAAAATAGAAGTGAGTCCCTCAGTGTTTTTTCTGTTGCATCACTCTGTCTTCCTGTTTTGATGAAAGCTTCTAAAATGTCATTTTCATGGGTAAGTATGTGAGAAATATTCAGACTTCCTCAACAGTCTAACAAAACCTTTAGTTATGTCACATAAACTGAGGTTAGATAGAGTTCAGACTGAGACTAGGACTCTAAGCCTGAAGTGTGGCATTTCTCTTATATAGGGGGAGGTTTTGGTAATTATTTTTTCTCATAGCTGGTACAATCTTTCATCAAAAGATATCTTAGCCTCTAGCCCCAAATCTGTTCTGCAACAGGATGCTGAGCCTTTTTGCTTTTTTGTACTACAGGGGTTTTTTTGGGTTTTTTTTTGGTATCCTCAGGAATGGACTTTCACTTTCCTAGAACTAAGAAACGTGTAAAAAGGATGTATGTGTAACAAGAAAAGGTGATTATCCAGTAATAATCATAGTTCCACTTTAGATCTATTTTTCCCATTGGTTTTATAAAATTATTCTGATTTGTACTAACTGAGGGTAATTCTTGCTTCTCTGTAGCAATTTTAGTCACATTCTATCCCCCTTCCAATTTCTCTTTCTTGTCTGTTTCAATAACACATCCTAAAAAAATTCACAACTTGAGAATTTTCACAAACACTCACACGGTGATTTACAAACTTGTACTTCAAATCATTCTTCTTTTTCAGGGGCCTGACATGTGTTTGCAGTAAATCTCATATTTGTATTGTTTTTTCAAAGAAGATGTGAAATTCAGGAATAGTTGTGTTTCCTACCTTATGCACATGTGAGAAACTGCAGAGGAAATTATATTCTTATAGCTAAGAGGACAAGAATTAGGAGACATGACTATCCCTCAAAGCATTCTCTCTGTAAATCTGGATTTACTGCTTGATGTCTTTGTTTGTTATATACAGTATGTTGATAGAATTCTTACTCCCACAACCTGTCCCTACTTTATCTGTTTAGATTAGAACCACTTGCAGCCAAACACAGTTTCTTGTTGGGTAATTAAATATCTCTACAAGCATGCCTGACCTTTCTCAGAATTCCCAGGCAAATCAAAAGCCAAAAAAGAAAAAAAAATCCCCATCAGCAATGTACTCTTTGTTGCACCACTAACTTGTGGTTTACCAGAGAAATATGTAAGAGTAGGCTGTAAAAACCAGTATTTCTAAAATGCAAGTTTAAGAAGTGTCATAAACTTGATTTCAGTAAATGATGAAAACAGAAATAAGAGTTCTAATTGGTTTATACAGTACCCAAGTGCTGTGCAGTTACATGTAAATTTACTCCTTATTTTAGCATGAATAAGATCGGTATGATTAAAATGCTCAAGGCAATTTTGAGGCCCATTAAATTAAATGAATGACTGGAGGAAACCATTATTGCATGATCTGAAAATGTCAGGCTCTGAAAGTAGTGAACTGCCTAAGGAAAATGGTGAAATTGGAAGATAAATACCACAGAAATCTATCCTGAATACACATTGTGCTGTTCTAGGGAATAGCATGTTAATAGCAAGGGAATTCTGTGTGAGCTGTGAGATGCCCCCTGGTGTATTTCTGCTGAGACATTGTACATGGTCAGAGCAGGAGAAAACACCAGGACAGAACACCTGAAGTATTGACAGAGGATAATAAAGTGTGCAGGAAGCTGTTAAGGACACAAAGCTGCAGAAGAGGAATTGGTAGCAATGTCATTTAGCATCTAACTGCCTTTTACAATAAGAAGAATTAGTTGCAAGCTACTCAGATTTAGGTGACACTTTCAGTAGTAGGGGACAGAGGATACTGTATGGTGATGGGGATCCAGCTGGAGAAGGGGTCAGCAGCATTTTATGGATGCTATAGATGGAAGGGAGGTTGGAGAAGCTTTGGAGAGCCCCAGAGAAAGGAATTCCATTCTCCACCTGTTGTCTCTTTGATAGTATTGTGAGGGTTATGGGATCCCCAAACTTGCCTGAGCAGCTATGTGTTTGAATTCCTCTCACCACAAATCACAATTCTGTTTGGGGCTGCTAAGAAGAGGAAGAAGCAGTGGGGGAACAGGAGAAAAGGAACTATTTCAGCAGAGGGGAAAGGAAGAATAGAAGGTACTGAGCCCAAGAGGCTTTAGAGAGCAAGGATTTCTGTTCCTCCTACTGGGGTCAGAAATCACTGCTCCCAAAAACCAGTGCTCTGACAGAATGCCTGCCTTCAGGGACAGTAGTGGCTGGACAGGTAGAAATCAAGTATGGCCTGTGTGCCTTGATGTTTGTGTGTAATCAGAACCCTGAGCAGAGTCCCTGCAGTGACTACTGGGACATGTTCTTGCAGCAGCCCTGGATTTCAGGTAGAATTTAAGTAAAGTATCATTTGTTAGAGAAATGCTAGTAAGTAGCAGTAGTATCTTGAATAGGATAAGAAAAAAAAGAAGTAGAAATACTTCAAGGTCTGAGATTAGGCTGGTTGGCACGAGGAGGATTTAGTAAAGTTAGTATTTTCTTGAAATAACCTTGTCAGGGAAGAGAGAAGAAAACTGTGATTGGAGTAAGGTAAATTAGAATTCTGTTGCCTCTAAATTGATATGGATGTCTCTTTTCCAAAATTAAGTGGCAGCTCTAGATGCTAGGAAGTTGTTCTGTGGTGTTGATTATCCAGAACTTTTCAAGAAATAAAGTCACATAAACCATTAGGATCTAAATATGTGTAGACAAGAGCAGAATCAAAAGTAGGTGATTCTAAGAGTATGGGGGGGAGTTTCTGCACTATAAATTATCTGTTTATAATTGGATATTTAATATTTGGATTATACATAATATAATAACTGGATAATAACAGAATAACTGGATATTTAACATCCTACTCTTTTGGAGGATGACAAATCAAAATGTGTTTGTTGCTTCATTCAAGAAGAAAAAGAGTATTATAAACTATTTTCATAAGCAAATTAATTCAAATCTCAATCCTTTTTGTATGTCCCCCTGTGACAGAAAACAAAAATAAGAGTATATCACTTTGTGTAATTAAGAGAAAATGCCAGCGGTTGAGCCAGATATGTGATTTTAATGTCTACATATTGTGGAGATTTTTTTACTATTGAAAGCTTTGGTTCTCTTGTGGGTTTAATAAGTGAGGACAGGGAAGTGAGGAAATGAGGGCAAAATCCCTTTGAACAGATTGATACTGGCTGTAACAAAATTTTATTTCAGCACTTCATTGCATAAAAATCTGTTGTAAACCAAACAGTCCTGGTGATGTTCTTACAGCCTTTGTTGCCAAAGAAAGAAGATAAAAATTTCAGTTTTCATTGTAATGAAAGCCTCTAGTTCTTGTTATCATAGAAATAAAACCTTAAAGATTTGACAAATACATGAAATTATGTCTCATCCTACAGAGTCAAATTAAAAATAAAAAATAAGTGAAGAGACAAAGGGAAATAGCTTCTAGTATTTTTTAACAAAGCCATTCTTCTGATTTTACAAAGACCAATTCCAGGTTTTGTTAGTGCTCAGGCTGGTAATACTGAGCACAAGTCCCAAATATGTTGTCTGGCAGTGCACCAGTTTGAGTTAAACCAAAAAATATTATCCATTCTCCTAAATGCAAGCTTCTGCTGCAGCAGATTTTGAAACCAAGTTGTCTGGGAGTTACAAAGCAATACCAGATGGTGACTGTAGGTTGGCTGGAATTTGTGGTCTCTCTCGTCTTGCCACATGTTTCACCACTTACAATATACTAAATTATATTGTTCAGTTATTTGTCTCCCTGGCTCAATATTCCCTTTCTTTCATGTTCTGGACTGGTGCAATTCTTCATGGTTTCACTAGGTGGTTCCCCACAACAGTGCACTGTTGAGTAGCCTGAACACACTCAGGTAACTTTATCTCCCTATCAGCTTTATTTTCACTTCCTTTGGCAGAAGTTCACTACACCACGTGTTTTGCTGTACAATCTGGTGACCAGTGTGTTGAAAAGTTGTGATAAAGGGGCTGGTTCTTCCTAGGACTACTGCATTTCAAACTTACCTATTTCAAATTGAATTTAAAACCAGTGTAGGTTTCTTGATAGCCAGTTAGGTTCAGTCCCATTAATTTTTGCAATTATTTTGCCTTTCAAAGGGTGATACCTTTCAAAAGCTGGTAATAAACAGCATTAAAAATATACTTCCTTTTCAATATCACACCATTTTTAATGCTTTGATACTTTTTATACTAGTCAAAACAAAAGAAAATCCTTTCCATGTGTGTGAAGTATTAACTTGATGCCCTAAAGATCTAGAAATAAAGCCACTTTCAAGACAATATTAGTATAGGAGGTAATATAAAGGCTGGTCTTTACTGGAGGCCTCCAAGGAGCAGATGTGGAAAAGTGCCCACCCCACACAGGGTGAATACAGTTCTATAAATTTAGCAAATTAGCATAATTGACAAGAATCACCAATTAGAAGCATAAGTGATGAAGTAATTCCCCCTTTTTTTTTTGGTTCCACAACTTCTGTTGACCTGTCTTTAAGATAGGAACTGAATTTTTTTATGAAAATGGGTCTCAAAGAGCTGGTTTCAACCTTGACTTCCAGAAAGCCAAGATAGGATAGGGGTCTTGGACCCATAAGATTTGGAGCCTCTGGAATGTGTTTTGTCTTTCTGCTTGTCAGGGTAGGGAAGAAGTAGGGAAAAGTACTGGAGCTACCTACAAATACAGTAATAGGCTACAAAGATACAAATATATGTGTAAAGAATACAGAGAATATATAAAAGCAAAAAAGGCAAAAATCAATTCAGCATCAATTGACTAGTGTTAAAAGAAAGACTTTTTAGCTATCCTCTTCAAAACCTTTCTTTCCAAGTGTTTTGTATGTGTATATTTAACATGGAGTATTTACCCCCTAGACCTGATGAAAACAAAACTCAACACAAAGCTTCAGATCTCTGTATCTAATAATGTCCCATAGAGAAGAAAAGAGAAAATGAGGTTATATATGAACAATATTTTTAATGTCCATGGTGCTCTAAATGAGGAGGCAAATGGCTTTACTGTCTCAGATTGTGTCTCACCCTGCAAAGAGAGAATCCTTTAACCTGCAGAGAGCTCTGTACAGTCATGTCCAGGCTGTTTCTGACGCTCAAACTTGTACACTTAAACCCATGGCTCTTTATTGTGTAGTCTGTAACACTGATTGAACTTAGAATGGTTAACTCTTACTCTGGGAGACTAATCTAAGGATAGCTTCAGTGTCCACTTCTCATATCTTGATACCTGTAGAAAAAAATCAAAACAGACAATTTCTATTGTGAGGTTTGGGATTATTTTTTCTTTCTCATTTGTTAGTCTCTTATCCAGGCTCCCTAAGTTTATTAATCTGCTTATTTGACATGATTAGACAATTCATGTGGAAGCCTATCAAGAAGCACAAATTTTGATTGAACAAAATGTTTTATTCCTTGTGATTTATGTTTAAAAGGGCAAAGAAAGGTTTAGAAAATTCTAATGTAATATATTACAGAGATAAACTGAAAATTAAAATTGATTGCTTTCTTGCTTAGTAGCCAACTTGCATTAAATCAAACTCATAGCAATTATTGACTAAAGTCAGAAAATCTTGGTTTTTCATGTGGAAGATGAGAAAGGCTGTCACAGTACACATAAACATGGTAGTACTTTATGTCAGAGATCTGGCTCAAAAATCATCCTCAGGAGTGACTATAACATCTGATTTCCTGTTTTAGTAGGTGTATAAAGCTTTATGTGTTTTAACCAAATCAGTTTTAATAGTCTGCTTCTCCTTATTCTGATGGCAAGACCCAACTTGGGAAGAAAATAGCTTCTACACTGTTTTAGTTGACTTATGTCTCTAAATGCTAGTTATGAGCTTCATTAGTTATCTCTCCATTATCAAACTTGCATCATTTACAATCCCCCTTCTTCAGCTGGGGTCCAAATGCTCTAAGAATCCAGGGCAATGAAAAGCAGTGAGAATTCCAGTAAAACCTTGATTCAGATTTGGAAAGGGCTTGTATGTCTGAGTCTGGAGACTTGAGGTACATAGGGGGATCTCATGTTCTCCTGGATTAGAATGACCCTTCTGTGTCCCTGGGCAATGACCACAGTGCGATGGGAGTGCTCCTCATTTCAACTTGCAGGGTTACAAACCACACAGCCAGACACACTATAAGAGGTTGGTCTGCTCACACTTGTCTGGCACCATCATTTCCTCTGGGAAAATGGCAAAAGCAAATAGCAACTTGTCTGCTTGCATGTAGGCGTGAGCCTCCTGAGAACGCAGAATTTGGCACCATGTGCCAGCAAAGTTCAAACACCCTCGAGCTATGAGTTGTTGACATCTTCTCTCAGAATAGACATATAAACTACTTAAAGCAGTTTTGGTGCTCCCTTATCTCAACCTTACCTTCAAAACCTATCATGATTCCCAAGTCACTAAGTCACCCTGACCGGGAAAATGTGCTTAAGGCAAAGGGTGTTAACATTTGCATCATCCCACTTGTCTGCAGGCAGAGGGTAAATAGTGCTTACAGCCTCATCGGGATCCTGGGAGAGACAAAGCACACTCTAAATGCTTGTGTCTTGCTGCCCCACAGTGGCTGTGTTTACAAAAGGAATAATCCCCACAACAAAGGCAATGGTGAACACTTCAAATAGAAGCAGTTTCTCAGTCAGGTTATAACTCTGCAAAACAGACATTGCATTTGCATGGTTCTGTGTTTACTACTCTGAATTTGAATGCAATTAAGCATGGCTGGTGTTGTCACACCTATGCTGCCACTGATGGACCTGTCCCTTCTTTAGAGGAGTAGCGAAGTGCCAAGTATCACTCTTGTAATAAAATCAGGGGAAGGCAAATACACCATCCAAATATTCCAAGGCCTCTTGAGGCTGAAAGTCAGCAAGCAAACCTTGGCTGCAACACCAAACATCTGAGTTGTTTAATAGAGGATTAAAATGGTAGGCATCCTCTGGGCTATGCCAGGATTTAACAAATACCTGTGAATGAAATGTTCAAAAGGACTCCAAGGCAAAGCTCAACTGCAACTTGGAGTGTGCACAGAGGGAAAAGAGAAAGCAGTCCAGGATCATGTTACTCATCTGATTGCAAAGGATTCTGTTTTCAGCACTGCCCCCAGGGCTTTACCTGATCTATCCAAATAAGTCTGCCCTTCCCACCCTGCAATCATTCATACATAAACAACTCTAAATAGTTTTCTGACTGTTCTGCCAGTTTCAGCTCTTCTTGCTTATTCAGAGCCTCCTCTCCTGCCAAAACAACAAACTGAGCTCATGTGGGTTGTGGTTGGGGGCAGAGGCAGGCAACAGTGGGCTGCCCATTTCCTTTGTTTTCAATGTTTCTCTTTGGCCTTTCCTTGGGTAGAATCCAAGGGATGGATCATTTCTGGTTCCATCATGATGCAGATGAAACAGACATCACTTTTCAAACAATGACAGCTTTATGAAGCTTAACAATCTCAGCCAAAGACTTGATGCTATCATCAGTCATGTCTTTCTTCCCAGTCCCTGCAGGTGACTGCAGCTGGCAGCAGATCTTTTGACAGTCAGATTCTCTATGTTATCTCTTTTGGACCAAGCCTTTAAATAATTGGACAGGAAGATCTGGAAAAGAGATATGCTGTTTCAAGGCATAAATAACATTATGCTTAGTTCTGCAGAAGGCTTTTATTTAATTTAGTTTGATTTGGTTCAAACGTGGTCATCTGGTTTGGCTGCAACCATGCAACCATGATTTCTGTAGATTTATGCTAGGTCTCTTCTTAGACCACTGACAGTCATATACAAATCATTTCACTATCTCCATTCCTCAGATCTTTAGTGGGAATAAGATGTCATTGACTTACAGGAAATGGAAATAAAGGGTGATAGGATAAGGAGTTTGTGTGATTTTCTGATTTTCTATTAATAGAGATCCATATACATAACTGAAACACAGGGCTGAAATGCCAAGAGTCTTGGCTACTAACAACGAAGATATGTGGAGAGTATTGCTGGTACCCTGCCATCAAATCATGTGTTCCCTCCTATAGAGAAAGCCAGACCATGCAAAGTTAAAACTCTTGAAGCTTTCAGAGATCAAGTGAACTTAAGTTTTGGATACTTTGTATGACAAAGTCACTGTGATGGTGACAGTTACAAGGAAGAAATGTTTTACAATGTGTGTGGTGAGGCACTGGCACAGGTTGCCCAGAGAGGTGGTGGATTCCTCATCCTTGGAAACATTCAAGGTCAGCTTGGATGGGGCTCTGAGCAACCTGGTCTGGTTGAAGATGTCCCTGCTTGTTGCTGGGGCCAGGTAAGCTTTCAAGGTCCCCTCCAACCTAAACCATTCTATGACTGTGCTTTAAAGAAGTTTAATTCTTCAATTTCCTTTTAGCCAATTGTGATGATTACTCAGACCTTCATTTTAGGTCACAAAGTATTTTTGATAGTGATCAACTTCACCTTTAATCTGCAGGTATTAGCCCAAGGCAGATTTTTTTTTTTTTTTTTTTTTTTTTTTTTTTTTTTTTTTTTTTTTCTTCTAACACACTAAAATGATTTACCTAAAAGAGAAAAAGTAAAAGAACCTTGACCAAGGACACACACACCTTCACATTTCCCTTTTTTTATTCTCCCACCCTTTTTCACAAAGGAGCAATTGCAGCTACCTGGTCTTTTCTGGAATATAATCTGGGAGGTAATTTCATTTTTGCTGTGGTAAGAGGAACAGCATAGTCCTAGCAGCAACAGCATCTTGCCAGCTAGTGCTGCCACCAGAATATCATCATGAGCCATGAGCCTGAGGATGAGCAGCTCCCCAGCAGCTACAGATCAGGGGCAGCAAAGCAGCATTAGATGGTTTGACCTGTGGCATTTTATGATATTTACTTGCTTCCCAGAAGTCTGGGAGGCTCTGGATTCCTTGGCATCTGGCTGAGCCAGGAAGATAGATTAACTGAAGGACTGTTACTGTTTTGTCTTGGGTGAGGCCTTGTGGGCAGCCAGCTGTTTTATTTTGTGTATTGCACAAAAGGCTCCTTTAAATCTGTGTGTTTTGGGAATGAAGGCTTGGAAGTGAGAGGGTAAACAGAGATTTATTTTTTTTTTCTTTACACAGCAGTCTTCACTAGTCAACATTATTGGCAGGAGCAAACAGAAGAGAGAAATTCCCTCAGAGCAATGCTCATGCACACTGCCCTGTCATGGAAAGTTTAAACCAGAAGGGTCAGTCCAATATGGTGCTAAGGGCCTTATGATAAAATTCTCTTGCTGCCTGTCCCTGGCTGTTACAGGTCACTGCTGGAGCCATGTAACATGCTAAACATAATAAAGTTCTGAAAGTCAGGATCCAAAAGTCTAACACTATAGCTGGACTAAAATCACCATCCTTATGTGCACACAGGGAGCTCTGCTGATTTCAATGCGTTTCTACATAGACAAAAGTGTTCACCTGGAATTAAATGCTTACCTTTTGCAGATAATAGATAATGAGTGTCCTCCTGTCAGCCTGAACAAAACCAGGAGACACTGTGGGCTCAGTGATATTTGTGTAAACCACATGCAGTGGGATTTCTTAGATCATCCTTTTTTAGTGCCATGTTCTTGTAACACAGTCCTTACTTTTTTCCACATTTTAAACCAGAAAAATTATTGTGTGCTCTCTGCAGTATAGCTCTTCCTGCCAAAGCTGCCTCGGAACAGAAGGAAAAGACAGCTCTGCTTTTCCAGCTATGGATTTTTAAAACATTTTTGTCTGAATCTGTTAGGCTCCCAGAGAATGTTCCATGGATATGTAGCATATTATGTTATTACTGCAGTCTATCTGTGTTAAACCCTTTATCATTCCACGGCCCTTTGAAATAGGGAAAGCTTGTAAGTCCTGGTTTACAAATGAGAGAACAGTAGCACAGAACTTAACCCCTGTAAGATTTCTCTTGGGCAAAATTCCCACAGGGAAGAGTCTCTGCCTTCCTTGTCCTTGCCTCAGACCCCTAATGTCAGTGATGTGAATGAACCACATGGGATTGTGCCCCTGCTGGAGACAGGGGCCAAGGAGATATTACCAAACCTGCTCCCACATATTTCAATAAAAACTGTGGGCACACAGTACTCTGGAAAGGTGGATCTTAAGTGATTTGGAGTAGGCACCCTTTAACTGCTTGTAAGAAAACTGCCAGGGATTTTGCTATTTGTGTGTAAGTCTCAACCTTTTTTTGTTTTCTTATGCAGTAATGAACTGAAATTAAAATTGATAAACATACTGATAAGTTAATTATTAACTTTCTTAACAATGTTTGCCTTCAGATTGCCATTAGGAAGCATTTAAGCTAATACAGAGGTCTCAGAATTCTTATTCCAGCTTCCTTGCACACCTGTCTGTACTCATCAAATCTTTGAGGTTTTCCTCACAGCTGTTAAGAGATAGAAAATTTTAATAACATATGTACATAGGTTGTACAGGTTAAAGTCCATACAGCTGAAAGAAACTCAGGCCTCAGGTTTCCACATTTATATATAGATTTTTTCTGATGCAACAAAATGAAAAGCAAACCCATAAAGCATGTGGACCCATCCCAAACTGCAGGTGAACACACTTTAAACCCCAAGATAATGTAAACAGAAAAGTGCTTGCTGCATTCAGGCTTCTGTCCTAGATTCATCCAGCTAGTTCCAAACTGTTTTGACTTTTTCTGTCAACTTAGAAAACTAATATCTCACTAATGTATCAAATGAAATATATAATACTAGACAATCTCACCAGTATGAGTTGAGATGTCATTTATATTGTCAATGTAAAAACTGGCATTGTAGTGGTGACTCTCAATCTCCAACCCCTCCATTACTTCACTGCTTGCCACTGCTTGGACTAAAACTTGCTGAGCAAGTGTAGCTTTTCATCCCAGGAATTTTTGCTGTCTGCCAGGGGCTTGGGCCTTGCAAGTCAGTGACAGATTTCCCTTGTGGCTTGAGCAAGTCTCCCAGTTGTTGTGCAATAAGTATTCCAGGAGTTTGCCATTTATCCCCCAAGGAACAAATCCACAATGCTGAAAGGACTGCTGAGTTCATATGCCACCTGTGTAGAATCTGTTTTACAACTAGAGAAGATTTGGGGATAAAACAATACTTAAACCCACAAGATTTTCAATAATGGAAAAAATTATCAAAATATATGAGATGGGTCACTAGGCTTATGTTTGTCAGTAAAGCCCTTTCACAGCTGTTCCAACATCTCATATAGTAGGAGGCTGGCAGACTGATTAGTTTCTGCTGTCCACATCAGACTTAGCTCACCTAGAAAACTTGAGAACTGCATTTTTCATTTCCTAATGATAAAGAGGTTACTCAGAGTCTGGAATAGCTGTTCCAACCTGAAACAGAATATCTTGTCACCTACCCCTGATAACACTTTCTCTTATCTCTTACAACAGGGCACTCAAATTAATGAAGGAGATAAGGTCATTACTGTGCTCTGTAAAAGCCTTATTTTCCTGTTGTACAGTTTGATTAGAACACATTCTTGGTTTCGGTTTTGGCTTAGTTTTGGTTTTGGTTGGTTTGTTTTTTTTTTCCTTACAGGTCCCTTCAGACAGGATAATTTTTGCAAATCATACCTTATAAATATATAATGTGCAATTCATAAATAATAAATTATAATTGCATTTGAAAACGCAGTTGAAATTTGCTCATTTTTAGGATTTCAATGCAATTACATTTTTAACAATTTAATGAAGACAAATGGATGACAAAAATGAGAATAGAAGTGTTTGAAATTCTGAAGTTTCTAGGAAATCTTAATTTCAAGGACCGTTTTCCTCCTTAGTCCATGCTTAGCAGAGAGATGGGAGAGTTTAGCCTCCAGATATATTAAGAACTCAAGTGTTCTTTGGTTTTGTGTGCAGGGTTGTGTATGGAAGTGTAGAGCCCTCAGACCTTTATTCCTCTGCTGTAACCTTTCTCAGGTGTTTTTACTTTAGTGTGTCTTTGAACTTGGTACAGAATAAACACGGTCCCAGCATGGTGTGAAGCCCTGTAACACAGCCCTCCTTGCATTAACATTGCCTGTACCAGACATAACAGGACAAAGTTCAGGCTGCTTGTTGAAGGCTGAACTGGACTGTTCTGATATGATTATCTTATCAAAATTCCCCAGTGAGCTGGTGAGTCCAGACTGCTTCTTGGTCTCTGGTTCCTTGGCTCAGTCTCTTCAGGCTGCATGAATCAGTTTGCAGTTCTCTGGCTACTGCTTTCTTATTATCTGCCTATTTTTCCTCTGGTCATTTTTATCTATAACTGTATGTTAGGAATATTTTGCTTCACAAAACTCTGACTTGCCTTAATTCATCTCAGAATAAAACATTTCTCCCTCATATTTTCCTAGTTCTGTCTCTGAATGTAGCCACAAACATTTTGATTGCTGTGTCTACTTAACCTGGCCATTTTGAGTTCCCTGTCACCTCATTTTCTGTGCACAAAATAATATTAAACTTGTTTGCTGTTCCCCACTTACAACTTCTACATCCTCAAAATGATAATTGGATATTAATTAGCAGTTGCAGCTTCACAGGGACAGTCAGAGCTGTGGTCAGCACCAGTAGCCTGAAGCAGTGGGTTGTAAACTTGGCCCATGACATTTACTACATCTCTCTGATCTGAGAAATGTTCAAATCACAGTTTAAGACCATTACTGACAGTTTGTCCAGACTGTAGCCTGGGACTACTACAAAATAAAAATAATTTTCATATGTTTAGTTCCAGTTTTATTTCTCATGATGTGGCTCATTTCTTCTGAAAGGCCTGTCTTTGGCCACTTACTTTCCAGCTGACCTTATAAGATTGCACTGTGCATCTGAAAAATCAATTTAAAAGGAACTGAAATACATTTCTATTATATATTAACACGTGTCCTTGTAAAGAAAGGCCATGATCTGAGTATGCAAAAGCTAATAATTGACCAACTTGTGGTGCCATACTATTTGTTCTATTTACTTTCTTTGCAGAAAGCATGCAAACCCTTCGCAGGGACACTTAAAAAAAAAATCTGCAGAATACCCACACCAAGTTTTAACAGGCACATTCACCAAGGCTGCAAAACTCTTCTAACAAACAAGAAAATTTAGATTTTATAGGTTAATAATAGTGCATGAAAAATAGGTTTACTTTGGCTCATTGTAAGACTTAAAAAAAAAAACAACAACTCCAGATCTAATGTGATAAAGGCACATGAAACGACAGGTTTGTGGTCTTGTGTTACAAGAGACAAGTTCAGCATTTGACTTCAGGAAGTTTCTGAGGGCTCCACGAGGCATCCAGCATTTACTCAATATGTCTGCAAGCCACTTGAACACTGAAGCTCAGCAGTGACATTTGACTCAGAGCAGAAAGTCTCTGTGGTCACCTGGGGGGACAAAGAGGACAGTGCATTCCTGTGTCAGCTGGAGTGGCAGAGGGGACATGGCCTGGAACTATCCTGTCCAGTGGCAGCTGAGAACTGATTTGGCCTCCACTCTTGTTTGCCTTCCTTAACTTGTCTGCAGTCTTTTGTACTCCTCCTCCTCCAATAAGAATTGCCCTGATTTTACACCACAAGACGACTTCTTCCCTAAACTACTTCCATCTGCAGTAATCTTTCATAGAATCATCAGCATAGAATAATTACATAGCCTGGGTTGGAAGGTACCTTAAAAAAACCCAGTTCAAACCTCTCTGTGTTATGCAGGACACCTGCCACTAGACCAGACTGCTCAGAGCTCCATCCAACCTGGCCTTAAACACTTTCAGAGATGGGGTATCCAAAACTTCTCTGGGCAGCCTGTTCCAGTGCCTCACCCCCCTCATAGTAAAGACCTTTTTTCAGTTTGAGATCATTCCCCCTTGTCCTATCAGTAAACAGTCTCTTGAAAATAGTCTCTCTCCATGCTTCTTGTGGGCTCCCTTCAGGTTCTGGGAGGCTGCAATTACATCACCTCAAAGTCTTCCTTTTTCCAGTCTAATTGGTCTAATTTGGAGAATCATTTTGAGTTCCTGTGCTCATGGTGGTGCCACACCTTCTTTGGTTTCACGGTACTTCCATGTGATGCCAGAACCTCTGGAAAAGTCTCATAATATTCAGAACTATCTCACAGTCTGTAGGACTAAAGTTAAAATAAGTCACTCTTGCCCTTTCTCAGTAATTTTGGGGAGAACTCACCTTTCCTTCTGGGCAAGTATATATATTCTTGAAAAACATCAGAGGACTTGGAGTATTTGAATAGTTAACTTCTATTCACATTTTTGTAAGGGAATAATGGTCTTGCACCCAAATGAGTACATTCTTTAATTTGTTTTATAACTCATAATGACTGTGAGAGATGAGCTAATCTGTGGTGCTTTCAATTCCAGCTTTGTAGGTTGAGAGCATCAAGATTTAAGGGTTCCTTTTATTTTTATTTTCTCTAACTAACAGTTAAGCTGAGGGCTGCATTTAAACAATGGCAGGGCAGAACCAGCCCTGGTATCCAGCTGAGAATTGGACACTAATCTTTTTGTAATCATGCCTCATTTGGCCTAATTATTTGTCAATTCAGATTAATATTTACATTCTGTATGGGAACATATTCTCATCACCTGTTATTGCCCTGTTATCATATTGAATATAGTCCCTTTTATTAATATATTACTGGGGGGGGGGGTTGCCTCTGTTTCTCCTTGAAAATCAATCGCAGAACTTACTTGCTCTTATATATAACAAACTTCTTCCAATTCTAAATGTTTTCATTACAGGGTTTTAAAAATATTTTTTCTTATATGAACTTTAAATTTCAGCTTAATTGATTTGACTGAGTCATCAGATGTTTTTTGAAAGAGCTGAGAAGTCTGCAATTCCAATGCTCTCCAGTTTTCTTCAAGGAGAAAGTACATGTTTCCTCCTGCCCAGCACTCCTTTGATACCAAGAGCTATTTATAAGCTTAGAGTAACTCTTCAGTTTTGGGAGTTTCTTTTAGTTTTGCAGCTTGAAATATGTGGTGTCTCATAGGAGATATTAAAGAAAAAGTCAGCACATACTACACAGGAGGAATGTTGCTACTAATTGCTTACCCAGAGGATAAATGAGGGACATAATATTTTTATGGACAAGAAAATTGTATCATTCACTCAACTTTACCATTGAAGCTGTAATTTTTTTGTGTGATTCAGTGATAAATATTTGTGTGACCTTGGATGTGTACTTGTTTGGATATTGGGATTCCCTCAGCTTGTCTTTTAGTGTTAATGAGCAGAATGCACTAAAAATATTTTTCCTGAACTTGCCCTAATTTTATCAGTGCTCAGGTGGGACTAAGCCTTCTGCTAAGGTATTACTGTCAGATTCTGCAGATATGAATGGCAAAAGTTGTTCCCTTATGGCCAAAAACCTTAAAATAAACTGAGTTTCCACTTCAGGAGTGGAAGTCTTGCTGAGGAATTGAATGACAGCAAACCTCACAGATCTGAAGAATAGCATAAATGTTTGTCCAAACACCAAAAAGTAAATTCTGAGTATTAACAGCCTAAGAGTGGCATTAAACTACTCCATTAAATCAACCACTTTGTACCAAGTATTTTGTATTTTATTTTGGCAGTGAAATATTTGTTGAATATGGATCCTCAAGTTCTGATAAAAACAGAATTTCTGTTGTGATAAGATAAGCCTCAGTTTTAGCAATTAATGGCCTACTTCCAGCAAATTTCATATGGAATGCTTGAGACTGGTTTGAAATATATATGCCACATATGTTTATGTCTGAATATCAGCAATTCTGTATTTTTAATATAGTATAAAATTAGACCTGTTTATGATGGGTTTCACATATGGGTGGTCCTCCTATATTCTTAATTAGTTATACATAATTTACTCTTGTAGTGTATGCAGTCAAAATACAAATGTGTTACAGTCCTGATTTGAAGTTCCCAGACACAAAATGCTTGTCATTATAATCTTCTAGTTATTAAATGTCAGTTCAGATATTCATAATTCTGATAATTCTGAATTACTGATAATTTTATTAGTTCAGGTAGTAGAATAATGCTCAGTAGAGCTTACTACTGTGCAATGAAAATATCTTCCACATGATCAGCCTCGTGCCATCAGGAATAGTGTGGATGGGCATGAGGAAATTTGACAGGAGGATGACTGCTCTCTCTCTCTCCTTTCCCCCAAGCTGTTGTGGTCCCAAAGCATCTTCCCAAGACCCACTGGAGTGCAGCACTGAGACTCTTGGGACCACTCACCTCCTGGTCAGCTCCCAGTGGAAATGGGTCTTGTGTGAACCACATTAATGCTGGGCATAAAGAACATATTTCACTCAGCTTAAGAGACCCTCCCACATTTCCCATCCACATTTTTATGTATACCAGAAAATAAAATAAATTTATATTTAGTTAGAAGACCATCAAGTGAAGATGATACCATTCCTGTCATCTGTGAATCTGCAGAGATGCTTGCAGAAACAGAAACAATTTGCATCTCACCTGATACAGGACTTTACAGGTTTTTTCAATCATCCCCCTGCTTTTCATTCTCCAGTAGTAAGTTTTGTGCCCCTGCTATGTGATTCCTGATTTTACTCATCCAGCAGTAGCACTTTTCCACACTTTGTGGCAGACATCCTTGGTCTGTGGAAGTGGATATGACCCTGGCATCTGTTCTTTCCAAGCAGATTTTTGTATCCCATGTCTCATGATTCCAGCAGGCGATTGCACTGGATTTGATGTTCACTTTCCCAGCACTTGGTGTGAGCTTCTGACTGTGTTCTCATTCATTAAAACAAGAGATTTTTCTGCTGATTTCTTGCATTTGTTTGGCTCTCTAAACTGATTGTTGATGGAGTAAAGATCATGTATAGGGACTTCAATTTGACTTCAAATAACCTAAATTTAGACTGTTCTCTGTGCTCTCCCTGCAGAGTTGAGTACCCAGAGAGCTGAGAGGACTGGCTGCTTTCTGCTGCAAGGTACTAAGTTGGCCCAAAATGGGGACTTACCAGCTACCAATGAGAAAGGTAAGAGCTACTTTATTTTTATTTTATCGAGGATATGCAGTAAAAAATACTCTGATTGCATGGCCAGCATAACTTTGAGGATTCATGTTAACTACCTTGTGCCTTCATATGTTTATTCATACCTATCTAGGAATATTACAACTATAACCTCTTCAGAGCACAATCAATTAATAAGTTGTTTGTTTGTTTTGTCATCTGTCTTCAACACCTGGAAGTTCTCCTTGACCCATTCCTTTTCTTTGAACTCACTTTTTACCTTCAATGTATCTACTGAGCTTGTATGTCTCTCTAAGGTTACCTTGTACTTTTTCATTTAAAGACTCTAAAGTCCAGGTACTTTGCATAATAAGACATAATCAAAATTTTAATTGAGAATAAAATAATAATCTTAATGAAGATACACTGAATTACATTTACTATTTTGGGGGACTTTTTGGACTCATTGTGGGGACCACTTTTATGTTCTAGAATAATTTCTAGGTATTTGTTGCTTCTAAAGCTCTTCTGATAAGTTTTAGAACCTCTTCTTAAGAAAAACGATAAAAATAAGATTATTTTGAAGCATTTTGGAACAAAAGCTTTTCCTGACATGAAATTATGTTATTATAAACCTTACTGTCATTTTCACCATTTTCTAACACTGTTAGTCAGATTCTCCTGGCTTAAGAATCTGACAGCATGAAATTTGTTAAATCTGCACTTGCTATGTTGTAAATATATACTTATTTTGTAATTGCATCAATGCTGTGGTAATGTACAATCTGCAGTCTTTAACTGGACATATCTATCACCATTCATGTGTCAGAAGGATTTGCCAGTAATCATGACCCTTGGTACCTTCATGGTTGTACACCTGACAATTCCTCCCTTGTACAGCTCATTTCCTGCCAAAGCAGGAGCAGTATAGTGGGAACTGTGTTGGCCTCTTCCTAAGGAAGTGGTCTGCTGACAGGCAGACTGAAAAGACTGAGGAGCAACTGTAGTTTAGTTTTCAGAGAGCCCAGGTATGCAGGGAAGCCAGGATCTAACATTTCCATCCTCTTGGCACAGGTCTGAGCTGCAGATCTCAGATGGTACAGCAAGGCTTTTAGGAAAACTCTTACCTCTCAGACAGAGCAACCATGACCAGGCTTCCCACTGCAATGATCCCTGACTGGTGTTCATTCCTGAACCATGCCTTGGCAGTGTCCTGGAGAGCTGCAGGCAGCCTGAGCCAAAGCTCTGCAGGGACTGTGAACAGCTTAACAATCAGGACAGCTCCAGGACAGTGCTCAGGGTCTGTGTTATGGTGCTCTGGTTTGCTGGTGGGAGATGACAGTTCTGAGCCACTTTTTCTACATGTCACCTTTTGTCCTGGGGGGATGTCATCTTGGATCTGCATGAATTCACTCTAAACACCTGCTCATCCTGTGATGGGCTTGCCTGTGCCCATCACACGTGGAGAAGCATAAAAACAAATCCTGCAGCACCTCAATTGCATACAGCAGATACCTGGGATGAAAAAAGATGTTGGCATTGCTGCAAACAAACCTAGTGTAGAAAGACTGTGCTCTCAGTACAAGAGAAATACAATTTATTTATGAAAATGAGGAGAAGTTGCCATTCACTTCTCATGTTTTTTGGATGTGTGGTTCTTGTTGCACATGTTGTGATATCCACAGGTCCTAGACACCAAGGTGTGTAGCCAAGCAAAGTTTTGGTGCATTCTGATCCTTTGGAAGCCATTGTGCAGAGGAGGATCCATATCATTCTGCTCTTTCGTCCTGTTTTTATTCAGTCCTCTGTCTTGTCCATAAATTGTCACCTTCTCATTGATTCTTCACACATGATGGGATTTCTGGGGGGTCTCCTGTTATTTGTTAATACCATGTGAGAGAACATGTTTGAATTGTTTTACAGTTGCTGCAATTTTGCCTTTCCTGAAGAGAGTCCTGCCACTGTCCTTGGCTGGAGGGCAGTGGAGAACACTACTACAGGTGTGTTCTGGGACACTGTGCCACCAGTACCTTGCAGCATAACAAGCTTGAGGCTGAATATGCAAAATTTATTTTCTTTGAGATCTTACAGACCATCCTGGAATGGAGTGTTTGTAATTGCTTTGGAAACCTCACCTGTTTTTGCATCTGCACCACCAAGCAGTAACAGACTGATGTTTTGGGGCAGTCTCACCCCCTTCACTCCAGAAGGAAATGCTGTTCCTGCCCATTGTCCTGTCAGAAGCCAAGCACACTCCATGCCAAGGAATAAATTCTGATATTATCACACAGAGAAGGCTCACAGAAAGTGTGTTTTTAATTCTTCAGCTCTCTGAATTCTTCCCAGTTCTCTGCAAAGAACATGGAAGTACTTTCACATTCCTGCTGCTGAAAATGCCTTTTGTTCTTATGCCCACACATATCTAGTAGAACCATGTCTCTGCCTCCTTTAAATGTTCTTTTAGCTAATGTACTGCATTATGCATATTGTTGGAAAAGAAAATGAAAAGCAGACTCCTCTTGAATTCTATCTGTAATTCTCTGTGTTAATTTGCACAACTGACAAAAATCACTCAATATGGGAAATGAATCTTTTCTCACTGGTTTTGCATATAATCTGTTATATTAAATTTTGATTGAGGTTATCTGTCTAACTTGTAGGCCTGTATATGCAAATCAAAAGCTCCAAGTATTGTGTCTGGCTAACAGCCAGAAATTCTGATTCACAATCAGTAGAAAACACAAAAGAAATTCTACTGTATCAGTAAGGAGGAAATTAGCTACTTTAAAATGTCTTTGTCATTTCTTTATGACTCTTAAGTATTAAGAAAACTTGAGGCTGAACAGCATCATTCCAGTTTTTTGTATTTTTTTTTTTTTTATATAGAAACCAATATTAAAAAAAGAATGTCTCATAAGGTACTTGGATCTTTGGAAGGCTCTCCTGGCTCTCAGAACCAACAGAGCTTGTGTGAACTTTGAAAGCAGCCTCAAGGTCTTTTATCAAACTGTTGTGGTTCAAACAAGAAAATGGGTTTCTCATTTTGTACCTAGTCAGGTCTCCCAGATGCTTCCTAGCAGAGATGACAGAGAATATTATTCTTATTTTACTCTTACAGTGTAGTGATACAAATGATGAATAGAAGTTACCTGTCAACACAGTCTGTAGATGTGCTGGCACTGATGTGACCACACAACAGGGTTCAGGCCACAGAACCATGCACCCATCTGATTTCCCGTGCCTGCATTTCCTGTGGGGTCAGTGCTGAGCAGCATGAGGGCAGCCTTGTGGGGATTGTGGTTCTGGAGCCATGAAAATGGGACACAGTGAGGCAAGCACTGCAGCTGCCAAACAGGGAGCCTCCTGCCAATCCTTGCACCATGGCACATCCTTCTGTGTACCAAATAAACCCATTCTCATACTCATTTTGAATGAAGACTTATGACACCTTTTGATATCCAGGATCAGTTGTCAAGATGGGCAAGATCTGCAAGTGAAAAAGGAAGTAAACTCAAAGAACTGCCCCTTCCCTTGGGAGTTTGAGAGAAATTAGCAGTCAGATTCAATTAGGGAAACAGCCTAGAAAGGTCCTATGAAACTGCTTCTCTCTCACTTCCTCTGTGCTGTGGTCAGGGTGAGAAGATATCCCAGTGACTCAGTGGATGAAGCAGTGCAGCAGCTCTGGAGGGAGTGACAGGAGGGAGAGAGCTGCAGGGCAGGCTGTGCTGCTGGGCTTCAGGTGACAGGAGAATCCATTGAAGTAATCACTTACATATCAGGTGTCTGACAGCCTGGAGAGGAAGCACAGCCACCTGTCCACACAACCTCTCTTTCAGCATAAATATTTGTCACTCTTTGCTATTGTTATGTTCCTGGAGACCTTCTGGGGATAAGAAACTCCTCTCATTAACCTCATTGCCTCACCTTGCTTCAGTCACTCAGGCTTTCCTGGCAAACTTGCAATTTCTCCTGCAAATTTCACCATGGAAGACAATTTAAATTGCAGTTTTGCTGCAAACAATGCAATTTAGGTGTCTACAGGAATTTCCTCATGTTGAGCCTATATTCTGCTTGACTTGAAATCTGCACCCTGCCCTGTGCTGAGTGTCTGCAGGTAGCAGGTGTGTGGGGGTGTGGGCAGACAGATGTTAGGGCTGTGTCCTCTCTGGCCTCTACAGAAGACTTGTGCAGGGACTACTGCATCCCAATACTGCATCAGCTTAATTAGATTGTACTGGTAATTAAGTTAAGGAGCTCTATGCAGAAGGGTCGAATTCAATCTAATAAATGTGTTGAACAGAAACCAAGCAATCAACGTCAAGCGTGCTCAAAGAACTGAGTGGCAAATTGGAGAAGAGAGAAAAATGGAGAACAAAATCAGAAGGATGAGAATGAGAGGTGAAATGTGAAAAGAAAGGGACAAGCAGAGGAGGAAATGCAGAGACCAACATGGGCAAATATTAAGATAAGAAGAGAAATAAAAAGAAAAATAGCTATGATTAAGCATAGTTAAGGCTGGGATACTAAATACCAATAACAGCCAGACAAGGTCTTGGGCTTCCAGATTTCAAAATGTCTTCATTTTAAAGAACTTTTCTCTAAATCCTGGAAACATTTTTAAAACTTTTGAAAGTCCCAAATAACAATATCTGTATACATATACTTAAGAAATAATGTGGTTGATTTGAGAAATTACAGTATTTATCCTGGTATGGAATACACACATTATTTATAGTAGGAAATTTAGTCACCCACAATGAGACTTCTGCAGGGTTTTGTGCCTAAAATGTACCTACAGACTGCATGTGTGAAAAATCTACGTTGAATGCTCACAGTATGATTAATGTATCATCTGCAGAGAAAGAATAATAGTTTTTTTCACAGATAGCTTTTTTTCTCTAATACAATATATATTATTTTATCAACAACAAACTATAAAGCATTACCAAAAAATGCTGGTTTTAATAAAGATTTAAAGCCCACCAACTTATGTAGCTTTCACCATTCACCCCTTTGTTTAGATATGCTTTTTCAGTGAAATTTAAAGTCTTTAGAAAATTTCTACATGCAAGATATTGCATGTAGAACAGCACAAAAAGCTTGCTGGTGGCATATTATTTTCCTTACAGCAACTATAATCAATACAACTGAGGCTCAAAGCAAAGTTTTATGGCTATTTTATAAACTTAGGAATGTACTCATAGAAATTTATTATGGAAAAATTTACTCAACCTATATTTAAGGATTAACAAGGGCAAGTCCTGCAGCAGGGTGTAGCCCAAAATGTGCTGCTTCTGTTGAGTTACAGGTAGGGCTGAGTTATAATGGGGAGCATTCAGCTGGTATAGGGGAGAGGCAAAGTGTGGCTGGTGTGTTTGAAATGCTGTTCTGCTTTGCCCCCCTGAGGGGTCAGGAAACTCCAAATTATTTGGGTGATAAATGTGATGCCCCATCCCTGGAAGTGTTCATGACCAGTTTGGATGGAGCTCTGAGCAGCCTGGTCCAGTGGAAATTGTCCTTGCCCATGGGAAGGGAGTTGGAAGCAGATAATCTTTAAGGTCTCTTCCAACCCAAACCACTCTGTGATTCTATGATATTCTCCGAAGTGTTTTAGTACCCATTTGTCCATGAAATTAGCAATTTAGATGCTTACAGGCATTTGAAAGCATGGTTGTTGGCAGTCAAATTGATCAAGATAACTTTAGATCTCATTAAATGTATTTACAATGTTGTTTGTTCATATGCTGCCTACATTTATCCTTGAAAGATAAAAAGCAAAAAGGGATAAAAACATGGTGCCCTAATGCCTGAATAATTGGTGTTTACTTTATAGCAGGGTTTTATTAACACTTGATTTTATAAGGAGTCAAGCTCCTGAAGTCTAGCTGTAGGAGGATTTAGGCTTTGTTTTGTTGTTTGTTGTATTTTTTGTGGTTTGCTTTTCGTTTTTTTAAACGTGTCTCTAATCCTCAGAGCTACAATGAAAAGTTTAAAAATATGACTGGAGGATCAAAGGTCATATTTGAGATCTTAGAGGGTCAAAGGAAAAAAATAAGGATAACCCCTTATTGTGGTATTCTGAAAGTTATAAACACGCTTAAAGCAATATCCTGATGGGGAGAGGTTGATTTGTGGATTTTTTTTAGGTTTGAGAGTTTGGTCATGCTGCCTTTATGTCACTTTCTGAAACTTCTTTTACAACAACCCCAATTATTCATACAAATAATCTAAGTGAAGAAGAATCAATTTAGATTTAAAATACTAAATGAAGAAAACAAATAATCATATTGTGCTAAACAATTTTGTATTAACAAGGGAAAGGATAATTTCTATGATAGATTTTATTCCACCTTGAATATTTGTGAATTTAATGAAGAATGGCCAGGAGATCTGCATGCTTATGATACCCATGATTGCTAAAATCCTTCTAAAGGATTCCTTTTCTTCCCTCATTTTCTAACTTTCAAGACCACAGTAGCTAGAAAAACATTGCAACAGGTTTTTTGCATAGGCATTCTTATTAGTAATTTTTTCATTTCTTTATTGCAGTAATTCCCATATCCCTTGGCAACTGCATTTTGCTGGCAGAGTTTCTACAAAAGCTGGAAGAAAGCAGGACTGGTCCACATCCCTTCTTGACCTGGTGTCAGTGATGTTAACCTGTTTCATCTCTGGCTCTGTTTCCTTCCATGACATCCTGTAGAAACCTATAGGACAGTTGTCTGTTATATTAAAGGGGTCAGATTTTTATTTAATTATGTTTGATTTTAGAGAAGTGGCTACAGGCTTTACACCCGACCAAGCTTTGCACCTGTTAAATACTGAGACTTCCATAAGGAGGGAAATAAATCTGAATTAATATATTTCTTGATGATAACCACTGCAACCCTGTATTTTTTCAGAAAGTAACATTTTTGAGGAGAACTCCCTTCTCTCCTCAACTGTTGTTTTATAGAATCCCCTAAGATTTGTTGGGAGTGGTTACAGGGTAGGCTTTGTGAATGAATATAGGCATATTTTGGAACCTGGGGAAAATCTGAGATTAAGTGCTGCTATCAAAAGTCTGCAGCTGTAACGGGCTTGATCTTACCCTCAAATTCAGGCAGTGTAGAAAGGTGCAGAGATTGTCAAGGGAAGAAGAGCCACTTCTGAAACAAACCTTCATATTTTGATGCAGAATATATGCTTGTTTAAACCACCTGCCGCCCTAAAGAAGAGACAGCTCTGTCCTTGCTGTGCCAGACTCTCAGGCCGGGTGGCAGCCTGGCACAGGGGTGGCTCTGCCGTGGGTTTGCTGCGCAGCACAGCCACAGGTGAAGGGATGTTGGAAGCTTTTCCTTCTCTGAGACCCGGTGACGCCAAATCCATTGGCCCGCGGGGGCTGAGCCGCCTCTTTCGCTCTCGGCCGAATCTGCCAGCGCGTTGAAGGCTTTTTGGAGAGAGGGAGCGGAAAAATCTACGTTCAGGAGCGGACTGCGGCCCTCCTGGGCTTGGCACCCGCTCCCTGTCGGCCGGGCTGAGGGAGGGAGGGCGGCCCGGGGTGCTGCCCTGCGGGAATGAAGGCTGGCGGGGCCCCGTCCTTGCCCGGCGGCCGCGCTGGGCTGCGGGGAGCGCGGGTGGGGAGCGGTGCCTGGGGAAAGGAATATCCCAAATATCCCTCCCTCAGGCACGGCCGGGAGAAATCCTGCGGGGACGGAGCAGCCTGGGAGGTCGGCAGGGAGAGGAACCGCGCCGCCTTTGGGCGTTTTTGGCAAGGTGAAACGCAGCCTTTTCGCCCACCTCCGTGCTCCGGCAGCCCGGGGAATGCAGGCACGGCTCCAGCTCCTCTCCCCCGCCGAGGGGCCGGCGGGGCGGCCCGGGGCGAGCGGCAGCCGGGGGAAGCGGCCGGGCTGCGGGAAAGTTGCGTGCGGCTCGTTCTGCAGCTGCTGGGGAGCCTGCCGGGCTCCGGGAGCGCCCGGGCACCTCCTCCCATCCTCCTGCCCCCCTTCCCTCCCTCCCTCCCTCCCTCCCCGCTCGGGCTCCCCGCGGGACTCCCCAGTCTGCCAGGAGCGTCGCCCTAGCGCCTTCCCCTTTTTGGGTTTTGTAGCCATTGGGTGTTTTGGGGGTTGTTTTTTTATTTTTTTTATTTTTTTAATTCTCTCTCTTTTCGGTGAGAGTGCGGCCGGGCTGGGCGAGGGGAAGGAAACTTTCTCCCCCCCTCCCCCAGGATGCTCCGGATATTTTTGAAAGGGCGGAAGAGTGAGAAAGGGAGCAGCGTCTGTAAGGGCATCTCATGCTCTTGCGAAGGTCCCCCCTGACACCTCGCTGCTGGGATTAAAGACCGGCGCTGGAGAAACTCCTCCCCTTCCCTCTGCTTCTCTCATTCTCCCCCCCTCCTCTGGCTTCCCCCTACCCCCCCCAAATTTCCTAAGGCCATTAGGAAGGGGGTAAGAAAATAAAAAGAGAGAAAAGAAAAAATAAATAAGGAGCCTGGAGTCACTGCGGCCCGTGGGACGGTGGGGAGAGGTGGAAGAGGAGCCTCCCTCTCCAGATCCATCGCTCAGCACCCCGCTTGGGTGAAGGCATGGGAAGCACTGCCATGGACAAGAAGAAAGATGCCTCCAGCAGCAGCAGCAGGAAAAGCTCCAGCCACAAGAAACTCATGTTGCGAGTGCACATCCCCGTAAGTGGCTCCTCGCTCTTCCTCCCCTTCGGCAGCTGGCGTGGCTTAGGCATGTTTTTCTCTGACATGGAGCGCAGCGAAAGGCAGGGAGAGGTGTTTCCTGCGCCGAGCTCTGCAGTTTGGGGCGTGCTGGGCTGGGTTTGGGTGCAACAGGCGAGTCCTCCACATCTGGGGTGGCTGGAGAGTGGGGTGCAGCGCTGGCAGCCCGGGATGCAGTGTCCGTGGCACGGAGGATCCTCACCGTGCCGGTGTCACTTGTACTCCCTGCTCTACGAGTGCTCCCGTGCTCTGCGCTGCGGGTTTGGCTCCGTTTGTCTCACTCAGTTCCCTCTCAGACTCGCAGCACGGTCTAGCAAAAAGTCTGTTCGCCCCCAAACTCTGATCTTAACATTCCCAGGTTTGGTTCTGGGAACTGTCCCTGCCTGTGGCTGAACCAGCGTTTGATCTGATTCTTCCCTCTCTTTCAAGACTAATCCACTTCTGAATTTCCCAGGGCTGGGGAACCCAGAGCTCGCTCAGATTTGGATCCAAGCAGTCTGGTCATTGCCAAAAGAGCAGGGCAGTTGTATTCATAGTGGAGCAAACTAGTGAGCCATGCAGTCTGTTTACTAGCTCTGCTCTGTATATTGCACTATGAAGTAACGTGCAAGAAATTATACATATAGATACAGAATAACCACAGATCAAAAGTTTCTATTTCCAGTGAGTACTAAAAGGTTGACTGGCATTGTTTTCAGAATAACATGCCTTTCAAAACTTAGATTATTGGTTTTCTTTGCTATTAGGATGTTCTTGTGATCCATGTAGCTATTAGTTTTCTATTCTCTGTCCTGATGTACTTTTGGTTTCAATGCTTCTGGCAAGAAATTACAAAGTCCTTGTATCTTTTCTGCACACTCTGTTGTTTTATCGATTATTTGTGTTTGGATTTTTTTTTTGTTTGTTTATTAGTTTGTTTTAAATCTCATTATATAAAAGTGGGAAAGAGTTCTACCCATATCTCTGCCAGGCCACCAAGGAGCAAAAAGATATTTCTGGTTCTAAGATTTTCCTTTGTTTTAGGAAAGAATAAGAAGTCAAAGCAAATTTATTAGGTGTCTCGAGTGTGTGGAATAAAATGGAGGAAAAATACATGACTCTTCTGCAGATTTTATTTTTCTCTGGGGAGGAATGCAAGCCCAAGAGCCCAAGCCAAACTTCTGGAGCTCAGAGTGCATTCAGTGCTAGAAGAAAAGGATCTGTTTCTGCTAACATGGGTGTTGCCTATGTATTTGTGACAGAGGATTTTAGGCAATAAACTTTACCATGTTGCCAGTAGTACTTCACAATAGGGATGTAAAATACCAGCAAATAAAATGTACCACACCAAAGCACCACTCCCCTTGTGCTCATTATTCCTTCCCACCCTGCCTGCAATACTGTCTCTGCCATCTCTTTCCACTGCCCCCCCACCTCTGACTCAGTCTAGCCAGAAACTCTTGTGCACTTGGATCCCCACTGCTGCTCCCAGGATCTGAATTTTATGCCTGCTGAGGAGCCATAGGTAGTTTTGGAGTTTCCTGTGGTTGCTTCAGAATTTTACAGCATCCATCCGGTGTTTTTGAAATACCTGCTGACCACCAGTTATCTCTGACCACACCAGAATTTAGAACAAATTTCCTCCTTTTATGGTGTGAAGCTAACATGAAAAAAGTACTTAAGGAACTCATTAGCACTAAATCATTATTGACAGAGGAATGTTAATGCTTTTTCCTAATTTCCTCCCTAATCCATAAACAACCTTTCTTCATGAGTGTTACCTTACTTCTGTCTTGGATGGAACATTGTTAGAAGTGGGTTATAATTTTTCATGTTCATTTCTTGGCTTTTTGCTCTGCAATTTGTCACCTGGGTAATGGTAGTGACTCAGATACAAGCTTGCAAATGGCTGATGTTGCACTGAAGTCAACCTAAGTTTTGTTGTTCACCCAGTTGGAAGAGCTTCAAGATTTGGTAATGAGATACCACCTTCCATCCTTCCTCTCTATCCCCAAAATATGATCCTTCTCTTCCATTCTGCATCATTCTAATATTCCTCAAATGGACTATTGAGCCATGGTTGTACTCATATTTTTAGTGGTTTTCTGTAATCTGGCAGAGTTTGAACATGGCTGTGCTATAAGAAAAAACATTTTTCACATTCTCCTTACTTGACAGAGGAATCTGCATTTGAAAAGATCTGTTTAGATTGTTTTGTTTTTTTCTCTTTCATAACGTTGTCTTGGCTGTTGTTTAGAAGCATCATTCCTATTATTTCAGTGGCACCTGTCAGTGTAGCTGTACTTGTCAAAGGAGCTTTCACCAGGCAGTAATTTTTTATTTTGTTCATCCTTTTCTTTGTGTTTCTGTGAGATCATATTTATTGCTGGGACATGTAATTCAGGTTCATTTGGATCTTCAAACTAGGAACAAGATAAGAACTAACAAGGAGAAAGAGGAGTCCATTTTGAAAGAGAAAGCAATGGGACAGAGAGGTACTGTTGTGATTCAGGCTGACCTAAAACATAGTTATTGGTCATGCAGAAATGCTGATTGAAAAAGTAATATATATTGGGGGGAAAAAAAATGAAGGATGCAAAATACACTATAATTAGGTGAGAGGATTGTCGAATAATAGGGATTTTGGAAAAAAATTTTGTATGCATTTCTTCCCTCCCCCACATAGTTTTATTGTTTTGGGTTTGTCTGTGACAGTGGGAAAAAACAGGTCAATTGAAGAAAGCAGGTTTGTGGCCTGCAACACTCCAGGGCATTTCTCAGGTACACTTTTCTCAAGGAAGAGCAAGACATGATACAAAAGGTCTAGAAACAATCTTTTTCCACCTTCTTTCTGTGTTCAGTCTCCTTCAGCACAGGTGGGTGGTGCCCTGCCCATGTTTCTGGGAGTGGTGATGGACCACTAAATTCCTGCAGGCTGGCTTTCCTCACTGCTCTCAGCTTGTGTTCAGTAGCCAAGAATGAATAGGGGCCACTGTATTCTGTAGGATGGCAGGGGAGTGTTTGCTGAATTGCTGGGATGATGGAACATCTTCTTGTTTGGTTTTCATTTTCTTTGTAAATACACAACTGACTTAAACTAGTAATTCAGATAGACCAGGATATAATTGCAGGAGCCTTTGTAAGGATCATATCAACCTCTGTCTGTCCCAGCAGCACATTCAGAAAATTAGAGATGAAATTAGAGATGCCTAAATGGAAATTTCTGGTCCAAATATCTTTGAAAGCTGCTACAGTTTTAAATAGAAACCTTTGCTCTCTAGATGCATCATATCTATAATATGAAGACATTATCATTATAAAATTCCTTTTTAAGCCATTAGAAGATAATGCTTGCACATTGCTTTGAACATTTTTAAAACTCTATTCTGAGATGGGATGCAATTGTCTGCTGAGTAGGAGCTCACAGCAGTGAGATCAGAGTGTTCTTTTGTCATCTTGCAAAATCAATCTCTTCTACTCTCAACATTGCCTCTGTAGGCCCCTGGTGCTGGAAAAAAAAAATATGCTCTTGTTTACTTTGAATTTCATCTGGGATGGTTCAGTCAGTGCTAGCAAAGTTATGTTGTATTTATTTATGAGCTCAACTGAGGGCAGAACCTCTCTCCAGAGCCTCACTATGCCAGGTGCCAAGCACCTGCTGCTCCCAGCAGGTGGGAATTGCAGGAGTTTGGCACTTCCTTGGATTTTTCCCAAATACTTCGCAAGGTGACTTTTTATTCAAAAGAACAAAGAAGTTTTTTTCACAATAAGCACAAAAACAACATCTGTGAACAAATATCAAAACACCTTTCAGTTCACTAAGGTGGCTCTTGCCTTGGGTACTTCAGCAGAGCTGATGCACTAGAAGGATGTGCTTGGAGATCAGGATTCTTTATTTTCTGTGCCACACAAAGAAATATTTCTGTGCAGTTTCTCCCTTTTCTTTGTCAACCTCTGTGATTTTGAAGAGACTCCTCAATGTCAAAATCGATTGCTGTTTCCAGGCTTGGTGTTATGCTGGGATGCCAGGCTGAACATCAGATGGCTTAAATATTTCTAACCCCATAGATGACAATGATGTTCTGACAGCTACTGTTGGCTCAGGCTCTGCCCCTCCATCTTGCTTTCCACACTTACAAAGTCATTAATGGCTGCATGCCTAATAAATCACTGTGAAATTATTTTGTTCTGTCACAGTTTTTGCAAGGGTGCTTCTTGTCTCCCGGTAATTGCAGGGTGGGTTTCGGTATGGGACTCACTCTAGGAAGCTGCAGATGGGGAATAATCTAGTGAATTCTTTCAAAGGTGAAAAGAAATCAGCTTCCAGTGTGATCTAGGAATGAAAGAAATGTTTGTTTTCATGGAAAGAGGGGGTGAAGGGAGAGAGAGACAGAGGAGAGAGAAATGTTTCCCTAAAATTAAATCTGCAGCTGCTCTCCCTTTTGCTCTCACAATGCAGGCTCTGAGTTGTCCTGAGCCTCTGTGGCCTTGAAGTTTAAATTTGGATTCCTCCCTCAAGAGCTGATATATTAAGACAGGAAAGGGCAAGAAGTATTTGCTCAGGAGTGTTGAGATGGTGCTTTGAATTATCTGAAGGATAAAAATAAGGATCCATGTTTACAATCATACTAGCTGACACTGCAATTAAGGAAGCATTAGTCTTTTTGGTTCTAAAGCATAACAGAAACAGACTATCAGCATACAGAAATGTGTTGTGTCTTACAAAATATTATTTTTCCTGGTTTGAGATTCTGCTCCTAAAGGGTCTCACCCAATCTCTTTTATTTATACCTGAGCCTGTGAGGACTGTGGGCTCAGAGGAATGTGAATTTCCTTGGAGAAATAAGTTATGAATATGGAAGGACCTCACAGAAATGTGGATGGTCAGGGAAGTTTACACTGTGCTTATATTGGGAATTAGTGAAACAAAAGGAAAGTCATGTTCCAGAGAGATTAGGAGTGAAATGGGAGGTAGTGATCTCCACCTAGGAGGTTCCAGCTCCTGTTCACAGACCCACAAGGTTCAGCTTATGCTCAACTTCACCACATTGCATTCAAGGGAGCTACTCAGATGTGACTGAAACCAGAATTCAGCCCTCACTTTGTTGATGATATATGGACAGTCACAAAAGGTTGGTGCCCAGGTGCTGCCTTGGCAGGGCTAATGGGAGGAGGAGAAAAGAGGCAAAACTGGGTCAGCATTGGTTGCCCAAATTGTGGACATTCATGTTGAGTGAAATAACACATGTAATTCTCATCACTTTGAAAGAAAGCTGAACTTCTGTCAAAAGGCATCCCGTGCACAGGGAATAATGAAAGAGCAGAGTTGGTTACAAGAGAAATGAAGCATCAAGGAAAACATCAACAGCAGACAAGAGATGTTACAATGTGGGCTGTTTTACCCTAGACTGATCACCAGGCTTTGGGAATTGGTTCCAGAGCCTGATCTGCTTGCAGGGCACTGCTGTTTCAATTTTCTGCTGTTGTTTGCACTGTAGACACTGGAGAAAGTGTTACAGTCTCACAAACAAGGAGACCTGTGCATGACTTCAAAGGCTAAAAGAAAAAGATTTTAATCTTGAATGGACTGTGTTTTTTCTCCTGAAAAGGAAGACTTATGTACACACATGAATATATGATGGCATCAACAATTATTAAATATTATTGTTGATGTGATGATACTGCTACTGAACTATTTCTCAAACCAGCAGTGAGCTAAAACACCAATGTATGTTCGATATGCAGAATGATTTTTGTGTTTATTCTTTATGTACCTGTAGAAACTGGAGTATAATGCTTCAGTTTAGTCTTTGCTTCTGTAATACTGTCTCTCTAAAGCTGCTTGCATGTGAAACCTTTAAAGCATGAAAGCATTATTTACACAGTAGAGAACTGAAACATAACACCATACTTCAGTTTTTGACATTGAGGATTCATAGAATGGTTTATAACATCCTTCACATTTTCATAAAATTTAGTTTGACTGTAAATTACATTATATAAGCATGACCCAGTGGGATGCAGAGCAAATGCATTGCAGTGTGAGTTTCATGGTTGTAATTTATTTTCCACACTGTGACTCTTCAGACCTTATGGTCATTATTGCAAAGGGTGCCTGTGACCTTCTGCTCCAAAAACAGAACCTATGTCATAAGCTGAAGACTTAATCTATTTTTGTGACGAGGGTGAGTGAGCTATATGCCTTTTTTAAGCTGCTGGAGAACATATTCATACATCTGGGGATTCATTAGGAGGAAGTGTGTGCATTATAAGCATTATCTGCCATATTATAAAGCCTGTATCATCATTGATGTACAACAGCCATTGTGCAATTTTCAGTCAACTTTTCATGTTAGTAGTGCTGCTGGAACAATAAAAATAAGAAAATACTCTGCTTCTGCAAGCTGAAGAAAGCAACCCTGTCAGAGAGGTCAGAGTACTGCCTGACAGCACTACAAAACACAGGAGTTTCCTGCTCAGCTGTGGGCTTACCAGGGGTCTTTTATGAATGACTGAAGTTTGGGTCTGGGTTGTGGAAGCTACATGCTTGTTGATTCCTTTAGAAGAGGTTGGAAACATGTTTTCCATGGAATTCAAGAAATCAGTACTTGGTGAGCTAAATTAGTGGAAAAATCTCAGTCCAAGCATGAAGCAACTTTTTGGTGAAGACAAGCTCTCCATAGAAATGGGATAGTTTTAGGAATGTGGTGGACTAAACAGGTGCCATAAGCATTGCCTGTTGCCTGTCTAGTGGAAAAAATGGATTGTTACTGCTTGCCACTTATTTTGAACGGACTCTACAAGGAAATCTGAAGAGAGGAGTTATTTAGTGACTCTGTTAAGGCTACCTAGCCTCAATCTTTGACAAACTTCCACTGATATAGGGATGTTCTATGCCTTTAAATAGGTGTGCATTTAATGTGTTTGCTAGGCCTGTGTTGCCTTGCTTCTGGCCATGTGGCCTTTAAAAATTGTAAGTGCAAACAAGTGTTTTTACAGAATCATGGGATTATTGAGGTTGGAAGAGAGAGATCTGGGGGTTGTCTACTCCAGGTGTTATTGCTGGCTCAGTGGTCAACTAGAGCAGGTTGCTCAGGACTGTGCCCCATCAGATTTTTAATTTCCCTGAGGATGGAAACTCACCAGTTTCACTGCTCTGACAGAACACATTCGAGCAAGTGAAAGATCCTGGAGACAGACTATTGTTTAGCCACTACACAGGCACATGGAATTGAACTCCACAGTTGGTTGGATCTTGTTTGAAAAGCTGTTCACTGAGGAATGGAATTGAATTGGGCTGGAAGGAGTGCAGAGACTTCTGGGAAAAGGATTCCCTGAGATGGGTATCAAAACTGGAGGCATAATAGTCTCAACAAGACTTGAGAAAGGAAGGAAGAGTAAGGAAGAGGTAAAAAAAGGTGCTTAGTCAGTGTTACCATGCTGTGTATGAGTTTGCCAGATTCTCAGTAGATTATTGCATCTTCTGGAATGTGGTTTTCATCATGCCTTGTCATTCCTTTTGCATACATTCATTAGAGGGGGATTTGCTGTTACTGAGTATTAATCATGTGTTGGAAGTGTGATCTAAAGCAAGAAGCATGAGGAAAGACAGTTCAGGGATAAGAGCACTAAATCCTCAGCAATCTGAGTCTCTATCTGCTGTATGGCCTGAGGGCAGAGGAGGTGTAAGCTGTGCAGTGATGAATGGCAGAGGCTTGAGGTCCACAAAGAATGAACTTTTAAAGTGTCAGTGTGCCACACTGAAACACCAAAACAGCCTGTGGGATCTTCTTTCTATCCACAACTGAGTGCTGCTAGATGTCTGTACATATGTTAGTAAAGACAAACTCTCTGAAGAATTTAAAGCCTTGACAGATTGTACTGGCTGGGGGAGTTGCAAAGAAACAGCTTCATCCCAGCAGTCCTAATATTCAAGGAGATGGCTGGAGTTTAAACAACTTTTCCCATGTTGTATAGGAATGTGGCAGTTGGACTCCTGTAGTTTTTAGACCCAGTTCTCTCACCTTAACCATTAGCCAAACCTTCTTCCTGTGGTATTTGTTCCATAAGGATCCATGTACAAGCTCAGCCTAAGTCAGATCCATGTATAACATTAACCTAAGGCAGCAGTCATGGGAAGTATTTTTCCTTTTGCTTTTTGAAAATATGTGTGAATGAAAGGATTCCAGTCTGATATCTACAAACATGTAGTCATGTCATGTCTTAAAATAACATTATTAGGACTCCTGACAGCCTAATCAGGAAGACCACGGATTGAGGATATTAGATAAATTAAGGGAGACTATTTTAATTTCCAGCATCCAAAGTGGTACCAATGAGTGTGCCTAATTATCACATCCTCCATGTGGTTCATGTGGTTGTTGAAAGCTGTAAAATGTTAATCTTTCATTTTCTGTGGTAGCTGGTGGCACATCAGTTGTAGAATTCTTGAAACAAGGTATCTACAGCTATTTCGCATGTAGTCATCTACACTGTCAAGAAAATGAGACAGCTCTTTACCAGCCATGTTCAATCTACAGCAGTCTCCAACGAGTTTGCAGGCATTCTGCCTCCTTTCCTGAATTCCACTGACTTGTCCCTCCAGTTGCTGGAGTTGGGCATTCTCTAGTGCCAGCTAGAGCAGGAAAGAAAATATCGGTATGGTCTCAACACCATTCTTTGATACTCCTTCCACTAATCCTAGATCAACTCTACATTTTTATGGGAAAATGGGGAAATTCTTCCATTTGAAAAGCTGAGCCAACATTATTCATAAACATAAAATGTATAGCCTGAAAATAATGGGAGGTAGAAGATGTTATTCAGCTGTTCCCTTTGCTCTTTACTTAGTGAGTTGATATTCAAGGTAAATACTAATTTAAGACTTCTTTTAGTTGGATGATGATTAATTTTACATTTCCTGTATATTTTTAATGTGTTTTAGAATGACTGCACCTGCTTTAAGCTGTGCAGAGGCAGGAGACTACATGCCAGCATTTTTCTTTATAAAGTAAATCCAGTAATTCAAAAAGTGCAATTACTTGAATTGCTTTTTTTCTGTATTGAACTAAGAGTTCTGGCTATTTTCACTGCTGAAGATTTGTGGACATATCATCAATTGGCATGTAAAAGTTTCTGTTCATGGAACTCTTCTGATTTTCAGCTGTAAAACACTGGAGTCAATGTAAGAGGAAGTCTCATAACCATGCACAGGAATGGGCTCATCTCAGTTACTTAGTCAGACAAAACTGTTCTTCACCCAGTATTCCTCAGTTCTCCTGGTGCACCTCAACCATTTACCAGGGCAAGGGAAGCTGCTGTTCCCCAGCTGGATTTCCCAACAGCTTGTGTGCATCCTCCCATCCTCCTGCAATGCTGAACAAAGCATGTTGCCCTTACAATGCCTTCCTTCTTAGCCAATATGTTTTATTTGCATTGTCAGATAAAATGAGTGGTAACTTGGTAAGCCTTGGTAACTCACTTGCTTTTGATGCCCATCTGTCTGTAGTCTCAGATCCAAAAATCTGCAAACAGATGACTCAAGTTTACTTGAAATGCCATTCACAAGATTAAGCCTTGAGAAAAGAATATAGATGCTAAGAAGGCTAGTAGCTCAAAGAAATGGGATTTTCAAAGGAATTTAGGCATCTTAGGTTCTTTTACAGTATTTGATGATCCTGCCAGTCCATTTGTATCAGGATATCTTTAATTAAATTTGAAAACTAAGCTTTAAATTTGAAACTTTCAAGATGCTATTCTTCCCTCTTTGCTATTTATACCTGCATTACAAACAAGCCACTTTCCTATTTTTCCACTTCCAGTAACATTCCCTTGTACCTGATAGCTAAAACGGAAAAAAAAAGCAAACAAAAAAAAATCACAACAAAAGCAACAAACCCCCCTCCCCAAAACAAAACAGAAATTGGTTTTTATTTCAATGGAACAGAGATTGAAAGTAATACTAGGAAGTAATTTGGGAAGAGATAAATAGCAGCTGCTCTCTTGATGATAAAGACTGAAACTAATACTTTGTGCAATCTGTTGTGACACATAATAAAGTCTGTGTGTGTTTGTCTTATGTTTAACTGAGAGGGACCAAGTATTGCATGTGATAAAGACTACAGAAAGAAATTTCTTTTCAATGTAACTTGAGAAAAGACTGAGATCATTTAAAGTTGTGAGAGGGTGTTCTGTTTATATAGAGACCATCCAAAGGAGGGCAATGAAGATGATGCAGAGATTTTGAGAAGAAGCCACGTGAGGAGTGGCTGAGGGCACTGGGTCTGTTCAGCCTGGAGGAGACTGAGGGGAGAGCTCAGTGCAGCCACAATTCCTTGTGAGGGGAAGAGGAGCAGCAGGCACTGATCTCTGCTCCCTGGTGACAGTGACAGGACTGAGGGAATGGCCTGGAGTTGTGTCAGGGGAGGTTTAGGTTGGATATTTGGAAAAGGTTCCTCACCCAGAGGGTGGTTGGGCACTGAACAGGTTCCTCAGGGAGGTGGTCACAGCCCCAAACCTGACAGAGTTCAAGAAGTGTTTGGACAATGTTTTTTGTCACATGGTGTGGCTCTTGGGGATGTCCTGTACAGGGCCAGGAGTTGGACTTGATGGTCCTTTTGGGTCCCTTCCAACTCAGCATATTTTGTGATTGTGTGATGAGCAGAGCCTGTGTGTGTGTGGAGGGAAAGTGCCCTGTGCAGCTGTTTGCTCTAAACTGAATACATTCAGTGTGTATAGACAAGCTGGCAAATTGCTCATGCTGCAGAGAAATGAGCTGTGATGGAAAATACAATAGATGTTTAATTATTTCAGGGGAAAACCCCATGTTATGAATATCCTGTGTTTTCATGTTGCAAAACAAACAGAGCAACGAGCTTGATCTCAAAGGCTGTTTTGATTTCTGGTGGTTTTTGGTTTATAAGACTTAAGTAATTTAAAGTTCAATCACCTGGGCTATTGTGCTAAGGGATTTATACACAGTGACCTGCATCCTACTGTCCCAGATGTAACCAAGACTGACTTCTTCCTTGCCTCTGTCTGCTTCCTTGCATACAGCCACTGCTGGAGAAGGCCTCCAAGTCATGTCATGTCAAATAATGCATGGTCTTCAGAGCTCACTGGGGGAGAGAAAAGTCTGGGAACAATGTGAACAGGCACAGCCAGGCATTTCCACTAATTGTTGATGTGGACGATGGAACACAAAAGCAAAAGAAGGGAGGGGGGAATGGAAATGTGTCTTGGTGTGGAAACGACTGTGTAAAAACAAATATGCCTGGACTTGCTTATTTGGAATGTAAATGTAGCCCAGGAGAACTCCCACAACAGGAATCCTCTGCTTTAGTCTGCCCCTGCCAGATAATTTTAGGTTTCTTTTTTTATTTATTTACCTCAAGAGACTTTTTTGGCTATTTGGGGTTGTGGACTTCAGCAACCCTAAATTATAGCAGGTAGTTGCTTTTTACTGCTGAGCTGGCTTGAAATTATCTCTTACTTTTTGGTTCTGGTTATTTGATATTGCCTAAATATTGGAAATTGAAAACTTGAATTACTTGATTATTAATGTAACATGGTAGTGGCATTTGAAAATACATCCTGGTGAAGTGAACTTAAATATCTATCTATCTATCTATCTATCTATCTATCTATCTATCTATCTATCTATCTATCTATCCATATCTATCTATATAGATAGATAGATATATCTATATCTATCTATCTATCTATCTATCTATCTATCTATCTATCTATCTATCTATCTATCTATCTATTTATCTATATCTATCTTAAATATCTAACTCACTTCCATACTGTGCACTCTAATCCAAAGCAGGGTTGAGTGATTTCCAGATCAACTGTATAAAATAAGTAAAATAAAATTGCATATTTGGATAAGGGAGAGGGGGATTTTTCATAATGAAAAAATAGAATTTCCTCTCAAGAACTGTCCAGAAATATCTATAATGTAATTTCCTTAAACTCAGAAATACAACAGGTAAAGACAGTGATGACGAGATGACCATTTGGTTGGATGAGCCTGAAAATGGCAAATTGATCTGTAGAATGGGAGTTATATGGAATTATGAGCAACTGAAAATGAAGTTAGTAAATTTAGTGAGATTCATGAAGTAAATTTAGTATATTTACATTTCACTCTACAGTGAAAATTTTTGTACAAAGGTATGCTACCAACCCTTGCTGGGCTTCTTCATGACCTGGAGATAGAAAGGTTTTTTATACAAAGGAAGCAGAAAACTCAAGTGATATACTGGGATTTGCATGTTCACCTGTGCCTGAAGGATTATCCCACCTATGCTGAAAAACAGATATTTCTGCAGTGACATGCAACAGCTACAATTAGTAATCAGCACAATGCAACACAACTGGTAAAAATCCAAATGCTTACTTTGTCCATTTACTAAATGAGTTGCAAATGTCTGACTGAGCTGAGAACTATAATGGAGGCAAGAGGAAAGGGAATAGCCAGCAGAAACACCAATTTGTTGATTATATAATGGATCTGTCATTAGTAACTTGATCATGCCAATGCAATTGCTTGTTCTCCAAGACAGTTACTTGTTCTTACCAGGCCTGATTGAAAAGCACTCTGATTATGCCAAAGTGTGCTTTAAATGGAAAGGGGGAGATGGAGAAGTGTTTAACAGTAGAAATATGATTGCTGATAGCATTGCAGAAAAGTGACAATGCAGAAAGATAGTATGTTTTTAGTTAGATTTATCCCTTTGTAGTTAAAAATACATAAATTCAGTGCTGTGAAAGTTGTCACAAGGACAGCTGTAAAGACTGATTGTGGGTCAGAGTGAAAACTGAGTTGATCCTATGAAATTCATCACAACAGTTCATTGTGGCACTTCTATTTTGACAGGCAGGATTGGCCTCCCAGCAATTACCATTGAAAATATTTATCATTGTAATGTGGAAATCTGACTTCCTGGCACGGGGCTGGGAACTTCATTTCACAGTAATCTCCTGAACATCTTTGCTGACTAAGACTGATTCTTGAGCATGTTGCCAAAAGATCTCAGTTTCTCCGCCTTCTTCCCAGTCTTCCAGTTTTCACATCAGATTTCTCTTTATTATGTGCTCTTATTTCTGTAATTCTGTGATTTCCAAATGCCACTGTAACCCCCACAGAAGTAATATTCTTTATTTAAACTTTTCTATGCAGGTGACAGCACATTGAGACAGATTGTCCAGAGAGGGTGTGGAGTGTCCCTTGCTGGAGATATTCCAGAACTGTCTGGACATAATCCTGTGCCATGTGCTCTGGGATGGCCCTGCTGGAGCAGAGGGGTTGGACCAGATGTCCCTCTGTGCTACCTTCCAACCTGATCTGTTCTGTGATTCTGTGAATATTCCCCGAGCCAGAAGCACTAGCTATTATCTCTAGAGTTTCCACAAAATATGAAGAACAAAAATCAGGCTCACAGAATTGTGTATTGGGTCTTTATGGAGAGGATTTTTAGATTTGTTTACATTCCTTAGACATGGGCAAACTTTAGGGGTGAATATCTTGTTTTTCAGAATTTTGGTGACTTTGCTCACACACTAATGTGTGCCACAAGTTTCCTGCTATTCCATGAAGGATTAGCATTTTAGGTGTTTTAAAAATTATTTTCTATGGCTTAGGTAACCTGTTTATCACAGAACATGAAGCATCTGAACATGTTGGAGGAAGATTTCCAGCTTTCTGAGCTGCTCACCACTAGATATGCTGAGAGCCATTCTGGTGTTACCTGCCTTAGCAGGAACATTTTCCCTGTCACTGGAGCTGCTATGGACAGTGGGGTTGGAGCTGGAGACACTTTCTGCATGAGATGGAAGTGTTAGGATTTCATTGTGGCTCTGTGCAGTTTAGAGGGTTGGGAGAAAGAGCTACCTAAATCTTGTGAGTGTATAAAGTATAAATGAGTAAAATGTGGTGTGCCAGAAATATCTCATGAACAAATACAAAAATATCAGTATTTTTTGTTTTGATTTTGCAATAATTCCATTTGACAAACAACCAGGTTTCTTCTAGCTGTTCTGCTGAGAGCTTTCTCTCCTTGCAGACAAGTTTTACAGCTCTGCTTACCACAAGTCTTACCACATGTGAGAGAGTTGTGCAAAGTGTCTGATATAAGAGAGCTGCAATGGAAATGGGGGAGTGAAACCAGGGTACAGTGGTAATGTTTATGGCTAATGCTATGATGCACCCTCTCTGCTATTCTGATTGTGTTACAGCTGTAATTCTGTAGCTGTGGTCTAAAATGGGGAGGCAGGTAAGAGCTTGAATTCACTGTGAGCCAGGAAACCTAAAATATCTCTTTTACTTTTGGCCAGATGCCCAGACCAGAATAAATATATTCAGCCTTTCTCTTTCACATCCCCATTGTAGAGACAAAATACAAAAAGGCCAAACAGAAATCTGACAGACCATATTTTGTTTATATAGGGGCTTGGTAACTCTATGAGATGAAGAGACAGTTATCAACCTAAGTCCTGTATTTTATATGGATTTATAACAGCCATTTGAATAAAGTATGCCTCTTTGCTCAGGCTGCGAATTTGTAAATTCAAACTGTTTTATGCATATTTCCATAATATTTATGTGGAGTACATATAGTTGCCTAGATGTTTTTGTTGTTCATGATCATGGTGATTTAGTTAATGTTGTTTTTTTTTCTAAGCATTGTCTCAGAATTTATCATGATTTCATTCATAGAAAAAAAAAACCCTTCTTTTATCTGTTCTAATTTGTACATGAGGCCAGTTTGAGGGAAAGGTTGACTTTTCCGAGAAGCTTCTAGAAGTTCCAAGAAAGGTTTATTTCCATCTGGTAATTAATTTAAAATAGGCTTTAAAACTTCCTATTTTCCTTTCTAGGATATTCTGTTTCTCAGGCCTTTCAGCACGGCTGTCTGTGAGTCTGATGGCGTGTCACTTTACAGAACTGCTCAGAAAAACATCTGTGACACCAGTGGAGGGACAGAAATTTCCTCTGATGGCTAGAGCTGGAGTTCTTGGTCTGGCACATTGGTTGGGCTTCAAAGAAGTTTATAGATTTGGGAAGGAAATTTAATTATATGTTCTGGCAATAGCCTTAACATTTTCTTGCTCTTTTTATTGTTTGAAAATTTAAAAAATTTAAAGCAACTGCGACTGGTGCAACATATTTCTGTATTTTATGTATAACTTTAAAGCAGAGTGAGCACAAATGTTTATCTCAGCTAAGTCTTTTCCAAGTACATGTATTCATTAAGCTGACCATAGAAATTCAGTCAAACATAAGCTCAGCTACTGCTGGTAATTCATTAACAGATTCATCTAAAACCTTGTCCAAAGCTTTAGTTTCTGAATCAGGGCATGAACATCTCATTTCCTCACCAGTACAAAAATACACAGTGGATTTGGTGGTTGAAGGCAAGTTTAGCCAACAGTATAACCTCCTAACCACAAGCTTGCTTTATCTTGGATCCAGCTGAGCTTCTCCTTTCATGTGTCAGGGCTGAGGAGGAAGAGGATTTCCCTGAAGTGTGAACATGGCAGTCTTGACCCTGACACCCTGATGGCTTTGTTCTTCATCTTGAAGGGAGTGTGCAGCCCAAACCAAGGTCTCACTCCACTGACCTTTGGGTGGCTCATTACTTGGGTGGGAACAGAGTGTGTGCAGTAAACTCTGGAGCCAATACAAACTTTTGCATCTGAACAGCCCTGAAGTGCTTTAGCAGTTATGTTTTTCATACATGACTGACATATAGATAGTTATCATAGCTATCTGGAGCAGTGATCACTAAGTGCTGTGCTGGTGTTTAGCAGTGCTGGGAACATTTATGCTGGAATTCAAGGAAGTTGCTTCATCTGGACTACACGGTAAGAAGGACTGTGCCAAAAAATGCCAAGTGTGGAACAGAGTTTAGAGTAAAAATCCATTTTCTGAAGAAAATTGTTGTGAGATCCTGAATGAACACAAGAAGTTTACTTTTCTGTGTCAGGAGAAATATATGTTTTCTTGTTCATTTGTTCAGTTTTGTTTGTTCCATTTAAACTCAATTTTCTCTGTAGCACTTCACCTGCCTACACTGGCCCTGGTTTAGTTCCTGATGAACCCAGTAACATCAGTCTCCTGACTAACCTGGGTCAGGAGTGTTAAGTATCACCAGTCATTGAACTGTCAATTCTTGGATACATGCAATATCCTGATTTCTCCCAGTCTCATCTTGTTTTCCATATGGTACTCAGTTTATCCTTTTGCAGCTCTTATCTGACAAGTGTGCCATATCAAGCTCCTGTGCACTCAAGGTTTCACCTTAAACACCAAGAGACCTGCTTTATTTGCTCTCACCAAAGAAGTGGACTCTTGGAGGATATCCAGGTTTTTTATTGAATAGGTATTTGATTCAAGCATTTCTTTTAAAACTCTCCTTGAAAGAAAGCCTGGGGAAGAGCCAGCATTATAACCCTAATGCACTTCCCATCTCCATGTCCTTCTTTATGCAAATTTCTAAGTTTTTAGGATAATTGATTGATTTAATTTTGCCCTGGAATTCAGGCAAAAGATTTAATGTTGCCCTGGATGTGTCATTATTTCTGATGCGAAGCTTGGAAAGCAAAAATTTAAGAAGCAATTTGCCCAAGACTATAGCATGCTGGAAAGTAGAGCTCAGTAGCTCCCTAGTCCTATATGTAAGCTAAAAATCCACAATGCTTGAAGCCAGGGGACTGTAGCTAATTCATCACTGCAGATGTCTTGGCCTGCTCTGCTCCTCATTTTGCACTGGCTCTGTGGGGAGCTTTCCCTGTATAAAATCACCTGTAACATGGCTCCTTTTGGCCTCAGGAGTTTACCTGTGATTTGGACTGTTGCCAGACTCCTGTGTCAATACATTTACTGCCTTCAGTTGTGGACAAAGCCAATTTGACTCACTTGAAGCAAAATCAAAGAGGACCGTGAGCCTATGGCTTCCCATAAAACATCCCTTCCCTGCCATTCAGGGTTGTTATGGCTGATGGAAATTAGCCAGTGTTAAATAAGGAGTGGGAAAGCATTGCCCTGCCTTAAACTGAGTACAGCTGCACTTTTGTTACTCGAGTTCTATGCAAGGGCAGGCAGTGTTTTGGCATGCTCTGGGCTCCTAAAAGCACTGCTGGGGCAGCAGCGGATGTTACTCCCACTATTTTAAAGGGCAGGTCACCAGAGTCCCAAAGTTCCAGCAGCTGAAACCTCTGGAGAGCCTCTGTTCCCTAAGCCCTAGGGAGAGCTGAGGAAGAGCCTGTGCTGCTTCCTCACCGTGGGAACTGTGGTTGGAACCTGCAAGGACGGTGACAAATCGGTTCAGAACTCCCCCAGTGAGGGTCTGTTTTTCCAATTGTGATAAAATAAATCGGGCAGGTGATGAGACAGGTGAAATTTGGGATTGTGGTGTTGGCTGGTCAAATGCTGGAAATACCAGTGCTGTGTATTTCTAGGTAGCCTTTCCCATCCATTTTCAGGAAGTTGGGTTTTTTTCTTTTCTTTCTCTGTCCTTGTTTACTTGCAATTTCACTTTTAAAGCTCTTCCTTCCTCTTTTTGGGCTTCTCTTTCAAATCTGTTAAAAAAAAATTCCTTCACATGAGAGAAACCATGTTTGTTTGCCTGTTTGTTTTCCCAGGCTGTTCAGTAGGTTACAGAGATAATTTCTGCTTGTTGGTTAGTTTACATAGGTAGGATACTCTCAATTCCCTTTTGGAGTCATTATACAGCTCGTCATCAAAACTTGGGGCATTTGAAACTCTTAAATAAGCAGATGGTAGATTTTTATGAGCAGTATCCCATGTTATGTATGTGTGCATGTGGGTGTGCCTGCACACACCCATATTTCCATGTGTATTTTTTGCATATAATCCTTGGGGCACATCTGATCTGAGGTCTTTGAGAAGGACCAGAACCATGGCATCAGGGAGCAAGGATTTCTTTTGACATGTGTGGTATGTTTTGATGCAGGTGTAGCCAAAGAAGATGGTTATCACACTCTGAACATGGAAAAGGTCACATTCTGACATGTAGCCACAGGTTGTGTACCAGACTCTTTCTAGATTTGGGAAACTGTTCAGAATTAACCTTTCTGAATCATCATGTATTTTTATGTTGATCCTCAGATTATACCCAGAATGGCTCCTTTCCCATGTCTGTAGCTCCTCCTCATCTTTCAGTCATTAGACATAAGAGCTGTTTTTCTTCTGGAGATCAGTCAGTTATTGAGTCTCAACAGGACGATCAGAATTTCTTGAGTCTAGAAAAAATGCTGGAAATTATTATTATTTGTTTTCCTTCTTTCTCTAGGGGCTCCATAAAGCAAGAAGGAGCCTTCTTTAACTTGCCATTTATTTCCTGCCTCCTGCAGGAAAACCCTTTAGGCAGTGCCATCATATCTTCCCTGCTATAAACTCCATCAGTTTGCAAAGTGGTGATGTTTCTTGCTCTCATTAGAGCTTTCCTCCAGAATTTCACTCTTTTTTCCCCTTCCTAATAGCCAACCTCAATTTATGCACAAAAAATGTTCCATTTTCTAATTGCACCCACTAAGTGTCCTCTATCTCTTCTCCCTTGTTGATGTTTATGCACCATGTGTAACTGTGGAGAAGGATCACACACTCTATCAGCTGTCAACTGCAGAGCCCAGCCAGCCAAGCTCCTTTAGTCACGTCCCAGGAGAGAGACTCTGTTCCTCTCATCCTCCAAACAGCCTGGTGCTGCACCTGTTGCCAGCTGAATTAACCTTCCCTGAGCAGATGAGCAGAACTGTACACATTATGCCACTGCTTATATATATCAATATGGGATTAAAGCTTTTTATCTGTTCTGGAGGCCTCCTGATGCCTGTTCTGATCTCTGCTTTATCCATAGCCACATTACCATGACAGCTCCCAGTTAACCTTTGAGACAGGCACCCTTCAGTTTGTCTCTATCCAGCTGTTAAGTGCTCAATTTTTAGACAAAATTAGTCCTTGAATATATAAATGAGGGATTAAGGACTAAGCTAAAATAATTAAATTAAATTGATTAAATTAACCTGATTTCTGTTCCTCCACTTGTTCATGTTATCCATGAATAGTCCCTCCCATGAGATATCTCCATGTTTCTCTTAGAGGGTGGGTCCAGTATCTTGGTATCATCACCAAGGTCCCTGGCTTAGCTTAACACACTGTTGTTGTTTAGCCAGGTTTCAGGAAGTTGTTTCATGCAAAGATTATTACTTCTCTTTGCACTGGGGACTTGAAATTCCTTGTTGTCCTCCAAGATGCAAGAGAGAGCACAGGAAACTTCCCCTTTTTCTCAGCTGGCACTTGAGTGGCAAAGAAAAACAGCAAGAGAATGTGAAGGGGGTAACAAGGGTTTTCTGAGTGCAAACTAAATCTTGGCAGAATTTAGTAAGAAATTGAGATGTCTCCCACAGCTGTTTGGTTTATTGCTAGGCTAAAGCTGGGCAGAGTCTCACAGAGATGGCACAAGACAGGCCAGGAGATCCTATCAGATTTCATGGCCATAGTAACAGTGACACATCTTTGTGATTCAAATAATATTTTTTTATTTGACAAATAATTAATTTTTCTAAATTTTCCTTTTTAATTTTTATTTTAGTTAAAATTTAGCTTGAAAAAATTTATACCATAAGGGAACATTTGTAATTTTTTGTTGAATTAAAGCCCACTAAGACAGGAGTTGTTTCCTAAGTATTTATATAGATACAGGTTTTATAGCCTATAGATTTCTTGTTCCAGAGCTGTGAATCAAAATAGATCAGTTCTGTGCAGCAAAACAAAATAATTATCTGACTAAATTGTTAAGACAGTATTTAACAAGTTTACATGTTTAGTTAGGACTAAACATTTGTAATCCTTGCAGCAGAGGTAGCTGTCTAGAGCTTTAAATTTACAGTAGGGAGAGTGTTTAGAGCAAGTGGATGGAGTAGATGTTGGATGGTTTGACTAAAACAACGTGAGCTTTGGAGCTAAACCTGCCTACATTTTGTGTTCCTCTGTTCAGGGTAACCTGCTTTCAGCATTTTTTTTATTGATGGGGTGCATACTTCTTGAAAGAAACTTAACTCATGTAAAACAGAAGTTGCTTGGATTCTTTGTCACGGTCTTCTTCAGTTGGTTTGAGAGGCTGATAATTCCTGGAATTTTAAAGTTTATTTTCTTTTTGTTTTTTATGCTACACTTTATGTTTCTTATTCCTTGTTTCCCTGATCTATCTCATTTTATTTTATTTTATTTTATTTTATTTTATTTTATTTTATTTTATTTTATTTTATTTTATTTTATTTTATTTTATTTTATTTTATTTTTGCTATCTCTTTTCTCAGGTCTCTTTGAAGGGTGTGAGCTGTCCTTTTTAAATTATGATATTCAAGGGAGATAAAAGGTTAATACAAGATCTGGGCAAATAATGATTCATTTCCAACAGTGCTACCAGCAGAATTGGCTTTCAGCTGCATTGTGTGCTGAAAACTGATGACTTACAATTGGCTAAAGCTGACAGTGGGGCTGGAACAGCTGTGGTACAGCAGGGCAGCAGAAACTTGCAGAAACAACTCATTTTGTTAAAGCTAAAAAAGAATGTAGTTTTCATCCCTTCTTGTGTAAGTAGGTGCTCTGAAGTTTTTCTGGTGCTGTTAAATACCTGCTGAGAAATAACAAAATGTCAAGAACAAAACTATTTGCATGTAAACTTACATAGTGAAATGTTTAGATAATTGATTTGGTAATGCTTAAGCTTTGGTTAAGTTTGGGGCTTTTCCTTTTCTTGTGGATTTAATGCTTGTGGTAAAATTGCTGGATGAACAGCCTTGTAGTTGTCCCTTTATCCAGGGAGCAGGTTCTGCCCAGCCCCTGGCCTGGCACTGCCTTTGGCTCACCTGCCAAGGTTCCCTGGAGAGGATGCTAATGTCTGTGCACCCCACCACCATCCTGTGGAGGTCAGAGAAGTTAAGCTCTGTTGAAAACTCTGATAGTTTTGTGTTGCAGACTCTGGGCCATACAAAATTCAACCAAGTATAAATTCATCTCGTGGCAGTGAACCTGATTTATGAGGACACTGTCAGGGAGGGCATTTGCTGTGCCAAGGGAGCTGTGTCTGTGTGGCTGGTGATTCTGGAGAGAAACCAGCTGCTGCTCCTGCCTGTTATTCCTACCAGTTCCTCTTCCTGCTCTGCTTCTATAGGCAAATAGGTATTCTATTGGTAAAACTAATGTTTTATCAGAAAGATAGAATTCTTCTGGGAAAAAAAAAAAATTCTTCTGGGAAAATGAATTAGTTTGGTTTGTTGGGTTTTTTTTTTTAGCACTACCTAGAGTCCTTTCATCTGCAGTGGTGATGTTAGTGCTGCTTCCCCGGGGCTGCAGCACGCACCCTGAAATGCGTCAGTGTTGCCATAAATGCTGAGCGCTCCGTTGTTCCCTTAATCCGTGCTGACTCCGTCGTTCCTGCCTATTATCAGCAAAGTGCTCACCTCGGGAGATTACACATGGGCCACTGGACTTCATGTTCTTGCCTGCGTCACCACATGGAGTGGTGCTAGAACTGCAGAGATCTTCCCTCCAAAGAGAGAAGAAAAAACAGAGGGGAAGGAAGAGGGTAAGTGGCTCTTCTTATCAGCAAAAAAGAGGATTTGTTCTCGAAGGCTAAGCTGCTAATGCTGAATGACATAGAGATAAGAGAGCTGCTAAGTCTTTGAGGAGGGTTGTGGGACAAAGTGCGCTCTCCAAAGAGGATACAAAAGACAAAAGAAAGGAAAAACAAAACAGTTACAGAAAGAAAAAGGGAGCCACTTCAAGAGGAGGCTTAGGAGAGAAGATGGGCAGCAGTCAGGAAAGTTGTGATGTCTACATCAAGGAAGCCAGGGCTGATAGAGTCTGGTGAAGATCATCTGCTACATAACAGAGATAAGATCCATAAGCAGCAGGAGAGAAATGTAAAAGGTAAGGGCCCTCATTTTCCTCACCTTCCTCCAAGCTATTTTATTTTAGCTGCACTGTTTGAAAGAGTTACTGCATTGGGATGATCTGTTCTCATATAAACTCCCCTAGCTTCCATTGATTGGTAATAACAGATAAGCTTCCAACACCACAGGTAAAAAATATCTTCTACTGATGTAATGATTTCCTGAAGCAGAAAGAGGTGTATGAAATAGCAGAGGATGATGTCCAAGACAGAATATCTTTCTCAAGAGAAGGTAATGAAGAACCAGTAAATGAGTTTGAGTATTTAGCTGGGAAGCCTAAATTACCTTCAGAAACCATTAAAAGAAAGAAATTTTGCAGTGTGATGGTATTAGATGAACAGCCTAAAGTAGAGGTGGCAGAAAATCTGACCTTTGTTCTTGGGTAAGTAGCCACCAGATTACCTGTGGAATGAGAAGCTTCCAGTAAAGGCTGTGGTGAGATACCTTTGTGTTTCTGATAAAACTGAGAACTTTTTCTGAGTCAAACAGGTTTTTCTGAATAATGTCCAGGTCATTGATGTTGCTCTGAGTAGGACATAGTGAAAAGAACTTGAGGAAAAAGCAAGACCAGCTGACTTGAGGAATTCACCAGCATTTCTGGAGTAGTTGATATCTGTTTTACCTCATTTTCTAACAATACCTAGTAATACTGGAGATGGAGATCTGGCACAGCACAGCCATACACAGCCTTGTGTATTCTGGTATTTCCCCCAGATTAAATTTATTTTAGCGGACTGAAATTTTGAAATTTTGACATGGGCATGATCTATCCTTACTTCTTGCCATGGATTTTGCTATATTTGCCATCTGAGCTTCTTGTGTGCTGGACAACACAAAGCAGGGCTGCTTCAAAACATAATAGTCGACTTGTTATTAGTAGCTTGTTTGTTTGTCCTCAGGCCTATTTATAAAAACAGCCCCAGGCAGGGAATTCTGCCAGCAGCCCAACCACTGAACAATTACAGATCTTTTCTTGGAGCTGTGTTTTCCAATCTATGCAATAATTCAGCAGCAAACCATAGTCACTGCTCACAAATATATGTAAGTAGTAATTTTTCTGTGTGGCACTGTGTTTCTGTTGGTATTTGAAAAACAAAAATAGAGTCTCAAAAGGTATCCCTGTTAATGCTAAAAATTTACAAAATCTAACTTAGAGGTAGCACTTTCAGGGTAGTAAAACCAGGCCCAGTACAATATGCAGATCTCAAAAGTAAGTCAAAGTGATCAAGTAGCTATTAATCAAAAACTATACATAGGTCTCAAACTTGAGCAAGGATTGGTACTCATAAAGAACCAGACTTTTCAGCTCCCTTCTGTTAAGTTTAAGAAAAAACAAACAAACAAAAAAACCAAAAAACCACTACCACCAAAACCCAAAAACAACTCTAAGGAAGAAGGTTCCTGTAATTTTGAAAGGACAGTGTAATATCTGGTTTTCTTGGTGCTGTGATACTTCACAGAGTTCAGTTCACAAGTGTGGCAGGTGGTTGGTTGGGCTTGCATGGTTAGTGGGGCAATGCAGATGAGATGCACTCTTTAATTAGTGCATAGGAAACTATAGGGAGCAAATTATAGTCACTTGATGGCCAAAATGGAATGGAAGGAAGTTGAAACATTTGGTTTTGTTCAGATTCCTGTAACAGCATAGCAAGAGTATTTTGTGAAAATAGCCTTATAAATAAGTTACTAAATGAGTCTGGTAAGTTTTATGAAAGGTGGATATGGTCAAATGAGACTTTGGGGGAAGTCCTGTACAATGGAGATAACGTTGCACAAGGCTGGGTCACTTCTCTATACAAAGTTCAGAAGTCATGAACCAGAACATCTCTGCTTGGAGAATGTGGGTTTGTTAAACAGATTGGTTGTGTTTCAAGGCTTTGCAATGTTCCTTCTGCACTTGAAATATGTGTCTGTGTTTGCTAGATATGACGCAAGGTTTTGGCAGTTTTGCACTTGATTTGTAATTTAAGCCTTAAGGGAGACCTAGAATTTGGGATTTAACCCCAAATCACCATGTAACTTGTTAGATGTTTAGATACTGGGGATTGAAAACCTGTTATTTTATTATTATTTTACTTTATTCTTCCTTGGATGGAAAATAAAGCTAATCTGCCTGGCTGCTGCCATGGAAAGGTGTGGCAGGGACAATTTGTTCCTTAGATAGCTTAGGCCTGCTTATATAATACACCCTTGAAACATTCAATCCCTCTATTGATGTCTGAAGAGTGAGGCAAATCGTGAAGTAGCTTAAAGATCAACTGCTGTGCAGAGGACAAGGGCTGGGAATGCAGAAACCCTGAGTTTCCCTGTGTACATATGAAAACACAATCTGTTAAAGGTGTGACAGAAGCAGAGCCACTGCATCTCCAGGATGTGAAGCAAATAGGAGGGATAGGGAGCATGGAGGTGGAAGCTCAGCATCATCTGCTGCTTCTCCCTCACAGCAGCCTGGGAATGTGGTTGAGAAAGGCTGTATTTTAGGAAACAAACTCTGTCCCTCTTCACTCCTCAGGTTAATGAAAAGAAGTCAAATATGTTGTATTTTGGATGTCATGACTCTAAATCGAAGTCAGCAAATACTGGAAAGTGTCCATGAAGTATCTTCAACTAGGAGGTGTGGGAGAGGGAGGAATCCTGTAGTATTTGTAGAGGCTTTTCTCCTATAACTTGTTTACTTTCTCAAATGAAAACTAAGGTATATAATATTTTATTAAGGAGTAGATGCAGACTTTAATAATAAAGCTTTAAGTTCTGCAAAGTTAGTGACCTTTTAATTTTTTTCTCTTTCCATCTCTTCCCCCTACTTTTTGCCTGATCTTCTTTAGAATTTAAAAATGAGGAGCAGCAGATTTGTAGCTTTCAGTCTCAGTTCCTCCTTTTTGCACAAAGCCCTTGTTAGATTGCCCTGATCTCCCTCCCTACAGATTATTCAGCCACTCTTCTTATAAAAGGTTATGATCTGATGGTGTTGAAACCTCTTGTTTACAATCATTGCAGAACTGTAGTATGGAAATTTCCATCTGCAGCAAGATTGAAAAAAAAAAATCCCTGCTGTTTTTGTGAACATTTGGATCCAAATAGAGATAGTGGTTGAATCAAGCACGTTAATTCTGACTAGCACATACAGTGTGTTCAGCCAAAGAGGTCTAAGCTAATACCCACATACTCTGAAGATATTACCTTGTTCTGCTCCTGCAGGAACCACAGTCTCACTTGCAGAAGTATCTAAACTGCTCTGATAATCTTTGTATTGAGGTCCTCTAAAGTGCAGTGCTGCCTTCCTTTGGGAGATGTGATCAAGGTAAAAAACTGCTGACTTTGTTGCCAGAAGTGGGTTAATTTTTCTTGTTTAGCTCTTTCACCTGTTTGGGCAATGACATGCAAGAATGTCAGTACTTTTGGAGAGTAGTGTTCATAGTGCAAGATGCCTGTGATAGATTTAAGTCTATGATTTGATTGTTTTGGGAAGGAAAAAAGAAAACCTGTGGATCCTACAGGCCTTTTGGAGAAACCAGACAGTTAAATTCTCTAAAAGCAACACCAGTGCTGCCTGTATTTCACATACTGTGTTCTATACATTTCCAGTATTACAAGGGATGTGATTTCGCAGAGAACTTGGATTTTTCATATCAGTTCAGAGAACACACAAATAAAGCACCCCCTGGCCTGCAGCCACAGTTGCCTCTCCTGCTCCTTCCACAGCCCAGCAGGGCAGCAGTTGTGCAGTGTTTACCCTGGGCACAGAAGGGTACATGCTTGCATTTGAAACTTGCTCTGAAGACTCTGATGTTTTCTCTTAACACAGCAACAATAATTTAAGTTCTGGGGTTTAGTTTCTGGCAGAAGGAGATGACAAAAAGCAAACTTTATGACAAAGTGCAGGGTTGTGGTTTTGGGAAGAGGTTCTTTCCTAAGTTGATGCTTTTCACTTGTGTACATGTCAAGGTTTGTCACTGGGCCAGTCTAGGAAGGAGATTTGCTACGTTTGTGAGGCTGATCCATGTGCTGCTGAGAGGCAGGAGCTGACTGATCCCTTTCTTGTGGGCTGAGTGCTCAGTGCTGGCTGGAGCTCCCTTGGCTGCTGTGTGATGAGCTCAGCATTCTCAGCATCTTCAGGCTGCTCTAAGTGACCGTGTTTTTCTGTGAGAGCAAAATTGAGGGTGTTCCACTTCCTCCTATTTTGCTTTTGGGACAAGTTATAATTAATCTTCTCTTGCCTTTGTGAGCCCTAACCCAAAGCACTGCATTAGCAATAATAATCAAGGTTAATAATTCAACACTATAGTGATTTATATTTTCAGAGACTCTACCAGCATTACTTAGTTAACTGTCACAACATTTCTGCTGTAAATGAGTGTTAGGCTCATTTTTTATGTGGGAGAACCTTTTGCTGAAGTGCAGGGCTATGTTGAAAGCATGAGGGAAACAAATGGTGGTGTTGGGGTGGATTCCAACTATGCCTTTTGCCAGAATAAGGCAGGATGCCTTGGGTTTACTTGTCAAGGGAGGATATATGATAATGCATAACCTCTATACCTGCTGGGAAGAGCAGGCATCTCCCCCCAGCATCCAAGGGGGCTGTGCCATGTATGTTTTCAGCCCTGCACTGACAGCTGGAGCTGCTTTCCTGTCAGATAGCATGGAAGGTGCCTGGCTGGCTCTGCTGCTGTGTTGATCCCTTGCAGAGCTGTTGACCTCGTGCTCATTAACTTGCTGGTGCAGGGCACGCTGGAACAGTCAGGCAGGATTTGTCTGGGGGAATGAGGAAACTCTGTAAAAATCGGGATCAGAATTTACTTGTAATCTGACTGCCTTTGGGCTGCCAGTCTCCATGAAACATTGTCTGTGGCACAAGGAACACTCTAGTGATTGCTTTTAGGCTGTTTTGGTCTTTTTTAGTCATGGAGGTGTTCCCCTGGCAGCACCCCTGTCGTGAAGGCAGGTGGATATTAAAAGGGAGAATGTGGATATGCAGATGAAATGCCAGTGTGAACAATATTCCCACCTCAGCACTCAGGATCTGGATCTCTGGATCAGGTCTGCCCTGTCTCAGGGTACTTCTCTGAAGGATGCTCTGCAAGCTCCTGTATGTCAGATTAGCACCCTTATACCACTCCTGAAGTTGGACCATGGTCACTCCAGCTTCACCAGTAGTGGGAAAAGCAGTGAAGTGGGAGGAAGGTTTCTGTATTCCATGCTGTTTCTAAAGCCATGGCTTCAAAAAGAACAAAAAAATCCATTTCACAGTTTTTTTCCCAGGTAATTCCATTGTTTTTGTTTATGTCCTCAATTTTCCTAGTATGGAAAGAAAAATCTACATTGGAAGAGAGAATATCTTAAAAATATGAAAAAACCCACAAAGCTCTGGAGGAGATCACAACAAATTTTCCAAGTTTAATTACTGCAGAAAGATGCACTTGAAAAGCACATCTGGGTCTGCCTGTGTGGCTTTGCCTGGTAAAACAGGGGAATGTTAGAAGCAGAATCCTGGCAGTGGTCAAGCCAGTGGGATTTTTGCCAGTGATTTTAATCAGAGTCAGAATTTCACCCTAGGTCTATAATCTTGTGTAATCTCCCTTTGAAGTCACATGGATTTTTAACCAATGTCTTATATAACACCAAAACTGTTCACTATCCACCTAATAATGTCTGTTTTCCTGAGTAACCAAAACTAAATGTTCCAAACCACATTTTCCAAAACCTGAGTTGAAATGGAATTAAAAACCTTCCCCCACCCCCATTTTTCTGAAATATTTGGTGTTTGTAGAGTCACAGCTAAGGATGTAGTCTTCTTTTGAACCCCTTGTCTGACCTTATAGCTCCCCACATTTAGAGCTTGATGTTTGGGACAAAGATTTATGTCCTTTTCATTCCAACCTGAACTATTTTCTGATCTCACAGTCCTGCTTTAGATCTTAGAGAAATGCCTTTTAGGCTCATCTGCTGATTAAGAAACTGATAGGCTGCTGGAAACACAGTTTGTCCCATTAAAATGAATAAAATTATCAACTCTAATAATTCCTTGTAAGAATTTGAGTTGGGAGGTTTTTTCTCTGCATATTTGGGATCTGTTAGCCAGTGACTAACTCCTGAAACCTGAGGAAATTCCATTTCCAGCTTACACAGCCCCAGAATTTCACTCTGTCATCAGTGCAATATCTAAAGACTTAGAAATTCCTTCCCCTTTGAATTGTTTTATCTTGATCTTGAATTATGCACAGATCTTAAATAAGCATTAGTAAATCCACAGACTATAAACTATAAGGTGACAGTACACAGGTTGTCTTTCAAATGCATTTTTGGCCTTTAAATTCTGTATTTGCATGGGACTGAAAGCTGGATTTTTGCTTTGCTTTAATAAAAGTCAGAAGATGTATCAGTGACAGAGGCAACTCTTAATTCCTGACCTGATGGCCTGATAATACAGTCTTTCAGGATTGAGGAATTGTAACCTACATCTGGGAAGATTTTATACTTTGCAACAACAGCATCTTAATTCACAAGTAAAATTGCTGTTGACCTGATTTATATACACATATGTTAATTTTAAAACAGTTAAGAAAAACTTTCTGGCTGTATTAATCTATTTTTATTGTTAGTTTAATGAGTTACCTTTTTTACCTTATAGAAATACCTTGGTGGTTTGGCTTTGGTTAAAAATAACTGGCTGACAGTTCCTGTTTCTTTGTGGCTTCTTAATTTGTGTGATTTTTATCTTTTTTTTTTTTTTTTTTTTTTTTTTTAACTGTTCATTTCCTTTTAGTTCTTTTTTAAAAGAAAAACCTCTGCTTTTGCAGATCAGTCAGATTTGAATGACTTTGCAAGTATCTGACTCAAGCTAAATTTGCTGCATTACACATCTTTGTAAAGCCATGAGTTTTCTTTGTTGAGGGTTAACTTTATATTACTTTGATTTAAATGTTTCAGCCTGGGAATTGTTTCAAGTGGTGGATTAAGTGGTTTGTCTAAAGTACTTAGGAATGCAGGATTTGCAATAGCAGGTGAAATAATTTCTCAGTTACATCTGGTAACCTGCCTCCAGCAGTTGTCAGTCTCTGTGGCCATGGTGAAAATTTGTTCTCTTTTTCTCAGCACCCCTTGTACAATTGGGCTGGTTACTTGTTTAATGCAGTATAGGATAACTGTGGGAAAACAGATTGTGTTTGTAAAGAATAATTAAGCACCCTATACTGCCAATTTCAAATTTGGTACAGAAAATTTCAGACTGCAAACCTGGTTTTTGTTCCCCTCCCGTCAAAAATGGGCAGAAGGCTTTAGCCAGTTTTCTAACTTTTCTGAAGTAATGTGGGTTTTTTTTATAGAAGTCATAGCTGAGAGCAAAAGAATGCATCATGCCTAGTGATGTGTCTAAGAACTAATTTAAGAAAATAATTACTAATCAAGAGATTACCAGAATTAGAAACCAGTGAATCAAAATTTGTTTTGTTGAAATAAGACTGCATTTCTAAATGAGAAGATGACCATGGGCTCAGTACCACTTCTGGGATCCATCATTGGTAACCTGAGAGTTAAAATCTGCATCTGATATTTGGGAACTGGGGGCCAAAGGGAGCATGTCCTGCTGTCATGACTGCCAGCCCTGACCTGTCACCACAGTGGCCTTTCCTTATTGTCATCCTGAGGAATGCAGAAAGATGGACATATAGCAATATAATCTCTTTTTCTGCCTCCCAAGTGACAGCCAAACAGGAAAGTTCAGGGATTCTTTTTTTCCCCCCATTTTTCTTTTATTCTGTCTTTTCAGAGAGTGCAGGTTGTAATCAGTCTTGTGGCTTTTCTTTTGCATCATGACTGTCAGCACCTAAAGGAAATTCTTAAATTGCCAAGTGCTGCAATAGATTGGACAGGTTGCTGCATGGCTGGTTGGGCATTGTACCATGCCTGTGTTTCTCCAGCTAAAACAAAAGGAGTAAAGAATTGTGTTGAAATGAAAGCTTTACATTTTTGGCAGCTTTGGATTCTCTTTCTTTACTTCTACATTTGTAACAAAACCCTTTTGAAGACTGTGTTTACTACTTTGATACTAATCAGGGCAGTGTTTCTGTATCTCGAAACTCCAAAACTAGCTTAATTATTAAATGTCATACCATGCCAGGGTCATATTTCACCCTTGCACTCTCAGCAACTCTTTATTATATAAATATTTTCACAGCAAGCCCATTGTTGTGGAACAGGGCTTTCCTCAGAGGGTGAGTGAAGGAAAACCCATAAGCAGCAAAGCAGACAAGGACAGTGCTGGGACTTGGTGTTACAGTGCAGTGAAAGCCAGTTCACCTCTTCCAACTCCAGTCTGCAGCCAGCTCCATAACCCATGAGAAGATGAAGAAGGGTGTGTTGGCTGAGGAGCATTAATGAGTCAGGAAGTTTTTTGCTCTTGAGCCTGTGATTGACTTTATGAGCACCCTTTGTGCTGTGTTCTTATGAAACGAAATGGAAAGTGATTTTGGGTTTTGCAAGAATGCTTAGAGGTAGCTGAAGTGTTTGATGAACAGCCTGGGTGGGATCTTGGCTTGCTTGGAGCATTTTGCAGTATAAATATAGCAGAAAAAAAGATCTGATCAGAAAATTGACTTGACCTATTTGTGACTTGAACTTTGCACTTTTTCTGGAGCTCTCTTTCCTTCAGGTTCTCCCTGAGTCTTGCTGGAGGGAAAGTACATTTTCTGCTAAAAACATGCCATGTTTCTGATGCCAAACAAGAGGACTTGAGATACAGAGGCTGGCACCTGCAGCACCTTGCCCATTCACTGGGAGCAGAGGATGACCTAGCCCCTTCTGTCCACTACTCTCACCTGAAGTTCTAAGTGCACAGGGAAAGTGGATTTGATGTGTTTCAAGGAGCAAGAATGGCTGTCAGTATGTATGTGTTTGCTTATGTGCTTCAGAGGTTATTTTCTTTGTTAATTGTGTTATTTATTAAAAACTATAGATTTTGCATAGAGTCCTGTGTCTGGAATGTTGTTTGGTGCCACAAATTGAATACCTAAGCACTGAATGAATGGTGAAAAATTATTACAAATTTTGTTCTTGTAAAAATATATCGAAGACTGCAGCAAGTGAGAGAACTCTTGGGACACTTAAAACCAGGACTATTCAAATATATATTTTTCTTTACATATGTTACATGGGGAGAAAGAAACCAGAACTGATGTTGCAAAAACTGTATTTCATTCCTGATGTGAATCATGAATTCACGTGATTGTCTGTTGTGGGAGACAACAATTGGAACTAGAATGGGTTCAGCCTTTATGAAATCAAAGCCAAGGTCTTAATCCCCATTGTTGTGACACACCCTCTGGAAGGTGGCTTCCCATTCTGGATCTTAGGAGATCACTCAGTCCAGGCTCTTGCATTAAAGCAGGATAGGTGTAGCTGGGCTGAACTGAGGCCAGGGATGGCAGCAGGATTAATGAAAAGAGGGAATGCCTGCTAAAGCAGCAGATGGTGCTTCCACAACCAACTCTCCCATCCTGGCCCTGCACACACAGATGTTCAGGTGAAGCTCTGCCTCTGCTGAATCCAGATGGGAAGAGGAGATAATGCTGCAATTTCCCTTATCCAAGACAAGCCTTTCCATGAAAGTGGAGTGTGTGGGATGCTACAAAACTTAGACGCATCCTCCAAAGCTATCAGACCATCTCTGGCTAAGCTCTCTTTGAGAGAAGCTCTTACTAGAAAGATCTACCACTTCCCAAAGCAGCAGGTTCTTCAGCATCCCTTGGCTGTCTCTTAAACTTTGTGGTTGTGTTGGCAGGAAATTATCCCTGCTGTCCAACCTACATCTTACTTCCTGCAAATTAAGTGAATTTATCTTTGTTCATGGCTTAGTATCCATGGAGAGTCTTTGACCACTGCCATGTTTATTTCTTGTCTTCTCTTTCCTAGTCTGGAAACTCCAGTTCTCTCAACACATAGACTGTATGTGATAATCCTCCTCTGGTTCTCTGGACATTTTGGAGCACTGTGTTTTGAAGATGATCTGGACAAACAAGATCTAAAATTAGACTCACAGAAATCTTATGGAGTGGGGAAAATTGCCTGTAATGCTGTCTGACAGCTCTCCTAATGTACCCATTTGGATACATCTGGGGTTTTTTTGCAGTTTCATGTTACTGACTCATCCTCAAGTAGTTTTCCCTTTTAGCAGCCGGGCTAATAGCCAGCTGTTCCCTGCTTCATATTTAGCTGTTGTCTCCCTCCTTTCTCTAACCTGTTGTATTTACAGTGTCTCATTTAATGGATGAGGACCTTTTCTTGTTTGCAATATCACTCTGGTTACTTTTACTGTCCCTGAAACAGCTCAGAAGCCTCATTCAGTCTAAATAAAATTATTTCATAATTTTTCTGAAGTATCTTCTCAAATCAATTATCCAGGTGATAAATAAGGAACTGACTACATCCAGACCAACAGTGATGCTATGCAGAAGACTTCCAGCCTTAGTGGCAAGTTACTAATTCCCCTTTTGAGGGTTGTGAGAGTGTACTGTGTGAGAACATTAGTTTTGCAGCATTCAAGGCATATCACATCTACTCTTCCTTCTTGATTCACAGGCTTTTTAAAAGCTACTTTAGATTATATTAGATTAGTTTGTCGGAAAGCCATTAAAAAAAAGGCCATTTTCCAAAATCTGCTGGTGCATTTTTTCTGTCTTGACACAGAAGTAAAGATCATGGACACATATTCATCCCTCTGGGCAGTTTCTCTGCCTTCACTGAATTATGAGCTTTTATTTCAGCTTTTTTTTTTAAGTCCTTAATTCTGTAACAGTTCCTAATCCTCACCTTCCCAATTATCAAGGTGTAACCATTTTTACTTTTAGAGGCAGCCCTGTTAGCACCAACACCTAACACATAATGTTTAAATTTCTCAAAAAAAAAAAAAAAAAAAAAGCCACAGAAAGAAAAATGTAATTACAAATAAACTTCCTTGGGAAAGCAGCATCAGCGTTGGCAGAAAGAGGTTGTTGAAGTGGAACAATGTGGCAAACCTGACACTGATTGGATTTAAGGCTCTAATCACTTTCCTTTGCACATGAGTCTCATATCTGTTGCTAACTTTAATGAGACTTATGTGCCAAGCCTGCAAGGAGAATTGGTCCTTAATTCTCCTCGTTGCCAAGCTGTTTCATTAGGAAGTATTTCCATGTCTTCCTGCTGAGGTTTCAGTCGGCAGTAGTGACACAGACACAGTGTTGGCCATGAGGAATTCTGCTCAGATCTGGGAGCTGTGGGGAGAAAAGGATTGGGGGGATCCAACACTTGTACAACAAGTGTGTGACTCGAGATCTAAAACTTGTTATCTCCTGCAGTGGCTCTGGAGGAATGACTTTCTCTGCTTTTCTTTCCTCAGTTTCTAAAGGGGAGGAGCATTTGTCCCTGGTGGAACTATTGGGAGGATGAATTAGGACATACTTGTTGAATTCTGGGTGTGAGAAGTTTTATTTGAATGTTACTCCTTGTTAACCCCACCAGCATTTTTCTGAACTTTATTGGTAATCTCTGGCCTACAAATATTGTGTGTGATTCCATAGAAATTAATATCAGGTGAGCAGCTTCACCACATTTTGCAGTGGCTTAGTACATATATTTATAGTAAGTATCTTATAAACACAAAGTAATTGAACAAAGAGCCACAAACCAATCACAACCTGGAAAATCCTAATTTGGGGCCACTTTCTGCCTCCATCTGCATAACATTTTAAGTGTGTTGCTTTCCATTTTCATGCTAATTTACCCTGTGTGTTTCAAAGACTACTGCAGTCTGTTGGCAGCTCAGGAATGCAGCAGGTGAATGTCCTGGCCCTTGAAGAGCCATCCAGATTCACTTTTCCCTGGCAGCCAGCAGTTCAGCCAGGCCTCTTTGCTGCACAGCTTTTCTGGGGGAAATTCCTAACTTATTTTCAAACTTCTGAATAGCATCTTGGCTTCAGGATTTCCTTCTGCTCCCAGCACCCTGAGGGTTTGTCTGCTGGGCTGCCTTGGCTCCAGAATTCAGATCTTTTTGGCTTGAAGGTGTCATTATTTAGGAATTACTCAAAAACCTTTCAACCACGTAGGATAAACAAAGGGAACCAAATTACCATTTTAAAGTGTTGAAGTACTACAGGAAGGTAGGATGTTTTTCATGGAGTTGTTCTCAGTTGCTATAGTTTTATGTAATACTATTTGTGGTCAGAAATATTCACAGATATCAGTAGGGAAACATGACCTGTGGAGCTTGCTGTTGTTGGCAATGTAATACAGACTCTGGGTTGTTTTTGATATTAATATATGATATTTGTTAGCAAACAGCATTTGAGGGTTGTCAGGCATTGGGAGGTCTGCTGTGGGTCATTTTGGGCTTTCTTGGCTCCTTCACTAGCAAAGCTCAATATCATTTGGGATAACATTAAACTGAATTCTCTAAACTAACCCTGCACTCTTTCAAACTGAAAATGCAATTCCTGTGAGTTGAGCTGGTGACAGCTCTTCAGCAAAAGCATGTATTTTGTTTTTCACTAATTACAATGCTCTAAGATCTCCTAAGTGAAACATATTGAGTTATATGTGGGCTGTCAATCATGTTTTCCTTTGCTCATGATGCCTTCCTACACAGAACAATAAACTAAATTATAGATTGTCACTTCCTTTAGTAGCTCTTACAAGAAATGTGCACATCTCAGTTGCTCAACCTCTGGCCAGTAATGATGTACAAAGCTTCAGATGGGTGTCTGACGTGTTTTTCTCAACTTGTTTTGGTGGATATGTATGGTAACTTTGGGATTTTGCCTTGTTTTTCTCATATACAGCTTTACTGGGGTGTTTGGCTTACTTCAGCCTCTGAAGAACACAATTTATCTCATAGGTTTGGTCTACATGGCAACAACACTCACACTGAGAAGAGATGTAATCATGCTGGAATATGTGAATTTTAGGATATCTTTGGGGTAAACTGCACCCTGTATGTGAAACTAGAGTGTGAGCCTAAGGGCTGGGGAACAGATATCTGATGAGGATAAAGGTTAAAGGCTGTGTTTATTACAAGTGTTAGTTTGCCAAGCAAAATTATGAAAAGGCAGAAATAAGAGAAAACAAAAGAAGCAGCAATTAGAAATGAAGGTAAATGTGTTATTACCAGAAAACAGCCAGCTGAATTGAATGCAGTGTATCAATAGTTTAGCTAAATAGAATGAAGCACTCCCTAAAGTTACACAGTTTAGTAAACTGCAGTGCATCATAACCAGATGAAGTAATTTTTTACATACCCACTGCTGGTTAAGGCAAGAATGGCATTGCTGAAATAATTTTGTTTCATATCTGAAAAAATTCCTGTATGATGCTGTTTGGAGACATCTGCTTTTGCACTGGGAAAAACTGTGTGCTTGCAAATGAAGTAACCTAGATGAGATGTTAGATGTTCCCAAAGTAATGATACAACTTACTAAATAATTGGGAAATAATATTTTAAAATTAATTTGAAAAATATAAAAAAATAGTCTGTACTATTCCTTTTATGAGTTTGTAATAACCATGATAGGTTTATAAAACAATTGAAATATGAGATGGGGGAAAAAGGAGAGAAGAAAAAAGCAAATTTCTTCTTATTTTATTTTGGAATCCTATACTTCTCTCTTCTGTTGACTAGTTTTTTGGTTTTTTTAATCTCATTCCTTCAGTGAAAGCAACAAATCAAAAAGTTTTGGTTGGAAGAAATAGCAATAGAATATCAAAGGCAGTTGAAATATATTAGATGTTATTAGTTTTGGGATGACACAGTGGCATTATCCTAGGGATATGGTGGGTTTTTTTCCTCAGGGGCATCTGTGCATTCCCATTGAGGGGATCTGGTGTGGAGCTGTGAACCTTTTATTAAAATGTTGTACAGCTGCAAGACTGGGCCTAAAAAACTGAGGTTGCTGAGATGGCTTTGATTTAACCTTTCTATGTGTGTGATAGGAATCACAGTCCCCCCAGTGTGGAGAAGGTCATTTCAGTGCTCACTGTGAGAGCTTGGGGTGCGTGTGACTCCTGAAGAAGCTCCTGGTGCTGCTCAGTGTGATGGGCTCAGGGACAGGGACTGGGACTGGCTGCCCTTTAGTGCCTCTGTGAAGGTCCACACATCCCATCCCTGCTGAAAAAAATACTGTGTGCCCTTGAAGGGGGAAATTTCAGCTTCCATTCCCTTTCACAGTTAGTCTCACAGACTCATGGTTGTTGGGATTTTTTTCTTAGGTAAACTGGTAAGCGATAAAGCATCTGCACCTTTTTTTTATTATTTTGTTTTATTTTATTTTATTTTTTTAAGCTAGCTGACAGCTGATTTCCTTCCTCTTTCTCTTTGAAGATCTGAACTCTTCTTTTGTAGTTGTTTGTTGAGCTGCTGGCCCAAGGTCTGGTATAGTTCTCAAACTTTTGCAGCTCTGTGGTTACAGAACTTATTCTAAGATCTCAGGAACTGCAAACTCAGGCCAGAAAGTAAACAGCTCTAACAGCAGTACAAAGAGCAGGGTTTTCTTTATTCTTTTGCACACAGATTGGTGGCTGCCAAATATCCACATCAGGTTTGGGGCTTGAATTGCTCGTGCTTGTGTTTGAGATTTCAAACAAAAACTGTTCATGATTAACATAGTGCAAAGCATGTAGCTGTTCCCAGTTGTTGTCTTCACTAACCTTTTCACAGTGCTGTGAGCTTCCTCTTTGGTCTTCACGAGTTACACAAGGACTTCTCAGTTTGAATTCCTCAAGGAGAGATAAACAGGAGGCAGAGAAATCAGACTAGACTGGCCTTGCTCTCAGTGCCTTGCTATTGGATTTCATAAGCCATTTGTTTAAACATATTTGTCTTTAGTGGTTAGGAAAACCATCTCTGGGGTTGCTTTAGTTGGCAAAGGCACCTGTCTGTAGGGAACATGCTGTGCATTATGTATGTCTAGTGCTGTTTTATGGCCTATCACAAATCAAAGAAGACACGTTGGAATTTCATCAGATGCTTCTGGCTACCCCAGTCCAAATTCATATACAAGGTCTTTATATTAGAATAGGCAAGAAGTGTTTGGAAAAATATTGGTAAGGTTGCAAAGTGAGCGCCTCAAAATCTGAGAAACATTTGGACACAAGTAGTTTGTTTGAAGTCCAATTGAAGTCCAACTTCAATTCCTTTATTTCCTGCAGATCCTTTAGGATGCTCATTTGTAAGCCTGTAAGCTACCACTGGAGCTTGCTGAGATACCCTGCCAGGCCTTCAGCTTCCCTCATTGACACAGGGATGCTGCTGCTGTCTCCTCTCTGGAGAGGACATGTCAGTCACAAACAGTAACGTTTTCTGCCAAAGGACTCCAGGCAAATTGATAATGTTCTCCCATGGAGTGCAGGCCCCATGTAGATGCTGTGGCAGATGTCAGCTTTGTGCCCTCACCTGTGTTCCCTCATATGTTAATAAGGACCTCCATTTCAGAACTGAATGCCACTCTTCACATCTGTTTCCTATCCTGACTTTCAAACAGTGTGTTATATGTATGCATTTGTGGTGAGACACCTGAATTTAGGTGTCTCAGTCTTAGCTGACTCCTGCTTATAATGTCAATTTACCCAGTCCTGTTGCTTTCTTCAGGAGGAATTGATTCTGTTTGATCTTTTGGAGGGGGACAGAAAGTGAAGGCTCTTTTGCCCATCCCAATAAAGCTGTCCTACTCACATCCTATGCCTTCAGCCACTTTCCACTGTCCCTGCCTCCCAGCTTCCATTCTGTGGATGTCTGAACTCAATTTCAGTCTCCTTGTCCTGCAAGTATTAGATTCTGTCCTCTACCTCTCAATCCCTTGCTCCTTTTGAGATATTCTCAGATACTTCTTAGTCTCAGCTGCTTACTTGTTAGTCTGGCTACATTATCTCCCACATTTTCACTCCCCTAATTTGAAGGAGCTCAGTTTTTCAGTCCCACTGCTGCCAGTGCTTGCCCAATGCAAGAGTGGAAGTCCCTGTATAAAGTAATTCAATTTAGGTTCATTTCTGTATACAGAACAGAAATCTTTGCCTTATGCAGTCTGTCCTGCCAAGTCATAACTCTTAGACCAAACCAAGGAGAAGCTAGAAATCTCCCTCTCAAATTCACCAGAAAATTGTTTCTTATGTAGAAATATTCTCTGCAACATTTTTTAGGAATGGCTTAAATATTTTGGCTGAAGTTTTCTCAGATAGTTCCTCTTTGGGCAGACGCAGCTTTGGAAAATTTCTGCTCTTTTTCATTACAATTTGGCAAGGCTTGAAGGCAACTTAAAACAGGTTGTTAAAATAGCAATTGCAAAATACTACATTCAGATGCAATCCTTGTTTTGAGCATGTGGCTGTAAGTAAAGCCATACATCAAGCTTACAATTTTACAACTAGTTTTGTAATTTATTAGAGGCACTGACTTGCTCTGCAGCTTTCTGAGTAGTTTCTGGCACAGAAACTACCTCTTAGGCATTTTCATAAACTGAAGAAATAATGGGGTAAGTTCAATATGGACTGTCCTGCATTGTCCTGTTATCTCATTTCCTCAATGAAAAAAAAACAAACCAAAACCCATGAAATTGGCCACAGAGCTTAGCTTAAGCTGCTGAATGTTTGTGGTTACATCTGGAGGAACAAGCTGATCTGATGGTTGCTTAGGACAACAAAATGAATGTCTCAAAAAATCTGTGTGCAGTGGCACTGGTTGCCATGAGCTTGTTGGTAGAGTGTGTGCAGGGATGTTTGTGAGAGACAGAAACTTGGAGATACATCCCTGAAGTGCTGTGTTTGCTTTTTGTTCCGTGACTGATGCCAGTTCTTTTCAATTGGTGCTCCTCTGTCAGCACTGGTAGTTGCCATCTCCAAAGGTTTCATGCTACAAGGATCTTCAGAACATTTGTTATACCCCATATGCAGGGACCCACTACAGCCCAGAGCACATCACAGCTTCAACAGAGTGTCACTGAAACCAAAATCCACCACCATGATGTACTGCAGGAAAGGGACTGCAGTAATTAACACTGCTACCAGCTTTTTATTCTGAAATTTTATTTATTCTGAATATTTATTTCTTTTCCAGCAGGAAGAATTTGTTAGATAATTTTCCGAGGTGACCCTGGAAATGTAACCACACATAAAAAGATAAAAACCAACCACACAAAGCACTTTCACACTGGGACAGGAAGGAAGGAAGAAGAGGAAATCCTTTCTGTCCTGAGCATCTCCATTTGTTTTAACCTCAAGCACGTGAATTAACTTTTCTTCTCCCAGTGATCTAATAATCAGTTAATGAAAGAATTTATGCTTGTCTTTTCAGTACATGAAGCTCAAACTGTAACACTGTCTAAGGTGGATAAACCTCTTCATTTTTATGAAACTGAAGTGAGGAATGGATTCAGAGAGCTTAACCATGTCATAAGCTAGCAGATGTTGATTGTACTCACTTTTCTCTGGATGCACTTGTCTGGGCAAGGTGTGGCTTGGAAGACCACAGCTAAAATTGTCACGGACAGGTTAAGGCTAAGACATTTTGAGGGACACTGGCTGGACAGCTTTTCAGCTGGGATGTAATCTAGAGTCTGGCACAACATCTGGATTATCATTGACTGAACTAGATGTTGGATTGGGACCTGGGGAAGGAAACTCCATCCTGGAAATGCACTGCTAATATCTCTTTGGTGAGAGGAAAATATAAGTGTTCCTGTAGGCAGCCATATAGCCCTGTACTGTGCTCCTGTCAATGTTAGGAGTTGCCCTGGATGACTCTTTAGACAGGATGCCTGTTAGGAATAAGTTTGTACAGAAGAAAGAGGAATAGTTATTATTCTTGCCTAAAAATAAGCACAGTATTGAGCTTCATAATGCATTAAAATATAGTCCAGTCAGTGGTCACTTCCTTCCGTGACCTTGAAATGTAGCATTTGAAATGGTGTTTTCCAGGCAGTTGTAAGGGTTTAATTTTCTTCTTCCAGATGCTTTCTGCTTCCCTTCTTCCTGCCTTAGAGCAAATAAACCAAATTAGCTCCTTTTCTACTGGTGCTTGAGATGTCAGTGTATTACACAAAAATCTGACTTCACAGCACAGCTTCCAAAGGCAGTGAAAGGCTGCACTGCAAAGTTCAAGTTAGATATATTTCTCTTATTCCTTTCCCAGAAGCAGTCTCTGCTGATAAGCTTCCAGTGGAAATCTGTACTGATGCTCTTAAGAGAGATAACTGGATTCTTAATACCAAGGAATGAATTCTGTATGGAAAAACCTTTCATAAAAAAGCTTTAACTGAGGTGGGAGCCAGTTTATTATAATGTCTCTGTGCTGTCAGAATTTCAGCAGGAGGTCCCTGAGGTCCTCCTGCAACTTGTTAAATGGGCATATTTCAGAAGCATTGGAGTGGAAAGCTGAGGGACTGGGAAATCTGTTTTCAAAAACTGCTTTGCAATCAAGAGAGGCAGTGGTCCTGGAGAAACAAAAATCTTGAGCTGCATGTGGATGGAAATGTTTATTCTATTTTAGGACTTTGTAGCTGGTATATTATGCCACAGTCATAATGTTTTCATTCAAGTCCTAGGAAAGAATAAACCCAGGAGTATTTTGTAGCTGTGATTCCTTCTTTTTTTTTTCTTCCAAAATAGCTGACAAGTTGTGCATTCTTAAGAAATTGCTGCTAATAACACACACAAATAGTAATTAACATATCCTAAAGTAAATAAAATTCTCTTTTTGGAATATATTACTGTACTGTAGGGGAGAATTATCTTTGGCAGGAGATCTACAGAAGTATCTATCAACAAGGACAATGTTGAAGGCTTTTCTGGGGTTGTTTGCAAAGCCCTCAACCACTGGCTGTTGGTTGATCAAGATCCAAAACTGCTGTTTGTCATACTTAATGCTGGTGTTGTGGCCAAATGACTTCTCAGATTTCTTGGTGCTTCCTTGTTTAATGCCATTTTATTATCTTTATATCAGAATTTCACTAAACAATACTTGTTACTGTATGTTCAGTTAAAAGGTGGTACCTCTAAATAGAGTGTAGTCTAAAAAAACAACGGAGAACAGCCAGGAGGAGAGAAATGAAAACAGCAACGTTTTTGGAAGAGCCATTAATGATTTTTCCTTCTCATGACAAATAAAGAGGACTTGTGGTAGTACCTGTTTTTTCTAAACTGATACTCCTGGATTTTGCAAATGTGGCTGCACAGCCTGGTCTGGAAGAGTGATTCTTGCTGATAAATCAGTGAAAATATTATTAGATCTTATATTAGGTCTGTCAGGTCTCATTAGAACCTGCCATAGCAAAGCACAATTTGGTCCAGGTTCATGCTGGGAGTAAACTCAGAGATTGTGACTGGGACCCACATCCTGGGACCACCATTCTTCTCACTGGAAAAATGTGTACAGGCTCAAAAGTACTAGAAAAGGAAGAGAAAGGCATTTTATGAAACACATAAGAATGTGCTTTGAATTACTGAATGTTGCCAAGAGACAAGATTTCAGTCTCCAACCTTCAAAACAGATGATCCTGCTGTTCATGGGATGTGCTCCTGTTCAGAAGCTGCTCTGGTGCTGACAGCTGGAGGGAGGTGGATGGGCACTCACAGGGAGGTTTCTGCCAGCCCAAATCCCTTCAGACATTTATTACCCAATGCAGCACTCTAACTTAGTGACTAAAACAAACACTATATAAATGTGGTATTGGAGGTATAGAATTGGTGTTTCCAGGAGGTTTTCAAGATGTGACTGGGCAGAGTGCTAGATAATCTCATCGAGGCTCTCTTTCTAGGAGAGGTTGGTCTGCATGATCTTTTGAGGTCTTTTCCAACTTGGGTTATTCTATGCCTTGGGGAAAGTTGGATTAAATTGGTTGATCTTTTAAATTGATATGATGTAATTAATGTTCAGATTGCAATCTTCAGTATTTTTTCAGCAAGGTTCATAGAATCTCCCCAAAACTGGTTTGGGGCTTGTGGTGCTGCCCCCAGTGGAATCTGGGGCATTTGGGACAGGTTTGGAAGCCCTGATGTCTGTGAAGGACAACTTCAGTGTGAGGAATCAGACAAGTGATGCTCTGTGTGTAAATGTTGCTGCTATTTTATTTGTGTGTGTAAGTCAATATTGTGTCAAATATACAAACATTTTTTAAAAAATTGTTTGCTTTTTCTTTCAGTTCTACAAAATGCTGGAAGTATTAAAAAAAAAAACCAAACAACCAAACAAAACAAAACAACAAAAAAACCCAACAACTCTTTGTAAACAAACCTAGTCAAGGTATGATTGAGAGAAAAAACCCATCAGCCTTCAGGGCTTGCTGGAATTTATCTACTGAAAATAGAATGTGGGTACTCTGCCAACCTCAACCACAAAGTCATCCCTCATCATTTAAAATATAGATGTAACAGAGAGGCCATGGAAAGTGGGAAGAACTAAAAATGTTCACCTGCAACAGTAATTTTTAATGCATGTGTCTGCATTTATATATACATGTGTGTGTGTGTGTGTATTTTTTCAGATAGATGTACATATATTCACACACATTTTTATTAACTATGGTCACAGTATGAGTGACAGTTTACATCCTTTTTTTGTAAGGTGTAAAGGTTACAGCCTTTAAAAGACTTCCCTTTTAAATTCTTCATGAATCTCTCAAGTGATAAAAGCCTGTTTTATATATATATGCCTTAGTGATTGCTTTGTGTGCAACTTCTCTTACCTTTAAAAAACTCAACCCAAGAAAACAAAACAAAAAAACCAACAAACCAGAATACTGCAGAAACTGACATAAATGTTCCTTCTGATGTGATCATTTGTACTTGTATTTGATTTTTTAAAAAATGTGTCAGTTCTTTATTAGTTGGGTTCTTTAAAATCAAATTGCATTCACTTTTCTTTAGGCAAATTTTGTGTCTGTGATGTATTTAAAGTGCTGCTGTCTGTGGTGAGAGACTTTGAGAGCACACTTCTCTTTCCAGTGTGGGTAGATTATTTTAACTTATTATTTAGGTGACCAAATTAGGAAGTAAAACCTAAACTTGCATATGCTCTTGCTTGGTTGTTCTTTTTTGTTTGTTTGTTTGGTTAGTATTTAATTGTTTTTTGGGTTTTTTTTTTTTTTGTAAATAAGTCCCTGTGGTGGTATCAAGTATTTGATCTTAAAATAACTTCACTCTCACTGGGTGCATCCTATATCCAGCTAAATAAACACTGGACTTTTATCATAGGTGGCATCTATTTCAGAGCTCATCACCACAGGGCTTTCACTATGCTTGTGGATGCCACAGTGGGACAGTGGGGCTTTGAGCATTTTGCACCTTTTTGGGGAGGGGATGTGGCTGTGCTGGGAGGGTCCCTGTGTGACACCCCAGCCCTGTGTGACATCTCTGCTCTGACACCAGCCCTGTGGAGCATCTTCCCTGAGAGCTGGGCAACCACCAGTGCTGTGGGAGTGGATGAACCTCTCTCAGGGAAATGGTCCATCTGTATTCCAGAAACCCCTGTGATCATCTCTAGTTGCAGTCTGGAAGTCTGGCTGCTCATTCCAATAGGATCCAACATAAAACTGTGGATGTTGCTATTCCTGGGGTGTTCATGCCAGTCTGAAAGTGTTGATGTGGCTCCTACCCATTACATTCAGCCCCAACTGCTGCATGTCTCTAAATTCGATTGAGTGGATAAACTTATTTACTTCTCTTTTGGTTAAGCTGACAAATTCTTCCTGGTGAATTTGTAACTCTGTATCTCACGATGTATTTAAAAGTATTTCTCTTCTGGCAGTGCTGACCTACTTTAAATGCTGCAAGGTGCTCTTACCTCCTTTTTTTTTTTTTCTATTTTTTTTTTTCCCTCAACAGCCCATTGATACCAGCAGAGATCTTTGTACTTCAGCTTCTAAACCTTTGATGACATTTTAACTGTTCATTCCTCTATGTAGGCAGCCACTTTATCCTTTTCTAGGTGGGTCCTTGGTTCAATTCAAAGTTAATGGTTACTATTTATTGCACACCCACAAAAGGTAAAACCTACATAGAGCAAAGTTGCTACGTGCACAGAGTGCCTTAGAAAGCCCAAAATCCCTGACCTGAAGAACATATTGTCCCTAGTCAGGCTGAACAAAGATGTGAGGATGTGGGTAATTCACCTGGGCCCTGCAGGCACAGGGACAACTTCAATGAAATAACAACATCCACCACAACAGTCGAACCTAAGTCATGAGGTTCAAAGAAAATAAAATTTGCTGTGAGCGTGCAAGAGCATCTTAATTCCTGGATGGGAGTGCTGTGATGTTATTGTAGTGGGATGTTTTCTTTTGAGTAAATAATTAGTGCTCTCCTGAGAGCTGCAGATGTGCTATAACATTATATGTTCTCCACCATAATCTCTAAGCCAGTTTTAAAATGTTACAGACTGTTCAGGTGTGGCTGGGTTTATGTGCAGCTAATTACCATCACGTTTTTCTTCTTCCTGCCTCATTTTTCCACCTTATTCCCCTGGCTCTTTTGGCACTGAGTGCCCTGCCCCTGTTGCTGCCCCCAGGAGCAGTGCATGTTGCCAAGGGAGGGAGCACAGAGCAGCCCAAAGGCAGAGATTGAGGTGGCAGCAGCAGGGCTGAGGCATCTCCATTCATCCATGTGGCTTCTGCTGTGTCCTCATGGAAGTGCTGGTCCTTAGAGATCCCACTCTGGGATCAGCAAAGCTAAAAGCCACATTGCAGAATTCACATTTTTATAGATCACAATAGCTTTTGCACAGAGATATAAAAGGATTTTATGCTGAAGCCCCTGGTTGGAGTTCTTACCCATAACCCACCAGATCCTACTTCCCAGAGGTTTTCTCCCATTTCTAGGTGCATCAGTATCATTCTTCTATTGTCTTGTGAGACTGTTTCTGGCCTACAAAGGGTGTTTCTCATCCAAGCTCTTAAGGGATACAGTAGAGGCAAGGTAAGATCCATCCTGTGTCCTTCAAAACTTCTAAAATTCAGTGCCTTTGTAGAGAGCAAAAACAATGGGGGCTCTGAGCTCATCCACAGTGTTTAAATCTGGTCATCCTGAATTGCCAGTTGCTACTGATTCAAAATCTCCCAGCTCATCACTGGTACCAGTGTGGCAGCCCCTCCAAATGCTTTGAGCAAAGCTGAACGAGGCACCACAGAGTCACCACCAAGTTCCAGACATTAATTTTGCTCTCTGGTTTATTCATTTTCAGAGACCAGGCCATCTCTGTGGGGTTTCACCCACACCACAGAGGGTTATAGTCCAAAGTGTTGGTCCTTCACTCCCTGAGGTACTGAACAGTGTGACCTAACTCAGACTTGGTAATTCTCCCCAGGCACCCAGAGACCTCCACTGACCCCAGACACAGCACAGCTCTGCACTGGCACCTCTCCAGAAGTGTCTCCATCCTCTTCCTCCCACCATGATTCAGGAAAGAGGCTCCATCCCTCTATCTGTGAAACCTAGACAGGTGGGAAGGGCAGTGAGGTCCATGTGGAGCAGGCACAAGGCTGCTGTTGTGCAGCCTCCAGTACCTCATCATTTCAATGCCATTTGCATCTGGGTATATACAAAAAAACAGAGGGAAAACCCCCTCTGTGTGAGTCCTGCTGAAGAACTAGATTTGAGAATGCAGCCATCCTGCTTTTGGTGCCTGAGCTGGCAGAGGCATCCCTGGTGCAGTGTGATCCATCTTCATTGCAGAGGCTGGCAGGGTGCTCCCTCCCCCAGGAGAGATGGGTGATTGCTCACTGGGGTTTGATGTTTCTCACATGGATGTTCTCCTTCTGGCTTGTCAGCAGTGAGTCAGGAATCCCATCTACTTGGTTCATTGCTTGGTAGATCGTGCTGAAAAATTGGAAAGGAAAAAATGTGGCTGTTTGAGATGAAAAAAAAAGATTTTGTTTGTCATGGGATATTTTTCTCTGCTTCTCTCTTTCCATTTTGTAGCATCCCCATCACCCTGCATTGCAGTTTTGTCTGATTTGGGTGGGCTCCAGAGTTCATCCCTCCTACCTCTTACTCTTGGGGCTGGATGTTTTGGTTTTTTTCTTGTACTCCCTTTTCCAACTCTTACAGACCACAGCTGCCCTTTGCCCAACATCAACTGTTGAGAGACTACTTTGGATATTTAACTAGGAGCTGGTGTGTTTTATGGTGCAGTTTAGGACTTTTTTCTCCCCATTTCATCTTCCTCTTGGGCTCTGCTGGTCTCCCAGCTGCTCTGTGTCTTTCCCTGCCCTTCAAGGAGTTGTTTCTCTCATCTGAGCATTCCCCAGGTGCTTTGACTTCTTGGCTGGAGGCTGCACATCTGTGTTGCACATTGCTTTGGTTGCTGCTCATGCTCACTAGGAGTGGGGAAAGGGCAGCCATGAATATGATGACTGTGTTGGCTGTAAAAATATGAAAAATCTTTTTTAATTACACACTGAACAAAAGCCCTGCCCTGCCATGCAGAGCTCTGGCTCACCATGCACTTCAGTAATTGCTGTATCTGCTTTGTTCTGAAGTGATACCTTCACAGACAGAAGCTCCATTGATTTCAAGGCACTGTTAGTCTTGTAAGAAAAAGGAAACTGTGATGGAAGGTGGCCCCATGAACTCATCTAATTTATGGAGTACTTACAACCCACTACATCTTTGTGGAAAATTATGGAATATAAATAACAACAACCAATAGCCAGACATTTCCAACCCCCTCTGGGAAACTGTGGAAGGTTGCTGTGTTGCCAGTTAGAAATTTACAATACTTTGGGCTTGTACTTGGATCAAAAAGGTGAAACAGGCTTGGTGTTTTGGAACAGTTTGGGGAAATTGTGCAGGAATTATTTGCAGTCAAATCTGAAGCTGATTGAGGGGTCTGGCTCTGAATTTTTGAAAACCAAACTCTTCAAATGGAAAAATAAACCAGTACAAGAATGCCTGTTTCAGTTGGGCAAGGAATTCTGTAGCTTTAAGCTGGTGAGAGTCATAAATCTGCTTTGCTCAGAGTTTGGTCTTTGGGCCATAAGTGAGTTTGTGATTCACAGTCTAAGGCACAAGAAGGTTTTGGTGATTTGTTTTCCCTCCAAAATTACTGCCTGGTAAAGTGTGAGAAACCTACAGCCAGTCCAAGTATGTGAGTGATCTAAAAGTACTCAAAAAACCCCTTTTTTTAAAATACACATATTTATTAAATTAATAATAACTGCTGAGCTTGAGATGCAAGAACTTAACAATTGGGGGGGAGAATTGAAAATATCTGAAAAATCTGTTGTCATGGAAAATTGATTATATAAAGCATTTTCTGGAACCTCCTGAATTGTCCTTAATATGTGAGGAAGCAAGGAAATGGCTGGACTTTTGGATCCCTGTTCATAGAGATTCCTAGAACTTGCCAGGAAAGTATGGTTGAAAACATCATCTAATAAATTTATTTGTGTGACTCCCCATATTGCATCATCATGTGCTAGGTGATGTGCAGTAACTCACTGCTACTTTTAGTTACTGAGCCTCAGCATCTCTGATAGAGCACAGGCACTTGAAATCCCAATGTGAAACAAAATATTTATTCAGAAATTAGTTGGTTTCTCTCATATCTTCACCACTTGCTTACATATGAACCCAGGTATTCAGTATGGGATTATTTAATAAAGAATATATAAATATTTACATAAATGTGATTTGGACACCTCAGGTCTGTAGATTCAAGAATCATTTGGGCTTCTTTGGCAGGACACATCAACATAAATGAGAGTAGTCATTAAATAATGGGAAGAAATGATAGCAATAAAACCTCTCTGTCTATTTTTCATCCCAGATTGGTGAAAGAAAATGGCAAATTATTCAATGTTTTTAATGTCTGTCAGAAATTGGACAGAATCCAAAAACTAGTTCAGCAAATATTTATGAAATGGTATCTAAACCATTAACTGTTCTGCTTATCTGAGATGTAGTTGTGCAATCTGTTTCACACTCCTTACCCAAAGGTGGGGGAGGAAAAGGCATGTTTCTGAGGTAGAATTTGTGCCAATCAGACTTTGAGGCCAGAAACAACTTTAATTTTTTTATTTTAAAGCACTTTAATAGAGCTGAATGATTCGTGTCATTGGCTACATCAAACTGAGCCCTGTGAGTGATTTGAAAGGGATGATTTAGGGATATGGGACATTTTCCTGGCTGCCAATGCCCCTTTTTATTTGATCTGATTGCTAATCAGAATAATCCTTAGAAGTTAACCTATACAGAGAAGCATTTGACCTGAACTGTGCTTTGTAGGAGAACCCTTTTCATTCCACTATAAATTCAATCTTCCCTTTTACCCTCTGTAGATCAGCCACAGATTCTTTCCTTTCTTCTATAGGTCAAGGGGGAGAGATAAAATTTGTTTTGCTTGCTCCAGCTGATCGACTGGTTTCTCTTGTACCCCTTAAACAGAATTTAAGAGGAAGCTTGTTTATTTTCATAAACTATTTGTACATTCTGCATGCATAAAATATTCATTTAGCTGGGGAAAAAAACTTCTAAGCACCAAATATTTGTGCATGTTTCTGTTAAAAAGGGCTGCCAGTGATCTTGTCTTGAAAAGATTCAAGTAATAGCTGCCATTTGTGAGTGAACACTGTGTACCATTTTCAGCTTTTTTTGCTCCCAAGGGGCTTGTGTTGTCAGAGGCACTTAGCACTCCAAAGGAAGGGAAAGCAGTGGATGGTTCCTAGGATGTGCTCTCTGCCTGGCACACGAGGGGTCACCTGCACCTCATCTCTTTTGTTGCTGGAGAAAAGGTACTTGGTCTCAGTGATATTTATTATTTGATGTAGACAGAATTAAGGTCAGTGTTGGCTGCATTCTCTTGCAAAAGGGTGCAGCATCCTCCAGTGAATGGGAAAAATAGACTCAGAGTGATGTGTAAGCCAAGTCCACTCCCCTGATTTAATGGTTTAGTGACCTGGAGTCATTAATTAAAGCAAGCCCTCCAACTTAGGGAGTTTTTTTAACAGATCATCACAAATGGTGTTTTGAGATGACCAGGAAAGGATTGGCAATGCTCTGTGGCTCAAGATCTGGCCACCTGTTTCTCCAGAGAGGTGTCAGTTCATTGCATGGTGTTCTGATGCCTCTGTTCTAGTACTGGAAGCTGCAGGGATGACCTATCTGCCTTTGGCTTTCTTTTGCTTTGCTCTAGCAGAGGTGTCTCATCTGAGCCAGCCTTCGATAGCATCTTGGCCAAGGATATGTCACCATGGTCTGGGGAACAATTCCATTGCCAGTGTGAGACTGGTTGGTGGAGTAATGAAAGCTGAATGGGTTATAATAGAGGGATTTATCTTGATGAGGAAGAAAATTCAAATCTCCAGCATCCCTCAGCTCCTATTGGGAGAGTTTGCATTGCTCTGCTAAGCATTTGCTCATGTGGTGCCCTTTCAAAATAACTATTATCTTTTTTTGGATAGTGATACTTTTGATGGTTATACTTTGTGCTCAGGCACTTTATTTTCCCAGCGAGGTCTTTATAATAAATTAAAGTCAGCCAAGTCATCCCCTGTTCATGCTGCAGATGGGAAAACTTAAGTCCAGAGAAATAATGTGACTTTTGTGCAGCTACAAAGTGGAGCTGTGGTTAAGTGGGAAATAGAGCTGTTATGGAGCAGCAGAGACTCCAGCCTTGAAAATGCATTTACTGCTCTGTGCCACCTTCCCCAAGGTATCCGATAGCGATGCAGACGCACTTCTGCTATTGAAAACGGGATCTTTTTTCCCCTCCCTTTAGATCTCGTTCAAAACGCCTGCTGTTTTTTAACCTTCCGACTCGCCCGGGGCATCTCTCGAACGCCCCCCGGGCGCTGCCCGCGCTGCGCGGCCCCTCCCGGGGGCAGCTGCGGGTTCCGCAGCGCGGCTCGACCCCTGCGCGGTGGGAGCCGCCCGCCCTGCTCCTGCCGCGGAACCGGGCTCCGCATCCCCGCCATGGGAGGCACCAGCACACCCGGCCCCGCTCCCCATCTGTTGCAGCATCGGCTCCAGTAGCACAGCCCGAGATGGTTAAATGCGCTTGCCTTTAGGGAGAAGCTTTCGATGCAGTTCTTCCATGGATGTTTCCAGCCAGACGGCAGGATTTTTCAGAGCTGTAAGTTGGAGCCGGGGCTCGATCGTCTCTGGGTTTCTCTGGGTTTGATTGTTTTTTATTATTAAATTAATTTATCTTAGAAGGGGGAAAATAGGGTTTGCATTCATTTAGGTGGATGCTCGAGTGCACTGCAGGAGGCTGCCGAGAGGCAGGAATTCTTCAGGCTGTGTAAGAAATGCATGTTCTTGGGTATTTTGGATTTTTATCATGTTTTGTCTTTTTTGTATGCATGACTGGCACGGAGCTGTTGTCCTGTTTTTAGAGCATTTAATTATCATGGATACTCCAAGGCTGAACAACATGTTCTTTTATCTAGTTAAAGAATGTAGTTTGGGTTTGGGTTTTTGTTTGTAATTTTTTTTCCCTTGCATAACTTTTCATTAATGTTTTGGAAAGAGAAATTATCATTTGGGGGGTGTTCATTTATTTTCAGCCTAAAACCATCTGGTCTCTGCATCCTGCAATGCTTGATTTTTCCTACTGCTCATCTCAGAGCCTCCTGAACTGCTGAGCAACTAATTGCCATGGCTAGTCCCTGCAACCCCAAATCACAGGATTTCAGGAACTGCTGTTTTGCTTAATGATTTTAATTTGATATTTGATGTGTTTTGTCAGGATAAAGTGCTGTATTACCGGCTTCATGTGTTCCTCCTTGCATTTTTCCCTTTTTACTACCAGAATTAGTGCTGAACACATGCAGTTTGCACTGCAATTAACGGATCTGTGAGATAATGAGCATCCAAAACGGATGAGACGGCTCCATCCTGGGATCAGAGCCTGAAGGGTTTCAAGATCTTCTGTTAGTGGGGTGATGGCGAATAGCAACTGAAATTTAATCCAGTATAAGATGCAGGGTGTTTTGCCAGCACCTTGTGTGTTTTGCTTGTTGTTCCCTGTTAGGGGCCACAGGAGAGATGAGGGTGTCAGCCCTTGGGGAAGAGATGTCACACTCGGCTCTGTCCCCTCTGCCCTGAGTGCAGGCGAGGCTGGGAAGCAGAGGCAGTGCCTTGGAGCAGCCCTGGGAGGTGTGAGGAAACTGGGGTTGCTGCAGCTGAGAGCCTGGAGGGGCAGGATTATCTGATGGAAGAGGGAAGGATGGGCAGCAGGATGAAATGGATCCTGCTGACAAGGGGCCAGCCCCCAATTCGAAAGGAAGCAATGGGAAATCCAGCAAAAAAAGGACTTGGTTGTACTTCAATTTAGTACATTTTTATTACTGGGAGTGGAATATGTTTTTTAAAAATGCCCCTGTTTGAAATAAACAAAAAAACTCACCCACCCCTCCTAAATCCACCCCATCAATCTGCACAGAGATGTCTGACATTCATTAAGAAGAAACTAGGAGAATTAAATTCAGTATTGTTGCAAATCTTTAAAGGCAAAACACAGAGTTGATGGAAATCACCTGTACCCAGAGTTTGCTTCAGGCAGCCAAGAGCCATCAGGTTTCCATCAGGAGGAGAAAATCCTGCTGTCATTTCAGCCTGTTTGGCCACCCAAGTAGGGGCAGTGACAAGCTGTTTTGAGGACAAGAAATATTTAGTCATCCTAAATTTAAAATAAATGACATATAAAAACTGGTAAAAGCTTGTTACCGTGCCTGTATTATATTATATATATAATCATATATATATATGATTATGTATGTTTCCCTTATTCATTGCCCTATATGGGACCATGTTTTATACTTGTGTAAAAATAGAGATGCCATGTGAGTTGAACTCTGTCACATCTACATCTGGGAGGACACAGTCACCAGGGCAGTTTGTTTCTGCTTCTCAGTGTAGGTGCCAGTCCCTTTGTTATTAGAAGTGATGTATATTTTGATAAAGTTAGCCTTTCTGTGCTGATGTAAGAGACACTTTCCTCATAGGTATTTTATGACTTCCAGTGCCTGATTGTGGTTCTAAGTTCAATTTCCATTTCTAATAGGCCTCAAAATAAGTGTTAATAGAACTTGGATGTAAATATATACTAACAATTGTACAGCTATTCAGTACATATAGATAGAAATGAATGTTCTTGATGAGAAAAAAATACCCAGTATTTTTTTAGGGCTATACTACTGGCATGAACTTAATTTTTGGTAGTAATGAAAAAATAAAATTGTTGTTCTGAATCAAAATTTCCTGCTTGTGGATTTAATTTATCTTGAGGGGGAAAAAAATCTGCTGTGTTTTGCTTTGTCTTGTTTCCTTCTTTGGTGCTCATTAATTACATGGGAGGTTTTCAGTGGTGCTCCTTGACAGGGTGGGTGTCTGTGCCAGGCTGAGCTGCAGCAGGGGCTCTCCCTGAGCCTTAGTTTGGTAATTCCAGTGTGAGCTTTATTTTTTTTTTTTTTTTTTTTTTTTTTTTTGGTGACAAATGAGTTTGGACTGTCTGCCACATGGCTTGGAGCACCAGCCAGTTCTAAAATGGCCTCTCCCATGCCAGGCTCATACTCTGCCCATCTGTCACCGTGTTTGGGGTGTCCTGCTAAGTTGGAAATGTTTCCCACACTCTCCAGGCAGAATCAAATGCTTCTCTACACATTTTGATGCACAAACTCTCAGCCAAATCAAATGCAGATTTGCCTGTTTCAGCTCACCAGTGCCTGCTGGGTTTCCAAGCCATTGCAGAGGGCAGAAATGACTTTTGGTATATGTGGATAATGAGCTTAAGTTTTCAGTTGGGTTTCCCTGAGCGTGTGTTTGCTTGTCCTTTCTTCACAACATGTTCAGATTAGTCCATTGTACTTGTGGTGCTTAAATGGACTCATAAAGAATAATAAGATAGCTAAAATCAGAAGACTACTGCTAAAGGAGTCAGAATTTGATATGGTTTGTTTGTAAGGTTTTTTTTCTTTTTAAATAGGAACTATTTAAAAAAAATTTAAAAACCCAAAACATAGTCATAGTCCTTGAAAGAAGCCTGAAGTTTACTTGGGAAATATCTTCCTCAGAATTTTAGTACTGCATGTACAATAATTAGAAAAAAACACTTGGGTATGTGTCATTTTTTCCCTTCTCTTTCCATATGAGGATTATTTCCAAACTGGACCCACTGCAAAAATTTATTTTCAGTGGTGACTATTTCTAGTGTGAGTGAGTAATCTCTTTGTTGTGTTCTATTGTTTGTCTCATTTTTCACAAGATTTTCCAGATGGGCAAGTATTTTATCCATATTCCTTCCAGAGATGGTCACTGGTGTCTTCTAACACCTTCTACCTATCAAACTCTTATGCTTTTTGGAGCACATCCCTTGAGACAGACTGTAACAAGTGACCAGAGCTTGGTGTGTGTGGGTTTGGAAGTGTGAGATTTACTATCCCTTGGACATTGCCAATTCTCTTAACAAACATGCTTTTTCTCAGAAGCTGTAGAGCTGACCTGTTTTCTTAAAAATTAAATTTTGGGATTTTTCAGCTGGACACGATGGTTCCTTCATCTCACTCCATTTGGAGCTCACCCCATCAGAGAGCTAACCTTGTTTTCTACACAGCAGCCAAAGCTGTGCAAAGAAACTGTCACCTTAGTAACACCTGGAAGTGCCCCTGGAGCTTGGGGCCACCCCCAGTGTGGGAGCGTGTCTCGACAGCGAGTAAAGCCGGGACTGAAACGGGGCTGAAATGATCCCGGCTGGGTCCTGCAGGCCCTGAGGAGGAGCTCGCAGCGCTCCCGGAGCGTTTTCTGCGCGTCCTGCGGGGATGGAGCAGCATCCCCCGCCCCAGGGTTGCCATGGCGACGCGGGTACCGCTGCCGGGATGCGGCCGGGATGCGGCCGGGATGCGGCCGGGATGCGGCCGGGATGCGGCCGGGATGCGGCCGGAGCGAACCCGCTCTGCCCCGCCCTGCTCACCCTACTAAGGGGCAGTCCCTCGTTTGGACAGGTTTCTAAATAGAGGGGGAAAAAACAGACCGAAAAAAAAAAAAAAAAGTAAAGTCAAACCAAACCAACCAAACAAACAAACAAACAACCCCCCCAAAAAACCCAAAACAAACAAAACCCAAAAAGCAAAAAACCCACGAAAAAATCCCCAAAACAAAAAACAACCACCCCCCCCCCCCACCAAAAAAAAACAACCCAAAACAAAACAAACAAATAAAAAACTAACCCAACTTTGTTCCCACTTTATAGACAGTAAAAAATGGAGAGGTGAGATGCAGGGCTGATTTATCCTGCGTTGAATCCTCCAAAGTTTAAGCAAGTTGTCCAGCCTCTCCCATACCAGGGAAATAGGAGCACATTGCCCTTGAAGATGCTGGCTTTACCCTTCTATCTGGGCTGGACAGAAATTATGGGGTAGATGACTAGGGGCAGATATCCTTAATGCCTAATCCAGAAAGCCAGAGCAGGCAATGAAAGTCTCATCACTCATGAAGCTGTTCTGGTCTGGACATGCAATTTGTAAAGGGCTTTGGATTCCCACAGCATGAATGATGTATTCTAATTTAGTATCATTGGATGTCACTGCTAACCGAAAATCTAGGAATGGCACAAAATCTCACTCTCTCTCAACTCAAAGTCAGGGGTGGCATCTAAAGGACATGCAGGCTGGGTTTGGGCAGAATACTGTCCTATGAGTGTGATAAAGTCTTCTGGGTTGTCTCTGAGAATTTGATCTTTCTTCTGTCCTTGAGGGCACTTTATATTGCCAACTTCAGCAAAATGCACCTTTAAATAAAGAGTTCAGAGCGTGATGAATGAAGACATCCATTCTTTTGGGAAAAGAAAAAGCTAGTTTAGCTTACAAAATAAAGCATATTGTATTTATTGGTCTCTTTTTACATGTGGTACTAAAAGTATAAGAAAGCTGTAGCACCGTAAACTTCATAGAGGTGAAATTGTTCTCTGCAGCTGCAGAGTGATGTAGGAAAATGTGTCAGGAAGGCACCAAGAGGGGAATCTTTCCTCATCATGAACACCATGTGCTGTTCCCCCTTGACCTCCCATTCAGTTCTTCAGCACACAAAGCACAGAATCATCTTGTTCTTCCTTTCCTTCCCTAATTTCCTCTTTGCTTCTGGGTTTTTTTTTTTTTTCCCTTTATATTTTTTTTAGTTGAGGGACTTTGTGATCAGAGCAGGTCCCTCACTTGCCTGGCTTTCCAGCTGGAAGCTTTCTTCTAATTGTCATGATTATTCATGGTTATTGACTGACAAGAATGGAAAGAGAAGGCAACAGGCAGCTGTCTTCCTAAATGCAGTGAACTGGAAAAAATAATTGCAGTTCAAGGATTTATGGCAGAGATCTTTTGCCTGGTGTGGATGTCACCTTTTTTAGTCATACATATGCAAGGGAGAACCCTGCAAGTTCTTCTCAGATAAGGCCAGCAGTTGGGGTTTTCAGTTCAAATTCTGCTTTGTTTTACTCCTCCTTGAAGACATGGTTTCTAAAGAGATTTAGTCAATAGACAGTGGGGGAAAACATAAAAAATGCAAAACACAGTGACTTTTAAAGTAGCTCAGGTGTGGAGATGACTTCGTAAGCCTCAGTATGATCCCTGCATTGAATCCCCTTCAGATTTTTTTTCTCCTGTGCTGCAGCAGCTCAAGTGTTTTTATTACATTATGGTAAAATCATCTTTTATTTCCTGCCGTTCTGCTATTTCGCTGTGGCTGAAATTGTGTTTTGTAGCAAATATTGGTCTTCTCTGCAAATACATTGGGATCCTGTATCTCATTTATGTAAGACAAACTCCTAAGTATTGGAAAGCACTTTTATTGGCACTGATATGTGCCATCTGAAGAGGTAGCATTTCCAGTCTCCTGCAGGCCTTCCTTAGAATCATGTGTCTTGGTTTCTTAATTCCCTCATCACTCACCTAACCACATTTTCCAGGACTGAGGTGTGTTATCTTCTGCTTTTACCTTTTGTTTCTAAACTTTGGGTGCTTCTTGAATGAAATGTCTCGCCAGAGAAAGGTTGTCTTTGGCTGAACACCCAGGAATAGCACTTAATAATAGGTTTGTATGTGCACTGTGGTGGTGTCACAGGGACTGTTGGAAATTTTGGTTTCTTCCCTGGCATGCTTTCTCTGCTGTTCTCTCAATTTCTCTCTCTCTCTCTCTCTCCTTTTTTTTTAAGTGGCATTTCATTATTTGCACGTTTGCTAGGTTGTCCATCTGCTGTTGTAATAAACATGCTGCCAGTCACTGCTGTGTGGTTCATGGTGAGGAGGAGCTGACAAACCAGGCTGTCCTGTGTTTGGGGATCCTAGCCAGCCTTTGCCAGAGTGCCTGTGTGATGCTCTGTGTCTTACTGCTGAGGTGGGGAGCAGCACCCTCCACCACAGCATTTCCACACAGCCCTGAGCTCTCTGCACATTATAAACACTGGGGCTCCAGGCAGGAGGGATTCCATCCCACCCCAGGCTATGCTCAGCTCCTCTGCAAAGGCTGAGCACTGATGAGATATGGTGGGGTTTCCTGGCAGGAGAGCACAAGGCTTGAAAGAAAACTTCATTTTTTCTGTAAACAGCATAGGAATGTGTTCTAGGGATTTAAGTCTGAGATTGAGAACAACACAAAAAACAATCCATGTTCTCTTGAAAGTTTTTTTGATGGATCAGGTCTATAGCCCCAGAAACAACAGCAACAACAACAAAAAAAAAAGCTACAGTGAATTTGCTGTAGACTGCTGGAGATTAATGCCTGTCAGGATCAGTTAAGAATTTCAGAAATTAAGAAGGGTGTGCTGAATGCTTCCAGTATCCCATGATCAGGATAACTCAGGAAGAACAGCTTGGAAGACAGCTGTTTTCAGGGAAATATCAAGGACTTACTGGTTTCATGGCTCTCTCTAATCCCTTCCCTTTGAAATTCATAGTTTTAGCACCTTTTTCTGCCCAAGTGGTGGCAATCCAAGCTGGAGGGCCTGTGATGACAACAGTGGCTTCAGAGCTCCTTAGGACCATGTCCACTTCTTGTTGATATTGAAAGAAATGCCTTTAAATTGCACATAGACTAGTTTTCTTCTGCCAAGCTTTTATACATGAGGTTTTTTTACATAGAACATTGAATAATCACCTGATGGATGGGGATTTTCCCATACTGAGGTCTGGGTCTACTCTGTAACCTTTTAGATAGTGGGACTGAATATTTCCCATTTGTTCCAGGCATGTCATTTAGGGGGACTTATCTCCTGTTATTTCCAATCTGATGCTGTACCCACCCTGAAGTGCACACAGTGGTGCCTGCAGTTACCCAATAACCCCTGGACTATGCTTCCTCTGGAATCCTCATGCTGTGGACAAAATCAAAAAATCATTAAGGTCAGAACAGGCCATCTCTACCATTTCCTCTTGTCCTCTTGCTTGTTTTGGGAGAAGAGACCAACCTGGCTACAGCCTCCTTTCAGGGAGCTGTGGAAGGTGATAAGGTCTCCCCCAAACCTCTTTTTCTCCAGACTAAACTCCCCCAGCTCACTCAGCTGCTCCTTATGGGACTTGTATTCCAGACCCTTCACCATCCCCTTTGCCCCTTCCTGGACACCCAGCCCCTCAATATCTTCCTTGTAGTGAAGTGCCCAGAACTGGAGATTCAAGGTACAGCCTCACCAATCAAGTCTCTATATCTTATTTCTGCCCTCTCAAACTCTCCATACCTACATTTTTTATTTTGTTTGTTTGTTTTTTGGTTGCTGTTTTTTAAAAAATACAAATAGCTTTGAAAGTAATAGCAAACAAATAAATTGGAATAGCCTTGTGCAGTATAAAGCTGGCTTGCACAAATCCAACCAGCTTTGTACATCTGTTCCTGCCCACTCCCATTGAGTCATACTGAGACTTAGTCACTAGCATCCTCAGTCTCACAGTGCAACATATATTTCTCTCCAAAACACATGCTACAGTCTAGATGGCATGGAGGAGTGAGAAAAGTAAAGCAATGAGCAACCTACTCCTAAAGGAATAAAGGAATGTAGCAAGTCTTATTATACTTTACTATAACTGGTATATCAAAACAACAATAACAAAAGGACAGGAATTATTCCTGTGTATGTCAGTTTTGAATCTTTCCTTGTGCAATAATGGAGTGATTTGTTATAAATCCCCAAAGGCTTCTAGATAGGATTGTTCTCAGAAAAAGACAATTTTCTATTCAAGCAGAGCTACCAAGCTATGCTCTCTATTCCATGGAGATCAAACTGTGGAATCTGCTCAAAGGCTATTAGCATATGTAGCATATTTGCTATTCAGAGTTTTATATAGGCTTGTAATAGGTACAAATTCAAGGTTGATCTAAAAAAAATCTGCTGGCATCCAGAATGCAATGAAAGAAACTCTTCACAGCTGATGTTAATGAAAATCCTGACCTTCTTTGTCCTTGCTGGGATACTTGAAATGCTCATAGCTCAGTAATATCAGCAGAGGAGGAGAGCTTGTTAAGGTGTGATGCTGAGGAGTGCAGCTTTTAGAAATCTTTTGTGAGATCAGAGCTCTTGTCAGCACTCAGCTTAATTCCTCTGTCTGTTTTCTTCGTTTATTTTATTAAAGGAGCTGTCTCCCCATATTGAAAACTGCCTTAGTAAAGTGTCACCTTCTGCTTGAGTTATGTTGTAAAAAGAAACTGTAATGTCTGGCAAGCATTTCACATCCTTAAATTTGGTGCAATCCTAGCACATATATAGAACTTAGTGAGGCAGAAAAATATTGCCTCAAAGGTGACACCAGCCGTAGTCAGGACTGTGTGATGCTACCCACACTAGGACTCTGAAGCTCTTTATAGCTGAGGAGCCCAGACTGTCAGCAGAGGTTGGTTATGGGGCTACCATGAAGTTCTTCTGACCTGAGTCACCCCTGAAATTTGGCCAAAGAGTTGACCATGTTCCTGGGGACCCACCATTGTGGGCAGAGATTTCACATCCCTGTGTTTTTCATAGTCATTCCTCATGTTTGAATAGACAGTTGCAAAAGATGCTAGCAGGGAGCTGTTTGTGAAATATTCTTTTGATACCCAGCCCTGAAATTTTGGACCACTGTTGAGCAGGGCCATAAAAAGGTCCTGCTTCCACCCAGAATACATTGGAAATTGGTCTCTGGCATGTCAGTCACAGCATGCCCCAGCCCTGGCTGGCTCTTTGGCTTCAGCCCTTGCAGAGAAGCTTTATCAGCCTGGCTGCCAAAGGAGCCTTGAAACTAAACAATAATACAACAAGAATCCTGTTTATTCTGTGTTGTTTACTGGATTCAAGGCTTTAGTGGTCTGTTATTTAAGAATGCAGTGTCTGCAACAGAATTGCTGGAAGACCTCTTCTTTCTTACTTACTTACTTACTTATCTCTTCCAACTGCAGCAACCTCCAAACCAGGGTGTCTGGGCAAGCATTTTTGGCAGGAATTCTCCTCAGTAAGGAAAAAAACAGTGAAACTGGCTGGAAAAGGTGAAAAATGGTTTGGCTAACCAGATCTTGCTCCTGCTATTTGACTATGTGTGCTCTTTTCTTTCTGCATCTTCAAATGTGGTTTTCTTTCCTATTCTCCAAAACAGTTCTAAGAAATGCTTCTTTGTTTTCCCATGATGTCAAAGAACAAAAATTATATTCTTACTTCTTTTCACATCATCCCAAATATTCTGTTATAAGGGATGTCAGAGGAAAAGGGGCTGGAATTAAGAAGGATCACCCTGTAGATGTAGATGTAACCCAGACCAGGATCATGCTAGAATTAGTCTCACCTTTGGAGGAGAAATTCACATGAAGAATCTGTAACCTTCCAGATATCTGTTGTTTGCCCAGAGGAAATAGGAAAAGAAGTGGTAGAGAAGATAATACAAATGCAGACAGAATAATCCTGACTTGCTCTGGAAAATCACCAGTTGAGTTGGTGTTGTGGGAGATTTCCCTCCCCAGGAGGGAGGCTGACTGCTGGCAGGAGCACTGAGCCATGGTTCTGCTGTGTCATGGCTCTGCTGTCCTCCAGAAAAAGCTTTGCTGTCCCTGGGGCTGTACTCTTCAGTGAATATAAAAGGAGCTGCCATGACAACCTCTTGTAAATAAAAGTGGATTGAAAACAAAATAAATCTGAGGCGGCTCTGTGGCTGTGAAGTAAATCTAAAGTGCTCAAGAGGTCATTTTTTCTAACAGGATGGCAGGACTGATGTCTGGCTGTCAGATGGAGCAGAATGATTCAAGGACTGACTAAGGAGGACCTGCTTTTTCTCTATATAGAGGTGATCACAGACTGTGGTCTCTGCAGAAATTGTCTGTCTGAGGATACAATGCAGGACTGACAGACACAGGGCAGATGCCATTCTGCAGCCAGGGCTCTGCAGTCTGAAGGACTCTTCCTCCTTCCAGGACATCACTGTGTGCCTTTGGTGGAGTTTTAAATGTCTCTGCAGATCCATGTGGTTGTCCAGGGAGCTGTTTCCAAGTGGAGCAAAGCAGAGCTGGAGAGCAGGAAAGCTGTCTAAGAACAGCTCCAGTCCCCAGCCACTGGCAGAGCAAACCTTCTGTGTGTATCTGTTGGATCAGGTCAGAGCAGTGACATCTGTGACAAGGGCAAAGGCTGCACCATTGCTCTGTCAAGAGTTATGTGGTATTTTGCAACACTTTTGGAGCAGTTTGTTTTTTTGTTTTTGTTTTTTTGGGGTTTTTTTTTTTTTGTTTTTTTGGGGTTTTTTTTGTAAGAGTTACTGTATCATCAACTGCATAATCACATTTTTCTGGATGAGGAAGAACTCAAGAAAGAAATTATTATCTATCTGTATTCCGCAGAAGTGTTCATGGAGGGGAAATAACCACCTAATATTTCCTTGCTTAACCAACAGGTTGTAATTGAGAGAGCAGCATTTGTAGCCTGGTGTTTGATGTATGCATTTTTTTCCTTCTGTGAATGGATACCTTCATATATAGAATCCCATGGAAAACTAAAAAATTGTTAGGTGGCAGTTACAATTATAGACTTTTTCACAGGATTAAAAGTACAATTATTACCCTCTTTGAAATGTTCAGCAGTGCTGTATTAACAAAAAAAAAGGTCTCATGGTGCCCAGAAAGCTCCAGCTCCAGTTATTTTGGCTTACAGGTAGAGATTTGTTCTGGATGTAAAGACAGATGAAGTCACAAAACTTCCATGGTATCTGAGAGTTACAAATCAGAAAAGAGTCATCATCTGGGTTTCATGATGCTGTTAGACTTCAGACTTTAATATATATGTGCCTTTAAATTTGGAATTGTAAATGAGAACTGAAATTTAGCTCCTAGAAAAATAGCTGTATCTACCTCCCCTCTCTGGTTTCGAAGGTTTCTGCTCAAATAAGACATTTTGGTTTCATCCCTGACAATTCTAGATTTTCTAAACAGCTTTTTCAACCCTTATTAGTAGATATGTGTCCCCTTCAACCCAGTTTCTGCCATCCAGTCTCCAGCATTCCTAAACAGCTTCTTTCCTCCCTAGAAGTTACACCAGGAAGTAATATAGAGGTACTAATATGTGAAGCCCAAAAGAGGTTGTTTTCTTCATTTATTCCATGGAAAATTATTTAGCACACATCAGATTCCAGCTTCTTCATTACTGAAGATGGGTAGGGGAAAATGTTGGCAAATCCTTTGACTAAATTAAACACAAAGGGACATGTTTTTGTATAAATTTCATTAGGCTCTTACATATCTTCACAGAGATTCTTCAATTAGGTCCTGCAGTAGCATATGAAGTAATAATAAAATGATGATAATCTGTAGATGGATGGTGTTTATAAATGCCATTTATGGCTAAATAATTTTTATATGGAATAAGTAATTTTAATCTTAATTTTAATCTCTTTCTTGGGTTTTGAGATGTTTCCTTATGCTTATTTGCAGACAAAGGTGATGTGAAACACAGCTGCCCAGGCAAAAGGGAGATGTTGCATGGTTGAGCTTTGTGGATAGTTCCCTTTGAATGTGCATAGGTAGGGCTGGGAGCAGATGAATTTGTCAGGAATACATTTGTTTGGGGCCTAATGATTTGGGGCCAGCTTGGCCAAGCCTGGCTGCTACTTTTTTTTTTCCCCTTTTCAACTTGGCATGAATTACTCCCATGTGTTTCAGTTCCAGTAATTCAATATTTTGTTCCTTATTTTTGTTGCTCGTTATGTAACCAGAATATTTTCAAACACTTGTAAGAATTATGCCTGAGTTATACACAACTTTTGAGCATAATTTGACTTTACTATGATTACACAAAGTGATGTGATTAGACCTGTGGCTGCTTGGAATTCTGAAGGCAAGCAAGCCCTGCAGACTTCATGGATGGTGCTAATTTTTAATTAAGCTCTGTTTGATCACAAATTAGGTTTACGTGAAATTGCTATTTATTTATATTTTGAACTCTTTTAAATGGATGCAGATGTGGTGGTTGAGAAGCACTGAATCATTGCATGGAAAGGGTGATGCCTTGCATCTGGGAGGTTCTGTGTTGGGAGATATTCCTGACATTTAGAACACCATTTAGGACCTTAAAAAAAAAAAAAACAAACAAAAAACCTCGATTAAAAAAAAACCCAAAAAACCTCAATTCTTCAGCACACAGCATTAGGCATTCTCATGCTTCTGGTGACAGAATTGCTCATTATGTACTTTTCTGATCAAACAGATGCTAAACTTGACACTAACATAATTTCCTTATGCATGTAGAAAGGAGCTCGAAAAACCCTGTGGCTGGAACACAAAGTATCATAAACAGAACAGACGGCAGGAGGTGGAATATAATTGCAGTTTGTTTTTGTTAGTTAAAAATGAGCATGTGTGCTTTTCTTATGGCTTTATTGTCTTCAGCCCTGCAGAATTGGGTTCTCCTCTCCCATTTGTGCAAGTGAATCAGTTATTACCTCCCTGAGCACTATGTCAGTTTTCTCTGTCTTTTTTTTTAGCAGTTACACATTTCTCAGAATGTTGACATACTTTCATTCAGGTTGTGTTTATTGCCATAAATGCACTTTAAGATCATACATCCCACTAAAAACAAGATAGGCATTTGCTGAGCAAGTGGATGTGTTTAAACTATAATTTCCTACCAATTTTTCTGTGGGATTTCAATACCTCCCCTTGAAAGTTTTAACACAGGACTTTTGATTTTGGCTGTGCAGGTGGTTTTTGATGGTGGTGTGGTGCAAGTGCTGCTGAGGGCTCCCTGCTCACTTGTAACTTGCACCTGACATTGTTTCACAGCCGAGGAGAACCATCACAGTCTGTGTTATTGCAATCTATCAAATTGCTGTGGGTGAAGCAGTGGGCACTCTGCAAATAGACCTGGGGCTTCAGTCATGGGATGCTCTGATGAAGGCATTAATAAAAGACATCAATTTTCTTTCTGTCCTTGCAGGATCTCAGCTCATTTGCCATGCCATTCTTGGACGGTGATGTGGAGAGCACAGACAAAAATGCTTCTCGCAAGGTAGGAAATACCCAAAGCTTCCCCTTCTCTGCAGTGCTTGAATCCCTTGTGGTACACACAGTTTGCTTAAAAAACCCTGAAGTTTTCACCTTTCCTGCCATATCATTAACCTGCTGAGAGTGGTGCACTAAGGCAAACCCAGTGGCTTTGGCAGACCTTATTGTGACAGTGCCTGTGCAGTGGAACCTGTAAAGGATGCAAGCTGCTGGTGGCATTGTTGTAAATACTGCAGATGTTGTGTGGAACACAGCTGTAAATCAGTGAGGTGATGTTGCATAGCTCTATTCTCAAGAATATCTTAACCTTACAAGATCTGAGGTGTTGCTGCAGAAATATGCACTGCCCAAAGAGGAATCTGTGGCTGTTACTAGGTTTTCCTGGAGCTGCCTCCTGATGGCTGCTCTCTCTCTATGGAGGGTTTAACTGTTCAGTGTCCTTGTTCTCTCTGTCCTTGGCACTGGAAAAATGAACTGCCTTCATCTGCTGAAGCCTTAGTGGTAGAGCCTTCCCTTCAACAAAGAAGAAAGGTTCCTCCTCAATGTGGGATTAACTCAAGGTTATCCTGGAGGCATTGATTTGTTTTTCTGATGCTATTAAATTGAGCCAATTGGCTTGCTTTAAAAAGGATCAGGGCAGCACATTCAGTGGATGACATTGAGGATGGTTATACAGTGCCTACACAATCTTCAAAGCAATAAAAATCGTGGGTGGGATCAGTCATCCTCAGGTCCTGGCCTCCTCATTTTCACAAAGCACTGAAGGACAAGCTGGCCTGCTCAATGGAAACCTCCTACCAGCCACGTTCTGGGCTTGGCAAAGAGGGATTCTCCTCTGACCCATAGACCAAAAGCTGATCTTCAGCTACTCTGCAGACCAGTTTCACTTGTCACAGTATTTACAAGGCTGTGGACCTCCATGACCATTAAACCTGCTGCAAGCCATGTGGCAGAGAGTCTGCAGGTTTAGTTTAAGGCAAGCAAAGTAAGAAATACTCCTTAGTGAAGCTGATCTGCATCTAGAACAATAATAACTTAGTTCTGTTGACAGCATGAGCTTCTATTTGCACCTCACAGCTAAGTACAGAGGTTTTAAGAATTTCTGCAATCCACCAGCAATTGAATACATTTATAACATTTGCCTTGTTCTTTCTGTGTTGGACCTTTCAGACTGAGGTAGGAGTTCCAGATACCAGGGAAGCTGAAATATGTAGTGCTACCAAAAGGTGCCTGTTTGGAGGGTTTGAATGAAATTAACAATGTGATGTTTTTGGAAGGCATAGTCATGCTGGAAGAAGGCAGGGATTTCTGGCTAAAACTTGCTTTTTCTATTTATCACCTTCTTTCCACAAAGAAAGGTGAGAAAGATGCATGAATCTCAGTCATGAGGAAATAGTGTGCCAAGGCTAATTGCCCTGATGTGCAGAATTACATGATATAATTTAATGACTTCTACTCTACCATTCCTGAATCCTGTCACTTTCTTCTAACTGATCTCAGGACTCTTTTTCCACAAAAGAACAGAATCATTTAGGTTGGAAAAGACTTCTGAGATTATTGAGTCCAACCTTAGATCACCATCTGGCCTTTGATGAGTTCATGTCTTGGGAGAACTGGAAGGACATTTCAATAGTTGCCTTTTTTTGTAGCATTGCTAAATGCTGGGGCAAGTTCTGCTTGTGGAAGTGCAACTGACCTTGGAATAACCACGGAGCTGGGGCTAAATATCTTTAAAATTGTGTTTTTAACTGACCTTTTTGACTGAGTGTGTAAGACCCAGTGTTTTTTTCTACTATTATACTTGAAACTCTGTTCAACACATGCAACCAAATGGTTAAGTAGGGAGCTGTAAGTGCCCCACATCTGATAAAAAATACAGATCATCTTTTAAAATCTATTGCCACACGTATCATGCAGTATCTTATTTTCCTCACTGAGAAGTATGAGATTTTTTGCTGGTAGTGAATGATGAATAGCATCAGAATTTATTTAATTCCAACTAAAATGTTGCCAGTCCCTACTGATGATACATCAAAAAGTCCCCAAGTTACTCTTCAAGGAGGAAGGTTTTTCTTGGGTCGAGTTTGAAGTCACTGTATGATGTGTAACTTTTGTCTATTAAAAGTCAGTATTTCATCAGTAGTTTGGTTTTTCCATTCACTCCTCATGCTGGAGACAGGCAATTCATCAGGAATGTCTCTCTTCCTGCACTTAACTCTTCTGTCACCTGGGCTATAGCTCAAGAGTAGTTCACAACTCATCTCTCTGATCTGCCATTAATTTAATTCTCTGTTCTTTTTGAAAGGCTTTTAGAAACTGAATTAACATTTTTCACAGAAACTCTCAGCAGTTTACCATGCAAGTGTCTCTCAATCATTATCGTGTGACAACAATCCTCATTACCCAGCTAGGAAATTCATGTCTAGAATTATTTGTTCTGGTTCATGAAGGAATTTTTTGGCAGCAGTGGTAAAGTGACACACATTTCCTGAAGTTCAGCCTTAATCACTTCTCATTAATATGTCTACTATTATAAATGATGTATTATTCTTTCCTTTTTGACTAATGGCAGGAAGAGGAAAGGGATAGTTTTCACCCTCCTCTTTTGAAGAGGCAGAATGTAATACTGTGAAGGATCTTATGTAGAAATATTTGGCATGGTGTGATGGAGAAAGGTGCTTGGGACAGATATTTTTGCCCTTTTTATTGCCAGACAAGATGTCTTAACACTTGTTAAGTGGGTGGCTTTGTCTGAAGCAGCTGGTATTGCTGACTGCCCCCTGCTCAAAGGTGGGGCTCTCCAGAAATCCTGGCTTAAATCCTTCCTGCACAGAGACTTTAGAGCATCCTTAAAGACAGAAATACAGACAAGGACAACTGGGAGCTAAAAGCAATCAGATTTCCTGCATTTCCTCAGCCTGGGAAAAGACAGAGCAAGTGGGGCAGTTTAGAGACCTGGAAAATCATGAGTAACTGGGAGCATCATTCAGAAAATAATTCTGGTGTGGCAGGGCTGCAGTCAGGGATGAGTGCCCCTCTGCACCCAAATGGCTCTATCAATTTTAGAGATCTTGACACCTTGAATGTTTATAGATCTTTCATCTCAAATGTAGGTTAAAGGATAAGGTGTGGAAATTACAGGAAACTGGCAGCTATTACCTTCAGCTTATAGCCCAGGGTTGTGCAGGATCAAAAAGAAAAAAAGTTACACAGGAAACTTTTTTATGAGAAGTCAGCTAGCAAATTATAGATGGAGGAGGGAGGAGGTGGGAGAAAAGACGTCTGGAGAATAATATTGATCCATTTCTTTATGGAAATAATGGAATTGTCACAAAATATGGGCAAAAGCTTGGAAAAGAAGTGTGTATTAAAAATTCTTTTCTCTATGTGGAGAGAAAGCTGGTGAGATGCTTATGTTAGATTACAAAGGTGGCTCTATCCTATTAATAGCTTAAGTGTCTTTAAAGCACAAGCTGTTAAAGTAAGATATTTTAAAATTAAATCAAAACAACTATGATGGAACACTTGAATGAAGTGGCAGAGCTTTCTCTGCCAAGTGTTGATTGTGAATAAATCATGGAGCAGAGGTGAAGTTTCTAAAGACTGCAAAAAAGGCAATTACTGTGTTAATATTTATGATGTTTGCAATTAGGATAATGTACAGGTTTGTCAAACATTAGTCCTGAGCAAAACAATGAAATAGCTAATGTTGGCTAGTTAATGATGCTGTTAAAATAGACTCATTTGGATTGAAATTAATTGCAAATGGTTCTTATTGAGCAAATGTGGGGTTTAAATTAATTATAAATTTGGTTGAGAAATGTCATAGCGTTGGTGTCACGTATGTAGAAGAGTAGCACAAGTCATTTTGATTTAAGAAACTGGAATGAGACTGAATAAACATGGAGCTTAGTAAATGAATAAAAGCCCAGCTGCTAAAATAAATGGAGACTCACCAGTGGAAAATTTTGTTTCTAGGCAGACAAAACATTCTGTTGCTGTACTATATCATACCTTATCAGTGCTGTGAAAGACAGACTCATTAGTGGTACAATTTGTGGTTCATACAAAAATGAGAGGGGAGAGAGTGGTAAATTCTGAACAAGAGACTCTGATGCAGAATGACATGACTCAAGACATATTTTGCAAACAAACAGCCCATCTCTATTTGGCCAACTTGTAATCAGTTGCACCTAGGAGCATCTAATGCAGACTTTTTGGGAAGTCTGTCAGGAAGCCTGGGTTAGATTTTGAGAATAGCTGTAGGTAATCAGCTGTTCATGGATTCTGGATGTGACCCAGTGGTTAAAAGATTAGTTTGGGTTCAATGAACAAATGTACAAATGAAGGAGTAGACTGAAAGTAGAAGTTTTGTTCCAGCTGTGGCACTAACTCACTGTTCTGCTATCAGCAATGCAGGGAAGTGTTGGTGAACTAGAATTAGACTATTGGGGGAATGACTCCCAATACTGAAGGATTCCAAGGACTGTTTTGTCCTGCTACTGGTCCAGAATTGCTTTTGTTTTTTCCAGTGACTCATGGAGCAACCCCTGGATAAGGGAGAAGAAAAAGAAATTTTCAGCCCCTCCTTCCTCATTCACTGGCAAATAAATCTCCTTTTGGTTTACTTTTTTCACAGTCTTTTAATTGTCTATTTTTTATGAGCAGTGAAGATGAGGAGCAAGTCCTGGATAGTGCCACAGCCTTGGCATAGGGCACCTGCAGTGGGTGCAGAGAGCCTGGGGGCAAGGGCATGTACAGCAACCACTGCACTGTGATGTGCACAGCTCCTCCCCATCCACTGCTTTAAAATAAATGTACTGAGGGATTAGGAACTGGACAGGGAGCCAGCCCTGCTCTTCCCTTTCCTAATGCCTGCTTTCTGTCTTTGAGCAGCCCTGCTCATTGCTGGAAACCTTCCCCTGACCATGTGTGCAGCAGTGCAGAGCTCTCAGAGCCTGCCAGAGCAGTCAGCCTCATCCCATTGTATTTTAATCTGGGAAAGTGTCGTTGTGCTTTAGTTTTGGGAAGTGACATCTCTGACCCTGTAAAACACGATGCCATCTCAATTGGTACAGCTCATGCAGAACGAAGGGGACCAGTGGTGCTGAATGTGAGACTGGGAGAGCAAGTCCTTCATTACCTTTCAGTCTAATGAAGTCAGCTCTTGTGTCTCTGTGAGCTCTTTTATTCCAGCAGAATGAGAGAATCATCCAATTAACTTTATCAAAGGAGTTTTTTGTTGGGCTTCAGTGGAAGGGCAGGAAACAAGTGCAGACATCTATCTGGTGTATTGTCTCTAATTGTGTTTACTGTCCCTGTCAAGGATGGTGGGAGGTAATTCCTTTTCTGTTACTTGCCTTTCAAAAAAATTTTAAGTGAAAAGACAAAATAAAGGTCAAATAACTCACTGTTGTAAAAAGCAAACTGAACTCCATAGTGTTCCATAAATGTCCTCACAGTTTAGGGCTGGAGAAAAAGGGAACAAAGCTCAGGAGCATTTTATAACTTTCACTTAAATTCAGAAGCATTTTGAAAGGCTATTTAGATTGAGCCCATTTGTATTTGTCAGAATATTTTTTCAGTCTTTTCTGAGAAATGAAACTAAATCCACCACAAACTGAGCCAGAGCTGGAGGTTTTTCAGAGAGAGCATCCTCTGGGGAAGGCTGTGTGCTCAGTCAAGGATCTGTTCCTGGAGCACCCTTGGCAGGAGAGCAGAGGGGATGGCTGTGGAGAGGTGCTGGGCACAGGCAGTACCTGGATTTCCAACACAGTCTCTGCCTGTCCATGGTCAGGATCTTCTCAGCAGAGTTCATTCATTTTTCTGGGGACCAGAAATTTCTTCTTAGAGAGGACTTTATCTGGAAATAAAAAAGATCAGATTTCCAATATAAAGCAAAGGAACAAAAATAACAATGTTGGGGAAGTTTCTGCCTGTGGCAGGGCTGAGATGGGTGGTGTTAGGATGACGAGAGACCAGTTTGTGGTGAAATATGAATAGTTTGCTATCTTAGCCCATTGCACTGGGAATTATCATGTGGTAGTGATTAAGTGTAGTGCACTTCAATATTTCTTGTGAAATAAGATGAAGAATTGCAAGCCAGGTGAGAAAATAGATGAAGGAAAAGATTAGTATTGAATGGATGAGGATGGAGGGACAGAACAGGTGATGTTACCCCAGTGTCACTCCTGGGTCTTTGACAGTAAAGCTGAGACAAAAAATAGAAGCACAGTAATGGAAAGGAAGGTGTTTTTTTAATAATAGGGAGGGATCTTACACAGGAAGACCTGGATGATCTTCAGGGTGGTTAATTCTTAACAGCACAAGATGCAAGGTTGTTCACTTGATGTATGATAACCAGAGCAACAAGTAACAGAGGTCAGGGAGTGTTCTCTTGGCCTGAAGATGAAGGGTTTGGGCACAATCCTGTTACAGAGCCAAACTCTAGGCTAGGAGAAAGGAAGAAGGGATTAGGAAGAGAGAAAGATTCCATCATCCAGGTGAAATGACAGGGGCAGCTTTCATAACCTTATTCCTTGCGGTGGTTGACTTGGAGAAAGTGCCCCACTATCACTATATATTTCACTCAAAAAAAAGGAGTGCTAAATGTTTCACTCAAAAAAAGAAGTGCTAAGTCTGCTAGATGCCAAACACTCCAAGACATGTCTTGTTTTGTTGCTTTGTTTCCAACAGTGGGTAGTTCTGGATGTGTTTTTGAAACATGCCTATGACCACTTAGTGTGCACAACAGGACAAAATCTCTCCCTGGTCCCCAGCTGGGGATCCTTTTGTGCTGCAAAGCATGGAAACTGAGATGTTTTTCTAAGTGCTGTGTGAGATAATCAGTTTAGCCTTGAACAAGTGCAGTTGGTCACTAGAACCAGCACATCTGATGTAGAACAGGGCTCTGCTCTGCTGCTTCACCTCCCTGGGGAGCACATTGCTGTAGGCTGAGGGTAGGGTTACACCAAGCTGCTAATTTAGCCCTGTTTCAGATCCACTGTTCTCTGCAGACATGAAGTCAGGGGCTGGCATTTCTCTCCAGCATAACCAGTTTTAAGGTTTAAGGAGTCCAGAGTTGGGCAGAGACCTCAAAGATCCCATGTATGCTTTGCACAAAGCCAACATTTTGTTGTTAGTTGTTTTTTGTTGAGGTTTTTGCTTTGGTTTGGTTTGGGGATTTTTTGTTTAGTTGGGGGTTTTTTGGGTTTGTTTTTTTTATTGTTTTGATTAGGTGAATAGTCTTAGTACTTAGAATAATTTTTTTTTTTTTTTTTTTTTTTTTAATTAGGTCTTATTTGTGCACAGGTTAGTATTGTACTTGCATTGTGTCTTTGGATTCCTTATCTCCAAGAGACTAATTGTCTGTTTGGAATAAAATAAATCATATCCCCATGTGCATTTATATTGGTTTTTAGGTGTGTTTCAGATTTCTGCCCATTGTCTCTTTACAACTTCTCCTGGACCAACATAAAGTGATTCACAGTGCTTACTAATGTGAGAAACCAGGGTGTAATACTTTTATTTTGCTACTACAGCTCAGCTGGGGGAATAGTTATCTTTCCAAAGCACATGTGGGAGTTTTCAGCCCACCTGCCTATCATAACTTCAGGGAATGAATCCAAAAAGCATGAAGAACAGGCTGGTGAATGATCTAGCTGTGTAACCTGCCTCTAGCATCACTGCCAGAGTTGTCACACCAAGTCTGCCTGGGCTGATAGAATTTATTCCACAGCAAGGATTTTTCTGCATTCCAGCTGAAGCATGAAAATGAACATTGCCTTATGACTTTTGGATATGCTGTGATAACTGTTGCTGCTGATTTTACTTGCAGAAGCACCTAATCATCTTTTAAAACTTGCAATTCGTTAGGCACAAATGATATTCTAAGCAAGCAATCCTGTTGTAATTCCCCAAGCAAAATCAAAATGTATTTACTCACCGTGATGGTGGGTGTAACCTGTGTGTAATTAACAGACTGAGGAAGAACTCAATGTAGTAATTTTCTTTAATTTAGTAGCATGCACATGTGTACTTAGCAGTGTGCCCCTGGTGCTCTGACAATTAATTAATTCATCTGCCTGGAACGACAGAAAGAAGGCAACTGGTTGTGATTGCAATAAATAAAAAAAACTACCATGCTGCCTCTGCTCAGAATTTGAGAACAATTTGCTTCTGTGTCTGCCTTGCATGTACAAGGGAATACTGACCTTTTTGACAAATTGTTGTTTGACATTTTACATCTCTAAAATTGCTTTAGTGTGTAAGGACACTGCAGTAGTTTTGAAGTGTCTCCTGTCAGTGTGTCATTTTAACCAAACAACCATGCAAAAAAAGATAACATGAAGCATTAAGGAATGAGGTCCTTGCCTTTACAAATGTCATGGCTTGTCACTTCAGGAAAAATATAATGAACTTACCATCCTGGAAACACACCTGAACTACAGTAGCAGTGGCAGATCTGTATCATTATTAAAATTAGCTAGAAAATGTTATTATTCCTCACTTTCAGGCAGTCGATTTGGCAGCAGACCTATTTAAACTGCAATGCAGGAAGTGCCATTGTGCTACTTGGTTGTTTCTTGAACTGTGTAGTTGTGAAGAGAACAAGGCATAAGTAGTCTCAGGTGATTTACAGATGATATTTCAGTAAAGTTAATGAGCTTTTATGAAAAAATGGTCACTTTGGGACTGTTTTAGTCATGACAAAAGTGCAATTTGTTTATTAATTTCCTATAGTGTGGTTATTATTCCAGGTCTCAGTTGAGGGACTGTGCCCTATTATTCTTGATAAATACTCACTGGGAGACAGTCTGAGTGCTGGAGGACTTAGAGTGGGAAATAAAGGAGATACAGTCTCATGGCAGAATAGATTTGTGATTTGGAATGAGTTTTCAAGATTTCACAAAGAATCCCTGACAGAGCTAGAAGGCAAACCTGAGCCTCAGGCAAGTGCATTAAGCATGAAACACTGCTTTTTTCTTCTCTTGTGGAGACTATCCAGAGTCTGTTGTTGCTTTTGGTAGTTACTATTGCTTCAGCTAGAATTGATTTTTCTTTTTCAAAAACTGCCGCTTGAGGGCAACTGCTCACTTAATTCATCTGTGAAAGGACAGGTATATATTTGAGACATTTCAGCCCACACTGTCAAAAACAGGAATGCAGTTATAAAAAAGTTGTTCTGCCTCTTGTCAGACATCTCTGTGCTGTGCAGAGAACATAGAGCAGAATTCATCATCTAATCATGGGTTTTAAAATCTGCTGACCATTTTTAGTTGGTTTCATACACACAAGCCCTTCACTGACCTAAAGGAGAGCATATGTGCCTATGAGGTTTCCTTTCATCTGAATCATCCTAATGAAAGATGTTATTTTTCCCTAAAATGACTCCCATGGCAGCAGTGTCCTTCCCTGTCTGGGCTGACACACATCAGGAGGCATCTTCACAGGCAGGAGCTGCTGCCTGCTCCATTCCTCCTGGTTTGAGTTGAGTAATTGGGCAGAGAGGAGCAGGGGGCTGTGGGCACATCCACCTTGGCCTTGGCTTAAGCATTCCCTGGTGACCTGAAACCCACTGCTGCCTTTTGCCAGGAACAGAGCCCTTCATTCATGGCAAATGCCCCCAGCCAAAACAGCAGCCTTATACCCACAGAACTGCTTTGTGTTTCCAGGAGGAATAAACTCTCCATACAGCCCAGGCACGTGCAAATCCCACTGAGATTTTGGGTCAGCTTCTGTTAATTGTATGGGGAGGAGAATTTAATCTTAGTTCCTTTTTTTTGTTTGTTTTTCTGGGTTCTTTTCTCCCCCTCACTGGGCGAGCCTGCACAGTGCAGAACTGTGCTGTGCACAGATATTTACACTGCTGGAAAGGCAGCACAGGTCCCAAAAGGGATACAGCTGTTAGAAAGGTCATACCCCAGCTCAGGTAATTAGCAGCAGCGTCATCACTCTAAAATGGCTCCTCTATTTTTGGGAGAGGAGTTGCAATCCCACAGTTGTGGCTGTGGCCAGTATCATGGAAGCCTGTCAGGCACTTGGGGACTTGTGTGCTGTGCTGAGTCACATCATGGGATGGACATTTAAGTACTGGGGGTGGGTGAGTGCTTAAATTTGTGGGGAAGACTTTGGGGCACTGTGTTTCCTTAACCACCATCATTTCACTACCTTAAATAAATTCATTGCGAGTCATTTTTCATTTGTCCAAGGAAGGGAGATGCATGACAAATAAAAGCAGTAGACAAATTCCTGCACTGTATGTGTGATAATAAAATGCATGCTTGCCTTGAAATGTTTTTGTGAAGTTCAGGGTGTCTTTAGGAGCAAGAAGCAGCATCAGGCCAGAGAGGTGGCACACACACCTGCCTGTCAGTGGAGGCAGGTGCTGGGCAAGGTGAGCTCTGGCTAATCCACCACCCCAACAAACAGGAGTTGGCTCTATTGAGACAAGTTCAGAGATCCTGGAAGCCTGAATTGAACCGAATTAACAGAGATTTTTCTTTTTTTCTTCCTTCTTCTCTCCTCCTCAGGTGGAAGAAAGCTACTCAGCCGGCAGTCCTTCAAAAGGCCTTTTCTCAAAAGGGCTCCAGAACCGACCTTCCAGCCCCGTTTCTGCCCCTGTGAGATCCAAACACAGCCCTGGCTCACCCAAAACAGTGTTCCCCTTCCCCTACCAGGAGTCTCCCCCACGCTCCCCACGCCGAATGAGCTTCAGTGGCATCTTCAGGTCCTCCTCCAAAGAGTCTTCCCCCAATTCTAACCCGTCTACCTCTCCTGGGGGCATCAAGTTTTTCTCCAGATCAAGAAAAAGTAAGAAATTGCTCATGTTATTTCAGGAAGATAGACGGTACCTCTGGGCTTGGCCCATTCTTTCCCTGCGGTAGTGAAGTAAGTGCAGATGAGGCATGTGCTAACTGTTCATTTTCTCTTTCCCTGACAGTGTGCTGTGGGTTTCTGACATGCTGCCCATTAGCTGGGACTTCTGCAGGGCCATGGACAAAGGGCTGAGGATGAAAATCACACCCCTATGCTTTGCTTAGAGATCCTTTGTCCATGTTAGGGGGAGTTTTCTGGGTGGTTTCACCAAGGCTGTTGGATGTCAGTGCCAGGACTTGAGAGCAGCTGGAGAAATTCACAGGATGTGTGGTGGAGGTGGGCACTGACATGATGTCACTCAGGAGTTACATGTTCTGTAGACTTCAAAGGGGATTTCAGCTGTGTTTTTAATTGATATCTATTTGTCCTATTGAAGGAAGGGCAAGCAACCTTTGCTGGATGGAAATAAATTATATTTATTTCCAGTCAAATGACTATTAAAGGGATATTTGAGCCCCTCTGCAAAAATATGAAAGGCATAGCAATTCTCCTTGGCTCAGAGAACTTACTATATACAGCTTTATAATGGGCAGAGATTTTTAGCTTTTCAGTAGCCTGTGTCTATTAACACACTGCTAGAACTCAGAAATGAGCAAGATTGAGAATGTGCTTCAATTTTAAAACTTTCTTTTGGAACAAAGTTTCCCAGTGCTGGCCATAAACCAAACCTGGTCTGCAAGACGGTTTAGTGGCTGTGGGAAAGGAGCAGAGTTACAGGGAAAGGGAGAAATAATATTGTGTGGATTGTCAGGCCACAGTGAGTTTTCAGTCTGTAAAAAGAAGAAATAATGAAAAATTGTGGCTTCTGTGACAATGAAGGTACAGAATTGGTCATGCATATACCTGTGTTGGGCTGTGTGTTTCCTGCAATGTATTGATAGTTTTCAGTGATTGTAAACAATAGAGAGGAACCTTCTTGTTTTTCTTTATGAGGATTTCTCTTAAAATCTTTGGCTTTTATCAGAGTGAATAATTTCATAATAGTTTGTGCACAAGAACACAGCAATACAAACCCATACAGGATTTTTCTCTTTGTTTATCAGATGTGCTGCTGAAGGTTAATTGAAATTGTGTCTTTTCCACTCCTTGCTTCTCTCTAAAACACCTTTAGGAGATTGAAAGTAGGAATCAGTATTTCTGAAGGACTCAGAGAAGGCTCTAAACATCTATTCAAGGACATTTGTTCATCCCTGTTTGAAGTTCAAGTATGCTTTTTATGCTCCACTCTTGTTAAAACTTCACAATAATTAAAATCCATTTAAGCTCTTCTTGCTCGTCCACTTAGGTTTAAATATGGCCTTTAAATATTGGCAGCATTCTGCTGATGGAGCAGGCAGAGAAAGGCTCTGTGCTGCATGAATAGCAGCAATTTAGACTGCAGAGCAAAGCCATCCTGGGACTTTGTAATCAACTTATCTAAGCAGCCAGAACTATTTAAGTCCTAGCTAGGTACAACAGAATATTAAATAAAGGAATCTTCCAGGAGTCAGCAAAATCCTTTTGATAAGGTCACTTCACTGCCTCGGGAACAGACTTGGAAAGGGGCCATGCTATATTTGAGCCAACAGAAAATATCCATGACCCTGCTGCTCTGGGAGCCTCGCAGGAATTGCACTGGGCTTGGGTGCTCGTGGTCTTTTGTTCTTAGGCAAGAGAGAAAGCCTCTTGGAAAGGGTGTGCTGACTTTAATTGGTGTTTAAATTGATAACTCTTTTCTTTACACAACTTTTTGCAAAACAGAACATTTCTTATCATGCTCTCACAACATTTACAGTGTCTAATGCAGACACCCTTCAATGTCACGTTAAAGTAGATTTTATTCAGAATGTGCTAAACAGGGGGCTGCAATAAATTACTCTCTTAGAGTTTGCTATATTTAATTAACTTTTATAGGATTTTATTTAGCAAAACCCTTTCAGGACATCCAGAAAAGTATGGGTTAGCATTTCTGCTGTATTACTATATTTTTACAAGCACTACTTCTGCATTCTGCTACTTTGAAAATTGAGTAACCCCATGTACTACAGAACAGTAAGTTAATTGGTTATGTGTTACTCAAAACAAGTGGCTTGAACAGCATTTCCTGAGACAAGACTTCTCAGACACTCCTCAGACCAGATACCTCAGGCTTTTGCAGAGATGCTGTGCTGAAGAGCTCTGAAAAAAGCTGAACCAGCATGTGGCTTCACATTTCTGAAGGTGCTTAAATGCTTCACTGCTCAAAACTGTCACAACCTATGTGATTAAAATCCCATTTTCTCAAACAGCTTGAGGTACCTGTGTTAAAAGTGAATGTGACTCAAGTTGTTTTATCAGTTCTCAAACTGTGAGTGCATTGAGATCAGCTGGACTTGCTGTATTTACCTGCCTTTACATCCCTGCTGGTGCTGCATTAATTGCATTAAAATGAAAACTATCTCTGTGCTGAACTGCACTCTGGGGATCACCAGCAGGTCAAGGGAAGTCATCCTCCCCCTCTGCTTGGCACCACATCAGCAGTGCTGGGTCCAGCTGTGGGCTCCCAGTACAAGGAACATGGGGACATACTGGTCCAGCAAAGGCCATTGCACTAGGCCTGCAGCACGTGGTGTGGGGAGGAAGAAAAAGGAGGAGAAGACCTTTGTGCTGTCTTCAGTTTCCTGATGATTGTGGCAAGACAGTGCCAGGCCCTTCAGGGATGGCCAGGAAAAGGGCAGGAGTCAGTAAGGGAAGTTCCTGGAATGTGTAGGAAAAATGTTCTTGGAGGGGCTGGTGTGGTAGCAGTGGTCCAGAGGGGCTGTGAAATTGTGACCTGGCAGATTTTATTAAATTGACTGGACTAGGCTCTGAACACCCCAGTTTAAAGTTGCTTTGAACAGGGATCAGACCAGAGATCTGCAGATGTCCCTACCAGCTGTGGCTTTTCAGGGAAACTCTGTACTGGAGTCTTCCCTTTGAGTTTATGGCAAATCTGTGTTTTATCCAGGCAATTAGCAATTAAAAAAAAAAAAAAAAAAAAAAAAAAAAGCATCAGATAAAAGTTCACAGGGATCTAGGGTTTGTTTTTGTCCCCTACTTTATCTGAAAGGAGTCTGAGCTTCACTCCTTTCCTGTCATCATGAGCAGTATGTGGGGGAAAGTAGGTGCAGTCTTTGTTTTTAATAACATACCCTGTCTTCCCTCCACTTCCTCCTCCCACACATTGTTCAAAACATAGACTAACCTGTTACTCTGCATATTCCTTGTTTTTCTTGGAAGCAACTTCTTCCTAGCTTGTTTTCATTTTAAAGACTATGTGTGGTATTTGCAGCACTTACTTTCCCATGTAGTTGCTCTTTTCCCAGCTAAGTTATTTTGCCTTTTGAATATGCACAGTTTAAGAAGGGCTATGGCAGGACAATGTTAAAACAGATAGTGATTTGCAGATGTGAAACTTAAAGTATTTTCCACTTCAGACTGGGAGCTTAAAGGTTTTTCTCATCTTCAATATTTTATCATTGGTTTCTAGAGCTCATCTTTGTGCCTCTTCCCTTTGGTCACCCCAGTTCAGTGTCTGGTCATAACCCCACAGCTCTGATCTGACAAAAGATTTGCCTTGAAAGAAAAAATACCTTCCCACAACATGAGCTTAGCTGCCAGCCACTTCAGGTAGTTCATAAGTACTGCTTCAAAGTACTGGGTTCACATTCAGCATCCCACCTCTGCAAAAAATCCACCTCAGCCCCTCTGGGAGAGGCTCTGGAGAGACCTTTTGGGGTGAAGTATGTGCTTGGCCCCTGGTGCAGCCCCTTCAGTTTGAGAAGTTCACTGCAGAAAAATCCAAGACAGCACTTTGTTGGATTTCTATACAAGCGCTCTGAAATTTAATCTTCAAATTTATTTATTTTTTCATTTCTTTTTTGTCTGAGAATTTCTTTGCAACAGCACTGTTAGACCAACAGCAGAAAACTGAATGTGGATTTGGGGTGAATTAAGGCTTTGAGGTGGTGCAGAGGCGTTTCTAGTGCTGCTCCCTGTACTGTGATGCTTGGAAAATGCATCCCCTCAGTGCTGCCCTTGCATTTCCCTGACCCAGCTGCTTTCTGCAAGTGGAGATTGGCTCCAGCACCTGCACCCAGAGCTGGCTTCAGGCTGCAACAATCCAACACTGTGTGTATATCAGAGGACAGGAAGGGTGATTGTCATTTCTGGGAATGCACTGGAAAATGTTGGACCCATTCATGACGTCAAAGCAGAGAAAAAGAGATGGAGACCATCCTGGTTTTGGCTGGGATAGAGTTAATTTTCCTTCTAGTGCTGTGTTTTGGATTCAGTATGAGAATAAGGTTGGTAACTGCACTGGGTTTGTGTGGCCAGGTTTTGGTAGTGGGGGGATGAGGAGTGGTTTCTGGGAGAGGCTGCTGGAAGCTTCTCCCATGTCCAACAGAGCTGATGCCAGATGGCTCCAAGAATGACCACTGCTGGCAAGGCTGAGCCCATCAGCAGCAGTGGCAGCACCTCTGGAATAACATGTTTAAGAACTGGAAAATATCCTGCACAATTGAGGATGTACAGCTCAGTACTGGCAGCAGCAGCATGGGCACATGAGCAGTCATGGAACATTACAATAATTACATTTTAGTTGGATATAAGTGCATTATTATGACCTGTAGCTTGCATTAGGCTTCTGCAGGGCTGACACTGATTTCACAGATTTTCTTCAGGGACAACAGGCAGAAAGGGTGAGTGAAGAGCTGCAAGTTGAAGTTTGAGGTGCTGTGAAAAGTGGTTTCAAAATTGGCATTGTGGAGCTGCTTCCCAGTTTGTTTTAGGCTGGCTCAAAACTGCATGAACTGCTCCCATGGGTCACCTGTTGGGACCTGCTGCTCCAAGACATCACTGGCTCCTGGTCCAGTGGGAAGGCTCTTCCCATGTGTGTCACTTTTGTGAGAGGTGTAATGCCAAGAGAAAGCAGTGACACATCTCAGTAAAGCAAACTGAAGTGATCCAAGGTAAACACAGGAGGATGACCTGCACTGGGAAGAAACACAATGCAGGTGACACTTTTCTTGCATGAGCTCTTCCTGCACAGCCAAAACATGTACAAATAAATGGACCAGCTTTATTTCACTAAGTGGAAATCCAGTAAAATCAAGTATCCTGAATATTTTTAGAAGTAGGTGGTTGTATGAAATTTAAGTCATTAAAATGCACCTTTTGTGATGGGCCTGGGTACCTCATTTGAAGGACATCAGAGCATTTTCCAGTGCTTCTTTCCCTTTTGAGACAATTGGTTCAAGTAACAGCAATACTCATGACACATTAATGATGCTGTCAGTTTTACCAGCAAAGAAAATCAATTAAAAGGTTTCCATTGACCTAAAGCTTTGGGTTGTGGTGTATGGGATCAAAAGCTAAATTTAGCTCAGAATTAGAAGTTGCTCATGGAACATTGAACTGAAAATTACACAGCTTTGAAACACCTTGATGCTGGTGGTCAGATTTGAATCATGGTGAATTTTCACTGCACTTGAGAAAGGGAATGTTTTTCAATATAAAGTTTCAATGTTCTGCTCCCTCTTAATACTTTTTCTCCTTCTAAAATTCAATACTATAAACTGTGGTGCCTAAAGTGATCCATAAGTAGGACTCCTGGTGCTCCCATAATAATAGTCCAGATGGTATTTTTTTCAAAAGACTGTGAGAGGCAAGGCAGAATGGTTGTCATTTACCTTATTCATTCTAATAATTTATTTTCTTGTAGAATATCTCGTGGTTTGCTGATGCCCTCTGTGAGAAAAGACTATGACTATACTAATTTTTGCCCATAGATGGAGCAAGTAGTTCTCATTTGCAATAACCCAGGGAAGAAATTGGGACAGTTGTTTGTCTTGCTTTATTCTCCAGCACTGGTGTGTAAGGATATCTAATCATCCTTTTTCAAGCTTGCTTTGCCCTCAGAGGCAGACAAGGGGACAAACACTGTTCATTTTGGTCTCATCTATGCTAGAAAAATGACTTTTTGCAGACAAAATGTGTCAGCACTGCTCCAGCTGAGCTGGTGCTGCACACATGGCCAAAGACCAGCCAGGTTCAGCACCATTTCTCCTGCCAGTTACTGATGAGTGCTGTCAGCAGCAGATGATTTGTCTGGTTAAAACATCCTATGGGGATTGTTCTTAGTTTATTTGGAGATCTCTTTCTGTGTGCTTCCCTTGTCACCTTAGTTTCCCATGGTCAGTGTTCTCTTTGTGGGGAGAGTATGTCCAGTATGCTTTTATATTCCTCCCCTCTCTGTCTAGACAAGAAGGATTTTTCAGGCTGTCTTCAAATTTCTAATGGTTTATATACAACCTTGAAAAAAAAAAAAAAAGGAATTTTTTCAGTCTCTGACTTTCATCTGTAGGGTATGGGACAAACCTGCAACCAGATTTATTTCCATTTTATTTCTCTTTCCTGGGGTTTCAGATGTGGAACATACTACAAATAATCAAACTAATAGCAACTAAATTATTATTTCTTGTGATGTATGGACAAGACCTTAGTTTTATATTTGCTGCTTTAGAGACTGCTGCTGGCATGAAGGGGAAATACAAACTGTAGTTTGAATATCTCCAGAGGCTGATGAGCTGCTTCTCTTCTTTGTGTCTTTTGATAAAAGTTGTCTTTTGATAAAAGGTCATTGCTGACGTGCAGGTGAATTTTCCACACAGGCAGCAATGTAAGCAATAGTAAAGCTGGTGTTTTGCTGTCTTAAGCTGTCTAATCACAGGAAATAATTTGGAAATAAATTGTGGGGGGAAATTTTGGGGTTGAGGGCTGTTTATATTTAACTATCTGTATTTTACAGATAGTAATCTGAGAATATGTAATCTGAGTAAATCTGAGAATATATGTAGGAACAGACCTTCAATTATACTTATGTGTCCATTTTCCACTTTGATAAATTATTTCAGAATTTGGTCTCTAAACAAGTATTTGTTTATAAGTACTGGAGAAATCCTATTTATTTTAATAGGTTTGTTCACACATTTAAAACTACTTTGCTTTTCCTGATTCTAAGTGAATGCTTGTCCTAATTCCACTGAAAAAACATTGTGCATCCAAGATTTTTTTGCTATGTAGTTGGAGTCTGGAGGAGTAATAATGACTTAAAGTATCTGATCCAAGTTTTATAGATATCATGGGTTTTCAGCTTCTTAGATAACATGCTTGGAAAATGCCTCCAAAATGGGCTGAATAAACACAATAAATGTTAACTCAATCAGTTTTCTGATCTCAAAAAATATGTAATGAAACAACCTGATGACAGAAAAATGCATGGATTGAGGAATACAGTGTGTGTAGCAGAGTGGGTAAAATACAGTTAAATCCCAGGCTCAGGCCAGTCTTATGAAGCCCTTGGGTCAGTGTGAGTTATGACTAAGCTTGGTCTGATTTTAGAAATAAAACAAGCCCCATAAAAATTATGGTGAAGCACTGTGCATTGTGAGAGTCAATGGGCAAGGAGCTGATCACTGCCATGTCTCAAGTTTTGGGCTTTGTGGAAATGAGCCTTTGCTTTTTTTTCAGCCTTTGGGGCTGTGAAAACCTCTTGAAGGGGAGCCCTGCTGATAACCAGTGATTTGACTGAGAGGGTTTTATAGACTCCACACAGACTCTGCTACTTGCCTGCAAGTTTTTCCAGATTGGTTTCCTGCTTTCACATGTACATTTTCCCATTGACCATGAAGCCATCTGAAGGTAACATTCCCATTTTTATGGGAAGTAGCCATGGGCAGGCACTGCAGTGTCACAGCTGAGCTGGTATAAACCATCACACGAGCTTCCAGCAGCTGCTTTAGCAACTCCTCACTTCCAGAAGCCACTGGCAGAGTCACAGACTGGGCAAGGAGAACCTGGATCATCTGTTTGGATTTGCTCAGGGGCTGGAACACTTTCAAGCTGTGTAGTGATCATCTGACAGTGGAGCTGTCATTAGCCCATTTAATCTGTACAGCAAATTTAGAAGAAGGTTGGTTGTTACTGGGAGAAGGAAATGTGAAAAAGCAGACTGAAAAGTATAAAGCTCTGTATGGTGCCAGGTTTAGGATTTTTCCCCATTGCCATAATAAGTCAGATAAATAGCAGTCTGAATTAGGTCTAGGAAGAAGATTTTTGTCCTTGCAGCTTGACAGAGGTGAAACTGCTGTGGAAATGGTGTAATTCCAGCCTATGTCACTGATCTAATTCCTGTTCTTCTGAATCTGTGTGGTGCAGCTGAATCTTTCCGTGTTGCTTTCTCTTTGGCCAAAGTGAGCTCATGTTTCCTCTGTCAAAGCCAAGGAGAACAGTGATGCCTCTTTTTAAAATTAATTAGTTTAGGATTTTCTAGCCCAGTGAGTTAATTGATTTGACGTTTATTGTGTGTAGAATAATAAGCACATCAGCTGCAGAAGGCTAGAAGTCATGTTTTTAAAATGACAGGCAAAGTCTTCTACTCATGTCAGAAAACATGGCTTGGGTCTAATTTTTGGACAGTGATCTATCCATCTGAACCTTTCAATAAATGTATTTGATAATCCATCAAAACTTCTGACAAGCTTCCCTGGCAGAGTGTGGGACATACTGAATGAAGGACAACTGTGCAAAGGACCCAATTCAGGTTTATAAAAGCATTTTGTAACTCACAGGCACTCACATGCATGTTAGCCAGAGGTCCAGGCTCCCCAAATTTTGCACCATTTTGTGATTTGCCCTCTCTGTGCTGTGCCAGTGCTGTATGAAATGGTTTGTGCTGCTAAGTGGGTGTGTGTGGATGCTCCACAAAAAAAGTGGAGCAAAGGATGGGGCAGGGAGATGAGGATTTGTGGGGGTACAGTGTGAAACTGGAGTAAGCAAAAATATTGTAGTGAATGTGATTTTGAGAGTAATACCCTGAATAGAAAACTTTCTGAAGAGAAGATTTTAGTCAGTAGAGTCATCTCTGATTATGCATCTCTGGCAATAATCTGTAATTGGTGTTCTCACATAGTACTTCCCCTTTGGTCTGTTTGGGTATTTGAATTTGTTATCCAGCTGAATAGCTAAATCAGTGCATGAACAAAGCATTGCTGAAAAATCCAAATGTCAGAAATTAACTGATTTATGACAGTCCTAATACCAGCAGTGGTGACTGCTAAATGACCAACCTAAAGCCAGCAGAGAGCTTAAAAAGGTCCCTGTGCCTGGGATCTCTGAGATGGATCCAGAGACTCCATCACTCTCCCACTAGGGAAGGCTGGTTCTAGAAAGGACACCAAGTGTTAGTGAAATCCAAGTTTTCTTATTAATAGTTTTATAAAAAAACAAAACCAAAAAAATGGGTTGTAGATTGTTTGGTTTTGATTTGTTGTTGTTTTGGATTTTTGTCTACATAAACTTTCTGTTATGCCCTTTTCTTTTGCAGTTCACAGTATTTGAAGATTCTTCTGTATCTTAAAAAAAATTCGTGTCTTAGATGATGAAAATATTAATGTGTGTGCATGATATGTGATACAAGTACTTAGAGCCTTTGATGATCAACCATCAAAGCACCTCAGTTCTTTAGTTAAATTATTTTGGAGCTTGATTGGGTTTCCTGTAATCACACTGGTGGTGGGTTTCTTTGTAGTTTGCTTCTTGCAGCATCTCCTGCTGTTTATGGCTCTGTGAGCCCAAAAGTGAGTGAGTGCAGGGTTGGGAGCCCTGTGTGGGCAGTGACCAGGGCTGTGGTGACAGGAATGTGGCAGCAGCCAGTGCCACACTGTGCCAGCCCAGGCTGCAGCTCCCTGGCAGCTCCTGCAGTGCTGTGAAATGTAGGTGCCCTCCTGTGGGCATCCCACTGCTTCTCCTTCTGTGGACAGCCTGGGATTGCCTTGCCTGCCTGGAAATGCTTTGACTTAGGTTTTGAGCTAAGAACCTTGGACTATGCTTGCTGTTGTTTTATTTTGTTGCTTTTTATTTATTTATTTATTTTCACCTCTAAACCAATTAAAACATCAGGGACTAAAAGCATCCCTCCCTCCAAACTGTAATTTCAGCAGTTGTTCAGGAAATCAACTTTTCCTCTCCTCATCCCAGGAGAGGTTGACATTGCCCTCAGGTCAGAATATGACACTCCATATCAAGGTAGACATTTAATTGCATTGATAAGTGCATGGACCATAATGCAATTAATTTTTGGCTTGGGAACACGTGTGGAGGTAAGCCATTAATCAAATATTCTTCAGCAAACACCATTATTTGGGAGTACAGAGCATTTCATTTTGGGGTCACTGTGAATGTATCTGCTTCATTGCCCGCCTGAGCTGGGCAGAAGGTCTGGTGTCAGATTTGTTTGCTTAACCTCAGTATAAGGTTTCCATAGCTCTTCATTTCCACAGGCTTTCCATGAAGCTGTTTAGTGGTGAGAGAACTGCACTTGGCAACCTGAGCTGTAGCTCCAGTAGGATGATGCTGTTTTCAGTAAAGCCCCAAAATTGGCTTTAATCCATGAAAAATAAAGGTGCACATCTAAACTCCACAAAAGTCAAGATTTTCTGGAGGGAAGGTGAAAGAATTTCACGTGAGCTAATGCTTAATAGGAGCAAGAGTAGCTACAGGTGGCAAATTATTCTGTTTAGCATCTATATTCATGCTGCCTCCTTTATGTGTGGTGGATAAGGGGGGAGTTTGGCCATGTTCAGTGCACCTTGAAGGGTTTCTGAAAGACAAGAAGCACCAGTGGCAGCTGAAACAATTAGCCAGCTAATAGAAATGGGCTTTTGGCAAAGGATTCCTCAGCAAGGCTGCACCAGCCTAAACTTGTTCAGGAGAGTGAACCTCAAAATGAATGAGTGGTTAGCTGAGCTTTTTCAAGTTTTAGAAGAAAGTATTGCCTCTTGCAGCAAAGCTGGTTAAAATGTGTTTCTACCTCCGTGAGGACTGAATTTTGCTCTGTATGTGCATTTAAGTACATTGAAGTTACTACATCTGACTTTTCCACAGTGGCACAAGGGAATATTTGATCTTTGGCCTCTGAACTCAGTGAAACAATTTCCAGACTTGAGTGCCTGAAATTAATTGTAAATCCTCGCTGAGAAATCTAAGTCGGTTGATCTGAAGAAAAAAAGCAAAGACCTCCTTAAAAAGAAAACAAACAAACAAACAAACAGACCAAAAAAAAACCAAAACATTGGGTTTTATCCTTGAAAGTCAGAGGAAAACCCTTACTTCTAATGCAATCAAAGGAATAAACAGTAAGTAATGAGAAGGAATGCTGATCTGACATCTTGTATGTTTGCTGGTGTTCACAGAAATCTTTCAAACAAATGGTGGGGATTAGTGCAAACCCATTTGTGCAGATATCTAGATTTTGTTGGATCAGAAGCCCAGTCTGCAGAAAAATAGGTGGATTATCAGCAAATTCTTACTAGTGGCAAGGGAAGACAGGTAGGGAGATATGTTCTAAATTTAGAGAAATGGTGAAAGCTACGGCTGTGGAGTGGCAGATTTGGGCTTTGTTGCAGATGTTAAGAACATTTTTCTTTTTCCCTGTTTGTTGTAAAAACAGACAAAAAAGGAAGCTGAGATCTAGCTTTTTTTTTTTCAATTTCACTGATGTATATAATAAATAGCCATGCCTTTGGGATTCCTTTGAGATGGGTTACATTCCCTTGAAGTTTGTTTAAGCAGAGAGGACTTCTGCTCTGATATTATCCAGGTCACTGGAGTGAAGAATGTGTAAAAAATACTAGAATATGAAAATGCAAATAAGATTAGCATGTCATTTTTCTGTGTGTTATATGAAACATCTCCATGCAGCAATAGTCACACATATCTGTGCTGTCAGATAAATCCTAGACGATAAGGCTCACCTGATTTTTGGGTGGTGTGGGGAGTATTTGGAGCTTCTGTGCAAGGAAGATGTCATCAGGGGGTGCCCCATGCTGATGTGTTGCTTCTTCATTTAACCACAGAGTATAGGGGTGATGAAGAAAGTTGAAAACTCAGGTATTTTTTTAAGGGAGAAAGCCCCACCAGACATTCAAGAATGGTGGGTTCTTCCTTGGCCTCAGAGAATGGTGCTGGAGGAGCATGTGGCTTTTCCAGAGGGTGACATTTGGGGTAAGGCTCCTCATTATCTGTGGCTGGAGAAGCTGTGGTGGCTGCAGTGACCCAGCAGAGGTTGTGCAGCACCCAGGAAGCCACAAGTTAGAGAAGAGGGGATTGAAAACCCTTTGGAAAATGGCCTGAGGTCAGCTCTTGTTCCAACCCCAGTTTCTTGGCATGGATTCTTTTATTAAACACATGTCACTGCATGGCATTAAAGTCAATCCAGCCACTGCTGAGGGCTTTAAGTCATGCTGCTGTTAAAATCACCCATCATTTTGGGATGAGCTTTGAGGCAGAGCTTTGTTTGGAGCAGCTGGAAGCTACAGCCCCTCTGTTTGGAAAGCTGGGATATGTCCAGTGAATATTGTCACTGGAGGAGCTTAGAAAGCAGAATCTGTAAAAAATCTGTGCTGCAGAATGGGAAACTTACATCCAGTGCATGCAGCTGCTTTCCTGGAGAGCCCAGCTACAAGCTCAGGAAGGGGAATGCCAGCAGAGCACAGCCCTCCAGCAGTGATGCTGGGGCTTTATTCATATTTGGCTCTGGTTTAGCCAAGAAACACAAGAGGATCCAGCTCCCTGGGCTGGAAGTCTCACCTGTGCTTGGAAAAGAGAACCTGAGAGCCTGATTATCAGGATTCACACCATCATTTTCACTCCTTTGTTGCAGTTTTTATTGAAGAAGAGGTGTGCAGTGGGAGAAGGATTTTCTTGTGCACAAGTGTGTGTTCAGTGGGAATATCCTGGCACTGCTTCCTGCACTGACTTTTGCATCTTCAAACACATCCAAGTGCTCTGATGGTTCCAACAGCATCACACTTGGGGAAGGCAACAGCAAAAGGCATCACCACAAAATGAGCCTGTTGAGTCATGTCCATCTTTCTTTCCTCTGCCTGTCATTTTATCCATTCCAGTTTTAAAGCTGAGAAGAAGAGACATGTTTTTCAGGCCTTGTTTCTGCTTCTAAGTTTCCATCTGTTTTTTGTCAACATCAAGTTTTTCTGAGTAAATTTTTTACCACTGCTTAAATTTTAGGATTTGGAGTGCTATAACAGGAAAGTGTCTTCTCCTCTCCACAGAGCTGTTGAAGTTGACAATGCCCAAAATCTCACATCTGCTACCACTGTAATGAGGGGGAAAACAGGATTACATTGAATGGATAAACTCACATGTTCACACTGGTGCTTGGCATCAGCTGGGAAGGGTTGTGAGATTATAATACCTGTTCTTGTTGCATTTGAGCTTTATTTGCCCTTTTGAGATGATGCAGTCAGGATGTTAAAATATATGGATTTTTAAATTTGTCTTTATGGAGAGCTGGAAGAGGAAGGAGGATATGCCCTTTGCTTCAGCATGGCTAAACTGAGTCATTCCCCAGTGCAGAAGGACTCTGCAGGAATGGAGACCTGATGGTTGGGGTGGCAGTGTTGAAAGAGCTGATTGCTTATTCAAATCCTGTGACATTATTAGATAAATAAAACAAGTGACACTAAATAAATTATCAGAGCAGCACATCATTTCCTTTGGAAAATAGCCCCACAGGGTGCTGAAATCTGCTATGGGACACTGGGATAACTGTGCATCTTTCCATGTCAGGGACCAGACTGGAAAAATTGTCTGCAGTGGATGTCTTTTGCTTCTCTGTCAAGAAGAGTTTAGTGCTGTATTTTGTATATGCACTTTGTCCTGTTTCTGTTTCTGCATGAAGCTCTCTAAAGTCCTTCCAAATTCTTCAGCATAAAGGATAATGAAACACTACAGTACTTCATTAAATGACATCCAGAACTCTTTTCTTCAAACACTAAAGCACAAATCAGATTTGGAGCAGAGCAACAATAAAGGGAAAGACTGGGGAAAATTCACTTTCCTTTGGAGTAGCTGGATTTTTGCCATCAGTGAAAACCTGGAATCCATCCACTGTAACAAAAAATTAGCAGGTACTTAATAATGCTCTTTTTCCCCAAGACTCCATGGATACCCACCATAGTGATTTATTGTAAGCACTCCATGAGAAGCAATGTTAAATCCTGCTGCCTTCTGCTTTGGAGGTCACAGAGAGAGACAACTGAGCAAATCTCAGCAGTGATAAATGCAAGGCATGAAATACAGTCACTGGGAAAGAAGGAGACAAGTCTTAATCACATAAACTGATTCTCATGTACTTTTGCCATGCTATTTTATAAAGTGTTTATATAACTGAAAAGATTAACCTGGAAAAGAAAGAAAAAGGCTAGAAAAAATATGTTTATGTCTTCTTATTTATGGCTTCACTATGGTTGAGGAATTAATTTGCATTTTACAAAGCCAAAAAGTGGGGGAGGAGAGAGACAGAGGGATCTGGATAAGGAGAGATATTTGCAGGGATCTCAAAATATAAAAGAAAACCTAAAATCCCAAGGAGTTACTTCTGTCAAATGCAGACATGCAGGCAAATCCAAGGCTGGAGCAGGACTCAGTATCCAGGCAACATCAACATTTCTTGTTAAGCTATTGCCAGTGCCACTGACAGCTTTTGCCACTTTATGGTCACATTAAAAAAAAATTCTTGACATCACTGAAATTCTTAGAAATTACTGTCTAGTCCATCCAGCAGATGTGAGGCTCAGCAGCACATGCACATCTTGCAAAAATTCTGAGGGAAAAAATCCTGTGAAGAGTTCATGGCTAGAAACTTGTGTTTCTCTCTAAACCTGGCACGTTGTTTCCCCAAAGTTTCTTATCCTCAGCCTTGGAAACAGGGGAAGGAATTCCTGTGCATTGGGGAAGGAATCATGTTCAATTGAGCCATTTATAAGCAACTTCTGCCACTTCACTGGCTGCAGGATTAGAGGAGCCCTTTGCTGTGCTATGGAAGTCTCCAGCTCTTCTTTCTTCGTTCTTTTTGCATGGTGTAAAAGCCAGGGAAGTAAATGAGGCTAAGAACTTCATTAATATGGTAATAATACTCATATAGGAGGGAAAGAATCCCTTGATTTGCAGCCTTGAAAGGGTAAGGTGGGACTGGTGGGCTCAGTGCAAGGACAATGGTTTGCCACGTCCTTAGAGAAATGCAACTGGTTTTGTGCTGGTGTTGTTAACACATTTCTTGGAGCTGAGAAGTTAAAACTGTTGAAGAGCCAGCTTCATTCTTCCCTGTGGACCAGCACAGGGAGCACCAGCACTCCCCAGGCATGGCTGCATGTTTTGTGCCTTTGCAGCAGAAAGCAAAATCATCTGTCACCTTGGAAAGTGCCTGGTGATGGCAACCAAGGAAAGGTTGTGGAGACACATGGAGCCTCCAAGTCATGGAGGGGGTGCCACAAAAACCCAGTAAAAGCTTGCTGCTGACATGAAGATGTGCAGCTCACTCTGGCTAAGCACATTAGGATGAGATGCACAGGGAGCTGCTAAGCTGCAGAAAGTCCTTTGGGCTCTGCTGGTGCCCCACACCTTCCCTCCCACGCTGGATTTGTGCAGCCTGTGGTGTGGCAGGTTTCTGCAGGCAGGGAGGGTGAAGACTGGAACAGGAGCATCCCTCTCTGCTTCCAGTTTCCCCAGAGCTTTGTCCATGACCCTGAGTGGATCTCCATGTTTTGGTGAAGTTTCATTAATTAATGCAGTTTAAGAGTGTGATTTTTGTACCAAGGGACTGTAAAGTGGGAGGACTGAATGGTGCAGGGGGAATATGGAGGCCTGATTTAGGCTGGTGGTGTTGAGGGCTCTGATTCAAAGATCAGCAGGACCTTCCTAGTCAGTGCTTGGCACAGGAGCTCATGTCACATCTTTTAACACATGCAGGAAAAGTCCACTTGGAAATTAATTTAAATACATCTTGAGAAGCTCAGTTGTGCTGGCAATGAGCCTGGGTTTTCCTACTGAGGCCAGTGGAAGTTTGGTCTCTTGGGTTGAGGGTTGGTGCTTTCCACCCTGCACTTATCCCTGTCTGAGCAATTCCTGAAGACACAAGAAATTTTCTGTTTGCCTTTGAACACATAGGCCTGCAATGGATATGGGCAGCAAATAAACAGGGAGGAAAGCCAGAAACCTGTGGTCACTGTAAAAATCTACTTCATCTGCTGTGGGTCTTTATTTTCTTCAAGATTTTTAATTAACTTTCTGATTAATAGGAGTAGAAAAGGGTTTAGTCTAAGCATGAGACTGTTGCAGTGCAGTAACATCTGAAAACAGATTTTCATCTGAAGCTCTCACAGAGATGATGTGGGTTTTCCCTGGTTGTGCAGTTGCCTGATAGCAGAGTTTAGAATAAAACCAAAGTCTATTAATGCCATACTCAGCCCCATTTTAGTGTTTCTTCCTCCTCTCCTCTGCCCTGAAAGTATTTTATTATGCCTGGAAACAACCTACCTGGTTTAAAGGAATATGTGGCTTGGAGCAGTAATTTCTGTTTGTGTCTGTTAGCACAGAGGTTTTAATATTTTTTGCTCCAGTGACGTGCTTGCAAAGAAGCTGAGTGTCAAATTTGCCAGGCTTTATTGCCAGCTGCCAGGTGATGATGGAGTGGGGTTTTTCCACAAATCTGTAATAATGAAAGTGTTCAGTCTGGGACATGGCTAGGTTTTTACAGGCTGTTTTAGGCAGCCTTGACTCTGAGAGCCAGAATTACACCTAGGCCTGTGTTAGAAATGTGCCCCTGAGAGCAGAGGTAGCTGAGTGGAGCACTGCACATGCAGGAGGCTTTTGGGGCAGACCAAGAAATTCAAGAGTCTCTGCTGCTGGATATATCCAGAGCTCTGTGACCATAACACTGAGTTTCTGCTTTGTTTCTTGATGTGGAATTTAAAGATTAGTGACATGAGAGCTACTGGGTAGAGTGCTTTCTACTTTAAACACTGAAGCCACTGCATGAGCCTTGACAAGATCTGGGGACTTGATGGCTCTCTACAACAAATTTTGGTCAACTGTGGTACTATATTAGAGCATTTACAAATTACTTGGCAAGGTACGAAGAGTATTGTGATTGACCCAATGTAAGTTAAGTCACCACTAAGAGATTCCATGATTCCAGAAGCCTCTCAATTTGAGGCTCAATGTGTTTTGAGGATGTAAACAGGGAAAGATGCTGACTGCAAATTAAGTGTCAGCTGGGATGTGCCTGAGCATTGGTCCTCTGATTCATGAGGGGATCCTAAAACACAAATGACCAAGGAAGTGTTGTATAAGAAGTGGCAGTGGTGTTGCCCCTTTCCCACTCTGTCTCTGGCTTTCAAGCAGATCCCCAAGGACACAGCTAACAGCCTTTTCAGTCTGTTCCTTTATCATTAGCTGTTGTGGAGAGTCTCAGACTATTTTTTCTCCTGGCAGGTATTGTATGTGCACACTGGCAGGCTTGGCTTTTCCAGGAATATTCTCTTGCTGCCTTGTAGCTCCCAGGTTTCCAACCCTTCTGTCATCTCGAGGCACAAAGGCTCAAAGCTCTCTCTAGTTTGTCTTGCATTGGTCCCAGCCAACCCACTGAGATTTTTCACACAATCCTAAAAATAACAACTCTGAACTTTACAGTGCTTAGTGTTTTCACTCGTACAATGAATGAACAGGGAACTTTTCACCACCCAAGCTGTTCCACACCATCCTTTGAATCATAGGATTGTGGCTCCCACAGTCACAGCAGCTTTTTAGCAGGGTCCTGTGGATCCTTTATTCCAAGTCATCTGTCTGCCAGTGACACAAATTGGTAGAATCATCAATAAATGGGAAATACTTGGGTGGTTTCTAGATCATTGTAAAACAGTCCAGTTTTCCCATACATGTCCACTATCTCTTTCTTTGTCCCTTCTGTAACTTTGGAGAATGTCAAAGTTCCTCTGTACTACCTCAAAAAGCTGCAGGGTCTTGTCTTTCTCACAGTGCTCTCATCTCTCTGTAAAAAGTCAGCAAAGTTTCTTTTGCTATCAAAATTGCTCAGTGTGATCTGGGTGCAAAAAATGTGAAACTAACCGCATTAAAAATAACAACAGCAACAAAACCTGGAAAAAGGAACTAGAAAAATTTTCTCTTCCAGACCTCATGTGTGTGATAATGTGTATTTTCTCCTCTATATTCCCATCTCTTCTGTCATATTTGGGAAACTAATCCTAGTAAACTTCCTCTCTCTCTCTCTGTATATATATCTATGTAAGATGGTGGTGGTTCCTGAGATGTTTATCTTGGGAAGTTAATGGAGCTGGTTTGCCAATTGTTCAGTTATCATGACATTAAAGCATGCAAAGCACTTGGCTTTATTCCTGTGCTTACAAAAAATGATGCTTCTGAATCATTAATTTCTTGGAAAAGCAAAGGTAGAAAGTGAAGAAAGATCTTGAGGAGTTTTTTTGGATTTGTTTTCTGTGGGGTTTTTTGTTTTGTGTTGGGGTGGTTTTGGTTTTTTTACTGTTTATTTCTTTCTTTGCTTGGGGGTGTTTGTGGTGTTTTTTGTTTGTTTTGGCATTTTTGTTTGGTGTTTTTTCAGGTTTTTTTTTTGGTTGGTTTTGGGTTTTTGGGGGGGAGGGATTTGGGGTGGGTTTTTTTTGGGGGGGGGGGCATTGTGAGAGTTTGGGGTTTTTTTTAATCCCTTGTATTGTTTTATAAAGACCTGAAGATCTACTGTATTTTGCTAAGAATGGCTTGAACAAACAAATGAAGGGATTTGTTGCAATTCAAAAAGACTGTGTAGAGGGGTGGATTTCAGTGCAGTCCCTGTCTGCATGCAGAGGATTCCTCCCTTTCTATTATATTCCCCTTGCTGGAGCAATCCCCCTTGCATTAAGAATGCAGTATTGGGGATCCTGTAGGAATTTTCCCTCTTGGCTTCAGTCCTGTGTTTAGTTCATCAGGATGGAATCCTGTGCCATGTCCTTGGCCATTGATGTAACCAGACTGGCAGTGCCTGTGTAATTAGTTGATGTCCTTCCCATGGATACCCTGCCTAGTCCTTGGGATTTTGTGAACTTTAAACATGAATTCAATGAGCAATTCAGCTCACTGCTACAAGACCCTGCTTTCACTACCATAATAACATTTATGTAAACACCTATGGGTGACCTCAGTGTAGGTTTCAGTTCCTTCTGCACCATCACATCATCAAAGAGCTTGAGAGGCACACAAATGCTACTTTGCCCTTGAGACTTACAAGGAATGTTTAATTCCTCTGGAAGTTGCTGCTCCCTTGCAGCTTAACTATGAGGTCCATTTTTAATCAGTGAAGAATGGAAGAGTCATCAGTGAAACTGCTGGAGCCAGAATGGGAAAGGTTTCTCAAGCATTATCTAAGCATTTAGCTTTTCAAGGTGTGGTTCAATTTTCTCTTCAGTCAGCATTTCTGTGTTGTCTCACAGGTCTAATAGGATGCTGCTGGCCACTGTCTCTGATTTTATGTATGTAATATATATATTTAGCATATTTGTTTTTATTTCGCCCACTGTGGGATAGGAATGGGTCATTTTGGGGTGGCTGGTTTGTGTATGGGGTTTTTTGGGACTATTTTGGGGTGACTGGTTGACATGCAAGGACAGCTGAGCACTGGTGCCAACTGTTGTTAATTCAGTGAGTTTTTCTCTTCTCTCCAAACAAATCTCTGAAAACAGAATCAGTGCAGGTTTGTATTTCTGTAGAGTTGTGATGCTCTCATTTTTTAGTCTCTTATGTTTCATGGGATTTCAGTACTGGGATAGTTGTATGAATTTCACTTTTCAGGTACTGGCCATCCCTAACATATCACTTTTTTTGAGCAATGTCTGTCTTATTACATTTGGTGACATTCCCTTTGTGATCCATTCAGTGCTGCTTTTAAGACTTTTATTTAAACTGAAGGGGGTATTTTGTTCAGCCCTACAATGCCCATTTTAACTTGAATGTCATTTAATCTGCTCCAATTCTGCATGAGAAGTGAAGAAGCAGTAAAAAAAGGAGGACAAGAAGAGAACAAAAAGGAGATTTGTGATGTTCCAGTGAATCCTATCTCCTTCTCAAGGTTTTGTGGATCAATATATTTGAAAGACTTGATAGAAGCAAGAAGAAAGAGATTCAAGAAGTGAGGAGAAAAGTCCAAGTGGAAAATGCTTCTAAGGAACTTATTATCTCTGTTGTTTTGATTTTTTGGGGGGTTCTGTTGGTTTTTTTCTGATTTTTTTTAAGTTACTGCTGAGATGTTTTTCTTTAGCTGAGAACTTACTAAATTTTAGAAGTGGTGTTGTCACCAGACATCTTGTACTTCCTGGATCGAATACTGTTTTTGTGTTTTGAGCACAGCCAGATTGTGATGCATTTAAAAACAGCTCAGTTTTTCATAATAAGATCTGAAATTGCTGAAGGAGTGAGTGCTGGAAACATATGCACCAAGTTTATTAGAAGGATGCAGGGAAATGATAAAATTATCATTTGGATGGGATCACAGTCACCAGTCCCAGCTTATTACTCTTCTGGGATAGATGCTCTGGGTCTGAAATTGTGTTTTTCTTACTTGAAATCACCAACATGCCAACACTACCATTGCTGTTACTCCTATTCCTGCTGGTTTGTGTTACAAGCTCTGGAAAGGTAGGATAGGAAAACATTACAAAGACACCAGGAGATAATTTATAAGTAATTTACCAAGAGTTCTGGGAAATACAGTGGGCAACTTAGATGGCTGCTAGAAAGAAGTGCAATTAAACCTCTAGATTTTTCTGACAGATTTTTCAGAGATTGAAATCTTTCTTAATGTACAGTGAAAGCAGCATGAAGTAGTATTAAAAAAGGGGGACGAAAACTCGTTACAGGGAAACACTTGGTTATGATTATGGGAAGTAATTGAGCCCAGCTTGGAGTCATAAACTTGCAATTCCTTTATGGGGTGTGAGCTGGGCTTGGACCAGATGGAGAAAGTGGTAGTTTGTGTTTCTCTTTGAAAACATGGGCTATATGTTCTGTTCAGCCAGCCTGCAAATGGTGTTCAGGCTAAACAGGCTTTTTGTTATTGTGCATTGCCTCACCTGGAGCCTGGACTTGAGTGGCTATTTTTTCTCTTTTACATATTTATTTGCATGTTATTTTGAAATATTTTCCACATTTTATATTTATATGAAATATGGTTGCAGTTAAGATCAGTCTGGTGTTGTAAGATGTGCAAGCATGTGCCAGCACCACTGACAACATTAGAAAATGTTTCATTTTGCCAACATCATTATGCAGAGTTTTAAAAAGGAAAATTAGGGGAAAAAATCCAATTTAGGGAAAACTTTTAGGACAACATGGCAGAGAAATGCAAGGATGATTCATGCTTTACCTTTCTGAGCATGGATCTGAACTTTATTTCTCTTAGCAATGACAAAAGCAGAGGGCATTTTGAACAAGGAAATCCTCAGCAATGAAGAAAGGGAAATATTTGGTTTTGCTGATTTGCAGTCAGCAGCCAGTTCAAACATAATTGTCACTAAGGGGATACATATTCCTCTTAGCCTTCCTGTTTTGAGCTAAATGAGCTCTTAAATTTTGAGGAGGAAAACATTGTTTTTTCCATTTTCACATCAGAATAAATTAGATAGGTCTAAGTGGTCTCCATTGCCTGCTCTGAGTTCTGCTGCTGCATTTTTATGTCAGGTTCAAGCTCCTGTTAAAAAGCAACTGAGAAAATGGTTTGAAATATCAGTATTTAGAGTATTTTTGCCGTGGCACAGAATTTACACTGCTGTGGAATGGATTCATCAATTTGTGTTTCAAAGCTCTGATGTCTGGTGGCTGCACTTGTTTGGTGCAATGGCATCTTCCATATTTTCTGTCTGGTGATCAAATCTGAATGCTCCCCCTCAATTCTAGCTCATAGAACAAATCTTCACATCACATCCAGAGAAAAATAATGTTTTTTGTTGTGTGTGTGCCTGAAGAGTCATGGTAAATCACTGGGGGCAGGTTCTTTTATCCTGAGAGATGGAGAACTTAAAGCAAGAAGCATCAAAAAGAGGGAGCCCAGCCAGGGATGGGGGTTTTGCAGATACAGTAGAGTTAGTGAGGTGTTTCACACACATACACCAGTGTTTGTTTGCTCCTTCCCCAAAAATAATTGTAATAAACTGCCCATTGCCTGGTATCTTGCAGTGAGTTCATGGAGCATTTTTGGAGGGGCACAGTGTTATGCTTATGCAGCTAAAAAAACATAATATGGGATAACTAATTTGGGAGACTTTAATGTAGCTTGACAAGAGTCCATTTCATGGTTGTTTGGAAGGGATGGAATGGATTTGTGTTTTCAATCTCCAGAACATAGATGGCCCCAAAGGAATACTTTGAAACACAGCTTTTTATTATTAGTTTTACAGATCCTTACACTGGAATCATTAGGAAGATGTAGTACCTGGTGTAAATGTGCAAAACCAGCTAGACCATTAGCTGTGGGAGACAGACTGATTATACTCAAAACACTTAGTGCTTTTTAACAAATTACTGTAAAAGTCAGTTGTTAAACAGTGTTGTTTCATTTTCTGGTAGCTCTGTGTAAAAACATTAGAGTCTTGCTGCTTCCCTTAATAAGGGGAAATGAGCCCTCCTGGTGCAATGGCCCTGCTTGAAAAGGTCATCAGTGACTATTTATCCTTGGTTTCTATCAAAAAGGGGGCTGTTTCCACACTGCAGCAATAGCAATTCTTATCTCATTAAAAGGGGATTTTAATTTTTTTGCCTTCTGATAACATTAAGTCATTCTTAGCAATCCTTTGGCCATTGAAGAATGAGGAATGCAGTAACACAGACACTTTTCCCTGCTAATTCCTCAACTCATTGCTCCATTTGCTTCTCCCCTGGTTGGGGTGAACAGTGAGCCTCAAGGGAGGGGCTGGAGAAGGGACTTGGTAAACACACTGTGCTGACAGGAGATTTTATGTTAAGGGTTGTTATTTGGTTAAAAGCTGTGGGATGTTCACTTGCAGAGCTGAAAAAGGGCCACAGAGATGAGGGGGAAAGGAAGTGGGAGGACTAGTCAGGAGGGGTAAGTCTGGGAACTAAAGCTTCACATTAATTATCATCATGCCTCCTTTGGATATCAGTTCAGAGCCTTGTGTGGAAGGTAATTAGATGTCTTGGTAATAATTTGATTATTTCAGTTGCTTGGTGAAAGAACAATGGTGTCCTCTGTACTGTCTTCTTCCACATTCTCCACAGGGTAGACATGGGAAAGTCTCTGGTAGCTGAGGATGGCAGAGGAGCCTGCTGTCACCTCTGCACATGTTCTTGGGGTCCCTGAAGCCCCCAAGACATCTTTGCATTAATGCATCTTTCTAAAAAACCAGGGCTTGCAAGGAATCTGTGTTGATAAAGTCCTTTTCTGCAGTATTCAACGCTGGGCTTTGTTTTTCTTCCTAATGATATTAAGTCCCAGAAGCAATCATAGGCACAAGGAAGAAGTCGTATTTCTTTGTAGAGGAAAAAGGTGATATAACCTTCAATTCCTCCTAGGAATTAAAAGTATAAGACTCTCATTACTCATAGAGGGTTTGATTTTTGAAAGAGCTGAGCCTCACAATCTAGTAGTGTCCAGAGGAAAGGCTATGCTCTGTAACTTTAAAAGAAGCTTTTGATTTAACACAGTATTTACTATAATCTTGGGAAGGTTAGCTACAATGGTTTGACCATGCCTTGGATCATGCTTGCATCCCTTTCCAGCTGCTCAAGGTCCAGCCCACGATGATCAACCCTTTCCTAAAATAACCAGCTCTAAATGTACAGGCTCAGAGCTGAGCATCATCACACAGCCTGACTGATTGGGATGAGCAACAGCCTCGTGCATGCTTGTCTCATTGAAAAGACCACGAGGTGGATTTAGCTGTGTTACAAACAGCTGTGCTGGTGCCTTTTGCTTTGCAGAAAGTGAATTTGAGCAGAGCAATCCACACTGAGCACAGGGATACGTGCAGCACGGGGAGGGCACGTCACAGAGAAGCTCCAGCCCATCACTCCAGCTACAGTTTCCAGAAAGCATCAGCCTTCTTTTTATGAATTGACAGGAGCTGGATGCCATGAATCCATCAGTCATTAGTGTGGAGCTCATGGACAGTCAGCTGGGCTCTCCTGTCCCTCCCAGGACCCAGCACACGTGAATCAAAATAGTTGGGTGATGTCATGTCGTGGTGCCACTGCGCCTGGGACGCTGCTGCCAGGAATTGTCTGTCCAGGGGTGGTTTCCTTTTACAGCCTGTTGAAAGAGTCATCATGCCAAGCTGCACATGACAGTTCCCTTCAAGAGGGCTGGTGGCTCCTCTGCACAGTCAGTATTTTTTAAACAAGGGAGCTTATCAGGCGGCTCCTGACCTTTTCCACATGAGCTGATCCACTGGGAAATGCTGTTTTGGTCTCCAAGGCTTCTGACAGCTGATGTATAAGAGCTCTGTGGCTGCAGGCTGGGCAGACTTTGAACTTCTCCCCATGTCCACACAGATTTGCAGGGCAGTCCGTGTACGCCGGAATTAAGGCTGGAAGCGCCTGGCGAGCAAGGGTCAGCAGCCTGCTGCAGGACAGCTCTCCACAAGCACCAGAGCCAGGCACCTCAGAGCTCAGCTGCTGGCCAGCTGGACTTCTTTTGCAGCCACACTGTCTTTCTGGAGATTTATTTTCTCCCACCTGGGCTTTTGGTATAAGCAGCACCTTTCCTTGCCCCTCGTGCTGAATTTTTTTCTCCAGCCCTGGGCATGAGCGACTGCTGCCACCACACGAGTGCATGTGGCAGCTCATGAAGCGTTTTGGCAGCTTCAGAGGGAGCAAGAAGAGAAAGGAGCGATGCAAAATCTTGGAAAGGCGCCACTCCGACCCCCAGGGCCTGTCTGGTAAGGACCCTCTGTGAACAGGGACACTGCTCTTTGGGAGAGGGTGGTAGTGAATAATTGAGCAGCAATGTTGTGCTCCCCAGTTTCACTGACTGAATTTGTTGTGTGACTGCATTTGTTGTGTGGAGGTTATTTTGGTGTTGGTTTGCACCAGAGATGAAAATCTGAGCTGACACCTGTAACACACATCAGCCATAACCTTTAGGAGAAGTGTGGTGGTACAGAAAACTCTACAGTAAATCCTGCGGCATTCACAAGGGACTGCTGCCTGATGTCACATTAACTAAACAATAATGACTAAGTTCTAAGTTTGGCCTAATAATATCTATTGAAATATCTATTTTAATTAGAGAAAAAATTCTTTATCAGTTTCATAACTAATGCATTTAAAAACATCTTTCTGATACTGAAGTTATTGGTATAATTGTGCTTGACTTGCAATTAGGGATGGTTTTCTCTTAATGAAAAGCTTTTCCTGGTAACTGAGTATTAGTTCCAATACAAGTGCTGAGTTGGGTGTTCCAGAGAGTATCTTTGTGTCACATAGGGATCAGCTGGTCAAGAGAAAAGGGGTCTTTCAAAAGGATCTGGCTGTTTTCTTAGTAATGGAGAAAACCCAATTTTAATGCATTTCCTCTATGCACTAATGGTAGCAGGTTCATGAAGACTGTGAGTGTTACTGACTATTCTGTTCTGTGACTCAGAGGGTTAAAACTGATGTTACACTGAATCAGCTGGATAAGGCTCAGTTTAGAGAGGCTGACATGCACTGAGGGTAAGCAAGGCTCTTTCACTTTTTATTGATCAGGAATCACTGTGTCAAATCCAGCAGAATGATGGAACTAGGAATAGTGTTGGACCAAATGGGCAGTGTACATCACATGTGTACATTTAGTGATGGGGAATTATAGCTGTTGGATGGGTGGCTGCCCAGGGGGCTTGGTTTTTTATTTAGTGTTTTCCATTTTATTTAGTGATTGGTTGGATTGGAATTTTTAAGTTGCAATCCTTGCAAACACTTCTCCTTTTGCTCCTGTTGCGTACAATTAAGTGATTTTAAATCTAAAACTGTTTGCTGTGTCTTGTTCTGTTTCCCTAAACCCACTTGAGAGTGGTAGGAAGGTCAAGATGATATGAATGAAAAATTACCCAAGTCTTTGGGATTTCACAGTGTCAGCAACATGCACAAAGACAGGTCTCAGGGTTTATGCAAGAAAGGGAATATTTGTCTTAAAGACATAAAATTACTTCCCAAATTTGTAATTAAACATCCTGAATTCTCATGTAGTGCAATTTGTTGATTGAATGTTGAATGGCACTTTGGACAACTAATTCACTGTGATTTCATCAACAGAGGAGAATAGTCAGTATCTGCAAAAGAATTCACTTCTGGAACCACTAAACATAGTGTTGCATGTCTGCTTCCTATGAGTCTAACTATAAACCCTGTCCTCAATTCCCTCCATGGAGAAAAGAATTTGTTCTGCACCAAAAAAACCTGACTATATGAACTGTATTGTTTGTGAGTTATGTTAGAAAATTGGAAATATGCTGCCAGCAATGCCAAAATACTTGTTCCTACTTTTCTCCATTCCTATTATTCTAGCTTTGTAGCCCACTCCAGTGATACACAGCGAGTACCAGGCAGAGTTTTCTGCACAGTTTTTAGTCTACAGATTTTGCAGGGGCCATTCTTTTAAGAGTGTGACCAGGTCAGCTCCCTGCACTTCCATCATCAACAGAGAACTACCAAGTCACAGGGGTGGGAAAAATCAGATGGGATGTGTCTGAGTTACTGCCTTCCTTGGATGCCCTGCTGTGGGGATTGCCTCTGCCATCCCAACAGGGTCTGGGTTCCTTTCAGGGAACAGGTTAACACATTTGCAAATGCCTTCTCCTCATGCCCCCCACCCCAATGGCCTCAATTAATTGCAGGGAAGTGTCAAAACAAAAGCTTTGCATTATTTGCTACATTTAATCTGTACCTTGTGGCTATTAGGCCTCAATAAACACTTTCTGAGCAGCTTTCAAGGGAACTGCTGGCACTCAGCAGGTTTTATGATCAGTATTAGTGTGTGCAGGAGTGCTGGTAGCAGACAGGCTCAGTGACTCCTCAGGGCTGATCACACACCAGCACATCCCATTTGGTTGTCATCTACCATCAGGGGTGAGGAATGAATGACAGCAGCCTCCCTGTTGCTAAGTTAGCTTGGATTGTATTCAGAAAAGGAGTGGAAAAAGAAATAAGAGGAAAATATTCCCTGGTATTTACCCAAAAGGGGAATCTGACATCCAGACTGGTTGAATTTGGAATTTTTATTTTTCTTGGCCACTTCTGTAAGGGTTTTAAGGAAGAATCCTCCAGTCCTTGTAAATAGGATTGGGCCAGTGCAGTTTTTTGCTTCCCAGGGTAGATGCTTCAGGCCACTGCTACTAAAATTATCAAGTAGTATGCCACTCTTCTGTTTATCAGTTGAGCTAAACCCCTTCCCTCCTCTGCAGAGGTTGCATCCTGGTGGAGAAATAAAGAGTGGCATTGCCAAGGATGGTCATCTCTGCAATTCCCTAGGTTTGGAGCCCTACAGTCCTTTTATTCCAAGTGAACAGCAAGGAGAAACCTGAATGCAAGCAGAAGCAGAGAACACAGAGAGAGAGAAAGGAGAAAAACATGAATGAGTACCAGGAGCAAACAAGAGCAGGAGTGAAGGCAGAGATCCTGCAGTTTGCTCTGGGAGAGGAGCAGCCAACAGGGACACCTCAAAGCTTGAGCTGTCCACCAAACAGCAGGGAAGCTGATTTATGCAATAGGATTTTGGCAGGGCTGAGAACAGGGATTACCCAAAGTTTCTCCAACCTCTAGATCACCACTGCATAGTTTCCTTCTTCCTCTTGCAGCTGCTGTGCAGGGTTCTGGCAGTTTCTCCTCCTGGCAGCTCTCACCACAGCCTGATGTGTTGTAAATGGATAGGCTCTGTGGCATTTCAGAAGGGGAAATATTTTTGACCTCAGAGAAGCTAATTGCTCTGCCCTTTAAAGAACATCATGCATTCCACAAAGGACTGAGTGACATATGCAAAAGGAGTAATGTTTAAAGTGTTCTTTCCCTACCCAAGTCATGAGTGCCCAGCAAAGGAACTTCTCTGCAGCTGTGAGGCTGCACCAGGGCTGCCTTGTACCAGGCATTTAGCCTCAGAACACATTCTGGAGACTTCTAGCTGCATGGAAATGCCCAGGAGCTTCTCCTTGCCCATGCTGCTCCTCTTGGGGTTTATTACTTTAATCAGGTGGGTTTTAATCATCAGGTGCCAAAGCTGAGCCCCAGCCAGCCAAGTCCAAGGGGCTCTGAGCAAACCTCAGTGCTGCCTCTCAGCCCCTGTCCTGTCCCACCTCAACAGCACTCTTGAGGGTAATTTCCCTGGCAGTTGTTATAATCAGGTGCATGTTAGGACTAAATTGGGAGTGATCCTGCTGGATGTCTCAGACCCCAATAAACACAAGTGCAAAGATGCTTCAGCCCTGCATGAATCAGGCAGTCCCAGAGTCACTCTGTAACTTGCTCAGTGCATGTTTTATCTGTTTTCTCTGTAACCACCATGGAGTGGAGAGATGCTGAGGCTCCAGTGTGCATCTGGGAGGTGCTGTGGGCTGTCCTCAAATACTCAGCCTAAAGGGAAATGTCTTCCCCCTCTCAGTCAATGACTCAAGGGGCTTCTTCCATCTCTTGTCATGGTCCTTCCCAGATCCCGGGGTTGGGTGTGAGTGTGGATTGTGTGTTGAGCAGAGAAATTATGTTCTTCCTTCCCAACAATGGGGATGTGATGACTTCATCCATGATCACCATGTGCAGGTAACATGCCATGGACCAGCTCCCACAGCTGTCCCTGAGCAGGGACTTACACCAAACCAAAGAGTTGGTGCTTCACATCCTCTCCAAGTGGAAATTAAAACCCGGGGGATAATTCACCCTGGCTCTCATCACCATTCATTGGCACAACCCTGAGAACAGGGACAGAAAACATGGAAGAAGTGCTGGGTGAAAACATGAAGCACAGAAAACATGATAGAGAAGCAATTGCAGAAAGGGAACAGAGTTTTATCTCCTTCTCTCCCAGCCTGGAGAGCTGCAGCTCACCCAGCACTTCACCCCAAAGTGGGTGGTGCTGCTTGTGGGAGGATCAGAGATATTTATTTTTCTCATTCTTGTGGGATGTTTTTGTTATGAGCCAGTGGGGGAGAAATCATAGTGAAAAAAAAAATCTGGAGAAATAAATAAGAGTGAAGGAATTGCTGCATGTTCCAGAGCTGCCATAAATGATCTGAAAGAGCAAAATCCTGTTGCTCCAATAAAGCAGCTTAAAACCACCATCATCAGAGACTGGGCATGAGAAACTGAAACAGATTTGGTTTGTTAATTATTTTCTCTACTGGTTTTCATGCTCTGTTAAGCTGACAGTGATTTTAGAAGATGTGCAGCCCCAACTAAGCAGTACTGATTAATCTTGTACTACAGAGAGCACCAAGACCTGTAAGCTGTGAAATTTCTGTAGTTGGTTGTTGGGAAGGAGAAAAGCAGTGACAATCCTGATTTAATGTTTGAGACTTTTTAATTTGCTGCTTTTTGCTTCCTTATAGTCACTGTCCTGGTGCTTTCTGGCACATCCTGGCTTTGTGCACAGTTTTGAGGAATTCTGAATGGGGGCAAAGGGACTCTGGCCATGAAGCAGTAGAAACAGCAAGGTGTTTTCAAGCAGGCACCTGTAAATTCAAATAGTAATAAACCCCATAAGACTTCCACTGATTTGGTGGAAACTGAACTGATGGTGGATTGAGCAGAATACAGCATCCTGCCTCTGCAGTTCTTTGTAGGCTTAAAGGAGATGTAGACTCTGCCCTCACCATGAGTTGTCCAAGAATGCAAATTCTCTGAGTAATTTATTTTCAAAGAAGTTATTTTTGCCTGAAGGGCAGGTTAGGCATGTAAAAATACAGTGTGTTCTCGAGGCACAAATTTCCAGATCAGTGCTGCAAATGAATCTGCCCACTTACTCTTCTTCCCAGTCCTGCTCCAGGCAGCTTGTGTGTCTCATCACAAACTATGGTCTAAAATATCTGTATTACTATAAATGACTGAATTACTCAGCACTGACGTGCTGCTGTCAACAATGTGGTGAGAGCAGCAGGGCCAAGCCTCCCTTTTGATGGGCTGCTTTACAAACTGTGCAGGGTTTTGGGCAGGGAGATTTCCCATCTGGGAGGAGTCCATGTGGTTCTGGTCCTTGTGCAGGTGTTTGGCCCCCAGACACAGCAATGGCAGAAAAACTTCATTTTTAACTGTCTGAAGGACACTTTCCTGTAATTCTGCAACTATTCAAACAGTGTTATTTGAAAAGTGGGATAAATGGTATTCTTGAGAAAATGAAATTCAAAGCAAACCTTCGGATTGAATCTGAGCAAAGATATGAAATGCAATCATGGGAGGAGTTCATTGGAGTGGAAAAGGAAAAACTGAGATAGAAGGAATCTGGATACTGACTGTGAGTGAAAGAGTGTGCAGATCCTTCCTTTTTCTGACAGCAAATAATATTTATGTATTTATCAGTATTTCATTTTTCCATCTTCCCTTCTCTTATCTTCAGGTAACAAGTCATTTCTGATATATATGTAAGGCTGGAACATTATCTCTGTTACTTCTGATATAAATAAATGTCTGATTTATTTTTGAGGATGAAATAAAGTAATGTAGATAAGACTTTCATATGTGGCACCTCAGTTTAATGAGCACAGCCTGGAGTGCCTTCATGATGGATGCTGGAGGGTCACAGCCTACATACTAAAAATCACTGGAATTATTCATTTTCATGCATCCTCTCTCATCCTTATTACACCAGTTGGGAGTAGTATAGAGATAATTTTTTCCCTGCTTTCCCTGTACTTTCCAAGGGTTCTCACTTCAAAAGAATATCTGCATGAGGAGCTGTTATCCTAGACTGACTTTCTACTTATTTGAATGTGCTAAGCTAGACCACAATTTATTTATACTCCCATGCAACTATATTACAAATCCTGTTGTCAGATTTTAAAAGCAAATTTTAAGCTTAGGTCTGTTTTTTTACAGCCTAAAATTGCACTTGACAGTAGCATTTAGGTAAGTGGGTACTTTTGTTTAATTAGAAATCAATGTTTTGGACTATTGACTCCTTGCTCAAAGTTTCAGTGAATTGCCCAAGAGTGCAATTTCAAAGATGTTGTTAAGGCAGTTTGTTTGTCAGGTTTAGTGGATCAGCAAATCCCAGGAATTACCAAGATTCAGCTGTTTTCTACTTTCACCTCTATTCTTGTCCAACATAAAAGCAGTTCAAGGACTCAAAAGTGCTCGTAATGCTGAGATTGAACGCCTTGAAATGGTTTCAGCCATTTGATTGTCATTCCAGAGTCACACTGACACGTGGAGGTTTCACTCTCAGGAGATGAAGGGCTGCTCTGTGAGATAGTGTGGTGCAGCTGGCAGGCTTGGCTCAGGGACCCAAATTCTCCCTGCTGGAAAGGTCACACAGCCTTACTTGGTTTAAGGACAGACCCCAGAGCTTGCACCAGAGAGTTCCTGTTCTGTCCTTTTTCTGTTCCTCCTTTGATAAAGTCGGGGCAACTTAGCTGGAGGAGGAGTGATGGGATTAGCTGACATTAATTAATAGCATCCTGTTGTTTCTTCAGAGTTTTTTCCAGTCATTGGAAAACAGCTGCTTCCCAGTGCTTTGTTCCCTGTGGGGCAACAAGGACCCTTTTGACACACTCAGAGCTACAGTCACCAGATTGTTTAACAGATCCTGCCCATCTGGCCCCGTGGTTTTATTTCAGTCAGAGCAGGAATGATGACAGTGAGCCCAGGATCCCTGGGACAATCCTGCCTTTCCTGGAGAGGGGTGCTCTGGGAGAGGAACAGATGATTTGTGACATTTTCACTGCTTGTATAGTGTATAATTAGGGATTATAAACAAGAACAGGGCAATAAATCAATTAAAGAAATACAGATGAGGCAGAAATGAGATGGCAAGTCAAAATGAGACATGAAGGAGATGGAAAGCTTGCAATGGAAGGGTTCTTGCTGCAGGAGTGACTACATAAGTTGGGTGGGTGTTCAGAGGTGAAGGTTGCACCAGTCTCCTTGAGAAGAGGACTGAGTTGAAAGGATGAGAAGCTGGAATAATGTTGACATTTCCCAATTCCCTAATTGCATTGCTGAATTTAGGGATAGTTAATATCCAGGGATCAGTATGGGGACTGATAATGTTCATTAGGAACCTGGGTGGTGAGATGAGCCTGCAGAACATGCTGGGTCCTGACTCCCAGTGAGTCAGTCACCCCAGGACTTGGGGCACTAGTGGATATAATCTGGAAAATTATCCAGAAATGTGCTGTCACTATCAGCAGGTGAACCACACACTGGGTTACATCAGGAGGAATGGAGCAATCCAGTCTGGGGAGTTATTATTCCCCTCCACCTTGGCCTGCTGGGCTGTACCTGGAACAGGGTGTCCAATTTCTGATTCCCCTGAACAGAAAGACAGAAGGAAGCTGGGAAGCTGAAGAGAGTTTTCCTGAAGGGCTGTCAAAATGTTTTGTGACCTACAGCAGATGTTTTGGGATCTGTAAAGAGAGGCTGAGGAAACTGGCTGGGTGGGGTTTTTTTGGTCCAACAACAACAAAAATGTCTTAGAAGACTAAAGTGCATTTTAATAGCAGCTTGCAACTCTCTGAAGAGCAGTTTCAAAGGTGGTAAAGCCAAACTCTTCTTAGTACTTGCAGATGGTAAAAGAAGGAGTACAAGGCAAGAATTTGTGCCTGAGGAGGATCAGGCTCAGCAAAAACTCCCTCAAGAGGTTGGTGTGGTACTGGCACAGGTAACCTAGAGAGGCTGTGTCCTCCATCCTAAGAGAATTTGAAGTGTTCTAATCAAAGCCATGGTTGACCTGGTCTTGTTTGATGCCAGCCCTGTTTGGAGTGGGACATAGAAGAAGGGGCATCCAGACCTTCCCAACCAGCATTTCTGTGATGCTCTGTTGTTCAGTTGTAGGGAGAGTTGGAGTTGTAGATATTGTTGCTGTACATCTTTTTCCCACCCAATTCTCAATGAAGGCACAAAATTGTTTTGATGACCATTCAAGAACAGAGTGACTTCTTGGTAGATGTATTTGTGCAGCTGATTTGGAGAAGGGGAACCATTGCAAAGACCAACACCAGCACATTTACTGGGCCAACAGAGGAAGCAAAATGTGTGTGTTTCCTACAACACGTACCCAGGCTGCTTCCTGGCTGTTCCATATGCATTAAGGATCACCCTGAGAGTCCTGGGCAGATTTTAATGCCCCCTGAGCTGGGCAGTGTCTGGGCACCCCCAGCTGCTGCCCCATTTCGGGGAATGTTCCTCTCCCAGCCCCAGGAATTGCAGTGGGACTCAGTTTGTATCAGCTATCTGTCACTATAGCAACTCCTCACTCAACCAGTCCCTGCACTAAAAATAGATCACCTTGATCTCAAGGAAAGAAAACCAAAGGAAATCAAAAGGGGCAGTGATAGCAAGAGCTGTAGAGTCAGGTATTGACTGAAGTCTTGAGCATTTGAGACCTCTTAGGAATAATCTGTCACATAAAACAATTATTTCAGGGGCATCTATTTATCCAGAAGCCCCCTTGTGCCACTGGGTTTGAAGCTTTAGCAAAGGACATGACTTTTTATCAGAGGGATGTGTTTGCAGCTATCACCCAGCACATGGGATGTGAAACCCTGTGGGATGTTGTTTGGCTGGTTAAGGGATCTTATCTTCCCCGTGAGCACATCTGCAGCTCTGTCACTGATAGCCTCCTGTGCTCTTGTGTGTAAGTTATCAGAATCCCTGCTCCTTTATGAAATTGTTGCTGATGTCTGCAGGAGTCTGTGAGGGACCCAAAGGTGAAAAAGCCAAATGCTGTTGGTGAAGTTGCTGCTATCTCACGTTGCAGTTAAGGGGAGCTGAGTGCTTTGGCACCTGATAGGGACAGGGCCCTCTGTAAGGGACCTGTAGTGATGTTGATCCTATTTCTCCTCCAAATCCAGGTAGTGCTACATCTTATCCTCATGAAGAGAGGGCAGTAGGTGTGAAGCTAAAGTAGCAACAAGATTGAAAGTTTGTTAAAGAATTACAGAATTAACTGAAAATGCCTTTGATGGGAAAAGAGCCAAATTTGCATTAAGACAGCTCATATACCACAGGCAGCACTTATGATGCTCAGAAAGGGGTTAATTTAGCTTGTAGAGATGACTGGAATTAGCATCAGGTATTCAGCATTATAAATCAGCAAGATTCTGCTCTTGATAAAGGGCCAGGTTATTTTAATGACCTTTTAGGGCTGACAGTTTGCAGACACAGCTGATATTAAAATTTGTAGGTGCTTAACTGCTCTTAACTGTATATACTGATTCTTGTTTTATTTAGTGTTATAAATTGCACCTTTTATACTGAGTTAATCTTCCAAAAACTAAGATAAGCAGCTTTCAATGCTGGCATGCACCTGTGCAACCGAGGAGGGTGAGAGGTGACACAAATCCCCAATTCTCTCCATCCTTTTCAAGGATATTGTTGCAAAATATAGTATGAATTCTTAATACATTTTTTTACTTCACTTGAGATCCACTGCTTTTACACTGTCTGGGGATCACACCCATATTCCTCACCTGTCACTTCAAGAGATTATCTTTTTTAATCAGCTCTGGAGCTGTGAAGGAACTGCACTGCAAAGTTATTAGATATCCCAAGTGTATTCCCAAACAGCAGGCATGGAGGTCTGAAAATAGAAATGGAAGTTTTGTAAACAGAACAAATTTATTCATTGAAAAGGTTTTGTGATGCTAAGCCCACTCCAGGCATTACTCCAGCCCTCTGTCACTGCATTTTGGGGAGCAAAAGCTTTATCAACTTTTGGATGAATGTCTCTAACACAGAGATGTTAATGAGGAGATGAGAGCAAATGAACTGTGCATATCATTCAAAGACTTGAACAGATATAGTCACAAGTCTTCTGGAGATACTGGTTGCTATCACTCAAGGTGACAGTGCTGTATTTGCCAAAAGGCAGAAGTTCCCCCAAATTGCAGGAGTTAGTGCCAATAAGTGCTCTGTCCAGTGCTTTTATTCCCAGCTCCAGCTTGGCAGCAGATTTGGCACAGTTGCAAAATTTGCTGTAGGAAAGAGCAGGATACCCAGTACTAATATTCTCCTTCCATGATTTTTTCATGACAGTAAACTGCTTTCTACCTGTTTTTTAAGATTATTAGAAGTGCTTCTTCTGCCTCTGACGAATCTGCTGCTTCCACTAGATGCAGTAAAACTCCCCTTCATACCCCAGAGCAGGTGACAGTTTTCTCCTGCTGTCAGATTTGGGGTTATTTTCTTCCCTTATCCTGTAATAGGATACCAGAGTTTTCCTTTCTGTCAGCCAGGTCCTTGTTTAAATCTTCATGGAGATCCTTCCGGGCAGCGGTAATAGGAAAACTGGAGACTTTGTGAAGTCTGAACTTTGCAGATTGTAAACAATGGTCCTACTGTAAATCATTACAATTTTTTCTCAAAATGAACATTCTGATACATAGCATAAAACAAAGCAGCAACATAGTCATACAAGAAATCCCAGCAGCATAAATTAACCTTGAGATATCAGAGACTAATACAGAAAAACTGTAAAATACTCCAGACTAACAAAACTAATTCTAACTGAGGAGACTTGTAGAGAAATGATATTATGGATTTGAAGTGCCAGCTGAAATGAAAGCCTGGAAAACAATGAATGAGGAGCACTCTTTAATAGTTAATTACAAAACTGTCTGGGAGATCAAGAGATGCTGCTTCTTTGTTGGGTGGAGCTGGTGAGTGGACAGGACCTGGAATGATACACCTGGTGCTGGCTCTCAGCCAAGAATTAGATCTGGGAGGCTCATACAAGAAGGGGAAAATCAGACTAAACTAGAAAAGAATTAGGCTGAAGAAATCATATTAGTGGGAGTTTTTCCCTCCAGGTGGGGATAGGGAATAGCCTCAGTCTCACTGCAGCTGCCAGGGTGGGTTTGTGTCCCTGCCTCATCCTTGGGTGACCACATAGACTTGAGTGTGCCTCTGCTGCAGTCCTGCAGTGCAAAATGACTCCACAGAAGCCAACTTTAAATTAGCTGCTTGCCAATCTGAAGGAGAGAAGCAGCTTCCCAATTGCCCTGTAATGGAGTTGGTAATTCACCTTGCTTCCCCCAGTGGTGCTGACACGGCGTTATCTGGGTGTTTAAAGGTGACTTGGATCCATCCTCTCTGCATTGCAGCCAGGACAATTCCAGCTTGCTTTTTCCTCCCCAGCTTCTTTCCTAACAGGAGTCAGGAATCCACCAGGTCTGATCCTCTCCCTGCTGTTGCAACAACTTGTAACCATAAACAGGCCATGTAAGCTTGGACTTGACCCTTCACACTTCTGAAAAGAGCAGCCTGAGTCCTTCATCCTGGATTCCAAAACAAACACAAAAAGGAGGATTTGACCTCAAAAGGCATTAAATACTCTGCAACAGCTGGTGCTTCTGAAAATCAAATTAAATGCCTGATGTCTTTTTTACCCCTGTTTAAAGACTTTTCACAGACCCTTGACTAAATGGACTAGAACACATCAACACATTTTGGCTGGAAGTTTTGGCTAATAACATGAGCAACTCCTTGTCATTGTGTTATTTGTTCAGTTGTAGATAATGGAGTATCTCTAAAAGATGGGCACCATTAGTATCATTTCACAAATGGTAAAGTTTAGGCTGTAGGAAATAAGGTATTGTATCATAATCATCGTGTGGATGGCACTAGGATAAAGGCACATCCTGTTTGGGTGTAAGGGTCCATTATTATTTTTGCTGCTTTGACACTCAGTTAAAGCACAAGACCAAGTGTGCTAGGCCAATTTTCCATCCAGTTCAGTCTCTTTTTGTGCCAATTGCCACTAACACAGCTAGTAAGAACAGGACAGGAAAATAAGGGACACATTTCCCCTTGCACTGTCCCAGCCTCCAGCACTTTGTGGCTCACATCCTAAGCTAAAGCTGATGTTTGGTAGGTTTTAAATAGTTTCTTTCCAGGATCTTGTCCAATTTCATTTCAAAACCAAACTTCTAGCAACTACAACAGCACCTGTTCTGCTGTTTAAGAATGTGATCTATCAGAAGTATTTATTTGCATTTGCTTTTAGCCACCTACTAATTTCATCTGATTTTCCTTCCCTCTTTACCATCTCCATCCCATGCCAAATTTTACAGGCTTCTGTAATTTTCTCTGCTTGCAGTCATGTTTTCCTGAACTGAAGAGCCACTCTGGACCTTTGATCAACCTTATCAGCCTTTTCTGTATCTTCTCTGGCTTTATTGAGTCCTCTTTGAGCTTGATCAGTAGAAACCCAAGGTCATCTATTGCAAGGCATAACTGCAGCTTACTCTGCATCTCTGTATCACAAAGCTGCCTTTCAGCACAGCCCAAAAGTGACAGGAGAAGGCCACCACTGATGCCACCCTTGGGCCTGGCCCATGGAGCTTGACACAAAACAAGGTTATTTTTGTTCTGCAGCCCATCCATTTACCTCTGTGGATTGTCCACTCTGGTATACAACCCTTGGCCACCCAAGGCACTGCTTATCTGAAAAGAAGCAAGCTTGGCCTTTATGGTGTATTTTTCTCCTGCACTGATGAACAAGAAATGGGCACATTTGCAAGGTGGGACATGTAAGGGGAAAAGCATTTCTTGGTTCACTGATAGGATTAGGAATGTAGCTTTGTACAAGCTGTAATAAGGGTAGTCAAAAATAGTTCCCTGTCTAGAAGATGAGAAAATGATAAATCCAAAAAGTGTTATTATGTGATTTATCTATCTGGAAGATTTAACTTAATAGCTGGAAAGCTTTTTGCAAAGAAAAGGCAGATCAGACTGCCTTGAAGACAAATTCAACTCTGCACATAACGTGCCTATAGGAAAATAATTCTCTGAAAAGTGGAGTTGTATATTTATTATTTCTTTGGCTTGTGTCTGACTATCTAATCAGTCTTTGTACATGTCAGCAGCACATCCATAATAAGAAAGTGCTGTGTGGATTGTGTGAACTGGAATTAGAAATGTGATAATCAGCCAAACTGTTGGAGGCAATGTAAAGGCTGCCTGGTATTTGCATTCCTCTAGCTGAGCAGAAAAACCTTATATGTGCAAATGAGTTGTTGGGGTTTTTTCCTTCCCTGCTATGTTATAACCGAATTTCTCCTGAAGCAGCACTTCCCTGACAGTGGGCCAGCTCACACTGGAGTGTCTCCATGCCTGGTTAGACCTGTTCAGCCTGGTGGTGACAGCTGTGCTATTGCTCATACAAGGTGATGTGGCAGATGGAGGCACAGAGATGTATATATGCCATGGAAAAAAATGCTGATGTACAGGTGGGCCCACGGTTTCATCATAAGGACACCACAATTAGGATCAGAAAATCTATTTTCCCATCTGTACAATTCTGATAATATTCATTGATCCCATCAAGATATTCTGAAAGTAACTAAGAATTACAAAAGAAGCCTCACTCTGTGATGCTCATGGTGCCTCAGTATCCTGAATTGTTGTTGATCCTGATGTGAGCAATCTGCCAGTTACCTGGTTATTCTTCAGCCTCAGGATTTTCTGTCTATATCTTCCTTGGCTCCTTTCTTCTCAAATTTTGATTCCCATCATTGTTACAGGATTATCAAGGTATAAAGGGAGAATAAGCACAAACTGATGTTGCAGAGGGAAAGTGTTAAGTGCTGAGCAGGTAAAAGCAAGGTTAGAAGTGATGAGTAGGACAAGTTGAGCAAAGTCTGATCCTAAATTCAATAGCAGCTCTGTATGGCTATCACACCTTTCCTGAGTGCAGGAGGGGGAAATTGTGGGTGAACCACTGGTGTGTTGCTCTTCAGCCCCAGTGTCCAGCCCTGCCTATTCCAATGTCCCTGCTTGTCATGGTAAGAAAATGAAACATAAATAGGTGAGACTTGAAATGAGGAGCTTTTTCATTTTAAAGCTCTTTGTGACAGGACCTGTCCTGACATACACCCCAGGGCAGACATTGCTTATCAAATTATTCTTTAATGTATATACTTTTAAACCATTCCTGGAAAGTATTTATCCATATTTATAAAATGCAGAATTTGACATTGCACTATACATAAAGAACATTCTCCTCCCAAAAGCTGCTAATCAGCTAAATGTAAATTAGAGAGTTTTTGCATGTTTTAATAGCTTGGATAACTAAAATGTAGATGAGTTCTATTTTTCAGTCTGATCACCCCATATCAGGGCAGATTTCTGTCCCTTATTGGATTACATGACCCAACATAATCACCCTCCTGCCATGAAGAGCTGGATATTTAAGCTCTCAAGGGTACAACCTGAGAGAGGGAGACAGAACAAACTCCCTTTATGATGTTCTAAGGGTGTAATGGAACAGGTCTGTATCCATTTTTTGTTTCTGAAATTCAGGCTCGTTGTCCCAGCCTGAACCTACTCCCTGCTCACACTGATGCTGTGTTTAGTGGCAGATGCCAGAGCTGATCCTGGCTCCACTGGAATCTGGGAGAGCAGGAAATACAAAGGGAACTTTAAGCTGCAGTGTAGGAGACTGTCTGAAGAGCTCATAGCTAAGACACTGTGCACCAATGATTGGAAACAGGAACTCACAGGAGTTCTTGGATTTATTCCATTGTCTAGTGGAACATTTCAGGACAGAGGAAACTGATTACTTTCTTTGCAATTATATTCTTCTTCAAAGAGACTGACACGTTCTTCTGATTAAACAGAAGTATGAGCTGACAAATGCAGTTATACATTTGAAAAGTAGCAAATCTCAGCTCTGTTTTGCTCAGGCATTGTGAAGGATGTGAGGACAAAATAGCTGAGTTGTATTCTAATGCAATTGATGCAGATCGATTTTCCCCTTGCTCTCAGTCTCCTACAGCTCTTTCCAGCCTTGAGAAAAGACCTGACAAAAGAAATCTGACCCATACAATTTTAAAGCCCCTTAGGTGAGGTTGTTCAGGAAAATGTGTTGTCATGAGAAGAGAGATTAATGTAGCAGATGGAAATCAGAGTTGTGTTCACTGCACTGGCAGCCTGAGTTTCCCCCCAGCTGACTCCCATCACACACAGGAGGTTCTAACTCCAACTGAGGGATGCTCTAAAGCTGCTTTGCTCAGAGGGAACCGTGTTGCTGACACTCAAACTGGAGCAGGGAGGGGGCAGCTGAATGGCAGAGGGGCTGCTGTCCTTGCTGACACTGCTCAAGTCAGTAGATCTTTTATTTTTTTTGCTCTCATTCACAGGGAAGAAATCAAATATAGTAAATCCTGGCTAACAGTGGCAGACAGCTCCTACAGGAGTGGGCAAGGAGCACAAACAGGGTAAGATGGGATGTTGAGAGGGACTGTAGCAGGGTGGTGTCAATAACTGGAGAATTTGACAAAGACTAATTGTTTATACATGCAACTTTTTTAGTGTTACTTACCCAAAACACATTTTGCCTAAATATTTCTTTTCAGGAGTCTCATTGTAGCAGTTCCAGAGTCTTTATGATCTATTTGCTCTCTGCCATAATGTGTCATGAGTAGTAATAGCAGTTTCAGTCTTCATTCCCTATTTTTTACAGAATATGATAAGCATCAGCCACAGAAAGATGAAGAAATTCTGTCAGGAGGGATTCAGTATAAAACCATAACTGAAATTTTTAGATTTTTTTATTTCAAATTGTACCTTTCTGCTCACACAAAGGGGATCTTTTCTGCTGACTGGCTCACCTAGCATGTGTCTGTGTGTAACAGGTGCTTCTATTTAAATTAGCATTCCTGAGCTCCCATTTTTGAGGGGCTTATTTGTATCATATCACTCATTCATTCCTGGTTGTTGCTTGAGAAGATTTTGGAGAGTAGACCAGACAAACTACATCTCCTTGAGTTACAAAGCAGATAACTCAGGGCCTGGTTTGCTCAAGATGCCTCCAGTTGTATCAGTGCCTGTTTTCCATCTTCCTATCCAAAGACAGTGTTTTGTGCTCAGTTATCTCATCCAAATATCTTAGCCTTAGGTCTCCCTTCAGTGTGTGTTTCTCATGGGCAGGTGCATTTGCAGAGATCTTTGTTAATTTTTTCCAACAGAAATGGTTTCATGGAAGGTAGAAGGACAAACATTGACTTCCTGCTGAGCAGTGATTTAGTTATTATCAAGTAAGAGCAAGCAGAGAAACTCAGGCAGAATGAGATTTTTGTGGGTACTGTGTCCCTTTAAATATGAGATTGTATTTTGATGTTTGGGAAAACCAGACAAACACAAAGAATAATCCTTAATTTTACAATTATAACAGATATTGCTGAGCACACAGAGAGGAACCCAGCCTATTTTAATGCATTTTGATGGCTATCTTGGAGGAAATCTGAAGGCCTGTGTCATTGTGTCTGCCTCTGACGTGCTGTGATGGCATACAGCCACCTTGCAGGTGTGCTGAGTAGGCTTTAATTTAGTTAAATCAGGTAACCCTGTGGCAGGGAACTCTCTGCATAAGTACCCTGAGGTGTTGGCAGGCCTGGTGAGTGCATGGTTGCATTTTCACATCTCTTGGTTGTGGTGCAGACACACTCTTTATTGCAGTCAGCATGTTGTTTGCCCAGATTTTTTTGTATTGTGAAATTCAAGGGGATGCTCAAGAGAATATTCTGCTGAGTTTCAGATGACTGGGATTGCCGTTTCAGATTGGGGTGTCGGTGCTTGTACTGCTTGGAAAAGAGAGAAAGTAAATGAAAGGTTTAGATTTTGTTGATCAGAGCTTGCTGAGTGATTTTTGGATAAATCAGATAAAAATTTTCCTATTCAGGTGCTTGGACCTCATTTCCTAAAACTTGTGGAAAAATGCCCGAACAGTCTTCAGTAGTACAGTGGAATCTCTGAATCCAGTGAGTGCCTTTGCCTTAGCTGAGGCACTTGGGCAATTATTTAAATGATTTCTATGGATTTGAGTGTCAGATCACATTTACAGTTCTTGCCTTAAGCTCTCTGTTTACCCAGCTGCAAAAAACCTGGAGGAGTGAGCTCCCTATTGTGAGGCTGCATTTCACAGGAGTGCTGAATGTGGAGGGACAGCCTCATTTGGCAACAATCTCCCTACATTCACCATCAGCACCAACCTTCCCTAATTTAATTTAGTTAAGCTATCAGTATCTGATAACATTAATATAGGATGGAGATTTGAAGAGTCATTGATCTGAGGCAAATAGGAAATGATGGTTGATGAATTGTAAGGCTTTTGGAAAAGGAGTGTCCCTTTGCTGCATCCCCAGTAGGCTTTGAATCATCCTGCAGTTCTGGGAGTGAGTCTGCAATTGCAGTGTCCTCTGCTGTGGATATTTCTGTAGGGAGAGGCAGCTGTGCTGGAGCTCATGGACTTTATTTCACCAGTGCAGTCAGTGAGGGAGAAGCAGGATGTAGTCAAGAGTCTACCAAACAGCCAAAAAACCAGGAACAGGTTTTCTTCCCCAGAAAACAAGTTTCTGAGAAATTTCTGAAAAGGAGGTGGAAGTGTCAAACTCCCAGAACTAGAAAGAAAGGAGCAGAAACTGTGAAAGTTGTTTGGCTTTTTGCTTTCTAACTCCCCGTGTTTCATTCTAATGATTTAATGGGCTGTTGAAGGTACGTGGGTGAATTCTTGGAATCTAATCCACCTATAAAAATCTCAGCTGCTCCTGTCAGTGCTCATTAGCTGACACAGAACTTCCTTCATTTCAGCCTTTCATCTCATGATAGAAGAGGTTTGCAGGTGGGGCCTCTGGGTAGCTTTCCTGTCCTGCCTTCTTGGGCACATGCTGAGCATGACTCTTCCAAAAGCAGACTCAGTGTGAATCAAGCTCATGTGATGCTTGAACCTGAAATACATGAGCTGTGGATCACGAACTTCTATTCTCCTGTGATTTTATTTTATATATAAAATATATGTGACTAGGCTTTCCCGTTGTCATATGGTTTCAACCCAAATATGCCACATTAGGCACAGAATTTTATTTGTGTATAGGAAATGATAATATAAGATTCTAAAGTAGTGTGGCTGTGCAGAAGTAACTGGTGACAGACCATTTAATACCACAGCCCATTGTGCTTTTCAGTGAGTTATATGGTTTTTTATGCCCCCTTGTTTCATAAGTAAGTGTAGGTTTTTCATGACATGAAAAATCACAGCAGAATTTCTGGGCTTAGTTTTTCAACACTGTAAACCTTCCTTATGTGAATAGCTCATGGAGGGACTATTCATAGCAAAAACTGCTTGTCCCAGCCCTAAGGATTTCTATTTTATTTTGTATAACCTTGCCATACAGACAGGACAGGGAGCATCTGTCCTACTAACATTATGGAATTTAACTTTTTATAGGAGATAATACTGAAACATGATGGGAGGGGGGACGGGGGGATGAAGTTGGAGGTGACAATCAGCAGAGGGGCTTCAGGGCAGAAATTTTGGCTGTTTGGCTGTTTCTTACTCTAGGATGATATTTGCCTGGATTTCTGTTACAATCTTTTTCTTCTTAGAAGATGTAATTGGAGCTGAGTTTTACTTCCTCTTTAAAAAGCATCAAACTGTACTGCTCCTTCTGCATAACCAGCAGAGTTACTTTAGACTGTTTTTCAACCCTTGTTAAAAACACAAGGTTTCACAGTCAGGCAGGCTGGGTTTCAGGATTTTCTGTGACTAAATTCCTGGTGCTGTTTTGAGTATTGGAGCCTGGCAGTTATCTGTAGCTGTCTGACAAACACTTGCTTGTCTTCAACTGTTCTCACAGGCAGCTTTGCTTGATTTCCACGAGGGTTTTTTTGGCAGCCACTTAGATCTAAGAATACATTATCAGCCTCCATCCAGATCCCCATAACTTGTAAACCAGGCTGCACCCAGCCTGTCTGGAGGAAGCAAAGGGGAGAATTTCCTCTGTGGCTGTGGAGCAGCAGAGATGACCCAGTGGCAAATGTTTTTGTGGCTGTGGTTGCCTCTGCCCCTTTCTGACAGCATTCTTAGCCCTTTACCAGCTTGGATCCAATGCAGCCATAAAGTTGGTGGAAGGCAAGAAATGACTTGCCAAGGCAAAGCTGCTTTCTATGCTGAGAATATGAACACAAAGACCTTGCTGGGGAAGGTTTGAACTCATCCCTCTGTCCTCAGCCATGCTTTGCCTGGTTTGGCCCATCTCTGCCCCATCCTTGCTGCAGCAGAGACCAGAGATGTCTCTTGCAGAGCCTCTCTGTGTCCTGCCCTTCCCAAACTGCTTTTTCCTGGTTTTACAGAGATTTTTCACCTCTGTGTCCGGCAGGTTTGGCCGTGGCAAGGGAATATGTGCTAAATTCTCAGCACAGAGCAAGGGATGTAAAAATGGGAGGTTTAGCCTCGGGGTGTGTCACCCAGGCATGCCCCAAGCCCAGGTGTCTCTCTGTTGAGTGGTGTAACATTCATCCCACTGCAGCAAGGCTGCCAAGCCACGTGGCTTGGCAATCGGACATGCAGGCGGATTATTCTTTGACATGTTTAGAGAGGCACACCTACCAGGCAGCATGTTTGCCCACATTTGAAAGAATCTTGATTTAAACAAGAGGGATTACAGCATGCAGTGTTCAGTCTCAGGCTGCAGGAGTGATTTCAATTAATTAAATGGCATCGAGACAAGTTTGGGAGTTGTGTAAGAACGTGGAATCGAATATAAAGGAGTCGTAGAAAGGCATCTCAGCACAGCTGTGGAGTGAGTGAGGCACTTTCAGTGCCCTGTTCTGCTGTGCATTTGGTGCTCAGGATTTAGAGAAGTGCCATTTTATGTAGTGGCAATCAATTGGACAAATATTGCATTAATTTTAAAGTGTTTGCACTATTTTTGAGATTCCTCTTGGGGTCTTCTGTTGGATCTGGGTTCCATAGTCCTTCCACTGGCACACGCCGTGCCCTTCATGCTGGTTGGTGGGATTGTATCTTATTCTCCATATTATTGGTCTATAAATGCTTCTAATGCCACTAATGAGAGATTTTTTTTTTATATATCATAGATCTTTCTATTTCACTTTCTTTACCACATGGGACATCAGAAAGAATGGCTTGTTCTTCTTCTGTTTTCTTAGGTATGGCTTTATACTAAAATCCCCAGACTTCTCTAGTATGATTTTACACATAAGAAATATGAAAGATGTGTAGCCTAGATTTTTACATGGAATGTTGTTCTAAACACCTGAGTTATGATTTTTTTTTATTTACTTATTTATGTGTGTACAGTTAAATATACAGGCAGCTGATAAATCTGGTGGCAAATCAAATGTCACAGCCAAATCAAAATACAGTCCCTGACCATGACTGAAGTTACAACACAATTTCTATAGAAACTAGTGTATGCCTGGCAAAGAACAGCTATACTTAAGTAGAGGCAAAAAGGCCAACCCAGAATACAGTAGTTTCAGTTCTTTTGAATTTTAAAATATTGGGGAATAAAACTGGCAGAGACTGTGCAAGTCAAATATGAACAATCTGCTCTAGAAGTTACTCTGAGGCAGGAAGTGCATGAGCAGATATGTAGAGTGAGTTGTTGACTCACTTGGAGTCCAGGTAATGTTCACTGGAATCCTCTCTATTGATTTTTATTGGGATCCAGATCGAGACTTTTGCTTGGGAGTGAAATAAGAGATGGAATCAATCACAAGCCATTTTCTCTCTTCCAAAATACAGCTTCATTAAATAACAACAATAATTAAACAGATAAGCTTATTGTGGCTTGTTCCATCAGTTTTGTAGATGTGGAGCACATATTTCAGTGTTGCTAGTGTAGTATTCTATTTTACATTTTGCCAATAATTTTTGTATGAAATTCAAGAGGTTTCTTAGATATTCATAGCATAATGTAGCAAGTCATAAATCATTGCTGTGTGGTAGGTAGGAAATGTCCCCAGGACCACAGAAAGAGAAGCAGAATAAGAGGAAAATAAGATTGTGGAGCTGGAATGCTCTTTAATTTCCCTTGTTTTTATGTCCTATACCATTATTTCAGTTATTTCATTATTTCAGTTGAACATTTACATTTTTTTGTGATCATAACTCACAAATAATTGCTGGGTTTATGATCATATTATGTACAATGGAAGTCTGATTCTTGCTTCATAAATGGTACAAATCAGGAGCAGGTTGAAGTATTCATTTTTCATATGTGTATATAAATAAGAAAAGAAATCAAAAGTAATTTATGAAGCAGAATTACCAGTCTAAATTTATTGCAGCTTATTGAATCTGTAGTCTCTAATGTCCCTGGCTTCTGGAATCACATTACTTTATAAAAGCTTTAATTTTCTTTCTTTTAAAAAAATGAAACAAAAATAAGAGCTTTTTTTTTTTTTTTTTTTTGGTCTCCTTGGAATTTATAGCTCCTCAGAGTGGAGAGAAATATTGGAAAGACTTAATGTTTCAAAAGAAGAAAACATAGGAATCCTGACATTTAAAGGTTTAAATACCATGACACTTTAAGGGTTGGGGTGGTGATTTTCTGAGGCATTTGAAACCAGTCTTAGTAATGAATACAGTAATGGATACATTTAATAATGAATACATTTGTGTGCACACAAATGTGTTCATCACAGTAGGACCATATGCATTAAAATGGCTCTAGAGGCCCAATGGACCTTTGTTTGTTTAATCCTGGGACATGTCCATGGAAAGCCAGGCAGGTAAACCAGAAGTTGGTTTCATCATCACAGCTGCATTACACAGGCTGCACAGGCACAGCTTTAGGCAGAGTTTTTTGAAAATTTTGGCTCTTGGTCTGGGTTGTGTAATGCTCAAGCAAAGGTGGCTGAGCTGCCTGTGATGCCAATCAATGAATGAGTTAAAATTGGATTGTGAGACATCTATGTCTAATCCAGTGTTTTGGTAGCTCTGCTGTGGCCATATCAAATCCACTTATAACAACACAGCTATTGAAATGCTGGGTTATATTTACATTTGAGAGGGGAGCGGTTTGTTGGTGTTGCTGTACCTAACTCAGAGTGTGAGATCCAGCATTTGTGCCAGGGCATCTGAAACACCCTGAGCAAAACAAGGTGTTTGGGAGCATGTTCAGCTTGGCCACACTCTGGTGTTATGGCCAGCAGAAGCCACACATCTGAGAAGTGACAGTCTTCCCTTATGCATGGAGTAGATGAACAGCCTAAGAATCCAAACCTAGATTTGTTACATTGACTTATTAATGTATAAATGACCACCTGTGAATCCCAGAGGGAATTTTATTGAAGAAATGTTTGACCTGATTGGCAACTCAGTTTGGAAATTACAGAAAAACCCATCCTCAACTTCAGCAGAATGGCTGGGGAGGTTTCTGATCCTGTTCACAGGAGTGAGGGTAGACCTGGCATCCTCAGTCAGAAAGGGTAAGGTCCACATTAGAGACAAGGCATGAAGATCCCCTGGGAGTAGGACTGGAGCAGAAGGAAGTGAAAATTGCAGATGTACTTTATTGTTGAAATGAGTGTGTATTGCAGATGCTCATGTAAGGAAGAAGGTTTCAATGAAATTCACTTGTTTCTGTCTGCAGCACAGACCTGTGGGGGCAATGGGGAAGCCCAGGTGCCACTTGAAGTAAGGTCAAATGAGAAATTCCATTGTCCAAGTGGAATGGAATGTACAGAAGATGGAAAGCAGATGAGATCTGAGAGCTCCCTAAAGAAGGACAGCTTGTCTTCAGGAAAAAACAAATAAACAGATTCATGATTAGCCATGTTCAGACTAGAGTCATCCCATGTGTTTCCATCATGATAAGCATGTGCTCTTCCCATGAATTTCAGTGGCACGTTCTGTTTTATCTGCAAGCTGGCCTCTCACAAAGCCAAATATTTGAGTGGGACTCGTCCATGGTGTTGGAGGGATCAGATTAGCAAGGCAGGAGTGAGCAGGAGCAGCTGAGTCAATGGCAGAGCTGCCCCCAGCAGCCTGCCAGGACCAGGGACGGGCAGCTCCGCATTCCACTGGGAACGCCGCCAGCCCGGCTGCCCAGGAAAAGGCATGAATTAATGCATGGCTCTGCCGAGGAACAGGGCTGTGCTGGGGCCTCTTGGGAAGGAAGGGAATGCACTGGTCTGTGCTTCTGTTCCCCATTCAAACACAGCTTTTAACCCTGGGGAGCATATAAATACCGGGTTTGTTAACTGAGATGTGTAGGTTGTTATTTTGGGCTGCATCTCCTTGTGGATAGTGCTCTGCATATTTGATGTAAATGGTACAATGGGTCTGGCTCCAAAAGAAATGTGTAGTTCAAGGGATAAATTGCATCTCTGTTCTCAGAGGAGTAAGAGATGCTGCTCTGGTTCAGTCTAATGCAAGCTAATTTCTGCAGAGCCCAGTGTATTCTACTGCTGATGTCTTGCCTTTGTTGGGTTTTGTTTCACATGATTAATTAACCATACTGCTGCTTCCAAGCACCTGAGACCCCTTTGAAGTTGCAGTTTGATCAATTGATATGTGTTGTGCTACAGGTATAAACAGCCTTAGTGTGTTAAACCAACACTTTAAGTAGTTCTGCAGCCAGAAAACTTTCCTAGGGAGAAGTTCTCCCTGCTGAATCATGAATTCATGTTCTAGCAAAGTCTCCACCACCAAATGTTGGCTTTGGTCTTTAAAAATGCATGTTGTTCTAAGCAAATGTATAATAGCTTTTAAGAGACAAAACATGCATTGCCACATGTTTAAGGCAGTTGTATTGGCAAATACAATTCTCCAGAGAGAAGAGAACTGCAGCCTGAAAGGGATCTATACAGTGATTAATAATCTGCTGTAGAAGAGCTTATTGTGAGGGCTATTTGGATATTTTTTCTCTGCAAAGGGCTGAGTATTTGTGATGGTGTAGCTGATCCGTGACAGTGTTGCAGTGCTGAGTGGACATGTTTGTATTTCATGCCAGTTCTCCTGGGATTTGCAGAAATCTGGCTCTGTGCTTTCAGCCATCTGACCTTCTCCTCTTTTGGCAAGGCCAGCTCACCAGTGGGTGCTGCCACCAGGAAAAGAGATGGAGTGTGCACATTGTGCTCCTGCTTCCTCTTCCTCAGCAAACCATGGGAGCAGGAGCACTGAGAGCACCAGGACTCAGAAGAAAGGAAGAGATTTGTTAACAGAATCTGGTAATCCCCACAGGAACATAGAAGGACATAGCAATGTCTGCATTTTCAGGAACTGTCCCTGTAACCTCCATGAGGGAATGGAATCCCACAAGGACAGCACCTGGCTCCCAGCAAGGTCCCCATCTCTGCTAGTGGTGGCATCAAAGACACATATCTTCTGCCCCTGCAATTGCATGGTTATTTCAGCCTTAGACCTGAACCTGAGTCCTGTTCACTAGGTGCTTTAGCCCTTGGATAAAGGTTTCAGACCTACCTGAAAGGCTGATTGACACAGTAAGAGAAAAAACACTCAACCCCCAACACTGCTGGGAGAGCCCAGAGCTGAGTAAAGGAAGGATGAAGTAGCTGTGGATGATTGTGAATACTGAGGCACCCTTCATTTCGTGTGTATTGGTGGCAGACAGAGCACGTATTTCTCCTTTCTTAATTTAATTGAGATAAATCCCCCGTGTCAGCCAAATGAAAGGGCTCCAAGTGTGAGAGAGGAAACCCAGCTCCCTAGGGAAGGGGAGGAGGAGAGGAAGGCAGTCGAGGGAAAGGACTGAGCCAGCTTTCCTTGATCACATTGTGGCACGTGGCTGGGAATCACAGGGTCCCGGTGCTGTCCTCCCATCGGCAGCAGCCATCCACATGTCTGTCACACTCTGACACTGGATCTGCTGCAACTGTTGCTTCAGCAGCTGCTGGCACGTACTTATCATCAGGGCTGTTGAAAACAGAGACAGAGCAAAATGTCATTAAAACTCCAGCTCCAGACACCAACAGAAGAAAAATGGGAAAGTTTTTAAGTGCAGGGTTTGGGATATTTTCTTTAGGATTTTGATTGATTTCAGGTAACAGCCAAAGTAATGAAACAAAATATAGTTAGCAATGTGTTCTGTTGTTCCTGCATGGATTTATTTCTTCCTATTTCTTGCACTCTGCCATAGTATGAAGGTGTGCAGGAGCCCTGTTACTGCTGGTGGGACACAGGGCGTGGGCAGCAAGGTCACTGATTGGTGCTGTTGTGTCTCAGCAATGATGGAGTTACATAATTATGTCCGTCAGGGACCCTTTTTCCTTTTGCATATTGCTGAGGGACTCTCACAGATTTGCCTTGTTTACCTTGGCCACTTTGGTGGCAGGGCAGGCTCTGGTTGATACCTGTTTGTTTCTGCAACTCTCGCCTCCTCCCGTGGCCAGCTGTGCCCCCTGCCCTGCTCTGATTATTTTCCTTCACACTAAATAGTTTTGATTCACCGTCAGAGCCCTTTATTTTCACCATGCCTTTGTTTACTGAGATTAAGGAATGCACTCAGAGGCAGAGTAATACAAATAATTGCAATTTTGGAGAAACTAGTCCCCCAGTTTCCTGAGATCTCAAGATTCCTGCCCTGCCTGCTTTGTACCAGCACACCCAGCTCCCATCTTGTCTTGGTTTAAACCCACAGCCACTCTCACTGCTACTGAATATTGCACTTGAATAGAAGTCAGTGCCTACTCCAAAAACTGTTTGCTGGCTGTAAAGTTTCAGGTTTGTGCTGGGGAGTTACTTTCATACAAACTCCAAGACTTTGTAGGGTGGAAGAACTTGGCACAATCTGTGTTTGGAATAGGGCTGAGAACTCTTTTGGCATCCCTGAGGTGGATGGGGCTGAGGCAAATGCTATCACAAATCCCACACTTGGCTCCACATAGTGTGAATACCTTGGACATAAGTTGTGCAAGGCCAGTGGCCAGCCATGTGATAGTCCAGAGATCTCAGCTGGCCTGGGCTGGTGTTCAGCTTGTACCAACCTCTGATACAGCTGAGTTGTTCCAAGCTGGATTCTGTTCAAGTTCTACAGAACTTCATGGATGCTTCATATTCAATCCTGTATCGAGAAAAAGCATCAGTACCAGCTGCCTTCCCCAAAATGGTGACTGAATTGCTTTTACAGTGGTCAAACTTCACCACTTTCAGTGGTTAAACTACATCTGTTTAATCAATGCAATAGTTGGGTGTTGTTTTTTGGTTTTTTTTAAGGGAAAAAAAGGCTTCTTTTAGCCACAGCTCTACAGTGTGGTGGAACAAGTGGTGCAAATGAACTGCTGAAGCCTTGTTGTTCCAAAAGCCCATAAGGATAAATCTTAGGGGAACTTATGGAGAGCCATGACCATTATTCTGTACCCTGCAGCCCTCTATTGCAAGGAGAACATTGCAAAAATGTCTGATATTCCATTTGTAGTCAATCTGAAACTTGTGGTTGATAGGGTTAAGGATCTCATGCTGTCTCTGCAGTATGGAGGTATTGAGAACATACCTCAGGAAAAGCAGCCTCAAGAAAGCAGAGGATGTGGTTTTCTTGACAAGTGCAATCTCCTAATCTTATGTCCTCTGAGTCTGGATTGTGAGGACTAGAAACCAGTCCCCTTTTCTAACTGGTTTTTGTAAGACCTGGCTCAGCTCATGTGCTGTCAGCCACCAACCCTCATCTGGGTGTCTCTTTAAAACCAGCTGGTCTTTTACCACCTGATTCATTTGTGTTCAGCAGCAGCAGCAGCAAACTCCCAGCATCAACTCCCAGTGTTTCATAAACTTGGGTAATATGTAGAGGTTTACTACCTGCAGAAGTGCCTGAGAATTTGTCACAGTTTGTGGAGGCAGGTTCAATCTAAATGGCTTCCTGAGCAGGAGCCCTGGGTGTCTCAGGGATATTCAGACACTGAAATAGCAATGCACTTGTCCCAGAGCTGCCAGTGCTTCGAGGAACAGGTTGCAGCACTTCCATGCTTTAACGACTGAAAGCAACCAGCTTTCCACTAAAATAGTTACTTGTTACAAAGAAAAACAACTTATAATTTATTTTCAGGAATGAGGTCAAAACAGTGCAGCTTGGGAGGGAAGTGGCGGGTGCAGCGGGTTGGTGATGAGATGAAAAGCTAGAAAGCTTTTCCCTGCTAGGTTAAATCCAGCTTTGTTCAGCAGTGACTGAAATCTTTTATCATTTGACAGTTGTTCCCCGTGGCCTTTGCAGTATTGGCTTTGCTCCCTAACATCTGAGTCAGTTCTTGCATCAGCAGCCCCCTGCTCAGCTGCACAGGGCTGGGGCAGGCTGGCAGGGGAGCATCCGCTGGCCTGGCTGGCATCACACATGTCCTGTGAAGAGACCTTCTGCTCTTCAGAAGGGTTCAGGTTGAATGAACTTCCTTCCAGGTTTGAAGCCCTGAACCCTGGCTGTTTCCAGCCGTCTCAGTGGGCAGGGTGGTGGCGTGGAGCTTGTGGTGATCATCTGCTCCAAGCTGAGAGCAGCATTTGAGAGGCTGTGCCAGGGCTGTCGCTGCAGCCTCTCCAATTGCTCCATCTGGTCCTGGCTGGGGGAGTCATCCCTTCCCCAGGAGAGCTGTTCCTGCCCTCAGGTGCCTTTCTCACAGCCTCCTCTGAAGCTATGTGTGCACAGATTCTCACAGGATTAAAGCCTTAACTAGAAGAGCTTCCAAGTCTTCTGTGCATTTCCTTTCCTTGCCCACTGCAGAGTTACAGAAGACAACAGGGCAGTCAGGCCTGTGTCCACAGGCTGCTCTCTAATGCAGAACTTTGTGAGTAATCAGCTTTCTTACTGATCCATCTCAAGTGGGAAACACTGGGAGCAGATACTTGAGGGCTGTCAGTCCATGCTTCTTTTCTCTGGCACGTTGGCAGGTCAGAACTGCTCCTGCAATTGCTCCCCTTTTAGTGTATTAACATTCACATTGTAGACACTGTCTGCATCTCTCATGGCCAAGATTCTGGATACTGTGTTGTCCCTAATCAGAGAGGCTGCAGACTTCAAGGAAGAGCATCTGCAAATGTACCTGCCTGGAGATGTGCCAAGTTTTATCCTGATGCAAAGGAAATGCCAAACAGTCTGTTCACCTTTTGAGATTTTTATGGCTGCTGGTTATGCCTGGCTTCTTCAGCTTCCAGTGAGCCTGTCCTGGAGGTTTGCACCTGGCTGTGTGTGAGCAGACATGGCTCAGCTTCCTGAGTCCAAGGATTGAAGTGATGCTGTGAAACCCCTACCCCTGGGATATCCCCCTGGAGTATTAACTTGAGTGGGAAATGAGGCTGGGTTGGTGTGTCAGTGTGAACTGCCTGTCCACAGCTGATGCTGGTGTACAGGAATGGGATCAAAGTCTCTGGAGACTTAGGGAGACACCTGCAGAAGATGAGAACTGGGGTGATGGAGAGGAGCAGAATGAAAGGGCAGGGGTAGATCTGTTTAAGTACATCACATTTCCCCCTGAGCCAGGGGAATCTCTGGCATGGAGGTGTCCTCTGCTCCAACAAGCCTGCTGTTGAGGTATTCATTCTCAACATGCCGAGTCCTTTTGGCTCCTATGTTTTCACTTGCTTTATAGCAGGATGACAGCTCTAGGGGGTAGAACAAGCCAGGAATGTGACTTTTGCATGTGCTGGAGGCACACTGTAACAGTGACCTGGGATGGGCTCTGGGGTGAAGCTGGATGACAGGGGAGGGAAAGGATTTCCTGGAGATGCAAAGTGCCTGACTAGCCCTTGGAAAAATGTGCTCTGCCAAAGGGCTCTGTGCTCTTTCCTGCCAGAGGTTTGCAGCACCACAGGGCTGGGTGTTGAGAGGAGGTATCAGCTGTAACCTGCTGGGCAGCCAAGCAAAGAAACCCAACCTGTGCATGCTTTTGGGGACTGGTCTTGCAGGCACTCTGTTGACTTGGTAAGTGGAGGAGATAGGTCTAAATCAACCTTCATGTTGAAGATGAAATTGCAAGAAAAAAGTAAATGTGTGAGGAATTCCTCTAACTTATTCTTGTATTGTCGGTCTGTACTGGTCCTGAAATGGAGAGTCAGATATGACATTTCAGCAGGAAACATGGAAGGGAGAGGAGAGGGTTGGTCTGAAGAAGAAGGAGGCAGATTAGGAGTGAAGAAAGCCTATATGGCTGGGTAGGCACAGGCCAACCCTGTGCCATGTAGTTGGTGCAGAAACATCAGAAGTGTTGCAGACAATAGAAGCACTTGGCAACAGAGATATGAAATCACACCAGGTGCTGGTTGATCCAATGCAATGGACATCACTGAAATGTTATCCTCTCCCATGAGTTTGAATTTTATTCATGGGCAGGTAAGAAGAATAAGATGATGGAGTTTAGCTTGATAGGTTCATTGAACATCCCAAGTTGAGTTTTTGTCCATTCCATGTAACTGATATTTATCCAGGTATGAGTTTGAAATTCCCTTTAGGCTAATATCAACAAAACAGGGATTCATTTCTGGCTGAACTCCTCAAGTAAGATGTGCCCAAGTGTTCATGGCTGTCTTGGGCAGGTAGCATGCTTGCTAAGCCTGTTTGAGCCTTCACAGCTGTGGCAACATCAGCATCTAAAACTGTGGATGTATCTTTTGGTAACCCTTGGATAACTTCTTGGGGTACTTGCTGGCTCCATCCTGAAGTTTAAATGTACAGATGTGATATTGCTGCTCCTCAGCCTCATTTCATTTCTGGGTATCACAACAGTACTTTATTGGCAAGAGTGTGAAGAGTCACAGCAAGAGGACAAGGCTTAATTTGATTTCAATCTTACCCAGTTTCTGTACTGGGAAAAGAGAATAAGATGGTACATTCCTCATGTGTGGGCAGTGTGGACTTGCCAGTGGTTGATAAATACATCCCAGTTCAGGGCATTGATACACCTGTGGGTTTGGTCCATGGCTATGCAGCTGTCTTTTCTCCTTTTTCCTCCCTTGTGCCTCAACCAGATCCTAGATGAACAACTCTGTCCAACAGGAGAACTTGGCTATAGTTTTCTGTACAGTTCCAGGGGTAAAAACCAGCAATGCCACTGTACAAAGTGATTCTGCTTTGCTCCTGGCCCCTTTCCCACTGCTGCCTACCTGTGCCAAGAGGAGTGTTTGTGCTGCACTGGAAAACCAGTCAGAACTAACCAGAGGAGGCCTGAGGTTCTTTGTCATCCACATCACCTTGAGATCTAATTGTGAAAGGCAGAAGAAAGCTGGTGCTGTATAGATCATTTCAAAGGAAGGGGAGGGCAGGTTCTGTGCCCTGGTGTCTAGAGAAAGCAGCAATTTACTGCACTAATGTTCTGCTAAAAGCACCATCCAGTACCAGCTAAGGCAATGGAAATTATCCTAGCAAGTGGCATAAGGAGCAGGAGCAGTCCCACAGCAATTTATTTTCAATCAAACAAGAGCCATGAAGTCATTAGTTATTTCTTCAGAAGGCTTTGGTAGGTGTGCTAGAGAGCCCTGTGCTGTCTCTGCCGTGCCATATGTGCACAAAAAGATTAATTCCCAGGTTAGCAAGAGAGGAATTATGATGAGGCACAGGTCTGAGTCAGACACAGTGGGAAGAGGCAAATGCCACAGGCTGGAGCAGTGCTTGGACTCTTGCTGAATTTTGAAAAGAGCTAGAATGAGAGATTTTTCTTTCCTTTTAATAAAAGAAGAAAAGGTTTTATAAAAAATTATTATCAGAAGCAAAGAACTGTTAAATTATGGCTTCTCTCTTTAGCTACAGCTTTCCTGAGGATTTGGAGTACTTTGCAAATATTTAATTACTCGCACATCAGTGCCCTTGTACATATTGCAGAAAATAAACAAAATTAAACTGTGCCGTGAGGCTGGCATTCCAGCTGTACCTCTGGTGCTATTACTGGCACCTCTGGAGCTATTCTGTTCATTGCAAGAGAGGAACTGAGGCTAACATAATCCGATAAATTAAATAGAGAACAAGTCCTGGGGCCTGAGTCCTGAAGTCTCTGCTCTGACAGCCTTATATCCTGCTATTCCCAATCTTGGGAAACACCACAGTCTGATCACAGCCTTTAGCTGTGTGCACAGTACAGTGCACATTCCCCTGGCACCAGCCCTGGAGCTGTCATGCTTGCCCTGCAAATAGATGCCCTACTGGTCTTTATGTGCATTAATATTCTGTGTCTCAGTTACACAGCAAGTGGATGTACTGTGCAGATGAAATCACCCACAGGGATTTCAGTGGGGTTCTGCAGGCTCTTATCTAGACTGTTCTTCTCATCAGCTTGCACCTCTAATGACACATTTGTAAGACATTTTGAGCATTTTTTTTTTGATTCCACGGGGCATTCCTCTCCTTTAGTGTGTTACAGAAATAAGGTATGTGGTTAAGGTGCTGTTTTATTGCAAGCAAATCTTTGCCTCAATTACTTCATTTTTTAAAAATGTACACTGGATGAACATATCATAAATCATAGGTGAAGCAACAACCTACCCAGTTCTGCAACCCCTCAAGTAGCTGCTTTTGAAAAGCTGACATCACATAGTGCAGTGATTAAATATGAAATCCCTAAATGTGAAATTAAGCATCAGAGCAAGTAAGTAATTGCTTCCAAACTTGTCTTTGTATATTGTGCATGCAGCATTCCTTCTCCCACCTTTCCCCTCTGATTTCCCTCCTTTTTTCCTTTTCCTGTGTAAATGCAAACCCTTCAGGGCTGCAGCCTCTGTTTTCTGTCTGTCCATGAAGAGCTCTGTGCACAGCGGGTGCTCCAGAAGCAGAAAGGAGCAGTGGTGGTGGTGGCTGTGCTTTGGGAGCTTTGCTGGGCAAAGCAGGGAGAGAGGCACAAAGCAGTTCTAGCAGCCTCTGGCAGAGGGCAGGGTGATGGAGGGACAGGCAGTGCTGGCCTTAGTAATGCTGAACAAGTGTGGAACACAGTGACATGTCTAAACAAGTCTAATACATAGTCTGTATCTAGAAGCCAAACTATATTTAACTGTTCTAATCCATATTTTACTGCTTAGTTGTTTTTCTGCAAATTTTGCTGTTTCTTCACATGCTTAGTTGTTTTTCTGTGTATTTCTTAGTTTAGACCAATGTGTATAACAAGTGCACGAGATGAACCATTTTTAAAAGTTTTTCTACAACTTGTTGAAACCCTTCAAGGCCACTGAAACATGAATTGTGCTAAATCAAAAAGAAAGAACTAAGAAACAAAACGCCAGAATTAAAAGACCCAAAATAAAGGTGGGTTGTGAAGTTCTGGACAGCAAGCAATCATCATACCTGAAAAGCTCGTGCAAAATGCATGAACAGCATAAAAACACCAATCAAGAAATGTGTGATGGCATAAACATCATGAACATTAAAATGTATAATTAAATCTAAAATTGAACAATAAATCAGCTTCTGCATAATCATATTAATTTTCTGTCCAGAAGTCTTGTTTCTCCAGCAGCCACCAAAGTATTTCCAAAGACGGGCAGCTCTCAGCTTTCTGTAATGCCAGGGGAGCATTTAGCTCAGCTTGGCTGAAAACAGAGAAAACCCTGGATAGGACAATAGAGGTTAATGTGGAAAGCGCTGTTAAATGCCCGCCTGAGCATCCCGCCTCTTTGCTAGAATAGAAAACAGAAGTTATTTCGGTGAGGGCTCCGAACACGAAGTGCTCAGTGGGAGTTTGAGTGCAGGGGGTGTCTCAGGTGAGCAGAGGGGTCGCGCTGCAGGAGCCGTGCGGATCCACCGCTGCTGCTGCGGGGCCGGGCGGGCAGCGGCTTCTGCTGTGCAGCGCAGTTTGGATGGAAAGGAGTGGCTGATTTTCATTTTGGTGACTTTTTAGATGGGTTTCAGAGCGCTGCGCAGTTCGCTTTTGTTCTAAGGCAGCGGCTGGGATGTCACATCCCGGCATCCCGGCTCTGTCCTTCGGGACATGGTCCTCCTCGGCTCCTCCTGCTCTGCTATCCTGGCCAAAGTGAAAAGCTGATACCTGCAAACTTCTAGACCCCGTGTCTGTGGGTGATGGATGCACAGGAGGGTGAAGCATCCTTCACTCATGTGTGTTTCTCGTAAAGATTCGTGCCCAAACCTCCTTCTCCTGCTTCTCCAGGATGTTCCTCCATCTCTGTTAATTCATTTCTCCTCTCACTGGCGCTTGTGCTGGCAAGGCACACGTTGTCTGTGTTTTTGAGTCTTGGCCGCAGCCATCTGGTGTCTGACGAAGTCTTGGTGCTGAGTCTCTCAGTATAATTACCACGCCGAGTTAATTATTCGTGCCAGCCCAGGCACTTATTCAGTGACTACCTCAACCATTACCAGGACCTCTTCATTCATCACCTGTCAGGCTGTCCAACAGCAATGGAATGTGCATTTGGCCGTCTCAAAAAGAAGCCATTCTTTGCCATCAAGCTTGTGAGTGATCCCTTTTTCTTTGCTCTGAATTATTTGGCCGTGGTCTTTTCTCCAGTATTTGCAAGACAAAGGAGAAGCATTGGCAGAAAATTAGTAGTTAGAAGCCAGGCTGGAACCTTGCTGCCGATGAGAACTAGAAAAAGCCCATCGGAGGGATATTCAGGCTGATCAGAATTTCTGATCTTGTATCTCATGTGGTTATTGCTTTATGAGCTGACATAATTTGTCAAGTCTCTCCAGATCTGACACGTACATTTAACAAATGTAGGACAACCAATGTGTGGCTCTGGGCAAGATGGAAGATCCTTTGTCTAATCAACATTGCAGGAGAGGTCTTCAGTAAACCCCTTCAAGGATACAGCATCATCTTTTTTAAAGGATACTGCCAAGAGTTTCTCCTGATCAGCCTTTCCTTGTAAAGGGGCCTTGAGATCTTCAGAAAGAAAAGCAATTCTCAAAACCTTGCTAATTAAACTCTTCAGCTCCTGATTTTCTCAGTTTTATGAGGAAAAGGTGTTACATTGCAGATTCCACAGATACAAGTGTGGTTTTGGCACATAAATAGACCACAAGTGGAGTAGAACAAGCTGAATTTTGGATACCAGTGAGGCTTTGTCTTTAGTTTTATAAAGTGAAGTAGCATCTGAAGCAAAAGCTGGAGCTTTCAGGGTCAGGTACTTCTATGGCTGAGACCACTGAAGAAGTGGTTTCCTTTACTACTACTACTGTCCAAACTACTATAAATAAATTAGATTTTTTTTTTAGATTTTTTTCTTTTTTTAAGTTTGAAAAAATATACATTTTCCTGTGAATTTTTAGGCATATGATATATTAATCACTTAAGAGGAGTATTTTTATATTCCTCTGATTCATGAAAGGATCAGAAATGTGATTTTGGAAACGAGTTAAGTTTCCCATTGAGTGGTGTACCCAGTACATGGAAAGCCATGGAGCTGTTAAAGTAAGATTGAAACAAATATGTTTGCTAGTGCAGCTGGGGTAGGTGCTGCTCAGCTGGAACCAGGGAGCTTGGAAGGGCTGGAAGGCCTGGCCATTATATGGGTTGATGCAGTGTCAATCACAAATAAACTGTAGGGTTCAAAAATAGGAGCTGGAATTCTTATATGCTGGGAGGCACCTGAACTGGTGTGTAAGTGGCAATGTTAAATAAAATAGGAAATTTCCTGGGCAGTATCCATGGGGTTTTTTTTTTGTTTTTTTTTTTTTACAATAACTCTTCAGATTTACTCTTCAGATTTAATTTACTATTTTTTAAACTAATGGGTATTTTACAGCATTTAATGCCAGTGTCACCTGTACTGTTTGGATGGAAACTGGCAGTAGCCATTTACCTGCTCAGGGGTTCAGAGCTTTACTGCCATTAAGTGGCATTAAACCTAATTTCACATAATTTGCATTGATTTGCTTATGTGTCAGAATTAACATAGTATTGTGTCTGAAGAGTGAATCAGCTTAATGAACCAGCAGCTCAACTCAGATTCACTTGTGCTGCAGGGTACTTAAAATTCAGCAGCCACAGCCTGCCGCCTTCTCTGTTTCACTGCCAGCTGAGAATGCAAATGAAAGGACAACGTTGTCCTGGGAAAGAGTCAAGACAAAAAGTGTCACATGGAGACACTGCAAATGGAAATTCCTTTTGGGGTTTTTTTGTTTTGGTTTTTTGTTTTGTTTTTTTCTGAGAAGTTTCACTCTAAATGGTAAATGAATATGTCCCTATATATAAACTGAGAAAACTATTTTAGCCACAGTTTTACATATTAGTGTTATTATTTGCTTGATCAGGTACAAGATGAGAGAATACTGAAGTGTGATTCGTAGGAAAAGTGCAAAGAGCAATTTCATTTTCATGGCCAGTAACTCTCTCCAATTTCAGCAACTTAAGCACACAAATGTAAAAGTAAAATTTTGAGGGCAGGCTGCTGGCTCCATCCTTAGGGCCCTCAAGGGGAGTGTGACTCTTATTACTGTCACCCTGAAGCCAAACCTCTGTAAAGGAGTGTTAGCACATCCCTGAAATCCCTTGCAGCATCCTATGGGGGCAGGTGGCTCCAAAGGTTCATGGGGGCAGCAGCTGTTTTTTGTTTCTGGAAAAGGGTTGATGAAAAGGGAGGCTTTGGCAGGAATCACTGGACTGTGAGCATCCTGCCTCCCAGAAACCACCAGATGCATCCTGCCAGGTCAGGCATGAAATGTAGGTGACAGAACTCATTGTGGGTGTCACCCTGGGAATGTAGGAAATGCAGGAGGGCATCCACCCTTCTTCCCCTGGGAGTACATGGATGAGAGCACAGCACTTCATCCTTTCCTGTTATGTATCAGTGGAGGGCTGCTTTGGATCAGAATGCCCAAGTACATGGGTGACAAACTTCATGCTGTGCAAAATAAGGGCTTTATTTAAGAGAAATTGTTGTCATTACCTAGAGAAACAAGTGAAGGGAGCAGCATGGGTTTTGTATGTCTCCACCAGCTGGTTCTGGGTGTGCCTTGAGCCATTCCAGCAGCACTTTTGGGGGCTCTTGCATCCAACCCACGATGCATGCCTTGATCCCAGCTGAAGTTGCTCAAATAGGGGCACAGAGCTGAGTCCTGGGCCATCCCTGAGTGCTGTCCTGTCACAGGGGAAAGGCAGCTGGAGACAGCCCCATTCTGCTCAAAGTCTAGAGCTATCTAGTTCTGCCAGGATCTCACGTACACGTTCCATGTAAAGTTGTAATAGGAAAGTTGTTTTGAACCACATATTCATGAGAATCTCATGAATATTCTTATTCATATACATAATCAGTTAAGCAAATATAGTACTTATGATTCATCAATTCAGAGACCACAAAGTTATCCTCTTTTTTGCTCTTGTTTTGTCCCAAGAAAGGTAATGTGAGAATGAATCAGAACAAAGCAAAACTCTTGGATTTTTTTTCAGAACTGGATAGAGTTAATCAATAGGAAATACAAAATCTTTGACTCATCGAATGTTTTGGGTTGGAAGAGATCTTAAAGATTATCCAGTTCCAACCACAGAGGACAAGCCCTTTTGTTAGCCAGAGACAAGCTGCTAGACCTTTTTCTCTCTTTTTAATTTTTTTCTATAATTCTTTTGTGCTATTAAAAAAGGGATAGTTCTTTAGCTTCATAACATGCAAACACCACATTTTGTTCATATTGTTACCAGAACTAGTAGGGTTTGTAGCCAATGTCAAAGTTTGGTTTTTCCCCCAAATCCTGCACGCATCCTGAATTGTTTCAGCTTTGTTTTAGAAGAATCCTGAATTGTTGTCTGGTTTTCTCTGTTTAATTGTTTTAAGTGCATTCTCCCAAATAAAACAGTTTTAGCCATGGGATATAGTTGTTTCTTTTCTCTTCACTGGATTACTTCTGCGGTAGTAGAGCAGGGCACCTACTGCATGTACAGATAACAATATATTTACACCAGTGCTGCTGTTCAGTTGTCAGTCTAGTAGGACTGAAGTTAATACAAAGTCCTGTTACTCCTGAACTGATTTTGCTCTGGAGATATATTACAGATTTTCATTCTTTGATGTGAAAGGCTTTTAGATTAGACTGCATAGGGTTTAGGGTTTTGGGCTGTATCACAGCAGCCAAAAATATTTTGTTGTAATGTTCATAAAAAATTAAGCATTTCCTATGTGATTATGACTTCAATCTCAGTATTGTACAAATGTAATTAACAATAATGCTATGAGGTTGGCTTCTAAAAGATTGAAAAGCTTAATTACATTAATTTTATCTAGTACCCTGCAAAATAATTATATTTTCCCCTCCAACTCTGTGCAGAACCTGAGTCACAGACAAATTGGATCTCAGATATATTAGGGTGTGCCTCACAGTGAGTACTTTATGTTTGGTTATGTCTGGTTAGAACAAACAGTTCTAAGGCTCAGTGTGCTGGGGTCACAGATGCTCTTCATCCATAAAATCTCATGCCAAGTATCCAAGGCTGGCATCCAAAAGCAGATTCACCACCACTGAACATTCTTATAGGATGGAAGCCACACACTGTCTGTCCTGCCTAGGCTGCTACATGTCTGTGAGGGGGTGACAGTAGTTTTCCCAGGGTGTAAGAGATGTTACTTCCCTGGTCCCATTTGATCCATGTCCCTGTGTCCTACAGATGTCCTCTGCACTTGGCAGCCCAGCCTTGCTCAGCTGCTGAGTGTGTGGTTCCTGTATGTCTGGTAAAAGCTCTTCTGGCAGAGCCTCTCCTCTTCCAGAGCACTGGAAATGGTTCTTGTAGACTTGCTGAATACATTAGCACACAATGAACACATCCCAGCAACAAGACTTGAAGATCTAATGGTGTTTTTCTCCCTTTTAGTGGTTTTCCATTTGCATCGATTACAGCTCTCTCAACTCCCAATCTGAGCACTCAGGGAACATTTGTTCCATAAAAACACAGAGGAGCATCTTCCCCAGAACTGCTGATTTAAATTTGTCTGTAAGCAAAAACTGAACAGGCAGGTTAGGTGTCCTTTCAATCCTAAAGGAAGTAGAACAGTCTCCAGCCTCCATGAAATGAGCAGGGGTTGAGGACATTCAAAATGCCAGGGTGGTTATTCTTGCCTCATTCCATGGCATGTCACATCTGCCAACATCTGTACCTGCCCCCAACCCCAGTCTCCTCTGGGCCTGTGGGGTTGCTGCTTGACTGGCAGAGCTGCAGGGATCCTTAAAAATCAAATTAAATGGAAGTCCAGCTGCAAGTTTGGAAAAGGACCAAAGATAGGAACTGAGTAGGGGGTCCTTTTTGATTCCAGCAAAGCTCAAATTTATCAGTGAGAATTAAGATTTTCTTTGAAAGAAATAAATACACTACTCTGTACCACTAAACCCTCTATTAATAAAACATATTAGAGCCTAATTATTTTGCAGGTTTCATGTTGAGTGACTATTATTGTAGAGTTAATTCTCTTATTATGTAAAAGCCATCAAGAAGGGTTGTTTTCAAAGAAGAATAATAGGTAAAGAACAGTTACTCATATTACATGTTAATTCCTTTAAACACAGAGTATGCTAACTCTTCCCCAGATATGTCAGGAGTAATAGTTTCTTCAAGTACGAGATCCCTCCCTGAGTTATTGGATGTCCAGTGTTCCAAGTCTAGGAATTTAGGAAAAAGCCCTTGGTGCAGTAATCTCTGGTGGAGCCCTGAAAGCTCACAGCAAGGAGCCAGATTTACCATGAAAATGCAACATTGTGCTCTCAAACACTCCTTTGAGTGGCCTGGGATTTTGTGCTCATTAACCTGTTCTCTTTTGATGGGCTTGAGTCCCCTTTGGACTAACTGATCATCTACATAAATCTATGGAAGCACAGGAACTTAACCAAATTCACAGGTCTTACAGCTCACTTGAAAATGCATATCCTAGTTCAGCCTCATGTTTTTATGCATCTGTTCTGATTTATGCTGACACCAAAGAACCACCCTTGGTTTGCTGATGTACATGTAACCAGAAACACAGATGTTGGAACCTGAATTTTCTGACTGGTGGTGGATGTCTGCTGGTCCTTAAATGGGAAATAAACACAGCTCAAATCTGTTTGTTCACAATTCAGAGCTGCCCTAGGAACGTAACCAAAAATACAGCTGGGGTACATACACATGTCAGATAAAAACAGGGTGCTCACAAGAGAAATTATCTGCTGCTGACACTGATTTTTGACAATAGATAAGATCAATCTTTCTCATCAAAGGCAGCTGAAAACAATTTTAGTTTGTACAAAGGCTGTACAAGAGCTTTACAGAAAGCAAACTGAGGCTTAGGAGAAATATGCCCTGCTCCTTTTTGTCTCTGCTCCTAATTGTATTTTAACTGCTGGCTGAGATACTGCTAAAATAATGAAAAAGAAGAAAAAACAACCATGAAAACAACCTGATCTTTGGTCATTATTATTGTTCACAGCCTCTGGCCTCTCCTCCTCTCCATCCACCCCAACACAAGTGACCAAGCAGCCCACGTTCCCCCTGGAATCCTACAGGCACGAGCCCGAGAGACTGGAAGCGCGGGCTCCCTGCTGCTCGCCCCCGGACACGGGGCAGAGACACCCCCTGCCCCCATCACAGGGCACAGCCAGGCCTCCTGTCATGACACCAGCTCCCTGTGCTACCTCAAAACCAGTAAGTGAAGCTTTTGTACAGTTTTGTACTGGGAAATGTGCGGGGCTGTGTGTGGGCTGTGTCTTGTGCTGCAGCTGATGGGCTGCAGTGTGTGTGTCCGTGCTGTGGGACAAAATGAGAACAAGGTTTTTACTTTAGTTTACTTCAGATTTTGGCTGAAAGGGCATTTGGAATTCAGAGGTGGTTTATCCCTTCTGATTTACCCAAATAGTAACTAATCTTTGCACTACTTTGTAATGGCTTCATATCTCGGGATACACTGCTGAGATGCCACCCCAGAGGTGGATAAAATTTTATTTAAGATTTTCTTTCATCTCCCTTAAGATGAGCTGATGAGAGAGTTAGCAGCCAAAGAGAGCATATAAAAAAGAAATTCACAGTCTGAGCTGCAGGGGTTCTGAGTTCCTGCTGCCTCTGGAGTCTGGGATGACTGGGACAGTTGGTGACTAATAGCACAAGTTGCTATCACACCTCCTGCCCCAACTCAGAGAGTAGAAAAAGAAGGGCAGCACTACCAGGGCATTTATCAGCCTCCCACATAGCAAAGGTGTCTTTATAAGAGTGGTTTCTTCAGTTCCTGGTGATGCATGAACTCAGCAGTTCCTGGGAGCACATCAATTCCAGCCTCTGATGTTCTCCAGTTGTGCACAGCTCTGTGCCTCCTCCCCTCTCTTGGCAGCCTGAGCCTCTGAGGCATCACTCTCCTTTTCTTTCCGCTCTGCCTTTTTGCCCCCTTTTCCTTTTGTGTTAATTCATTCATATTGCCTGTATCTTTCAATTTCTCTGACTCATGGAACCAGCAAACCTTGATCTATCACCAAACTATCCTGCACCTGTCTTGCCCAGCTTTTCTTCCTTCCCCACCCCCACCAAAATATATAATCTACAACATTTTTTTGTATCTAGAAATCTAGAACTGTAAAGGGCATACAGGTTCATGAGGTCAGTTCCTCTGTTGAACAGCTAAAAGTTCTGTTTCATTCCAGCTCTCAGTAATTTATTTAAAAGCAGGAAGTTTCCTCCCACTCACCCATGGGAAAGCTGTTCCAGGGTCTGGACACAGTAACACAGCAATCCCAAAACCTTTTTACTTTCGTGTGAGGTACCTCCAGTAGCAGCAGCTGTTGTGGTGCTGAAAGCTTTTGGGTCCTGGATCAGAGTTCATTTGCTGCTTTCAAGTCATTCACACACACCCCATAAAGCACCTGCCCTATTTTGGGGGCCCCTTCTGTAAAGGTTAGGAAATCTCTGATTTTCAACATAATTTTTTCATAACTAAGGTTATAACTACTTGCTTTTATAATTAATGGCCATTTTCATTCATTGTTTGCTACATCCTGTTGTACCAGTAGCCAACCTTTGTTTTTTTTAGATGAAGCAAGCCAAACTTTCCCTACACAAATTACACAAATTACAGACTTTCTGTTTTTCTGCTATGCAAAAGTAAATAATTGAAGTATTAAATAAGTCCTACATTTATAGTTAGGGAACTCCAGCAGTAACCTTTCTCAGCCAGCTCCCTGCCTTTCCATGTCAGTATATTCTTGGGATACAGAAATTATTAAACTGAAAGGTTTGTAGCATACAAAAATATTTTGGGTAGGTTTCAGTCAATCAGTCATATTATTTGCATATGAATGTGTTCATCTGTTATGTGTTATGCAGCTACAGAAGAGTCTTTTGTACCTGTTAGAATAGAAGTGAGGAAACAGCATAATCTTAGCACATTCCACTGACTGAAAGACTGAAAAGTTTGTTTTGTTTTTGATTATTTGCTGATTCAGACAACATGAAGTTGAGAAGAAGATGCCAGAATAAAGAAACAGAATTCTCAGCAGGTTTTTATGAATAGTTGTGGTTGTATATATGTACAAGAGAGAGTCTGGGGGGGGAAACTCAGAATGCTGAACTCAATTCTCTCCTGTTCAGAAGATACAGAAATATGTGGGATGTGTAGCACCTGATTGTCTGGTACCCTCTGTACTAATTTATGTCTGAGAGCAGTGAGTGTGCAGGGCTGCCAGTGAATCATTAGGGTTCTGGTTTACTTGGCAATAAATGTCAGCAGCCACAGAGCAGTGAGGAACAAAGCTCTGGAGGTTTAATTTTCAACAGAGACTGGATAGAGAGATTAGATTTGCCATTCTCTTCTAGGAGGAGAAACTGTTAGAAAGGCTGAGCTCCTGCAGAAGGACATGAATCTGAAGCTGATGACTGTTCTCTCACTCTTGTGTATTTTGATCCCTGCAAATTATTGACCCAACATTCCTTTGCAAATACAATAGCAGTAGACAAACATTCTCTACTTGAGTACTGTGTTTCAAACATTTCATTTATTCTGAGCTGTGTGTTAATAAATACAGTATTTCACAATCATGTGCCATAAACAAATCTCTAAGAGGCAAACTCAATTTTTCTTTGCTTACATCACTATTTGCTGGCAGAACAATTTCAGTTATTTTAAAAACACACTATAAATTTTAGGATAAATGGTTTCATAGCAGCCATGCTGTTAAGTGATCTTTTCAATGATATGAAGATTCTATGTTGACATGTGAAATGAGAAGTTGACTCTCGTATACAGAGCTCTGTCAACTTAAATCTCATGTACTTATTACTTGACTGGTAATGATAATGTGTGAGACCCCAAAATTATTATAAATTATTCATGATTGCTATGTATATATTGCTGTAGGAAAGATAAACCCTTGGACCCAGACCTGGAAATATTATTAAAAAAAAAAAAAAAAACTAAAAAAAAACCTGAAGAAAAGAATATTATAGGAAGATATATAGTATCAGGACTTGGAATTAATCTTAGCCCATTTTTATAATTAATGGCATTTGAAGCTGTTTCTGAAATTGTTTTTTACCTGTCTGAGACTTGGGTACAGAATGGTTAAATCTGTTCAGTAACAGAGAAGACATGGAGGGAAGAATAAATATACTTATTTCCCAAAAGATGTAACCAAAACCTTTCATCCTTTAGTAGCACTTCCAACAGTGGATATTTTCACATGATTTTTAAGCCTTTGGCTCTGGGGAGGGGAATAAATAGTGGGAGACAGTTTTTGAGAGAGGGGAATCCTCTTTCAGCAAGTATCATCCCACCAGAGTACACAGAGCTAAGCAGTTAACCTCTTGCTAAATGGATGTCTGTGGTAATCACCAAGGTCTGGATTTATCCCACCTAACTTTAGAAACCTTTCTGAGCTGCTTAAGCTGGGAGTGCAGCAGCCCCAGTTGTCTCTGTATCCTCCAGAGAGGCTTTTGCAGGGGATGGATCAGATCCCCAGGGGCTGAGGAGCCTCTGGGGCTGACTGGGAAGGAAGGGATTGACTCTGGGTGTTGCATTTCTGATCCAGGCACTCGTCAGATGCCCAAAGCTGGAGTGCTGGGCTGTCACACACCACTGCAGCAGCCCTGCCAGGCTCTCCCCTGCATGTGTTCCTAGTGGCTGAGTTAGGTTATAATGAGAAATTCAGCTGATAAGAGATCAAAGCTGTGCCTAAAGATTACATTGCACTGCATTAAACGGCAAAGGGGCAATCTGATTTCTCACAATGCAGTTCATAACTCTGTACTTTGGCCTTGTGTTGTTTGGATGGTGTAACCTTCAGGCAGTAAGTGGTAAATGATAACTCTTCTCTAGTGTGACATTACAAACCGTGAAAGGAATGCAGAGAGATTGCAAATTCAGTAAGGAACCTGTTTGCCCTGTTTCCACCTTGTCTGTATTTTGAAGTGGAATGTGGTACATTGGGCATTGGATGGTTGTCTGCTTTTCTTTCATCCTTTCTTCTTCCCCTGACACATAAGACACTGTGAAAATAGCACCACTCCCTGCATTTCTGTGGTACCTCATCTCCTGTTCCCTTTTCCCACATGAGAGGAGCCCAGGTCAGAAGGTGCTGGCTCCAGCCTGGAGAGTTGCCCTTGGGGTCTCTTTTGGTGGAAAACAGAGCTGAGGCTTCCTCTGCTCACAATAAGTGACAAAGGCAGAACATGCCTACAAATGGTCCTTTCCATAAGATTGTGTAGTGAGCCACTGTCCTCCAAGTAATTTCCAAGCCAAGTAATTTCCCAGAACATCATGAACAAGGAGGAAAAGTCATCCAGAAAGTGATCAGACTTAATCTTAGCTTGTGTGAGTGAGCCCTGTAAAAACTGCAGGCAGAGCACACAGAGGGAGCCTGGTCTGTATTCATTTTGCACAGTCCTTGCTGCTCCAGCATATGGCAGAGGAGAGATGCAATGTACAGCTGGGACTCTCTTCCAGTCCTGGATAAAAGGGAGAAACCAGATTGTTCCTGCAGCTACTCCTTGTTAAACAGTAGTACTTCCCTGCAAAGCTATTCATGCTGTTTCTTAGCCAAAACATAGTAAACTCCAAAACAGGGCTGTTAACTTGTTCAGTGTGAGAGAGGCTGTTACATCACACCCTGTGCTGGCAAGGAGCCTGGGAACCAGGATATGTGCAGCAGGTCCTTTGGTTTGGCTCTCTCCAAAGAGCCAAACGACCATCAGAGCTCCATGGTCTGCTGGGTGAGTAAAGAGATTGAAACCAGATGAAGAGAACAGAAAAGTGTTCTTTGATTCTGAGGTTGTCTTGAAAGAAGAAGAAAAAAAAACAAAAAGCAAAAAAAAATAAGGTAGAGGCTGAGAAAAAAAAAAAAAAAGGAATCCAGTTTTCCAATGTACCAGAACACCTTATTTCAGTATTCCTGTGGTTTAAGGCAGTGTATGAGAGTGCCAAGACATTACTGTGATTCAGCTGTGATTCACACCACAGTAAACTGATCACCAAAATTAGAGCCCCGGAGGCTGTCATTTTCCAGGGACAAAGCTCTGGCAGTGCTGGTGTGTCCAGGCTCCTCTTAAGTGCCTTAATAGCAGCACTCCTGGGAGGTGATTGTGTTCCCTAAGAGATCCCAGGGGCTGTAACAAGATATCTTTGTTTAATCCTTTTTCCTTAAGGGAGCTGTTTCTATCCATGTGAAAATGTGTTTAAATTTAAAATATTTCTCCAATAGTGGGCACATAACTAATTAGTTGCAAACCTAGTAAAGGAATCACTCTGTGTTGAACCCTACAACAATTAGGAAATTATTTCTGGAAAAATGTTTGGAGCCCACCTGATTTTGATTTCAGTCTTCTTTGACAGAGCATGATGGTGGTTCCACTGAATCAAATATAAGTTCATAGGAGAATTATTTAATCTGGTTGGAAACTCCATAGTGAGATTTAGTGGGATATAAAGAATAGATGAACCTGAACTTTACAAAAATAGAAAACTTCAGCTATATCACACTACTTGTTAATCACAGCTCCCATTTTATTAATATTCTGTTTCCTCACTTCACTTTCTCCCTATTTGTTCTATCGTTTGTATCCCACATGGTGTTTTTCTCCCATTTTAGTATTTAGAATATGCAAAAAGCACTTTGCTATCCCTTTTATATTGGCTAATTTGTTGGGTTTTTTTAAAAGCTACTTACTTGTTTAAAAAAAAAAAATGTCCAACCACAACCTCCTGAAACACTGGTGTCTTCATATATTTGTATTCTGGTTGCAGTGTCCAGATTTGTGCAATCAATCTTACAATGCAGAGAAATTTTATTGCATAAAGATTACTTTTTCTGCCCTAAGGAAATGTATGCCTGTATCAACTTGTGGCTTTTTCTGCAGCTACAGAAATAATTTAATCAACTCTATCTATGGGTTCACTCAGTGGAGAATTTATTTTAATGATGTGAAGTCCTACAATTCCTGTTCCTTCTAGTCCTAGATCAAAAGGAGGAAGGTGAGGTGGAAAGGATGAATAGCCAGAATGCTGAGTCCAATCAATTCCCAGCTGCTTTGACAGCTCTCATAAGGCTATAAGTAGCTAAGGCAATTAAAACTAGAGCATCTCTGGGGCTTTTTAAGGATACTCATTGGTACCAAAATCATGACCCCAGCATCCTGAAGACAGAGTTAATAGCTTAAAACTAAATTACTTTTATCACCCTAAATCCTGCACTATGCAGGGTATAAAAAGGCTAAACCTGAGGATCTGGCCTCATGTGTCTATATAAATAGATATCTTTTGGTTAAGTACCATGATGTAAGAGGGTGCTGGAGGGACAGCCTCATTTTACCCATTGAACTGATTTCTCATGGCATGGTTCATTTTGAATTTTAGACTTGTTAATTTAATAAGCATCCTGTTATTCTGCTTAGAGGATCAGAACTTCTGGTAGGAGTAACCTCCATCAGTGATTAGAAGCTGGGTGCCTACTCTGTGATTTAATATAAAGCTGCAGTTTCATGCAGGGTGACTGACAGTTCCTTACCAGCTGTATCTGGACAATTTTGGAACACTAAAATTATTCACCATCAGGGCTGTTCATTCACAAAGCAGTAGGGATTATAGACCAAAGTTTTCCCATGAAAATGGAGGAGAGATAAACAGCTTTGAACCTGTTTGGTTGTACCTTTCCTGAGTCTGGATTGGACTAGAGGGAAAGTGACCTAAGAATAAGGAAATAATTCTTGTGGGAGGGAACTCCTAGGATTCCTGGACATCTTCTTAACCCAGTTTTGTCTTTATTTTATTTTATTTTTAGTTAGGCTGTCTTTAATGGCCAACAGAGCTTTAAAGAATGTAAAAGGCTGGTTGTTACCAGGAGGAAATTTTCTGTGTAAAGCAGTCATATCCCTTTCTCACTTCCTCACAACATTCCCCAGTCCCTTTCTCTGACTGGATAAAATGAACTGGTGAAGTTGGAAGAAATGCAGGGCTCACTCTTGTCTGGCTTCTTTCTCCCAGCTTTACATTTTACAGTCTCACTACCTGCTTGTGCAAGAGGAGAGCAATACAGGTCTTTAAATATGCAGCTGGTTGTTGTGGTTTTGGTTTTTTGATTTTTTTTTTTCCTTTTAAGATTACAATCAAACAAGTTTGGCCATTTGAAAGTCAGCTGCATGGGCTGCTGAGTCAGAGGAGGACTAGATACCATCTTGGCAGCAGCCTGGAAAAATGTTTCCATTGTGCTGGTGAAATGAATGCAAAATATTTATTCTTTGAGCTTGTTCACAACAGCAGCTCAGTTCTCAGCTGGAACTGAGGGTGGGGCCATGTGGAAGACATTTGTAGGAAGACAATAATGATTTGTACAGGGCCCAAGGTGTGCATAATCTTATTTTATTATTAACAAAGGACATGGCTCTAACCATATGGGACTCATAAGCTGAAATGTAAACGAGAGAAGTAATCCATAGAGAATAAAAGAGAAAAAGTAATGGAGACAGGAGGTTAGCAAAAGAAAGGGAGGGGGCAGAATTCAGGAGGGGAGGGATTACTTTAGACTTTTTGCATGTTTAGGGTTACAGTAAAGTAACACTTAGCCAGTGCTAAGTTTAATACCTTGCACTTCTGAAATTTTGATCCTACTTTTTCACTTACAACTGCACAAGTCAGAGCATCTGTGGTATGCAGAAAATCTTCTTCCTTGTCCCTCTGAACTAATTGCTATTTTGTGGTATATGAGCACATATGATTCAAGTAGTAAAATAAGCATGCTTCTTACCCTGGGGACCTTATTGTCCAAAAGCCTGATCTACCAAAACAGGCCAGGCAAATTCTAAAACTATAAGAAAGTCTTGCTTAAGCAGGGTTGTTCCTAAACACAACTTCCAGTGCATGCTTGCAGAAGAGATTTTGAGTGTAGCCATAACAGAGTTAGCAATGACAGAAGGCACTGAGGAAAGGTAACCTGAAGGTTACAGCACTGGGTTTGGTTGGGGTTGCTGTGTATTTGTGTTGTTGAATTTCAGGTGCTGTTGTGTTCTGGCTGATGTCACTGTGGTGATGGCCTGGATCCAGGAAAACACTTAAATGTGTGGTTGGATTTAAGCACAGTGGTGGCTCTGCTGGAGGCAACAGTACTGGAGCACTTAAAGCTGTGTTTGTGTCAAGTCACTTTGCTGGATGTGGCTCTTTGTGCAATTTTTATGGTCTATTAAAATATTTTAAAATGACAACAGCAGGTACTGAGTATGAGAAAGAGAGCTGAAGGATAGAGGATTAAAAAAGTTGAGGAAAATATTAAAGGTTCAACAAAAACTAAGTAGACTTAGAAAGAGGGATGGGGAAGGGAGAGGAGAGGAGAGGAGAGGAGAGGAGAGGAGAGGAGAGGAGAGGAGAGGAGAGGAGAGGAGAGGAGAGGAGAGGAGAGGAGAGGAGAGGAGAGGAGAGGAGAGGGAGAGGAGAGGAGAGGAGAGGAGAGGAGAGGAGAGGAGAGGAGAGGAGAGGAGAGGAGAGGAGAGGAGAGGAGAGGAGAGGAGAGGAGAGGAGAGGAGAGGAGAGGAGAGGAGAGGAGAGGAGAGGAGAGGAGAGGAGAGGAGAGGAGAGGAGAGGAGAGGAGAGGAGAGGAGAGGAGAGGAGACAATGGCAGCAGCTGGAAGATTGCTGGCTGCCTGCTGTGGTGTGTCTGGCATTTCTTTGGATGTCAGGATTGTATTTACTTGGAATCATTCATGGTGTGTCCTACCTTGGGATTGAGCTCCTTGTGTAAATGGGAACAGCCACTGATGGAGACATGGCTTATGAGAGAAGACACCTGACCCCTTTCCTGCCCTTTTCCCTTGAGCCTGCCAGAAACAACTGCACAAAAATGCATCTCAACAGACACCCTGCACACAGGAGCAGGACACTGCCAAAGCTGATCTGTTAGGAAGCACTGTGAGGAGTACAGAATCACAGAATCATTCAGGCTGGAAAAGACCTCTGAGATCATTGAGTCCAGCCTTTCACTGATCACTGAGTGCCACATCCATTCATTTATTGAACACCCCCAGGGATTGTGACTCTGCCACCTCCTTGGGCCTCCATTCCAATGTTTAACAACTCTTACCATGAAGAAATTCCTCCTGGTGTCTGAACTGAACCTCCCCTCATGCACCTTGAGGCTGTGGTCTCTTGTCCTGTCATTCCTGGGAGCAGAGCCTGACCCCACCTGGCTGCACCCTCCTGTCAGGGAGCTGTGGACAGCCCCTGCAGCCTCCTTGTCTCCAGGCTAAACAACCCCAGCTCCCTCAGCTCACAGAACCCTCTAGACCTTTCTCCAGCTCCATTCCCTTCTCTGGTCACTCTCCAGCCCCTCAATGTATTTTTTGTTGTGAGAGGCTCAGAACTGGACACAGCACATGAGGTGTGACCTCGCCTGTGCTCACAGCAGAGGGACAGTCATTTCCCTGCTTCTGCTGGCCACACTATTCTTTATACAAAGTAGTTGCCACAGAAAGAGCACAAAATTCTGTCCTAGAGTATGTCATGAGGCCATGGCTATGGTACAATATAAATTGGTCACTAAGTAGCTTCTTCCATCATCAAAGATTTTATGGGTACAGAGGTTACACTATGAAGATATGGGCATGTTCTTCAACCTTCTTTTTCTCATGCCCTCGAGGATTTGGCTGTTGCTATTTCAGGGGGGGAAATCTTGGAATTCAATGAATGTTTCAGTTGCAGAGCCATTAAGGAAAGCAGGAGTTTGAAGAGGAGAAAAAAAGTGCCAGTAGCTGATCAGAGAGACTTGGCTACAACCATCTGTCCCATCAGAAATCACTTGTGCAGCTCTGTCACTTGGTTTCTCAGTGCCTCAGTTTACCATTTATAAAAAAAATGGGGCTATAGTTCTCTAAGTCAGAAATGTTGTAGTCATAAATACATTTTTAAAAGTTCTACTTAACTCAGGTATTTTTTTGAACAGGAGCTGCAAGTGGCTTAAGATAAGCTAACCAGAGATAGAATCTGTTGTGTTTAAAGTTTGTAGAAACAGGCTTTTCCACTGCAGGCTGTAACTGTGACCAGGAAGCCCTCATGTTTTCAGAGCACATGAAGGCTTACAAAAAGATCACTGTGAAGTCAACTGCTCTTCTGAGCCCCAGGGAAGCATGTCAGGAAATAATTTCAGCTCTTCACAGACATTTAACTACAGACTCAATCTGCATCTAAGGTTACTGCTGTGAAGCCAGCATTTGCCATATCCACACTGAAAGCACCCACTCTGCCCATGAATGAGCTTTTGTATCTGCATCTGCTGCTGGAGGTGCATCCCTGGTCTTTAGTGTGGAACTAATTTCAATTATTTTCAATTCTACTTCCTCGAATACAGGGGAAAACCTTATCACTGTTTGCATGTCCCTTTATGATCTCGTTTGTACCATGAAACATTGAGCTCATGTGCTTGATATGCTCCTTGCTGAGCACAGCCCTTGTTTCAGTTCTTCCAGAGGGTGTCAAACCACAGAACCAGCACTGAGCACCACCTGGTTCCACTGGCACTGCAGCTGGGATGAGGGAAGGATGTAGTTAAGAGGCTGTGAAAAGGGAAAGCATGCATGGCACAAGGAAGATATCCATTGCGTGTTGCTGTCATTGCAGATTTCTTTTGTGCATAACAAAAACCAAAAAACATTTAAAAAAAACAAAACAAAACAAAAGAAACACACAAAAACAAGGCCTGGAGTGATCAGCAGTAAATCTGGAATGAATTCAAGAAGAGGGTTATGTTCTCAAGCTATGCACATTCAGTGCCATCTGAAAAACAGCTTTTAGTAAAAAATTAATTTACTTGGAGATTACAGGTCAACTGTAGTCTCAGTGTTGAAGGAAGTTTATTAATATATTGGTTTGTTTGTGCATAATAGCAGCTCCTGTGAGATAAGAGGCCTCACAAGCCTTAGTGGGGCCCCTGAGAGCACCCATGCCTCGAGTTTGTCAGCTCTGGAGTGGGCTTGAAATCTAATGCAAACACACAGACCTGAGTGCTACAAGGAAGTTCTCCTCAGTGTTCAAAGTCCTGCTAGAACTGCACTGAAAAACTACATCATTATCTTTGCCTGCCTCTTTGAGAGAGCTTCAAAAAGCCCTCCTGGGTTCCTCAGAGTGATGAGCACTGCAGAAAGTGGGCACCTGTACGAGCTGCTCATTTTCTGTCTGGCTGCAGTTACCTGCACCTTGTAGCACAGCAGCTCGTGCCACACAGGGAGTTGTTTCTTCACTCCAGGTCCATGCAAATTTCTTGAAGTTTTATTGAGGTTGTGGGTGACTCAGCTCTGAGCTGAAGGTTGTCTGTATTTCTCAGAAAACCACCTTTGTAACTCTGCCCTACATCTGATATCCAGGTTAGATCTGATTTCAGCCTTTCAGAATGCTGATGGTGATGAAAAGGACAGGCTGGGAGAGCTGGGGCTGCTCAGGGTGGAGAGGAGAAGCTTCAGGGAAACCTCAGAGCACCTTCAAGGGCCTTAAGGGGCTACAAGAAAGCCAGAGAGAGACCCTTCACAATGGCATGTAGTGACTGGACAGGGGAAATGGTCTTGAGCTGCAGGAGGGAAGGTTTAGAATAGATTTTAGGAAGAATTTCTTTATTGTAAGGGTGGTGAAGTTGTGGACTCCCCATCTCTGAAAGTGTTCAAGGCCAAGTTGGATTGGGTTCTGAGCCTACCTGGTCTAGTGAAAGGTGTCCCTGACCAGAGCAGGGGGTTGGAACAAAATGATCTTTAAGGTCCCTTTTGACCCAAACCGTTCTCTGATTCTGAAATTACATTTTGATGATAGACTACAATTAGGTTACTAGAATTTTGTGATCAAGTGTAGTATCAGCTATTTCCAGGCTTTTTTAAGGGCAACATATTCCATTTTAAGTTTGAAAAATATCACTGAAAGATGGTGTAGTAAGTGTTCACACAATGAAGCCACTACTCATCACTGAGCTTTGAAATATCACACCAAGATGAAGAAAGAAAAATGGTAGATAGTAAATGTGTTTACTTAAATCAGATTTGGCTCTGAGTATTTTTTTTTCATTTGCTATTCTCAGTGGCCTTGGTTCTGCAGATTACTCATCAGTACTCTGGCCTCAATCCAGCTAAAGTACTTAAGTAAGTGCATAACTTGAACCAACACAAATAATTCTGTGTTCAATGCCAGCAAATGAAGACACACATCAATGTGGGCTCACTTTCTTCTTTCCCATTCACTTTAAATTAGTGAATGATTACCTGTGTTTTACTATTAGTAGTACCTTAATCTGCTCTGTTTGCTATTTTTAATGTACATTTTTCACAAGAAAGTATCTACTATAATCATGCTTAGTACCTGATTGCTGCAGCTCTCTTCAGCAATAATTCCCCTTTGCTCTTAACTGAGCCCCTGAGTGTGATGAGAGGTTGGTCCTATTTCAAAGAACCCAAGGAGCACTCAAGCATATGTGTAAAAACAGCTGTACAGATGAAGTACATCTTTTTGATCATATACAATAACAAATATTGAAGACAAGGACACTTAAAAACTCTAGAAGAGATTAAAAAAACTAAGTGGCATCCCTGTGTTTGCAGTCAGGTAGAACACTTGTAACATCTGTATTCATAACAAACTCAGGTTGGCTCCTCACAAGTACTTGACTTCTTTGAAAGTTGTGTTCAAAAGGACAGAATTAAAATTGCTGGGCTGTTTGATTAATAATGTGTCACACTGATAATTTGGATTTGGACTCCACCTATCCTCAACATGAGTAATCTGAGGAAGGAATGTTGGCCACAAGGGCTTGTCTAGAGAATGCCTCTGATATTCTTGACTCTGAACTCCACCTTATCTGAGTAGCAGAGTGATACAGGATCAGACACAGCTACAGATTAGAGGTTATGTAAACAAATCCTGCCTCTTTTCAGGAGGAGAGGAGAGGAGCCTCCTTGATTTCTCTCTAGGAGTTTAGCTTGGGATCTAGTCTATTCCTTCATAATTTACTTGCTTTGAAGTTTATTTTTCAGAAGTGCTTAACTCTTCTCTCACAGGGACCACTTTGCCTTAAACTGAGGTGCTGCAGGACACTGTGTGTAGAGCAGGTTCTTTGTTTCTGGTGTCAGATCAAAGGAAGTTCTGTAAATCTATTCTGTTTCTGAACTCAGTCAGGAACAAAACTCACTGGGATGAAACTTCAAGTTCATTTCCATACAGAAATATTTAGGAAGGGCTCACCATTAGAAATGTGAACTCTCTCTGCATGTTCATTTCTCCAGGGTAAGGAGATTCCAATGCTCATATTGCAGTGAGGATTTAGTAGAAATGAAGATTGTCCATTTCATCATCTTTCCTAATGCAGCATGGACTCCATTTTTCCTTTTTTTAATTTTTTTTTTTTTAATTTAAGATTTAGCTAAAATTTATTGTTGTTACATTTATGTTATCCATTTGACCTACTAAAGATCCCCAATTGCTTATCACCAGTAATTAACTCTGCAAAGTGATTCATACCATAGCTGTTATGTGGGAGGATACCTGTAGCAGAAGGCTGGTCACTAGTTATAAAATGTAAAAGCAATGTTCAGTTGTTCTGTGTTTCATGGCAAAAGACTTCTGCTTAGGACCACTGGGTGAGCCAAATTCTGATGATATTGGGAAGAAGTAAAAAAATCCTTTCAGGGTAGAGTTCTTATCCAGTGGCAAACTCTATCTGAGGTGTTTTGAAATTAAATCATTAGAATTTCTTCAGCCTCACTGTACATACTAGAAATACATTTAGAATAGATACTCCCTAATTTTCATACCTGCTGTGGGACAATTGTGTCCCTAATTCATTGAGAGCACAATTAATTCAGATTAGGGACAGAGCACCAGGCTGAATCCAGTAAGGATCCAGTGGGGAACACTGTCAGTGCCTTTTTTATGGGCTTGGTTACTCTGTTCTAAACAAATTGTAAAATCTGAGCTGCCACCACCTTCCTTTACACATGCTACACACTGACATGGTTATAACATTTGATATTTCAAAAGCCTTTAAAGACAAAAGCAAGTTCTTATTGCATTCCTTCTGGATATGGGAAATACAAACTCTAATCCAATATTCTGTATGAGGCATCCCCTTCCTTACAGGTTTGTTTGGTGCTTGTAGCAGAAGTTCCTTAGAATAAATGGTAAAAACTGCAGTTCCTGCTCAGCTGCTCTGGTCACCCAGAGGTTTTAGAGGTGAGGACAGACCAGAGCTGTGTCCTCAAACAGAGTCACTCAGGGACTGCCACCCTGCAGCCCCTGCCCCACACAGGTGGCATTTTCAAATCCAGAAAGGATCCAAGCTGGGATCCTGACCTCAGCCTCACTGATTCAATGTTCTCAGCTCTCCTAAACCCACTGGTACCAGTTACCACACTTTGGAAACAAGCAAGTTTCTAACAAGGAATTAAATTTACAATTTAACCAGGAGAAGAAACTTTTTTTTCCCTGATAACTTGCCCTTTTCTACTTCACAAACCATGCTAAATTAAAAATAAGCAGGAAGTGTTTTAAATTAATTTTGCACAGATTAGAAGAGAATATGTTTATTTATGACATACATTTGGGACAAACTGTAAGTTGTTCTTTGACAGCTCATCAGGGGAAGAGTTGTTAACTACTTTAGTTGTGCAGAACTGTAATTGTAGTAGGAGCAGTGGCAAACGGTGGGAAAATTACCATTCCTAGTTTACTCTTGCATTCAAAATGGCTTTGCCTTGATTTGCATTTAGATGGGAATTCCTTCTGTTGCTCTTCAATCCATTAGGTTTTATAAAGTAAGAAGACTTTTTTTTTTTTTTTTTTTTTTTTTTTTTTTTTCTGAAGTGCTGGGAAGGGCATTCAGTTTTACTGCTATTGCAGGTGCAGGTGGCACCCCAGTATATCCATATTAAGCCATCAGGAAAGAGAAAGGCAGCCTTGAATTTACCTGGGAATGCCTATTTCTAAATAAAGCACAGGTAACAATTTTGTTGCAATGTCTGAGTAAGTCTGCTCCACACAGACTTGTGATTTGCAACAGGATTTCTTTTTTTAGGTTGTTCTTTCTATTCCTTCCCAGTCACCCAAGATTAATATGTAATCTTTATTATTACTCAGACAATATTTGTTTTAGAATATTTCTATTTCAGAATTAAGGCTACTTGTTTAAAGGGAGAGGGGAAAGAAAAGTTGCATTTATATAGATGGTTAGTAAACTGGGTGTTGTACATAGCATATGTATAAAGAATTCTCATTGAATTACCATACTAAGACTATATATATCTTTTCTAAAGATTGGACAAAAATAGAAAGCAAAAAAAAAAACAAAAACAACAACAAAAAAAAACAAACAAAAAAAAAAAAAAAAAACCCACCAAAAAAAAAAAAAGTCTGGAAGGGACATTAAAAATTAATTTCCCCCCATCAACACAATCTACTATATGGAAATACTAATGAACAAATGGTGTTTTTTTTAATCCTTTGCTAAAAACCTCCTGTAAGGGTGATTTTAGAGGTTTTTTTCAGCAAAATGTGCTGGTGTTTCACTTCTGCTATACTCACAAAGTTCTCCCAAAGTCCAACCTAAAAATTCTTTAAAAGCTAGGTAGATAACTTCTCATCCCATAACCAGTGAACCCAGAATATGATGATTTTTCTTTTTGCAAAAACACATCATGCTTGGAAGACTGTTGAGGTATTTTCATACAGTCTTCTTTTTCTGATGTTGTGGTTTTTGGGTTTTTTTGGGGGGGTTGATTTGTTTGTTTGGGTTTTTTTGTTTTGTTTTGTTTTTGGTTTGGGGTTTTGGGGCAGTTGTTTTTGTGTGGGTTTTTGTTGCTTTTTTTCCCCCTTTGTACGTAAAGAAACTGCAAAGTTTTCAAGCTCTTCTTTACAGGTCATGTTTTCTGAACATGTAGATCATTGCTGTTCCTTTTTTTTAGACTCTTTTAGTTCATTCTTGCATTTAATCCCTAAAACTGAATGCAGTATCCCAGCTGGCATCTAACCAGGGAATGTGTAGCACAGATGCTCCATATCTTACCTATAACACATTTGTGAATAGTGTGATTTGATTTTTTTTTTTAAACTTCCAAGAAACTGACATTGTAGTCTCACATTTAGTTTTACTCCCAGGTCTTTTCCCTGAGTGACTGCTGGAAGTCAATCCCTTCCCAATTTATTTTTGCATTTGATTATTGTATAACACACTCTACTTACCCATATCAAAGTGCATCGTGTTTTTCAAAGCACTGCAGCAATTCTTAAGATTATTTTAAGTTCTAGGGCTGTCCCTAAAAGAGCAGCTTCTTTTACCATTGAGTCACTTTGAGTCATTTGAAAATGTGGTCAGGTTATTCATGATTTCTACATCGAGTCATCAGTGGAAACACTGAATGATGTTAGACAGAACACAAACCTCTGTGGAACCCTCTTAAACTCTTCCAGCTAGATAAAGAAATTTTTAATGTTGCTGATGATCCTTATGATGCTTAAAATGGGAGTAGTTGTTCTCTTGGAATCAAACTTACACCAAAGAGTGTAAGGCAAGATGACAGGAAACTGTAAAAAAATTATCTTCTGCTGAATTGTTGTTCACATCCCTGAACCATCCCTATGACTTAAATACTAAACATGTTCTTATGAAAAGGATGGGATTCCTTCAGTAGGACACAGGACTGAAAGGACTCCTAGATTAACAGTAAAAAGAAACATAGATTATCTGATAAGCTTTAATGTATTCATTGTAAGTGCATTTATAATTTACAGGACTGATTTTACTTCCATGGAGTATTAGTCACTCCTCACTCCCTTTACCCTAGGAAGCTAAACAAAACAGCCAAAATAAGCAGTTACCTGTTAAAATTTACTTTCCAGCCTTCCAGAAATCCTAAAATCTCTTTTGTTTACATCTACCTTTTGTGACTTGCTGTTGTACCAACCCTGAATTGTTTTACTTTGTGTCTCCAAAGATTGATGCCACTGCTGTATTAAGGTCGTGCTGTAGGTCCATGTTTTTTGGCATAAATGATGTTCCTGTAACAATGTGGCAAAGAAGGAATGTATTCAGGCAGTTTTGGGTCTTCTAAACTTTTCTCTCTAGCATTTATGGCACCTGGCATATTTAGGATGTAAGTGTGTACTGTCCTGTCACAGTGGGCGTTTCAAGCAGTTAAATTGGTTTACCTGACACACTCTGATAGCAAATTTTTGAAGCATAACTTGGATATATCCCTTAGTTATCATAAAGGGAAACCTTCTGTGGCAATAAACAAGTAGTCACAAAAAAAAACCAGGTAGGAGATGTTACAAGAGTTAATATCACCCTATTGGAAATTAAAACTCCTTTTCAAGAAATAATTTTCTTCATCTTTAGCCAGTAATCCTTCTGTAAAATGACAGAAGGAGTTTGTAGAGAGACAATACTGTTATAAATATCTTTTAATTTGTCTAATCCTGTCCACAATGAACCTGACAGTGTTTGGACCATGATTTAGGCTGACTTAAGAGTGGGTTGTTCCCAGAAGGTGTGGTCCCACTGTCACTCCTGCCCTGAACAATTTGTGTGCCAGTGCTGATACAACTAAACAGTGAGTCGGATCAGGAGCTGATCTGGATAAAACCCAGTCTTTTCTTTTAGTCCCTTTGGTTTTCAGCTGCATCAGTTTCCTGTTCTGACTCACTGTGTTGCCTACAAGCCAAAAGGAGCCAGAATGCAAAGCGGGGAGCAAAAGGAACTCCATGATCAGCAGCTTGTTCCAAATTGGGTTTGAACAAATCGTGAGGCTGCAGGCACATTGAAGGATGGAGTTTCAGCCTTTAGTTCTCCATTTCCTTTGGGTTTCTTTTTTGAGCAGTTTGGATGGCACATGTTTCCATTACAAATCTCTGTTGTATATTAAATTACTGGCTTTTTATTATCCTGAGTTTCTCATAGTAGCCTTGGTTTGGATGTAGGTTCTGCCACTGTAAAACCCTGACCTTGACTGAGCTCTGAGGTTTGCAGCACAGTGTAGCATGAAATAGGCGTGACTGACTTCTTATAAACATATCATGTTGTGTAGCAGTGAAATTCAATGCACACCTTTCAAGTCTCAGTGTCACTTCCAGATACAAACAACCTCGGAGTTGTATTTCCTCATGGCTGGTGCTTACTACATAATTATGGGGAGTAAATTAAAATAAAAATAAAATCATGGCAGTTACTTCCAATCAGATATGCCCTCCTCTTCCTTTGATTAAGAAAAGATGTTAAAAACTCTTATCAGTATCAAGGTACATGATAAGGAAGATAAATAATTTAGAGCTTTTAAAGCTGGCTCCCAGAAGTAATTAAAAGCTTCCAAATAGTTTTGATTAGTAGGCTGAAAATATAAATTAATATGAACTGCTTTGGTATCTTGTAAGACTGGTCAGGCAGAACATTTACTGAAATCCTAGAAGCGTCTTAAAAATACATCTTTGAATGAAATATTTTAGAGTTTTTTTTACAAAGCATCTTTACAGTAAAGAAGAACTGGCTATTGTTACTTCCTCTTATATCCTTAAAAGTGTCCTTAGAAAGAGGTAGCTTGGAAAAGAAAAAAGCTGTCACCAGCAGTTTGTTTCCTTGCTTGAAGCTTTGCTGGACTTGAGAAATTACAAGACAGCTTTCTGTTTTCCCATAAATTTTGTCTCTCTTCCCCCATCATAATTTTATTCTCATTATTATTCATATTTCCCTGCATTTTATGCACATTACTGTGCTATGCTGCGTCTAATCAGCCTTCCCTTCTTGAAGGGCTTTGCTGAACTTTTGAAGGCTGAGCTTCCCCTTGGGACCAGAAGGTTTAAAATGTTCCTTGATGACTCCATTGGAGCAGCATCCATGTGTGTCTGCCCGCAAGATCTGCTGCCACTGCCCTACAAATAATCTGTTTATCCCCTTCTACAGCATCCGAGCCTGGACTGGGTTTCCTAAGCAGTTAAGGAAGCCCTGCTAAAGCGCACCACGCCCCACTGGCAAAATAAATGTAAATGACGAATCCAGTTCGGATATTTCCTTATTTCCCTGGCTTCTGCTGCAGCCTGGCTTCGGGGCTGTGGTGCAGATTTGTAAATCCCATCTCTGTAAAGCCTGCCGTGGTGTGAGCCCGTCCTTCGGTCACGGCTACCGGGGCGGCTTTGGCAGGGCAGAGCCAGAGCTCACCCGGGACATTCGGGATAATCGGGAATTTAACTTAACCTGGAATTATTATACGTGGAAACGAGCGCGCCCGTGCCCAGAGCGATACCCTGGCATAGAGGGCACCTCGGGACAGAGCGGGTATCCCGAAATAGGGAACACCCCGGGATAGAGGGTACCCCGGGATGGCGGATACCCCAGGATATAGAGGGTATCCCGGCAGAGAAAACATCCCGACATAGAGCGGGTATCGCGACAGAGGACACCCCGAGATAGGGGGGGTATCCCGGGACAGAGGGCACCGCGGTATGGCGGTGCCCAGGACAGAGCGGGTATCCCGGGATAAAGGGCACCCCAGGGCCGGGATCGCGGCTCGGCGCACTGCGGGAGCTCCCGTCACACGCAGGGGAAACCCCCTCAACACCCTTGCACCCCCCGGGAGAAAGTGGAACCGTCCGCTTCCCCGCCGCTGCCTCGCAGGTGAACGCGCGGGAGCGTACCAACTCCCGCTGGCGGGGGAAGCAAAGGGTTCCCCCGGTTCACATTCAGTCGCACCGCTCTAGTCCAGGGCAGCCCAGAGAACAATCAAGGCTGCGGGACAGGCTGCTAGAGGCGGCTGCCCCAGCAGAGCTGTCAGCGCACTAAACCTCCCCCTCCTACTCCTCCCTTTTCCGCGCGGAAGTGGTAGCTCCTTCCCCCTCCCGCCGCTGACCAACGGGCTCGACTGCAGCAAAACGGAACGTACCACCCGCTCCGCCGGGGGGAGGGGGGAGCGGCGAGGCGTGGCGGGAAGCGCCGTCCTGCGAACGGGCGCCCGGGGAGCCGCTCCCGCCGAGCGGGGAAGAGGCGGCGCCCGCAGGAGGCACGGCCGGGGAGCCCGGGGGGAGTCCGGGGCTTCACGGGCTGGGGGAGGGCGAGCCTCGGTTCCTCCCCCGGTTCCTCCCCCCGCGGTGTGTGCGAGCGGCAGCGTGTGCGGAGGCCGAGGGGCAGCTGCCGCCGTCCCGCCTTCCCTCCGCCCGCTCCGCGCCGCCACTCCCCGCCCGGTGCCGCCGCGGGGCCGGTGAGTCCGCGCCTGGATGCTCATCTCCTTCTCCTCTCTTCCCTCCCGCAGGCGGCGGCAGCGGCTCCGGCTCCCTTGCAGCTCCCGGCCGCCTCCGAAGGGATGCTGGAGAAACTAGAGCTCGAAGATGAAGGTAAAAACCCACGGCAGCCGCGGGGGGCCGGGGGCCGGCCGGGGAGTCCCACGCGGCCGGCGGGGTCCGTGCGGGGGCGGGGGAGCGGGGATCCCCGGCCGGGAGCGGGGGATGCGCCGTGCCCGGGCCGTGTCCTTGCGGGGCGGGTCGCAGCCTCGCCGGCCGCGGAGCCAGCCCGATCCCGCTGCGGTGCTTTGCTTTAGTGCCGGTGCCGATCCCGCTGCGGTGCTTTGTGCCGGTGCCGATCCCGCTGCGGTGCTTTGTGCCGGTGCCGCCGCCGGCCGGGTCCCGCTCCCGGCTCCCTCCATGGCACCCCCTCCTCCTGCCCGTAAAACACCCCTTCTCCTCGAATACGTCTGCGATACCAAATATAGACTTTGCGAGCAGTGATGGAAAGCTCTTTCAACTAAAGCTTGCACTCCTTATGGCAGCACATACATCTGTTCAAAGCGGCAGCTGTACACTGAATTTTCCTTATGTGGCTGCGCTCTGTGGTTGTTCTTTGCTGTGCTCAGAAGAGCTGCAGTTCTGACAGAGTGTGCTGTGCTTCCACAGGGCAACTCCTGGCAAGTTTTTCCCTCTTGCAGGCACTAAACCGTGCTGTGGGAAAGCGTGGATGTTTTCTTTTCCTTTTTTTTCTCCCAACTTGCACCAAGCAGCCACTTCACCTCTGAAAGATCCGTGCTGAATATCTTGAGCTTTCATTTTCAGAAAGGATTAGCTTAGTGGATGCAAATGTGGACGCATGGCTTAATCTCTATGCTGAGCATTGTGAAGTGGCTGAGACTTCATGGGATGTGTTTTTCTGTAGTTGGTAACTCCTATTGTAAAATGTAGGACAAATATTTAAGGAAAACTTTGAAAATAGCAGGCTGAGTCATTCTATGAGAAGATATATCTATGCTGGTATGCTAATAAGGCAGCTTGTTGGTTACTAGCATGCTGCCTGCAGTTGTGGGACTGGTCTGGAAAAGTAACACCTTTTATTTTAATCTTTCTGTGTGTGAGAAAAGGAAGCTCTTAACAATTGCATTCTTTGAGCTGCCTTTTTTTCCTCTTTTTTTTTCCTTTTTTTGAGTCCAGACAGAGTTTGAATTGCAATGAAATGCTTGTGCCTTTGAACATGCTTAAGTATGAGTATTTGGTGCAGGGGATCTGTTGCTGATTTGTAGAGTTTCTTTTTTCCTCACTGTCTTTAACTATTTTTAGTTGGGCATTCATGTTATGCTTATGGAGAGGTAGAAAGTTATCAATTTACCTATTTTTTTTTTTTTTTACATGCAGCTTGTTACTGTGAGATACAGGTTCCTCAAACCTGCTGAATCATTAATAATTAAGCCATTTAAAAATCTTACAAATTTAGATATATGAAAAGGATCTTTGGCTTTAAAAAAAGCTGAAACAACAAACCTTCAGTTTTGAAACACCTTTGCACTTTTGAAAGTGTAACATGGAGTTATGTGCAGACACTTGATAAGAATGAAGATCTGTGTGTCTTCTAAAATCCTGCAATAAAATAATCCGAATTCTTTAGAAAATTTAGCAATTTAATTTTTTTTTTCTGATTTTCAAGCTTCTGTTTTTCTTTGTCTCTCTTTTAGCTTTAAATGTCAGGCTTTGTGGATGCTCACACTGGGGAGGTGAGAGCAGTTCAAGGGCCTGTCAGAAGATCATGTCTAATAGCAAACCTGTGGCTGTTTTAAAGTAGGGTGTGGGTTTTGAAAGGAAGCAGTCACCTTATTAGCCTTGCAGACTAAAGAAGAACTTGGCTTTAGGCCTAATTTTAAAGCCAAGTGTAAAGGGTGTAGAGTGCTGTACTCAGAACCTAGGGTGTGAGTAAGTTGGAGTGTGAGAGTCAGACCAAAACCTGCTGCCCAAAGTGCTTCTGTGTGGGAGGACCCAGAGGAAGAGCATCTCAGAAAATTGAGATGCAGCTGGAAATGCAGCAGCTTAGTTGCAGTACCTGTTTTATGACCTAAATTTTTGCACTGCTTGCTGTCGTTGTATTTGTGCTAATATTGGGGGTGGGAGAGTAAAAGACATTTGAGATGTTCACTTTGTTGTTTGATGGCAAGTGGTAAGTGCTCAGAAGTTGAGAAACACCTCTGAAATCTTGATAAGGTTTCATTAAGGGGCTGTAGCCAAACTGTAACTGATGATCTTTTGTCAAACTTTGTTTGTCTGCTGACACTTAAAATTGTGAGTTGAATGAGAAATTTGAAACTTGTTTTGGAACTGCTTTCCTGACTGCCTCTACTTTCGAGTACTTGCTCTTGTGAGCTTTCCAGTTCTGTATCCATCAACAGTTGCTAACTATCTTGTGTATCAAATTATGCTGCAGTTCTATTGAAACAGGGAACTTAATAAAAAGAGCTGAAAAATGAGGCTCTGAATGCCATCCAGTATGTGCAGTGGATTTGTTAGTCCCTTTCCTCAAAGGTTACACAAATGAGACTGTGAAAGCACAGAAAACATTCATTTAATTTGGATTCTAATTAAGAGGGTGAATTGAAAAAAAAATGATGCTAGAAAGATTTATGATCTATGTAGTACTGTAATGAAATATGCAGACTCTAGCCTGATGGTGTGACTTCTAAATAAAATGTGATGCCAACTGAAGAGCAATTTTAATTTTCATTATGTAAAAAGAATGTATATAAACTATTTTGTACCTATTTAGCATGGACAGTGTTAGATAGGATGCTGTTGTTGCAGAGAGAAATGCTGGTCATGTTTTTAGCCTGGAACATACTCATCTGTCTGGCTGAACTCCCTAAGATCAGTGTAACTTCCCACTGGTTCTGTCTAGGACTGTCTTCATAATGTTCTTTGGTGATGTGTGAGTCTAAATGGGAGTGAGATGATGTTAAACAGCAGCAGTGCACCATGGCTAAAACAGGCTCAGTGTGTGCACAGAGAAGGACTGGATAGACCAGGGGTATTCATTTTATTCAGGGATCCCTAAAGGACCTTTCTCCAAGCAGCAGTCAGAGCAGGAAAGGAAAAACTTCCATGTAAGAAGTGCAGAGTCTCTTTTTAACTGAAGAGTGCTCAGCTTAAAAGTAAACAGAAAATTTTGAGTAATGAACTCATTCTGCTCAGAATTCCTTGGATAGAAATGACCTACGTACATTTCCTCAAAAAGGGAGAGAGCTACCTGTTGATGGGTGTGGAGTTTTTCATTGTATCCTGAAATACAGAGTGCTGAGAGACCTCTCATGAATGTAATAAATGATCAAAACCTGGTTATCTTCACACACATTATGGATTTTCTTCTTCAGCTTTAGTGTATATACATTAATGTTTCTGTAGTAAGATTATTTCTACTTCTGATGAGTATCAAGAATAGTTCTGGGTTTTCTTTTATGGATGATATGATGAGCTTGGAAAAGGACAAGGAGAAATTATTCTGAAGATCTAAGATGAAAAAGGACTTTAGTTAATGATTTACACTTAAAAGCTTTATTTTGTTAAGCTGGAATTCCATAAATGGTTGTCTTCCAACATCTACCTGTGCTCTGGGAGGAAGAACTAGGTTAGAGTAGCAAATGGATGCCTGTCAGGTGTATTGATTCAGTGGGTATAGTTTTAGCATGTTCTTTTGGAACCAGTTTTGTTGCCATGTTGTCTCTCATCCATGTTATTCTCTTTTCTGCTCACCTTGAGTAATGAAGTAGTAGCTGCTGAAAGCAGAATTAAATACTTCCCTGTAGCATCTGCAAACCCCTTTTGGAGGTGTTTTCTGCAGACTGAGTTAATTTAATTGCAGGGTTGTGCTGTGGCTGGGCTCAATTCCTGTCTGGAAAAAGGGAATTCTGCAGAGTGTGTGCAGCAGTTGTAGCATCAGCATCATGGGATCAATGTGCTCCCCCTTGAACACTCTGCTTCTCTGGATTGTTGCACAAAGCAGCATTTAGACATTGGATAAACATTTGCATTAGAGTGGAATCTCTCCTAGTGGTGCTCTGGCCTTCATCTCACTCTCCCTGAATCATGCATCTCTTCTGTTACCTGCTCCTTTCTGCCTGTCCCCTGAAATAGCCTTTCACCAGTAATTGCATCTCCTCTTCACTGCTGTTGTGTCTGGGGTCATTCCTTCCCTGCTCTGCAGGTTTTCTTACCATGTCTTATTAAAAGTAGTTTCTTGAGCTCTTGCTGCCTGCCAGCCTCCTGCTGTCAAGTGAATATCTGAACCAAGGTGTGAAAACAGATGTCACTCTGGGGCCAAAAACAATTAAAAGAAGCTTGCAATAAAATGTATGTTAATTGGCAGGTTGGGTTTTGTTTCCTTCTTAAGACTGAAGGATCAAGTGCTTGGGTTAGGAGGTGGTAAAGTTAAGCCATTGTTTTGCAACTGTAATTAATTTCTAATAAACATTCATTATGTGATTGTTAAGGCTGATGCTTTCTGGCACATAGAAACGGTATTTTGCCCACAAGATGTGCTTTGAGATAGCAGGGGACATGGTGATAGTGATAAGGGGATGTTTTGTATTAAATTTCCCCTAGTTTAGAATCCTAAGTGAACATAGTAAGAAGTTGTTAAGCAGAGATGATAATTGGTATTATTATATTTCATACAACCTTTCCTATGATGTACTTTCCAAAGTTGTTAAAGAGCAACATATCTGGAGTATTAGGATGTGCAGCTTTATTAGTTTATGCAGGGAATCATGATTGAGTGCTCCACTGTCTCAGGCACCCTTTGCCTTCCAGCTGGCTACATAGGAGCACCATACAAGACTTTCTTTTCCCCCTGGAAACTTCCATCCTCATATTTTAAAGATGAAAATTATGTATAAAGTGATACATAATTAAAAATATAAAACTTCATTGAGCAGTGCAAGAGAAGCTGTCACAAGTTTTGTTGTGTTCAGTGAAGGCTTTTTCTGTAATCCACACACGAGTTTTGTCTTGTGCAAGTATTGCCAGGGGTTCATGTCAGCCCAGTGCTCACTGTGTCCAAACACTTCTGTTTTCCTACCCCTACAGAAGGTACAACTGTCTTGCTCTTAACATGGTATTTAGCCTTACAGTGAGCAAAGCCCTACTCTGTCTTGCCTATGAAATAATCCATTTAGCAGCTAAAGTTTGCTGTCTTTCTCGGGGAGCAAAAATTTTTAAGCCTTACCCATCTGGGAAATGATGTTTTAGTACAGCAAAAGATACACAGGACACGCTTCAAAACTCTGCTTTAGGTCTTGAGGGATGCAAGAGCTTCTAAATGAGAAAGCTTCCATAAAATTTTAATGTGGTCAAAACATGTGTTTTTCCTAACTTGTTTGGGGAAACAAGTGGCTGTGACTTCTTAGAAAATGCTTACCATGGCAGCAATTCCATGTAATTGCTTTGGCAAAGCTGCAGGGAGCTGAGAGCAGTTTTGCAGGAAGTGTTGGGGCCCATTGTGTCCTGCCCAGTGTTGCACCTGCATGATTTGCAGACGTTATCTTCCAAAGGAAAGCAATTGTTGGCCAGCAGCTCTCCCTGAGAAGTGCTGGGACAATGAGGTGTTGTCTTACACTTGAGTGACATTGCTGCTTCAGGCTGTGCTCGTGTGTTGGTGTCTGATGGACAGGGACTGATTTTCAGTCACCTTCACCAGCCACTCCTGCTGCTGCTGCCACTTCTGTGTGCACCAGATGAGGGACAAAATCAGCTCTGTGAAGAGCTTCCCTGCAGAACTTCTATTGAGCAGAAGCTGCTTGGTTTGATATCCCAGGGTTTGATATCATAGGGGTATCACAGCTGGTAAACAGCTGCTTGATAGGATGTTGAAGACTTTGGCCAAGATCATCTCAATTTCCTGGTTTAGAGGTCTTGAGCTCATAGTGTCTTCTACAGTGTCAGTGTGGCCTCCAAAATGCTGTTTTGTTACTTGTCTATGACTGCTTTGCTGAGCATTACCAGGATGGAGGAGGATGAATATGGAATCCTTCCCTTAAGAAACTTCCTAAGGGATGGTGCTCAATCCAATAGACTTCTTTAATGCCCTGCACATACATAGGCAGGACAGTGCAGATGGAACAGGATAATTGTCTTGGTGGTTTGATACCCTCTGCTGTTAAATTTGGCTGTCCTGGTCAAGTCAGTGCTCTTGGAAAATCTACTGCCTTGGGGCATGGCTGAGTTCTGCATGGAGATGACTTGGTTGGAACTGAGATAATGCCAATGTGACAGTAATGACAGCAGAATATTTGCATCAGTTGGCTCAATCTAACTGTTGCTAAACAATCATAAATGTTTCTGCTTATTAATCATCTGCAGAATATGTGGGTGTTCTGTAAGATAGGGCTTTTTGTAATGTGCAGTGTGGTTTTGATAACTTGAGGAAGCATGATCACAGCATTTGGAGCCTGAAGTCATGACACTGACATCAGTTCTGCATTTGTTAGGAACTTGATCTTTGGGTAGTAATGATCTGTCTGCAGGTACTTTGTTGATTTGAATATTTTTAGCTTCCAGAAGGTACAACTCTGTCAGCATTGCATGGATTTGGGGAAGTAGTTAAGTCTGAAACATTAAAAAATGCAGCATTTCCAAAGTACAGAAGCTGATGACATTGTTTTTCAGAACAGTTCTTGTATCTTGAACCAAAATGTTCCTCTCCATACTGGGACTGTTTGCCTTGGATTCTTGTTGTGATGGGCTTTACTGTAGCTGTTCTATGGGTAGAGAAGACTGACAAATGGAAAATCTGGCAATTCAGGGGAAAACCATTCTGTGGAAGGCTTGCACTAATGATTGGGATTAACATAAAGCCAAAGCAGTTTAATAAAGCCTAACCATGTAAGAGCAAGGTCAAATTTGTCTTGTAGACATCCAACTTGGCATGTAGATGGAATTTTGGAAAGCTTAAATAACCTTGTCCTAAGAGTAGACAATATCTAAAAGGCTTTTGAGTATGTTATGGATATCTTCAAGGCAGCTTTTAAATACTATTTGAATAAAACTAACTTGATTTTTGGTTCTTTCCTCTTCTGCCGAATTTTCTGTGGATTTTACTGTTTCAGTGAACCAATTGAGTGATTTTACCATTTTTGACTGTGGCAGAAGTTAATGGCACTCCTACATTTTGTCCAAAAGCAATTTTCCTGTGCTATAGACCAATGGTTTTACTTGTGATGTGATTTTTTTTTGTCTTTTTTAGGGCGTTTTTAAAGTTGTGTTAGGGGTTTTTTTGTTTGTTTGGTTTTGGTTTTTTTTTTACAATATTATTATATTATTTTGCTTTTCTTTTTGCATTGTGACAGAGTATTTCCTTTTGACACAGGGCATTTTAAGAAACAGAATCAAAAAGGTTTTTTTTTTTTCATTACAGTCCCTTACACTGTGACAGTCTTTTCTGCTGTTTATTTTGAATTTCTAGTGATGTAAAGACAGAGAGAAAAACCTGAGCTGCTAGAGAAGGGAGCAAACTGAGATGGGCATAGAAAAAGGCCATTTATGAGAAAACCATAAGGCTTTGCTCATTTAACTCAGTAAAAGGAAGACCAAGAAGGGATGTGATAACATTGTATGTATGAAAACATCCTGTGAGAGATGGGAAGGGGGTAAACACCGAGGGAGGAACAACATTGACACAAGAATAAATGGATATAAATTCTTACTGTAAGAGCTTTGAAACAGTATTCTAAGTTGTAGGGTAGACTTTAATGCTTTGGTAGTTCAGGATGGAGCAGGATCACTCAGGGAATGGGATTGTGTGGCTGCTTTTGATGGAAGTCTCTGAATGCCAGAGTGCAGAAGGTGAATGCTCTGCTCTACACAAGCAGTTGCATGGATCTCTCCTGCCACAGTCTTGCTTGAATTTCTCTAATATGATTTTGAATCAGTTCCTGAAAAAAAAAAAAAAAAAAGGCAAAAAGAACCTCTCAAAAACTCCAGTGCTGCTCTGTATAGACATTGAGTCAGCTCAAGGGAAGGTCAGTGTTGGGAAGAGTTGCAGATTAGCTGTGTTATAGAGAAGGAATCAATAAAACCTGTAAAATGGGTTCCAGAAAACTGTTTCCAAATACATTGAATGTGTGTTGGATGTCACCTGCTTGAGTTATGGAGCTGTTGGTTCTTTTTCTGGGTAGCTTCAAGCTACACCTGCTGTAGGTAAATCTCCTGAGTGGTGTATTGGAATAGAACACTCAATAGTCTGTTGCAGTGTGCATGCAGATTCATGAATTTTTATAAGAAATGCCAATAATAGCTGTTTAGAAGGTGTTGGCATGCATAGGAAGGGAAGGAGAAGAAATGTACAAGGGCAAACTAGACAGAAATGAAAATGTAAGTACTGAATTATTAAAAGCTTCAGCTTAAGTTGTTGTAAGTAATTATCCAGGATTTGAGACCAGCAATTTATTAGACTTCACAAAAGTGTTTCTCCAGCAAACATAGTACAGAGTCCTTATGGCTGAAGTCCTAAAAAAAGTGTTTTTTCCCCATAAAGCATTGATACTCTGAGTTTAGTCTTCAGTGGAAGATTGCCTCCAGATTAAATATTTGCCCTGTTCACTAGGGATATGGCTGCAGCTTGTGAAGATGCTGTGTGCTCATTTTGAAAATGCTTGTGTGATTAATGCTTTGGTTAAGCTGCATGTTTAGGTTTGATCTTAAACTAATTCCTAGAAGACTTAAATCACTTTTTTTTCTAAAAGTTTGTGCAAACTGTGTATCTAGTAGGACTTGGGCTTGTTTTAAAGATACAGCAAAAATTCAGTTTACTAATCTTGCAGCAAAGATACAGGCTGATTTAATCACATACCTTAAACTTCCCTTGAATCCAGCTCTGCACAGAGTGGTTGCTGATATTAATATTCAGAAGTTTAATCCCATTTTTAGTTTCTTGCGTTTCGTGTCTCGCAGTCTTGAAGAGCAGGCCCACATTCCAGACAGGCGACATCTTAATTTAGATCTTTGTTTGGGATGCTTAGGGAAAAATCATAGTGCCTGTTGTCAAGGGAAAATCCTTGAACACGTTTTAGAAAATTCTTCAGGTCAGCTTGTTCTTTGTTGTGGTGAAAATCCTAGAAGCATTAAGGTTGCAGGCTGAAGTTGCTACCTTTGTTCACAAGCCCACAGTGATGCTTTTCTCAAAGTGCAAACCTTTGACCAACAGTTGATTTAAGAGATACAGAGCTCTTTCAGAAGTATTTTTCAAAAGGATTCAGTTGGACTTATGATACTGTTTACCAGTTAGTTCCTCAGCAAGGCAGCTCTTGTACACAAATAAGTTTCTCTGCCTGCCCGGACAAGGAACTTCAGAGTTACTGTGATTAGCTCTGGAATGTGGAGTTTCTGAAGCTGCCCATCACATTTTTTTTGTCTGTCTCAAATCTCACAATTATCATTTGCTTATCCACACTGCCAGTGGAGAGCTACAGTAAAAGAGAAGTGTTAACTTCTCAGCCCAGTTACCAGAACTCACTAAAAGCAATAATGGGGAGCAAAATTCACTGCAGGGTTTTGAAGCATGCAGTGAATATAAGACTGCAACACAATCAAAATCTTCTTATTGTTTCAAAAAACTGTTTGCATCAGATTTCTCTTACCAGTCTTAGGTACTGCTGGAATTTGAAGATGTGTAGATACACATTTTGATGTGTAGATGGGTAGGTTTAGATACCTCAACACCAGAAAAATAGATCTTTTGAAGTATTGTCAAGAACTAATAACTATTTTGTTCTAAGCAGGATGTGCTTTTGAAGACACTTGTTTCATTCCACTTTAGGAACTTTAAGGAAGGAGGTTTTACAGTGTCCTAATATTGCTTTGTTCTGTCTAACCAGCTTGTGGAATGCATTAATAACTCTCTAGCACCTGTGGTGGTTTTTTGTTTGCCTATTGTTTTGTTTAAGCAAACTGCCTTTTCTTCCCTGCTTCTGCTGTAGCAAATTAAGTTAATAGCAAGGTACTTCTCTCTCAGTAGTGCTGGTATTTAGTCACTCCATAATTTGCACTCTTCCAATTGAGTGTTTCTTTCACATTTTGGTATTTCCTGAAAAATAGTGTTATCTCCACTTATAAATTCAGTTTGAAGATAATATTATAAAGTTTTATGTCTTGCAACAATTTCTAACTCTTACTGCAAGCTTTTAGGCATGATCTGTTCCTAAAGATCACTGAAGAGAATGTTGAATAAAATGAAGTTTTGATCCCCTGATACTCTGTTGTAATGGGAGGTATCAAACTCTTCGTAAAAACACTTCCAGAGTTGTAGAAATGTAAAGTTCTGCAGTATGAGCTTGCATGCCATTCTGCACTACCTGATTTGCAAAAGGTGAGCCTTGCAAATGTTCCAGCTTGGGGGAAGAGTTTGAGCTGTCTTGTTAAAAACACACGGTTGTCATTCAGTCTTGCAAACCTGCTGAAAAAAAGCCTATTACTGGTTTTGCTGCAGCTGGGATTGCTTGTTAGGCAGCTGCCATGGGGTGACTCTTTTTCCTTATGAAGTGATATCCATGCTTGCTTTAAAATCAGTGTCTCAAGCTTACTGTGATTTTTTTTTTTTTTAATATTAGTTTTGTGTCTACCTTCTTTTTGATCCAGTTGATCATTTTATTCTGGGTAAAAACTGATTAGTCTGAGCTGTTCCTGACACAGCTGTGTTGATTTTTTTTCCTTTGCTTTTGATGAGCTGCCTTTGTAGGTGCTTACAAATACACTGATTTTAATAACTTGCTTCAATACACTTCTAGGAATTCTGACTGGGTTTGAATTTGTTTGGCTTTCCTATAGTCTGGTAGTTTATCTTCTCCTTCATGAACTTGCAGAGTTCAGGAATGGTTGCTTTTAGCTAGGGTGACTCCTGTTTACACACATAATAACCTCCTGTCTCTGCATGAAGCAACTCCTTGTGACAAGGGGAGAAAACATCTCAATTACCTTGGTGATCCAAAATGACTGAACAGTTGCACTGACTCTAGAATTCAGAAAACACACTAAAATGTGTGGGAAAAAAAAGGTAGAAGCACACAATACTAGAGGTTGTGTTTGAAAGTGTCTTAAGCATTTCTGAATATAGTTCTTAATGATGTGTTCTGGTTTATTTTAGCTTGTTACTGTTATTAGAAGGATTAACCTTTTTCTGAAGACCTGAGCAACAAGACATTGCATTTACTTCTCTATTCACTCTTTATCTGTTCATGTACCTGCACACTTGCTCTGTTGTTGTTCCTATGTGCTCACACTTATTTTTAAACTCCTTTTCCTCTGTCACAGCCTACATCCATGCTGTAATATGCAATTGGATTAATCTTGGAACACTGAAGAAACTCCTGATACTGATCTCTTGATACATTCCCTATCACTTCTCTGTATCAGAGTTTCTTACATCTGTAAATTTGCTGTAATCTTTATCTGCCAGCTCAGGCATTCCTTTAGATGAGGGTGGGAAATGTTCAATCTGCAACATCCATATGCCTGTAGCCCGTGTCTGCATGAATAATGCTACTGTGTAATTTCAATGTGTGGTCTTCCAGGATATTTGAAAGCTCTTTGCAGTTCTCAGATAGAAAAATAAAGTCTTGTTTCTTTCTTTACACCCTTTCTTCCTGTTCCTTGCATTCAAAAGCCTTTCAGCTTGTGATGGAGTTAGCAACTCCTATCCCTGTCATCATATTATTTCCTATATATTGGACTGTAAACCTGTTTGGTTGTTTGTAATTGGCAGTAGTACATTGCTGGTCTTGGTTGTCATCTCTGCAACAAAGTTTTGTCAAGCATGTGCTAAAACTTTTGGAGTTGTCCTGTGTGGAGCCAGGAACTAGACTCTGATCCTTGTGGGTTCCTTCAAACTCAGGATATTCTCTGGTTCTGTGATTTATTTTCTGCCACACAGAGTAAGTATTCTTGTGACCATCTCTTCCTGCTTTTTCTGTCTTTTTTCACCACTCAGTCTTACCTTGTGGCTGATTACATGGGTGGTTATTTAGGTGGTGTTTTTTTCTTCTGAGATAGTTTAAGAAGGGCAAGCATGGGAGAAAAGCAGCAGTGTTGTGCTGTATCATTTGATTTCTGTTTATTCATGAGGAAACTATGTTAGTATTCCCTTCCTACCAAGTCTGACATTGATTCAGCTTCTGGTGGCTGGTTTCTTGTCCACTGTTTCCAGAGTTCTTGGCTCTTTAGCAGACTGAGCTGCCCCTTTACTGCATTATTCTGTGACAAAATTGCAGTTCTTGCACTTCTCTGCCAGCCCCTCTCTTCCCAAGCTTTTCACTGGATATACTATGTACATTTTAATTTGTGAAGCATTCAAATCTGGCTAAAAATCTGCTAAATGAGCCATATTTGTCTTATGGAAGGTAGGCTGAAGTAAAGCTCTTGCTCATGATCACAGCAAGTACTGGATCCCTCTGCAGAATCTGTCCCTGTCTGTCTCTTTGCTGATGAATGCTGATAAAATCCTACCTGGACATTTGATTCCCAGAACATTATTCTTGAAACCCTGCTTCATTCAGATGCCTCTGTTTCCCTTAAAAGCTGTGTTCCAGGGCCTGGTGGAAAGGAATAGTTTATGGCTCCTTCTGAGAAGTGTCACTGTTGCTCTTGGAATGGATAAACTGTAAACTGTATCCATTGTGGATGATTTTTTCCAGATCTGTGTTATGTCAGTGACTTATACTAGAACTCCTACAATCTCCAGCACTGTGAAAGCTGTGTGGGAGGTTTTCAAGGATATTAAGGAACTCCTTCAGTAAGTTCAGACCAGGAGTTATTAGAAACTTTAAAGTCTGTTTTGATGACAGCTTTCAGATAAAACCACAGTCAGAAGAACAATTTACAAGGTTAATGATGTCTTTCACCTGTTGTATTCTCTGCCAAGGGTTATCTGTAACTTGTCCTGGCTTATTGAGGTGATTGCTCACCCTGGTGTCTTCTGGCAGCATTTGGCACAGCTGATCTTTTCTGTGGATATGTCATTGTCTTGGATAGCTTCTAGTATAAGGAAAGGGCAGGAGATATATAAATAAATACACATATTTATCTATACCTATAAGAACAGTTTGGCATAGCACCTTTTAATAATGTTTATCAGTATAATTACACTTACAAATTTGACTTAATGTATTGGTGTTGGATCAGTTCCATAGTAAACACTGTGATGAAAAAATCTTTGGTCTTTAATATTTTCATTCTCTGGCATCTGAAATGTGATATTCAGCATGCCATGTGACTTTTAAAATAGAAGTATGGCTTGGAGTACCCTGAAGTGCAGACACATATATGTGCAGTAACAGAGAATAAAATGTGTTTTCCCCTAACTAGGTTGTTTAGCACAAGTGAGAACATCACAAAACTACATTTCTACTTCCCCATTTCCTTTTATCTGTTGGATCTGGCTGGGGGGAGATGATTATGCCAATAGTAGTCAAGGTGAAAAGTAGTGCTGGGAGTGCTTAGCTCAGCTCCTGCTGCTCTAAGACTTTTAAGCTTTATAAGTTGCACAGTTTCCATACTGATTCTTATTTAAAAATAAGGGGAATGGTGCAATTACTGTGTATATTTGTGGTTTCTGCCTTCCTTCAAGCTGTTCACCAGAGCTAGGCAGTCAGCTGAGTGCATATTTTACATACAGCTCTCTGCTGTTTTTTCCCTGCTTTTTAGAGGGCCTTTAAAATTTGGCCATTAATTTCATATGAAACTTTGAGAAGTTAGTTATATTAACAGTTGTTCAGGTAAATAAGAAGTCCATAAGTTCAATAAGAAGATTAATAAGTTTAGGTTCATAAGTTTGAGTTCTTCAAACAATTGAGAGTTACCAGCCCTCAATCTAACCACAAGGACAGGGATGCTATGGAGAGCTACTGTGGTGTGCTTGTGGTGGAATTAAAAGAAGGTGGAAGTTAAAAGAAGGTGAAAGTGCCCAGCCTCTGTGGAACCTGTGTGTTTCTTCCAAATACTCCTGGAACCAGTGACTGGTCTTGACATATGACTGGATACCAGGAGCATAATACATAAAATACATAAATATATAAAATATATAATACCAGGAGCTGTAACATAAAATATAACAGGAAAGGTTGTGATGTTGGTATTGTTGAAATCAGGAATCATGTGCTCCAGGATCTTGTTGGGCCAGCCCAGTCAGAACACAGCCCAGAAATGCAGCCTGTGGCTTGCAACAGACACTTCTGAGGAGCTTTCTTGCAGTTTTTTATGTCTCAGCATTTGGAAGCTTTTCTATAAGTGTTGGCATTATATTCCTCTTCTCAATCTGCAGGCATTACTTCTTTTTTGTTTTTTCCTCTTCTTTTTTCTCCTTTTGAAGGCCATGAAATTCTGAGGGGAAAGCTGCAGTAGGAAAGCACCCTGCATGGGCAAAGGTGTGAGTGGAACTGAAGGCATCTGTTCAGTAGATCTCTGAGGAAATGCTTCAGCAATGCTGCAGAAGTTTCTGTGTCATTCATGATGATAGTTCTACCTCAGAGCTCTCTGAATAGACAATTATGCTTAGTATGAATTCCACTGCATTCTCTGAGTCACTATTGTTGAATAATTAATCTGTAAAAAAAAAAAAAAAAAAAGCTATGATGCTCTCATAAATAACATCTACTGGCTAAAATAAAAAAACAATTGTGTCTCATGTTATAGTGAAGGCTGGGAGAAAGGAAGAAAATAAAAATCATTTTGGTGAATAAGATTGAGGAGCAGAGTGGCAGTAATACAAACAGATTGATCTTCTACTCTTTAAAAAATCTCTAACAGTAGGAGCAAATAAAATGCCAACACAGAGAATTTACTCTGTAAAACCCTGTATGACAAGGGGCTCAACCTCAGGTATTAAAGTGTCTGACAGGGTTTATTTGTAACCTTGCAGGTGACTTCTTTTTCTGTTCTATTAAAAATCACAAAAAACAGCACTGGGAATTTGGATATTTTTGCCTTCACCTATGGCTTGGGAAGAGGGGGTGGGCATGGGCAATGCCACTTGCAAAATGACTTCCAGATGAATCTTCAGGAGATAAGCTTGCATGAGTGAGCACCCCCCAGGAATACATATTCAGGGACTTATTAGTGGATTCTTCTCCTCCCTGATCCTGCTCTAGATTCAGATGCCTCCTGTGCTCTGTGAGCCATCTGATTTCCAGATCATGAGCTGCAGAGGGCTGAGGTTTGGCTGGAGGCAGTTCTGGTTCAAGTCTCCTGAATGTTGGGCAGATGATCCTGGGTGCAGATCAGAGCTGCAGGGACAGAGGGAGGTTGTAAGTCAAGCCAGAAGGGATCTGTGTGTCCATCCAAGGGAAATTCTGCTGTGCAGGTGCTGCAGAGGCTTCAGAACAAATGGGCAGTTATTGGGAAAACAAGCCTGAAACATGAAACTAATGATGAGGGTGTTCTTGTTTGATAATTTATATTTGCAGCACAGTGGTGGTTGGATACAACCCAAAGCAGGACATTTGTCCTCTGGAAGGGGAGACAAGAAGAAGATTATGCCCTGTGCAGTTGTACAGTTCAGGAAAGATGGATGTGAGTGCATCCCTGAGATGTGCTCAGCCTTAGGTTTGGGAGACCTTTTTCTCCATTGAACATAATATATACATAATACACAATACCTGTACAAAGAATTGGGCTGTGGCAGCTGTTGACTATTCCCAGGTAGCTGAAGGTGTTAGAAGGTCTTAAATATCCTTTCTTTCCAACAGGCACTTGATAAAATTCTGTAGGACATGAGAGTTAAATCAGTGGTGCTGATGTTTTGCATGTTTAGTTAGTAACTAATAAAGTGGTGCATTGTAGTTATTTATAGAATAAGGGTCTTCTGTAGAAATAAACCTCAGTTCCAGCTGGACAATTGGGTCCTTGTCCAGATCCTGCTGGAGTTTCCTAGCTGTTTCCAGGAGTGTTAACAGTGCTCACAGATGGCTATCTCATGGTTCTGAGTATTTTTAATTGTAACTTTCCAGTTCAAATTAAAGGGAAGCAGTTGCTTTGTGGTGTCTCCCCTGAGATGGAAGACAGCACATGGTGAGATAACAACATTCAACCATTCCTTTGCATCTGGGTGGGGATTGTTGAGATCCAGCTGAATTTGTGTTTGGAGGGTGGGAATGTGTGGTAGGTGAGAGGAGGGTTATGGGCACACCTTCATTGTGCTGGTAAGAGTTCCTGGTTGTGGCTGCCATGAACAGCCTCCCCTGATTGAATTGTTCTGGCTCACAGTTATTGTGCTTATCCTGATACATTTAAAAATTGTTATTGAGTTGGCAAGACTCTGTGGAGCCATGATGTGCTCTGAGAGTGTTCATTTTATTTCAGCTGGTTGTTTTGTGGTTTGTAGAATCATTGAATCGTTTAGGTTGGAAAAAACCTCTTAAGATCATCAACTCTAACTGTTAACATTGTATTCACCATCCCATATCCCCAGGTGTGACATCCACACATTTTTTTGAACGTGTCCAGAGATGGTGATTCCACTGTTCTGGTGGAATTTGAGATGTTCCTGTGCTTGTTTCTACCTGTAGTATCTTAATTATTTACAAACTTGAGATTGAAATAAATAAGGACTCTTGGGACTGCACTTAGGATTGTGAAGCAACCATAACTTTCTAAAGATCAGACTTCTTGATTTTAAGAGTAATGGGAGTAGGAAATGAAGGACTTGTTCAGTGTGTAATGATGCTGTATCCTGGAGCAGCCACTTGTAGGGGAGATCCAGCTTTGCTTCTGTAAATTTGGACTAAAAAGGCTGTGCTGAACCATTTGATGGAAATGACAAATAATTTATCCAGAGCAAAATAACTGATCTTGACCAAATGTAGCAAATGAGGATTTTGAGTTTTCAAGTCCTTACTATGAAGTTCTTTAATGGTCAGTAGGTATTTCAAGGTTGTTTTATTTGTTGTCTTTTTTATTGTTCTCTTCAAAAGTGTAATATATGTCCAAGTTTCTGTGAAATAATTACAGGGTCTAAAGGGTGCATCTCTGTTGGGGGGATTAGCCTTGGCCAAGTTCTAGGTACCTGCTGGAAAGAGTGGAGAGCCAAACTGCTTAAAAAATAAAAAAGTGAATATACTTGAGCAGATCTGGGTGTTGTATGCACATGCATCTGAACAAATGCAAAGGAAATTTAAGGTGTTAAGGACAGAACTGCATGTCCATGCTATAGATGTGCAGCACTAAAACCATTCCAGCCACGTGGATCCTGGTTTTATAAACAGAGTGTTGGAGATGTGATGCTCTGTGTAACCTGAAGAGAATGGAGCTGGTTATGGAACTTTTGTGCTGCATTGTTAGGAAATAGAAAATTACTGTGTGAAAAGTGAAACAGGTAGCAGTAAAGTTTCAAGAAATACTAATTTAAGGAGCTTGAGTTAGTAAAGCCTGATACTAAAGTTTCAAACTGCCTTCCTCTCTATATAATGGTGTTGAGATCCATATTCCAGTCGGTTAATGTTAGGAAAAAAAAAAAAAAAAAAAGGGGACTTTTTAAGAATGTTATTCTCTAGCATGGAAGTCCTTTCTCATCAAAGAAGAACAATGCATTTTGCCTTTGTTACATTTAATCTGAAAGGAAAGATGAGTCTGAAATGCAAAGTGCAAACCTGTGCCTGTCTGTCCCGATCTGGAGGTGTGAATTTGAGTTTTGCTTTAGGGCTGTCCTTCTGCATTGGTATTCAGTTGATTTAGCATGTTTTTATACTACTCTTTTTTGGTTTTTTTTAAAGTTGCTTAAATAAAACAACATAATGTTTTTACTTGCAGCACTTGAAGAATCGGAAAGTGACATTTATGTGCGATTCATGAGGTCACACAAGTGTTATGACATTGTTCCAACAAGCTCTAAGCTTGTTGTTTTCGACACTACGCTACAAGTGAGTATTCTCCTTTCAGTCTGCCTTTGCTTGCAGTTTTTTGGGTTTGTTTTTTTTTTTTTTTTTTAATCACTGTTTCCTGAGTGTTAAATGAAATTTGATCTCTTGAAGAGAAATACTGCCATCTGTGCTTTGACTGTACAAAACTATATTGTTTCAACTGTGTCTTTCACGTTTTAGAGGAGGAGTTGGGGGAAGGCATCCCAGCAGAACAGAAAGAGGGGATGTAATTTGGTTTGCAGTTGAAATCTCTGTCTAAAAATAAAAATTTCAGATGAGACCAAATTTGTATTGGCTTCTTCATGGCTACCTGAATCTACATAAAGACATTTGGTGTAAAATCCTTGTGCAACAGCTAAAGTGTACCCAGGTGCTCTGAGCCTGTTCCTGCTGTACTGATAACACAGTTGAGGACTCAAATGGATGGCTTAATTATGCAAATTATTACATTCTCCAGAAAATTTTTGTTTTCAGCTTCTCATTTTGCATTTAATCAGTAAATCATCTGCTAGACTCTTGGCTCTGTCTGAAGAGTTTATTTGCCAAAAGAAGGCATTAGCTGCCTGCTATAGAAACAGACTAATCTGTTCTGCAGTGTGGTAGAAAGCTGTGGCTTTCTTTGTTTCCTGGATTTTGCAATGGTATTTTTTGCTTGCTTTGGTTTTTGCTGTTTCAGTGTGTTTTTCTGTGTAAAGATGCTCCAATTCTGACTTCACTAAGCCCATTTAGTAATTTTGGTCTGGAATGTCATACTCAGACCTCAGCTTTCCACAGTCAGAGGCAGCCATGTAACAGATACTCAGTCCCAAAACTTTTCACAGAACCATCTTGTGTATCAGATAATTGTATATAGTGCTGGATTGAATGGTCTGATCTGAAAGGTGGAAAATCTGCATTGACTTTTTCACCATCTTAGAGGGGAAAAAGTTCTGCAGTGTTTAATTTCTTCTGCCTGAAAGAGAAGGATGACTGTCAAATCTTGAGTAAAAACTTTACTCTTTGACCTGAAAAATCAGATTTAGGGTGATGGGGTTCACTGTCACTCTTTCAGCTCTTCTCCTTTTCATTCCAGAAGGTATTTTTTTCCTCACACTGAGATGCTGTTCTGGGAGTTGGTATCTGCAGTGGGCATGACCCACAACCTGCATTGTCAGTGCTCACCTGGCTCAAAGGCTTGAGCCTGGTCACTGGTTGCAATTGGAGAGATAATTGTTCTTTATTCCATTTACCAGTTAATCTTGAGGCCATTGGGGCAGGCCACTGATTCCTTTTGGAGGCTCCAGAGCTCTTGATGAATGATATCATGCCAGATACCAGTTTTCATTGCTGGAGCTGTGTTGAGAAAATGCTATTAATGTCAAGAAGTGTGAGTTTCCAAGTGGTGAGCCAGTGTGAGGTAGCACCTGGGGAAACAGTGTGAGTGAGTGAGCTTTGTGAGTTTTCACCATAAAGGAGAACAGGTAACTTAATGGTGATGGAAAAACTTGCATCAGCACAAAATCCCTGTCTTATTTGGCATCCTTAATGATTGTTATGGATTCCAGCTAGAGGAGAACAAGGAATGCCTTGGTCTGTGATCATGGAGTCTCAGTCTGCTTCTCCAGGTATTTGGAAGCAGTGGTGGTAGAAGGGAAGTCTGCAGTTGCTCATTCAGACTCTAGTGTACAATAAATATGGACCAGATCTTGAGTATTGCTGATGAGAAGCTTTTTTTTCCCCCCTAAACTACATCTTTTTGACTTTACGTTATTAAATTTAATCTACTTGCATTACTTTTAACTTACAAAGTCATAGTTCTGTAAAGCAGGAGTCCATCTTCCAGCATGGGCACTATATTCCAACTTAGCAGGTTTTGCAAAACTGTTTAAGAAAACATTAAAAAGGTAGATTCTGAATACTTACCAGGCCTGCACTGTTCAGAGGTCTTTTAAATACTTCTGTTCATTGTTTCCATTTAGTTCTTTACCTGGCACCTGTGTTAATGTGCCACTGTCAGTGTCTTCAAAACACATCATGATCATTCATGTGGCTGGTGCACAAACACGTATGGAATATAAAAAAAGAATAGCTTTTTTCATTTGCCTCAAACAGCAGGTTAAGTACATGGTGGAGAATTAACCCAATAAGAATGATCAATTAAAACTTCTTAACTGTTTCTTGCATTTTAATTTTTAATGTAAAGTAATAAATTACTTACTGTCCTGTACCTCAAGTATCAGTTTGTACTTTGAGAACACAGCTCTGAAACATCCAGTCTCCATCTCAAATGGATATTTGACTTTCCTGGATCTGTTTCATTCCTACCCATGTCAGTGTTTCACCTAATACAAAAACAAACAAACAGAAAACACCCACCAAAAAAAAAAAACCCTGCCTTTCCCAGTGCCTTGGAAAAGTTTTCCAGTGATTTGAATTCAGGATTTTAATAATATTAGAGTTAAAACACACAATTTAGGAGCTCACTTCTTGCCTCTCTTAATATAAGTTAGTAATCATCAGTGGAGGAAGGAGGAGAAATGGAGCTGGGTTGTGTTTTCACAGCGTCCTTTGAAAGATTCTGGATTTTGGATTTTTGTTTGGCAACAGTATCCTGTCTCCCTCTGCTGGTCAGCGATCAGAGAACACATCACGTTTCTACCCTGGAAATCAGATACTTTGAAAAGTATTCTAGACCTGATGTTAGAGGTGGGAAAATTGGAGATGTTGGGTGGCACTGAAGCAACAGTGTTTCATCAAAGTAAATGTTTAGTGTCAGTGTCTGTGAGGGAATTAGTGTGAAATTTCAAAAGGAATCTTGTTTTAGCCCTAAGTGAGGGGATGGTGAGGTGCCATACACTGGAAATAGAAGGAAGGCTTTAAATAGCAGAAATAGCAGCTAATAAAGGGCATTTATGTTGATGTGTCAATCAGAAGACATGGGGGCTTGATTGCAGCATGTGGCTGCTCCACTCTGTGCTGGAGTGTCCAGAGCACAGCTGTGTGTGCTCCACCTGTCCCCTGTTGTGGCTGTCACAGCTGTGTGTGCTCCACCTGTCCCCTGTTGTGGCTGTCACACCTGTGCTGTTCCACCTGTCCCCTGTTGAGGCTGTCACAGCTGTGCTGTGGCTCTTGCACCTCTGCTGGGCATCAGCTCCTTTGTGCAGAGCTGGGCTTCAGCAGGGCAATGTGCCCTTGGCACCCAGCACCCAAACTGAATAAATGACTGTGCTGAGCCCTGCTCTGCTCTCCTGCCTGGGGCCAGCTAGCACAGCTCAGTTTGCCTCAGTGAGGTTTTATTCAGAGCTTCCCCAAAACAGGATCTGCCTCTGCTCTCTCTGCCTGTCCCATGCTGAACCCTGAAGTGGCAGATGTTGCCTGGGAAAGTAATTGTTGGCACAGTTCATTCTTGATTTAGACTGACAGTGGACTGTTCTTTCACCTTTTCAGTTTATTAATACTCATTTGCTCCTCATAAATATTTATAGAATCATATTGAACTTTGTGGCTGTGGCTTTCCCCTGCCTGTCACCACGAGTGCTCCTTGTTTGTGACAAGCTGCTGCCTTTGGCTTTTCCCAGGGAAGATACTGTCTTTTCTTGGCACACATTAAAGAAACTTCATGAAGTCTAATCTGACCAGGAAGGGAGTCAGGAGACAATTAGATGTTATGAGCTTTCCTGTGAAGTCTGGAAATTTGACTTTGTGGATGATGAGGAAATTGGGCAAGTTGCAGCAATGTGCAGCTCACAGTGGATAAACTTCCTCATCTTTTACACATCTCCTGAGATGTAAACAGGAGAATAAACCCTCCACAGCCCCTAGGAGGGGTTAGGGAGATTGTCCCTTAAGGGGCTGCTCTAAACATTAACTTACTGTCCTTCTTCATTCTAACCATGTGAAAAATGAATGGTTCTGGGTTGTCTTTATGATAGACTTCAGGAAATCACTGAGCTGAGTGCAGATTTAGTGGTCACCAGCTTGTGTCTTCAGCACAGCATGTGAGCACTGTAGAAGAGTTCATGCATTTGGTGTGCAGATCATCTGGGGGAAAGAGGGGACACCCAGGTCTGCCTTTCCTTTCTTTCTGTTGGTTTTAACCTGTATCAGGTACAAATAATGACACAGCAATCTGATAATTTTCTTTGATGGAAAGCAAAACAATTCCTGTATTAAACTTAGAGATGAATGAAATACAACACTTTATTCATGTTCTGTCTGCCAGGTTACTTTGTCTAACATCTAATGTGATTTCAGTTTTTCCTTGTTGCTGCATTCATGTGGTTTTTTTTGAGAGACCAATGCATTTCCCCCCACCCCATCCTGAACTGTATTAGCATTTTTTAAGGAATTGCCTCTTACCTAGCTTATAGCAATCTCTGAAGCTTAACTCCAAAAGCTTTCTTAAGGCCAGCTTTTTGTCTGACCTTGAAAGAAATGTATTAATTTGTTGTGGCTTTGCCCAGACTACACAAAGATGAGAAGGATTAGCTTGTTTTCTAGCACAGGGCAATTAACCCTTGAAAAGCAGTGTAGGTGGTGAGGATTAGGTGGGGACTTCCCTGTTTGTATCAAGCAGCAGTCTACAGTCCCAAGAATCATCTGTTAGCAAATGTAGTGCCTTGCAGAGTTTGCATAAGCTCTCTTTAGGTCAAAAGCGCTATCTAATCTTTGTCTAAATTATATTCTTAACTGTTACTAGTAAATTTGAATTTTAATAATAGAACATATGTAGCTTTTGCTCACCATGACCTTGAAACTGTTTTTAAAGCATTTGTCCCGCACTTCTTCATAAGCTAATAAAAATCATGTTTATGTGGAAACAGTCATCAGAAGCTTTCAGAATCCTAAAGACTCTTTCCTTTTATTTCCTTCTGTATGCTGAAGAAATCTTTGTGTGACTTGGTTAAATTATTTAACCTGCTTAATGAAATTATACCTAAGTTGTTAATGGACCAGATGTTGTTTTCACCAATGTAGGCTTTTGTCAGAACTTGTCACTCCAGTAAGAGCTCAAATGATTTTCTACCACATAACAAAAAAAAAAAAAAAAAAAAATGAAACAATGTTCTGGAAACTTCTTTAGTGAATTGACATGCTGGCAGTAAATATACCTTCTAACTTCTGCAGAGCATGCAATGGATCCAACATGAGAAGAATTGCAGAGGATTTATATTTCTCTTCCTTGTGCTAACTCTATTCAGTAAATGGATTTATTATATTTTATTCTCTCCAGGTCATTCTTGACTGGGGTGTTGCCTCTCTCCACGGTAATGAGATCAATCAGTATCCAGGAACAATGCTCCAGGATGGTTTGCTCCCAGAACCACACAGCAGACTCTGAGTCTGCTGTCACACAGCTTTACAAAAGGATTGACTCTGTTCCTTAGTTGGCTCTGAGGTTTCTCCCTGATGAAGCTGCTGCTGTCTGCATTTCTGAGGAGTGTCAATACCCCTCCTTGCTTACCCTGCCCACAGAACTGTAAGAGAATCATCTAATTTAGCTTCTAACCAGCATGTGGGCTGAGGCAGTTGAGCAGCCACATAAAAGCTCCCTTCATTGGGATCAGCCTGGAATCAGTACCATAATATGGGAAGACTGTTGTGTTTTTTCAGAGCTTCTCCTGTTGCTGGTATACAAGCACAGGAGTTTAATTCCTGCAGCTCTCAAAATCAACAGGAACTGCTCATTTGTGGATCTTGGACAAATGATAGGTGCCACTTAAACAGAAATTTCTACACAGGGTGTAGGTAAAGTGTTTGTGCTTGGCTGAGTGAAAGTTATGTATCATTCTTCTTGAATTCTCTGCCCGATCACCAATTTTTGGATAAGATTTTAATCTGTGAAGGAATTTCTGATCTACTCAGGAGTGTTCCCTTTTCATCACCTGCAGAAGATAAATGAATTTTGATCTGGTTTCATGCAAGCTTTCCAAAACTCAACCTGAGCTAGAAGACCTGATTGTGAATGTTTATTGGTTGGGGTTTTTCAGATGTTGAAGCAAATATAGCTGCCTAGTTAATAACAGGTTTGTCCACTGTTTCTCCAATCTACTTGGTAATGTAGAGGAGGAAATTCTACTTGATATGGTCCAAGACATGCTTATCTCTCACCCTCAGCAAAAATCTTTATCTTTAAATGCCCTCTTTGTTTAACAGCATGATCCTTTGAGGAGGACATGCTTCTAACAAATTCACAGACTAAAGAAGAAAATAACTGGAAAATGAATTTGAATGCAGCAGTCATGATGCTGAGATGGTTGGTTGCATTCTTCGTACTGGTTTAATCTCCCCAGACAAATCAGTTTGTAAAAACACTGAATTATATAAATGTACCAGAAGAGAGATTTTTAACTTTTCAGAATAACTCCTTTGCAGGACTGTAGTCCTTTGTAACTTAAAAATCTGTCTGGACTGGGCATCAGAACTTTTATTTGAAGGAAAAAATAAAAAAGGAATTGCAAGTTAAATATCCTTCCCAGTGTGAATTGCTTCAAAGTGAAAGTGATGGACTTGGAGAGTATTTAACTTGAACTGCTTTTGCATTATCAGGATGGTAATTGTGGAATCTGGGATGAATGCAGGAGTATTCCAACTTAGCTCATGGGAAAAAGTCTTTGAAGGTGATGCCAACAGCAGGGAAGAGGAGGACTGTCCAAGGAGCTCTGTGGCAAAGTTGTATTTTCAACTTAGTAATATTTTTGTAACATGCTCCCAAATAATATTTCATGGGTTTTGTTCAGGTGGCTTTGTACAGAGGAAGCACTGCCTGAAATCCTGGTGATATGAGGGAGTAGCAGGGGAGATCTGTTACACACCCCCTGATGGAGCAAGAGCATCAGCTTTACCTGCAGTAGCTTTTGCTTTTTCCTCTCTTGGAGACTTGCTGGGATTTGGGCAGCCAGAGAACTTGCCATGCTACTTAAACACAGTCCTGTTTATATTGGGCTGGAAACTGTTGCCTCATTCAGGAGTCTTGGCTCATAAACACGCTTGAACCAAGGGAGTAAAGTGTGGGTTGCCCAGGTTTTTTGCTGTACAAAGGTTGCAGCAGAGCCCTGATGATTTTCCTGTTACAACAAAGACCAGTTGTTCTGCTTTGTGTCTTCCTACTTGGTAGGAACTACTGAAATTGAAAGTGTTTGGCCTCTTAAAAAGGAATTCTCAGAGTAACTTTTTCTTCCACCTTCATTCTCTTAATGCTGAGAACAAAGTCTGTGTCTGGAGTGACTTTGCCACACCTGCTCATGTTGTGAAGATAGAGATAACACTGTTTTCCTTTGAAAATATAAAACTTTTCCCCCTTTGCAAGGGAAAACCATTGAGAAGCCTCTCCATGCCTTGGTGTTTGGTTTTTAAAACGTGAGTGTATTGGTGTAGCAATCCAAACTTCTCCTTTAGTTCTTCAGCTATTCTTACTGGGTCTGCTAAGACTGGATGCCTTCCTCTTGTAAATTCCTTCAACTATATGGCAAACTTTGTTATGCTAGGAAGGATGGTTGTTTCTCAGGGGCTGCCTGAAAGATTTGGGTTTGATGCTGTGGTCCACATGTGTATTTTTGGAGGTATTTGTCCTCTCCAGTTTTGTACTCCTTTAAAATAGTTTGTAGTAAAAATAAGCTGGGAATTTGTCAACTTACCCAGTGAAAATGATGATGAATGTTCTAGATTGCCTTAGATCATCCATCCTTCAGGAATCAGAGATGATAAAAATGTCAGGGATTAGCTGGGCCTGATATTGCTTTTATGGGAGCTCTGTGCCAAATACTGTAAGAAGGAGTTTCTTCCTCTCTATTCTGATCTGATAAAATAAACATTTCCTGGGGTTACATTAGGGGCTTTCCAGGCAAGTGGCTGATGCTGGCTTATCCAGTGAAACAGAGGTTCACATTTATCATCCTGCCTTTTGATGGCAGCCACACCACAGAAGTTCTGGCAGGTCTTTGAACACTGTCCATGCTACAGGACAATGATTTTGCATCATCCTCTTGCTGGAACTGGCACATCTGAAGGTGTTCCATGGCTTTATTTCTTACTTCTGCCACCTTTGAGCCATTTCAGTGAATTTTGTCATGAGGCAGTGGTGCTGAGTTGTGTTTTCAGCTCAGTAGGATTTTCTGTTCAGCTCTGACCCTTTAGCACCAGGAACTGTCACAGCTCTTTGCTCACAATAATCTGTCAAGGACAGGAATCTTTTTGCAAGTCAAATGGAGTCGATTATTACAGCAAAGCAGTCACCCTCCTTGATTTATGGGACAGTCCTGGAAGACAAGTCTGAAACCACTGGACATAGTCACAGTTTTTATAACACAGTGTTAGGTAAAACAAACATGTGTGTATTGTACACACACTGAGTTTTTGGAAATGAGCTCATCCTCAGTTTTCCTTTCAGGTGGTTCCCTCATTCACAGATGTTTACTGGAAAGAGCATTTCTGCAAGGGCTTGTAAAATCCCTGTATCTTATAAGAAGGAGTGTCCCTTTCAGAGTTTCCCAGCAGTGAGGAAAAATTTATTCTGCAGTCTGGTGAAATCTTCTACTGCTGTTCTGGTTTCACTGCCCAGTAATCCAGCTATTTTAGGAGCTCATTGACTGTAAGAGACAAGGTTTTCCAAATATTCTACCTGAAAAACAAGACTTTTATGTCTGTGTCTCTTTCTTTCTTGTTAATGACTGTTGTACTGGAAAAGGCTATGTCCTCCTTCAGACTTGCAGTGGAAATGTTTGAATAGTGTGCAGAAACAGTGACCTCCAGAGGTTGTCTAACCTAAATTAGTCTGTTCTTTTGTTCAGCATATTCACAGTGTAATGAGTTCCTGTAGTAAGAAAAGCATGTTCCTGTTGTGCTCAGTGTAGTGGAATAGCAGCTATTGTTGAGGTGATCTATGATATATCTAGGATTTAATTGCTGTGTTCTTATGCTGAAATGTGACTCTTCTGCTTAAAGGGCAGAATCTTGGAGAAAACAGTCACACAAAGTAGGATTGCTCTTCTAATTGTAATTGTCTAGACATCTTAGTGAGGGAGGAGATGGCATCTGTGGGATGCAATTTAATCCCTGTGGAAGGCTGGGGAGTTGTGCCCCAGTTGAGTGTGAGGTTGGAGTGAATATGCAAGGTCAGGGTAAATGTCAGAACAACCTCTAAATTTGGGCAGAAAAATCCCATTTTTAGTGGTCCATTGTGTGTGTTAGGACATGGTTAATAAGAACAAAAGTGCTTTGTTTAAAGAGTGTTTGTAACAGCAGCAATCTGTGGGCTCTGGCTGCTGAACAATGGGTTTGTGAAGGTCAGGCCAGTCCAGCACTGTGGGGCTGAGAACTGACAACACTGCTGGAGGTCCAAAGATGGGACATGGTGGAGATCTTCAAAGGCTACTGACTATATATCATCAGAAAGCAAGGTCCTTGTGGGTATTTGCTGCATGCAGATCACTGAAACATCTAAAAGTGCTGGGCAGAAGCCCAGCTCCACACCCCTGTGCTTTGGCTGGCCACCAAGGGGTTCTCTGGGCAACTGAAATTGGTCAACCACAGAAACTGCAGGAAGTGTAAGTGGATGAGTGTGTGTTTGCACTGGCAAGCAGTTTCAGCAGATAAGAGTTAGGTTAGGTTTTTGCTTTGTAATTACCTTACTTAAATAAGAGGCAAGTATTAATATTAGGAATTGATAGCATTTTTACTTTATTTTTAAATAATGTAAAATGTGACACTTTCTGCAATACTATTGAAGGCAACAATACCAATGTCACTTGAGCTGTGGTCTAGCAGGACAGCCCAGGGGGTTGAGTTTTAAGTATTTCTTTACTGAATTTTGGTGATTTATTGCATAAAATGTTTAATATCCTAGTGCTTATGCTAAAATCCTTGTCTTTTACGAACTAGTTAATTTTTAGTAGCTGTATCTGTTCAGCAGCTCTCATATTTTCCAAAATGTCTTTTAAAGTTAGGCAAGATGGTACCTAACTGAAGATTCTTGTGATTCTTGGAGGCAGATAACTTGCAAGTAAGTCAGACAGGATCAGGGCAGGAACTTATCCTTTGAAGAATCCTTTCTTTCTCTTCTGGATTGTCTACAAGCTCAGCATCTTTAGTGTATCTTTGGAACTCTCTCTCTTGAAGTGTCTTTTCTAAATCTAAAATAACACCTCAGCCTTGCTGTGTCCCCCATCTGAGCATGGTGCTAGCTGGTGTTCTTTGCTGCTGCTGTGTCTGGGAAAGGAGTAGTAGCAGGAATTTGGAGACTGCCTGAAGTGCTCCAGTTGGCTTTCCACCCATTTTCTGCCAGGGGCATGCTTCTCTTCCAGGTTATCAATTACAGGGTTTGTAAACTTGCTGGAGGAGTTGTGTTGCATGATTGCTATCTGGGAGAAAGCTATTTCCCCCTGGCCTCTATAGATTGGCTCTTCCCTTCTTGCTCTGATCCAGCCTTGAACATCTTTCTCTTGTGAAACACTGGGGACATGAGCTGACAGTGACAGTGACTGTGATGGCTTTGGTTTGGGACTGATACCAAAGCTGAAGTTTTGGGCAGTGTGAGTGTCCTTTCCCCTTTTTTTGATGAAGAATGGTTAGAATTTATTTTTCCCCAAGCTGGAGTTGGTCTGTGTGAACTCACATCTGTCTCATATCTGCTCCCCAAATATCTCCCTGCTTTTGCTGCATTAACTCAGAGTGTGATGTTGTTATATAGGAACACTTCATGCATCTTGCCCAGAGGTTTTCTTTGTGGTTTCAGTCTTCCTCATGAGCTAGGATGCTCCTGTGGGGGATTTGGTAATGTTTGTTTGGCCTGACTCCTCCTTGTGCCAGCAGGGTGGCTGAACACCTCTGGCACCTTTCTGTTTAACCATTTTCTAGATAAATCCTGTGTATTTAGTCTTACTTGTGGCCTTGGGGTTGTGTTGTTGCTGTTTTTCCCCACGTGGTTCCTCAGTTTCAGTGCAGTTAAGGGGTGATGGCTGATGTTATTCCTGTTCACTGGTGATATGGAATCTCTGAAGGCAGGAGGCAGCTGCTGATCTGCCAGCTGCTGATGTTTGGAGGGTGGATTTGCTTCTCATGGTCAGGGAGGAAACAGACAGGCTGTAGAGATGTACAAGAAATACAGATCAGTGCCTGCATTTTTCTTTATTGGGTGCTGATTCCATTGACTGTGAAGCCCTTTTATTTCTATTAATCTGTTGTGGAGGGGATCCCCTTGGCACATAATTTGAAGTAGATCTTTAAAGTACTGATGTGAAATCATGATCTATTCAGATTGCAGTCATCAAGCAATTGCAATTCTGTGTTATTTGGACCAAGGACAAATTTCAAGGACACAGAAATAAAGATTGGTTGTGGCAAGAGCCCTCACTTCTGTATTGTGTTTTCCATAGGAAGACTTTTTAGGGGTGTGGGGAGGACAGGAAGGATGTCAAGCTCCAGCACATCACCACATCAGGATTTTGAGGTTCACTAATGCCTGAGTCCTTCATTTTCAGAGAACCAGGGTTCACAGGGAAATGTTTCTTTTCAGAATGACACCATAACCTGGTAACCTCTGATTCTGGGGAGGATCAATTAATTAAAAAAGAGAAGTACTTGGTTGATTTCTTTAGCAGCAAAACAAGCTAGGTAATTCTTTTAGCTTTCAATCATATTTAGAATAATCAAACTTTTTTTTTTTTTTTTTTAATAGTTTGTATGAATTAGGTGTCTAAAAGCTGTGGGGGACCTGGAACTGCTGTTGTTTTGCTCATTTTTTAACAACTTGCTACAGTAAATATTGACTGGAATGTAGCACAATCTTCATGTGTTAAGTTTAAGACCCTCTCTAGTTTATGGATATATCAGTGGCTTTCATTCTGAATATTCACAAAATAAAAAAAAAACAGATCTAGTTTTGCTAAGCTTTTTCTAGCTTTTTACCCATTTTAAAAGTACAAGACTTAAGGTTTTTGCTTGGCATTGTGGTTTCTGTTCTGTTTTGGATGCAGCTACCTGTTTGTACTGCTTTTGGGTTTTTTCATGGTGAGAAGGGAAACCATTCTGTTGGTGTCTGGTATGCTAAATTGAGGCAAAAATTTGAAATTTGTTTAGTTTTTATTTTTATTTTTTTCAGGTAAAGAAAGCCTTTTTTGCCTTGGTGGCAAATGGTGTTAGAGCAGCTCCACTGTGGGAGAGTAAAAAACAGAGTTTTGTAGGTAAGTAGTTCTGACATTTTTCAGGATTACTTGAATTTCCAAGGTGCTTTATTATTCCAGAAGGTGGTCTGAGCCTGGCCATCATGGAACATCCTAGAGAAATACTGGCAAAGAGAGTTTCTTTTCCCTCCTTGTGAGGAGTGAGTGGTGCCAGCTTTAGAATCATGATGCTGCTTTTAGGTCTCAACCTTCTGAAATTTTTGCAAAATAATTTTGCACTTCACTATGTATTTAAAAATAAAGGCAATGATCACAGAAAGGAAAATTTGAAAACAGGAACTATAAAGAGAATAATTTAATATTCCAGTATCCTGATATAAGTGCAGTAGGAGCCTGTCTCTGCCTGTTCTCAGTAAGGTGCAGTGAGGATCTCTAAAACCAGAACTACAGAGATGTCCCATGTTGGGTGAAAAACATTACATCTATGTACTGCTTTTTTAAAATTGCTTTTAATTGCCACAACAATAATTTTCCAAAACTAGATCTCTCTTGCAGTTAGGAAATGGGGTCACAATGGCAGTGACAAAAAGAATAAGATTTATTTCTTCTGACATGGAATGTTGAGGATTCCTGGAAATGAATGGTAGATACTTAATAAAGCATTTGTTAAAATACTTTAAATCCAAGAGGGGAGGAGCAGTCTTGCAATACACCATATGAGTGCTGTCTTTTTTATTTTCATTTGATTTAATTTCATGTTCTGTCTGTAACTAAGCTCTACTGATTTAAAGTTGACCTCCAGATTAATTTTTGCCTTCCCCATTTCTTAGTTTCTTCAGTTTAGATGTAAGAGTAGTAGACAGTGGAGCAATTGCATCTTCTCAAATCTAGAACTTGAAAGCTCAAAAAAGATTAATGTTTTCAGGTAACTAAACTAATCATCAATATTATATTACATAGCTTGGTGTTGGTGCTTAAAATATGTATATATATACAAGGGATGTGCTATTTTTTTCTTTTGAAAAGTCACATTTCTATACACACATTGAGGATTACCATGGAAATGATTGAATTAAAGTCTGTAATAAGTAATAGTCAAGAAAAATGTATTATACTGTTCTTTCATTTGAATTCAGGAGTCTTCCTGACTTGGCAAGTACATAATGAGAATGTTTTTTTTGAAAAGAAAATGAAAAGCAAGAATAATCCTCCAACCTTGAAAGATGTTCTAAACCCTCTTTTTTCTTCCTATATTTTTGGGGGTGGATGAGTTCTGAATTCTAGGGGGTTTTTGAGTCAGATTGAAAGTGAGGAGAAGCACATGGGTTATAATATTGAGTATTACTTCAGATGTGTTTTTGTTCTGAAGCACTGTGTCAATGTGCAAGTGAATAGACATGGTTTGGAAATCCTGCTGTTAAATAGTCCAATACCAGTAGTATTTTACATGGATTTAATATTTATCATATTATATATTGTGAATATGAATTGAGAAAATAGATGAAAGTTGTAAATGTTAAGTATGTATCTAAAGACCTGTTGTTTTGTTTTTTTTATGTATCACTTGTTACAGGAATGTTAACAATTACAGATTTCATTAACATACTGCATAGATACTATAAGTCTCCAATGGTAAGTATGATGTTAAGCTATAATTTGATCACTTGCCATACAGTACAGAGACTGAAATAACAAACTGAAAAGTTTATGATGATTGTCATTATTATTTAAGTCTTTGGATGGTAACTTACAGAGTCATGAATGCTGTAAAAAATTAATGTTCTTGGAGTGATGGTAGAGAATAAACAAGTCAAACTAGTTAAATATATGCAAAATATTAGTTACATGGCTGAATTGCACAATCAGTTGGAGATCTGTTGACTTCAATTAACTGTAATTTGAAATTCCCATTGGCAGTCAGTTGATTAAATTCTCTAGCTTGCATGTTCATACAAACATTTACATCCCTTTCTTGTTCCTGTCAAATCACAATTCCCCCTCTACCAATTAAAACATATGTACTATGTTTTACTATCTAAAAAAGTCAAGAACAGTTGGATGGAGCAGACATCTGATATATTTGCCTTCTCAAAGCTGATGTTACATTTTAAAATTTATAGTGAAATTCTCATCAGATGCTGATAGAGTCCTTTCTTCATGTTAAAAAATTCTTTCTTTCTCCCTGGGGATTGACAAGGAGTGGGGGGAGGAACAAATGAAAAGTGCTTGCACACTGGTAGCTTTTTAAAAATGGTTTCCATAATGACCCTCAACATCAATATTACTGATTTTTCCATGAGACTTTACCTAATGAGTTCTCACTCATTTACATTGTCTAAGGTCCTATTTATAGATTCTGCTTAAACTGGCAGCAGTAAGGAGGGATAGCTGAAGAAGGACAATATCTGACTTAAGACACTGATGCACTTTTGTGTAAGAAAAATAAATAAATGAATGTTCCATCAGGGAATGCTCTAGTTTTAATAGGTGAAATTATGCAGAAAATACTATTCTTAAAGTATTTTAGTCATTTTTTCTGATAGCATTAGGACATACAGTATGAAGCACATTGCTGCTCATGTGCTAGATAATATCCACCATGGAGTGATGAGGAAGATCCAGGTGGTTTCTCCCTAAAGAAGTGCTCTTGCTTGTTAGTGATCAGGTAACTTTATTCTGGTAGCATTAAGAAGTCAGGAGGTCACTGTAAGCTTTTTACTGGTGTGGGTGTGTGAAGAATCACCCAAGGGTTTACCCTGGATGGTTGTTTGAAGGTGATACAAATTTCTGAATTTCTGATGCCTTTGAGTCCAGGAAGGACCTGGACTGCAAACCTGGGCCACTAAAAGGCTTTTCTGTCCCCTGAAAGGATAAACCCAGGATTGTACTCTGCATTAGGGGCAGGATTGCACCCTTTCTCCTTGTTACAAAAAATGTTGTGTTGGACTGTTCTTACTCTGTTAGATTTTCAGCAGTGAAATAAAAGAAAATTATTCAGATGTGTATAATGTTAGTGATAGATTTAAAATTAAATTGCTTCAAGTTGAACTTCCATTTTCTCATTGTAGGTTCAGATTTATGAATTGGAGGAGCACAAGATAGAAACCTGGAGGGGTAAGAATATTTACTACATGGTTGATAATGTACTAGATTCTGATGTTTTTCAGTATAGTGGATTTTGAATCATCCTAGACTTCTCTCCACATATTTATTAATGAAAAAAGAAATAGTAAGAGCTTCTCTTTGTCTCCTGTTCCTTATTTTTCTGTCTGAAATAGCTGTGGACTGGTGATGTGGGCTGTATAACACTGCCCCTTGTTCATGGCTCTTTAAGAAAGGAAAAAAGCAAATGGAGTGGGAATGAATGGAGCTGTGCCTTTTGAGCTACATGATTCAGACAGAAATTCATGCAGCATTCTGGGTGTGAACAGAGGTGCTGAATGCAGGGAGGCAGCTCCATGTAAAAAGTAGTGTGTAATCCATGGAATGATACATGGAGCTATCTGTGTGCAGCAGACACTCACAGAACAAGTAAAGGATTATTTGTTGTAATTGCAGTGACCTCTGCTGGTATCAAGCTTAGTCCTGCTTTTAAATTTGATGTCTTTTTAATGTCAATATAGAGCACTGTGCATAAATGGTAGAATAACTAACTGTAAATTGCTGTCTGCCACTTAATTTTGTATGAATGAATTCTTGAAATGCTTTCATAAAAGAGCTGATGTTTTTTGTGTGAAGTGGTAACAGTCTATTAATTTTCTAACCACAGAGCTTTATTTACAAGAGACTTTTAAACCTTTAGTGAACATCTCCCCAGATGCAAGGTAGGATTTCACTGTTCACTCTGCTTAACTTGAAATACACTAACGACATCTCAACTCTGAATTTAAAGCCTCTTTCTGTAAGAAGGAACTATTTGTTTTGTAAACTACAGTACAATAAAGGACTGTCTTTTAATATAATCAAGAAGGGGTGAGAGAATTTTTTTTATTGTGAGTGAAGATTTTTTTGATTATCCAAAGAAGGGAATTTTTAATTGAACTTTTGTCCTTTATCAGCATAACTCTTCTGGTAAATGAGCTAGACATGGGTCAAAATTAAAATGCAAAACAGGCAATAGGATGACCCTTTCAGGCTTGCTTGCAGATCATCTTTATTTCATGAAAATAAAAAAATTTAGAGCCCTTCAGCTGTCTTGTTCCCAGCAGTCACAGTAATTGGAAAGTCCTTTTCAAGGCAAGCAACTTTCTTTAACTGAAGGAAAGACAATATCTCTGTGGTTTGTTTTGCTCTACTATAAGGTTCTATTTCTTAAAATATAAATCACTGTCCTTTTCTTCTTGATGGAAGTTGAAAGAAATAGTTTTAAAACTATCATTATGCCTTATTTACTAAATAACTTGAGAGGAAGATTTAGTTTATCACTTAAATCTGTAGTACTACTGAATTGCTGAACTGGAGGGTGAAGTTCTGGTTCTTGCTTTCAGTTTGTGGAATGGGATTATTTGTACCCTGCTCCAGTGATTACACTGGAGTAATGATGTGCTGTATCCTCAGTGGAATTTTCATTTATTCATAAATAAGTCATTCAGTTCAGTTTAAGGGATGCATTTTGAATGGTGGCAGGTTGCAAATAATATTTTTAACAAGACAAAATAGCCTTAATTGTTTTCAGTCAGAGGTGCAGCATGAGAAGCCTTTCCATAAAGAAGATGCAGTAAAACTTATATAAAAAGTTACAGCTTCAGACCTGATCCAGAGATGGGCTCAGGTTCTGTGACAGACTGCAGCACTTAGAATTGTTTAAAACTTACTCCAGGAGTGGAATCTGCAGCAGTGGGGGAATCTGGGCTCTGTGTACATTAAATGTACATAAATGTTTCATCCCTGTGATGGACTCAGGACACACAGCTTGTGTATGGGAAGAAGCCTGCTTCAGCAAGTAGATGTTTATCAGAATTTTACCAACTTTATTGCTTGCTAATTTATTGCAGTTGCTGGTCAGCTGCTTTATCATGGTCTTTTTACACCAAGGGAAAAAAATAAACTTCACTTGCAAGAAGAGCAGACTTGCACAGGTTGGAGTGTTGCTAAATCCTAGTCTGCAGTACATGGGAATGTTTCAGATCTCCTAAGGAAATCTTTTGGCCAATCCCCAGTGATAATTCAGTGAAATTATTAGATAATTGTTTGGGGTTATTTGCATATATGCACATAGCTGTAAAAATGCCCTTTATAAAAAATGTTAGAGAAATTTGGGATTGAGATTGAGTGCAAGAACTCCATTTTTCACAGTTATCTTTTAAGAGAAAGACCCATTCTGAGTGAAAGGATACTGCAAGCACAGATACTGCTGGAAAAACAATTTACAGAAGAAATATTCCTTCTATACTTTATACCACAAAGCAAACTTTCCATCACGTTTTCTTAATGGATTTAGATTTCTATGAGCATATAGTTGATGTATTGCAAAACAAAAAGCTGCAAAAATTACTTTGAAATCACTCACCTTCTGTTTTTATAGCATTAAAGATAATGCAAATAATTACCTCATATACTTCTTGTGGGTTTATAAATGTGTGCATATATATCACTTGGGGCATTGCTTGTTGTTAGCTAGAATTCATTAAAAAATAAAATGTTTTTCTCCTCAGCCTTTTTGATGCTGTATATTCGTTGATCAAAAACAAAATCCACAGATTGCCAGTTATAGATCCAGTCAGTGGAAATGCACTTTATATTCTTACCCATAAAAGAATCCTCAAGTTCCTCCAGCTTTTTGTAAGTATTTAAAGCTATGCTTAACTGATTTGTCCCCACAGTAGAGATCTGATATAATTAAGTAATTAAATCTTAGTGCAGAAATTTCATAATGAACTTCCATATTCATTGTGTCTTTGTGTATCTTTTATTTGTATCAGGGAAATTAAAGCTTGATATAAGGCCTATATTTTACCTTTACTTTGTTTTACTGCTTTAAAGAAACCTAAGCACCAAGGACTTGTCTATTGGAGTAATTTGCTGGTGTTTCTGGAACATCTCCCCAGCTTCAGGAGTTTGTTTACAAGAAAAGAAAAATGAATTGTGTCCTAGAGATGAGATTGGCATTGCTCTCTGTAGTAGTGTTAGTCACAGAAATGAACAGGAGGCCAAGCAAAGCAGTGAGAGTTCAGAATAAATACTCAGATTAATGTTTTCTATCTTCTCCCTCCAGTTTTAGTGGGAATGACATAGCTTAGGATCTACAGCTTTTAGTGATGTGTTACTACAAAAAAAGGGAGCAAAAATCCTGCTTACATTGTTTTAATTTAGAGCTGCTTTGAACAGAAGCCCCTTAGGTGTTTGTATTTTGTATTAATCTGGTATCAGGAAGCTGCAGTGACCTGTAACCATCCCTTGAGTCTGCAGATGGGTGAGTGAATGTCAATGTAAATCCTTTTCCTTCTGGCTCCCCTAGATGTCAGAGATGCCAAAGCCTGCCTTTATGAAGAAGAATCTGGATGAACTTGGAATAGGAACTTATCACAACATTGCCTTCATACATCCAGACACTCCTATCATTAAAGCCTTGAATATATTTGTAGAGAGAAGGATATCAGCATTACCTGTTGTGGATGAGTCAGGTGGGCACAAAAGTGTGGGGAGAGAAAAGCTGTGAGCCCTGGAATGATGCTGGGACAGAGGGGAAAACACAAGAAAGAGCAAAAAAAAAAAAATTAAAAAGGCATGGGGGAAGAAAGGGAATTTAAAGCAATATTTATGCAAAATAAATTGATAGGCTTGGAAGAATTTCATTATTTGATAAGTTGTTTGGGTTGGGTTTTTTTCATTCTTTCCTTCTTGACCTGTCATTTCTTTCTGTGTAATTATAACAGATGAAAACAGGAAGCAAAAAAACTGATGCTGTATTTTAAGCACTTAGTTAACTTTTGTTTTTCTTTTCCTTTTAGGAAAAGTTGTAGATATTTATTCCAAATTTGATGTAATAGTAAGTATATCTCTTAAATTCTATAAAATATTTTATATGTAGTAAGCATTTGCAAATTAATTTGTTAATATGACAGTTTTATTTTGTTAACAAACTGAATGAAAGTGATCCAATTCATCCTGCAGAATTTTTTTTTTTTAAATTACTACTTTTATTTAAGTTATCCTTAGCAGTACTATTTGCACATAAACTTTTACTGCTCTGGATGTTGCCCAAAATAAGATCTGGCTGGGCATAATTTAGAGGAGGGTTCAAAGCTGGTGAAAAGACTGGAAGGAATGTCCTGTGAGGAATATCTAAGGACTCTGGGTTTGTCTGGAGTGCAGAAAAGGAGGCTGAGGGAGGTGAGCCCATTGCTCTTGAGGCTGCCTGAGGAGGGGAGGTGGAGAATAAAGTGCTGAACTCTCTGGGATGCAGTGCCAGATGTGGGAATGCTCCAGAGGCACTGCAGGGTTCAGAGGGGGCTTTAGGAAGCATTTCCTTGCCAAGAGGTGTCTGGACACTGGACAGGCTTCCCAGAGAGGTGCTCCATGCCCTGAGCTGTCAGTGCTTGGGCAGTGCCCTTAATGAGCAGCCTCAGCTCTTGCTCCTCCCTGAGTGCCAGCACTTGGACCATGGTAGGTCCCTCACAGCTGAGCTGTTTGCTCTTGTTGGTTTCTGTTTTAGAGACAGAACTTCCTTTTCCCAGCTGCTGCCACTCCAGTCTGTTCTCAAAGAGAATGCAGATTTCTCTGTGCAATCTGAGTGCTTTGTACAGCTTGACCTTCCCAGTGATGTAAAAACTACTTGGCCCATTCTTTTGTGTCTCTGACTCCAGAGTCTTGCAGCTGTATTCCTTCTGCTTTAGATCTAATCCAGGACACTGTTTCTGGATTTCCCTCAAGATTCCAGCTGCATCCTCAGATTAATGCCATGATTTACCAGCCTCTGAGAGCAAGGGCATTTCTATTTGCATAGCTTTCAGAAACTTGAAATTATATCTATATCTATTTTTTAAAATGCCTGTCCCCTCCCAGCTGTGTGCACCTGCTTTCTAATTGCAGCATCTGACAGCTACATGATTTTCTAGAGATTTCACTGCCCAGGTTCCCACTAACCAGCTGCACTAATGAAGAATCCAGATGTCTGAAACACTGCCTAGAAGGCCTTCAGTAAAATGGAGAATAGTCCCAAGTGGAAATACTTCAGGCTTATAAATATCTCTGGCTACAAACATTGTTCTTAATATTGAAGATTCTGTGATGTCACTGCTCTTTCCTGTCATTTTTAGGCATTTGTCTTTGTTATTTGGGATTCTCTGCTGTGTAAGATATTCTGCCATAAAACCTTGTCAGGGAATAGGCAGTTTTGTGGAGAGAATGATCTGATCTATCAAAGACAATGAAATTTCACTGTTGGTGGATTCAGTGTTTCAGTTTATTTTGTAACTGTGTTGGATTTTGAGGCAGGACATGTTTCCTTCTTTTCCCATTCTTCTTCTTTGGAAAGACACCAAAAGGAAGAGGGCTCCTTATGTTTTCCACTTCTTTTCTCATTTTAAGTGATGAGGCAACAAATAGGATTTTTAGAGATGTTGGATCATTTATCTGGGAAAAAAAATATGTATTTGGAACAGGATAAAAACCCCACATCCCAAAGATAATTTTTAGGATGTAATTGTTTGCACCAAGCTAGTAACATGTGAGTTGAGGCATCTATTGATTACTTGGGATTTTTCTCATGTCCTAGTTTGATTATTAAGTTGGGGGGAAAAAGATTCTGTTCTTAAAAGATAATCACCTCTGAGCTTCCAGATTTCATTAGGCTGCTTCAACCTGATCTTCAGCTTTAAAAGAAGGAGAAAAAATGTAATCTGAGTTGTATGATCTAATCTTCCAATAAACATAGAATTTCCAAGATGGTGATTTTTAACTTTTAACCATGTGGCTAAAATGCTTGCTTGCTGGTTGAAGCTATGCCTGTGTATGCAGCTGGCTAAGTTGATAGATTGCTTTCATTTTAAGAGTTCTGAATTAATTTTCAGGTTCTTGATTGGGGAAACCTGGGAATGGAATGATGTGTAGTAATAGCTTTATATTGCATCAGTTATTGTGTGTAGGGTAACTTCAGTTTGCAGAGGCTTTTTATGTCCTCTCAATGTGCTTCATTAGGACCTGGTTAAATTAATTAACTAAAATTGTTTTTATCTTTATGATCATCTCAAGCCTGTCTTGTCACGTTTGGTGTAATTCAATCAAAAATCTTGACCTGACTATCTTCTAGCCAAAAATTAATTTAATTTTATTGCTTGGTCCAGTGTTTTCATTTAAAAAGCTCTGTCTTTGTTCTTCCTTCAGTGCTTCAGCAGCAAAGTCAGTAGGCCAGGGTGTGCCAACACTACTAAAATACCACTGTGGTCTCAGCTACAGAAAGCTTTGCAGGTCTGGACAGAGTCCTCTCACTGCAGGCATGATCCTGTTCTTAGAAGGAAAGTTTAAAATGTCAGATTTCAAATTCTTTTAATCTCTTCCTTTTAGTGTTGGGGATGGGATTGCATTGTTATTATTATAGTACTTGTTAAAATACACCCAGACACACAAGTTGTCATGGGATGACAGCACCAGCTGAGTCCAGGAGAGGGAGTTTGAGCCCACAGATTAGAAAGGTGAAGAGTGAATTTGCTGTCCACTTAGCTCTCAGCCACTAACATCTACTCTGTGGGAGGTGTTCAGAACAGTTGGTGTCTTCCCCAGCCCTATGAAAAGCAAACAAAAAATTGTATAATCTGTGTGATGTGCAATCTGAAGAGCTTCATCTTTGCATTTGCTGCTGGTGGCAAAAGCAGAGTGAGTGACACCAAACCACAGATGAGATACAAAGTAAGATTTTCACTGGCCTAATGCATGTGCCCAGTATTACCAATTAACCCAGGGTGTCAGATGGTGTTTAGCATCACTGTACTTGACAGTTCCCAGGATCTGAGGCTGAAGAGCATCTGCTTTGTTTAATATGTTACTTGGAACGGACTCAGACCAGAAATGCCTATCTGCTTGATGCCAAAATATTTACTTTATTAAGTGCTTTGTTACTAAGTACAGAGCTTGTCTGATGTGGCCTGGATTTGTTTTGTTTTTTTTTTTTGCAGAATCTTGCTGCTGAAAAAACATATAATAACTTAGATATCACGGTGACACAAGCCCTACAGCACCGCTCTCAGTATTTTGAAGGTGTTGTAAAGTGTAGTATGCTGGAAACACTGGAGACCATTGTGGATAGAATAGTGAAGGCTGAGGTGAGTGCCTGCATAATAAGTTGTAATTTGTGTTGTAAAACTGATAAACAGTACAAATTTATCCTCTTTGATTGCTTGGTAAAAGTATTTTTTAATAGTTATGTGTGTTAGATCTCAGTCTGCTCTATGGACTGCTTGTAGGGATGTGCAAAATATTTTACAGAATTCCTGAAATAATATTCAGTTATTTGCATTTCTGGTTTATGACATTAATTAAACTGAATGCAAAGCTTTCCCAAGTTTCTTCCAAGCCTGTCATAAGTTTTGCAAACAAATAATTTGTTAAATTCCAGTTTATGGCTTGGCTCAGGAAATTTATTGTGTGCGAATCATTTTGATGCAGGAGGGAATTCTGCACTGTTCTCATAGAAATGCAGTGAAACAGAGCCATGAAATCTTCACTAACTGCACTTACACTTACAAATTTTTAATCTGTGTCCTGTCCATTATTTTGGTGCTGTTTATCTTGTTTGTTAGTACTGGGAACTTCCTTACATGCAGAGGTGAATGAGTTTGTAGGTTGTCATCCCTTGTAAGGCTTCTCTGCAGAAGAGAATATTCCCAGTTTCAGTCATCTCTGAGGTGTGATCAGCTCCATTTAGATACTTTAACTTCATAAATTACAAGATTTATTTATTTTTTTAGTTATTTTAGTTATTTTTTTATTTATTGTTATTTATTTTTAACCATGCATATACTTGATGTGACGAAAACTACTTTGTTAACAAGCCCTTAGAACCTCATTAGGCAATTTCTACTTATAACTTCCTGCATTTGCTTGAGCTTCCTTCTGAACTGAATAATTTTGGCATTCCTGATACACAGATTTCAAATTTGGATTATTTTATTGCTATCTTAAGAAGCTTTAGACATTTGGGTTTTAAGAACAACTCCTACCCTCTCGTTCAGTCTAAACACAGTGAGATTACATGTAAAAATGAGTCAGTCAAAACTACTACAAAGCTATTTTTAGCTGCCAGACAACTGCTTGATCTTACAAGCAATTAAACAAATGAAACATTGTCCATTTTTCTTGAATTCCTTACACTGAGAGAGGAATAAAATTATTAAATATGTGCATATGCAGATGCTAATAAACCTGTTTAAAATATCACCAGCATAGTTTTATCAAAAATAAAATATTTTCTCTCAAAATGAACTCTGAACTCTGAACAGACACTTCCCTGGTTCTACAGTGGCTTTTCACAGTTTGATGTGTCCAAAAAGCCTCAGGATACTGGAGTATCCACCTAATTTTCCTACAGGACAAAAGTTTTGTGATGTTGAAGTGTTCCTTAGAAGAGGTTTGTAAGGATAATTATTTGAACATATGGTCTTACTGTTGGTAGATTTTTTTCTTCCAAGTTGTGTCTTTGTGTTTATTTGCATAGATAAATTGAATCCTTTTTCTGTCTTAAACAGTCTGTTTGAAACAAATTGTTTCAAAACCAATCTGGCACTCACTTTCCACCTGTGAGAAAAATTAAGTTAAAATCAACTCCGAGATGTCAAAATACAGCAAGTTTTAGTGTTGTGCCTTTCTGCTGAGGAAGTTAGGAAATATTTTTCAGAAGGAATCCTCATTTTGTTACTGTATCTAATTTTTTGGGCACCACAGGCTGAGCTGGGCAGAGGCTGTAGCTTGGGAGAAGTGTTTGATGTGAGTGCCACATTTTGAGAGCAGAAGTATTTTCAAGACCTAGATCTTGACTTACCTGTCACTTCATAGCAGATTCTGTTACCATGTCAGAAAGCAGTGTGCTTTTTAAAAATGCACTATTTTCATTTATGTAGGGCAGGTATGTTGGTGTTGCTGTGAGAGAATTGCTATTCCTGACATTTTGAACCATTTTGGGTTGTTTTTTCCCTTCTTATCTTCATACTGCCTTACTTTAGGGGGTTGGTTTGTTTGTTTGTTTGTTTTTCTTTGCTTTGTCTACTTTAAATCAGGTAAATATATCTCAGACTCTCCTCCCTGCTGGCAGGTTCATCGTTTGGTGGTAGTGAATGAAGCTGATAGCATTGTGGGTATCATCTCCCTCTCTGACATCCTACAAGCTCTGGTACTCACACCTGCAGGTATGGACCTGGGGCACTGATGGGGTGCACACCCTGCTGGCTTTCAGTTATTATTATTATTATTACTATGATAAATGTCTGGTTTTCAGCTTTTGTAACTGATTATAGTTCTTAAATACACAAGTCATTTGAGGAAAAAGCTGAACTGTCAGTCTCCTGCTCACTGAGGAGGGCATGCAGAAGCTCCATGAATGTCCCTGCTGTTCATGTATCTTTTCTAGGGAATAAATAGGTCATGATTAATGTTTTAAGTGGATGAAGCTGAATGTATAGACAACATCTATAACAGAGCACCTTCCCCACATTCTGAGTTTCTTTGCTCTGGCCAAGTGTGGTCACAGCTGTGTTTTCCACTAAAGAAATCACTTCTTGGAGCTTTGCTGTTGTCCAGCTATGCTTGGCTTGCACAACTTAAGTCAGAGAAGCACCTCAGCCCACCAGAACTCTTCCAGTATAAAACTCTTGTGATCAGGTTAAATCTCTAATAGATTTATTTCTGCTACTTTTATTGTTTGGTTTTTGTTTTAATTTTTGCCTGAGTTCTTAATCTGCTTTATGTTCTTAATTGTAACTTCAGTTCAACCTCATCTATTACTTCAATGTCACAAAAACTAAAGTAAAGCCCTGTTTTGGCTCTGTGAGGAAGGCAAAATGTCTTGAGGATTATTACCACTTTGCCTCAAAAAAAATTAAACCAAAAAAAAATCAGACAAATAGATCCAGATACATCCTTCAAAGAAAAAAAAATTCTGTATGTGAGCTTAACTGAAATCTCTTACCTGCCCTGATATAATCATGTAAAAGTGTTTTTTTTTTTTTCTCTGTAGACTTAAAAAAGGTAATGTACCCTGTTTAAATAGAAATATTTCTGTTCTGAAGAGCAGTAATCAGCAATACTGCTGGAGGTGTTGTGTCAGTTCATCTGGTTCCTTTTAATGACCTGGAAGAGCAAGGAACCCAGCTCTGTGAAAGCATGGGAGAGAAATCAGCCCAGAGGTCTGAGTCAAATGGAATCCTTGCCTGCAGAAAGAAGAGGGAGGTGTAAAGACAGGCAGCCAGTGCCTCTCCAAGCACAGGAGGGAGTTTCAGCCATGACTGGAGGGTAGAAGGATTCCAGGAGAGCAGATTTTAGCACTAATGGTGCAAAGTTCAGACAGAAAACATTCATTTGGATGCTGACTAACCAAGAGCTTTGCTGTACTGGAGTTACATGAACACCTACTTTGGAACCCTGAGCTGAGCTAAAAGTGCTCAGGAATTATTGCAGAGAGCAGTTCCTGCTCCCACTCTGGGGCAGCACCATGAGATCCCTGAGCTGCTGTAACTCACTGAGCTAACAGGAAACTGAGCCAGCAAAAAAGCTGCAGTTTAGTCAGCCTGGCACACTGAACCTGCCCTCAGAACAGTCTGGTGCTGAGGACAGGGGTTAGAGCAACAGAGAGGGCAGGATTGTGCCACTGGAAGAGAGGAGGTGAGGGAAGGTGGTTTTGGGGGCAGTTAAGCATCAGATTGCATTTCCACAGGCAACTGCCCAATTTTAGACTAGAATTTGTCTCATGCAGGGAGGATGTCTGCGATGTAAATCTGATTTGTAGAGTGTGAAGTGTGACTTGGCTTCTAGGAACACCAGATAAATCATGAGCCCAGTTCTCTTCACAGACTGGGAAGGAAAATTTATTGACTGGCAGGAATTAAGACCAGCCTGCGTTTGGGAAAAAAATAAAAGTTGTGATGTGAAAACTGGATGTATTTAATGAATCTTTCAGTGTTTGATTATACATTACAAGTAGCAACTCCAGGTTTCTGGCAAGGGATTCTTATTCTGGAGAGTTGGATGGTGAATCCAAGCTCACCATAGGGTTCAGTCATTGCCCAGCATGTCTGAGTACCTGGAGGGGAGAGAGGTGATGCTGCACAGTCCTGCTGGACAGGTCTCTCAGATCCCTGCTGTAAGCAAAATCTGCCTCTTAGCCAGGAAAAATGGTCCATCAACACAATGTAGTTAAACTAAATTCTTCCATAGTCTGTGCTCAAGCAGGATTCATTTTTTGGGGGCTGTTATGATGATTAAGCTTGGCTCTAAGCTGAGGGACAGGTTTGGGCTGTGGGTTTTTAGTTGGGAGTTTTTAAGCTTTTTTTTTGTGCTAGGGAGAATCTTCAAAGGCACTTGAAGTAACTTCCCAGAAGGGTTACTTAGACTTGGCAATGAAATTAAAGCAGTGATGGTCTCGAGCCTCCCTTGTTCTGTCTCACCTTGGCATTTAGCAATCTTGCAGTTTATTCTTTATAAATGCTGCATTCAGTACTCTGATTCTGGTAATGTGATCAGGGAAAGTTGCAGCAACTGGAATGAGCTTCTCCAGTGCCCAGGGAAATGACAGCTGCTTTCCTCTTCTGTTCCCAGGTGCCAAACAAAAGGAGAACGAGAGCGAATGACTGCTGTGAATGTACACGTTTGTAGGAGAACTTGAACAGAGTTTCTGGGTCATTTGTCTCAAGAGCTGTGACTGCAGTGGAACAGAGCAGGATGGTTGAGAATGTGTTTTGGGACTTAGTGATGGATGATGAGTCTCTTCCCCCCAGTGATGTCGCAAAAAAAGCAGCATGACAAAAGCTTATGTTAAAATGTAGGCTCGTATTTCAAAATGTCTTCAAAACATTTGCTGGAAGACTTCACATGATGTCCTTCATTAAAATGCACTGTATTCTGAAACTTTTTCATTTTGTATTTGACAGAAGTCACTGGTCAGCAATGGATATATGTGACATAAGGCAAGTGTATGGCATATTCATATCATAGTGCCTTATGTCAAAATACAGCAATATGTCATCACTGTTGCCCATCACTGTCAAAGGAAGTGTTGTGCTAAACAAGACACTGTATTTGAATGTGAAAGTCTTTAAACCTAAAACCAAATCAGTTTCAGTTCTCATTAGATTTGTCATAAAAGCTGTAATTTGGGTATCAGTAGACTTCTTTAAAACTTCAATGACAGTTTTGTGTTCAATGTTGCATTCTGAACTGAAATGTAAAACAAGACTGATTTAAAAACAGCTTTATTTATTTTTACTTTCATGACAATTTTTTACACATCTTTGGTGGATAGCTAAAATTTCACCATATCCATTAATAAACTGTTGATTGTTATACAAACAAGTGGGATATTTTTCTCATTATTTAAAACTTTGGAGTTGCAGAAAGAAGCTGTGCCCTGTTCAGCAGTCTGTGTTACTTGAGCTGAAGATTTCAGAAGCATGGATTGAAAGTGCTCTGTCCTGTCACACACAGGCACCACGCAGGAAATGAGGTGCCAGAGGACATTTTCACCTGTATTAAAGTGTAAAATGATGTTTGTACAATGAAAACCTGAAACTTTTTATTGTATATGATTTGTACAGAAGCGGAGGAGTGAGGAAAGCCGTGGGGTATTTGTTAATGTAAATGTACTGTAAAGTTTGAAGATGAGACTTTTATAATTGTAGATTCTTGTAGATGCAAGAAATTAAACCCTACAACATCAGTTTGGTTTTAGCAGTTCGTGCCAAGTTCTTTCGCATGTATGAATGTACATGCATTGGGATTAGTGCAAACCAGGAGAATTCTTATTTTCCTTTGAATGTAAGGGTGGCTTATGCTGATGGAATACTGCAGTAGGACTACTGTTTCCAGCCTGAATACTGCACTGGAATATGCAAGAAAGGGATACATTATTTTTTCATTTATAAATGTGGAGGTAAAAGGTGAACAGTTTTCAGTTTGCTTATAAAATGTAAATATAATAGTAATGAAAAACTTTCTTCTGAAATTTTCCCCTTTCTACAAGAATTTAAATGTTAAACTAAATGTGGGAAAACTTCCTTCTTACAGGTATCTTTCATGACTAAAAATATTGCTGTAGTACACGATGGAAACTGTTCACTTGGGCTTTCTTCCACTTTCTTACCTTGTGAAAAACATTGTCAAGTCTTCTCCAGCACCTTTTCTGACTGGGTAAATATTGACTCTGTTCCCTGCAATTCCTGGTGGCATTGAACTGGAGCAGCTGCTGTGTCCTAAGAGCAACAACCTGGTGCTGGTTGCTGCCATCAGAGCTGACACCAGCCCAGCTCTGATTATCTCCTGGGAGATTGAGTGATTCAAACTGAAAATAGTGGCTCTCATTCTTCACAGGGTGTGGGGAGGGGAGAATTTGTGTAAGGTAACTGATTAAGTGGGCAGTAGTGCAACCTGCAAATGCCACACAAACCATGTAATGCAGCTTTGTGAAAGCCAGGGTTCTGCTCCAGCACAGGCACTGCAGCCTCCTCTGGGGATGGGGTGGCAGGGAGGTGCCCAAAAGCATCATGAGATCTGTCTATCACTTGTCTGCATGAGTACATTCTTCAGCCCTCTGGTCAAGGTATTTTTAAAGATAAGGGTTGAACCACTGGTAATTTTTTAATGTGTGTTTTATAGCACAAATTCTGTCCCTGTTCATGCAGATGCTGTGGCCCTGCCTGCATGCTGCACTGTGCAGAAGTAGACAAGAATGAATTTGCAGTTTTCTGATAACCACGTACAAGCTTGCCATTTTTCACATTATTACAACTGCTCTTGAAATGTGGATACAGGACTAGCAAAACCATGGAGAACAGCCTCCTCAGTGGTACAAAACTGTGTTTAGAGAATTTCTAGCCTTTCTTTCTGGAATTCAGCTCTGAAGTCTGCATTTGTGAGTGGCAGAACCTTGATGTGACCCCACCAGCAGGAATAAACAGCAGTGCCATCAAAATGCACTCTGCTTGTGCTGGCACAAGTGCCAGTGCTGATGCAGTAAACAAAGCTAAAGAAATGGTGTCACTTTTAATACAGATCAGTCTTGTACAGAGCTAGAAAAATGCGTGTTCCAACATAAGGAAGGGACAGGAGTAAGTAAATGAGGGTAGAGAGAGGAGGGGTGACTCAGCAGCACTGCTGCATGTTCCAGATTAAAGGGACAGTGTAACTAAAGCTTCACTCTAGGGATCTTCATGGAGCTCATTAGGGGTCTCAGCCATGAAAAAGAATTAACAAATTGTCATTAGACTCCAGTTATTGTGCATTGTCCCCTCTGGACAGACAGTAAGCAGTACCTATAGATCTGAACCACAGCAACAGCTCCAGAAGTTCTTTTTGTGTCACAGACAGGACCAAGCTGCAGCTGGAGGTGTCAGTAAATGTCCCCAGTGACTCCTGAAAGCCTGTTCAGTAGTGCAGGTGAGGAAATGGGTTCTATTTTAACCAGCAGGACAGTAATAACACCTGATTGGTGCCTTTGCTTTCCTGTGCATTTCCTTGCCCAGCAAGAGATGTCTGTGAAAGATAATTATTCTGAAGGGCTTGTCTTGGAAGGGCTTTTAGCTACTCTGGATATTTTTAACTGCTCAGCTGTAAGAAAGTGTTTATTAGTAAACTTCAACCCTCAGTATATTTCAGTACCTAGAGATGCTCTGAACTGAGGAAAAATCACCCTTTGCTGACATTGATGAAAAATATTTTCCTGTTTTACTTCTGGAATCCTTTAGGTAAAAGGTCTGAGATCAGACAGTATTTGCTGTTTGCAAGGAAGTGAATTCCAACTGTTGTGTATCTGAGGCATATTCATATTTTACTAAGGGATACTGTTGTGCTGGGAATGTTAGAGTAAAACAGAAAGAATGAGCCTTGATTTCCAATGCCTGAGCTCTTGTCCTCATGGCAGACAGGAGGAATCTGACTGAAGCAGTTCCAAGACTCCACATGGAGAACACTTCTTGCCATATTTAGAGGGAGTATAGGGTAAGTTGGAGTTTTCCAGTTTTGGTCCAACTGGAAGTGAAACCACACGTGCTTAATCCTGTCTCACAGCAGGCCCTGTAACTGCTCCCACTGAGCTTTCCAGGCAGCTTTAGAAGTAACCAGTTTACTTCTAAAGTTTCTGTGAACTTTCACCCATATTGAACACTTATTAAGGGTAATTTCCAGAGGAAAATGCCATTCCGGATAATTTAATGCTACCCTTGTACCCACATAATGCATTTATGCAAAAATAATGTTCTGCAGACACTGCTCTTTACTCTTCACTTCAGGACTTAATTTAAATGTGGTTTTGAAAGTCACTTTCTTGGTACTCATTTGTTTTCTGGTGGTTGCAGTCAGACCTGTTCCTGCTGAAGTGAATGGGCAGGAGGTGACCTGTACTCACACATCAAACTCATTCCTTTAGAAAAAAACCTATGGAACGTGTGTCCCTGCCAGCTGCACACCAGGACCTGTAGGGCATCAACCTGTGATGTCAGCAGCCCCTCTGAACTGAATTAGCCCCTTCATTTATTTCTACCAGCATTTTGCCAACGTTTCTATCTGAATATTGCAAAATGCAATCAGTGTGAAAAGGCAGGAGGGAGCAGAAACAAGTGCAAGGCTGAACTGAACGTTCTCTGTAACCTCTGTGGGCAGCAAGGGCTGTGCTGTGCCTGTGGAAGCACGCCCAGTGCAAACACTGGACACACTTCAAAACACTCCTTTGGGAAGGTCTTGCTTTGCTGAAGGACAGAGCAGGTAATTGTGCTGGTAATTGTGCTGCAGGAATTGAAGGTACAAGTCAGAGCTGTTCTGTGTTTGGGAGCTGAGTAGCCAGGTGGGTTTGCACGTACTGGATTAGCATAAAAATAATTGGCTGTTAAATTACCTTTACTGCATGAAATCTATTGTGGTTCTTTCTCCATCAGGAAAAAGTAGATACAGGCAACAAAAGAAAGTCATGCACTGTTTGTCCAGCCTCCCTCAACATCCTGATCTCCCCACAGACACTCCATCCCTTCTTGCTGTTCTTCCCTTTGGTGTCTTGTCTTTCAGAATCACATCTGATGTGTTGCATTCTTGGATCATGTTATCTCATTTACAATAACATTAACGTCATTTATCATCCAAACTGGTCCCAAGGCTGTGTTTGATTTGAGGGAGTACCTGACAGAGGGAGACAGGGAACAGGCTTGGAGCACAGCCAGTGCAGAGGCACATGGGGTAAGTCACTTATCCACAGTTCTCTGAACTCCTTTGGAGCTCTCAGTTTGCAAACACTGTAGATGTGAGAGGCTGCAGCAGGAGCAGGGAATGTACAGACAGGCCCTAATTCCTAATGCAACAATGCTATGGAATGCTGCCCTGGAAAACACAACCTGAGCATCACACCTGAATTGTTATGGGGGGAAAGGATTTCAGCAAAGGGGTACTTGGTGTGTGAGGTTATCCAGCCCTAAATATATAACCAGTAAGAGTTCAGATAAAGCACAATTTCTGGATTAGACATCCACAGCCACAGGTGTGCTGTCCCTCTGCTCAAAACACATCTGAGAAATGCAGTAACAGCCTTACCACAGTCCAGATCCTCTCACCTCTGCTTAAGCTTCTGCCACTTGAGGAGCAACATCCCAGAGTGCTGCCAAAGGCAATCAGCAGTGTCACCCAGCCCTAGGGCATGAAAAAACAACAAACTTCCCTGAAAGCTCTGTATTTCCTTGTATTCTCAGTGTCCCAACCAAGACAAAATGAAGCACTTACAGGATTCTGCTGGAGGAAGGATTATTAGCCAATTGCCTCCAAGGGAACAGTGGAATAAAAGAAAGTTTAAGGATTTTCTTCAAAATAAACCCATGCCCAGGAAGGATGAGTTCTGTGTTGCTGCTGACAGGAATCCTAGAGTGAGACAACTGCAATTTGAGGCAATAAAGCAAATAAAGGGGGAGGAAGAGAAACTCTGTACTAGTGAACTCCCCTAAACAAGCACAGAGCGAGCCAGGGGCAAGTTACAAAAAACAGATAAATAAACAGACACAGCTCCAAAATGAGAGTGGGGTAAGAAAAATAGAGTAAGGGAAAAAAACCTAATCAAAAGAAGTAGAAGGAACAAAACCAGAAACTCCCACAAATGAAAAAAATGCTGATGCTCACCACTCTGAGCATGTGAAGGAGTATGGATATATATCCTGAAAATACAAGTTAGGTTTCACCAGAGTAAAAAGCCCAGTGCCAAAATATGACAGGCAAGTAATAATAACTGTAATGAGATGGAAATTGAAAGCATATCTACCACAAATTTCAGCTGTTTTTCCAAATCCATGTATGTCCTTGGAAGGTAATTTTTATCTCAGTCCTCTCAGTCTTCTGGCTCAGTAAAAAGCTCAAATTTTAGACTGTGGCATGGTTCCAGGAGGAATCAATGTAAAGATATAGGCACAGCTCCAAGGGCTGGTCCTGCAGGATCATGGCTACTGCAATCCTCATGTCCTTCATAAACAATTGTCTTTTACAAGACACAAGACAAAGAGGAACATGGTGCTGTACATCAGGCAGGGCCGTCCCTCTGCACCTCTTGGGGAGCCTTGAGCAGGATCCCTGTTCACCAACACTGGATTTTCACAGGCTGCTGCCTTTCTGCAGGCTCCCCAAATCCACTAATCCCTATGGGGTGATGCTCGAGGGCTGTGATGAGGTGGGAATCTGTGCTGAAGTGAGTGGAAAAGACAGGCTGGACACAGAGAATGAGCATGCAGAGTTATATCACCACAGCCATCACTGAGAAAGTGTAAACCCCCCGTGTTTCTCACCAAATAACTATCCTTCCATCATGTACCTATTTACTCAAAGCTGTTATTCCTGCTGTTTAACAGGCTACCAGCACTTGTCCTGTAAAACCCCATAATCCAGAAGACAAAGGGTATAATTAGACTATCCCAAAAAATGCAGGTATCTCCTAAAAGCCTGTCTTCTCCTCCAGAGGCAAATCACTTCTGTGTACAAATGGCTTTCTTTTGTTTTAGTTCCCCACCCTCCCAGGGTAGATGAATATGCGGGAGGGAATGGGTGAGATCAGGGAGAAGCCAACCCATGTCCCTAAACATCATCCAGCTGTTAGGCTGGTTTGTTACACCCTGGTATAACTGCATGTTAGAAATCAGTATTCCTCAAAAAGGCAAGATGTACATTTAAAAAAATAATTCTAACAAACATTAATTTTCCAAGAAAATTTGTAAAGCTAGATATTAACCCAAAGTGTTCAAAATCAGTAGAGAGTAGAGTAGTAGAGGAGGGGAAATATCACTTTCCTGTCTTCGTGTCTTTCTCCCTTAAATTCTGCACCATTAAGTGTTACAGCTCTCTTTTCACAGCGGAAAACTCTCCACCGCTCGGATCTCTCAGTGAACCATTCCCAGCTCCCAAACGCCTCCCTCCCTTCCCTCCCATGCAATTCCCAGCGCTTGATCGGCGCTGGGACCCGACGTTTCTCCATAAAACATCTGGCGCACGGGGAAAGCGCTGAAGAGGCACCGAGGCAAAATTCAAACAAATCCAAACAAGCCCGGCCCAGCGGCCCTTCCCCGGCCGGAGCCTGGAAACTGCGGGACAGGGGGACACGGGAGGGACAGCGCCAGATCCCGCTGGGTGGGGACAGGGACAGGGACAGGGATGGGGACAGGGACAGGGATGTGCACGGGGATAGAGACTGAGATGGGGATAGGGAAGGAGATGAGGAAGGGGACGGGGATAGGGACGAGATTGGGCTGGAGCCGGGACTGGGATAGGGATAGAGAGGGGGATGGCCAAGGTGACGGACCCTGGGGATGGGACCGGGACTGGGATGGGGATAGGAACGGGGATAGGGACCAGGATAGGGACCGGGACAGGGATAAGGACAGGGATAGGGATAAGGACCAAGGTGACGGAGCCTGTAGAAGGGGCCGGGGCCGGGCGCGGGCGGCGCGCGCGGGACGCACCAACCGCCTCACGCTGCGCGCGCACGCGCGCGGGGCCTTGGCGCGCGCCTCTCCCCCCTCCTCCCGTCCCCTCCCCGCGTCCCCGCTCGCCCTTGCTCGCCCGGCCCCGCCCCCTCCCCTTCGAACGCGGCCGTTGCCGCTGCTCGGCCAATCCCCGCCCGCCGCCGCCGCCCCTCCGGCCAATCGGCGTGCGGCACGGGGGGGGCGCGCGCGCCGGGCGGGGGTGACGCAGGGAGTTTTTTCCTGTGACGCGCAGGTGCGTACGCGGGCCGGCGCGCGGCGGCGGCGGTCACGTGGTGCGGCCCCGCCGCTGCCAGCGCCGCGCGTCCCGAGCGCGCTCCGGCCGCCGCCGCTCCCCCCGCGCCCCCCGCATGTCGCTGGCGCCGCGCCCCGCGCCCCCACAGCCGCCCGCCGCCGCCCTCCGCCGCAGCCGCCGCCGTCGTCACCGCCCTTGATGTGGTTCGGGGCCGGGCGGGGGAGAAGATGCCGCCGTCCAAGTCCCGCAAGATCGCGATCCTGGGCTACCGGAGCGTGGGTGAGCGCGGCGCGGGTGTCGCGGCGGGGGTGCGGGCGGGGTGCCCCGGGTGCCGCCGCATCGCCCTCCCCCGCGGCGGCGGCGGCGGCGGCGGCAGGTGCAGCGGAGGCAGCGGCGCTTCCCGCCGCCCCGAGCGCGCAGCCGCGGCCCGAGGGAGGGAGCGAGGGAGGGCCCCGCCATGGCGGCGCCGCAGAGCTGCGGGCCCGCGGCCGCCGTGCCCTTAATAGGAAGTTTCACCCCCCCACACGCCCCGAACGCAGCCTGGAAAGGCGGGATCGGGAGAGCTGGGGAGAGGGGTCCTGCCCGGGCTTAGGGATGCTGGGCTCCGGCGCTCCGTGTGGAGAAGGGGCTGGGGAAGGGTCTGCAGCGCGGCTCCTGTGAGCAGCGGCTGGGGCAGCCCAGCCCGGAGGAAAGGGGGCTCGGGAGGGCCCTCATCGCTCTCCACAAGTCCCTGACGGGAGCGTGCAACCGGGTCTGTGTCGAGCTCTACTCTCGGCAGCCAGCGATAGGACAAGAGGACGCGGTTGTAAGCTGCGCCAGGGGAGGTTTAGCATGGACACCAGGAAGAATTTGTTGTCAAAAAGGGTGATTAGACTCTGGAATGGGCAGCCCAGGGAGGTGGCGGAGTCTCTGGAGCTGTTTTAAGCAAAGACTGGACGTGGCACTCGGTGCCGTGGTTGACACGGTGATGTTGGGTCCCTGGTCGAGCTCAGAGCACTTCTCCAGCCTCGGCGATTGTGCGATTTCGAGCCCGTTTGAATTGCTGGGTCTGTTGCCGTGCCCGGCCTGGATTTGCCCCGTTGGTGCAGCAGCAGCAGCCGCTGATCCCGAGGGGCTCCGGCCGTGCCCAGCACGGCGCTGCTGGCACAATCCAGCCCGGGCTCATCCACCGGCACCAACCTCCTGGAAGCGTCCAGCACGAGTCCATAGCAGCTGATAGAGGGTTTTGTTCCGTACAAAAGGTGTGATCCTTTCTCCTGCATTCACTGTCTTTGACGGAGAAAGGTTTCAGATGTTTCAGCATTCAGGTTCTTGAAGCAGGGGGGAAGAAGCTGTAGTACAGCCGGTGCTAATCGATCAAACTTAAAAGCACAGATCAATGTGGAAGATAATGTGTGGTTGGAGGAAAAAAAAAAGATGCTACTGAGAGATACTACTCTGATATAAAAGGGGTTTTTTTTTACATTGGAAGTAGCGACTCTGTCAGTAATTTGTCTTATATGGCACACAGCATAAAGAACCCTTTAAAAAAAGCTTTTTAAAATACAAAAATAAAAAGAGGTGAAATAAGGAGAGCTTTTTCTTGCATTTTGTGCGTAGCTGCAGCCAGGTTGGTGCTAAAAGGGTGATAAATTTGTCCAGTCCTTAAACAGAACAGTGAGTAGTAGATGGATCAGTTTGCACAGTTTGTATGACATCACTTGTTGCAGTCTGTTCATTGTCTTGTGTGTTATGTTTTCTTTCTTCTTTGAGCACTGGTGGGAGCAAAGCAATGAGCAGTGTAAGTGGGAAGGGGGAATGCTTGAAATTCTGTTCTTTAGAAGTCTGTGGTGGGGACTGGGTGTACTGTTGAGCTTTGGTCTTTTGTCTGTTGACACTGACAAGCAACAGTCAAAAAAATCAGATATTAGTAAGGGGTAGGACCAGTTGAGGAGAAACAGAGAAGTAGTATAATGTTGTTTGGTTGGAGACGTGGGTGGCAGTACTTGTGCAAATCATGGCCAGAAAGTTACCTGACTGTCAAGACTTACTGCTGAACTTCTTCAATTAAAGTTGTCTGAGACAAGTGTGGAATTGGGATTGATAGAACAAGACCTTTTATTAGGAGAGCTACAAGTTGTGTGAATGTAGAATTGAGGGGAGGGGAAAATCTGGTTTACTGTAATTTTCCTTTCATTGTCATTAAATTTCTAGGCAAATACTAAGGTAAAAGTTCAAGCAGTAGAAATGGGCCATTGAGGTCTTACTTCCATTGTAGAAAAGCAGGAACGTTAACCTGTGGGATTTAGGCTGTCCTCTACTTCCCCAAATATGCTTCTTTAAGTGTAGGAGGATGGGGAATCAGTTTGGCTTCAGGGAAACTTTTGGTGAAGTCTTGCTTTGTAGTATGATGGCAAGAATATCACTTGAACCCTGGGTAAGAAAAGATATAATCTTGTTTTAGGACTAGTGTTTGAGTGGTAGAAAAGGAAGTATGTTTCTTTTGAAGGAAATGCTGCATTGTATAGAGGTAATGCTCATTAAAGCGGGGAATAATTCCAGAATCTGAAGGACTGAAAGGAAATGCTTTCTACATTTCCTTTTCTAATTAGGAAATAGCATTGTTTTGCCATTAACATTTATCTTGACCGTGGAATTAAGGAGGCTCACTCTTTGAGTTGTAAAATGCTTGTAGTTTTATAGGTTGGCCTAAATGCTTAAGTGACCTGCTCTGAGAAGTTGGGTGCTCCCCCTGTAACTACAGTGTTTGAGATGAAGCTGTCGTAAAATGGAGAGCTGTTTTTGCCATGACGCAGTTAGTGCTGAAATAACCAGGTTTTGATGATGTATTTCAAGCAGTGAGCTTTTCCCTACAGCTGATGGATGATTCAACAATGCCGTGGGTCTCTCAGGTTACAAGTGTGTACAGTGAAGGGTGGGCACACTGTCCATGAGGATTTATCAAATGGTCTGAAAATTGTGCTAGATTCGTGCAAAGGCCTTGTTTATTTTACTTACATTAAATTTTAATCTTATCCCAGTGCTGTTGTCAGGTAAACTAGAGGTTGGAAGTGGTATTCTGGTATAATAGTTCTCAGAATAGAAAATTCAGGAGTCTGCTTGTTTGAATACACTCCCTCTATCTTTCAACACCACCATCAAGCCTTTCATATGTGAAACTCTTATTCTTTTCTGATGGGAGAGATCACAGTGGAAGCCTCGTGAATTCCCAGGCATACTTTCTGAGATGCAGGCAGAATATTTGCCAGGAGCTTCAGGAGTTGTTTTTTGGTGAGGAAGACAGATTATCTGTGGATACAGCATGCAGGTCATGGCACGATGTGAGACAAAATCGTGCAAGAATGACTCTGTTAGGTTTTGCTCAGGCTTACATTGGTCTAGGAAAGTTAAATTCCATTATGTAAGTGTGCTTGTCTCAGCAAGGTTCTGAGTAGAAATCAGATGAATTTCATCCCAAGAATCTGAGTTTCACAGCAGAGGAACTTGTCTTCCATTGCATTTAGTTTGGATGTGACCAGAGTGGACCAGCTACTGGAGATTTGGTTCTGGAAGAAATCTGTCTTGTGCATGATGAGGCGTAAAATGTTATAAAGTTGCTGCCTTCACTAAAAAGAATCTTTATATTCGTGTTTCAGTCATAATTTAGTATCCCAAATATAATTGGAAATAATAGATTTGCTTGGAAATAAAGCAAACAGGACTAAGATTTTTCTAAATCTTTTCAGAGTAACAGCCACTCTAAAAAGCAGTAGTGTTGCCAAAAATGCTTTGTGCTCAGTTTCATTCTCTTTCTCTTAATAGAACAGATATGCAAATTCAGACCACAAATGCCTGTATAAAAGATTTCTTAGATCATCTTGTGAAGTACCTTATTGCTGGGATTCTCTGTATTATATTGAATGGATGGATTTAAGATAAGCATGAAGGTGTTGTTTGGATCAGCTGTTTCAGTCGTAGGTCTTTATTTCAGCCTGATTTCTATTCTGCTGTTTGTATAAGTTGTGCTGCTAGTTTTACAGATGTACTTGCAGAAACAGGAATTCTCTTTCTGAATTTTACATGTTTGGACTGGTCATCTGAAAATGCTCTTCTGGGCAGTTTATGGTTCTGAGGGGAAAATCCAGTTAATAATAGGGGACTTAATTATTTTCTTTCCCAGATAAATAAATCAACTTGTTTTGTGTGTGTAGGTGTAGAGCACACTATGCTGCAGGCAGAAGTAGTCATGGTCTGACTGTGGCATGCAGATATCAAAAAAAACCTGTGATGGAACAAAATGATCTGTCAGGGTTAGATTTGTATGGAAGGGCTTCCAGATGATTGTATTAAGCTAAAAAAAAAAGCCTCTCCCCTCTCCATCTTGCTTGAAAAGCAAGAAGAGCAGAAAAAGCACTACCTTCAATATGAACCTGTAAATAGTAAAAATAATTGTTATGGCAAAAGGCAGTTTGAAAAGGCGAGTTGTTTGAGTGTGAGGAGGTTTGCAGTGTAAAATGGAGCTGAGGCTTTGCTGTTGGTGTCTGAAAGATGGCATCTGCTCGCACAGCAGCGTTCCGCCCCGAGCAGGGATCCCCAGGGATTGGACGGGGGAAGTGGTAATTTTAGCAGGCGATAAATTGCCCGTGTAAATGTCAACAGAGGAGGAATGGAGAAATTACCGCTGTCGTGTGCTGTAATTTGGTTTACACAATCGGCTGTACCCGCAACATGGGGAAGCCTGAGATTTAACAGGAAAATTGAGCGGTTCGGGAGCCAGCTGATACGTAAGGTTAACATTTCCCGAGTCCCTGTAAAGTGCCAGGATGACTTCCACAGCCCTGCCCTTGCCAGGGCCGCAGTTGGCTCTGCCAGGGTGCGGCAGTGCTGCGAGCAGGAAAGGTTGCAGCTCCCAGGGGACTGGGATAAGGCTGGAAATGCCAGCTGTAATTGCATTTCGGTGTTAGCGGCTGCGGTAGTGGCTACAGCAGGGAAAGCTGCTACAGAGCGTTTGATAGCAGTAACTGGAAGCACTAGAGGCAGCATGTTCAGCTGTAATATCAAGCCATTGTAGGGTTATTTGAGGACACTGCTTCAGGATTAACTCTTAAATTGCCTACTCTGATCTGTCAATGGTAACACTTGCACATTTTGCTTGTATATATGGGGGTGTTTTGGTGTTTGATTACACAACTTGAAGTTAGCATCAACAGGAAAAGCTAAGTGAAATGTAGATCCTGTAATTTATAAGCTATATAAAGTTGGAGCTCTTCATTTATATATACTACACTGCCTTAAGTGTAGGCTCTGGCTCAGGCAGCCACCTCTGCAGTACAGGCTGCTGCGGAAACTCGGCGTGACCACGCAGCCGGGATTAGAAGAGCAGGCTAAAAAGTGATAAATGCCATTATGATTAACTTCCTGTGGCTCTCCTGAAGGTGACATCCAAGGGCGTGCTTTAAAAACTGCTCAGCTTAATTGTGTATTCCATCCAAAATCGAAACAGCTTCTCTGTGGGATGTTCATAATGCACTCAGGCTCTGCGAATCCTGCATGAGTCAATTGGCTGGTGTCATCTCAAATTTTCCTAAATCAGAACCTGCAGACATGAAGCGTGGTGTGTAAAAACACGAAGCGGCCCTTGTCAGTCATGAATTGGTCTCCTTAAGGATTTGAGAGGTTCTCTTTTGTTTTCCAAGGTCTGCATTTTAAGTGAATGGCAGATTTGTTGTGAATTTGATTATGTGAGAGAGGAAAATCTGTTTCCTGACTTTGGGGGGGTGGTTCCTTAAAATTTCTCTCTTCCAGTCCTGGTCAGGACATTGGTGTTCCAGTGTGATTCCTGTCCATTGAGGGCAGCTCTCCTGTAAATGAGGATATATGGGATGGGGGGAAAAGGGAAATATGGACAAAATCCATGTTTTATGTTGCCTAGCAGACCTTTTAACAAGATTTCAGATATAAAAAGCCTATTAATATGGACCATTACAGGTTGCATTTTCTTTTTGAGAAATACAAAGTATAGTATAGAATTGGGTCTTTTGTGGGGTAAAGTTTCTTGTGTTGAACTTGTCACAAGGAAGTAAACTGAGGCAATTTTTGCACAAAATGCTAAAACAGCCTTTCAGGTGCAGCTTTTCTCAAGAAACATCCAAGCCACTCTCTTTTTAATTGCTGTGTAATGAAGGCAGATGTAAATGAACTCTGTAGGGTGGGGCACATCTTGGTCCAAGTTGAGCTACCCCAGCACTGTGGCTGGAAGTTGGACCTTGCTGCCCCCACCCAGGTGCTGGCACTGCTGTGATGGAAGGCTGCCCACCAGCTCAGGGAATTGATTTATTTGAAAAGTAAAGCAACCAGAAGGGAAAGTTTTTGTATCCTTCAGCTGGTGGGCTCAGTGAGTGCAGCCCTGACAGGGGGAATGGGGTCAGAAGCACAGGATTTTGGAGGAGGGTGGTGTAGGCTCTTTTGACTGTGCAGACTTTTCTTCAGTCAGACTTGTTATGGAGAAACACCTGTGTGGTTTTTCCTCCACCACCTGAGATGGGCATGAGTGCCTTTTGGTCAACCTCCAGCAGTGGAACTTTGAGCTGGGCTCGTTCTCTTGATGGGAAAAGGTGGCCTTGTGCATGTGGTGATTGTGTGTTATGGAGAAATCAACTTTTTCAAGGCTCTTGTTTAAATAACCTTCAGTATCAAATCTAATCAATTAACACGGCATTGAGGAAAAAGGTGCTTGACCTGAGGTAAACCTGAACCTTGTTCCAAAAGTCTATAAATTCAGATGATACCTCAAGTGATACAATCTGGAATTTTCTGGAAACACTCCTGGTAAAGATGTTGCAATGGATCATAACCGAAGCTTCAGGAAAAGACCTCTAAGAACATGGAATCCAACCCTTAACCCAGAGCTGCCAGGTCCACCACTAAACCATATCCACACATCTTTTAAATACCTGGACAGCTTGTTCCCATGAAATTTTTTCTGCTATCTAATCTAAGCCTCTCCTGGCACAATTGTTTTTTCTCTTCCCCTATTGATTGCTACCTGGGAGATGAGGCTGACTCCCATTTCACTACAGCCTGTCCAAGGAAGTGAAAGTATTCACCGATTTCCTTGCTGCCTGGAAAGCCAGTGGAAACAAATCTGAACTGTGTTTATTTTCAGAGTGGTCCTTTCTCTTTGGTAGGATACACTACAAAGTATCTGTTTCTTACAAATACAGGTTGACTCCTCCTATGGCACTTGGAGCATAGGGATGAATCACAGCTACTTAATTGTTGAAATATTTTGGTTCTTCCTCAGTTTTACTCAGCTTGAAGAGCTGTGTGAAGGATGCTGGATGAGACAGTGGTGAATGAAGCATTGGTGCAAACAGATGATACAGGTTCTGAAAATGCAAATTTTTAATTATCAAGCAAAATATTCCACAAGATGAAGTTAGGACAAGCAAAAGACCAGCTTGAACCTTATGGGCTTCTGCAAAAGGAAGTCTGGTAGAATTTCTTATGGGATTTCTTATGTGAATTAGAGAACTTCAGGTTAGAACACAGGCAGCAGTTTGATTTGGGTGGAATCATCAGGAGTTTGTGGGTAATGGCCAAAGGTTATGAGGCATAAGACTAAGTGCATGACTTCTGAAGGGCTTTTAAGAAATGAAAGACCCTGTGTGACACTTGGAGGATTAGTTCAGAAAAGTTATAGTCTTTCCATGTTAAATAGGTATCAGCTGCAGAAATCATAGTTCTCTGATAGATTATGCTTTAAACAGTCAATTTTTCTTTCAACACTCTTTTTTTAATATGACACTAAAATCTCAAAGATTGAGGAGTCAGTATTTCTATGATGCTTGTCAGTGTTCTTAAGTATTTTAGATGACAGGAACCAGAACATCATGTGTGCCAAACCTTGCTATTTGTGTTCTGTAGGGTATGGAGTTAAATTAATTTTAATTTGGAAAAAGATGGAATATATAAGTGGTCTTCAGTGTGTGGATGTAAATATGTGCAAGTGTAATACAAAATTAGGATGTGAAAGTGTCTCTTGACAACATTGTCTCCAGAGTTAGTGGGATACATCTGTCTAGCTTCAACAACTTGTCAGATTGTATTGCCAAAACTTCATTCAATATGTATGACCTCCTTTAAAGGTACTCTTGCTGTATGCAAAAGAGCTGGGATGCATAATATGTAGGAAAACTCCATTAAATCTGTCCTACAAACTGTCAAAACAATCAAGCACTTGACATTAATGCAGTAAAGTGTATTTTGCTTCAAGGCTTGTTATTCCATCAATAACAAATTTTTGGTCTTCTGAAATCTGTTTCAAAATTAGCATTTTTTAATTAGAACTGGAAGTTTCTGCTTTGAAATGTGCATATAAATGAACACCATGTTTCTTAGTGGGCTGAAGTACCTTGTTCTGCATTGCTTTCTTGGAAATGGTGTTTGCTTCTTTGGTATGGTTTCACCTGGTGAATAGATTCTAAGGGAAAGTGTTGGTTGTACAGTTTCAGCCTTCTTGTTTTGAGAAAAATCATCAAAACTCTTCATAAACTTTTTGAGGTTGTTTAACTTAAGTATAGAAATGGTTCAGTTGAAAGGTAATGCAAGTTTTTCTGAGCAGTGGATGTAGGAAGAATAAGTTGCCTGAATGTTTCAAAATCTTGTTCTTTATGCAGAGTCTAGAGGAGTCTTAGGGCACCTAAACCTTTTTTTTTTGCTTGTCCTTCTACAACTGCACATTTTTATCACACTTTTATCCCCAAGTGTGATGATAGGACAGAGGAGGAGCTAACATGAAACTTGCAGAACGGATGGGTTGATGTGCAGACAGAAACCTGTGCAGTAAATAGAATGTTCTTCTGTGTTCCTGAAGCCTGCCCTGACTTTAGGTTGTCTTAAACTGTGGTTCAGTGCTCAGCTGCTTGTTCCAAGCTGTGTGGTTGTGCTAGTGGAGCACTGGGAATTGAAGAATCCAGCTTGTATTACCAAGGGACTGGCTGAAAAATGCTTGACTTGTCAAAAAATGGAAAGATAAATTATTTTCAGGTTGCAGGTGTCATCCTCATTTGTCCCCTTGGGGAACTTTCAGGTGGTTGAGGGAGGGTGGGGTTTTTTTATTTGTTCTGTGTTTTTCATCTTGCCCACAAAGGTCAGAGTTTTGTATTGTGACATTTTAGCACTACATAATATGAAAACTGAGAACAGGAAAGGATGATGAAGTATGATTCTTATCCAAAACCTCTTAATTTGAAGTACCTTTTGAGCCAACAGATGGATATGTGCTGGTTAGGAAGGTAAGAAAGCCAGCTGGCTGTCATGGCAGGCAAGAACTTGATAGTAAAATACAGCAAACAAGGGTTAACTATTCTATCTTCTCTGCCCTGTGGTAAAATCAACTATGTCGTGTCATATCTGACACATCTTTGGCTTAAATTCCCTTAACATTTCCAAGGTTGGGGGCTCTGATTCTTCTGATATTCTGCATGATGTTATTCTTGCCCCAGAGTCTTGTTTCTGCCCTGCTGTTTCACCCATGTGCGCCAGGCAGAGATTTTTGTATATTATTATTTTAAACCTTCCTTACTGTTGACAGGTTGTCCTCTGCATTCAGCAGCAACTCCTGGGTAGATGGGTGAGTGTGTAAATGCAGCCAGCCTTGGTGGGGAGGGGTTGATGACTAACTCCAGCTGGGTAAAGTGCAAGGCTCTAAAGATGGCATTTAACAGATTGTGGCTTTCTTCAACCCTGATAAATAGAGGGGAGGAGCTTCCTGTGATCTGGAGAAGTAACATGGGAGGTGCCCATGCAGTTAATTCAGAGATCTAGATCTGAAATGGGGAAGAGGCAACAGCAACAAGAAGAGGCACTCAGAAAGTGGTGGTGGGGCGGGAGTTGTGTAGAGGAAGGAACAGTTGGGGTTGGTTTTTATGTTGGTGTGGTTGTCTATAGATCCACTGGGTTAGCACAGGGGAGATGCCAAGGCTCAACAGTATGAACATTAATCAAAACTCTCAGTGTCTACCAGCTGTGGACAGAATGTGCTGGAGTTGACCATGTCTTGCTGTGCTGGAGGAAGAAGGAGTCAACACAACTCTTTGTCAGTATCACCAAAGATCACCCTCCCTGTTCTGTGCTAAGAGATTTTGGTGTTAGCAGGGTTGGTAGTGCAGTTCCTGATGCCTCTTGCAGCCCTGGGGACTTCCCCCAGTGTAAAAATAGCAGGTGAATGGTGCTTTGTGCTGATTTTGGTAGCAGCTGTCCATGAGTGTCAGGGTTTATTGGCCACGTGCATTTCTGGCATTGGGTTTGTCAGACCTTGGACCATCAGTGGTGACACAAAGAGCCTGAAATGTTGGCTGACCACCTCACATTTACACACTGCTGCAGAGTGGAGCTGTCTGTTGTCAAGATCTTCTAGTGGTTATTATGTGGTTTGATTTATGCATTTTTATAATATGTTGTACCTGCCCTTGTTGGCAGGAATCAGTTCTGTCTTCCAGCTTTTGATACTGTTGTTAGAGAGCTCAGTGGACTTCCCTTCAGAGTAAGGCTGAAACTTCTTAGCAGTAGTTACAGAATGTTCTGTAGCACATTATTTGATTGGATGATGTTACCAGTAGAGGGAATATTACCATTACTGTCCTCTGAGGATTTTGTCAGGTACTCTTCTGCCATCCTGCAACAAGAAATACATCTCTTACTAATGTTCTTGCAATTCCAAGAAGATCCTGAGGCCCTCTAGTTGTATACATTTCAGTAGTAGTGTCAAGGTATCTATATCCCTCACCCATTTCAGCTGCTTTTTGTGTTACTTGGTGCTACAATATGCAGGGTCATGTTTTTAAATTATGCCAGGAAAGGAGTAGTGACATTTTCAGAGACTTGTGACTGTTAGCAGGGATTGATGTATGATGACCACAGTGTTGGCAACTGTGAGTCCTATGGCTCCAGTCCTCAAGGTCCTTTTTTGGGAAGACCTGCATGTCAGTGGCACTGAAGTCTTTTGTCTTGGAAAGGCTTCTCTTTCTTACTTACTGGTCTGAAAATGCAAGTGGATTTGTGGAAGGGAGAGTTTATCCTGTTTCCTAATGGAACTTGAGAGTTTATTAGGCAGTGTCTGTGCAGAGGGTGAAGAGCTGGTGCTGTGACTTCAGATGGATCAGCTTGAAGAAAGAAAGGCAATTTAGGTTGTACATCCCAGAAATCTTTAGCTGCAAGAAAGAAGTGACCGGAATTTGAGAGTTTGATCCCTTGTGTGGAAACTAAAACCTTGAGGATAGAAAAGGGGAATGCATGGAATGCATTAAAGCAAGAGAGATGTATTATTTCTAATGACCTAGCATTTAAAACTGATTTGATGATGAAACAATGGCAGTTCCTAAAAGAATCTTTCAAAGACATTTCATTTCATGTTGTACATATCCAATGATCCAAAGAAAGCTCAAGTTTATTCAAACACCTAATGAGCTGCTTGAAGTGTGTGTATAGGGAGAATGGACTTGGATTCTACCCAGCAGCAGAAGTTGCATTTTGCTCCTTTGGAGAGGAAGTCAGTAGAAATTTCAGGCTCTTTACCTTTAGGTGTGTCATAAACTGGAATGTTAGGGTCTGATCTTTAAGCTTAATAAACTTTTCCCTTTAGGAGTTGTTGTGGTTTAACCCATTGGGCAGCTGACCACCACACAGCCATTCAGTCACTCCCCAGAGTGGGATGGAGGACACAGTTGGGGAAAAAGATAAAATGGAATTGGGATAAAGGCAGTTCAATAGGACAGAAAAGGAAAGGTAAATGATAGTAATGGTGAAAGAATGTACAAATGATGCACTATTCAGTTGCTCACCACCCACCTACTGTTGCCATTGAATTTCTGATGCCACCTGAAATATTTTTGGGCCTGGTGCTGTGGGAAGGTGCTGCAGGGATGCACAGTTTCTGCAGGAAATCTGAAGGAAGTACAGAGGATGGTATTTATCTGAGAAAATACAGGTTGACTGTCTGGGGTATGAATGTCTGAATTTCCTTTGCAGTTAAAGAACACTAGGATGCATTTCACTTGACTTACCTAAAGCATTTTGGATGCAGCCACGTATGCATCCATTCCATGGCCAGGTGAGGTATATGCCACAGAGGTTGTTTTTTGTTTTGTTTTGGTTTGGTTTTTTAAGTTTTGTAACAGCTTTTCCCATCTTTGACAACTGACAGTAAACACATGGAATTAAAATTCATTTAACTTATTAAAAGGGAAACAGGAGGAAAGCTGCAGCCCTCTGCTTTTCTGCCAGTGAGGGCAGCAAACAGAGAAAACTGGACTGTGTGCTAAAATAACGAAAAGATTTTTGACAATCCTTTGCTATTGTTACTGACTTTATTGGAGACAAAATGGACTGCCTGGAAGTATAAGCTGTTGCAGGAATGCAATGGAATTTTTCTCTACATGCTTGCTTGGACATGTAATAAATTGCAACACAGTTTTAGTGAGCATTGAGGGATGAGCGCTGCTGTAGGATGGAACAAGCCTGCTGCTAAATATCAGGGAACAAAGCACGTGCTTTGTTCTTGCCTTCTTTACAGGAAATATGATCTCGATAGCATTAGGACTCTTGGCTTGTGTTCAGAAGGCTCATTGCTGCCGACCTAGCAAGGGCCTGCAAGTACTCCTGTGAGTGTGACTGATTGCTTTGAAATCTGAAGAAAATAAAGGAAGCCATGTGGCTTTGTTTCTAAACAACTGCTCTCAGATTTCCTCTGACTTGCATAGGAATACCTTTGATAAACCTCAAGAAGATTGTGCAATGCAGAAGGAAGGGAAACAAGCATCTCCCAGCAGGCTCGTGCTCTTGGTGTTACAGACCATTGTGTGAAACTTTTACACCAGAAATAGTTCTACAAAACCTTGCCTTAGACTTCAAATGTATTATATGCTAATTAAAAAACAAACCCAAACAAACAAAAAGAACCAAAAACAAAACAGAAGGCAGAGAACAGTTGTAGCAATGAGACAGAGTACCAAAGAAATTAAAGAACTTTTGTTGTCCTGAAAAGCTGATTTGCTCTTTGGTTTATCGTAAAGGGTTTGCAGTGTTTGAGGCTCTTTATCATGTTACCAAAAGGTGTGTCATTGAGGTCCTCCAACTTTCATTCTTGGGGAATTGCAACCTTTAGTCAGTTCTCCAGAAAGCTCAGAGAGCATGTTGAGAGGAGTGCCACCACTCTGTGTTGCAAATCAAGCACGAATATCATGAATGAGTGCAGGAATTGAGGAAGAGTCTTATCTCTAAGCATCAGAAAATAATTTTTTAATCCTGTTAATGTAATGCTGACGTAATGAGGAAATCACTACAAAAACATATAAAACTACAGCTCAACGAAAATGTTTTTATTTAATTCCTCACAATTAGAAGTCTAATAGTAGAATTAAGTTGTATTTGAGTAAAACACAAACTACTCATTGTATTGCTGTCTCCAGAGATTTAGAAACAGAATTTTTTATTGACCCAGATGTATAATTTTTATAGTCATTAGACTAATTCACCAAATACAAAGCAATGATCAGCAAAACAGCAACTACACAGCCATAATTAGTACCTGGGGGGGTATCTTAATTAACCATAGAAAGTTGCTAACGATGTGGCATGAGATGAATGATGAGCTGGTGATGGGTTCTGAGATAGGCTGTGATCTTGTGAGAAGATCTTTGTCAAGGAGGGATGCTGTAATCCTCTTTGCTACCCAGTCAGCCTCCATCGGCTCCAGGAAGTCATTCAGTCCCCTTCTGTGCTCTGAGGATGAATAGATAATCTGCACTATGGAAATGCCAGTCTCCATTTTGTGTGTCTTGGCGAATTAAAGATAAAGATGCCAATATTCAAGTTAAAACAAATGTATCTTTTTGGTATAAAAACTTCAGCTCTGTGTAGCGTAGTAAGTTGAGCATGAAGCCAGACTTACCTAATTTGACATGACTGATATGAAATTTGTTGAGTGCTTTTTGAGACAAAGCCTAATATAGTTTGTTCTGTAGGCAAGAATGGTTAGACCTAAGGAGACTAACAAGTTAAGTCTAGTTACTAAGTTAGTCTAGAGACTAGCTTAGATAAGGTGCTATGCTTGTGGTAGGAGTAGATGAGATGCTGCCAGTTGTTATATGTGTATTTCAATAGCGGAAGATGGGTTAAAGAAACTTCATCTACAGCACTGCCAACAGAACTGCAGCTCTTCAGTAGCTGTTGTTCTTGAGCAGGACAAACTGTTTCCTGATGGCTTGTGTGGGCAGTTGAAGGGTTGAGAAACCTTCGTGTTGAGATAAGCTGTGCTGTGCTGCCCGTGGCTGCCGGCGTGCTCGTGCCGCGTCCGAGGGCAGCTGTGCAGCCCCGCTTGCACAATGCCCTGCTTGTGGAGCTGTTGTTTGACTTGCTCCCTGCCTGGTTGCATCATTCTTGTCTCCTGAGTTTTGGGGAGAAGTTGGCTGCCCATGAGTTTCATCTGGGCTTTCCCCGTGCTTTCTGCAAGGAGAGCAGGGTGTGAGATGGGGACAGCAGGCAGGTGGTGGTGCACAGAAGAGGGGCAGGCCAGCTGTCCCCAAGCCCACCCAGACTGTTACTCATCTGCTTGGTAAACTGCCTAGTGTTGTAAAGCTTGAATTTTAAGACTAGATTATAAATACCACAGCTCTTGTCCAAGTAGTAAAAGGATGAGTAAAACACAATTTGGCAATTGTTTTGCCTTGACAATTGCAATGGCATTTGAAACTGATGTGCTATGATTGCACTAGTCGGAGTGTTTATGGGATGTTCTGCTTTATGGTGCAAGTGGTCTAGTGTATGAACCAAAACAAGACAGCTTTAGTTTTTGAACTGGCTTTCTGTCTGAAAATCTGTTCTTTTTCTGTTTTGACAGTGGAAAACTCTTTTCTTTACCACTCTCACATAATACCATAAATAATGAATTGTGTATGCAAATACACTTTGGGTACTTCTGGACAACTTGAGCTGAGTTTTCAACCACCTGGGACTTGTATTCTAAACACTCATGAAACCCATTTCTTGCAGCCCTTCCCCTTCTGCCCCATCCTTCAGGGAGAGGGGGAAAGTTAGTGAACTTGGAGGATTTTGCTTACAGCTCTGCTATGGAGTGTCTGGTGCTTCGAGTTACCATAGCAAGGCTCTGCACCCAGCTTCCAGCTTTGCTTCAGCTTGTATCACTTCTCCTTTTGGTCTCAGTGGGTGTTTATTTTCCTAAAACTCAAATACAGTGGATATGTTGAATTTACCAGTATGGAGGATGCTACAAAGAGAAGCTTAGCAAACTGCAAAAATGTGTGTCTGTGTTCCAAATGAGGGCACATTAGAGCTGAGCCTCTTTGAGGTGTGCACCCTTGAGTAATCAGCTAATCAAGCCTTTGCTGCTGGTGGCAGACTGGCTGAAACGTGCCCGTGGTGCCTGCACACCCAGCCAGCCGTGTGTTCCCTGCTCCGGTTTGGGGCTCGCACATCGGCTGTGTGTTCCCTGCTCCGGTTTGGGGCTCTCACATCGGCCGTGTGTTCATTGTTCTGCTCCGGTTTGGGGCTCTCACATCGGCCGGCGCGGTTGTGTGCGGTCCCTTGGCCTCATGGACGCTGCGTTTGTGTTGCAATCGTCCCTGAAAGCCTTGCCTGGGGCAATCTTTCTGGGGCAAGAGCAGATAGGAGCTAAGTTGTCAACTAGATTTTCCACTCTGTCCACGAGCATAGGTCAACGACCTGGAATAAAACCTGTGGGACAAAGTTCAAGCCCAGCTGTTGGTCACAGGGTTCTGCCTGCTGCTTGCTCATGGGCTGAGACACAGGGCAGGGTGTTAATGACTCAGGGTTTAGATTTCTCATGTCCATCCAAGCCTTGGTTTACTGGGAAATAGTTGCCTGAATTTACCCCGAGGGGGTGAGTGCTGAATCCCGGACTGGAGAGTTTCCCTGTTCCTCATGGAAGACAGCAGGCTTCCTCTTGTGATCACAAACACACTGGCAGGCTTGTTAGAAAGCTTGGAGGAATTTAGGAGGAGAGTGTTGGAACACTGGTTTTGTCTGTTTCCTCTTCTTTCGCTGTTAGGAGGAAAGCAGTAATTAATACAGCTGGGTGTGAAATGCAGCATTTTCTGTTGGCTCCGACTTCGTTCTGCTATTCAGTTTCCAGGCTTAGCACAGACAGACTGCAGCAGTCAAGTCTTTCAGTTAGATCAGAATCCTTCTCAGGAGCAAAAAAGTTCAATGATGATCTTTACTGAACTTACTTGTCTTATTCTTGAAGATCTAACAGCCTAATATAGGGGTAGTTAACTTTTTTTTTTTTAATGGTTTGCTCCATGTGCTGGTATTGGCAAAGAATTTGGGAGTATGAACTCTGGGTAACACCTTCATAAGTTTATAGCTAAAGGAGAAATAGCTTGTAAGTTTGCTCACTTTCTAAATGGTGTCCAAAATACACAGTTTCAGAAAGTTCCCGGGAAGCACCGTTTCAGTCCTTAATCTGACTTTATTAGGGTGATAGGGTAGTGGGGTGTGTGTGCTTTGCCTGGGGCAGCAGTTTAAAGTGAGACATCCTCTGTCAACTTTTGCACTGTGAGCATGGCACCTTCAGTTGTGTCAGATAACACCAGAAAATGGTATCTTAAGGACTTGATTTTAGAAAAAGCAACTCGATAAAATCTTGGTGATGGTTGGTCTTTGTGGGGTTTGTCTGGAAATTTTTTTAGTATTGTTTCTTGAATAAACTGTCATGATTGATAGGAGGCAGCAAAGGGGTAAGCATGACAGAATGAAATGGAGAACTGTTTTTTTACTATCTCCTGAAGGAATGCTTAGGAAAGAACATTTTCTGAGTACTGGAAGTGGGCAGTTTTTACCCAAAGCAATTTATTCTTGAAAACAATGATACTGTATATTTCCACCACAGTGTTGGTTACTTAAGAGGTCATTGAGAAGTTTCCACTGAGTTGGGTGGTTTTGAGTCAACATTTTAACTTGAGGTTGTATTTTGTTTGTGCTTCTTGACAATGAAAAGAGTATAAAGGAGCATGAAGAATATGCTCGTGTCCAAAAGCAGCTAATGCACTTGGCAGTCTTTGTAAGAGGGTATTTGTCCAGTAAACATAATGTAATAGGATCTAGGAGATTCCCAAATGTAGATGATGTGCTGTAATGGAAATTGTGTTAAGGCTTCAGTAATGCATTGAGAAGTCTTCAGCTGCAGAGCTTTAAAGATGCTTTTTATGGTCAATGTATGTGATTTGCCATCTTGTAAAATCTTTGAAGACTAAATGAGTTCTCATTTTTTCTGTCTGCTACTAAGTTCAGTGCTTTGCATTACTCTTTAAGTGAAATGGGGAATGTTTTCTGCTAAAGTAGCAGTTAAATTGCTTTAAAGAAAAATCTAATTATGCTGCCTCAGTCACTGCTTAAAATACAGCATCCACTGGCCTATTGTGGTGTGGCAGTAGGAGGATTAATAGGAGAGTGTATTGGTCTCAGGAATCTTGAGATCATCCTTTTGTTATGGGAAACCTGTCCAGTCTCCTAGTAAAACCAAATTTGGCTAATTCTGTTCAAGTTTTCACTGTGGTTACTGAAAATTTTTTTGAATTTTACTTGCTTCTTGACAGAAAAGTATTCCAAGTGTATCAGTTTGTTAAATTTAGTTCTATGAGGATTGTGCACTGCTACTTTTAGATTTGTTTTAAACTGGAGGAGTATTTTAAGTTATGCCCTGTTAAAACAAAAGCAGAACACATGCCAAGTAGCTTTTGCACCGCTTTTTATATGTTCAGGAGACCCAGTTACTAGAAATAGGCACTTAAATTAAAAATAGGTCAGTTGTCAGGTATAGATAGTTAAAATGAGCCACACAGAGCTCATATTGGATAGATAGAAAATTGCTGTATCTACTAGCAAGCAGTGAAGTGATGACATCCTAAAGATTTTGTTTCATTCCAGATTTTTCTTTCCTTTGCTTTACAGGAAAATCTTCACTGACAATTCAGTTTGTGGAAGGACAGTTTGTTGATTCGTATGATCCAACCATAGAGAACAGTAAGTAAAAAACCATCAACCTCCTCTACCAAACTAACTTGTATCAGAAGCCATTGGGGTTATACATACACTTATGTGGGTATTTACATATTAACATTAACGTCCATTAATTACCACATAAATTTATTATCTTTTAAACCAATGCTACAGTGTTGCAGCATGGAAATCACTGTGTGCATATTTATCCAAACAGCTGAACTTTTAACACTAAATGAAGGGGCAGCTAATGAATCTGGCTGAAATACACATCCTTGTATTTTATGTGTGCTGTTGAGCATCCGCTTCCCCTCATGTTCTTGAGGCACATTATGAAAATGTGCCACCAAATACAAGTATTCCAGAATCTCACATAGGATCAGTATGTCCAGATGAACAGAAAACCAGCAATACCCATTTTTAAACCACTGCTTCAGAAGATAGACTATGTTGGCTGTGATAACATGATAATCTTTTCAATTACTCCTTTCCAGCAGCTGGATAACAAGGCTGGAACACAACCAGCTAGCTGCAAATTCTGGGTATTTGACTTTTCAAGTCCTTTTTTTTTCTCTTAGCAGTTTATTTTTTTAAATAATTTTAGTACCTTTGTGAGGAGCTGGAAGAGCAGGTGAGTAAAGACACTGATTCTGCAAATGCTGCCAAGAGCAATAAGTCATTTCAGAGGTTACCTGGCATTCATTACAATCCAGCCACCTCTTTCTGAGCTAGCAGTGGCCATAAAGTACTTGAACAACTTCAGTGCTGGGCTGAGTAACTTGATCATGTTGGCTTACTTTAGTCATGTGGCAAATAAAAGAGGTTTCATGATCGTAGCCCTGGGCTTCTTGTATTTTAATGACTTCTGAAATGCAGTGCTGTAGCACACATTTGTAGTGTTTTGAACTTCTGCACTAGGATTTTAAGACTATATGATACGCTGGAAGCTTGAATGGAGCAATCAGCAGAACAAGGGTTTTTTAAATATATATATGTGTGGTATATAATTACAAATCAGTAGCTATCAGGATATTTTACTTGGGATTATTTTATTGCTTATAACTAAAATTCAAATGCTACTTTTTGAGAAACTCTGAATTTGCTTTAGCAAGTCAGAGCAGATAATTTGATCCTTGGTCTGAATGTTAGCTCTTACAGATGTCATTAATACTAACACTCTCCATCATCCTTTTTTACTTTGTTTGAATTATAAGTCAAGTATGTCTTGAATTAAAGCTGCTAGCAAAATACTGGGGTTTAAGTTTCTGTGGTTTAAATCTTAATGTCACTTGGGGCAGGTTATTTTTCACTGTCTGTGCTATATAAATGCAAATTATTTAATCTTTTAGTTTTATGCAGCTGTATGTGAATGAATAAAAATTGAGAGACACTGAGTCAGTCTGTACAAAATGTTGAGTCTGTGCCTTGTTTTAGGATTTTGACATGTTGGTACAAGATTTGTCTTGTTTCATCCTTTACCTATTGTCTGTAGCTGCTGTTTGTAACTCTGTAGTTGTGTCTCACAACTTCAGCATTTCTGAACTATACAAAAATACACATTGTTCTTATTTGACTCTCCTAGCCTGCACTGTTTGCTTGTTCTGAGTTCTAAGCATTGAGCATGTCCTGGCCATGAAGACTTGTTGGGAGAGGGCATGTTAACTTTTCACTTGGTTTCTTTCTTGTTTGCAAAACAAACAACATTATTCATTTGGTGTAAGTCTTGTGAACTGTGGCATGGCTGGAAGAATTTCCTTTCTGAAAGGTAGAGAATTGAAGGATCCTTCAGAAAATGTTGCTGGAAAATAAAGGTTGAAAAGATAAAAGTTATGCCCTGGGGCTCAAAACTCCTAGCTCCTGATTACACATTTGGTGGACAGTATTGGCAATACTGTTACAGTATTCTCCCAGCTTTCAGAGGTATTCTTCTTTCAGTGAAGAAGGGGTAGGAAGCTGCAGTACTGCTGGCCATGCAATCTTTATAATTTTTTGTCTTCAAATAATAAAACTTGTACAAAATGTTGGCCACAAAGCTAAACTGTATGTAAGGCAAGCTGTAGTCAAGCTCTTTCAGGAGCAATTTGTGTAGTTTATAAGCCTTGAGCAATAGGAGTAAGACCTAATATTGTAGAAATTTCAGATTTTAAGTGTGAAAATCTGTTTTTGGAAGTGATAAGAGCAAAATAAGGTGCATCCAATTTTGCTTACTGTTTGTGAAGGTTAGGACAGCTTCACTGCTACATTTTCCTTTGCTTATATTACATTAGCACCAGAAAAGTTCATTTATTTCAGTTAAGGAGCATGTTGAATTCAGTTGCTTCTGCTAAACTTGTGTGTCAGGAAGAGTAACTTGTATCCTTTTGTGACAGCAGTGGAGGTGAGAGAGAATTGCTTCAGGAAAGTCACTTTCCCTGTGTGAATGTCCCAACAGGAGTGACATCACAATGGGTGGCTGTTCTTCAGAGAGCCAGGTTGAGAAACCAGTGGGACTACTAATTGCAGGAATGTTGGAAAGAGAAGAAAGATCCTTGGAGATCAGGAGTGTGTGCAGGGAGTCTGTGTGGACATTGGGCTGGATGGGGCTCTGCAGTCAGATCAGTGCAAATTACAATGCAACAATTTTACAGTAATTAAAACTAGAACCTGTATTTGAAACTCAAATAGGTCAGAAGGAACAGGTAATGAAGATGTGCACCTTAACTCCACCCACATCATCTTTGCAGGGATGTCTTGTGTTGCAAGTAAGACTGCCCAGGTCTCAGATGTGTCCTCCAAAGCCTGCCTCGCTGCTTTTTGATTGTTGTTGCAGTTTTAGAGGGCCTTCTAGCACTGTTTCACAGCTCTCTTGTCTTCCTTTCTCCCCTGTGTGGCCTCACTAGCTCCCTAAGGAATGGAACATCTTCCCCCATACTTCCTACCTCCATCCCATGGTTTTAATACAAATGTGAGTAGAAGCATATTAGAAAGGGGCAGGGGTCTGGAGGACCCCTACTAATCATGGAGGGGGCACCTGTAGGTTTAGATGAAAATCTTGAGAATCTGGAAGGCTAAACTTTTACACATGCCTTGGCAACTGCTCTGGAAGGGTGAACTGTGCTTCTCCTCAGGAGCTGCTGGTGAGCAGCCTCCTAAGGGGTGCAAGTGAGGCTTCTGAGGAAAACTAAAAATAGCTCTGTTGCATTGCACATCTCAGTGTTGTGAAAGATGTCCTGCTAGATTAGTGGCAGGCATTGACTTTGGAATGCAGGTGGGTGGAAAGGGATGCAGGAGGTGGTAACCAAGGAACCCTTGGTTGTATTTAGCTACCAGCCATATTATGGCAGTGATGTTACAGCACTCTTGTACCTTTCTTCAGTATTGATCTAAAGACTTGCAATTTCTTTGCCTGTTACTGTTTGAGGGGTTTTTTTTATCATAATGGCTTGTTTCCACAGGAGCTGTCATTGAGTTGCATATGCAAATAATTTCATTCATGCTGGCCTAGTTGCAATGTACTTGATCTTCAGGCAGTGATGATCACTGGAGTTGTGTTGCAAGGTGTAACAATGTCCTGTTCCAAAATCCATGTTCCAGTTGATGAGTAGTGTTTTGTAGATGCTCACATTATGATTTAATGTCAGGTCAAGTCTGCTGAAAAGTGTCCTTGGCCTACCAGGAAGAGCCAAATTGTGCAGGGATAGTACTGTTGTTTGTCTTGTGTACAAGCACAGCAGAAGTCCCAGGATGATGGGTGATGGAATTGGAAGTGAACACTTCAGCTGGATCAAGGGGACCAGGCTTTTCACAAACTTAAATTCTTAACCAGGAATGTTTTTAAAAAGCTTCAGCAAAGAAATGGAAGTCATTAGTTGTGCCTTTATTGAAGCAGCTTTGTCTTCACACAGTGGGCTGTGCTTAGTGCTGCAAGGCTCTGCAGCTCTCCTAGCCAGGCTGTGGTGACTCCTTCACTGCTTCCCTTCTCCTGTCTCTATCATACTCTACTTTCAGTAAGGATGATGATGACATAATTGCTGTGTCTCTTCTAGGCTTCTAGAATAGTCTGAAAAAGCTACTATCTGTCCCTTTTTAAATATTAACTTCATGATGCCCCTGAAGCTACTGTAACTGCAGAGTGCTTTGATGTGTATGTGAAGTGTCAAGAGACTGGAGAGGCTGTTACTTGCACACACCTGTAAATGCAGTGTGTCTGCAGAGGAGTCTGCTTTCCCTGACTCCAAGCAGTGATATTGTATACAGCAATGCTGCCTGCTAACATCTGTTCAAACAGTTTGTCCCCATCACAGCATTTATCCAAGGCAAAGAGCTGTTATGGATCTGTGTTTCATAACCTAAAGCTTTTGTTCAGCAATAACAACATCATCCAGACTGATTTGAGGGTAGCACATGTGCTAAAGCAGCTTTCTTAGGGGATGACCAGGGTGATGCAGGAGCTCTCTTTGGACTCCATTTCAAATGTATTTGCTAATTTTGTAATGGAAACTGTAGGTACATTTTTTATACTGTTGATTTAGACACTGTTAGCTTGGCTTTACTGTTTGAATTGCTCCTTTTTTTTCCAAGGATTTGATTTATGAGGTGGGTTGAAACCTCCAGTTTCAGCTATTTCAGCCCACTTACTCAAGATAATGCTCACATTGTGGGAACTTGACAGAGGGGACAAGCTTTGGCTGGGAGGAGGAAAGTTGGCCAACTCCACCTACTTCAGGCGTGGGCAGGGACTGCACAGGGGTCAGGAACATTCAGCTGGGCAGCTTTGGGAAGCTGTTGGCCAGCTCAGCTCACCTAAGTGACCTGTTCATCTGTTTCCTTGCTCATCACTGCAGTGGCAGATGAGGCTTTTGAGGACTGTTACTAGTTGGGAAAACCACCCCAGCTAGAGGATAACACAGACTTTACTCCGTGTGTCAGTACTGTCCAGCAGTGGTGTCTGGAGTGTGTATCAAAGGCCACATGAGACCTCCAGAGCCAGGTCTGGGTGCTCTGATTGGGACATTATTCCTGCAAGAGCTGTGACACTGTTTGCTTTTGCAGTTGCATAACCCAAACACAGATTCCTCGGCTCCCAGCGTGTTGGCATTTCATGAATCCAAGGAAGAGCAGCAATTCTCATCACTTCTAGGGACTGAATGTACTTCGTGACTGAGGACTGCATGGGCTGGTAGCTACAGCAAATGTGAAAGCAACATGGTGAACTTAGCTAATTGTCATCATTTAGGTTTAATATAATCATAAGTGTTATGATTAAAAAATCTAAAGATTTTTCCTTTTTTTCAATCCAGATCACTTACTTCATGGTATTTACATTTTGGAAATTCATCTTGCTGAACTGCTTGGAAACCAAGGGAAAGATCCTGTAATAAGTTCAAACTTAGCTTTGATGCCAATTGAATTTAAGTATCTTGTGTAACCACAAATTATGGTTGTCTGGATCTTATAGAAATGCATATAAATCCCCCTTTTTATTCCTCTTATTCCCTCTTTCCTTTTAAGAAAGCAAAGAAGAAGCTGACTCATCCAATGTGAGAATCATCTGAAATTTAATGAATTAAATTTGAGTTTTGCTATCTGCAGTAGACAAGTTAAAAGTACTGTACCTGATTAGCCTTTTATTGCTACTTAAAAACCTGTAACTGGAGGGTTTTTTTCTTCATGCCTTGGCTTATGATAGCACAGATGAATGACTTCTGATCTCTTGTATGTAATTCTCACCTGTTTATGTATTTCTTGTTCTAGCTTTTACAAAACTGATCACAGTAAATGGCCAAGAATATCATCTTCAGCTGGTTGACACTGCTGGCCAGGTAAGTTATCTTTCTTTGAATCTTTCTTCCAAGTTATGACAACAGATATTTATGCTCCTGTTGAACTAAGTTGGTAGTGCCTGTGTATTCAGAGGTGAAAGTTTACTTAAAAATTATCCTGACTTCTTGTTTAGTTACTAAAGAACTTTTTCTGTAGTGTTTAGTTAAAGGTTTTGGTTTGTGTTTTGTTACTGGGTTGTTTTCTTTTCCTCCCCTATCTATTGAATGAGTGCCTAAAAAAGGGAAGAGGAAACTGCCTTAACTCTGATGTCCCAGAAGTTTGTCAGTAGCTTGTGTGATACATACAGAGTAAATGAGCAGTCTTGCTTTAGATTAAAAATGGCACTTCAGTAAACCACAGAGAAATTTTTCATGGCTTTTCATATTTGTCTGCTGCAGCTACAGCACCATGACTTGTATCCATGGAGCAGTCATGGGGAGCAGACAGATTCATGTAGGTGGTACCAATGAACTGCTGCAGTTTGTCTGCATTTTAACGTGATGGTTCACGTGTAATGACAGGGAGTGAGGAGAGAGGAGCACGTGTCCTGCAGCATGCTGGGCAGCTTTGGGAAGTGCAGGTGTTCATGATTTACAGGTACAGGTGTTCATTACACAGTGCTGCTTGGCTGAACCCATGCATGAGAAAGCTGTGTCCTTTGAGAGACTCTATCTTAGGAAAAAAACCTCATCAGGGACTACTAAACCACTGTATTTTTATCCTTAATTTTTTTTTTTTTTTTTTTTTTTTTTTTTTTGCTTATATCCTCTAACTTTCTGTGATCTCATACCTTTGGGTTTTTCCAAATTATGAGTAGTGTTAAACAATGTTAGTATTGTAAATACTCTGCCAGTACTTATAGCTTTAAAACTACAGGAATGACTACTCATAGCTGGGAGACTGTTCAGAGGGGTTGTAACTTTCCAGGTATGTTTGATTGCTTTCTTGGAAGAGAGCTGTGTGACTGTGAATATCCATGCTGTATTTATATGGTGTCATCAGCAACCTGTAATCACTCAGAGGTGTCTGGGCACAGCACTGACCACATGTCCTGGGGCAGGAGAGGGTGAGAGAGGGGCAGGCTGAGGAGTGTGAGCAGCAGAACGAGCTCCAAGGTGTCACTCAGTGCCATTGTAAGTGCACTTGTGTTACAGCACTGATTGTGTAGTGTGGTGATTAAAGAAAAATTCCTCTTTGAGGAGGAAATTGCCTTCTGAGAAGGCAGTGTGACTCACCAGTATTGCTGAGGATTGATTTAATGTTATATCCACTATTGTGGAACCTAAATAGCTTCTTTCCCAGCCTGTGGTTATTTTCAGATTTAATTCTTCACGGAATGATTTGAACTTTGATTTCTGGTGCACAGGGCTGGAGGGGAGAGATGATGTTGGGTTATGGAAGGTATGGTTTGGACAGATTTCTTTCTCAAGTCTGTCTTGCTTAATGGTCCATAGGGAGTCCTCATGTGTATACAGCACAGCAAGAATTGTATTGCTGATTTGTTACGTTCTTTTGAAAACCTGCCTATGGCTTGAAAAGTTGTAGCAACGTTGGTTTATCACTTGACAGATTTCTTAATTTGACCCATAAGTTGCTGTGAGCATAGCAACTTTCTTTCCATCTCCTGACAAGCTAAAAATAAAGCAATTAATTAGGAACAGTTGAATTATGGCATTTATTTTTCTTGGTGTTCCCCCTCTGTCCTGTGCCCCTTTACTTTCCTGGTTGTTTACTGAGCTTTGTGCAGTTCAGTTCAACAGGGGTCTTGATGCAGGGTCACAGAGAGGGGTGTTAAAGGAAATCTTACCTAACACCAAATTCCAGCTGGAGCAGGCCAGGGAAATTCTGGGTAAAGTCAAGCCACTACAGAGTTGCACTTTCACCTTTTTTTACACAGACGTAACTCAGATCCCTCTGTATTGACTTTGGAATTTTACATCCAACTGGAGTGGCACTTTGGCATTTCAGAGAAGATGGGGGAGGGCTGCCCTCAGTGTGTAGCAATAAAGGCAGATGAGGGCAGCTTTTGCCAAATGTATTCTTTCAAACTTTTTTTGGCCAGATCTGTGAAGTTGATTTATAAAGAGTTTTTCCTCTTCTGCCAGTGAGGGAAGTTTGATCCCTTTTGGGTGTCTAGATTTGAACTGTGTGATTGCACTGCTGAATCTGTTCAGCCATGACAATAACAGAGAGGTTATTTGATCTTCAGCTAAAACTAACATCTTCAAAAGCATAGGTTTAACAATTTGAGAACTCATACATTAGGAAGTATGGCTCTTGTCAAAATGGAAACGTTTCCTGGGAATATCTATTGGAACAAGTTTTTAACATTGGATTCATAGTATTTGTGTTGCATTACCTGCAATATGTCAGTATGTTTTGTTTGCCTATTGGTCACTCCCTTTTCTAGAGGGGTAATAAATTCACTGAGTGTGTTTATAGTGGTTTTTCAATTTTTTAATTTATGTAAACACTTGTCCTATAATGTAGAATTATAGTTGTCATAAAGCAACTAATAACTGTATTTTTTGCACTTGATAAGCATTAGTTAGTAAGCCACAATTATTCACTTCCTACCAGATTCCTTTGGTAATTTAGATGTGATCAGTGTCACTTGAAATTACAAACTGCTAGATCATGTCATCAGCTGTTGAAATCAAGATTTTGAAATGTATCACCAGCAAGATAAGAGGCATAATTGCTAATTAGTGGTGGGCCAGAGTGGATGTTTTATACTAATACAAACAGATAATTAAGCAGGATAAAAGGATTGGGAAGAGCTTCAGCTCATCTGTAATCTTAGAGGGAATGTACCATAAAAGCTGTAGATTAAATTGTAGAGTATACAGATGGACTTTTAGCTTTCTATTTGTTTGGTAAAGATGCTGTATGTGACATGATGAAAAAATTCTGAGAGTACTACCTATACAAAATGTCTCAGATATGGGACAAACTTAGCTGATGGTGATCTGATGGCATCAAGGTCTGAGCTGTGGCACCTTTAATTTTAAATACAATGTTCCTTCCACAGGATGAATACTCCATATTTCCTCAGACGTACTCCATAGACATCAATGGCTACATTCTTGTTTATTCAGTCACGTCAATAAAAAGGTAATAAAATCCATTTGTGTTCTTCTCTTTAAATATTTTCTGGGTTTAGCTCCTGCCTCTGCTATATTTTAAGTGTGATTTCAGTTAATCTCTCTCTCTTAGAAGTATAGTAGGAGTGAATATTCATGGTTTTTTTCAGAAATGTCCCCTCAGACCCAAATGTCACAGACACTTTGCAGACTAATGTGCAAGGTACCATGTAAGAAATGAGAGTGTTGAACTGCATTGTTTTGAGGTGTAAGTACAAGAACCAAGGACCATTTCAGAATAAGTAGAGTTCATTGCTCTTGCATCAGATTCAAAGGCAGATGTAAATACAAAGCTGAAGGGCACTGTACATTTATGTGAAGTACCCATTTAGTTGCTAGATCTTTCCTTCAGCCTTATTGCAGTACTGACATTCCTTTGTCCCACAGTATCCCTCTTGTCCTTGCTGTTCCCTGTGCTGAGTCCATCATACCTGGAGTCATGCAAAATGCAGCAGCCTTTGTGTGGCTTTGTCATCTTCTGTTATTTCCTCCCTTCCTCTAGTTATCTTGCTTTGTTTAAGTACTGCTTATCCTTGAACAGGTGTTGATTTTTTAATATTGTACAGCATCTTTATTAGGTCAGCTGAATATTTTCTGATTTTTTTTTTTAAAGTGATTAAGACCTTGGAGCTTTCAGTCTTATCAAGTACAAGAGAAATTGATACTTCCCTTCTACTTTCAAAACAGCTGATAGGCTTTTTACAAGGGCTAAAGTGTTTCACATGTTTTCCTCTGAATCAAATAAAACTGGTCAATTCAAGCTCTTTGATAGGCTAGCATTAAGTACAGGTAAAGCAACTTCTCCTGTTGGCTCTTTTTCCTTCTCAAAGGGATGATACAGCCTCGTTATAAACTTCTGCTGCTTGCAAGGTCTTTAATGTTTTACAGATATCACAAGCTCTTCATTCTTGGCTTTCATCTTCAGTTCTGAAGTAGAGAAGGGCAAGCATGTGTTAGGCTTTTATGTGTGTCTAGAGATACTAAACTACCAAACTCTGTGGGTCTGGGTTTTTTTAGTGAGAGGTTTAGTGTTTGTCCTGGGTAATTTGAATGAAATAGGAGTCAGTATTCTCTGCCTCAAGTAGACAATGCCCCACTCCTAAAGCAAATAAAAAGTTCACTGATAAATGGGTGCTGTGAGGACAGAAGTGCCTTTGACTGAAACCAGTGTACATCACTCAGAAGATTCTGCAACCTGAAGAAATGAACATGTTTCCTGTGGTAGCATTCAATCAGTTAAACCAAGTTATGGTAAAAAGACAAACAGGACAGACTAGGTTAAGGCTGTAGGTCAAAAGTCTTTTCATCACTATTTGATCTTCATCAGTTTACTCCCAAGTTTTTATTGTTGTTTCTTCCTTAAAATGTCAAAATATCCATGATCCTGTCTTCTTCAATTCCCTATGCTCTGTATCAAGACAGTGTTTGGGTGATAGGAAAGATCTTCCACAGTGCTCTGGTAGCTTCAATGACTTGCCCAGACAATGAGATCACAGTTATCATCCATCCTGACTTCTGTCAGTCATAGTGTGTGTATTGATTCAGGTATTGATCCAGCTGGGCAAGAGCTTTGACAGCAGACTTAATAGAAATGCTCTTTTCAAAGTTACCAACTTCCCTGCTAACCTCCAGTGGGAAGTTTAAAGAGGACTTGAATGAAAGTTAATGGCCTGTGCTTTTCATATTCCCAGGCTCTCAGCAGCAAGGTTACTGGAAGGCTTTTGCTCTAGTTCATCTTAATTAAATTCCAATTTTGTATCTTGCTAGGTTCCATGATTTTGTGTAACACATTTATCTGACAGCTGGTAATGTTGTTTTTTTTTTGTTTCACGCATTGAGCTGATTGCTGCAACCCATTTGCTTGACAGAACTAGAAGGGACCTCTTTCAGTCTCCAAATCTCACAGTTTCACAGCTTGATGTGATGATACTATTTTTGGATTGGTCAGTCCTTGTTCCTTTTTGTCCTTGCTCTTTTCAACATTATTAATTTGGAAAGCTTTCTAGAACATTAATTGGTCAAGCCAGTTTCATTCCTGGCAGTTCTTAGCAACTTGTTTCTGTGTCAGAATTGTGTTGGAGTTTAAATAGCACTTCTCCTGTAGTTTCCACCTTGGTCTGTTAACAAGGATCAGCTTTTTATTTGTAGTATTTTCACTAAGAAAGGAAGCTTGTGAACAGTCTTAGACAAGCAGATAGGTACCCTGAGTGGGGCAGTGGAGAGCCCAGGTTCAAGAGCCCCTGGCAGCATTGTGCACTGGAGCCCCAGGCAAGGATGTGCCAGGGTGCTGTGCTGCTGTGTCGTGTTTTTCTGGCTCAGCTGGAAACAACACCTAATAGGGGAAAGGAAACAGTGCTTGTACTGTCCTAGGGATTCACTTAGCCTGTGGATAGGGTGCTGAGATCTTTCCACTTGCTTCAGACTGAGAAATAATTTTGTGGTCTGTAGCAGAGGGGTTTTGTTGGTAACATTTTTATTCTTTCAGTTTGCAGGGTCATGCAGCTCTGTGTGTAGTGATGCCTCTTGACTGTCACAGCCAAGCTCCATTCAACTCTTCTTAATAATTATGATCATCCAAGACAAGTTCTCAAAACTAGAATTTCACTAATACTCTTTCAGCATAAGCTTCTTGTGTCCCTAAAATCTTTTCTGATTCCACATTTTTCATTGATTCCACATTTTCCACAGTGTAATCTGTAGTATTCTACTTGAGTTACTAGTAGCAACTTGAGCCAGACTAAGTCACGTTTTTGTTTACAAAAAACTCATTTTCTTGATAGGATACACTGAAACTATTAGCTGAGTGTGGAGAAGCATTGTGTTCCACACAGTCTCAAATATTATTGCTGGAGTCAGACAAATTGACCTACTTGACAGAAAATCCATCTTAAATGTGGTGGAGTTTATTGTTCTAGAAACGAGAGGTTTTACTGCTTTGAATGGGTGTTTTTAGGCATCAGGTCTTTGATTGCTCTGAGCTGGAAGTGTGTTTTGAGTGCTGTGCTATTTTTAAGAGTTTCAATTCTAATTGAAATGCAGTGCAAGTCAAGACACTGCCTGTAGCTAACAACCTTGGAAACTGGGAAAGTTTTGGTGCCTTTTCTGTTGTCTAGTTGCATGTCTCATCCCTGAGCCTATGCCTCTCTTAAATCCAAGTTGTGCACTTCATGTACCAGCATTTTTTCCATAGTGTAACCAGAGGAGTGCAACATCTGCTCTTCAACCCCCTTTATAGCTTGTTCTCAGAAGCAGAATGTCAAATGCAGTGGATTTTGTTAGTAAGGTTTTTACTTGGTATTCTACAGTACTGCTTCTTACCTCCTGTCATCCAAACTTCACCTGTGTGGTAGAGGGACAGACAAAGAGTATTTGAATAATCAGTGTTTCAGTGCCATTTTGCAGATCAGTTTTCCATAGAAAATTAGAATTTCTCCTCCTTTTGGCTTTTTACATAAATGAAACTTAATAGCTGTATATAAACTAAATGTTTGTTAAAAACAGTGTGTTCTTTTAAGATGGAGCTTGCCTAACTAATTACTTTTTCTTCCAATTTGCTTTAATTTGACATACTCATCCAGAATTGTTGGACTGCAGCACTTAAATTTTTCACTGCAGATACAAACCAGATGAGAGGTGGGAGGGACTTGGGGTGATTCTGTGTTAGATGCATCAGTCCTGGGTAATGCTATTTATTTCTGCAAATACCATAACTGGGGAGGCTGTGAGGGTAGGCTCAGGCTGGTCTCTGCTGCTGCTGGGACTAGTTTGCTGTTGTTACACAAATGGGTAAGGCTTCCAGCATCTCTGTAGCTGTGCATACATAGAGTAAGTTTTAAACACAACCTACATATGCATTTAATTGCTTGTGTATTGGGTATTGAGGATAAACATCAGAGTGCATGTGTGACTTCATCCCTTTATTTTGCAGTTTTGAAGTGATAAAAGTTATCCATGGCAAGTTATTGGATATGGTGGGAAAAGTCCAGTAAGTAGTGACACTTTCATCTCATTTCATTGCAGGCATGTTGCTAGTGCTTTGTTCAGTATACTGTAACTGTTCTGAAGTTCTGAACTTTCTTTCACAGAATACCCATTATGCTGGTTGGAAATAAAAAAGACCTGCATATGGAACGGTATGTGAACTCCAGAATGTGGGAAATGCAAGGCAGCAGCTCACATTCCTGTGGCTGCAAAGCACTGGGTTTGTTCTTGGCTAAAATCAAATTGTAGGTTAAAGTGAGTTACTGGCAAAGGAGTTGTGTCCAGAATGTGAACTACGAACCATGAACTTCTGTTGTAATGTTGATTTTTTGCAGTGAGGTTCCAGGGACAGTCATTTAACACTCTGGGTTTTTTTCCAAGTAAGTAACAGAAGTGTATTTATCACAGCAGCTATACCAGATGATATTACAGATTATGAAAACAAAACAATACTTTGGGACAACTGCTCTTCTGGGTCACAGAGCAGTTTTACCTGGCCCAAAAGAGCATTTGACAGCAGCCAAAAGCAAATGCTTTGGATCAGACTTCACAAGACATTCCTATTACAATGCACTTAAGTGCTTCAATACTCTGAGGTATTTCTTGACATATCAGATTCCAATTCTTATGCAAGTTATAAGAAACATATTTTTCTTTCTTTGATCAGGGTGATCAGCTATGAAGAAGGGAAAGCTTTAGCAGAATCCTGGAATGCAGCTTTCTTGGAATCTTCTGCTAAAGAAAATCAGGTAATGGATTTAAAAGTCACTTTATTCAAATAGTAGTGTAATGGATGACTCAGAGGTCCACTAAATAAAGGATGCTGGAATATTTGCATGCACTGTACAGATATCATGTGTAGATGGAAGCAGAACAGCTGTCTGCACTCAGGTTTATGTACACAAGTTTTTCTCTGCAACTGTCAGTTCTTCCTTCCTCCTCCCATTGAAAGTTCAGCTTCACTGAACATATCAGAGCACTTAGTGACAAATTAAAACTCACATCCACAGGGTGAGTGAAGCAGGGCCTGTTACCTTAAACAGGAGTCACTGCTGGCAGAGTAGTGAGTTGGTGTAAGGGGATGAACCTTGTGTTTTAAGGTTCTGGGCAGGCTCAAGTCTCTCTCATGGGGAAATAATCATTTTGTCTGATGTTTGTGGTCAACAATTCTACAAGGTACTTGAGTCAAGTTGGATTTTTCCCTGAAAGAAAAACTTGGATTATTTTTTGCCACCAGATATGGAACACTTGGAGTTAGTTTATCAGTATTTCTATTTCTGGCTAAGACTTGTATTAGCCTTGTCAAAACTGGGCATGATGGAAGCATGATATTTCTCAATAACTTCTCTATGTGCTGGAGAGCTTCAAGTGCATATCAAAGGAAATTAAATTGTAAAGAAGCTGCAAGCTTTGTAGGATTCTTGGTATGTCCTGTGTGCTAACTTGCTGCACTGACAAAGTCCCCTATACTGCCATGTATTTGTGCTCCTGTATTAAGTTAAGCTGCCATCTGGAGTTTATATATCAAACGTGGTACCTTTCAGGGAAATCGGAATGGCAATTGTTTGTTAGATATTCAAAATCCTGGACAGTCCTGTACAAATCCCAAAGAAATTTAGAAGTCCTGTGCATTCTGGCTATCCAGGATCTTCCTTTCTGCAGGATCCTTCAGAATAATGATCACAGGTCACTGTAAATTCTGTCCCTCTGGCTTTAGCAGCAGGTTGTTAGAGGCAGATGCCTGAACACAATTCCTGCTGCTAAATGCAGAGGGACACTTTATGCAGCCTGCTGTGTAAAGACACTTGGTGAATTTGTTCATCTTCAGAAGTCTGGCAGGTCAGATGTCACTTCTGAGATGGGTGCCTGCAGCATGGGACCATCCTTCAGGGGCTCTGGCTTGTTTCCTTGGGAAGTTTGGGATGTGTGGAACAAAGTGTGAAGGAGCCCAGCACTGGCACAGCTGCCTCAGTCTTCTCACACATCTCCAGCTCTGAAGAGGTGGAAGATTGAGAAATAAGAGCCAAGTGTGGAGTCTGGAGCTGTGGGAAGAGGAGACACCAGGCTTTGTAACATCCCTCTCTGGGAATTGGACCAGGAGCACTTCTGAGCTCATTTGGGTTTTCTCCTCCAAATCCTAATCTGACAGGATCAAAAGAGCTGATACATAGACTTCTGTCAGGACAGGGCATCTTTCTTATTCTGAAACTGTGTCTGGTCTGGGGAGGTGGAAAAAGGGTTTTTTTGAACTTTGTAACAAGCTGTGTTGTCATTTTCCTGGTACTGAGTGTCCACTTTATGTAAGCCAATGTTATTGGGAAAAGAAGTCTGTTGTCACTTTTTGCATTGAAGTTCATCCAAATGATCACCTGTAGTGGCTTGGTACTGCAAATATAACTTGACTATCCAGATTAATTTAAAATTCCTTCCAAAAGTGCTTCAGTTGTTTGCTTAACAGAAAGCTAGTTCTTAAGGCATGAGCTAAACTGGATGAGGGATTTGGAACTTGAGCAGAGGGTTCAAAGATTCTTGACTGAGGGTATATCTGTTAATTCTCTCTGAAACCCAGCCCATCTGTATTTGGAGGATTTGGAGCAGAATTGTGGCAATTTCTGGAGTGCTGGTCTTAGATTATGTACATGATGTTCTTCACAGTGGTGAGGAGAGACAGTGTCCCTGATAGCAAAGGCTCTTTCCCCCCTTTTCTACCTCCCTGCTTCACCATCCACACCCCAAAAAATACTTCTTGGAGCAACTGTGAGAGTCCAAGGAGCATAACCCAGTTATACTGGGCAATTAAAATAGTTCTATAGATTAACTTAAACAAACTATGCCTATTCTGCCACGAGTTATCAAAAGATAACATGACTAGGAGTAGATGGAAAGTGAGAGAGGCAAAGATTAAAGCTGTGGTGGTGATAAATGAGAGGGGCTGGCAGGAGTTCTCAAGGACTTGAGTGTGTGCCAGCTCCTCCAGACATGAGTGACCTGGTAGGACTTTGGGAGGAGCCTGCATATCACCAGCACATCAGTCATCAAGGGAAATCCCTGGGCTTTGGGAAGGCAATCCTGACACTTAATGGAAAGACCTCTCTGAGATGACTGCTGGGCTGCTGCTGTCATGTCTTCTCAAGCTGCTTAATTATTGCCAGACATGTTGAACTACTTTGGCTACCTTCAGGAACTTCAAGTCCTTTCTTGTGGAATTCCCTACACAGTGTCACCTAGGCAGTAGTAGAGTGGTTCATCTTAATCCCAATGCAATAAAGTCACTCTTGGAAATACAGCCAGAATCCAAAATGGTCTTAAACACAGGTGAAGCTGGAGGCCAGCTTCTACTGAAAAAATTTAGGAAGTAACAAGCAACTAAATTGTGTTCATCCAGTTATGCAAAATGTATTGGATAAATTGCAAAAGAAGCAAGGAAGTAGCAAAGTAAGTTGCTTCTTACCAAAATGGAGCTCTCTTAAAAAGCAAGTGCTTGGTTGTGCTTCTTTTTTCAAGGGCAGCTTCATCCTGGAGCTCAGAAGATGCACTGTGTAGTAAACACTTCAGAGTAGTTTGGAATCCAGGGATCTGGCATGTTTGGACTGGCAGAGGATGGGGAAAAAAACCCCTCTTTTACCTGGCTGTTGTTCAAATTCCTGTTCCCAGTTCTGTTCTAGGATAAACCAGTGGTGTGAGCAGCTGAGAGTTTCCTCTTTGAAATAATAAAACAATTGCCAAAGGGTGACTCTGGCAGTGTGGGCTGGATTTGGGTGGTTGCACCTTCCTGCTGCCTCCTGGCAGCACATTCCCAACTCCCTGCCCCTGCAGGGAATCTGCCTCCTGAGCTGCCTGTCCTGCTCACACATCTGCAGCAGCAGCTGAGCCTCTGGTGTCCCCTGCTCACTGCTGGGCTCTGGGCAGCAGGTGTTGCCCAGGCTGCCATCTCCTTTGTCTGCTCAGGGAGAAAGGTAGAGGGAAAAGCCAGATGGCTTCCTGTGGGCTAGGTGTAACCCACATTCCATAGTTGGACCATATGGAGGCAGATGCATATAAAGTCTGGCTGCATCCTTTATTCCTTGTCACAGAACACCTTCTGTATTGTTTAAAGGCTCAGTCTAAAACTCTTCAGCATGTTTGAGCTGAATTCCAAGGCATTCACTGTAGGACAGTAATTAAACCTTCCCAGTGAATGCATGCATATTTTCTGTGAAATGAATTAACAAACTCTGTGAACTCCTACATCTTAGTGCTTCAAACAGCACATCTTTGACAGGGAATGTGCAGCTTTTTGGTTGGCAGAGTAAGTTGTGGAGGTTTTTTAATGGGTGCTGTGAAACGTGGGCAAAAAGAACTTGTGTATTAAAATGAAACCATTGAAAAATTTGACTCTAAGGAAATGGTGATGCAGTATATTTGTAAATCAGTGCATCACCAGGTTTTGATTAAGGGAAACTCTTCATTATTGGAAGCACTTTGATAACAACTGCAGTCCTGGCCATGATTCTCCTAAAGTCTTAAATGTGTTGTATCATTACTGAACTAATGAGCCATTTCTGTCAGGTTCTGCTGGGATTGCAGGAAACTCCATTATATGGAGGAATACCCTGTTTTCCAGCTGGTGAAACACTTTAAATAGTTCCAGAGATCGTACTGTGCACAAACAGTATAAATGTGGGAAACTTTAACATTAAGTCTAATCTTGTTGAGATTGCTGTGGGGCTTCAGTCAATGAGATTAATTTGGAAGTGATCCAGTTAAGAATTACATCTTGTGGAGGTGGAAAAACATCTGTTAAATCAGAATATGTAGCCATAAATCACAGGGTGCTCTTCAGCCTGCTGATTAAAACCAACAAAACCCCCTTTTTATCTTTTTTCTAACATGGCTGCTTTTATATAATAAATACACTTTCCTGTGCTTGGAGTTCTTGAAGTGGATGGCCAGAGGTTGGCTGAAATGGCAGTCTGAGATGGTTGAGAGACCATTTCACACACTGAAGCTCTAGTTATGCAGTTCATGTTATTTAAAATGTAACCCCTTTTTTCTCAGGAGGGCTTTATTGAGGGATGTTCCTTAATATTAGTGACTTCTCAGCTTGTGCTTTCCCCTTGTGCCCTTGCACTATGTCTAATACTTGTCCTACTGGTAGGGACAATGAGAAAATCAAGAGTAATAAAGTCACCCCTCATACTGAGTGATGTAAAGTCAGTGTTGAGAGCTGAAAAATATGCTGTCTTCTGTAATTCTTTATTATCTTAAAGATTACTGAGAGCAAACAGATTGGTTTATTCTCCAGAGCAGCACAGTATCCAAACCTTCAGTCAGTCACCCAGGGCATGTTCACCATGCAAAGCAGGGTGATCACAGTTATTAGCTCTGTTGTGAATCAGTTTGTGCCTGCCTTCCCTGCTGAGGATTGCTGTGGATAGGGGTTTGCATTTCCCTTTGAAACTAAAATTACTGTGTTTGCCCTCCTCAATTTCAGAATAAGCATTGGATGTGTGTTTATCTGCTGATGTAGTTGGTAAAACTGCTAACGTTTTTTTAGTTATTCTTTCAGTAAGTGGGCAGTCCTGGCTTCCCTCCTAATGGTGTGCTCTCTCTTTGCAGACTGCCGTTGATGTTTTTAAGAGGATAATTTTGGAGGCAGAAAAAATCGATGGGGCAGCTTCACAAGGGAAGTCTTCATGCTCAGTAATGTAATTCCACTGCAGAACCTGAAAACACTGGGAATACATTCTACCTGAAGAAGCAAAACTGCCCATTATCTTTAAGGATAAACTATGCTTCTCTTTTTTTTTTTTTCTTTTTTTTTTTTCTTTTTTCCTTTTTTTCAATTTTTTTTCTTCTGTTAACCTGAAAGATAAACAGTTGGTTTGGAGCCTTTCCCTTCAGATTATGTTAAACTCTGACTCCTGTGCAAATGGCTTCACTTCCATTTTCAAATTTTAAGCAATCATATTTTCAATTTATATATTGTATTTCTTAATATTATGACCAAGAATTTTACTGGCATTAATTTTTCAGTGTAGTTTGTTGGTTAGAATAATCATCAAAATGATGCATATTGTTACACTACTATTAACTAGGCTTGGATATCAGTGTTTCTTTGTGTTAAATGTATACTTGTAAATAAAATAGCTGCAAACCTTAAATGTTCTGTTTATAATTTTTCGTTGATTACTCCATATCAACTTTTTTTCTTTTTTTTGTGAAAAATGTTCACCTGCTGACCTTAAGAGGAGGCGTGAGATCCTTGGAGCCAATGGATTGTTTGACTATTGCTCGGGAAGTTGTTTGCGAGTGATCCCAAACGTTTTTGCTACTGGAACTCCAGGCTGCCCAAGCAGCTCTGCTTTGCTTTGTGCCCAGTTATGGGAAGGAGAGACAAGTGCCAGCTTTATTTGGAAGGGAAGTCCTGGGTTCCAGTCAGAACCTGCTCTGTGTTTTTCCTCTGTAACCGTTGAGTAAAGGGCGCGCGGAGCCGCCCCGAGTTCCTGCGCTATGGACTGTTCACGCGGACTTGTGACTGGGAGTGCTGTCAGGATGGAGTGGATTTATCCAGGTCACAAGCATAGACTTGTTAAGAGAACAAAAATGTCATTTAAAATAAATTGCACGTCCTGAACGAATCGGTGTGGGCTGTTTGTTGTTGAATTCCTGTGCTCCTGTAGTGCTGCTAGAGGTGAGTGGCCTCCTGCTGCCTGGCCATGCACGCTTCAGGGTGCCTGCACAGCCTGACCAACTTCAAGCTTTTCCTTGGCTTTTGGACTGCAGGCTTAGCCAGTCATAATCTGTCAAGTCTGGAAACAAACTACTTACAACTATATATTTTAAAAATTTGCAGTTGACCTACTTTGTATTGAAAAGCAGAACGAAACCCAAAACAGTAAAAACAAACAAGGCTGACTCAGGGAACAGCTAATTAAATGAAGTGTTTCGCCTGCATTTTTGTATTCATTTGAAAACTTAATTTCTTACAGGGATACAGAGGAAGGGAACGTTGGAGTGTTTTTGCAACCAGAATTAGCTTTGACCTTCCAGTCTGTGCTAAAAGATACAAATGAAGCATTTTGTTCCATTGTTTTCTTTGTGCAATTGTTCCCTCATATCATACACAAAATGGTCTAAACCTCTCAACAGTGTACATAGGAAAGCTTGGTATTTTCTTTGGTCATCATGAGAGTAACTGACAGAGAAAAAATAATTGCCCTTTTTCTACGCTTATGATATTTCCTAATGTTTCTGAAAACCCATTTTCCATTAATTCCCACACCTTGTGCCAAGCACAGGTTAAGTTGTGGGGTGGTTGTTATGCATGATGGATTGCTGGAGTGCAGCAGAGAGCTCGTTCAGGGAAACAAATCCATGCTTTGGTTTTGGAACCAGACTGAGCTGGGGCTGTTTCCTGCCCGTGAACCTGCAGCACGGGAGCAAGGGTCACTTGGCTGCAGTGGAATGGCTGAGGATGCAGAGCATGGCCTGAGCAGCACAGCACAGGGTGTGTCAGTTCAGGGTGATCCTTCAGTGCCCCATTCCTGGGGCTGATGAGCTGTTGCATGACCTAAGGCTGTGGCACTGCATCACAGACACAACGTCATGTTCTGCGTCACAGGGTGGAAATTCTGGAGTAACACAAATCTCAGTGACCACATCTTCTCCATTTTTTTTGTTTTCAAACTCTGGCTGCAGGTCTACTGGCATCAGTCTAACCCCTATAATAGCTGCTGCATTGCTTCTTGAGGTGTCCCAGCTGCTAGGAGTTTTAAAGGAGATGCATGAGGACCTGTGCAGTTTTAACAGTCTGGGATAACAGGTCCTGCCTTCCAGTGGTGAGACTTTCCAGAAGGACTTAAAGGCAAGTGCAGATTCTCTGGATGATTTGTGGTGGGAGTTTCTGATACTAGAAAGGGACATTTCACAAGGCCATGTATTGATAGGACAAGGGACAATGGCTTCAAACTGCAAGAGAGAAGATTTAGAATAATTAATAGGAAGAAAATCAAGGGCAGTGATACACTGGAACAGGCTGCCCAGAGTTTATGGATGTTCCACAGAGCCAGGTTGGCTCTGAGCAGCCTGGTCTAGCAGAAGGTGAACATGTGGCAGGGGGTTTAGAACTGGCTGGGCTTTTGGGTCCCTTCCAGCCCAAACAATTCCAAACACTGAGAGATACGTGTACTGCTCTTGCATTTTCTACAATAGCTGAAGAATTAAACTCATCCACATGTGTTGTTCCCTTCTTCCCCTTTCTGCTTCATCCAGTAAAAAATGGATATTATTCTACTCATCCAAGCGTTTCTCTGCTAATAAGATGTAAAGAGCAGCCATGTGCAGTTGGCTTGCAGTTCTGCTGAGAAGGGTAGTCAAGCGTGGTCAGTGAATTCCTCCTCATCCTTGGCTGTGCAGAGATTTCATTTGGCTTCTCAGGATGGCACCTTCATCAGCTGGAGTCTAACAGAGGCTGGGGCAGCCTTGTACTTCCTTGTACTGAGCTGGCACAGGCTTCACCCTGACAGCCCTGAAGGGAGGGGTGGGGCAATTGTGGAAGTCTTGTTATGTACAGAAACAAAATACTGCTTTGTAGCAAACTGCTGCTTTCCTGGAGTTAATGAATTTACACAACCTTATATGGGTTCTCTGATAGGAAAAGAATTTTGTAGACTTAATAATCTTATTCTTAAGGGATGATCTTTTGCAAAGGTGAAAGTGCAAAAAGCATTTTCCTGCTGAGGAAATGAGCAAAATTTTTTCACTGTGAGGTTGAGCACAGTCCACCAGTTTCCCACCTTGGACATACTCAAAAGCCACTTGGACATGGTCTAAGCTACCAGCTCTGGGTGACCCTGCTTGAACAGGGGTTGGGCCAGGTGTCCTCCAGGGGTCCCTGCTGACCCCAGCCATTCTCTGGTTATGTGAAGATTACCTACTCTTAAGTCACATTAAGTTCTTATTGACTTGTGTGGATTTACAATGCCCTGGTTTGGAAGTGACTCCTGCCTTGCTTGTGCCCCTGTCCAGCTCCTCACTTTGCTGTGTGAATAATCCTGAGTCCTCAGGGCTGGAGCTGCCCAGCTCTCAGCCTGCTGTCCCTGCAAAGCTGAGGATGAGTAAGGCAGTGGGGCAGGTGAGCTCAGCAGGGGAGGATGGACTGCAGGTGCTAAATGGATACATGAGCCTTTTCCCCTGTTATTTCCATGCATAGCAAAGTTTGTCCCTGCCTGTTTAACTCCATAACAGGGAGTTTGGGGAGCCAGCTCTGGGGCTGTGGGGCCTTAAAGGTTGGTGAGTCCATGCTGGAGAAGGAAAAAGCTGGAGAAGTGTTTTCATTGTCCCTCTGTGTCTGCAGTAGCTGTGCTGTTGTATCTGGATGAGCTGCAGATGTCCCAGGTGCTCTGTGAGCACAGTGCAGGTGTTGGTGATGTGCCCAGGCTTGCTGGGCTTACCCTGCCAATTAACACTGCTGAGCTTCTCCAGAAGGAGAAATCAACAGCTTCTAATTAGCCCTTATGTAATCAGGACTGCTCATCTTCAGAGCATTTTGCTAATACTGACTCATCTTCACAACTTCATCTAATAAGGTCAAAATGGCTCCCCTTTGATAACTGGGGAGGGGAAGTGAAAACCTTTGCACAGATCCCTTCAACTATTGTGAGTATTCAGAAATGTGGCTAAACTGGTCTGGATGATGAGTGTCCTTAGCATCCAGCTTTTCCTTGGATATCCTGTTTCCCTACTGGAACTTTTACTTTTTTGAAATACAATGAAAATGGAAAGGATTTCACCCCCCAGGCTTTCTGACTCTTTCCAAAATGAAGTCCAAGACCCATCTCAGTCAGATGCTGAGGTGTGTGATGATCCCTAGACAGAATATTACTGAAAGCAAGACTGTAATTGGCTACACCTGACCAGCAGGTCCCCTCTCCACGGTGAGGAGCTGTTTTTCCTAGCAGGAACCTGGCCAGATGAATCATTTTGTGTCACGGTTTGCTGAGTCTGAGGAGGTTTTTTGGAGTCCTTACCCCACATGGGTGACATGAGGTGTTGCTGACATGAAATGGGTGGTGAGCCAAAGTGGTGGGATGGTGACCCTTGGTAGAGATATTCCAGAGATTTTTATGTAGTAGTGCATCCATGCTGAAGGCAACACATTGAACTCAACCATTGCCTAGCAGCTGATTCCCATTTCCAGCAACAAGTGATGCATTCTGCCAATGAGGGTGTGGGTTGAATGTTTTGCAGAGATGCTCTGCAGTCAATGTACCCAGTCCCCCTGGCAGCTCTGGGAGGCAGCACGTGGTGCAGGTACAGAGAAATTGGTACTTTTGGCAGCTGGTCTGAGGTGGGCCAGGTCTTCATTTTGCACAGAAACTCTCCCTTGAATCATGAGATGGTTTCTCACTCAGTTCTGTAACTGCTCTGAGGAGGCTCACAGGATATGCTCATCATTCCCAGCAGCAAGCCAAAAATTTTTCGGTGGGAAGGAGCAAGACCTATGGTTGTTTCATATTTAATGAGCTCAAAGTATCTCATCCTGAGGTATGTGAAAAATCCATGAGCTTTTCAAAGCAAGGTGGTGTTTTGAAAGCCCTGAGCTAGGGATTTTCCGTGCCAGGTCTTACACTGCTTTGCAAATATTACAGGCTCCTCCAGAAGCTGGTGTGGCTCTCAGAGGATGTGGAACAACTCCTTGGCTGTTGTTCCATTAATGGTTACTTGTGTTGGGCTGTACCAGCTGTAGGAGGTACCTCTGAGCAGAATGCTAATCCTGCTAAGCCTCTGACATGGAATACTCCCAAAGATTCACCTCCAGGAGTCACACCCTGCTCAGCTCCCCTGGCTCTGGCCTGGACAATTTGGAGAGCAAATTGTCTCTTACCAGTTCACTCCTCAGTCTTGTGGCTGCAAATGCCAGCAGGAATAGCACAGCCTAGAGCTGCCTTTGTAGGCATTCAACCCAGTTCCTCCCTCTAAACCAAACCCACAAAAGAATCTCAGAGTTTGGGGTTTTGACTGTTAAAGCCGGATACTCAAACTTACAAGTTCATTTCCAGTGTTTCATCCTTTAAGCAGCCACAGTGGAAGAAAGCTGCCCACAGCCCTTTTGCTGTGGGGCTCAGGATCAGATGCACCTTGGCACGAGCAGGAGGCAAGGTCAGCCCCAGCATCACTTGTCTGAAAGGTTGTTAGTGGCCACAGGCTCCTTAGGATGCTCCTTCCTTCCTTTGGCAGCCTTTCCATCTTTGGCAAGGAGCTAAGGGGATTTGTCCAGGAATTGTGATCTGCCATTCTTCCATATTTCTTTTTCCCCCATCATTTTCCTTTTTTCTAGAGATGGATCCTTCCTTATTTTATATCTTGAATGTGGTTTCTCAAAGAAATGAGGATAAAATTGCCACAACCTCTTTCCATCTCTCCTGAAATAACTTTTGAACCTGTTGGACAATTTCTAAGAAATCTGACTGCTGGCCACAAGTCTCAGATTCATCAAGCTCTTGCACATTGAAATGTCACACCTTAAGAGAAACAGGAAAATCCCATCATGAGACAGAGCCAGAGGAAACCAGGCTTTTGTGGTTCCATAAAAATCTCTTTGGGTCTTCCTCTCCAGGCACCCAACTTTGGACAGTGCAAAGAGCACATGAGCTACAACCCCAGTGGATGGAGAATTGGATCCCAATGCCAGCAATGGTGCCACCCCACTGTCCTTGTGCTCCCAGCCATGGCCCAGAAGAGGGACACTTCTCCTTCCCTCCCAGAGCACTGACTGCAAGGTCAGGGAATGGCTGGTTCTTGGGAACACTGCTAGTGCCCCTCATCTTGGCTGCAGCTCTTCCAAGTGGAACTTTCTGAACTTTCCCCTGCACCATATGGTGATCAATTTAACACCTTAAAATTAGCACTGGCATTTCCAAGAGGTTTTGTGCAGGGTTTTGGGGTTTTTTTTCTAAACAGAGGGTTTTTTTATTGTTTCCTGCCTCACAGCACAGCACATACATGTGAGGTGTTCCTGCAATGCCTGCATCAGCTGGAGAATGTGTTTCCTCTCCCAGCACAAAGTGCCCCTTCCCTCCTCCACCATATCCCAGTCAGTGACATCCTCCAGCTCAGCCTATGTGTGTCTGCACACGCACTTATTAACTTTTCCATCTTAATTGAAAGGGTGGCACACGTTTGAGCCCTAATGATGACATCCTTTCTCCTGAAGCAGTCTTTAATCTTGAGGTGATGCAGTGAGCTGAGGAAGCAGAGCGGGGCTGCCCAGCCAGGCTGCTGGCACAAGTGAGGATGGGAATGACCTGCCAAGAAACCAATGGAGGTTTGCTGGTTTGGATTTGAAGCATGTGCCTGATGGTCCAGGGAGAGAGGTGGCAGCAAGGGGAGGTGATGGGGGCCAGTGGGTGAGGAGGATTCAATGAGCAGGAGCTGTGTATGGAGTCTCTTGCAGAGCTATTAAAAAGCATAAAAGGCAAATCTCCTCTTAACATGGTCCCTTGGTACATCTCTGCATGCTGATCCATGGGCCACCCCCATTCATCTGCCTTTACCTCTTCATAGCTTGGCTCGTTGGTATAAACTGATGGGGTTTATGGGCTGGGAGCTTCCTTTGCTATTTGCTCTGGGAATATGATAGCTAAAATCCCTGGATATTCTTACAACACAGACAGGACTTCATGGTCCCATATATCTGCAATGTAAGTTACTTTAGTACAGTGTGGTGGTTTGTAAAGGTTTCCTGAACTTTCCACCTGCCGAGACCTGGGCAGCCTCCTTTGAACCTGACAAAGTCCAGTCAATGCCTGATTTTTAATATTGACAGATTGTTACACCAATGAGAAAGTTAATGCGTCTCTGAGGCGGGGCCTGGGACAGCCAGACCCTGTTTTCAACCAGGGACCCCGATCGCCAGGGGCAGGGGAGGCTGCTCAGTTGATAAAATATTAAAGTGTGTGTGTGTCCCCTCTTCCTCCTGCAGAGAGCCCGGAGGCTCAGCAGAACATCCAGCCAACATTAAAACCCTGAACAGGGCTGAACCGGGGCACCATTCCTGCAATGCCCCCCCACCCTTGCATCTGGGCAGGGGGAAGGGGAGACCAGCAACTGGATGTAGCAAACACCAGAAAACTCATCACGGCTTTCTGGCTGGGCCCTTACAATCCTAGCCCAGCCCCAGCACGGCTTTGAATTTTCTGGTTCCATGGCTGTTTTGTGGTGTTTGCTACATCCAATTCCAGCCTGGTTTTCCTTTCCCCCTGCCCAGGGGGTGGTGTGAGGGGCGTCTTGTAGAGCTGGAGCCCAGCTGTGTCCCCCACACCACGGTGAGTCAGGGTTTCAATGCTGGAAGATCAAAATATTCCTGAGGACAATGCTCATGGGTAACATCAGTGGGTTTGTGAGCCCAACCTTTGTGCTTTGGAGGGGATCACATCCTTGGCTTTTGGAGGTGCCGTTTAGAGCTGTTCAAAGGTTGAATGAGAAACCATTGGTTTGACAGATGGAGTGCAATGTTTGTGGGTGAGGAGTCTTCAAAGACAGCCTCTCTTGGCTGCACACTGCAATAGATGGGAAGAAGCTGGGGAAAAGCAAACCTGACATAGAGAAATTATGTGTCATGCTTAGAGATGCTGCTATTTCCTCATTTACTTGTTATCTGTTCTGAGGAAAAAGAAAAATAGGGGAAAACAGAGGGGGGAGTGGAAACAAGAAATAGAATAAAGACCAAAAAAAGGTCAAAAAAGTAAAAAAAAAAAAAAAAAAAGAAGTCCTCCAAAAAGGAGCAGTAAATGTGCACTGCTAATCGACCAAAGCCCTGCCAAGCAAATCTTTTGTCAGATCATCTGCCCAAAATCAAAAGCCCGGACTCAGCAGGCCCCGTTACCGGCGGTTCTGCCTACGAAGCAGGAAAGCGCAAAGCCCCCGGTTCCCGCGGCTTTGTTAAAAAGCCCTCGCGACACCAGCCCCGGCCCGGCCCCCCCCCCGGCAGCCCCTATATAGTGGGGTGTCCAATGATCTGTCCATCGCCGTTCTGCTCTGGCTCCGCTCTTGGTCTTGGATAACAGCCAGCAGAAAATGTCTCAGTACTCAGGAAAAGTAAGTAACGACCCAACTGCTTCCCTTTCAGCCTGGGGCCGCAGAGCCCGAGCATCCTCCGGGTGGAAGGAGTTGATGAGGATAATAGAGCCAGCAGACGTGGCGTGAGTGATGATCCCACATTTGGTAGCAGGGATGGGGAGGGTGTGGCAGAAGGAGCTACTTTTCGGGAGCTGAATTTCCTGTTTGAACATTCCCACTGGAAATATGTGTGAGTGAGCACGAGGCGGCGAGAAGTGTCATAAATGCGGGACGCACTGCGTTCCCAGAAAAACAAATACACTTCTTAGGAAAAAATGCCAGCGATGCTGCGCTCCTTTTGCTGGAAAGCAGCTAAAATAACCCAAACCACCCGGAAATGATGCATCTGCAAGAGATTCCCATCTGCTTGGAATGGGAGTGTGGCCGTGTCCCTGCTCTTCACCGCAGGCCCTTTCTCCTCCCTTCCCCCAGATCACTTTCTACGAAGGCAAATGCTTCACAGGCAGGAAGCTGGATGTTTGTGGCAGCTGCAACAGCTTCCAGGACCAAGGTTTCCTCAACCGGGTCAACTCCATCTGTGTCCAGAGTGGAGCTTGGGTCTGCTTCGACCACCCCGACTTCCGAGGGCAGCAGTACATCCTGGAGCACGGCGAGTATCCCGATTTCTACCGCTGGAACGGGCGCAGCGACCACCTGGGCTCCTGCCGGCCCATCGGGATGGTGAGTGGGGTGCTGCTGGTGTTGGCTCTCCCACAAGAGCAACGTTGGGTTTAGTTTGTCCTGCTCACAGGAGCCCTGTGAATAAGTGCCATAAAATCTATGTTCTTTAGGAACAGGGTATCCCATTGAGCAGGAAAGAGTTTCCTGGGTGTGTTTGTCCCTGTTCAGAGCAATCTGTGCACACCACAAAGCCCGGACAATTTCCCCAGACAGGAGATACATCTTCTTCCTCACACCATGAAACAGTGCCTTTAACAGGATGAGATATTCCCATGGTTTTCCAGATGAGATGGCAAGGTCCTGCTGGTACCATGTGCTTTTCCTTTTAATGTAAGCTGCAATGAGATATTCACGGGGGAATTCAGAAGGAGATTCGTTGCCCAAGGCAATTTTGAGCTGCAGCAGCTCCATTTCCCCATGCACCCAAAGGGGGAGAGGGCAGCTTCAGGGCTTTCCAACCAGACCATAGGTCTCCTCCTAGCAAATTTTCATTGAACTGTTGTAAACCACCCTCTGACCCCAGTAATCTTAAACTAAACCCATTATTTTCCCTTCCCCTTATCAAGCTTTTAAAAGCACTGTCGTGAGAAAGGTTTAAATGGGAAGATTAAAAAGTAACAAAGAAAAACTAATATGGGTTGGGTCTCTCCACTGATTCTCCTATCACTGAAGGCCTCGGGGCAATGATGAGCCAGCTGGAGCTGATGGGATTTCTCACAGGCCCTGAAGCTGCTCTTGGCACAGCAGCAGGTCTGTTTCAGGTCTGTAACATCATTCCCAAAGCACCTCCATGATCCCTACGTGGAGGGATGCTCTGGCCCAGGCCCTGGACCCTGGCCAGCACAAGGATGTGCTCCTCCTTTCCTGGCCCAAGATTTCCCTGTGAGATGCCAGCAGGGGCTTTGAGGCATTAGTGCAGCGCAGATTCCCGGAGGAATGTTTGCTCAGGCACGGTATCCGCTTGGCTGCTGCCGGTGGCTGCCTGCTGTGGGGTTTGGCATGGCAGCCCGGCCTTCTTGTGTGCTGACGTTGTTTATTTGAAAAATGTGTTTAGGTATTCTTTGAATTTGGCTTAAAAATATCCTTTGAGCTTGCTCTGTCCCACATAGCTCTGCCACAGCCTGCAGAGATCTCCCCAGAGTAATTCGTGTCATGTGATGACTGTCAAGGGCTCACGCAGCAATGATGATGCTGGGAAAGTTTCCTTTTCTTCCCTCTGTTTTTATTTTCTTAAAAGAAAGGCACAGCATCTCTCACTAGGAACAGCAGCTATGCATGAAACTGGAGGCAATATGAATTAGTTTAAGGGAGTAGTCCAACATCTTTGTACACTCAGGATATGTTTTGGTTTTTTTCTGTTTCTGTTCGCAGAGCATTGGGGCTGCAGCTGATGCTGCATTTGGGATGGAGGGCTTGTGGGCTGGTGGGGGGGGATCTACAGGTGGATGAGGGGCTGCGTCTGCCTGAGCACTGGCACCCCACAATGTGTTTGCATGTGGACAGCAGCACAGGAAGGTGCAGCTGAGCACAGGGATGAGGGATTTTTGGCTGCTTTCATGGTTGGTGTGCTGGGAAGCAGCACAAGTTTGTGCGTGCTCTGTTCATGCTGGCACCAGCGGTCTTGGACTGCTCCTCATATTCCCCTTCCAAAGCACCCTTCTGTCTCTGTCTTACAAAAGCTGGAGAAACAGTCTGTTGCACTTTTTTGGTGTTGCTGTTGACTCCAATCCCTTTGTCCCCAGCACGGCGAGCATTACAGGATCGAAATATTCGAGGGGAGCCATTTTAGGGGTCCCAGCCTGGAGCTGACAGAAGACTGCTCCTTCCTGCAGGGACAAGGCTGGGACAAGACCTGCATCAATGCCCTCAAAGTGTACGGCGACGGCGCGTAAGTAATGCCACCTGTCCTGGCATCAGGCACTGCCCTGCTCCCTGCCCTGGGCACTGCAGGGACAGGGGTTGCAGACACTCCTCCCTCATGGAAAACCCTGTCAGTGCTGGGGGCACCTGGAGAGAGCCTAAAAGTGTTTGTTATGCCTATTGCTAAAGGTGAATGTTGGTGCCTGCCCACTGAGAGCTGCTTCAAAGGGGTTTGACTTTTGGAGGGTGGCAGTTAAGCACGAGCTACAAGAGCTCTGAGGCACCTTTTTAAGGTGTATGAAAAGGGAAGCCTAAAACCATCTCCTTCCTTCCTGCCTTCCTGCCTTCCACACCTCTTTCAAATCCGTGCTGAAGCTCTCAGGGGGGTTGGATGAATGGCTCCAGGTGATGCAGGTCAGGGCTTTTGCTTTGCAAGTGGCTTCACCACATTTTTTCCTATGATGGCAAAATTGAGGCAGCAGCATCTCCCCTTTACATCAAAGCCTGCCTCTGAAAGACAGGGCTGGCAGTGCTGGTGATGCCCAGACTGTGGCTCAGCCTCACTCTCCTGCTCCTGCAGATACCCCTGGAGGCCTGGGCAGGATGTCAGTTTTGCCTTTTCCTTGATGTTTGGTGGCAGTGTGTATTTTCTCAATGACGTTGGTCCTTTTTGTGTTTTTTTTTCTCTTATTGTCAGACAGGTCTGTCTGTCTCCCCTTTTCTCTGTCTGATAATTCTGTTTTCACTACAAGCATGCTGGGAGTTTGGGAATGTCATAACACTTCCCCAGAGCCAGGCAGAGGGTGGCTGGAGGGAAGCTCTGGGGCAGAGGGAAGCCCCTGCAGAGGAGGGAGCACCTTGTCCTTCACCTGTCCTGGACTGGATATTGTGCACCTCAGATACCTGGTGTGAGATGCTGGAGACTTTGTGTCTATTTTCTTCTAAGAATAGGGAAAAGTTGTTGCCATCCAAGCTCAAAACATCCTGACAGCAGCGAGTGTCCTGCAGGACCCTTTCAGATCCAAAAATCCTCTTCCAAAAATCTAGGTTTATGATTAAGCAATGGCAGTTAAATAAGGAGCAGAGCTACTTACTCCTGATGAGAAGAAATGGCTGGAGCCCACCAGGGACCCTGTTAGTGCTGAGCATTTGAGTACCAACACTACAAAGCTAAGAGGGAGCCTGTGAGTATTCTGGCAAGAGCTTTGGGGCCAATTTACTGCTTGGGTCCCTGTAGCAGAGCCTGGAGCTTGAGAAATTGGGAAGCTGCCCAGAAACTTTCAAGCACTTGAATTTTTCAGATTGATTTTCCCCCTCCCCTACAAAATATATAAAGGGCACAAAGCTTGCACTCCCTCAGATGGGAGTCTGGATTTTTTTTGTGTTAATATTACAGGACTTCTCAAGGTCGATGAATAGTGAGAAAAAATTGGAAAAAAATAAAGCAGGGAGAGGAGTGTGGTGAGGGAACTCGCTGAGGTTTGTAGCATTACATTCAGATCCTGGGAAGATCAGTGTTGGACATATTTGGAAAGTTAAAATGAAAATTCAAAGGCAGGACAATGGAGAGGGACCTGCTGTCCCAGGCTGCAGGAGGAGGGAGGGAAGGATGAGATACCACTGCAGAGAGGTGAGAGCAGAGAGAGAAAGCACCACTTTTATCCTTTGGATGGACCATGTAAACCCAGGTGCCTCCAGAGATGCTGCAGGTGTAGGTGGTGCTGGCATAACCTGGCAGAGCTGTCCCAGGACTCATCCTTGGCTGTTTGGGGAGCAGAGGAGATGGAGACAAAGGGAGTTTCAGCCACAGTCTCGCTCCGTGATTTTCACCCTCAGTTCCCACAACACGACATCTGTTGGATACAGAAATATTTGCTTCCATTTCAAAATCCATGGATGGTGTCATGTGCTGATAAAAAGTTGCTGCCTGAGCTTTGTGGAGGTGGCTGTGCCCGCGGGAAGTGATGATGGATCATCTGGAAACACAGAGACTAACGTCTGCTTTGGCATGGTGCACGGTGAGCCTGAGGGGGTCCAGCACCTTTCCTGCTGCCCTTCTGGGCTGGGTAGTTGCTACCCCACACAGCCAGGATGGGTGATGGTGAAGCTGTTTAAACCATGCTGGCAGTGAATTGCTATTTTGGAGCAGTTTTGAGGTGTCACCGCCTCCTCGGAAGCTGCTGCAGGTTTGTGGTGAGTGGCTTCGCCCGTCCCACGGGCAGAGCCAGCTCCAGTATCACATATGGTATCATCTGATTTTAGATGAAGATGTGTGGTTCTTGTCCTCCTTTGTGCCTCAGCCACTCCACAGAGGACGGCCTAGAAATAACAATTTTTAAAAGATGAATTCGTTTTGCGGTCCAGGAGAGAATACCCCAAAAAGAGCTTTACTACACTACAGTGGAATAACTTGAAGGAACCAAGCCAACCATTTATTCTGCTGAAGCATTCATGAGTGTTTGGTAGCTGTTCTGCAGTCAGGTTGTGAAATACAAAGCAGAACATGTACCCAAGTGCTGCTGCCCAATGAACATCACATATTTCTCAGCAAAGGTGATACCTGCCCATGGCACTGCTCAAGTCCTACAAGGAGAATGAGTGACTTTGAGCTCCACTGAAAGCCTCCTGCTTCCTTCAGGCTGATGCTACAGAACTCCCCTCCTCATTTTTCAGTTTGAGCAGCCAGTTTTGGCTTATAGGGTTTGAGTTGGTTCCATAAGCATTTTATTCCCATGTCCTTTGGGATTATGTGCTAATGAAACACAGCACTGAGATGTTTGAGGGCTGTGTGCTGTGTGCCTGGATCAGCTCTCCCATGCTGGGCTTGAGGACAGGATCATCTCTTTTTGTGTTTTCTGAGCTCCTGACTGACTCGATTTCCGCTCTCACTGATGGTCTCAGAGATCGTAAATTTTAGGCAATAAAGGAACAGCTAAGTGAGCCATACAGTCCTTCACTCATCACCTTGCACTGCCAACACACTTCACTCCCATCCTTTTGCTATTCCTTTTATTCCTTTGTTATTTGGTTTTCTCCGGCCTTTCCCTAAGCAGAGGGACAAGCCAGTGAATGTTCTTATCACCACACAAGGTAACTCAGTCTGCTTCCATCCACACCAAAGCCTGTCCCATTCCCTCCATGTAATGGTGCAGACACATCAACCATGTGTCTAGAAAAAAAATCTTGGGAAAGACAGTGACTGTGAGGGGCTGCTCTTCCCCTTGCTCTATTCCTCAGGGTGTACCTGTTGTTGGAAGATGTCCTAGAGCAGCAGAGCTGAAAAGAAAGAGGAGGGAAATTTTATAAATGGTTGTTAACTAAGCTGGGGACACTCTCTGTCACTGCACACTGGAATATGTGGTGGGGGTACACTACACTCACAGGTGAGCAGTGGGCAGTCTTCCCCACAGGCTGCAAAGTGAACATCAAAGGAAAAGGCTGAGGATGACTTTGTAATTCCAATTTGGATATAAACTGGCTGCAACAAGTGCCAGAGAATGAGGCTGGTTACTTTTAGGAACCACGTGTCAGTGACGCCATGCACAGGGCTCAGATACTATAGGATGCTCTTCCATAAAACCAAGGCACAGTATTCCATGCTGATATCCACATGCTGGTCCTGCTCATGCACTGGGATCTGGAGAAGGAACCACCACAGTCCCACCTCATGTCCTCTCAGAAATACAAAACAAATATGTCAAAGAACCTGCAAGATGCCTTGGATAAATACACCAAACTTTTCTTGTTTTGTTTTTAAAATAATGCCCATGGGTGGCTGATTTTATAAAAAACTTCTTTCCCAAAGCCTCCAGCTTTTTGCTTTGGGTTAGACTGATCTGAGTTCACCAGCTGTTGTCTGACCCTTAAGGCCCAGCAGTCTCTGACCCCTCAGTATTTGAAGAAGTTTCTCCCTGGAAATCCCACATACACTAGGTCCCAACCCCAATGTCCCAGCCGAATTCCTGTGAAAACAGACCACAGAAATTGAATGATTTGGAGGATTACATTTCTGCTTTGTTGTCATTGCTAAACAAATAGATGGGAAAAGAAGCAGAGATCCTCATAAAATCTTTAAAAATATGAGGATGAGAGGAAAGAGGCAGAGATGAGCAGCTCAGCAATGACGGGGTGAAAACCTGACTGTAAAACTGTCAGAGCAATGGCAAAATTTGGTTAAGAGGCATGGTAGATTCAAATAGAGAACAAGAATGACACTTGTGGCCTCAGTAAGATCATGTGAAGTGAAGGGAGAGAAAAGCAGCAAAATTGTCCTTCTTGACTGTCAGAATTGCCCTTGACTTGACCTTCAAATGGAGAAAGACATGTCACAAGCCAGGTCAATGCAGAACAATGTAGACAAGCCAGATGAAGATGTCAGGCATGCCAAAGTCACCAGAGTTATTGAATGTTGTATCCATTTGACTGCATTCCAAGGGAAAGTTGTCATTAACCCGGGATGTAGAGATAAAAGAAAGATAACCAAGCCAAGACCTGCTTTCTGTTGGAAATGTCAAAGAGGCCATTAAGAATTACTAACAAAGAGAAATTACTAAATATGGTTCCCATCATAGCTAATGAATCAGTTCAAAGAGGCAGAACATACATCAAGCATTGCATGTTTCTCTTCACAGTCCCTAAAAAAGGGGTTTATGCAGGGGCTGAGGGGATTCATGTCCTTCTTTAGCACTATCAAATGCTATTAAATTGTTTCTGTTGCATGTGGCAAAGCTCAGAGAGATCCATTCTTACAGTAAAGTGAAACAGGGAGCCCTTGGGCCCAGGCTTTACTTTTATCCAAAAACAAGGTCCAGTTTGGCTGTGGGTATTTTTCAGGCCATGCTGGGGGGAGCAGGGAGAAGCCCCCACAGTGAGGTGCACCAGGAGCATTTCTGTGTGCAGGATGGGACTGGGAATCAGGCCCTGGTGGTTTGCAGCACAGCAGTGCCTAAAGCAGCCCCTTGGAGCAGCCATTACAGGAGCAGAGTGCAGGGACCCAGGTGACCCTCCCTTTGTGCCCAGGTGGGTGCTGTACGAGGAGCCCAACTACCGAGGCCGCATGTACGTGGTGGAGCGCGGCGAGTTCAGCAACTTCAACGAGTGGCAGGCGCGCAGCGCCAGCGTCCAGTCCATCAGGAGAGTCGTCAACTACTTCTAGCTGAGCTCCCTCCCTGCCAGCCATGGCTGCTGAGACTGAGCATCACCCTCCTCCCCACTCACTGACCCCTGGAATAAATTGTTAAACACCCCTTCTTGGCTATAAGCACTTTTTTCCACAACTAACATGAGTTCAAGAGAGAAGAGGCTCATAATCTCCCTAAGCTTGATTTCCATGCTGTAAATTTGCTTTGTTATTCTGCAGTGGAGGACATGAGAAGATGGGCTAGAACTGGTGGTGACAAGCAGATCTAGGAACATGCCTACCCTTGTGCTTGTGGTCTGACACACGTTCCCTCTGCCCTGACCAGGGCCACCATGTGATGGCCCCAGCTGACTCCTGATGCCTGGAGGGGGTCACATGGATGCACACATGGGTGGGGAGCGCAGGCACAGTGCCACTGGAGGCCATGTGAGGACACACGTGAGGATCATGTCATGCTGTGAGCATGACATGCTGGTCTTGATAAAAAGGTAAAAGCAACCATTCATCCTGAGTAACTTTAACTTTAGATCAGTACACATTAAAAATATGTATTAAAAAAACCCCCAAGCCTGAAGGCACAAAATCTGAGTAACCTTCTCTGTGTTTCCTCAACCCTTCAGATGACAATGACATTTTGAGGGATCAGCAGCAAAGGAAAACTGCCACTGAACTGCCACTTATTTCACAATCCTCTGCCCATCTTTCTACCCCTCCCGTGTTCCTGGTCCATCCCAGTTGTTTTGGTGCCCCTGAGCCCCATTCCATGGCTGGCAGTTGGGATGGGAACCACTCTGCTCCTTCAGCTATGGACCATCCACTGCAGCCTGGGAGCTTCCCCTGGCACGCAGCCCCCAATAGTGCAGCAGCCTCCCTTCTGTAAAGTCATAACCTGTGTTCAGCATTAGCTAGGGTGTTTCTGGCTACTTCAGAAAGGGGTGATTTTATTCTCTTTACTCTGTTACTCTATTAGCTGTTAAGCCTTGGCTGTCTGATGGATCCTGACAGGCGCAGGCATGGTGCCGGCAGAGCTGCAAAGCTCTGTGTTAATCCAGTGGGAAGGCTGCTGATCTAACCCCAGCCCCAGCCCTCCAAATGGACATGAGTGAGGCTGACAGGTCCCCAGCACACTGGAGCTGGGGCATGTGTGCCTTCAGGGCTGCTCTGCAGGTCTGCAATGGGAATCTGCCCTCCATGAGCGATGGGGAGGAGCAGGACTGTGCTCTGTGCCAGGGGCTGCTTGGTCCCGTGCTGCATCCCAGTGTGACACTGGATCCACCAACTCACACTCATCCACCTTGTCATTTGTCTTCCACTTGGATCTTGGCTCCCTATGGCTCCCTGCCAGTACCAGCACTGGGGTGACTGGTAACAGCTGGGCCTATGTGAGGACATGAGCTGTTCCCGTGATGAAGGGACACCATTGGTAGAGTTGCATCGATTGAGATTTGCCCCAGCTGCACATATGCTGTATACGTGTCATGAGGGGATATGGAAATGCAAAAAAAATTTCCACCTTGTGAATTTAACAGCAGTTTGGGTGATATCTGCCTTAGCAGTGATACAGACAATCATGTCCTCTTGTAGACAGTCTGTTGTCTGGATGTATTTGATGATGGAGGCATGCAAATCATCACAGAAGCACTTATACCATCTCAGCTCTGGACATCAGTGGCCATGTCCTGGGTGGCTTGTAGTGACGTGGTCCATTAGAGCTGTAAAAATATTTAAGATCTTTAATGGCTTGCAAGGTATTTCTGTGTCAGAGAAAGCAGGATAATGATTCATTCATTGAGTGGGATGCACAAATGTACAACTCGTGCATCAACTCTTGCGTATTTCATTTTCTTTTAATTAGATGCAGCTTATGAAAGATTTTAGGAGTCCTTCCAGGATTAGCGTTGCTTTTGCCTCATGAAGGCTGTAATCAGCTCCTGAGCAAAATGCACTCTATTAAAAGTTAATATTCAGTCATATGCAATGCTCTCTGTTGTGACCTCCTGGACATTAATCTGTTAAGAAAACCCCAAAGTGGTCCCAGAGAAAGACAAGCATCGAATTGTGATGAGCTTTTCATTCATTTGAAACACATTCAATGTCACGGTGCAGCATGAAGGATAAAGAAACAAAGGCTTTAATATATACAATAACTGGAGTTCCAGATGCTCCAAGTATTTTGAAGACAAAAGAAAAGAAAATAGCGAACAACCATCCACCCACATTCCCCTGGGAACAACAGCATAAGTCCAGACACCCCCACATCTGGGTTTTCTCAACTCCTGGTGTGCACAGCCAGGGGAGGTGACTGTCCCACCAATGTTGGAGTCAGAGCTGTGATATCTGTAATATATTACAATATCTGTAATATCACAGATATTCTGCTGCATGGCTCTCAGTGGTCAGTGCAGCTCCCCTCTGTGCAGAGGGACCCACTGACATCCCTGCCTGTCCTCGGTGGAAGCGTGGGACTGTGCACGTACACACAGCTGTGCAGGCTGACTCCAGCATCCAGCCACTGTGTGCAAGCCCACTTCATCTGCACACTTCAAACTAATTATTTGTTTATATGCTCTAGTAGATTGATATTTGCTGCTTAAATTGTGGAAGTATATTTAGGATCTCAGTCCTGGAGTGAGCCATGCCTTGTGCTAGGATTTAAAAGTACAAAAACACAGCCTGGTTTATCTGTGCTGTTGTGTGGAACTCTGTTTGTAACCAGCGAGTGTTTAGCTACCTATAGCACATTTTACACAAGCCTGTAATATGCCTGCAGAGTAAACACTCATCATTTATTGACATCTGATATCTCATTTATGAGCACACTCTCAATGCAAAGAGCTGGTCCCATGTGAAGGTTATTTTAAAAATTCCACTGTGCACAAGCCTAATCTCACTAAAAACTGGCAGCAGGGAATTGAATTCCATCTATTTTTTGCTTATTTGAAACCTAAGTAGGGTGGCCATGGGCCTAATCCAAACACTGATGCTGCAGGAACATGCATTGCGTTGGCAGTGGGGGGACGTGGCTCTGGTTCTCTTCCTTTTCCCTCCCCCTCCTTGCTAAATCTGCACTTGTTTAAAGGACAGAACGTACAGATCCCATATGTTCGCTTGTGGCTCGTTGGCGGTTTTTTCCCCTAAAAAAAAAAAAAAAAAAAAAAAAAAAGATTATTGACATTGCTCTAGTATGAAATGGTATGATTTGTGAGTTTATAGTGTATAAAATATAAATGACAAAAGTGCCAGCTCGATGTGAAGTGGATGTGAGATTGTGTAGCAGAGGTTTGAGCTGCACATCATTAAATTGTATGGCTGAATGAGCTCTGCTCTGTGAACCGAGGAGGCAAGCTGTGGATTAAGGAAATTGGAAACTATTCCACAAAATGCCGAAGATGAAACAAAGATTCAAAATGAACAAAAGGGACAAGTTATTAATTACAAGAGAGAGAACTAAATGAAATCAGCTCCATCTGGAAAACCAGGAAAACCCTAATAATCAGCATTACTGTGCTTGGCTAAGCTGCTGCAGTGTAATATTGAGAATAACTTTGAATTACATCTGGCCCCAAAGCAAAAAGCTCCTGCCAGAATGCCTGCACACATGAATGTCCTTTCTTTGTAGCTGGATAATGTGCAAATTTGATGGAATATCTTTTTCAAATGAATCCTTGGAAGATATCTGAGGAACTGCAGTTTTTTTGCCTTTCTATACTACTTGGTACATGGACATATCATGAAGGTAAAGAGGGAGATGCCAACTGATCCACTGCTGGCATTATGATGTTGTCATGTTCAAATGAACCTTTCTTCACTGCTTACAGAGGTAAAAGGGCTGCACAGCCACCCCTCTTCCCTGGGATCCAAGAGGTGTTATCCTGCTATTGAGGCTGCCTCACGCTCATACCTTCCTGTGCTTTTTCCTCTCCTCCTCCAGAGACATCTCTCTGGACCTGGTAAAAATGAATTTGCTCCTTAGTGTCTCCTAGAGCTGTTTTATTACTTCTTTAAGTAGAAAGTCTGGCTCAATAGTGACCTGACTGAGTGCAGAAAGGAAATGAAGAGCTTCAAAAGGTCTCTCTGAAGTCTGGCCCCAGCAGGAGAGCCCTGGTCATTGTTAAAGCACAAGGAATGGTGGGGTAAAAATGTAGAGAGAACACAGGGACTGGGCTCTGGAAGAGGTTGCCCAGAGAGGTTGTGGAGCCTCCTTCCCTGGAGATACTCAAAAGACCTTTGGACACAGTCCTGAATAATGTGCTCCAGGAGACCCTGCTTGAACAGGAAACTTGGACCAGATGACCTCCAGTGATTCCTTCCAGCCTCACCCATTCTGTGATTCTATGATACTCAGCACCATCAACAGATATTCTGGCTCCCATGCTTCATCTAGTTTGGCTTTCACTTTCTTTTCTTTAGATATTTTCTTCAATATTGTAAAAGAAAATTAATTTGGGTGAAAATACATTTGACCTTGAAATTTTTACTATTCATGGTCTCAAACTCTTGTTGAGGAGTAAATCTGATACAGTTAACAAGTCCTGAACCAGATAATATCTATATAATGTGATCAGCATCATCAACACTGCAAACACTGATTTGTTTGGGGTTTTAATTTTAAATAATCTGATTTATTGGAGAGGTTAAACTCAGATAAACTCAGCAGTTGAGGCTTATGCAGCTTGGTGTCTCTTTTTTTTTTTCCCAAGAGTCACCCTTCACTCAGCAGAGGAGGTGCAATAACATCCCACAATTTGAGATGTTCCCATATTTACTAGTATCTCTGACAGAAAACAAACACACATGGAAAAGAGTGGAAAAGGACAAAAAAAAACCCCTAAATATTAATTTTCTAAGGAGCAACGGGAGCACTGAAGAAAGAGCAAGTGGGTGTACCACGTTTTCCATGGACAGCTGACCATTTTTACATGATTCAGAATGAGACAGTTTGTAATCAAGTCAAGCTGTCCTGGCTTAAGCATGCCAACATATGGAGGAATGTATCAGTGTATTCAGTCAAATTGTCCGTGAAGTAAACATGAAATCATACAGAAATTGCTAATGTAAATTCCTTCTTTGAATATGATGGTCTCTAGTGGATTGCAGTAAATCCACATGTCCTGTAGGCATTCACACCTGCACTCACACAGTCCAAAAAGCACTGAATGCTGCCTCTCAGCCAGAATGGTTTCATGTGCTCCTGCTAGGGAGTTTGGGATGGTGAAGGATCAGCCCCTGCTATTCCATGGGAAAAAATGCAATTTAAAAAATATTTGGTTAACTCATTGCAGCAGTTCTGGTATGCTGCCACTCAGTTTGTTTAGCCTGATATAAACGAAGCTCTTTTCTCATGTAAGTATTTCTTGGTGGCTACTAGTGCTGCTCATCATCTGTGCAGCTCCTTCCCTGCAGGACACCACAAGGCAAGCTCATGGTCAGCACAGGTTTGTTCATGTTTGGGGGAGGTGCTGTTAAGCTTTGACGTTGCTGCCCTGTGATCGTAGTGGTGAGGAGGTGGGTGAATGATCCTGACTCACAGATGGGCAAAACTCTGTGGTTTCAGCTGACCTTACTCTTGGGGTTTTTTGTGCTGTTGGAAACCAACAGCTTAGGGAGAAATAGCAAAAGACTTTTCATGGGACAGGCCCCTTCCTTGCATGTTTTGCTGGAGGTGGCCACCACTAAAACCAGTCCCCCACATGCACATGAACCAGTGCTAGAGAAGCCATAAATTACCAGCATAAAACTGATCCCTCTCCAACACAGAAACATACCTAAAAATATGAGCTTTCTTTAGTTCTGCAGGGCAGGCTGTGTATAAATCCTGCTCTTAAATCAAGTTTTCAGGAAGACAAAGCACAGTGTGGGCCACTCCACACACAGACCTGACCTGCTAAACTCCATGAATGCAACAGCTGCTCCAGCAATGTAAGTGGGAATAAAAACTGCTGAGATTTGCAAAACTTTATATGGTTGTCTTTGGTTTTCTTGGCTGGTAATGCAAGAAGAAAACAATAACATTTGAGTCATATGAACCAATAATAATAGTAGGAGTAATAATAATAATAATAATAATAATAATAATAATAATAATAATAATAATGATAGGGACTTCAAAGGTTTTATTTTGTGTGAGTCCTGCTATTATTGACTTGCCCTTCGAAATGATTCTTCTGTAAATAATAGAGCCTCTTCTTTTTTTCACTGAGGATTAGGGCCAGATTCATTTGTCATCTCCCTTCTAAAAAGAGAAGAAAAAATCCCTGGCAAACACCATTTTGACTTCTGGAATTTATAATTTGTGTTCAGGTCTCTGTGTAGAGTTGACAGTCAGCATTTCAAAGGTTTCAGATCTCTCTTCTTAAAACTTATTAATAAATGATATTTAATAGTCAGGTCCCTTGACAATTAAACATCACACATCCCATCATAACCAGGGGCTTCCACAACACCGGAAATACTTCTGCTTATATTGAATGATTCTTCTTTTCAGCTGCATTCAGAAAATGCATGTTTGGAAACACATTAAAAAAAAATCTGTTAGGAATCCAAAATCTCTGTAACAACCCCCCAGGCCTGGGATTTGTCTAATAGTTTGCTATTAAAGGGTTCTTTGGCTGGAAAGAAGCACCAGACAGAGTTTCCCTTGTTCTAGTTCTTTGTTTCTTTTTTCTCCTTTTTCTTTTAATTTGGTATTTGACTCCTCAGCACGAACTTGCTGTCAAGATGATGGAAGCTCCAGGGAGGACAGAGGTTACCAGCTCCTCAAAGCTTGCACTGGTTTATTGCAGGAGTTGTTCCTTCCCCAACATCTCCCAAGAAAGAATAACAATAGTATGAATAACACTAACAACAACAACAACAATAATAAAAACATTCAAATCAGTGATTTTTTCCATTTAGGTTCAAATTACCTCTTGGAAGACACAGCAGAGCATTTTAGCTTGTACAGAAAAGACCCCAGACTGTGTCAGGAGTTGCAGTCCCAGTCCTTTGCTGTTCCTGCCTTCTGCTGGGTGCAGCAGTGACGGGACGCTCTGATTTCCCAGCAGCACAGGAGATTACCCAGCCCCGAAGGCAGTCAGTGCAATTAGTGTGAATTAGGGCAGGCCCAGAGCTGTGCCTTGGCTCCTGCAGCCTGTCCCAGAGGGACACTGGCTGCTTTAGGAGCCTGGTGCAGAACTGGCTCATCAAGCAAGCCAGATAGTTCAATCACATTTATTTAGCATGACTGCACCAATTTACTGCAGCTGAATAGCTGGCCCACAGCGTGCACATGTTCCTAGATGGTTAAAAGTCACTCTTCACATTTCCCTTCTTGTTCAAGTGCTCCAAGGCTGCATATTTCAGTAGAGCCTCTGGAAAGTAGCTATTGTTTTTATCTTTTCAGTGGTTTAGTTGTGAAATTCATGCTTGGAGAAGGGGTGGAGGAAAGTCCCAGAACAGCCGACTGAGGTAAATAGCATTTCCTCTGTCCTAATTCTTTTCTTCTGTCACTTCTGTGCCTTTGCAACTCCCTGAGAATACATCTCCATGCCTTAAACATCAGATATTTGCTGACACCCTTGTAGAGTGCTGATTAGATGAAAACAGTATGTCAGATTTAAGGCTGGAAGTTAATCAAGGCCATTTGTCTAATCAGCTTCTCTTTTTCTTCATCAACACAAAAATCAGAGCAGAAAGCACCTTCCTCATTAAAGAGTAATGGACACCAAAGCAAATTTAGAATGGGGAGAGGAAAAGTATATTCCCTAAGTTAATAACCTTAGCTAAGGCAACTGATTTGACTTAATTGAAGTCAGTTGTAGAACTGGGCTCTGAATCACTGCATGCTCAGCCTAACAGGGAACCCAAGGGTTAACAGCACAACTGCTGGTCCCCTTTGTATATATCTGCATGACCATAAGTAATGCATATTTTGAGCAATTGCATCCAAAATGAACATATCTGTGAGAGGAGATGGATCACTCACAGAACAGGAAGAGCCCTCAGCTGCCTTCCAAAAGCAGAATGTGATTATTTCCTAGGTCCTAGTGCCTTTCCCAGAGTATCCTGAGGCTTGAACACTTATCAGCATGATTATCATCACACAAATACTACCAGAGAGTTCAATGTGCAAAGTTACTTCTCTGCTAAATGAATAACCTTTCCAAAACCTCGGGATACTGGAGCCTCTGTCACAATTTGTCTACATTTTGGACGGCTTTTCTGCCTGCTTGGGGTTTGGGGCTTGTGTAAAGAGGTGTAATAAGAAAAGTTGCTCACAGGAGAGTGTAAGATAAAGCAGGCAGCTCAGCCTGATTGAACCAAGGCCTCATCCTCCTGGGGCTGAAGCCTGGCCATGGTGTGAGCAGAGGCAGCAGCTCCTATTGCTATTTCAGGAGGAACTGATCTGCTTAGAACGGGGAAGGGGTTTTATTCTGGGTGAGCAGATGTTTTGTTGAAGTGGTGTAAGCAGCAGGGAGCTGTGCTGGGCCTGTGTATTTGCTTTGTCCCTGGATCTCAGTGGGTGCATCGCTGCCTTGCGACAGCTTCCTTTGTTGGCATGATCAATGGAAATTCTGTCTGAGTCCAGCTTGCCTCAGACCCCCAGAAGGTCCCTGCTGGTGTCACAACAGTCCAGGCTGAGATTTATGGGGGTATCTCAGAAGCAGCTTCCCAAAGGACCCCTTTAGGAGCAGTGGACAGCTAACAACCTGTGAGTGACTTGGCTGAGCCTCCTGGCCTTGGTTTCCCTGCATAGGCTCTCTTTGTCCCTCTTTGGGGGTGGAACGGGGGAGCCCAGCTGCCCTACACCTCCAGAACCAAGGCTGAGCCCCAGGACACCCTGGTGCTTTTTGCTGACCCTTTCCCAGAGCTCCACCTTTGCTTCAAGGGCTTCACAAGCCATGTGTAAGTGCCTGTGACTTTTCTTGGTGCCAATTTATTCATGAATGCCACCAGAATACAGCACCAAGCCTTCTAAGGAGCCCAGGGCCCTCTCTCTCTCCCTTTACAGCCTTAGTTCTTGGCTTGTTCTGTGAGTCACAAAATGTCCCTTTCCCTGCAGCCAACTCACTGCTCTTTCTCCTGTTTCTTCTCCATTTCTCTCTCTCTTTCTCTTAAATAGTTGGCAGGAGGCCCTTTCTTTCTTAACTTCCAGTCATTTTTGCCAGGTGACCCTGTGAGTAATCTCCCCCAACAAATAAGTGAAGGCCTAGTTAAACGACCACTTCTGGCAGGAAGAATATTCCTCTTTTGAACCCCCTCATTATTCCCTCCAGTGGGTCTCTCATGCAAACAACACAAAATCCGGATCACCCGCATCCCAGACCAGACACAGCTCTGTGGCACACGCACGTGGTTCTTATTTCCCCCCCAGAGAATGGCTTTGAGAAGAAGTTAACCTCTTGAGGCCAGGAAAAAGGCAGCAGAAGACTTAATAGCTTCAGTGATTCACACACACTATTCCATAAAGTGGCACGCCAATTGCCTTTATTTTCCAGAGTCACGCACAATCAGTATTATTTTTTTTTTGGTCAAGTTTAACCCAACAGGCATTTTAAATGTCATGGTTTATATCCTCGATGAATTTCACTTGTGAGTGTTGTTGCTAAGACAGACCATATTGTGGCATCAATGTTTAATCAGGCCATTCCCTCAAACTCAACAGGGAGTTCTGCTTGAGATCTGGTGGTATAAATCATGAAGTTCTGCTGTTAGCAATTTTTATTACTCACTTTGTGCCTCTTTGTGAAAAAGAAGGGAAGATAAAAGGAGAGGGAGAGAGTTTAACTGAAAAATCAAATATTTCAACCTTCTGATGAAATCTGTCTACTCTACATCTGTGAAAGTGCAGCATCAGCCCCCCTTAGAATTCAGTTTTTTTTCCTCCCAGTGCTTAGATGCCTGAGTTTGGTACCCCTGACACTTGTTCAGTGAGGAGCTGGATGTTTGAGCCCAAAATTGTGGTGCTGGGCCATGTGTGGGTTGGGGTATCAGCAGATTGCTCCTCCACCATCATGTTTCTGACCATGTCATGCCAGTATCTGCTCCATTTTCCAGGACAAAGAACACTCCCCGAATCACCCAGCCCCACCTAACCCTTTGTTCTGGACGTGGCTCAAGTTTGCACAGAGTGTATCAGTGCATTGTTTTCGTGGGCAGCTGGAAAACCTCAGGAATGAATGGAAACAGACAGTTACAGACCAGCTAAATTGCAATCTCTCCTCCCAGCAGGAGAGGAGTGCAGTTAGGGTGCCTTCCAAAACAAGAATGGGATAAACACTAAACACTACTGGGAACTCAGGGGAGAGATAAAAAGGAGAGCAGACACAAAGGAAGATTTATTCACCAGGAGATATGAGGGCTATTATCAGGGAGTGAGGTGACATCCTGACACCTGATTTATAATGCTGGGCATCACTGCATGGCATCAGGCTTCCTTTATGTCCCTCCTCAATACAACATCAGTCACTAGCTGTGGTTTGCACTTGGATTGTGCCTCTGATTTCCATAGGATTTTGCCAGGCACTGGCACTGTGGGTCCAGTGCTGCCCTAGTTCTGTTCAGTCCAAGAGGAACATAAGAGACAGACTGCATCCACTGGTGAGCCTGAACTCACACCAACAGAGGTGGAGGCTGTTATAGCAGTTTTCCTGAGCAAACCTATGTTAAGGCAGGCAGAATTAAAATCCAGTCCTAAGGATGAGAGTGAGAAGGAAAGGCCATTTATCTTGTGAGGTGAGAAATGCACAAAAGAACATGAAGTGCCAAAATATAATAGGTGCATCATGAGGATATTTTCTCTATGAATCCAACTTGAGATATTACAGCTGAGCAGTTCAAGCATTGAAAGTGCTTGTAAACCTCATGGTGGGCTGAAAATTCACCCTGGTGTCCTTCTCTTTACCAAGGATCACTCTCATATTTGGTGGAGAAATGGAAGAACTGCATTGGTTATAAACATGCTCTGGCAGAGGCACAGAGCAGGGCAGAAATTTTGGCATCCCTTGGAATGGTATTATTTACTCCCACCAACAACTATCTAAGACCTTCCCTGCCTTTCTCAGACTCCTGGAAGAGCTGTGCACTTCTTGTGGTAGCTGTGTCAGAAGCAGGGGCAGTCTGGCCCTGAAAGCCTCATACAAAGCTCAGTCAAGGCTGCAGAAGATTATTCTGTGGTCAGTGGGTTTGGTATCAGTTGTTCCTAAAACCCCCTTGGCAACAATGAGGTGTAAGAGATCATGACTGCTCCCCCCTGCCCAAGGTTTGGCTCTGCTAATAATGAGGCAGACAAACAACTGAGAAATCTTCCAGAGGCCAGATGTGAATGCAATTGTTAAAGTACTGCCTGGGTCACTGGCTGCAGCTTCAGCATTTTTGGAAATTTGTTTTTGTACCAATGTCAAAGGCACTGGGGCTCTTTGCTTGCATCAGTACAAATCTGGATTAATGCAGTTAAAGCCAGCAGAGTTGTATCCGTGCAAAAGCAGTTAAAATGGGCTCAGGATCAGACTCAGAAAGTTACCCTTGTGTCACTTAGCAAGATATATTTCTTTTGGCTTCCATTTAGATTTGGTCCTTAAGGAGCCTGTCATAAGAGATATATGGTCTGGGCAAGAGGCCAGCTTACCGTCTGGAAGAAACAGCAGGGCTCCCATCGAAGTAGGGAACAGAGGAGAATGAGCTTTTGACTATTATTTTGTAATTTTGTAAATATTTGCGATTTTGAATTATTCAGTAAAGTTCCCACTACACTGTGACATGATGGAAGGGCCTTCTCATCTATAGACTGTGTGGGGAGAAACCTATTTACAGTGATCTTTGAAACAGCTGCTCTTACAGTGAGCTCTTACACTTCCTGGCACGTCACAGCTTAAAATTTTCTAGGAAATTGCAGCTGCTTTCTTAGCCAGGGAGATAAGATGCCTTTGCAGCAGTGCTTTTAAGCCATTGCTTCATTACAGCAGAAAGTTAATGCAATCTTCTTTCCACCTACTCCAAGTTAAATTCCCATTGCTACCAGGGCCTGACATTGGAGTCAGCTACTAAGAGCTCATGTGTGCAACATTACTGTCACCTAACCATTCATTAGGGCATTGGGTACCAGCTGATTCTCCAGATCCCAGTCCTTCAGATCCTTGGCATTGATTAGGGGCACCCAGGTGGAGCAGCAGTGGGCAGCAGGGATGTTCATGGGTTTTGCAGATGGGTGCTCTTGTTAGGAAACTCAGAAAACCAAGTAATTGTTTCAGAATTACAGTTTCAGATCTGGATAAAAACCAAAAGAATGTTACAGGACAATCTAGTTTGAGTGACAGTTTCCAAGCGTTTCTTGTCCTGTAGGAGAATTTGCTAAATGTTTATACCCAAACTAGATTTCTGAGCACCCTGGGGCATTTAAAGCTGCAAAGAATTCACACTCAGAGGAGGGAGGGAAAGAACTGTATTGCCTGTAAAAGAGGCCAGTTGCAGAGGGGTCAGAAGGAGCTGCAATGCTGAGTTCAGCTGTCTGAAAGTCTGCAGACTGCTCCTCCATCCTCTCTTCAGAGTAGGGCTACAACTGCTCCATGGTGATAATTTAACCCATGTAAACTTAATTTGCCCTTACCAATGTCAGCTTCTACTGCAAAATGAAGCCACTTAGATGTTGATAATATTTTGGATTAAATCAAACCAGTAGAAGCTACATTTAAATCTATTGAAGGTTAAATTTTATTTACATTTTACCTGTGTAACTGCATTGATTTTTAAATCAAATTTAGCTTTACCAGGGAAATTTGCTTAGAGTAGTTTACTCAGTGAAGGAGCTTGCCTCTGGAGACACCATGTAGCATTCTTTTATTTGTAGTTCTCATTGACTATAATGATGTGGTTGAATCAAATAAACCAACCAAGGTTGGATGTCCATGCAGGATGTGCCACTATAAATCTTTCAGGCACCTGACAGTAGATTTAATAGAGTTAGTTGGCCTTTGCAATTTTCTGAAGTGAAGGAAGAGGTAATACTTAATTATCAGCGATTTTGAAAGTGATTGAGGTTGACAGGCTGAAGCAGAGCAATAGATGAAAGAGAAAAGACTCTTGGCAGCTGGAAAGGCCTTTCTTTAGAGAAGGAGGGGTTAATTCTCTAAGAAAGATAATTTGCATTGCTGCACACTTTATTCTTTTGTTTTTGGTGAGCTCTCTGTGCTGACTTCTTTGGGGCGTTATTGGCTCTGCTTCTTTGACAGAACAAAGAGCCTTTGTTGTCCATCAAAGACCATTGCAACCCATCCAGATACCCAGGCCCCGGGAGGGGGAGGTGGACTGGAGGGGCTGCCTGTGTTCCTTCCTCCACAAACAACAGCAATAACATTATTGGAAGCATTTGCAGCATTGCTGAAATATTTTCAAGGGAAATGTTCTTCAGCGTTTATATCAGTGCAGATAGTGATGTAAATACTGACTTTGTAATTTCTAAGGCCTGGGAGCCTGCATTGTGTTTCTGAAGGTCTGACTAGTGAGTCTAAGCACAGATAATTTGGGATGAAGCTGTTTGCAGAGGATTTTGCACCTGATCATTACTGTCTTGTGTGTGGGAATTAAAGTGTCATCCTGTACTGTGCTGTTATTGGATCAGAGATGGGAGAACAGGTTGAACCTTTGGTGGAATGAAGGTATGATTTGAAGATAAAAGTCTCAATATGTTCTACATGTTTGCAGATAACTTGGAACCTCCTGTTGTTGGAATTCTGTCATAGTCCATGGTGAAGGGCAGAGTCATCCCTCTCCCCTTGCAAAAGACAGTGCAGCTGTCTAAACTCTGATATAAACTCTGCATCTTTCCTTTGCTTCTGATGACTGCCTGAAGACTCCAAACTTGGCTTCCAAATTAGCATTAGCCATAGGATCCTGCAAAACCTGCATTATGAATCCAGCCATAAACACCTAGAAGCTTTCTTAAGGTTTTTGCACTGTCTGGATGTTATAGGAGCAGTTCATGCAGCTGTGTATGTACACATCTCTCTGGATGAAGGAGGATTTACTGCAAGATTTGGGCCCTGAGGAGCAAAATCAAGCAGCAGGTAACTTTATTTTACTTTCTTCCTTGTCCTACACTTAAAAACCCACCACAAGAACACAAATACAATAAAGAAATCTTACCTAAAATTCAGGCAGATAAAACCAAATGAAAAAAGAGTAAAAAAAAAAAAACTCTCAAGAAAATGAATAAATATTCATGAAAATATTCAAAAGCTCAGATGTTTTCATTAGTCACCACAGGAGGGAAATATTAATTTGAAATAATAATAAGAAACCTTGAAAAGGCTTGAAAAAGGGCAAGGGGAGGAGCAGCACACCCTCTGCTCCCACAGCTGATGCATGGCTGAGCTGTGGCCAAGGGTTTCCCCTCTAGCTCAGCCTCCCCTTGAGATTTAAACTGTGTGAGTTTAAAATGTGCAGACCTGCTTCGAACCTAACAAAATACCCCATCTCTCGGAGTTTTTCCTTTTATTCACACCATAGAAACACAGGAAAATAAAAAGAAGTGCTAATCTATCCTACAGTTTCCCAAGCAAGGACTCTGGGCAGGGGTTTGTGAGTGGATTTGACAGATGTACGAGCAGATGGTGAGGGACACTCCCTGAGAGCAGCCGATTCCCAGGCCTCCATGTCCAAAAAAATATCTTTTCACGGATAATGTGATTTTCAGAGGGAAGAAATACAGAATTCACGTCTCACACCAGAACTTCTCGGTCATTTCTTGAACGCACAAGGGTTGTGTGGAAACGTTTGTCTTCAGAGAAGAGCTGGCTGGGGACCACAAGCCACAGAGCTCAACCCGACCCTCACAAAACCCAAATTTGCAGCCCGACAGCTCCGTCTGGCAAGTTCCTCCGTGGCTGCATGGCTGCAACTGGCAGCTGAATCGGGATCACCTCGTTGTTTACATTGGGTGTGACATATCAGTGCTGTTTGGCCTCTGCCAGAAGGCGCTGTGCAAAATAACACACCCCGGGAACGATCGGCCGAACCGCGCGTTTGTCCCGGGCTGGAGCCTCACCAAATGTCAGCCAGCGCCTGCGGCACCCCGAGCTGCACCCACGGGGTGAAATGGAGCCGGGGGCTGGCGATTTGACACAAAAAGCTGCTTTTTTTGGTTAAATGGGGCAGAAGTTAGGAGAATAAATTTTGTGATTTATCCTATCCCTGCCAGCACGCTTTTAGCTGCAAATTAGCAGCAGCATCTTTTTCTTGTGGTGGGGGAATCCACGTCGGACCTTGCTGCTGCCTTGCTGGGGGCTCTCAGCCTCTCCACATTACTTTGCCCAGGGGATTTATCCTTCCTCCATTTAATTACAGCACGGTGGGATAGAGCCCTTCAGCCCACGCTGTCAGGGCAGGGGGTGGATGGGCGAGGGGCTGCACTGGTAAGAAACAGCCCCAAAAAGCTTCGTGTCGGGGCAAAGCCAGACAGCGGGTTTGGGCTCCTGTGGGGCGGCTTCTGAGGAGAAACGTGGCAGGAGCTCGCCCAGGGACAGGGCGAGAGGAGGAACAAAAGGCGATGGCTTCCCTGAACCCAGCTCCCAGCACAAGCCTCTGCGGCCCCCCGGGAGGCACCGGAGCAGCCAGGGAGGCAATGCCGGTGCCCCCGGGCGTCCTGCGGGGCGAAGGTGCCTCAGGGAGCGCTGCCTCCCCCGGGACGAGCCCGGCGCTCCGCCGCGGATGCGGGGCTGCTGTCGGGCTGCTCCGGCTGCGGTTCTGAACGAAACCCCGGCCGGGACAGACCCTCCCGCCGCGGGGAGACGGAACTGCGGCAGGGCCGGCTGCAGCCCGGGGAGGCGCTGCTCCAAGGCCGCCCCGGGGGGCAGCGCTGCCCGGCACCCCCGGAGCGGAGGACGAGGCGCGGAGCTGCAGCACCGGGGGAGCTGCGCGGGGGGAGCGAGGCGGCTGCGGCGGGGGGAGGCAGCAGCTGGAACGTGGAGCGGGAGGTAATGGAGGCAGGGCCGGGGCGGGGGGTGAGGGCCCGCCCCGGGGTGGGCTGAGGGGGCTCGGCGGGAGCCCTTCCCGCCTCCCCGCAGGGTGGAGGCGGCAGCGGCCGGGGAACCCCGCGCTCGGCCCGGCGGTGGCTGCGGTGACCCGGCGGGAGGAGGTTCCCCCTGAGCCGGAGCCGTGCCCGCGGCGGTGAGTGCCGAGATGCTGGGGGGCCGTGCGGGAGGGATGGCGGCACCCGGGCGGTGGGGGCCGCCTGAGCCCGGACTCCCCAGTCGGAGGCGTCGCTTCCTCGGCGTGCCCAAAGTCCCTAAGATTGCTTAAAAAGCAGCAGCCTCGGCGAGGGCGGCAGGTAGCGGTGCTGCCGCCCGGGCTCAGCCCCCCAAGGGGCTGGATGTGCCCGATGCCCATGGAGAGGGCGCAGCGGGCAGCGTGTGCGCCCACCCAGCGCCGCGGGGCTTCGGATCTGCGGGGAACCGGCGCTCGGTGGCTTCAGCTCACCCTGGCTGTGGAAGGGACGCAGCCACGGGGCGATGGAATGGTTTAACGCGCTCTCCCGTTCCCCCTTTGTGTCCCTGCGCAGGAGCCTGCCGATGGCTCGGAGTTGAGGTAATGGCAGCAGTCGCTGTGCGGGGCACGGCCGCAGGTCCGGAGCGCGGTCTGCGGGCTGCAGAGCGCCCGTGATCTGCGCCGGCATGGGGAACAGCGGCTCGGCCGTGAAGGTCTGCACGGATCACCAGGGCGGCATCAACTGGCTGAGCCTGAGCCCCGACGGGCAGCGGCTGCTGACGGGCAGCGAGGACGGCACGGCGCGGCTCTGGAGCACGGCCGACAGCCAGTGCCACGGGCACTTCCAAGGTACGGCACGGCCCCGGCACGGCACGGCCAGTCTGGTCTCTCTCAGTCCCGGGCAGCCAGAACCATCCTTATTTTGTATTGATGTGAATTACAGCAGCGTTGAGCAGGAGCTGTTGCAACCCGAAACAGGTCACCAGCGCTACTGAACGCACAGATCCTTTCATGTGTGAAGTTGTTTAACTTTTACACTGGGAAAAAATACTGACCTTTTTATTTTTTTTTGGTCCTTTTAATCACCTCTTTTCCAAGTGCTCTTCATTTAGGACCTCTTGACCCAGGCGTCTGGAAAGGAACCTTGCTAAATAGGTTATTTTTGTTTTCCCTCCTCGTTTGATGCACAGAAATGTTAATTGCTAGGCTTTTGCAATTTAAATTAATATTGCATCTTAAAAAATTATCTTTAGACTGGCATGTCAGTAACTGAAAAGAAAAAAAAAACTGTAGACAGTGCAATCATGAAACAAGTCTAGATATGGGTTAAAAATGTTTGTATTCCCACTCATGTTCTTTTCATACAAAAAAAAAACAAAAAAAAACCCCAAAAACTGTTTAATTTGTAATTTCTAATGCTTTTTTTCCTTCCAAAGAAGAAATCACATTGCTGTGATTTCCTTGTTGTTTGCTTGTTCTTCACTATGGAGTATTGTCTTTTTTCCCCACATCCTGCCATGGTTCTAGCTTCTGGAAAACTCACTGCATTTGCTTTAGGGTTAGAAATCCCTTTAAACCACTAATTAACTTTTAACTAGAAAGAGAAATGTATTGGATAGCATTCATTATTATGGAATCTGCCAGTACTGCCAGTGTTTGGGTAAACTCGAGTGGTTTGTGAACTGACAGTCGAATCAGATAATTGTGTGTATTTTATACTTATGCACACACACAGCTGTCGTGTCAGTTTTAATTTTACAAGCTATAATTACTGATAAACCTGTATTTCTAATGCAGTTTCAAGCTCCACCACAGGACAACCAGCAGATTTGTGTGGTGGCTGCTTTTGGCCAGACCATCACCAGACCTTGTCTGCCACATGGGGTTTTGGCACCCTGTGTGTGGGTCAAGTATTACTGATGGCTAAAATCTGCCTGGCAGACTTTGGTGCACTAACCAAGATGTTGTTTTGATCTCAGAGCTGGATGACATGATGCTGTGAGAAAAATCCCAGTGACTGAAACCTGATCCATTCAGGCTGCTTTGCAAAAAGTTTCACAAATATGGGAGAACGAGTGTAGTTTAGCTTATAGCCCTGGTTATCTGTTTAAATTTTGGCATCTGATGAATTTGTTTTAGAGGAAACAAGCCATGTGTTTGTAATGTGGATTCTGGTTTGCTTTTGAACTACAACAAGGCTTTGGAACTTCAGGAATTGTAGTGAAATCTGTCTTTTGCAGTCAGTGAAACAGTGTTTTACTGGGCAGTCTGCTTTCCCTTAGTTTTTTTACCATCTCTTTATTTTACAACCTTCTGTTTTTCTAATACCTTTGTCCATCTGTCTCTCTTTAATCACAATTGTCCTTCTTTTTTTTTTCTTTTTTTTTCCCTCAAAAAATAGTATTTTCCCAGTAGGGCCCACCAACTTCAACCATAGCTGTCACTCTTGTAATAGTGATTTAAGTGGAAACAGTTCTGCTCCTGAAAGCTTACAGTTTAAATGTTGAAACAGAAGATTGCAAGGTAATATTAGTCCAGTGATTAGATAAATGACAGCAATTTCACACAAGAGATCTTGTGTGAAGCTGGGACATGAATCCTAATGTGATTTTTACATGTGGTGCATTTAATGTTACAATAGAAAAATGACACATCTTTCTAAGCAGCAACAAAAGTTTGTGGTGGTAATATTGATTCCTCTTTTTTGGAATTGCCTTGTTTGTCAGTGTGACATTTTTAGAGCAGTGGTTGTGTCTGTTTTTATTGTAACTGTAGAATCCCTGTGTACTCTGAATATTGTGTAAACAATTGTGCTCTAATCCCCCCTCCCTCCTTCCCTCCCTTTATTTTCCTTAAAGGTATACTGATACTTAGAAAATTGTGGGGTTTAGTTGTGTGGAGGAAAAGTATTGGCTGACTGTTTACCTGGAATTTTTTTTGTTTGCTTTTCATTCTGCCTGGACAATGAAATCAAACTTGCTGGTAAGTCTCAGGTCATTTTTTTCAGACTTTCATGCTTTGATTTATGACTGTTTGTATCCTGACAGTCAGTGGGCTGGGTTGAAATGAAGCTTTTTTTCTCCCTGCTTTCAGAAGGAGGAAGCAAAAGCATTTTGTAGTTGAAAAAAATAAGCTAGCTTTTTACTGGTTTCAAATTTCATTAGTCTGAGTTTTATTATACTGATATTATTCTATCTCATTACATTTTTACAATACTGTTTGACTTACCTGATAGGTGCAACTGTACTGTGAAGTTTTCTGCTGTGACTTGAAACAATTGTGTTTTACACAAATCTTTAAACATGAAAAGCACGGTGGTGCATTTAAAATTTTAGTACATTTGTTTGCATTTCCCTTTTGGTTAAGGTGAAGAGGTGGCCCAGTCTGTCCTTTCTGCATGCACAATGACTGATTTCCTTTGTTGTTGCTAGGACATGAAAGCTACATCACCTTTTGCCACCTGGAGAACGAGGCTGCCTTCACGTGCAGTGCTGACCACACCATTCGGAAGTGGGACGTGGTGACCGGGCAGTGCTTGGCCATTTACCGGGGCCACACCTCCATTGTCAACAGGTGGGGCTCTCCCCTCGTGTCCCTGTCATCTGCTGTCACACACTTCACCATTTCACTGCAGCTCCCCATTGCTACACTCACAAAAAGGGCTGTGTAAAGCTCTGAGTTCGTGTTCTGTGCTGCAGTGATTAGTTTTTCTAGCAACACTGCTGACACAGATAGGAGAGAAATGAAAGGCACACAGCAGGGGAATGGAATCCAGGGCTAGGAATGAAATTCCAGAAGAAATTATTCAATTGATAACAGATGCTTCTGATAAATAGGTTTAAAAACATCCTGTCGAGCTTTTGTGTCAGCAAGAGGGATAAAGTCAGGGATTTTTCTGTAATTATTATTCCTGTTTGGGCAAATGAAATTTAATAATAAACTTACTGTGTGTGGCTGATTGGTCTTTCCATTGAAAGTGCCTATTAATAGTTGGACTGGATTTAATTAATGGCAAAGAGAGCAGTCAAAGATTGGTATTTTTTTAACATTTCTTTTCTGGTGGGCGTGTGGGCTTTTTAGTTCCTTTCTAAACTCAAAACACATATGATGTGTAGTGAGATTCTGTAAATAGTTAGGAAGGCTGGTTCTGTGTTTTGGCACAGGCCTGGTTTTTACTTGAGTCAGCAAATGGGAAATGTGTTCCCCATTCATATGACTTTGTTGCCTGTTTGAAAGGTTCCAGAGGACCAAGGTCAGCTGACAAAAAAGGCAGGTTATGGATGTTTCCTATCTCTGGTTTGAAATATGAACTCTAGAGTTTTTTTTTTTTTGTTCTTGTGTGTTTGTGCAGCTACAACTCATTATTTCAAAGGCCCAAGAAGTTGAATTCCTGAGATGTGATCTTTGGTTTGCTCTTCATTTATGTAATAAGTGGGGTGCTCTTGCTTTACCTATTTTGAGATCCCGAGCCAAGTGAAATTAAGTGTATTTTTTTTCTTTCACTCTCCTTACTTGATGATGGAAAGATGGTTATTTTGTACACTGGCAGTTACAGTTTGGATTCCTAGAATGTTGTGTTGTTGCTTTGATTCCAAGTTATTATCACAGGTCTGTTTTAAAATAATTTTTTATAAAGAAATATTAATGAATAATTACCAAGAATTAGCTAATTAAAAAAAAAAAAGCCCAAGAAAGACAAACCAAACAACAAAACAAACTTCTAGGTATTATATATAACTTATGAAAGTTCATGTTCCTGGAAGGATGAAATTTTAGCTGGAAGGAATTTTAACAAAACAAAATGCACCAAGTTACCATGCTATAGTGTAAAAATATCTGCATCAATGTAGCGGAATGAGTGATCTCAATTTTAAAATAGAAACAAGGAAGTGTTTGATTTTTAAAAATGCCAAAGATATTATAATTATAACATGCTGCTATTTCATACTTTGGGGTACTTAGCACTGAAATTGCAACAAAAGATGGTAATGTAAAAAGAGCAATACTGTTCATATCCAAAAAACCTTTATTTTTTTGCAGAATCCTGGTTGCTAAAGACTATCTCTTCAGTGGCTCCTATGACAGGACAGCCCGCTGCTGGAGCGTGGACAAGGAGAAACAAATCCAGGAATTCCGGGGCCATCGGAACTGTGTCCTCACTCTAGCTCACTATTCCTCCAGGGATGTGCTGGAAGAAGAGGAGGAGGAAGAGGAGGAGGAGGAGAAAGTGAGCAGGGACCTGCTGGTGACAGGGAGCACGGACTGCACTGTGAAGGTCTGGTGGGTGTCCAGCGGGCGCTGCTACCAGACCCTGCTGGGACACACTGGGGCTGTTTTATGCCTTATACTTGATGCACCAAACAGGGAGCTGTTCTCTGGCAGCACGGATTACACCATCAGGACCTGGAATATTGTCACTGGAGAGCAGCTGAAAGTCTTCAAAGAGCACCAAGGATCAGTAATTTGCCTAGAGGTAAGGGCAGAGGGTTCCTCGAGGGCCTTTGGGTGTCTGTGTCTTAATTCATGTGGGTCTCAGTTGTCAGAAGCTCCTCTGAGACTTAAAAAAACTGTGAGCTTAAATATTAAAGTAATTACAAAATAATAGTGCTCTCTGGTCTTGAGACAAGCCCTCTTTCTCTAAAACACTTAGTGATCTCCTCTTAGCTTCTAGTGGTCTAACTTCTAGCTCAGTATCTATTTAAATTCACTAGGTCATGGAACTCATGAGTAGGTGTGCTGAGAGCACTGTTGATCTGAGTGGGATTGTCTAGTCAGGCTCACCAGACTTTGAAGAAAATAACATGAGCAGGTAACACAAAGTCCAGTAATTTAAAAAGAGGAGGGGAAAAACACTCAGCAAACAAGGTAACTTCAAAAAGCTCAGCCCAAAACTGAGCAAAAGATAATATGAAAGCGTAAAGCTGAAAGAAATCCTACATTAAAGACCACACAGACAAGATGTGAGAAAAGAAAGGGAGAAACAGATGGCCAAGACCAGAAAACAGGCAAGGAAAATGGGAAAGAGAAGCAGAGCATGGGGGGGAGAAATCCGGAAATTAAGGAGGAGAGAGGAGAAAAACTGTAACATGATCTGAAAAACTATACTCTGTTTTTCTGTTTGCAGTATTTTTCTGTTGAATGCTGCCAGCTTTGTTAACATTGCAGGGGACAGGAAGAGGTCAGGCAGATGAAGCAAGAGGGGAGTTATAGCACAAGCACTTATCCTGTATGCATATTATTCACCAGAAAATGCTTATAGTGTATTTAAAGAGAGTACACGATGGTCTGTCACTCAGTTTCAGGTCAGCATGAATGTTTATACATGAATATGTCTGACTGAAGTTAATGACAGTAGATTTTCTCCCTGTTTGTGTTTGTTGTCCATATGGGTTTTTCCCTTACAGAGACTACAGGTTGTATCTTTAATAGCTGTTTAACCAAAGTTGCCTTTGTTTCTAAATAGGGTAGTCACAGTTGACACTAGCAGACTAAAAAACCTGGAATACTGAAAGGAATTCTGTTTTCCTTCACTTTTAGAAAGAAAAAAAAGAATAAAACCCACACAATATCATATTGCCCTGGAGTAATGTTTGTCTTGCTTGGGTAAATTCTCAGTGTTAAATCTTGTTTTTATGATATTGTGGTAATGTACTCATAGGATGCTGAAGTAAATCTGTTGCTGTCCTTAGTGTCACGCTATGTTTTGTTGTTTAATTGTAACCCTTCTCCAAGGCACAGATTAGCAACAACAGAGCTTGCCTTAATTTAATTGGGTTCTTGCTAAAATTGTTACACAAAGCTGGCTTGACCCTCTCCCAGAAGCCTGGGAAATTCAATTATGCCTTTTGAATGCTCAGGAATGAGCAATGCCTGTGAGCACAGAGTTAAGCAATGGCTTTAAACAAGCAGAACTTCTTGTAGGGGAGAAGAAAAGCAAAACCAATACATCTATTTGGAAAACCTGAACAATTCAGAGTACACAAGACTACCACTGCTGCCAAGACTGTGCTGGCAGCAGTCCTGGCCAAATCTTCTTGAGTGACTGGTAGCCCCTTGCTTCTCTCATCACCAGTTAATGTTTGGGGCTGGGAGGATCCAGCTGAGGTACAAACAACCCCTACAGAGAGCATTTAGTGTCCAGGCCTCTCAAACTTATCCCAGTTTAAGCAGTCACTGCTGTTGAATAGCTTTAGGCTGTCGATCTTTCCTAATTCCTCCCTCTGCCTTTCTGGGTTCAACACTATCCCTTCTGTTCCACTTGGCTGCCACTCAGCACAGCCCACATGGTATTTTCATTCTTTTAGAAAGGGGTCAATCACCAGAATCTATACAAAGATGTTTCAACAGAAAGGAAACTTCCTGAATAGAGGTGGATTTTTTATTATTATTTTTGTTTTGTTCTCAAAAAGCCTTTTTTGCTTCAGGCTTCCTAGTGACAGTGTTGGAATCTGTGAGCTGGGATGGTATTTTTCAAACCCTGGGTCAGGAAGAACTAGGAGGTAATTGTGAGTTGCTCACAGTAGCCAGAAGTTTTAATTGTTGACAGTAATTCACAGTGCAGCAGTGAGCTGCTGATTACATCAGATTTTTATTCTGCTATCCTGGAAGAGCTAAGCTGGCACCAGCAATTGAGGCAGTTACCTGTTCTCTGGGTGGTACAATGCTTATGTAGGGAGAAAAAAGGGAAAGAAAAATAAAAACTGCTTTTCATTTTATTTATTCAAATAAAGATCCCTAAGGGAGGATGACCTTTCAAAAAGTTCGAGAAATGCTCAGTGTGATTTCTCATCCTGGACACAGATCAGGAAAAATTTGGATATTGAGACCATATTTTCCCCAACTTTAAAAAGCTGTTATTAACAGGAATGCCCCAGGATATTCTGAATTGCTGCTAATTAGGTCTGGCCTGTTCCAGTCATCTCCCATTACTTTCCAGTAAATACCAATAGTGTTGCTGTAGCAGTGAATGGAAATTCCTGGAGCTGCTTGAAGGAGTTGTCTGGGTAGATAGCCCTAAAGCACACCCATGTTTTCCTCCCTGCTTCCTGCAGTGCTGGTGTGTGGAAAGCAGAGGGGTGATGCCACAGACACATTTGGATTTTGATTGTTCCCCAGTTGCTCTAAGATCCTTTAAGGTGCTGTTGCTAGGTAGTGCAAGTAGAAGAGCCTGGAAACAACTCTCATCCAGCATGGCAGAACAAAAGGTGTTGGTGAGCTTTGGGCTTTCCCTTGTCCCCTGTCCTTGGTGGTTCTGGACAGGGGAGTGATGAGGTTGAGCTGTTTGTGTTCCTCAGGCTCATCCTGCTGTCCAGGGCTCAGTCTGGTGAAGGTGACCAGCTGCACCCACTGTGTGTGCTCTGCTGCCAGAGGAGCTCTGCAGCTTGTAATGCCACTTCTCTCCTCCTTCCACCATTTAAATTGGACTGAGAGAGGTTTTGCTGGGAGGCTTTCTATCTGCCATGGGAATTGTGTCCATGTTAGGTGCTTTGGCAGCATTGATTACTTGACTTTCCCAGTCAGGCAAGGTAACTTGCAGTGGAGCAGCCAGAATTCTTCACTCTCCTCCTCCTGCAGCGTGTTGATAGCTTGGCAGACTAAGTACAGCAGCTGTTTTGGGAGCTCCCTCTTCATGTAAGAGCCAATAATGAGATTTTATAGGAAATGATGGGAAAAAGCCAGGGTGGGCTGAGTGTAATAACATAGCTCATGCTCATTCTTCCACTTAAAATTTCAGGCCTGGCTAAAGACCAATATTTGCAATTAATAATGAAATATGCGTTTTCATTAATGTGACTGCCTGCAATAGGCTGAATAACCCTGATTTAAATATTTACTTGTGTGTGTTTTTCTAAATGTCTCTCCTAAGTAGCTTTGCAAACTGTTCACAAGGATCGCTTTGTCCTTTACTGATTGTTCTGCCTCTGAGTATTTATCAAAACTGTGCTGCCAAAAGCTGGCAGAGAGAAATGATCCAGCTTGGAATTTAGCTTGGATCCTACAGCAAACATTCTTGCAAGAAAACTCCCTTTTGAAGACCCTGAACATGAGTGGGCAAGGACTTGCTTCTGGTTTTCCTGCAAAAGTTCCTTTGTTTGGACATTCCCTTCAGTTGCCTTTTAAAGCTGACTAGAAGAAAAGAATGCTTTGAACAAAGCCATTGCCTGAACTCTGTTTATGTGCTTAACTGTTGTGATCACAGGGACAGAAATATTTTCTTGCCATGAATGTATATTTTGTAATTTGTTTTTGTTGCATCAGAGGATGAAGATGTGAATGAGAGGAATGTGAAGGTGTACAACACCTGTTAGAATGAAGCATGGGGCCATCACTTTGCACTGCAGTAAAAAAGTTGAAAAACATTCTCTTAACAGCCAGCCCAGAGAGCTCATTCTAGATGGATTCTCAGAAAAAAAAACCCAAAAACAAAAACCCAACAATTTCTTGCCCACAGGGAGTTTGTTAGCTTGTTAAAATGGATGTGGTTTGAATGGGATCCTGAAACTCTTAACTGGCCCAAGGCTTACATAGTTGTAACTCGAGATTGGTCCAGCTTGGTGATTTTTGACTTAGAAGTGGCTGTGAGCAGAAGACCCAAATTCCAGATTGTAGGAACACTGGCCCCCATGAGAGCAATAAGCTGGTGATGGGGTGTGTGGTTGCTCATGTGAACTCATCCTGAAGTTCATGAGGGCTAGTCTGAGTGCAGTGACCCTCAGCAAAAGGATGTGTGCAAATCTCTTTGGAAAATCAATTACCTCTCATTGGCTCTCTAAAATTATTTTCTCATAGCAAAGGTTAATTGGGAGGGCAAAGTCCATTCCTATAAGGTTGAAATATCTGCTAAACAGCTCTTTTGCAGATATTTTTTTGGCATTCTTACAGGTAGAAATTGTCTTAAGCTGCTGCATTTATACAGTTCAGCCAAGCTTGTGAAGCAATAGGGTTGTGATTGTCTTGAGACACCAACCCTGGATGTGATAATTTGTTCTTTATTAAAATTCTTGTGTGTTTGTGGGTCTACAACCAAGGTTTTTTCTTATTAATGAGACCTGTAACTACTAAAGCGTTTACAACTTGTCTTTTGCTACTGCTATTACTGTGCAACTCACAAGCAGCTTGACTGAGCTTTTTCAGGGAATAGTTCCATCTCCAGTACTTTGGACCAAGGATGAAGACAAATTTGCTCCATTCACGTTTCATCTGGTTCAAAGCAAAATCTCTTAGAGCTGTGAGAAAAATTAACAATCCAGAATTGCAAATATCAAAACACAGTGATTTTTTTTTCCTGCTGTCTGGCTGAGGCTTTAGACCAGTCCATCAAACTGTTGTCAGGTTTTTAATGTTTTTGAAGCTGCATGGGTTTGAAATGTCCACTCAGCTCACTGGTATCTGAGCTGCCAATCTGTTCTGTGTCATCCACTCTGCTGCAGCTGTCCTTGTCTGGCCATGGTTTTCTGTGGTCAGGAACTTTGTTGGGCAGCTGGCCAAAGTGAACCAAGTGCTCAAAAGCCAGCCAAGGAAAATACAGCTTTAGAAATGTCACCTCTTCTCTGGGCAGACACAGATTGGAATATGTAACTGTGTCTGCTAAACATTTTGCAACCACAGAGTGTGGGGCCAGCTTGTAAGGTGCTTTTGCTGGGGGAACAGTGAGTGATAATGATTATTATTTTAAATACAGATTACATGCAGATATCTGAAGTGCTGCAGCTTAGGCTAGAGCTGTGTTTCATGGGGCAGCACAGAGGCTTTGAATTTAATTGAGACAGTTGTTGTGCTGACCACCATGGGCAGGGTTCACCTCAAGGGAGGTGATTCTTCTCTGTTCTTCTCTTGTGAGACCCCCACCTGCAGTGCTGCATCCAGCTCCAGTCTTCAGCACAGGAAAGACCTGGATTTGTTGGACCATGTCCAGAGATATTGTGAAGATGATGAAGAGGGATGGAGCACCTCTGCTGTGGAGGCAAACACAGAGAGCTGGGGTTGTTCAGCCTGGAGAAGGCTCCAGGAGGACCTTAGAGCCCCTTCCAGTGCCTAATGAGCTCCAAGAGAGCTGGAGAGGGACTTGGGACAAGGGCATGGAGTGATGGGACAAGGGGGAATGGCTTTAAACTAAAAGAGGGGACATTTAGATTAGGAAGAAATTATTTCCTGTGGGAGTGCTGAGGCACTGGCACAGATTGCCCAGAGCAGCTGTGGCTGCCCCATCCCTGGCAGTGCCCAAGGCCAGGTGGGATGGGGCTTGGAGCACCCTGGGATAGTGGAAGGTGTCCCTGCCCATGGCAGGGGGGTTTTGAATTAGATGATCCTTAAGATCCCTTCCAACCCAAACCATTCTCTGATTCTAAGGCTCTTAAAATCCTGATACTGTAAATTACCTGAGTAAGTTTACATAAATTGAAACATTTTTGTATTTAACAAATTAACAAATCTAGGCATGCTGAAGCTCTCCTGTTCATTGATACACCCACTTACATGTAGAAATGAAGCAGCATAACCTAATACACCATTAATGCAGAGTGGCATTTACCTGCAGGAGGTTATAATTTAGTGTTTTTCCTTGCTTAGTGGGGAATTGATGCTGCTAGCAAGATATCTAAAAAAGAAATGCAATAATTCAGCCATGAACCACGCAGCAGGATCACAACTCAAAGCATCCTCTTCCGTTTAGCAGGTGCACATGACTGCTCTTCATGCCTATTCAGGGAGAGAGTGAAATTTAAAAGTCCTTCCTCAGGCTAACTCGTGGTTCTTGGTTTTGTTAGTGCTGCTGGCCATTTGTTCTCTCTCCTCATGGAGATGTAGCATTAATGCTGCTGCTAAAACAGCTTAAAAGTAATAGGAAGTGACATTTCAAAGTACTGCTGGCTTTTTGCAGTGGTTTGTGCTTTACAAGCTCCTGGCTTTCAGCTATGAAATCTCTCCCATGGGCCAGGTTCTGCTGGGAGGAAGTGTGGCATGTCCTGCTCCCTGTGGCCAGGGAGCCTCTTGGCCTGCCTGCCCACATTTCTTGTGTGGGTTATCACAGTCCTATCACTGCAGTGCTTTGTATCTTAAAATAACTTGTTTCATCTTGTAATACAGCACAATGTTGTTTTGTACCAAGCTCACTTCTGATGCCTTTTGGGAATGGGGCCATTCCTTCTTGGATTGGCAGCAGAGATAGAAGAGCACGAACAACATTTCAAACTCACAGATAGAGTGTGCAAAGAGTGGGGACCAAATCTAAGGTGGCAGAGAAACCAACCCTTGAAAGTGTTTTGTGAGCAAGACCTCAACAAGTTGGTTTGTCATTTGCTGATTTCCTGGAGATAACAGAGAAGCAGCAGAGGTCTGTGCCCTGCTGTCATTCAAATATTCTCATATGTGTGTCTGGTGGAAAAACAAGGAACCATTCATTACTCCTTGGGCAAATTCCACTTCTTGATGGGGGGTCGGGGTTCTCCCTGCTGTCTCTCCATCTCTCTGGTACAGAGGTTGCTGCAAGTCCATAAAACTTACCTTGAACCACAGCTGGGAGTTGGACTGACTGGCTGTTTTTGGCAGGAGTTGGGCTCTACATAACAACGACTCTAAAAACTTCAGTTTGATGTCAGAGAATGCCAGATTTTTCTATGCACTGTGGAATTTTTTCCTTGCTGAGCTTGTAGGTTTTGTGTAGTTTGTTTACTGTGAACTGGTTGGTGTTTTAGTCTTGCACAGGTCAGTTATTTTCTCTCTGTCCCTGTTCCCCAGCTGCAATCCTTCCTTTCATCATTCTCTGTCCTGTCTATGTGGAACAAACCCCATCTTCCCCACCAGTGAGTTCTCACAATGTGCAGGATGCCTGGTGCAGGGAGGGGTAACACACAGCAGAAGATGTTTAAAAACCTGTGTCAGGATAATTACTTATTCAATAAGAGTCTAAGAAGACTTGTGGAAATGCAGTTACAGAACAGTTTCTAGGAAAAGTTAGTATTTCTGAATACTGACCTTGTACAGAGTGATCATACTAAACAAACTGGTTTATGGTGTGTAGGGTTTTAATTTAAATTTACCTTTTCTAAAAAAATTTGGTACTCAGAATTGTTCTGAAATTTTTTTGGTAATTAAAACATAACAATCTGGTAAGAATTCTTGTCAAATATGCTTTGCAGAAACAACACTGGGGGGTGTTTTTTGAGGCTTTAGTAGTATAACTGATTTTGGATGTAGGGTTAGCATTGCTAAGATCCCTGGAATCCTGCCTGCTGCACAAGCAGATGGGCTAAGTTAAAGCTGAGAGCTTTTTTTGAGACCCAAAAGTCAATGGGAGATGCAACCATGAAGAACTCAAGGCTGATTTGCTCACCACTCCTCTGTTTCAAGGCACAGCTTGTTGCTCTCAGAATTGGAAAATGTGACTTTGGATGGGTCCCTTCAGTGCAGTTCTTTCGTGAAGGGGCCATTCCTGGTGTGTTTTTCTCCCCTCAGCTGAGGTGCCATTGCTGATGTGCTTTTCTCCCTCAGTTGAAGTGCCATTGCTGATGTGCTTTTCTCCCTCAGTTGAGGTGCTATTCCTGGTGTGTTTTTCTCCCCTCAGCTAAGGAGCCATTGCTGATGTGTTTCTCCCCCTCAGCTGAGGGGCCATTCCTGGTGTGTTTCTCCCTCAGCTGAGGGGCCATTCCTGGTGTGTTTCTCCCTCAGCTGAGGGGCCATTCCTGGTGTGTTTCTCCCTCAGCTGAGGGGCCATTGCTGATATGTTTCTCCCCCTCAGCTGAGGGGCCATTCCTGGTGTGTTTCTCCCTCAGCTGAGGGGCCATTCCTGGTGTGTTTCTCCCTCAGCTGAGGGGCCATTCCTGGTGTGTTTCTCCCCTCAGCTGAGGGATCATGGCTGATGTGCTTTTCTCCCTCAGCTGGTGAATCGCCACCTGTACTCGGGGAGCGCGGACAGGACAGTCAAGTGCTGGTTTGTGGACACCGGCGAGCGGCTCCAGACCTACAAGGCTCACAAACACAGCGTGAGCACTTTGAAATACCACGCTGGCATCTGTAAGTTGCCTCTCCTGTGTTCTGCAGCCCACTCCAGTCTCTTTTTCAATGTTTGTCTTTGACTGAAGGTTGTTAATGGAGGATCATTTTGAATGTTGTGAAGTTGTCACTTTTTTCCAGCTCCAGCATGTTTACACTCAGTGCCAAACTGCTGCACCACTCCATGTGGGAAGCTCAGGCCTCCCCTCCATTTTCCACCTCCCTCTTCTCACAAGTGAAGAGGCAGTTGTTTTGTTTCTGTTACCAAGGGAAGTGGCTTAAACCCTGAGCTGTCTGGGGGTTGTTTGTGTAGCTGTGGTTTAACCTCACTAGTCTGGTGTCTGTCACCTGCTTCTGCTGGGGACAGCAAGTGCTGCTGCTGGACACGCAGCCTGTGCCTCTCTCTGCTGCCTTGGCTCTGTGGAACTCCCTGTCCTGAACCAGAATCACACCTCAGATGCTCACTGCTCCTTTCTAACTGCTGGGCTTCCTGTTCAGGCTCTGACCCTCTCCTAGACTCAATTTCCACAAGTTCTTTTCCTGTTATCTGTCATCATTCATGGATTTGTTCCCCAAGTCACTTTCCTCCACTAGCCAAGCAGTGCTTCCCTTACTAATGCTCAGCTCTCCTACTTTCAGTGCTCCTGTTTCCAGTGCTTTCTGTACATCAGTGTCTATTGCTGACATAACAGTATATTCTGACCATCAAACCTCCCTCTTTAAATCCTTCTCTGTGCTGGCTTTCCTTCTGCATGTCTGGCTTTGGGTTGACAGACAGCACCTCTGTTTTTTATCAGTGAACTCTGTGTCATCTTGGTCTTATCCTGCCTCTGGTGTTTGACATGATGTACCTTCACTTGCTTCCCAAAAAAGAACTCTCCTCTCCTACCCTGAAGGAGATGGCCATGGCTGTCTTAAGCTAACCTAGACATTCACAGCACTTTCCTGATTTTGATTTCAGTACTTCAGCTTTAAAGTGAACACATCACACTAAATTAGTGGTTGCTATCTAGGCCTTGATCTCTCTTTTGGCAGCTCCTCAGTGTGATGGTGATAAATGGCTGACAGATGCAAGATGGTGCACGTTAGCAGAGTTGTACCTGCACAGTTTAGTGGCAGTTGTCTGGCACCATGCTTGCTGACTACATTTATAATCCAGTAACTGAAGTGATTTCTTAATTATGTTTGGAAACTTAGCATGTAACCAGACCCAGAGGTAGAATTTTAGTCAGGAAACCTTGTTTTGGTCTTCCTTTCAGCATAAGTCCCACATCACTTTTCTCCAGTAAAATATTTATTTATAATTTGTGGTTATTTCAGCTCTCCTCACCTACATGGCAGAATCACCCATTCTCCCCTCCCTGCAGGTTATAATTTCTGCTGATTTCAGCTTCTGTAGTTGGCTAAAAGGCTGAAATGGAAAGGGAAAAGATCTAAACCTACACTGCACCTTCAAGTTATTATTGCTCCAAGATTCAAGCAAGGAAGAGCAAGAGAAATGAAGCAGAAATTGTAATCTGGGATGATCACTGGTAGACAAAGTACTGATGATTTTGTGTGTGTGTTTTCCCCTTTTAATTATAAAGACACAAACTAAAACATTGATTTTTGTCAAGACTAGCCATAGGTGAGTTATCTGTGTTGAGCTGATCCCGTGATGAACATTGGTGTCTGGGTGGGAGACAGAGATTGTCTCCTTCATTAATGAGAACTCAAGACCTGCATTTTTGCAGTGTTGATCCTACTCTTCATGCAGCCTGTAGAGACTTGACCAAACAGTAGAGAAAACAAAGTTTTAGTTCAAACAAAAGATTAATTATCTGATGCCACCCCCATTAGCTCTGCAGCATTTTCCCTCTTCCCTCTCATTCTACCACCCTGGCCCTGCCATACACATACATTAATTTTCCACAACACTCTTTTGTTGAATTAAAATGCAGACAATATTGCTGCATTTAGTCAGACCTGTGAAGAACATCCTGATAGTGTGATAGAAGAGTTCACAGAGTTATTTAAGATCTTGTTTTAAATCGAGTGCAAAAATACTAAAAGTGTCAAACAGGGAGTATTGAATTGTTCTACTTGAAGGGTAGGAAAACAAGCTCTGGAAAAATATTAGGAACTTGTTAGAATGCATTATATGCACTTTGATTAATGAAAGAGGAAATTTCCCCTTAAGAATTAATGTACTTACTATGTTTGCTTGCATTATTGTGGTGCATTCATCAATAATTTCCACAGTGTCTAATGATTTTGTTAGAATTAGAATTACAAAGACATGTTAACTGAATACCAGTGTTGGAATTCATGTAGCTTAAAATTCTATCTGTTCACCTGGGACAGATCATAACTGTCTCTCAAAAATGTGGAGAAAATTATTTAAATTATGTTTGTTATGGTTTATGTCTCCTTTGCACCAGAGCAATAACATGAAAAAAACATCTCAGCCAAGAAGTAATTTTCTGCTAGAAGATCTTAATTCTGCTGCCTTCTCTCTGATCAGTGCCCAAAGGTTCATTGCCCCAAAGAATTTGTGGTCTAAATAAGCAAATAGAGAAGAAGAAAGAGAGGAAAAATACATTCCAGTTTCCAAACTTGCTTTATAGTATACAGGGACCCCAGAAAGATGTGAAAACTAAGCATTAAATCATCAGAATGTGTTTCCAGTGGCTTTCCTCACTCTGCTTGTGTAATTAATACCATTGGGAATATCACAGCTGGTTCTCAATCTAATTTATTTAATGATATGTTAATTATTTTTCTCTTAAAGTATGTGAACAGCCATTTCAAATTTAATGTGGTTTATATTTTTTTCATGTTGCAAAAGCTCCAGGGGAACATTTCAAAACTGTTCTCCCAAGGGTCTATGAAATTAAGTAAAAAATGGAAATTAATTTTATTTTGTTGTTTATTTCACAGGTGGTATATATAAGTATGTATTTAAATGCTAAATCTGGGTTAGATCAACAGCTCTTCTTTGAAATTCAGAGGTGGAGAGAGATTTCCTAAATCCAGAGTGACAGTTCAAAAGACATAAAGGATGTCTGTCAAAAGGGAAGTTCTGATAGCATCAGCTGAAGTAAACTGGCAGCTGCATGGTGAAAACAGCTCTTAATTGGTTCCTCCTCTCTGCATGTCTGCAACAGAATTAAGTGATTTCCATTCACTGGGAAAAAACCAGTACCTGTTCCCTGCTTTACTTTGTTGCTACTATTTGCAGAGTGGGGCATGATGCTTTTTCAGGACTCTGCTGGAAATTGAATTATAGTGGCCCATATAAAGTGACATTGATTTTCCACATCCAGATGTTTCTTGGAGATGCTCCCAGGAGGTGCCCAGTTCCCTGCTGTTTCATTTGAATTTAAAAAGTTCGTGGCAGTACATAGTCTGTTCTCTCATCTGTTATTGTAGTCCTGAATTTACTACCATGATAATTTTTTCATTTCTCTTTAGAGATTCAGTTCCTGACTTCTCCCAAAAGATAAGGAATCTGTTGGCTTCAGGCACTCCAGTTTTGTAAAAATCTTTCCATGCTAGTGGCTTTTACAAAGACATGAAATGCAGGGAGCAGTGAATATATTGCTTTTTGCAGCTCTGAAATATTTATCTCTAGATAAATTTGAGGAGTTTGGGTTAACTTAAGGAAAGTGTTTATCAAGAGAGTTTATAACCTTTAAAGCACACAAATGGGCTCCTTGTTGGGCATACTGCTAATTACAAAATCTGAATATTAACACTGCCTTACAGTTTCTGGATGCAGCAGTCTGGGGATCTGATGTGAAGATCCTGAAGTGTTGAGAAATTGTTCTTTGAACATGTAAGGAAGGTAAACCTAAGGAAACCTGATGAATAGCCAAAATTCCTGGTCATGCTCAATTTAGTTACCCCAACCCTGCCCCTCTTACAGCAGCAGAAGTGATGAAAACACTGGAATACTGAATGGAAAGCTGTAAATAACTCTGGTAAAACAAATGAAAGGTTGAGTAGAAATCCTTAAAACCAGACTTGAGATCAATTGACTGCTAAGAGTTATTGAGGCACCTTTAGGCAGAGAAATAGCTGTGGAAGAGAAGAGCAGAAATAGATACTTGAAGCATGTGTGGAGTGAAATGCTGGTGTGTGCAGGAACCACAGGTTCAAATCAGTGTTTCAAAATACAACTCCAAACAAGCATGCTGGGGTCAGCAAAATGAAAATGATCTGGTTTGTGTGAGGAGAGAATCAAATGCTATGTCATGCCCCCCTGGGAGCTGGTTTTAGTACATTTTTGAACTTGTATGAACTGTCCTCATGTGGCTGCTGACATCTGGCTGTGCTGTGTGTCAGTGTTCACAGGAAGTGGTGATGCCTGTGCAAGAGCTTTCAATTCCAGGAGTGGAGTCCTGCAGAAGATCTTCCGAGGACACAAGTTCATCATCAACTGTATCCAGGTCAGGAAGGGGTTTCTTGGTGGGGCTTCTTCCACTTCATTGCTCCCTCATTTGTTTTGTGGGAACTGGTGTGACTGACTGTTCTGTGTCTTGGATTGGATGTCATTCTAGCATAAGACTTGAATGTTCTGTAGTTCTAGGAAAGCTTGTTAATAATAATAAGTGAAACTATGGAATGAGTCCTCAGGGACAGCCCATGTCTGGGATTGGGGTTTTTTCAAGTCAGGTTGGATAAGCAGCCATGAGAACTGAGACAGATGAACTGATGCTGTGTGGGCACAGGATGGTCTCCAGCCTCATGAGGCCCTTCCCATTACAAGACACTAATGATAAGTGTTTGCAGTGCTCTGAGGGGAAAAGAAGTCCCTGCCTTATGCAGGCAGAATAATTACAGCATTGTCCCCCAAACCACCTGGGGCCATAGCATCCCTAAACAGCCTGAAGCAGCTCATGGTGATATCTGACACACATCCTGCCTGGCACATGGAGGAGTTTCTGCTCTGGCTTAAAACTGAAAGTTAATGTTTGTATATTGTCTAGGCTCAGGTGAGACTGGCATTAAACCAGGAGGAATTAGTAATGCTTTGTGGCTATGAAAAGACCATGGAATCATAGAGGGGTTTGCATGTGAAGAGACCTCATTCCAGCCCCTCCTGCCATGGGAAGTGACACTTTCCACTAGATCAGGTTGCTCAATGCCCCTTCCAACCTGGCCTTGAACTCTTCCGTGGATGGAGCAGCCACTCTAAGAATCTGCATCTCCCTGCACTGGGATCTCAGTGTAAGCAAGCTGTGTGCAGGATGAAGATTTTCATTCACAATGCAAGACTTTGTTGGTAATTCTGGCAGGCTGACAGTCCAAAGAAAAAGAAAGGAGGCAAAATTCCTTTTGGAGTTGATCCCAAGCACATGAAGTTGTAAATACTGTTTTCTCTTGTATATTCTTCTGAATTAGCAAGTGGCTGGATGATTTTAAACTACAAACTGGTACTGGGCAGCTGCTATGTAGCAGGCAGGTACGTGAATGTGTTTGTGTACCTGATAGAATCACCCTGGGCAACCCTGAGTAATGACATGACCAAAGCTTGGCTTTACTATTCTTTGTAACTTAATTTCCAACTGTACAGGGGCAAAAAAAGCTGGGAAGAAAGAGGACTGCGAAGTGGTAACAGGGGCTGGATGAGGGGTGTGGTGCCAGGGAGATGCTCACTGTCACAGCACAGGGCAGCCACAGCGTGGACAGACTGGTACAGAACAGGAAGATCACCAAGGCTGATGTCTGGCTTGCAGGGCAGGACAAGGACAACTGGAAACATACCAATAACAGCAAATGGTTCCTAAAGGAAATGAAACCACAGCAGTGAATCCAGGTTCATTTAACTGCAGGTTTTGAAGAACAGTGGAGTTTGAAGGAGTGATTGTACCTATAATTTAGTGTAGAGGAAGAAGGGAAGTGAGAAAGGAAGCATTCCTGAATGCCCCACTGCCCACTGATGATGATTTTGGTGCCTCTTTAAGCTCCACATCAAAACCAGCAGTCTGAAAACAGTGCAGAAATTCCCAGCCACGGCCTGCTCTGACTGGATTTAGTTCTCCATTGCTTTTCTAGAGGGTCTGGGTTATTAATAATTCTTGCTGTTTATGTCTGAGAAATGAGTCCTGACTTGGTAATGTCTCATCCCACTTCAGCAGCTTTTGTGATAATTTACAGTGGCTCTTGCAAGGAGCTCAGGCCTTAAGTGTTGGGACCAAGCTGTGTTTGCTGTGATTTTTGACAGTTGGATTGTGCTGATCTGAGCCCCGTGGCTCAGTATGAAGTGTGACCCTGTTGTTCCAGATCCACAACGAGCTGCTGTACACAGCTTCCCACGATGGCACGCTGCGGATCTGGGACATCCGGGGCGTGTGCAAGAGAAACAAGCGGCGCCTGAAGAAGGAGAGGCCTGGGCAGGGCAGGAGCTCCCAGAGGGGGAGCCTGTCCCGGCTCTTCAACAACAAAGTTGGCTGCATGGTACAGCAGGAGAATGGGGAACACGAGGCTGTTGAACTGATGTGACTGTCCAGAGCAGGCTTTATGTCAGAGACCAAAGCTGAACCTTTTGTTTTCTGCACCGCTGTGTCCATGTAAACCAGAACTTGCAAAGAGATGGGAAGTGGCTTTGCCTCCTCTGTGTGAGGAGCCAGGATTCTGTGTGGCTGCCAGATGGACTCAGGTCAGATCCTGTGGCTGTGATGACTCAGCTGAGCAGCTCTGGGGGCAGGAGGGAGGCAATGTGGTCCAGGTGAGGGACCACTGTCTGTGTGCAGTTAGAAACTTTCTACCACTGCTGGCATCAGGCCCCTGGGCACAGAGGTGTTTCACCTCTGGCTGCCCAGTGTCTAGTGAGATGTTTTCCTGTTCCTGTTGCCCACTCCCATGACCCCTGCTCAGCCCAGTGTGGCAGTGAAGGGTGGCCTTGAATTCCATCTGCCCAGCTGACCTTTGGGTCAGTTTTTGGCTGACAAGGCCAATGCAGGAGGGTTTGGCTCTGCAGCAGGAGTTTAAGGCAGACTGGACATCTCTCTGGGAAGCTGGGAGTACTAGGACAGAAATTAATTTAATTTTTTTTTTTTTACAAAACATAAGCCACAGAGCCAGCTAAACCTCAGCCCTTTCATGCCAAGGGCAGAAATCTGCTGATCTTGTGTTGTCTTTCCTTCTCCCAAAGCTGTGCTAGGTTGCCAGTAGCATTGGATAAGAAATCAAATTCAAGAGTTTTCCCAGTCTTTTTCCAGGTTCATCCTTCTCTGATAACCACTGAGCCATGAATTAACAAGTGTTCTTATATTTTTCTATTTGCAGATACTCTTTGTAGAACCAGTACAAAACTATCTAAGCACATGTTTTTATTTTTATGGCTTTATTTATTCTGTACTACAGCAAAATAAAAATGCTGTAATCCTTTTTTAGAATGGAGTAATAAACATGTGGCATCTCCAGACAACTGACTGTCTAGTTCTTACTTTTGTCTCATATATGAGGGGGGTGTGACCTGGCTGCAGAAGCAGTGAAGAATTGATGGAATTGGGGAAAAAACCCCACATACACTTTTGCAAACATTTCTTAACTTTCTCTCAGTGCTGGGGTCAGAGTTGGGGGTGTGTGGAGCTGCCCTGCCTCTCACCAGGCACCAAAGTGCCAAAGCTCAGTTCCCCTAGCAGGAGGAGGGAACCAGAAGCAAAAGCTCAGACTTCAGGGGAAGCAGGGATGACAAAGAGCTACAAGCCCTGACTCAGCACTGCCCTGGTGGCACCAAAGGCTCCTGTTCTGACTCCTTAGCACTGTGTCAGTGGGTCAGGCCCATCACAGACCCTGCTCTGCTCTGCTGCTGAGCAGCTTTGGTAGCTCTTACCTGGCAAGTTTCCACATCTAGTAGGTAACAGCATTTAAATTATGTGAAATGCCTACCAAGAGACTAATTTGGGAGGCCATCTGCATCCTGCAGCCTTAATTCCACTGGAAACCTCTCAGGCTGGTCATTGTGGCTCGGTGGCACATGTCACTGAGCTGCTGCTGGCTTGCCATGCAGCTGTTTGTATTTTGCTTCTGAGGACAACCCTAAGTATGAGGCCTTTAGGAGCTGGATGGAGCTCCCCAGAGCACCTGGGCTGTATTTTGTGTTTAAAACTTCACTCACAGTACAGGAGACACAAGAGCCTATCTGGGCACACAGCAGCTGCATGCAGTCAGCAGAGAGAGATCTTAAAAAGTGGAATTAATGAGTCATTACCACTTCTGCCTGTTGCTAAACATATCCCAGTGCCTCCAAATGCACGGTCAAAATTAACTTACAGCTTTCAGCCAGTGGCTCCTGCTCCACTGATCACTTACAACTGTGCTGGCAGAGTTACATCACTGATGAATGGCTGCTCTGACAAGCACTGCATGTTGTGATGCTAATTTTAAATTCCACAAGGACAAACCTTCCCTTCTGAAGTTGTCGCTGCCAGTTTGCTGTGCAAGCCACTTCAAAGAGAATTGCTGCATGTGCAGCTCAATGCTGCCTTCGGTGCATGCCCAGGGGCTGGCAGCCAGTGCCAGGATGCCAGGTTTGGGAAGGGAGGAGTCAATTTGTGTTTACACCTCCTTCTTGTTAAAACTACGTCCGTGACTTGTATATTTTCAATTCTAAATTCTTTTTTCGATTCTGTTTTTGCTCTGCATTTTGTGCAGGGGTTCCTCAGTGCTGGTCTGTAAAGAAACAGAGTATAATGGGTTGTGGGGCTGTTTCCCTCAGAAACTCATACTGCTGGCTTTGGAAATCCTTCAGACACAAAGCCATTCAACTTCTCTAGCCCTTGCCTTGATAGAGATGAATGAAATACAAATAATTCCTGAACAGTGTAACTACTGTCTGCTTTTTGCCGTGTTTGGCTGAGGGAATCATGTAAAACCCAGTGCTCTCTGCAGCAGTTCAGTCCCCGTGCTGGAGCTGAGCATCCCTCCGCCCCACGGCCCTGCTCCCTGCAGCGCTCCGAGTTCACGCCCTCATTTCCCGGCGCTGAGGAGCCGCGGGCACCGCACGGAGGGAGAGTCGCTGCTCTGGCTGCAAGTGGAGAGCGCGGCCGCTTCCCTCTGCCAGGGCTGCAGACGGGGCCTGGGCTCCCTCTGCCGAGAGCGCGCAGCCATGGGAAACCAGTCAACCACGGCCGAGCAAAGCTGCCAGGCACGGGAATGTCTGTTCCCGGCGCAGAGCAGCGCTTGCACGGCAGGAAATGGGATGTTATAAAACCACAGAAATCCCCAAACGCTTCTTCAGGATTCTGGAGCTGGACACAAGAACTGAGACAGCGCCTGAACCAAGCTCTGTTCAACAGCTGATTGCAGAAAACCCTGTGAGCCCCCAAAATCCATCAGCCTTAAACCACACACCTGCAGAGGTTCAACTGAGCAGCTTGGGGAAAGTGGCTGTTCAGTTATAAAAGCAAATTCCAGTACATCACTTCCCCCAGTCCCAGGACAGGCCCATTTCTTTAACAAAGCACAGAGGTCTCTCACCAAAGGCAGAAGCAGCATAGAATTACCTTTATTGCTTGTGTAACATCTGCAGCAAGGGACAAGCAGAACACGGTATAAACCTATGCACAACAGATACATTGACATCTGTCAGAAATCTTTCAGAAGAAAAGTTGGAAAGCTGATAGACCTCTACAGCCTCATAAACTAAGGTTTCTCATTTACAAACTCATGTTTTCCTTTTAAAGCAGGTATTTTAAAATGGTATAGAAATGCTTCTTTACTAAGTGACCTAACTTATTTCACAATAAAAATATAGTTTAGTTCTATTAAATTTTCTTCTGAAAATAAATGTTTCTATTTTTCTATGACAATAAATTACAATGTATCACAAATGTAGGCTTTAAGCAGAGTTACAAATAAGCAGTAATTGAGATTTTCAACTATAGTTTAACGAAATTCAAGGCCCTTAGTAAGAGATAAGCTGAAGGTGCATTTATAATCCAAACTCAATTTGACAAAGTAAATACATATAACTGAAGTAGATTTAATGGGATTTAGTGCTGTGGTACTTGTATATAGGATAAGTATTCATGAATTATCTGTTCTTCTTCCTCAAGTGTTAAATCCAGATAATCCTCTTCATGTTCAGGGATATCCTCTAGGATTTCATTGACTGCATCAGTATCCATGTCTTCATCTGTTGGTGAACTAGAGGAACCTTCCAATAAAAAGCATCAGCAGTGAATTCACCAGTGAAAGAAGCTGGTGCTCACCATGTTTTACCAGCATGGCTGCTCTGGCAGCCTCTTCCTGCACAACCACCTCTTACAATTACTTTGCAAAAGACTGGGCAGCATGGCCACTCTTCCTTATTATTTAAACATGGTGTAGGAAAGCCTTTAATTATACAGCAGGGATCACTGCAGCTCAGACAAATAACAAGAGAAAAAACATGTAAGTTTCTTCTTGGTTACGTGGAAAGTTATCTATTATGGTTTTATCCTGTAAGGGACAAGATGAAGGAGAATGGAGGCAGGTCAGCCACCTGCAGAGCACAGATCTGGGACAAACTCCTCAGCCCTGCCCAGGGCACTCTGAGTGTCACCTTCTCTCCTGGGCTGCACCTGCCTGCTCTGGTCCCTTTGTGGCTGTCACTGCAGGGAACAACAGCTGCCTTCCTGTAACTGTGTTCCCAATAAAAACAGCCTGGGGCATTGCTGGAGCCCTATGCCACTGTTTCAGCAGAAATTGTTTAACTATTTCCTACAAAAGCCAAAACAGCCTTGCCTTCCCATCTCATCCTGCTGGATGCAACATTCTCACCTGCAGACTCTGTGAGCAGGTCCTTGGAAGAAGTGGATTCCTCTGATGGACTGGACCCTTCTGAGGACAGCAGCAGTGAAGGGGGAAGAACTCCCCCATAATGAGCAAGGGTTTGGGAAGCCACGTGGATGTTCCCTTTAAAGACCTTTAAAGCTTGCTCTGCCGACTCACGGCTGAAACCCATGTACGTCAGCTGCAGGAGGGGAAAAAGGAACCATACAGAAAACCTGGGGAAATCCAAGCTCATCTGGTACCAGGAATCTGACTCTGCATCTGACAGTCATCCTCTCACACAGGGAAAAGAGCTGCATGCCAGGAATTCCAGGACTCTGACTGTGGTTTACTGGAACAGTTAACAACAGGGCAGTGACCTATTAAAGGCATGGGGATGTTGAGCAGGATCAAGAGCCTCTTGTCTAGTACCAGACCAATTATTTTTCTGTTTTCAAAAAGAAACTTCAAAGCACTTCAGTGTATCAGAGGGGTGCATGTGCTGTTTACTTTTTCTAGGCAATAGTTTTCTTGCCTGACATCAATTACACAGCCACTCTAACTACTGACGAGCTTGTCAGACAGCCTGTCATGAGAAATACACATTCCAAGTCTTTCCCTTGTGCACTGCAGAATTTAGAGAATAAATTTCTCATTTGCTGCCTTTTTTGGGATAGAGCATTACAGTGCACACACTTTCCTTCCACATCCACGCATGGCAGGTTGATGCAATGGGCAGGAAGTGCACACAAATTTCATGTTAGCCTGAGTGACTTCACCATGAAGAGTGAGTGGATGCCAGACCTTGGAGTGTGACAGCCTGAGTGACACGGGTCAAAGAATACTTGTACAGCTTTACTTAAGGAAAATCTGCTGTCTTCACAAGCACAACTCAGAAACAAGATAACCAATTCAAAAGAAGGAAGTGGTATAGCTTACTTGCTCAATACTTTCTTGGGAAACCTGAAATTGGTCCATGGCCACAGAATCATCATCATCATCTTCCAAGAGTAACTCAGGATTGTCAAGAATAAACTGCATGAAGACAGAGAGATCAGAGTAGAGCAACAGAGCTACAATAGTTTTCAATATGGTTGTGTATGCAGCCCAAGTGTTGATATAAGCAAACCTCACCCAGCTTAAGTGGTATCTGATTTATTGGGTCAGGAAGTGCAAGTTCACTCATTACAGTTCAAAACAGGTAGCAATGAACTAAAAAACGTAGATTATAGAAAATAAGAATCTGCTAAACAATAAAAATAAAACCCAAACCAAATTTATTACAAATTTACTACTACTACTGAAAAACCACTTACCTTAAAGGCTTGGTCGAGGTTTCCTTGTGTCCTTTGAAGAGCCACCTGAGCAGCTCTCTCTGAGTAGCCCATACTCTTCAGGGTGTTGATGTCTTCCAGCCGCCGCCGCCTTTTAGCTCGCTCCTCCCTCCTGATCTGCGCCTTTTCCTGCAAGAGCACAGACACTGCCAAGCTCACTCTGCATGGGGATGCTTTAACACGTAGCCTGTGCATGCAGGGTTTCTTGGAATTTTTTTGCTTCAAGTTTGAATCTCTTGAGGAAGAGGTTTTTTTTTTTTTTTTGTAAATACAGCCTGTGCTGCCAGACACTCGTTCCTAAATAAAGCTGCATTTCCATGAGGCAGCCCTGTCGCCCCACTTCCGCTCTGCAGATCGGATCTGGTGCCATCACAGCTATTCCAGGCCTGTGTGCTGAGTGACAAACCCGTTTGGCAGATGGGCCCACAGACAAGACTTGCCAAGGACAGACAGTCAGAACTGGGCAGGGAGCCAGGGAGTTCTGTTCAGCCTTCCCTCAGCCAGTTGGCTTTTCTGTCCACACTTCACAGTCTGAAGTCTACAAGTGCCTCCTCAGCTTACCAAGCATCACTTCAGATCTGGACAGCCCTGTTCTCCACTCAATCTAGCACCAAAAAAAAAAAAAAAAAAAAAAATCCTTTTTTTCAAGTACCAAGCCACAATAGGGGGCAGCCAAGCCTAGGAGTGACAGCTTGGTCCTGGTGGTTTATTCCCATATCACTGCTGAGTAGCAAACACTGGTGCAAAGCCTTCCCATGTGCCTCTGTAGTACAACCACAGGTCTTTGGCACGCTTGCCCCATCTGTTTTGAGACAGAGCTCCCCTTGTTAGTGCATTAAGTTTTGGTTTCAAACTTGTGCCAACACGTCCAACTGCCAGCTAGACCAACAGTGGCTGAACGGGATAATCCAAGCCCTTAATTTAGCATCACACTGCTCTGGCCACACAACACACATCTCAGGGACACCCCAGCTCAGGTGATCTGTGATTTAATGCTTTCACTGCCCTTACCTCCCTCCTGTTGGTGATCAGATTGGCAGCATGCTCCACATTCCCGTGGCATGCTCGCAGGGCCAGGCGAGCTTCCTGCTCCGAGAACCCCAGCAGGGACAGGCGATCCACCTTATCAGGATCTATGGACAGCTCTCCGTACAGAGACGACGCCTGGGCACGGGAAGAACAAAGTGACACCACTCAACAAAAAATGCCTCTGTTTCTCTGAGCAAGCAAAGAGCAAGTGCAAGATGGAACCCAAACTGAGGGGCTGGAGTGAAGGACTCCTAAAGGTGTCTTACCTTCTGAATGTACTCTGCAGCCTCCTTTTCTCTGCCGCTGTGGTAGTGCCCAATCCCTTGAAGGAGGTAAAGCCGTAGAAATAAAACCTTCTCACGACCATAGCTTCCCTAAGGAATTGTTTAAAGAAGGAGGGGGGACCATGTAGGTAGAAGCAGGTAGTAGAATATCAGTTCATTATCAATAGAACACTGTACACATTTAGAGAAGACACAGTCAGGACTTTGTGCAGATAAACCACCACACCTAAATCCCTGATGATGTCTGTGCATATAAACACAGGTTTGCCATGATCTTTTTACCAGGCCCAATGTTTTCCGTGTGCTGACAATTACAGAACCAGATGACAGGCTAATGACACACAGGAAAACTTTAAGCTTCTAAAAGCCAGTCTTGCAATACTTAAACAGTGAATACATGTAGAAAAAAATCCCACCCCAATTAAGTCAAACCCAGCATACTTTGATGTCAATAAGCCTTTCGTGGTTCTCCCCATAGCACCTCTGGAAGCATCTCTGTGCTGTGGACAGCTTTTTCTCTGCATCATCCAGGCAGTCCAGCTGCTCCAGACGGAAGTAGCACCACACTATGTCCAGCTGCAGCACTGCGTAATTGTCAACCGTGTTCAGCAGCTCTGTGCTACACTCACTGCAAAATAAAACATTTTTTTTTTTCCTGGGAGAGGGTCGTTTATTTTGTTATTTTCCCCACTTCCCACTTTTAGCATTCATAAAACAACAACAGAAGTGTGCACACTTGTGTTGGAGAAAACACACTCTGTATCTCAGGCAGCAAACTGATGCCAGGGGAATGGGAATCAAATACTGATCCCCCAGTCCATTCAGTGACACACAGGACTGATGCCAACACCACGTATTAAAGCATTACAGAAACAAAATGAGCTGTGGCTACTGTTTTAATATGGTATCTCTAAAAGAATAATGGAATTAAATCCTGTGCAATCTATGAGAGGACTGAGAAACTGTCTTAGTGCCCATGAACGTGCTGAGTACTGTGCCAGTCTCCTTGCATACCCACACAAATGAAAAACAGACAGGGACAGTATTACTTTTAGGATCTCAAAAGAGCAATTTAGGGCTCTGACAGCTGATAGGAAACTAATTTACCTGCAGAAGCCCTGGTATGGTTACTGACCTCAGCTATCTGCTCCACCTTTTACAAGAAATTATTACCTCACAGGAGCAACTGCAAACGAATATCTGTAACTGTCTCTCAAGCTAATGCAATTTATAACCTGGTACATGAATATTGACAGTTTCTGTTTATGTTGTTATGAAAGATTAACTTGCCCAGTGGCAGTATCTGTTTCAGCTCTTCTACATGAAGCCACCTGTCACTGCAAGTCAGAGTTTTATCTGCTGTTTCCCATCTGCAAGAGGGGGTGTGAAGCAACCCCAGGCAAAACTGGCCCTGATTTATATGCACAGGTAGAGGTTGTGCTGTTCCTTTATGAGCTGACAGTGAAGACAGACACAAGGACTCAAAATGTTCTTACCAGAAGTGCTTATCAGCATCCAACAAATATGGCAGTGCTATTTCATATTCTTTCTTCTTCATTAATGCTCTGCCCTTCTCATGGTAACCCATTGCCAGCACAAGCGCCTAGAAAAACAGATTGAGACTTTTGGCTGCACTTTCCCAAATCAAAGAGATAAAAGGAAATATCCAGGTAATCCATCAGAGTCCTTGCTCTTCCTAGAAAAATACCACTGCATCAGTTCTGTAAGACCAGGGCTATTTCACACTGCTTTGTGCTTTTATCCCATCTGATAATGTCAGATACTGCCTAGTTAAAAGCATGTTACTGGCACATGAAATGCTGCACCAAGCTTACTTTAAGTCTGCAACCCCAGAGAGATTTTCAGTAGTGAGTGATACAAAGCTCAGCATTTTCCTGGGTGCTTCACTTCCTAACAGCACCAAACTTGTTTTGCTTTGCTACCACAATTATCTTGCCTAAAACCTAAAAATTTACCTCCTGAAAAATCTCAGAACTGAAAATTAAATTTTGAATGTCTCAGGAAAACACTCCTGCAGGGTCACAAATGAAAATGTAATAATAATTCTGGATAGAAACAACCTGCAGTATTTCCTCTGATCGTTGATCAATACTGATGAAACCTCATTCATCTGAACCTCATTCATACTTTAACTCCTCAGGTGAATTATTATGCTCAGCACTTCATCAGAACAGCATGCACTGAGAGTGGACAGTGTCATCCCCATCTCCCAGAGACTCCAGGTGATGCAGAAATCACAGCTGGCCTCAGGAGAGGCTGAAGCAGCAGTTGGAACACACTGGCTCATTTCTTGATATTTTGTTACTGGGTATAATTACAAGTATTTGTAAAAATTTTATTTATCTTCAGAAAATTCAGTAATCCTGAAAGGCAGCACCCATCACTTTTCTTCTACTTCAGTGGCCAACATCAGGTGGGTCACTCCTTCTGTAACTCAATACTTGCACCCAGCCAAAGGTACTTTTAGCTGAGAATGTGGAAATTTCTTGAATGATGAATAAATTTAAGTTTGAAAGGGGACACAGTGAAGAAGGTAAAAAAAACTATTTTGACAAAGTCATATTTAAAGAGACTCATCAAGTTTCCAAAAGGAAATAAGGAGCAAATTACTTTCATGCCTTTCTAGGACACCTAAAATTTTTTAATATGCTAAGATCAACAAAATTAAAGCTTGTCTGAAAAGTAAGATATGGGTCACACAGGGGTCAGTGCAAGATTAGACATGCAATGAGATCAGGGATCACAGGTTGTCTCCAGATGACTGAAATATTCCCCACTATAGAGTTCCACTTCAATTGTATTTCAAACTCATGTGCATTAAACAAACATCTGGTGGGCCCAGGGCTACATCCCCAGAAAGTCTGGCTGTATTTCAATCCCATACTTCAAATGTTTCACAGATCAAGCTTTAAGGAGCCATCTGAGTGGCATTTTAAGATGGTTTCACCTACCTTTTTAGCCTGAGGAGGAATCTGAATTGACCTTCCAGTCTGATTAGCTATATCTAGGTATGGGACAGAGTCTGGATCCAAGTACTCCTCTGAAAAACATAAAAAAATTTAAAATTTAAACACCACCATCAACAGAGCAACTCTGCTGCCATAAGATTATTTTAGTAAGTATGTTGCTAAACAAAACAGCAAATAACAAAAAAATCAGAATTACATATAAAGGCTGCATGTGTGTTTTTCTGGACATACCAACCAACAGTGGCTCTGGCCAGGTAAATATGAGGAATTTCTGGAAAGGTCACTTTGGTAAAGGCCTTGTGCATGCAGAAATTTAGACACAATATTAGAAGTTCCATGACTTATAAAGAAGTTTTGGTCTTTTTTTTTGCAGAAAACAAAACACCTACATTTTATACAACATAGCATTTGAAATTATTCATCAAGTAAAGCATAGCATATTTAAAAAATACAACTGAGAACAGCTGATTAAGCTGGAAGAAAATACAGCTCAGTATTTGCCTTCCTCATATCTTTAACACTTGTTATCAAACTATCAATTTTGTTTTCATTGTAAGTTGAAAGGAAGTGAAAAAATGATTTTTTGTAGACAAAAGATAGTCAAGGAATAGTTTGTAGAGATTAAAAGCCTCTGTCCTGTGGTTTCTATCAAGTGAAACACAAGGATTGTTAAACCCTCAATATACTTCTCACAGAGCCTTCACTCTGGGAGCCCATTCCAGACTCAGCTCTTGACTCTGGCATTGGCTGTAAGTGACAGTGGCAAAAACCACAAAGAGACCCAACTCAGGATTCAAAATTTGGGGTCTGAACCACCCCTTACGTCCAAAAAAGGAAAACACTTCTGTCATGTTTTCAAAATATGATATTGTGATAAGAAACCAGAAGCTACAGCTTTGAAGCTGTTTGGGTGTTTCTGCATTTGGTAGGAATTATTTACCTGCTCAGCTTCAGAGTTCCTTGCTTGTGGACTTAGGAAACAATGAAATAGAGAAGTGATTTAAACTCACCATCAAGCATTGCAGTTCAAACACACTCATTTTGAGGAATTATTACTGTTAAATTAACTATATCCCCTTAACTTAATCCACAGTTGCCAGGAATCAACATCCAAGGGAATGGGAACACCACAGCCATGTTGCAGATGGCAGTGACAGATGAGCTGCTCTGCACAATGAAACCATGGTTACACACAGCCATAGCTAAACTAAAGAACAAAAAAGGGTTTAATGACTTAAAGCACTTTATGCCACTGTGCTTTTGTCTACAATAAATCTAAACCTTCTCACAAGTCATCAGTCCCTTAACTGCAAAGTACCAATTAAACAATTGATTCATATTATATCCTTCTCAAAGTGTCAAAGTTTTTTGTAGCATTCCAGTTTTGTAAAAAGGGTGGAAAAAAGTTTCAGCCAACATAAAATCCAGTTTTTAAGTTGGTAGAAACCTAGAAAAGTGTGAACTGAAATTCAGCCATGATATAGGCAATCTTCCATGTTGAAAGGCCTCTGAGAATGTAATTTCTGATGCACAAAAATTAATGAACACCCACCTCCCCCCAACCCAACTGTGGGCTAAGCCCACTTACCTCTCTCTGCTAGAATTTCCAAGCCCTTCTTAGTTCTTTGCATCTTGTCATTTATTTCTTTTTCTTTCTTACACTGAAGCTCTTCCTCCTGAACTTTCCTTTTGGTTTCCTCATCACTCTGTTCCAGTTGAAGCACCATCACTTTTGCATTGTGTGTGACACCCTGGTCTTCAAGGGTTTTACCTGCAACACAGAGTGTGATTAATGCAACTCAGCTACTGGAACTATTGAAATTGCAAGACTTGAGAACTCAGTCAAAGGCCATAAAAATTACTGACAGAGCCAGCAAAATTTAGTATCAGACTTGTGTCTTAAAAGCACTTTGGAAATGACTGGTATGTTTCTTTCCTTGTTTTTTCAAACCATTAAAAAAATTACCATTATTTCTATTTCAGTTTATTGATCTTCAGGCAAAAACTGCAGTAAGAACATGTCCAGGATCATACACCACAAGAGTGCAGGACAGAGGAACTGGGAACTGAATCCAAATTCCTTCTGTCAGTCCTGTGGTTCTAAATCTGATGTATTCCAGGGCCATCAGCAAAGAAAAAGCTGTATAATCACCTCCCACATGTCTGACAGGTTGAGAATAGGCAAAGCATTACAACAAGTCTTTGAAACTGCTACTATGCAATAAGGTTTTTGAAGAAATTCAGAGTTTCTCTTAAATGTGCATTTTCAGTGTTTCAACAGTAGAAAAGGAGATTTTCTACATTCATTACAGTACTCCTTCAAATGATCTAATTCTGTTTAAGAACTTGGGTTATTATAATTTAATGCATTTCTTGTGAAGCAGAACCTGACAAATAAAAGCTGTTTTTTTAAAATTTCTGAAATTAATAGAGTTGCAAGGCTATTTTTCTTCTGAGAATCAGAAAACCTGAAGATTATCATAAAAGTTCTTTAGCTAGAGATACATACCCAGATCAAGCTGCTTCTTATTTATGATTATTTTGACAGCATTTTCTTGTAATGCATATTCCTGTGCTATCCTGTGAAATAAATAATTTAATCCATGAACATAAATTTGTAAGGTTATACAATATTGTTGTTAAAATAGCTATAAAACCTAAAAGCTATTGCTTATAAATGGCTTAAAATTTTTGCTACAAAAGGTAGCTAGAAGTAAAACAACATCATCAGGGAGCTTTATGTACTCTATAGAGGAAACCTGGGATACAAAACCAGAAAAGAATCTGAATTTTTTAGGCTTAAAAACACAGAATAAAGAGAAGGTAAGGTTCACTGTTCAGAGGTACTTGCTGGGGATTTACACAGAACTATCTATTTCCTGTTTTGCAGATGTTAAACCACAGCTGTTCCTGAAGAACTGCCCTACAGGGACACCGGACATCCTGTTCAGAGAATACATGCTAAGAAAAAGCTTAAATCAAACAAAAAAATGGGTTTGTTTGCATTTTTTAAAAATGCATTATGACAGGGTGGTGTCTCATGAGAGAAGCACAAAGGGTGATTGCACTTACTGGGATCTGAGTTCTTTGCCTGTGATGAACAGACTGGTTTCCAGTGGGATTTTCCTGCTCTGTAGTAATTATATTGGATGGGGAAAAGAAAGAGAAAAGGAAAAGCATGATATCAACATACTTTGGACATTTTCTTAATTAACTGTTCTGTAATAACATTTCCAAATAACAATCATTTTTAGAGGATTATGGCTGGCTATACATAGCAGTAATTTCTAGTTCTGTATTTGCTAGAGTGCTAAAAATAAGCATTATAACAGCAGAATATTCAGAACCAAACAATTTAAATTAATTTAATTATGCACCTCCAATCTCAACTGTGCTTTGCAATTATGCAACTCACCTATGACTGGCTAAGTTATGATTAATTCCTATTAGTGTCTCTGGTCCCAGATTTGATAAACTGGAATTTTAAATTAACTCATTCCCCTATTTGCCCAGCAGCATTATAAAGTAGAATTATAAAACTATTTGGTTGTTTTATCTGCATGGCAATTCCTTAAAACTCTCTATCCTTTAGCCGAGGTAATTATTTTTCACTACAGGAGTATTTTATGCATGAAAATGGAAGATGAAATCTGATTTTAAAAGGGCAAAACTTAATTCAGTTCTCTGTTGGAGAAGCTTTTAGGAGCCTTCTCTAGAAGGCTGAGCAGTGGACTGGGCTGCCCAGGGAGGTGGTGGAATCTCAATCCCTGGAAGTGTTAAAGAAGCCACTGGAAGAGGCACTGAGTGCCATGGTTCAGTTGACAAGGTGGTTGTTGATAAAGATTGGACTCGATGATCTTGGAGGTCTTTTCCAACCTTAATGATTCTTTAGCTCTGTAATTCTATGAATCTATGAAGGGAACAGGTGAGTGCCACCACAACAGATAATCCTGCTTCTTATTTCCAAGTTCAAGTGACATTAATATGCTGAATCAACTTTAGGTATTCTACAGCTGAAAAAATACATCTGTTATTTACTGCTAATACAAGCAGTTGCATCAGAAGGCATCAAATTGAAACAGACACTTAAATCTAATTTACCTTTCTTAATTGAAAGATTATTTGCCATTAAATCCTAAAGGGAAAACTACTCAATACTATATTCCTTTGCCATGATATTCCCATATACCTGGGAAACTAAAATATGTAATTCCCCCCTCCTCATTTTTTATATACCTGAACAGATCACTCATACAAAACACCTGAAAAAGTGGTAGTGAAAATATCTGCACAGACACAGATCTAGAACTCAAACTTCAAAGCAAAGCTACTTATGCAGACTTTTCTGCAGTGTCACTCACTTTTCTACGAGGCAGATATATATCAAGTCTTGCAATCCCAGTCACTTTAAAATTCTCATTTCCTGTCCCACGCTCAATTGCTTTACACCGTATTTCTTCAAGCATGTTCTCTGTATCATTCTCATTGATATTCAGCTTGGATGAATATCTTTGTACAAGCTCCTGAGAAAACAAGAAGGAAAAACTGGGAAAATGCACCAGTAGTATGACATGGAAGATGTATGACATCAACTCAGAGAAAATATTTACCTTCATCTCTTCACCAGCTTCTTTTTTTTCATTTGTATATGGTGGTTTCCATAACTGAATTTTGTCCTCTCTTAAGCAGCTTGTCAGTTTTGCTATCAAATACTTCTTTTGCGCCATTCTTATAAAATAAAAGCACAGTTGGAAGGGAAAAGAGAGAAAAAGAAACAATCCTTTAATATAGCTTTCCTGTAGTAAGATATTCTCTTTCTCAAGAAGTTTAAATGACATTTTGGAATTATGCAATAAATGATGAGTATTAAATACATTCCATGCATTTTGGTGGGGAGGGGAAACTGGGGCCAAACTATGAGAAAAATGGAGTGGGGGAATTATTGAAAAGAGGGTGAAATTTGGATTGGAGTAGGGATGAATTACAAGGGCCCTGCCATTTCAAGACAAATCAAACCTCTTCCTATCCCCTCACATGAACTGCAGAAAGTGTCAATACACCAAAATTGACAATTCAGTTGTTCTGCCCTGCTCTGGATGTAGCTGCTCAATCCATCACTTCTGATTCAGCTTGGACACAGCAGGAAACTCTGAGTTAACCAGCATGTCCCTGGGGAAAAAACCAAACACCCCAAAAAGCAGAGAAGGCACGCAGAGGGCAAGGAAAGGTGGGTGCAGAGATCTCAACAGAAAAAAACCAAATTCTAGGTGCATGATAAAGCATGGGAGAGTTGTGGCTCTTGGACACTGGGAATTGTATGGAAAATGTCCTTAAATTGTACAGAAAAGCATTTAAAATGTTGGCATAAATGCACTAAGGTGGCCATGAAATTCAATTAATCAGTTTCACTTTTCTTTCAGAGTGGTTTCCATCTTTCATTCTTGTTCATTAGCACACAGTTCTCAGGAGAAAAGGGAAAAGTTCCCTCAGTTTCAAACACTGCTCCTGGCTCAAAAAAACACTGAGGGGGAAAAAAGCAGGGAAATATCCAATATGTGGTAAGTTTTCTGATCAGCCTTACCTCAAGCCCAGCTTTACTGAGCTACAAAGAATTCCCTGGAAGCTGCACTGACAACAGTCTCCTCTGAACAGGACTGAGAGGGATGATTTAACAACCCTTCCAGTTGGATTGCTGTAATTTGCAAAGTGTCTGTCAAAACCAGCAGCGACAAACACACATTCTTTTTCCTGCTGCTATTATTTTAGAGCCAAAAGAAACAATGGCATTTACAAAGCTAAAAGTGACAAAACCACTTAATTTTCAAAGTCCTGTACTGTAGCTATTAATGCAGCTTTCCCCCTCTCCCAAAACACACCAGGGAATTCTCATGAACAGCCTGTAACCATCATTGCCCCAGACCTGTTTTATGGCCTAAATTCTACTTAACATTTACAAAAAAAATTATTAATGGTTTTGGGCCACTCAGATAAAATTTTAAATTCCAATCTATTCTTAAGACTAGGAACTGTAAGTACAGGAGACATTTATAAACTGGTTATTCATCAATTTATCAATAGCATAGCTTGCTAAATTTGTGATTTCTAATAAAGCTATCACAACAGAAAACACCACTGCTGTCTCCGATTAAACTTACTTCTACAAAACCTCTATTTAAAAAATAAAGTTCTGCTTTCACAAACATAAACCCTATGATTTTATACGTACCATTTCTAACAGTTATAATAAATTCCATCACACCATCACTAAATTGCATTAGCATCCATAGCAAAAACATTGGTGACTTACTCTTCCATCAGCCATGAAACGCCTCAAGTGCTCCTGATACAATTTCACTTTCGGTATGAGTTTAAAGGGACCTTCCCAAAACTCATTTGAGTAAACAACGGCTGTACTTTCCTCAGAAACACCCTGAATGAAAGACTCAGCTTTTGTAAATAAAATGTCATCCTCTAAGTCCAGTGTGCCTTATACGTAAAATAGAACAAGTGGAGAAGTAAGATGAGTGACATAAGACGCAGCAACCAGGTTCAAAAGGCAAATTGTTGACGGAAGGAACAGGGGATTGTCAGGATGGTTGGATAATTAAGCAGGACATATTTATTTTCCTTAAAAAGGAGGCAAGCACAGCTCTGACACGTTTCTGCGCAGCTGACGGAGGGGAAGCACTGAGGCAGCGCCATGAGCAAACCCACAGGGACAACAAACCTAAAGGGACAGCAAACCCACAGGGACAACAAACCTAAAGGGACAGCAAACCTAAAGGGACAGCAAACCCATCCCTGCACCCCATCCCGGAGCATCCTCATCCCTGCCCAGCCGCACACCCAGCGCCAGGGCACCGCCAGCCCCCCGCTGCCACCGCGGCGGTGCCGGCACGGCCCCGGCCCCCGGCACCCACCTGCGCCCCGCGGGCTCGGCACCGGGGGAAGCTCGGGGGCTGCCCCAGCCGCCGCTTCCCGGCAGGGAGCGAGGGAGGGAGGCGAGGCCGCGGTCCCTGAGGGAGAGCAGCGGGAGCGGCTCCTACGGCAGCCCGGAAGGGCCAGGGAGCCGCGCGTGACGTGCGTGAAGCCGCGCCCCGCCCGCCATGGCCGCGCCTGCCCTCACGCTGAGGCCGGGCCGTGTCTGTCAATTCCCCTCAGTCGCGGCGCGCTGGGACCTTTGGGCTCTGCGTGCTTTCAAGCCTGGTGAAAAAGACAAAGAATCACAGCGTCAGTTAGGCTGGAAAAGAGCTCTGAGCTCATCGAGTGTGACACATGAAAGAACCATCATGTCAACCAGACATGTCCCGTCTTTTCTTAAACATCTTCAGCGACTGTGACTCCATCACCTCCCTGGGCTGCCCGTTCCAGTGTCTAATCTTGCTTTCCATGGAGAAATTTCTCCAAATATCCAACCAAAATCTCCCCTGGCACAGATTAAGGCCGTGTCCTTTCATCCTGTCCCTTAGGAGATTTATTTACCTCACCGATGGGTGTAAGTGCCTAAAGAGGGGTGCCAAGAGGCTCTTCTCGGTGGTGCCCAGCAACAGGACAAGAAATTCCATCTGAACATGAGGAAAAGGTTCTTCCCTGAGCAGTGACCAAGCACTGAAACATTGCCCAGAGAGGCTGAGGAGTTTCTTTCATTGGAGATATTCCAGAAGCATCTGGACACAATCCATGTGCTGGAGCAGGGAGGTGGGACCAGATCACCCCTGAGACCTTCCAACCCGACCCGTTCTGTGCTTCTGTGAGACATAACCCACGAAACAGCAACCTGCAAGTTCTAAGTGACGTCCAGATGTTAGAAAAATTAATTAATTGTTGTAGAAATGCTGTTGTTAAGGTTTAGGGCTTGACATGTTTCAACGATCTCAGACCTTGGGGAAGGTTAACAAAGCTTGGGGAGAAAGAGTTACTACTGATAGTGGACACAAAGAATGCAAAATTTACAGGCCAAAAGGACATTTGGCAGAACTCCCAAGATAAGGAAGAAACAAATAAAACCAACTCAGTAATTGTGCAGAAATCAGCTCCAACTGGGTAAAAGGTAATTCTGGCAGGGACACATCAGGACTCCTGCCCCAAGAAGCCCAAAGATTCAAAAGATGTGAAAGTGGTTATTAGCATAAGAAGCGAGAGAATAATTAACCAGTGGAAGATAGAATCCTAATGAAGAAAAGAACTGTCTAACTTGTAGCAGATGAACAATAATGACTTTGTTTGCTAAAATATATAAATAGTAAGAAGTTTTGATAGTGAGTAGAAGACCACCAATACCTACACTTGTACAACTCTGAAATAAACAATGTCTCTCTCAAGTGTCTAATTTTTGCCTTGTTGCACACCAATTAATGAACTCAGTTCTGTGACAGCAGCAGGAGCTTCTGGCTCCAGAGAATCTGATGGCTCATCCTTGGAATGTGGTGGGGGTCCCCAAGGCTGCCTGAGGCACTGCCCCTCCAGGAGAGTCTGGGGCTGCAGCCACCCCTCATCTGCCACCTCTGTGTGTGCGAGGCAGAAGTGTGCAGGGTTTTTTTCTGTAATTTTTCTGTATTTTTCTGGGGTTTTTTTTTCTGTATTTTTTGAAGGCAGCAGTGTTGCTGGTGAGATTTAGGGTGGGAGTTTGTATTTCCCCATCAGTGGGAGTGAGCAGGGTCTTGCCTGCTTGTAAGGCTGTCAGAAGTTAACCTGGGTTCAGAGACTGGGCTGAAGGAATATGTGAGGGGTGTGGAAAACTTGGAAAACACCTCAGGTTGTGGCAGTGCTCCAGTGTCACTTCTACTCCCCAAAATGTGAGGCTTCAGGGATTTGGCTGTATAACATGGGCTGCTCAATACTGTGTTTTGTATTTGAGGTCCTCAGGGGGCTGGGGCTTGTTCCTGGAATGTTTTTGGTGCCTGTAAAAGACATAAACTTTTCTTTTAATGAGTAACACCAGTTGCAAGTAACTCATGTGGGGTCATTCTTGCATGCTGTCCCAGCAGCAAAGAGATTTCATTTTATTTTACTCTATTTTATTTATGTGTAACTGAAATAATTGCTCAGCAGTGTGCTTTATTCTAGAATGCAGAACTGTCCTAATATTTTCCTTAGGAAGTCAGGCAAACTACCACGAGGGTCCCATTTCCTGCTTTGGAAATGGGAACCTCTGAGGGGTCATGGGCTTGTGAACAAGACACTGAACTAGAATTTCAGGATTCCACGTTTGTCCATGAGCATAAATCAGTCAGGCTTGCCTAGTGATAAACTCAGAGTAAACTTGCTTTATGGCAGTCTTGAGTTCAGTGCTTGGAACTTGGCTACATCTGTAGAAACTGATGAAAGCTCCTGCCCATGATGGCCACATGAAGAAGTAAACAGGAAAGGTTTTATAGATCAAGTGCCCTTCAGAAACAGGACTTTTTAGTATTTGAAGTTTTAGGCTTTTTTCTTATTTTTCTGTTTCATTTTCACTACAGCTGCTTTAGGAAAAAAACCCCAGAATTTTCTCATTAGACAATTGTGTGTGTGCAATATTGCAGTCTCTTGAAATGTTAGTATAGCAACTTTTCTCATAACTGAAACTACTCCACTAACAAATGAAAACTTATGAACTAATGAAAATGCTCTTTCATAATGTCCTTGGAAATTAAACTGAAAGATACTCCAAAGGAAAAATGCTTTTTCTAAATTAGTTCCAGTCAGTACAAGGCACAGTAATATGCTAGAGAAGCCTGAGGAAAGGACAAAGTGTTTGCATGAAAAACTTCACAAAGGAGTTAGTTACTTAGTCCATGCATAAACCTGCACTGACTTTAAAACCAAGGTTTTCAAGGTCTGTGTTTAATTAAGATAACTAAATCAATGAAAGGACAATGAAGCTTTTGAAGTATTTCCTTCCAGGGAATTTCTTGTTTCATGTGGACTAATTGTTATCTAGTATTTTTCCCTGTTATAACTATTAGGTATATCTATTTTTTTAAAATCATTCTTTAAATACTGAACTACTGTAAAGAAAAATACTCAGTTACTATGATATGCCATGGCTACCCATTATGAAATGGGGAGATATTTCCCATCTTTGTGAAGCCTACTTTTGAAAAAGAGACCTGTGTGAACACTTGCAGCCAGAAGTGGGTGATGCATAGACCCTGTTTGTGTCATTGAAAAGCCCCTGCAAGAGAGGGGCTTCTCCCTCTGAAGATCTTCTAGAAGGGGAAACCTCATTAGTTTTCTAATGAAGCATTGGGGGTAGATGGGAACCGAAAATATATTATGACAAATTTTATGTATGAGAAAAAAGTTGTATTTACTGAGTGTCATTACAACAATAGAAATGAGCAGATGTTTTATTAATTGATTTTAAAAATACATCAGAAATGATCTTGACTATCTCGAAAGTGAATTATGATATTATATGTTAAGAATTATAAAGATATTAAAGATTATATAGTCAGAATCTTCCATGACTAATAAAAGTAGTGGACCTCAGCAGGTTGATCTGTGTAACTAGAAAGACTACTTTGGTATTTTAAGTTTTAGTCTAAGTTTTTGACTAAGTTTTAGGTATTACTGAATGTCTTCATTGTGAGACATATAACCCAAGCCTCCTTGCTGCTTCAGAAATCCTGGGCCCTTTCCTATTTGGGAAAGGGTAAAAGTTCAGTTTGTTGCAGGCTGGCATGTATTTTGTAGCAGAAATCTGCTGATGTGCCCAAAGTGCTGCAGTGGCTGATTTCAGAGGAGGCTTTTGGCAGGAGCTTGAAATGTTGCAGCCGTTCTCTTTGCTGAGACTGTTCAACACGCTCGTGCTTCCCAGTTGCCTGAGCTCGGGTAATTCACCTGCTCCTGCTGATTTCTCGCTCTCTGCTGTGCTGTTTCCCTTTGAGATCAGTCTCTGGTTGTCAAAACTCCATGGTGAGCTGTTGCATTGGGAAAGATCCCAGGAATGTCCTTGTGCAGGGGCCTGCCCCAGGCGGTGAGTTCCCAGGTGGATGCGCCAGAGCAAGTCATCTTCTGAGTCACCACCTTTGATTGTCTCCACTGTGTCCTTCCTGACAGGGACGTCTCCTCTACATGACTTTGATCTTTTAACTTTCTTATTAATTAGGACAGGGTTGACAATTGATTCTGGCAGAACAGATTCATGTCCACCTGCAGGAGAAATGCATTTGTGCATGTTACTATGGTGGCAAACACCAAGGGTATGATTTCTGCAGCATAATCCCATCTGAAAAGCTTTAACATGGGTTTTAGCTGTGCTCTTTCTTTCAGTGGCTGAGAGTAGTGCAAGTTCTTTTGATGCCAGGTTAAAGAGTAGAACTACTTCATGCTTACTTTTGCAGCTCTGAGGGCATAAATGGCATCCTAGTTTTAGTCAAATGAAAATGGAAAATTATCAAGACAATATTGATCTAATTGGTACTCTAAGAGTCATTAACAGCACTGATTGAGAATCGACTTTCAGTAATTAATTGCTTGTGAGCAAAACTTCTAAGGTGAGTAGGGACTTGCTCAGTGTGTTGGCAAGTGCTGTAATTTGAAAGACAAAAATGTTCTGTTTGATACTGTTTGAAGTTTGTATTCACAACTTAATAATATTGTGACTATTTCCAGATAAAACAAGTTGTGAATGTCTTCTTTTTCTTAATAAGAGATCGTTAGCATTATAGCCTTGTATTTTAATATTTTACTGCAATTTTACTATTCTAGTCAGCATAAATTGTGTAAATAGCTCATCACACTAGTGTTGCCTAAATAATAACTTACAGGAATCTGCTTCCTCTGTGAAAGGTATAGAGTAGCTGTAACAATTGGAGAGATTCTGGTCTCCTTTTTTCCTTTTTTATTTTATTTTATTCTTCTACCCCTATAGCTTCATTTCTAAAGCACTATAAAAGTTGCTGTTAAAAATGTTTAAGATATTAGAAATTATAATTCTGCTTCAATTACTTGTAGCAGTCATCAGATTGCTGGACATGACTGGTTTTCTATGCCTTGAAAATGAACAGAAACTGATCTATTACAGTAAAGATAATTGTTGACACTAATGAAATATACTTCAGTTGGTATAAATTTAGTTTAAAATAGGGGTTGTCCGGAATGCTGGCCTTATTTACAGGGTTGACTTATAGTGTCTGTGTCTGTTGCAGTGTAAGTTTTGAAACACATGAAAGGGAGAAAGATAGACATAGAAGAGTCCTGATTATATTTTGAGTGTCTCTGCAACTGTTTTGAAAAGATTGTAACCCTGAATTTGAAAAGAAGCTAGTTGGAGTACGATGCTGCCTGCACAAAAACCCAACAGCACAAGCTCTGCTTCAAAGCTGCCTTTTGTGTCATCTTTACAAATGTGTTAGGAGATGTCAGGCCCAGCTGATTTACTGGCACCAATGGACATGTACAACAGGGATTTTGCAAATCAAGGGCTTTCACTGCTGCCTTTGGCTCCCATTGCTGAAACAACCACCCCAGCATAGTATCACAGACCATTTTCTGCTCCTTGGCCATGAAGGGTTGGTCTGATAAGGGCTGTTTTGCAGCATGGCTGGGAGGGAGAGCCATGACAGGCCACCTTGGTTCTCGTGCTGCCTTACCAAGAGAAGGCACGTGCAGAGCTTTGAGATACAGGTGTGTTTGTGCATCCATCTGTACAGTGAAGTGTGTTAACAGAATTTCTTAAGGTGACTCCATTCAGAGAGATAAGAACACACAGTCCTCTACCATGCAACAATGAAAATCAAAGTTATGGCTGGACCTCATTCAAGGAATAAAGCTGAGCTTGGCTGGTGACAAAAAGATCCACGTGCAAATCAGAGCCCTGTGTGTTCTGTAGAGCAGCACAGTGTAGCACCAAGCTGTGAAAATCAGGGCTTGTTCTCTGAATGTGAGAGAAAAAGCAAGAGAGAATGGAACTGAGAGACTGAGGTAAAGCAACTTTGCATGTTCATGTGGTGTTAACTGTGCTCTTTGCTGTACTGACATTGATAGGCAACATCAGAACATCTAGAACTTTATTAACTGGTCATCAGAATAATTATGATCTGTCTTGAGCTGATCAGAAAGTTCAGAGTGACAAATCTAGTCTAATTTTAATAGTGTGCACTGGTTTTGAGTTCAAGGTTGATTTGATTCCTTGCTTGGCTACAGGTGCAGCACATAAACTTGAGCAATGACCTTGGATAGAGTTGCAATAGTCCTGAACCACTGGCTGCTGAATTAACACACCTCCAGCACTGTCCAAACTTTTAAAGAAAGCTGCAAAGACCTTTCTTTCTGTTTCTCTGTCTTTTTTTCCCCTCCATGTAAATTGTGTACTCTAGCCTTTTTACAGACCTGTTTACCATCTGGCCATATGCTGTCATCATTAATAGATACTTTTAAGTTTCTGGAGTGGCAAAAGTTAATCTTATCTCAAGTTAGCTTGGGAAATACTTGGAAGAGTTTTCTGCAGTCAGAGTCCCAGTATTTATTCTGTTGTGACTGCATGTGCTGAATACTCCCACTTAATTCCTAAAGTAAATACTGCTTTTCAGCTTCTTAGCCAATAAATAATGAATACACTGCTGTATTGTCCCCTAACTGGTGCCTTTCAAATCTTGTCATGGTCTTTGTTCTCAAATAATCAGGAGTGGGCAGAAGAATGTGGCTGTGTGTATTGGGGAAGAAACAGAACAAAGCTGTTTTCAGGTGACTTTTTGGTTACTAACCCCTGTGTCAAAAAAAATAGAAGAAGTTAGAGTGTCCTAAGTTCTGTTTAAAGGTCCACAATTACATGACTCCTGCAGACACAAAGTGACATACAAAGCTAGAAGTCCTCAAGAAAACTTGGAATTACCATCCCAACTGTGGTGCAACAAATTCACAGTGCTCAAAATCCCTGTGGTTACACGGAAGGACAGGCAGGAGCAAAGCAGGGTTTTACTGGTAAGAATAAAGACCTCTGATAGGGACTTTTAGGTGCTCTCCTTCCATCAGAGTTTGTGTGTCTGGCCTTTGAGGTTTGTGTGCATGTGTGGGGTTTGTGGTGGTGATGTTGTTGTCACCCCCTTCCCAGCACAGCCATAATTTTAACCTCTAGGTAGGGAAATAATTTGCTGTCAGTACAAATCACTGACACATACATAGACTGCCTTTTGGAACTACCTGGAGTTTTGGGGTAGTGTAGGGCAATCCTGATATGGCAATGTTCATTTGTTCTCCATATATTCCTGAAAACTGATGCATGGAACAGGTGCAAAGTGCTGAGCCATGTAACAGGTTTTCCCAGTTTCCACAGGAATGTGTAAGATAAACTTCTAGGCCCTTGAGAACTCAGCATAACAAAAAACGTCAAAATTATGACTGCTAACAGTGTCATGAATTCTTTCCACACAGGTTGTTTGAAGATAGAAGTTCAGTGCAGCAGGTGTGCATGTATATAAAAATACTTGTATGTGGATTTTTAGCCATAGTACATTTTGAACTCCCTAGAAACTGTGTAGTTCTATTTTCTTACATATTTTAATCTTCAAATGACCTTGCAAAAAATCTGCTCAGATTACATTCAGTATATCTGAAACTTTATTTGAATCAATCTGAACAAAGACTTCTGCTCCCTTTCTTTAACTAACATTTTTTGCTATAACTGATTAGATGGGCTCTTTTGTCTTCAAGTTAGCTGCTTTCTGATACCTGATAAAATAAGGTTGTATATATTTTTTTCTTCCTCACAGAGATTTTAATTCTTTTAACATGAGAATTTCAAAATATGTGGATGAAAGGATATTGAATAAGCAAATCTGTTGCATAGTTCATAATTACATGCTTTTTTCTGATTGTTTTCCTCATGAAGTCTGGCACAGACAATGACTAGAACTGCTGAAAAATGTAGAGGAAAATGTAAATAATTAAATAACCTAAGTTTTACACTTGTTGAGCTAAATACTAATATGAGAGGTGAATGAAGGATGGATTTTATATTAAAATTAAATTCAGGAGACAAATTCATTAATTGTCTTAGTATTCTCAATATCACTCTAACTTGGAAAGCTAATGTATCAGTGTGGTATTGTCAGCAGTAGTCTAACTAAAAACTTCAAAATAATTGCAAGTTTCTTATATAAAATCTGTTTGACATGGCAGGTACACGAGTGATACATATTATTACTTGTTTTTCTAGTATGGACTTTCCAAGCAATATGCACTGAAAATACTTTCAAAATAGGACCTTTTGTTCAAAGCTTGTATCTTGGTTACCCACTATGACTTTTAATTAAAGGTATTTTTTAACAAAACCCCAGCTTGTGCTTGTTCCTTGATGTTTGTCATTGCTTCCTGTAGTTTTTCTTTACACACAGATAGAGAAGAGAAAAAGAGAAGGATGACCAGAATTGCTGGTTTTGATGGAAGCATTCAAGAGAGCAGAAATATTACAGAATACATTGCACAAATACACTTATCATAGACATGAAGAACATGGTTACTGTAACGGTTACTATTTATGTTTAGAACTTTATTTTACTGATATAAAACCTGTAAAACCTTACCTTAAATATGTTCATCTGTTTCAAATACATAATAATATTTCACTGACATGAAGCTTATTGATATAAATATAAAACCACCTTTCGGCAAAACTAATAAACCCCCAAAATGACAGAAAAGGAATTTACTTCTACCTCTAATGAAGCTGAACACAAAAAGCAATAAACTATATATTATTAAAGATTTAAAGAAATAATCTTTACATTACATATGCATTTTTTTTTCCTACAAATATAAGCGTACCTGTTTTATATACAATAATGTGTGGTTGCAGTTTTTGCTTCTGTTTTATATGGTCATACTGCTCCTCAAGTACGCTTACATCCATCTTGGTGAGCTTCTTATCACCCTCTGAAACCTGTGGCTCTGAGCTATGAGTCACTGAAAAAATACCAGTCACGTATTTGTAAGCCTTCACCATCTGTTCCAACAAGGAAGAAAAAGTCAAGCAGAAGCAGGACATTTCCTTCATTGTGCTGGCAAAAAAATGCAAGTCAAGTATGAAGCATCTGAGTTCTTCCTAAATGAAGGAGTAACTTTCTTCCAAGCACGGTGCCTTGTGTCAGGAGTTGCCTGCTCTGCACTGGAGCTGTGGATGTCACTCAGGTTGTTTTCATGCCCAGTGCCCGGAGCTCCTGCATACAAGAGTGCACGATCAGGACTGCATAACTGGATTTAATGTTTACTTAAGGTTGTGAGCATGTGAGTGTTTGCCAAAAAAAAACAGTGAACTACAAACCCTCCTTGAACACAGCCAAGTGCAGAAAAGGCTGGGTAGTACTGGTTTATGTAGCAATGCCAATTCTTAAATGCATGCTGTTGTGGAGGCATCTCCAGTTCCACCTGGGAAATGTATTTCTTTCTTTTCCTGTGTATTTTGTATCTTCCCTCCCCCCCACCCCGCTGCCCAACCTTTTCTTTAACTTTCAGTTACATTCTTGCTGACACTTCTTGGGGTAGTGAGGTTGAAGGGGAGGATTTATTAAGCTTTCATACTTTTGTACGTATTGTTGCCTTTCAAATAATAAGTTTAAAATATTCAGTGCTGGGAAAAAAAAAATATGGGCCAACAACACTTGGAATTGGGAGGCTGGAGACAGGAACACCTTACTCTGACTCATTCAGGACTTCTGCTGTTCTATAAAATGAAATAAACTACAGAAATAATAATTTTGTTAATGAGAGCTGACCAAACTCTTAAAATGCATGGTAAGCTACATTTCAAAACTTAATGTTAGCAGTATTTTCTCATAATGAGGCAAAATTTTGAAAAATATGTGGCTTTTGATCTTATCAGTTAAAGTATAAAGCTTTGCCTGGGCTAGGTACTTCAACTTTTTGTTCCTGAAATAGGTCTATCAAGGGCCCAAGACAGTAGTATGTAAAAACAAAGAAGTACTTAAACTGTAGTTTTGATACAATTGTGCATCTGCTTTTTTTCATGTAGGGACACATTTTTGGTAAGGCTTTCAAAGGACTATCTCAAAACTAACCTGAGTAAACAGTCAGGAGTATTTCCTAAGAGAATGCAAGACTGAGGTTTTTGTAACTAAAATGTCATCCTCTACAGACAATTTACCTTTTGTATGGCATAAACCAAGTAAAGAAATAAAGCATGAAAGCCAAACTGTTGATGGAAGGGGCAGAGAATTGTCAGAATGGCTGGCTAATAAATGCAGCTAATTAAGCAGCATTAATTTTTCCTAAAGACAAGGAGGAAAGGACAGGGCACAGCTCTGACACATCCCTCATGGCTGGAGGAGCAAAGGCACCAGGGCAGTGTCCTCTGCATCCCCCTGAGCTGGGATTGCCCTGAGCAGCCCCAGGCACCCACCTGCACCCCATGGATTGGCACTGCCTCCAGGGAATGCTCGGGAATCCAGCTCCCTGAGCTCCTTCCCAGAGTGAGGCGAGGGAGCATGGGATCTGGAGCAGCTGGGGCAGGGCTGTGGGCACAGCAGCAGCAGGGTCTGATGGAACTGTCACTGCCACTGTCACTGCCACTGTCACAATGGGCTGTGTGATGTATTCCATACAGCGGGTTTGTCCTGGTTTGAAGGACAGGTGTCTGCCAATAAAGGCAGAAGCTTCTCTTTGAAATGAAGAATGTAAACCCCCTCCCTCTAAATTATTATTATAATTTTGAAATTAAGGGGCTCTCAGGCAAAGATATGGGAATTAGGAATAACAGTTCTTTACTAGGAAAATTACAATAGAAATGCAGTATTACAAAGAACAATCCCAAAACACTGCCAGAGTCAGAATCCAAGCTGACACCTGTCAGTCAGTCAGGGTGGTGGCAGCAGTCCCATTCAATGGTGGCTGCATCCTCCTGCAGTGGCAGATGTGGTTCAGCTGGAGCAGTGCTCCTGGAGAAGGTGCAGTTTCTTCTGAAGGTCCAGGGATGATGTGGAAGGGTCTGGCTTTCCTCTGGAATCCAGTGGCAAGCAGGTGTCCTGCTATCCAAACTCTCAGTTTTTATCTGGGTAGGAAAGGCTTGTCTCCTCCCCTGGCTGGAGCATCTCCCAGTGGGATGATGGAATTTTATCAGTCATGCACTGGGACTGAATGGGCCAGCAGCAGATGATATCCCCTGGAGGGAGGATGGGCTGTGGGAAGATAAAGATGATTGCCCCAGCTGGTTTAAAGATGGCCCATTAGCAGAGAATATGTGCCAGGAGATAAGGGTCTTTGACAATAGGCTTTTGTTTATCCATTGGTCTCTTTTCAAGATACCTTGTGAGGGGATTTTTTATTTTTCTGGCTGAGAAGACTTTGTGTCCAGAAAGACATAAACCATAGCTGTTAAAGTGGTAATTGTCAAACTCTTATGAAAAATTGCACAGGTTTGTGGTACTGTTGTGGCACAAGAGAACTTCATCGAATCATGGAATGCTAAGGGTCAAAAGGGGCCTAAAAGCCCATCTTGCCTCACCTCCCCCTGCCATGGGCTGGGACACTTCTCACTAGATCAGGTTACTCAAGGAATTGTCTAACCTGGCCTTTAACACTGCCAGGGTTGGAGAATCCACAGACACCCTGGGCAAACTGTTCAAATATCTCACCACCCTCGCAGTAAAGAATTTCTTCCTGATATGCAGCCTAAACTTCCCCTCTCTCCATTTATACCCATTACTCCTTATCTTGTCACTTCAAATCCTGATGAAGAGTGCCTCTCCAGCTTCCCTGCAGATACTGGAAGGTGGCAATGAGGTCTCCACACAACCCTTCTCTTCACCAGGCAAGATGTAAAATCTTCTCTCTCAAAATCAGTTGTGCTACTACAGTTACATCAGTGTAGTTGAAATAGTTACATTCCCTTTGTGCACACATGGTAAGGACAGAAAGATGTGTTACACTCTGCTAAGGAAGGTGTGTTGTTAGATGGTATCAGGGAACTGAGTAATAAATTCCAAATTTTGTTTTCTGACAAAATACCAGGGGTATTTGGGAAGCAACAATATGTTGTTATAAAAATTTTATATAAGAAAAAGATGCTCTTTACTAAGACCCACTAAACAGCAACAGAAATGAGCAGAGATTGTATTAATTGGCTTTAAAAGTTATAAATATTTTAAAGATTATATAGTCACAATTTCTGTAGCTAATAAAAGTAGTAAACCCTCAGCAGGTTGACCCATATAATTAGGAAGACTCCTTTGCTATTTTAGGTTTTAGTCAAGTTTTTGACTAAGTTTTAGGTATTACTGAATATCTTCATTTTAAGACATATAAACTAAGGCTCCTTGCAGCTTCAGAAATTCTGGGCCCTTCCTATTCAGAAAAGGGTAAAAGTTCAGTTTTTTGCAGGCTGGCATGCATTTTGTAGCAGAAATCTGCTGATGTGCCCAAAGTGCTGCAGTGGCTGATTTCAGAGGAGGCTTTTGGCAGCATTTTGGGGTGTTGCAGCCTTTCTCTTTGCTGAGTTCTCTTTACTTGTATTTCTCTTTGCTGCAACTGTTCAACATGCTCAAAGCTTCCCAGTTGCCTGAGCTCAGACAGTTCACTTTTTCCTTCATGTTCCTCGGGTTGCATCATAAATGATTGACTGAATCAGGCTGAAATCCTGCAGATCTTGGGAATCCCCTTGGAAGTTCTGTGTCTGCAGGTGACAAGACTCTAGATATGCAGTGCACAGAGTTCTGGGCAGGCTCAGCAGCTCATATGTGTTAGTCTGCTGTAGCTGACTTGTTAGTAATTACTCCTGCCTTCCCAATATACTTGTGTCTTAGAGTTCTGTTACATACCTCAGCTGCAGCCCTTTCCTGCCTTAGCCAGGGAGAGAACAGTAAACACAATACTCTGTCAGACACTGTGGATACTCTTGAATTTGGCTTCTCTCTACCTCAGAAAAAGCACATGTCATGTTAGAATTGTTCTGATGTATTGTGGCTTTGTTAGGTCTATTTTGATGCTCAGCCTTCAGCAGTGACAGACACCTGGTGCTCTCTAGCAGGCAGTGCCTCAATTGCCTTGTTTGTCCAGTGTTCTGAGTTGTCACATGGAGTCTGCCTCTGGACCTTCAGGCAGTTGGCTTATACATTGGGACAGGATATTTAATTAACCTCATTATGGTTTGAGCTGGCATTCAATACAAACATTATTAATGGTCATAAAAGTTACCCAACCTTTTTAAAATTCCAGTCACGCTGTTTGACTCTCTGACCTCCTATGAAAGTGACTTGTGCATCGTGCCTGTGTGTGGCAGGAGGAATTACTGGGATAACATCCTTAAACCTGAAACATAAGCTCTGCCTTCAGAGATGTGAGCTTCACTTCTCATTAGAAGAATATTTAACATGTAACGAGTTTGTATCTGATCAGAAATTATTATAAATTATTTGTGCTGTGCCATTCCCTCGGGATCACGGAGAAGCCATCACACACAGTCACATGAAGGGTTTACACAAGTCAGTCCCCTCCCAAGCAGTTGCAGGGGTAAGCAACAGAACCACAAACCAGGTAAAGGTGCCAGATGGCCGGTGGAACAAAGGGAATGAGTCCAGGTGGTACAGCAGAGTGGAGGAACTGCAAACAGGATTAGCTCAGCCAGTCCTATATACATTGCAGTTTGTTTGCTTTTCAGGGAAAACTTGTGAACAGTCTTCATGGAATTGTTAAGGCTGGAATAAACCTTTAAAATCAGCAAGTCAACCCAGCACTACCATGTTCACCCTTAAACCATGTTCTCAGATGCCATTCCCCAAATGTTTTTTGAATACTTCTGGAGATGGTGACTCCACCACTTCCCTGGGCAGTCTGTGCCATGCTTTATAACCCTTTCCATGAAATAATTCATAAAATCCAATCTGAACATCTCCTGGTGCAATGTGAAGCCATTTCCTCTCATCCTGCCACTTGTTACCCAGGAGAAGAGACTGACTCCCATGTCACTATAACCTCCTGTCAGGGAGTTGTAGAGAATTAAAGGTTCCCCCTGAGCCTCTTTTTCTCCTGACTGAGCCCCCACAGCTCCATCAGCTGCTCCCCATCAGACTCGTGGTTCAGGCCCATTCCCAGCTCAGTTTCTCTTCTCTGGACACACTCCAGCAATGTTTTTCTTGTCATGACTGGCCCAAAACTGCACACAGGATTTGAGATGTGATTGAATCTGTCTCTGGAGGTGTGTATGGGTTTGTGTGTGTGTGTTTGTGCAGGTACACTTTGCCATCAAGGCATGTCTTTGTGTCTGTGTATACACACACACACACACATATACATACATACATGTGTGTGTGTTTTTTGTGAATAATTTGCAAACAGGATATGATTAATAGAATGAATTGCAGCTCTAATCTGCACAGCATCAGAAAGTACATGAAGTTAATTGTGACTTTGATGTGCAGTGAGCTGATGTAGCTAATCCTTATTATGCCATTGGGATAAACTTGAAAACAGATTACCCACAGGTTCTGCTCTTACATCATAGTGGAACAACTTCCTTTTAGGTATTCCCTGCTTAGCTATTACTAATAAATAAAAATAAATTCCTATTGCCATACATGCACACCGTGTGATTTCTTTTTAAATCAGTCAATCAATCTTTAAATCAAGTTACCTGGAGCTCCTGTACACTTTCCCAGTACTCAGCAGGTGGCACTATTGGAGTGGAGTGACTGTGCTTGCCTGAGACTGAAACATCAGATATCTCCATTGCTCTAGGTTGTTGAGGAATATAAGCAGCCAAGCCATTTTCTATCACTGGCACATGGATCTTTGAACAGCACTATAGGTTCTGAAAACTTATTGCCATGATTAATTTTGTGTCGAAAATTGTTCTTTTTTAATTGAACAAATTCCTGATCAAAACATCACCTGAATGGTTTTCACTTGATTATCCACTGAAGTGCCCTGTTTCCCTTAAGTCTTTTCTTCCATCACAATGGAACCAATTCTTCGTTTCCTTGAGGCAAAAAAAAAAAAAAAAAACAAACCAAAAAACCCAGAGAATACTTCATTGTCCAAAAGCTGTGTCTTTTATAACCTGAAGTAGATGTTTACTGCCCTTGACCTTGGCTGCAAAATCTCATTTAAAAAGATGCAACTAATTTTATCTCATAGTAATTAATTTGTATGTAGTAAATTAGTTTTATATTAAAAATTGTTTGGAGGACCTTTTAGGAATAATTGTTGATTTAAAGATAATTAAAAATGCTCATAATGGTTAACTGAGTGAATATACTTCCTGTAACACTGGGTTTTACTGCACACCTGAGACCAGAGGTATATTATTCAAGATACTCATGTGCTGAATTATAGACTTGTTCAGCACTGTTCATGGAGGTTAAAAAGACACAATGCAAATGTCTGTAGATTTTAACTGGCACTGAGAAGGAAAATCAAAGTTACTGTGATAATCCCCTCTCTTTAGCTTTCTATAGTGCTTTTAAAAATTTTAAGTGCAGAAGTGGAAGAAAGTGACTATTTTTTTGCTAGAAAATATAATAAACAAAGAAAGATAGAAACAAGGTGGCTGCTAGTATTCCAGACAGTATTAGTAGAATCAATAGTAACTGTTTACTTTTTAGTGAGATTTTTGATAAGAGCACACACATTTCTATTGTTTGAAAGCACAACCTTAAAGCATGCCCTGTTACAGCATGCTGTGAGTAGAACACAGGATTTTTTAAGGTGCAAGATTATTTTAGGTGCTCTCTGCCTGTCCTTGCAAATGGAGAGAAGGATCCTACAATGGAAGTTTTCAAAATGATCTTGAGATGTTTCCTCTTATCTTTCCTGTGCTTTCAGACCTAAAGGGTTCAATTATGTCTCCTTCAGGTCCCTCTGAAGGTTTGGTGAGCTTGGGTTGCATGTAATCCATCTTCACTTTTCCTTGACAGGGTTCTAAATATCCATTTTATTCCTTGTGTCTTTAGGTAAATATAATTAGGTAATGTTTGTAGGTAGGCATATACTAAATATCTTTGGTCATGCACTCTGCCTGGATGTCCCTAAAAGCTTAAATCAAGCACATCAAATTATCACTGAGGGTTTCATACCAAATATCTTGTGCTTTACATGCTTTTGCCAAGAAAGGTTGGAGCAACTGATCCTTGAGGTCCCTTCCAACCTGGTGTCCTGTGATTCTATGATTTAGTACTCACTTATCTGGCTTTGCATGTGGCAGGGCCTTGATGTTACCTAGTCTCCTTTACAGAAACACTTTTTTTTTTTTTTTTTTTTTTTTTTTTTTTTGTGGATGCTAAATGTGGTCAAACGTAAGTGACTATTCCTGCATGTTAAATTCAGTTGTGCTGCTTGTGAGGAGTTAAATGCAGCAGATGTTCTGTATGTGTTTTTTTTGTGCCTGACATAAGCATAATTAAAAACCTCTGTTCTTCTGCCTTGACTTGCTGAGGATTAAATTATATTTCTTTGGAGTGCTAGTTGCTACAAAAGTGAACTACAATGCTGAAATTTGCTTTGTTAGAAGGCTGCTCCCTCTGTTGGTTGTCTCATTGATAGGGCTGGAATCTCTCCTGAGCAAAAAACCAGCCTCCAAAACCGAGGGTCAGGAATTGTTCATTTTACAGCTCTGCTATCCTTGCCCACCAAGAACTTCTGGAATCCCCTTTTAGAAGTGACAATGTGCAGAGGCAAGTCTAAGAAGAAACTGAATGTGTTTACCAGTTAGAGATTTTAAACAAATAGACTTTTTGGCATCCTCCCTCACAGTTCCCCTGGCCTCCTTTTCTATAACAACTACATTTCTCACTGTTTCCTATCCATGGAGTTATGAAGGCTACAGTTCTGGGAGGTGACAACAGGTTATTTGTTCTCCCAGGAGCCATAATAGGCATATAGGAATTATGTGAGAATTTAAAGCAGGGTCTAAAACAAATTGTATAAGCTATATAACTTTTCTGCCTTGATTTTTCCACCTAAAAACTACAGGATTTTGACTCACTCTTGATTGAAAAAAGATTTTTGGTCCTTGCAGGATGGTGCTGAAAAGAGCGAGGTTTGTCTCTTATTAATTTCCAATTCAGGCATTGTTTGAGTAGGAATGAGTTTATCTTTGATTGCTTTTAATCAATAAGATGTACTTATCTCTGTAAGTGAAGTTTGATAAGAATCAAGTATAGCATGAAAGAACTGGTTAATCTGTTGTTAATGAAAAGTTTTATCTGGATGACACCATCTTGCTTGTGAGATATTTGCTTTTGAGCACTAGAACACAAACCACTTTGGTATTCATCTTCAAGAAAATGCTGGGTGCATAAGCTAACTTTAATAAACCTTGCAAATGGCTGTAGTTAGGATAGTCCTTCAAAGAGGATGGTTAAGCATTGTTGCTATTGTGAGAATAAATGTGGACTTGAAGCCTGTGTAGAGGAGGAAAGTATCCTAAAAATAATTTGTTATTCAGGAGCATCGTTTACTTTGCTTCCATGCAGAAATCTCATGAGGACTTTGTACTGCACTTCATAATCACTGGTAGCCTAATTGAGTCAAGGAAATTACATCTGTAAAATTAGAGTGTATAAAACCAGATACAATTCCACAGTGCCTGATGCAGTACCCACTGAAATCAAAACATCTTCTGCTGAATTCAGTAGAAGTGAAATTGGAGGATTTTATGTACATGATCAAATAAAAGCTGCAAATTGACCAACACCCATGAAACTGATGGTATAGTTGAGATCATGTAGTTGAGTCATCATTTAAATTATTTTCTTGTACCCATTATTTGTGTGCTTTTATGTGGAATCCTGCACCAATTCCTGATGAGTCCTGTGTGAAGGGGCCTAACTTAATGCAGTACCACACCTGACATATTGAATATGCACATGACAAAAAATTAAATCAGCCAGTAAGTTTGTGGAGTAATTACTATACTTAAATTACTTACATTCTTAGTCTCTATGCAACAGCTGTGCTCTGGGCTTTCTCTTGTGGAACTCATTCACAGGGATTTTGCTGGATCTTCATAGAATCACAGAGTGGGTCAGGTTGGAAGGGACCACAGTGGGTCATCTGGCCAAGATCCCTGGGCCAGGGCTGTCCTAGGGCACATTGCACAGGGCTGTGTTCAGATGCTCCTGGAATGTCTCCAGTGAGGGAGATTCCACAACTGCACAACCACTCTGGGCAGCCTGCACAGCAGCAAAGATCTTCCTCACATTCAGGTGTTCAGAATACACTCACTAAAAAACCTGCCTCCTCAATCCGTTGCTTTTACACATCAAGTTTTATTCTTACAGAGTGAATAATGAGGCTTTCCACTGCATTTGGAGGTATGGACAAACATAATGGTTACCACAAGCTCATGTGCAAAAATAACTTCTACAGGTAAGTATATATTTAGGGAAAGAAAAACACTTTTGGCGTTATAATGCCATCTCAATAAAAAGAACAGGAACTTCATCTTTTAATTTGTGGTACTGTGGTATTTTGTATTCTCAGTACTTGGTTAAACATTGCTGGAGATTTTGTGATAAGAATACTTGCAATGCCAAGTAGAAAGGGAATGACCTTTAGAGCACTGCCATTGTTCAGATATTGCTCTAGCAGGTAGGTCTAGTGCTCAGGCTCAGCTTATTTCTTTTTTTAACGCGGTGTGTTAATGTGTTACTGTTGTTACTTGGAGCTTAACATTGTAAACATCCCCCACCTCATTAGCAGCAGAGCAGGTGACTCAGGTTACTTGGCAAAAAGGTTGGCTTGCATCTGACCCAGCTTACTATGTTTAATGTTTCTGAGGCTAATTAAAGAGCCAGAAGATTTCTTTTTGGGTAGAGGAAAATTGTGCCGGCAGAATTAACAATGCTTGTGCTAACACGGGCTGCTGTGGTTTATTGCATATTCATAACTTAAATCTCTATTTGCAGTGACTCTTACCTGCCCCATTGCTTCTATGCTGATCCACCAGTATGGAATACCTGCTTGGGGCTTAGAAACACTTGGCTGCCCTGCTACTTCAAATAACTAGTTAGGTGCCCAAAATCTGCTTCTGGAAGCAGGAGGACTGTTAGCTTTGTAGTTGCTCATGGGCTTCCTGTGAAGGTGTGAATCCTTCCACATCCCATTAAATTATATAGATGGTATAAATCAGGTTAGCTGGACTGCTGTCAATACAGTCATCCTAATTCATAGCAAAGGTCTATCTGCTCTCTGGCTTGGCATGTCTCAGATGATGTGATGATAATGAAGCCTCGAATTTAGGCTATCACTGTTTTCCACTTAAATCGAGGCTCATACCAGAGAGCAGCTGAGATCAGAGGCAGGTTTTGATACTGGAAGCAAGAATGAAAAGTGAAAAATCTCAGTATGTAGGAATGTGGAATACAGTTAATTTATGTTTTGCAATGAATTCATAGAAATGTGCAGTTGCAGTTAACTTGACAGTGGGGTAAGAAAAAGGTATAATTGGCATCCTAGTTGTAACCTATCTAAACAGCCAGGGGCCTAGGAAAGCATGGAAATGTTGCTTCTCCATCAGGTTAGAAATTGGTTAATAGGAAAGGGGAATAAACTTGCTTTTCCCTTTACTCTGCTTCACGTGTCTTGAGCGATTAATCTGTGCTTTGCCTCAAGCTGTTAATCTGCAGTAGTGACATTTTAATTATAAACGGCATTTTGTCCATCCCCTCTGGAAATTCTGGATTTGTCAGTGCTAAAACATCACTAGCACATGAATGCAACTTCACTGATAAATGCACAGCTAAACCTTCTTTGCTTTCAGGAAACATTTTTGGAGGCTATGGCAATACCTGTAAGCATGAATTTGAGTCCAGGAAGAACAGCAGCAATGCACATTTTTCCATACTCAAACAATAAATGTGAGACAATACTGCCTTGATGATAAAATGGGCAACAGAGTGACTGGGTAAGGCATTGATTCTCCAAACTTCCTTACTATATTTTGAGAAACATGAACAGTGAAAGTAGCAACAATAACATTCCCACTTTGTCCTTCAGTGGATTCTCCTTGTGACTTATCTTGGACCCTTGTTCCTAATCCAGGAGATTGATAATGCAATGAAAGTTATTCCAGCCCCAGCTTTTCTGTGCTGTTTAAGTCAAGCAATTTCTTGGTTTTTGAGAGTATTCTGATTTGATTGCTAAAGAATATATCTGATTCTTACACCCTCACAAGATTGCTTTTTTGACTTAGAAACTCTGGTTCCCTTTCTACTAGCTGATATCTCCTTTAAAAACATTAAAATCCACATTTTTTTTTTTTTCAGCAGTCGTTCACTGTTCTTACATTTAGACTTGCAGACTTCAGTTTCTTTTCGTTTTTTTCTAATCTTTTGAAAATTGCAGCACTTCAAGCCTCAGCCTTTGAATGTTATTGTTTACAGTGGCCATGCAGCCAATGAAAGGGCTGAGCAAACCTCTCCTCTGGCTCACCAGCCACATTCTGCATTAATAAAAAACCCAGCCCCTGTGTGTTATTTGATCCTTCGTTTTCTGGTGTAAATTACACTGAGGAAACAGTTCTTGGTAACATTTCAGAAACATTGTTTCCTCCACAGCCTCTGGTTAAGTGAGACCTTTGTTCGAGACAGGTTCATCCAGCAGGAGCTCTTCAGGGGCAGGAGAATTCCACCACTGCATGGTGGCCATTGTTCTAAAGGTTGTTCTTTGCAAGAATAACCAGAAATCTTGAAAGTACAAACCTAGGGGTGCTAGGGTTTTGAGAAACCACTGGATATGTTTTTAAATGTTCAGTCTATGACAAAATTTAATAATAATTTAAAATTAGAATCACAGAATTTTCGGAGATTGAAGGGACCCACATGGATCATCAACTCCTACTCTTAAGTGAATGGCCCATACAGGGATCAAAGCACAACCTTGGCATTATTATACCATACTCTGACAAGCTGAGCAATCTCAAATTAAGTGTTTGTACTGTAAAAATAGTTTAAGATCCTGGGCATGCAAAACCTATTTGACTTCATTAAGGCCCTGCTGAGATACTGCTTTGATTGCAGAATGGAAGTGTATTTCAAATGAGTCTTCTTTTGATAAGGAATACCACTTTGCTTGTCACATGCCATGGCAGATAATGCAAAACTCTAAAACCTCCCCAAACCTCCCAAGTGAAAAAAGGCAAACCAGAAAATAATACTTCAGCCAAAGTAACAATACTGTGTTTTTTAATGGAATGCTGTGTGTGTTTGTGCTGATTAGATTCTGATACCACAACAGGGCTGTGGGATATTAATTGCAGTAATGGGATATTAAAATTTAATTAATTCCTTGGGACCATGGCTTGATGTTTTGATTTGGTTCTGGTTCCTGGGTGGTTCCTGCATGGCAGCTCTGGTGTTCTCTCTCTGGCCTGGCTGCTGCTGGGGGATCCCTGTGTATGGGTGTTGGTTATCAATGCTCAGCTGCACCACCCTGGCACAGTGTGACCCACCATCCATCACATCATCCCACCATCCCATCATCCTGATCCCAAGCCTCTCGAGATTTGGACAAGGGTTTGTGTCAAACTTTGCAGGCTTTTTTTTTTTTTTTTTTTTTTTTTTTTCCTAGTTGCTTAACCACTAGCTGTAGCTGGACAGTTATGATTAAGCAGCTGCATTGTGAATTCCATATGCTTGGCTAATCTGTTGTTTTAAGGAAAAAGCGACAGTCCCAAGATTAATGGGCTGGACAAGAACCACCAAGAGTGAATTCAGCAAACTGAGCAGTAACTGGGGGAAAAGTGATTACAGCAGTGGGTAATCGCGACCATCAACTCATGGATCGCCTGCTCAAAACGGACCCCAGGCTCAAATACAGGGGAAAGTAATGTAATTTGTAACCAAGGAAAGCTGACGCCTTTGTTAAAATGTATACACGTTGTAAAGGGTTGATGCCCTGTTCTGCATCCTTTCGTGCGTTTCCAGCCGCCTCCCCTCTTGGCACAAGCCGGGATGAAGGGACAGCATCACTCGCCCCGGTGTGTGAATGGGGCTGCGCAGGGGGAGCGGGCCCGCGTTCGGCACAATCCCAGCGCAGCATCACCCACCCTGGTCCAGCCCCACATCCCCCCGAGCTCTCCCGGCCCCTCCGTGCGCGGGATGAGCGCTCGCCCCGCTCCTGAGCACTCATTAACCGCGGGGCCGGGCCGGCGGCTCCTGCCCGGGGAGGCCGGGCCAGCAGAGCCACCCCCTTCCCGGAGCCTGCCCCGGCTCCCGGCTGCGGGCCGTGCCGAGCCGAGCTGTGCCGTGCCGGGCCGGGCCGTGCCATACCGGGCCGGGCCGTGCCATGGCCACTCCCTGCTACCTGGGCTGGGATTTCAGCACGCAGCAGGTACCGCGCCACCTCCGCCACCCTTCCCTTCCCTTCCCTTCCCTTCCCTTCCCTTCCCTTCCCTTCCCTTCCCTTCCCTTCCCTTCCCTTCCCTTCCCTTCCCTTCCCTTCCCTTCCCTTCCCTTCCCTTCCCTTCCCTTCCCTTCCCTTCCCTTCCCTTCCCTTCCCGGCTCGGAACGCGGCCCGGGCGGGATGCGGGGCTGATCTCGGCGCTCCCCGCCGCCTCCGCCGCTGCCGAGCCGGATCGGGGCCAGGCCTTCCTTCTCCCGGCCGCTTCCGTCCCCTCCCCGCTCTCCTCCCCGCTCTCCTCCCCGCTCTCCTCCCCGCTCTCCTCCCTTGGCCGTGCCGCGCCGCTCGCAGCGGGCGGTGCTCCCTGCCCGGGGCTCGCAGCCGCTGCAGCCCGGCACGGCTGATGCCGAACTGTTCACGGAATCGCACAATCCTTGATTGCTCATCAGAGAGGTTGTGGGGTCTCGGTCGCTGGGGGTAATCGATAGATGTCTGCACAGAATCGTGTGCCATGTGTTTAGGGACGAGCCTCCTAAAGCAAGGAGGTTGGACCGGATGATCCGCTGTGGTCCCTCCAAACGGATCGATTCTGTGAGTCTGTGGAAGGGAATCTGTCTCTGGACATCATCCAGTTCAAACCTCCTGCCAAAGCAGGGTCATCTGGAGCAGATGACACAGGAATATGTCCAGAAGGGTTTGGAAAGTCTCCAAAGAGAGAGACTCCACGTCCTCCCTGGGCATCCTGTTCCAGTGCTGTCACAGTCAATGTAACAAAAGTTCTTCCTCATTTTGAAGTGGAACTTCCTGTGTGTCAGCTTATGGCTGTAATAATTCTGAGCAACTTGTGTGTTTTAAGATGTCCAAGGCATGCACACAGTGCATGTACCTGGTTGTTCTCATATCCCCTTCACCCGCTCTGTTTGCCCCATCTGAGTCAGTGGTTTGTATGTCGAATGAGTCCTGCTTCCCCACCCTGCTAGGGATGGGCTAAATCCTGGAGAGGAGTGTGGGAGGATGGATTGTAAGAGAATAGAGATAGTACTGCAGGAAACCTCACCCCGGTGAGTTACAGCTATACTAATTACCAAAGAGTGGAAGCAGCCTTGCTCTATGTCACAGCTCTGCCCAGGAAGGATGGGTTTGATAAAAAGAGTGAGTTAGCCAGTTGGAGATTGCTGTAAGGAGGAAGAGTTTGGGTGATATGCCATGAGCAGGAAGGAGTTGGCTGGTTGAAGGAGAGAGGGCATTGGTGTTGTGTGGAGCTGCCCATAGGAAGCTTACAGAGAGAAGGAATGAAAGTTTTGCTGTAGGATAAAAAATGACTGATGTTTGTGTCAGTCATGAGTTCGTTGTCAATTGGTGCCCTGTATGAGGAATAGATACTGGCAACAGAGGAGTGCTGTGGCCCTTCTCTGTATGCAGGCTGCATAAAGAGCCTTCTGCCTGCTGCTATGGGAGCTGGGGCTTGCACCCAAACCCAGTTTCCCTTGTGTGGCTCAAGACTGTGAACCTGGATGCTCAGGTTTTGAAATTCTGATTTGTTGGCACAGCTGTGTATTACTGCACTGTGAATAGAAACTGCCCAAGTTGTGCAGAGGCCTGAATATGTTAAAAATAGCTGTTCAAGCATAAATCACCATTATGGTTGTGCTGAAGTTTGGGAGCTTGAGAAGACACATCCAGGTTAGGTTGATCAAGTGTTTTTACAGGACCATGCTGCAAGCAGAGAGCCAATTAGGCTGCAGTGGGTCAGAGCCATTTTTAAGCTTGTACAGGTCGGTAATGAGTTGTGCCAGGGCATAGATAATAGTTCTACACTACTATGATAGAAATGGGGATGGCCTTGTTATTTGAATGCTGCTCCTTGAGATGACAGTCTTTGTAGGTTTGTTTTTTTTTAATCAGTTCCTTTAGCAGCACTAAAAGCACTTTTGCACTCTCCTCCTGGTTGAACTAGGCACAGAATGTGAGCTTCCTTCTCACTTTTCATCTCAACTCTTGCTGTCTTTCTTCAGAACCAGGTGAACTTTAGTGAAGATAGATGAAGAAAGCTTGCAGTACCCTTCTAATTTGTGCTTGCAAGAAGAGGGCTCAGCTTTATAGAGTTGAGATGTTGCTTTCTGTTGCAGTAGCTCAAAATACACCTATGCAATGCCCTCTGAGCTTTGCCAAATTGGCAGAGTTTGATTTGCTCACCATATGGGAGCAGGAAAGGTGTTCAAGGCACCCTAAGGGGTCTGTAAGTTTCTTGGTAAGATGAGGCAGAAAAGAGAAGGTGAATGACATCTTTAAGATACTGTATTCTTTGGAGAAACTGGGAAAACTGGCTACTGTGATTCAAGCTGTGAAACTGGTAATAATGTATTTGCTGCTCTTTTGCACACGCCTGTAGCCTGATCCTGTGCATTACAGGAGGAAGAAAATACAAACAAACCCACATGTTGTTGAATAGGTAACATGCTGGAAATTCACATAAAAACTTGTTTAATATAAAATTATGCCCTACTTTCAGTGAGTTGTATGGATTGGAGTGATTTTTTTTTTCAATTTTGTCTGTAGGAATTAAATTATTATAAATGAGTCATCTGTGCTATTGAATTATTGCTAGATTCTGTTAACTTCCTGTTTTATATCTTCTAGTTGAAAGTCATTGCTATTGATGAACAGCTGAGGGTCATTTATGAGGATAATGTTCATTTTGATAAGGACCTTCCGGAATTTAAGTAAGGCTTTTTATATTTTTTATTTTACTTGGATAATGCAATTTAAAGCTTTGGAGATTGGGGTGAGGGGACTACTGCTCTATTTGGTCTCACTGATACACGTGGAAGTATAGAAAATGTAATGTCATGTTCATGTTTTCCTCTGCAAGGGAAGTAAATGCTCTTCCTTCCTTGCATGTAAATATAACAAGAGATCCCAACAGGAAATAAATTAGGAAAATATACCCCAAAATATTACGTGGAAATATACCATTCTTTTTCTTTTGGAACTTCAGACTTGTGGACATGGACTGTAAATTCCATGAGGGGAACATCTAAAAAGCATCTGGAGATAAATTCAGTTGTTAAGATGTAGGATTACAGTATATGATTACTTAAACAGTATAATTAGTATTGACAAATGTCATCCTTCAGTCACATTTATTTACTTGATGGTTTAACAGCAAAAATTGAGCTTCATCTTTGAGATTCAAGTCACTAATTGTGGCAGAAATAACTATGAATTGCATGGAGCCAATGAGCAATATCAGCAATGGATTCTATCATGGATCTTACCTCAGGATCAGGGCCTTTCCTTGAAAATTACTTTGCAATTGGGTCAAGGCTCCTAGGACCTGGCTTTCACTTTTTCATGTTTCAAACACTGATCCTTGCTCTTAGTATAAGAGCATTGCAAACTCTCTTTGGTCAATAATAAACTTGAAGAACTCTGTTTGACAGGGGAAAAATTGCTGAATTTACCAAGCGAAAATATTCTTTTTCTGTAGGACTCAAGGTGGAGCCTACATTCACAGTGACAGACTGACAGTCACTTCACCAGTGCTTATGTGGATCAAGGTATGAAGAAACTTTATATGGATCAACTTTTTCCTTGCTGTTACAGAAATGAAAGTTTGTTGTGACTAATAGCAAAACCCATCACTCAAACTAAAATCAACTTTATACTTTTGCTTACATTCTTTGAAGTGTTGTTCTATGTCTTTGGTATGCAAATAGTAATGCTATCAACAAACATAGTAGAAATTGCTGAGGTTTTGATGGGTTTTTTGTTTGTTTCTTCACTCTACTATTACAGCATTCTGTGTGTGAGAAATTGCTTCCTGACTTTACTTCATTTGAAAAAAATGACTCTTTTTTTTCCCCTCATGCACAAATGGGGCAGCTGTCACTTTGCCTTGCTTACATCTGTTTTTGTAGCTCCCAGGTTACTTAAACAATTTTGTTTAGAGTAAGCTTTGCTTACCAATTCATGTTGCAACTGGTAAGTGGTGAAAGGCAATTTATTCACTGGTTCCCAGTAACTTTGGCTGATTATTTTGAAGTACAGCATTTTTTTTTTCTATTTAAAAAGAAGGCCTTCCTTACTTCTGTGCAGATTCTGAAACACTTACATGGTACTAGAGGGATTTGGATAGTTAAAACATTTAAAAGGTCACAGAACCCCCAGTTGGTGATCCAAAGTAGCTGACAGAGGTTTGGTAAATTTGCTTGCAGTTGTTTTTTTGAACCATAATGAAGAGGAACTGTTGTAATTATTAAATTAATGTGATGATATAGATATATATGATGTTCCTTTGGAAGTCTTGCAGTGGTCCATTTTGCAAGAGAGTCTGGGAAATGGTGGTCTAAATTAAACTATTTAAAAATAGATTTTTGGTTTTAAACTTCAGGAAAATGTGTCAAGAACAAAATTTACCTAGATGCTTGAAGTGATAAAATCACTTGAATTATCCTTCTATTGAAGAATCTGTGAATTTGTTGGCACTGGGGCCACTGGTGTTGAGGTTATCTAATGTCTTGTAGGATGGGGTGCTGGGTGTACCTATTAAGATTTCACAGATTTTCAAAAGTAATAAAGAAAAAGATTGTCTTGCTTTGTGTCTAGCACTCTTAAAGTGCTGTTTAATGAATTGGGGTTCTTTCATTTTTGCCTCTTGTTTAGGATTCAAAGAACAGATCTTTGTGATTCAGCTTCTTTAAAGATCTGATTTTTCCACTGTGTGACTCAACTTTTCTTTTATGGACTCTCACTTAATAAATTAATTTATGCAGATTTTTGAGACGTCCATAGTCATTAGCTAATTTTTCATTATCTGCCAATGAACTCTTATCAGTGATGATACGAATTTACTGTTTAATTCCAGATTGTGAGGATGCATAATTTGATAGCTCGTTAATGTCATTCTTGATTCTGTTTGTTGTTGTAGGCTCTGGATATAATCTTGGAAAAGATGAAGTCTTCAGGCTTTAACTTCTCTCAAATCAGAGCTTTGTCTGGTGCTGGCCAGGTTAGTTTATACAGAAAGCTCATTTCACTGTATTTCCTTGATAGAGTATAAGGTACAGTGATACATTTTAACAGTTGTGTGGCAGAAGAGTGTAATGGCATAAAATAAGATATAAAATTCTGCAAAAGCAACCACAGATGTTCCTCAGGGGAATCGGACACTTGAAGCACACAACAATCACTAGAAGATAGTGGGAGTGGAGGATGAGGTTTGCAGTGCCATTGTTTAGCTCAGCATAGTGCAGAACTGCTTGACTTCACACTGTTTTAATTCTTTGTTCATTTTGAGTTTCAGCTGATCCAGGTGCTTGTGGAAAATGGGGTAGAAAAAACAGTGAGGAGCTCAGTTTGCTAAAAGCACAGTAACATCTCCCTGAGCAGTTTTTGTTGGCTGGGACAGGGATCTGCAGAGAACCAGCAAAACCCAAATGATGCAGAAATGACAAAAATGCTGCTGAGATTTAGCCTGTAACCCACAATGCTTTTTTTTTTTTCCTGAGATTTATAAAACCCACCCTGACATTTAGTCAGTTAGCCAGTCTCCTCCTAGTACTCCAATGAATCAACAAAGGCTTTTATAATTTTCACAGATGATATTCAGGGTGAGGACAGCACCAAAGCAGTAGCTAATTCTGACATGTGAGGTTTAGGTTATTCATCTTGATGTATCTGGGACTAATTAATCAAAACCCTTGCTTTTATCTCCATGTTTCATTGATTGCAGTTGAAAGTCTGAGCAAAGTGTCTGAAAATCAGAGCTGGTATCAAGGCTGTGTTATGAATTCTCTAGTGGAGCACAGTTTGGGTACTGCCAAATTATCCCTCCTTACTCAAGTGAAAAAGGGAGTGCATTTCCAGACTGCCCATATTTTCTTTATTTTGTCCCCCTCCAACAAGGGGGCAGGTAACTGATGGATCAGAAATAGCACAGAACTAAATCTTGGCTGTGGAGCCCTGGTTATAGCTCAAGGAGCCCTCAAATAATTATCTAATGCCATTAGCAGCACAATTATTGTTCCCACCAAAAAATTCTGTAGTTCAAAATAACATTCTGTTTTAGTGTCTGCTTTACTCAGCCTTAATTAAGAGTTTTTAATGAGACCCTTGATTTGTAATGGGCCATTTTTTGGTCCTAATTTGGAGAGAGTTCTTTTGTTCCTTAGAGTGTAAGATCAGGACATGAACTTTGAAGCTTTTGAGGGCATCTCCAACTCCTGTTTCTGTATTTCCTACAGCAACATGGGAGTGTGTACTGGAAAAAAGGAAGCAGCCAGATTTTAAAGAATGCATCACCTAAACTGCCTTTACATCAATCACTAAAGGTAAGGTGCACAAAAGCTCTGAAGGGAGGGCTACACTGTCCTTTTTCTGATCTTTACACTTTGTTTTTCTTCCTCTTGTTTGGCTGGGCTGCAAGCCCCTGCAGCATAAATGAAATTTAATAGTTATTCCTTCAGTTGCAGGGTTTTGACATTTCATTTTCCCCTGAATGGCAGTGTGTTCTGCTTTAAAAGCTTACAGGTGCTAGTGGGTGTCCCAGAATCTTTCTGTGTCAGAGTAACAACTTCTTTGTTCTTCTAGAAAATAGAATATTTTTGTAAACAATCTGTAAGTATTTTACATTTGTAATATATTTATATTAATAAAAAATTGTGGTGAAAAAGACTGCTGTACCTCAGCTTCTTTCCAGGATGTGCAAGTGATTTCATAAGAAAATATATTTGTTTTTAAAAGGCCAGTTTACACTTGCCTCTGAAAGTGTAATGTTGTGTGAGTTTAAAATCCTAACCAAGTACCTTGTTGAATCTCAACATTTTGTATGTGTGTGGTTGGTGAGCTTTGAATACACACTTGACAAGCTTTTATTTAAAAAGAAAAATTGGGAGGACTCAGCTTTCCTCTAGAAGACCCTTCTTTCCTTACTTCAGGGTCAGAAAGGACATATATATTGAAAGAGAGATTTTTGTGTAACTGATGTGTTAAATCATTAGTTTTGTAGCTGTCTCATTTGTGCAAAACTCATGGAAATGGCATTTAAAATGCTGGAATAGATGGTGTATTAAGCCTCAGTTGTATTTCCAGGTGGTTATGCCATGCATTGAAGAGAAAAGTGTTAGTAGAGCTGTGGGAAGATAATCTGATGGTTTGCAGAGGGGTTCTGAAAGAGGCTGAGGTTTTGGCTACCAGAGGATGCAGAGACATCATGCTGCAGGGTCTGTGGAGTGACAGCAGAAAAAGAATGTTGCTTCCCTCTGATGCAAAATTTGGGTTGAACTTTTCATCACTGACCAACATTCTACCCAATATCTGCTTTCTGCAATTGCTGAGAGAAGGGCAGAAGGCAAATCAGAGAACTGAGCTGTGAGCTGATCTGTATGGCTGCTGTGTTTTTATTATGCTAGCAGGGTTTTCTCAGAGATCAGACTTCCTAATAAAGAGTGTTCTTCATTTCAGGACTGTTTTTCAGTCAGTGACAGCCCCATCTGGATGGATTCCAGCACAGCCTCACAGTGCAGAGAGCTGGAAAAAGCCATGGGGGGAGCCCAGCACCTGGCCAGGGTCACTGGCTCCCGAGCCTATGAGGTAAGGGATGGAGGAGGAGAAGGTTCCCAGATGAATCCTGTGGTGGAAACAATTCTGGCATCACAGGGAGCTGCAGCAGGCAGCCCTCAGCCACTGACTATGAAAGACAGGGCTTTTGAAGAAGCTTCAACCATGCTGGGCTTTGCATTAGGGTCACAAAGGAAGACGTGGAAATTTAACAGTGAAATAAACCAAACACTGGGAATTTTGCTGCAGGAGGTGGTTGGAGTGAGCATTTGGCCAGTGGTCCCTAAATACAGTGTTTGGTGGCCATGCTTGGAGTCTCAGGGCCTTGTTTTCCCCTGGGAGCATCTTGTGTAACTTCTATTGGGATGGAAACTCTGTGATACAGGTTTATTTAGGGTAAATCCATCCACCTATTTGTGGATCATGCTCTAGGTTACTTCTGCAATTAAAAGATTGGCCTTTAAATATTCCCTGGGGGTAACAAGCAGCTGCTGACCTAAGAGAAGTGTTTCAGAAGTTTGGGACACTGTCAGAGGTACATTGTCACTTGTCTCCTTTTCCTGATTCTTCCTTTCTTGTAAGTGTGACAATGAATTATGGAGTGGGAGCAGGGCTGCTCTCCAGGCATCTCAGCACCTGGCTACTCATACTTTTGGTTTAATAAAATTAGGCTTTAACCTTCCAAGCTGATGTTTCTGTTTTTGAATGCAAGCTTTATGGCTGATGTTGAAATCAGATTTTATGTACCAGTAACAGTTTATTTTTTACTTGTTAAGTGTTAAGGGTTCAGTGCCAGAAGGTTTTTTATTATTTGACATAATACATGGATGAAAAATAATTCTTACAGTGGTTTTTAGCCTGTGCTAGAGTTTCTGCTGTGAGTATGAAACTTCCTGATTTAATTTCAATTCACCTGCCTCACAGGCAGGTACATAGATTGTGTAGCTTAAACCTTTTCAAGGATTTGAAGGCAGCATTTGAATTGTGCTGGTTCCTGTGCAGAGAATAAGTGTGATTCATTCCATTGAACTGTCATTTCTGAAATGTAAATTATGGATAGTAATGCTTTTCCACATGCCTTTTTTTCAAAAGGTGAACAAAATTCTCATAATGAGACTATGTGTTAGACCCTGTTTAGTGCAGATTGCCTGCTGTGCACTGACTTTCATCATGCATCAGGCAAATTAAATATCCAAAGTGCAATGTTCTGAACTCATTACACAGAGTTAATGATTATTGACTCCATTTAGGGTTTGTGTTTCTAAGCATTTGCATTTCTTTTCCAGCGTTTTACAGGAAACCAGATAGCAAAGATTTACAGCCAGAATCCTGAGGTCTACAAGCAAACTGAGGTTGGCTTAACTTCAATTCTCTTATTCGAAAACATGGTCAAAAATATTTTAAAATTAATTTTGTGCAGATGTTTTTACAGACCTTTTTGCTAAAGATTATTCTGATTCTTGTGTTTGAATTTAAGATGAAAACGGATTTTTTTAATTTTTAAATTTTGTTCGATTATTAGTAGTTAGGCAGATAAAAATCAGACATTGGTTCTACTTTGAGTGTTACATTTGTCAAGCTGATGAATAGAGCTTTAAACTGAAGTTTTTGGGGGAGAAGAACCTCAGTCCATCTCACTCCTGCCAGTTTGGTGCCAGCACCAGAGAGAGACACACCCAGAGCCTGAAAAGGTGTGTCAGCTCAGCAGGAAAGCACCTGAAGGACAGCAAAGTCACCTTGGAGGACCAGGTTAAGTGTCTGGGCAAACACACATGGCATGGGGAGTAAACAGGAGTTGGAGGGTCATGATCCTTTTGGTATCTTGGAAACATGGGATCCCTCCTGGAGTGTTGGGATGGAAGGATACAGGCTCTCCTAAGCTGGTTAATATCCAAGGATCAGCTCCTCCAAGCTCTGAAGTGATGCATCCCAAATAAGATTAAGTCAGGCAAAAACATCAGGTGGCCTGTGTGGATGAGGAAACTGCTCCTGAACAAATTCAAACCCAAAAAGAAAGCCCATAAAGGTGGAAATAAAGGCAGGAGCACAGAGAGGTTGTCTAAGCAGTCAGGGATCAAGTTGGGGAAGCTAAAACCCTGGCAGAATTAAATCCGGCCAGGGACATCAAGGGCAACAAGAAAAGTATGTTTAGCTATGTTGGTGATTCAAGAAGGATTTTGAAAAATGTAGGTTCTCTCCAAAAGAAAATGGGACACCTGATTACCCAGGCTGTGAATAAGGCCAGGCACTCAAGGACTTTTTTTTCACTGGCAAGAGTTGCAGCTACATCACAACAGAAAAAGGCAGGGACAGGGACAATGGAGAACCTGCCAGTGCAGGAGAAGATGAAGTTCAAGACCATCTAAGGAACCTGAAGCTGCACAAGTCCATGGCACCTGATGAGATGATGCCATGGGTCCTGAGGGAACTGGTGGATGAAGTGGCTAAGCCACTGTCCATCATATTTGAGAAGTTGTGACAGTCTGGTGAAGTTCCCACTGGCTGGAAAAGGAGAAACAGACCCCATTTTTGCAAAGGGAAGCAAGGAAGACCTGGTTTTCTATTACTTCAGTTCTTGATAGCATCAATAGTATTTATTTATTTATTTTAAAATCTCACTCCTGCCTTTATGAAGAAGTTTATCTCATGAGAAAGTGAGTTGAAAAGTTGACTCTGTATTTTGTGGGAGAATGCTTAATTTTTAATTTTTTTCCCCCTTCTTTTCTTTTGCATTTTCATTGTAACAAGTAAGGTCTGAGATGAAACAGAACCCTAATGCTGTCTGATCATAAGCTTAAGATTAAATTTAGAGAAGGATATGTTACTAGGGGAAGTGGGTCAGTGGAGACAAGAACTAGCCAGACCAATTTCAGAGATTTTGGGCTGTTTGAACTGATGGCAACTTTTAGCACTGAAGCTTATGCAAGATGTGCTCAAGCACAAAATCTCCCTGCCAGAGCTGCTTTTGGGGACCCTCAAGGAGCACTTAACAGCTTGGCAGTCTCAGTGACATGTGGAAGGTGGATGTTTTTGCTTCTGTAGGTCAGCTTGCTAAACTGGCTGGCTGATTCACAGTTTAACTTCATCCTTTTTTCCTTCCATTTCAGGCAGCTAGTGCCCACTGGGGCACCATGGAAGGTAGGCCTTTGTTATGTGAGCACAATGTGATATATTCTTGGGGAGAGATGCACAAAGAGCAAGTGCATCATTAAATTTCCTGGCTATTACAACCACCTCTTAGAGCTCTGGCTGTAGGCTGCCCTTGAATGCTGTGTGAAGCTGTGGTTTTGTGATCATTAATAAAAAACCTGTCATTTCTGTCTCACTCCACCAGCAGAGGTTTGATTCTGTTTAGTTATTGGGTGACAACCATATTTCTTCTGAGCAAGTCACAGCACAGAATGAGGAGTTTGTCTGCTTTTGTGCCAGGCTCTTGGAAACTGGACAGTACTGACAGTGCTGGATGATGCAGAGAGCCTGGTGCTGGCTGGTTAATGTGGCAGCTCCCACAACAGATGTGAAGAGGGAGCAGGTTCATGGGGGATCAGTGTCCTGTGTCATATGGGGCATTATTTGGCCCCACATCCAGCCCTACAGCTGGATTTCATGCAGCTGGAGCATGCCCTGGGGCAGAGCTGCAGGCAGTGGCTCAGCTCAAAGCTGATTATTGCCAGTTCCAGGGAGTAACTCCTGGGAGGTCTGGGGTTCAGCTGGAAGGAAGGCAAGGGGTCATGCAGAGCTTTGCCAGAGCTTCCAAAACCTTTCAGACCTGTGCTGTGGGTGGGGCAGAGCATGGTTCTGAGCATTTCCCCTGCCAGCAACACACACGTGGTTTTGTGGTGGTTTTTTTTTATTTGTGTGTGGGTTTTTTTTTTCCTTAGAAAGTTGTTTTGTTTTTGTTTTTTTTTTTTGAAAATGAGATTCTGTGATAGGCTGAAGCTGTGGTTTCATGCTAACACAGAGTATGCTCACATACTAGGTGTGTTTTGCATGTTTCAGGAGGCAGAGCTATTAACAGCTTTTATCCTGGGGTTACTTTTAGATTGATATGTGCTGTTTTACTGAGATAGTTCAGAATTGGATAATCCTTCTAGGTGTATTTTTGTGTGCTTTCTGGGCATAACCTTAGGCATCCTTTAACATTTGCTGCTTCCAATTACTTTATTTGCTTTCCACTTACTTTCTTTGAAGTGAATACTGATGGGACTCACTATTTATCACTTCTTTTATTTTTTTTTTTTCCAGAGAATCTCTTTGGTCAGTAGCTTTGCAGCTTCCCTTTTCCTAGGAACTTATGCACCCATTGATTACAGTGATGGTAAGTGTGGGGTTTTTTCATAGTGACAGCTTAACAGGAAATTTTCCTTCCAATCCCCATATTGTATAGATGGGGGACAAGGTCTCTGGTATTAGTTTTCAGTCTTTAAGTTTTAAGACAAGTGTATTAGGTTTTAAGCTAACTTACTCCTTTCAGTTGTTTACTATGCTTGTCTATCCCTATCATACTGATTCCCACTTCTATCAAATGGATCCACAGAAAAGATTCTTAAATGTAATTATAGTTTTTTTCATTATTTTGTGATGTGTAAAGGAATGGTGGAAGATCTTTTAGAGGCATCAGAAAGTTGTTGAATCTTAAACTAAACTTCAGAGTTCTGATATTTGTTCTTTGGTTTTGCTGGTTTAGCTCAGAGGTGCACAGGATGTGAACATGATGTATATACTGATTATTTTTCCCTACCTAGCAGGAGTATGGATCCTACAACAGAAGAATATTTTCAAAATGAACCAGAAAAAAATAGCATAAATAAAGCAAAATGTACTAAACCCAGTTTAAAAAAAAGAAATCTTCCATATCTCTCTGTTCATCATAACAAATACAAAAAAATGACAAGACTACTGTCTCTCTTCTGTTGTGTATTATCTCAGTTATCCAGCTTTTAAATGGCAATTTTAAATGGCAATTACAAAGGAAAGTATTTTCCTGGGAGCTCTGTTGTTATTTCTAAAAAGCATTTATGATTTCTGCTCTGAAACTAAGAGAGGATATATTTCAGACTGAAAGGTTAGGTAACTGGGCTCTCTATGGAATTTGTGCATTATAGAGATGTGGTTGACACCCATATGTTAAGACCAATTCATATTTTCTCCTTTCTTAGCTCATCAAATCTTACAGGAAAAGACCAGACACCTCAATTTTAGCTAATGGACAACTTACATGTTATCAGAGCTTCCAGTTATACTTGAGACCTTAGAAATTGCAAGGCAATTCATGCTCATTTCATAAGACTTGTGAGATTATTATATCTGTTTTCTGGTCCTGTCCTTTTAGCCAAGTACTTCACAGATGAGTTTTATTTTTTTGTGTATTATTGCAACAATATCTCTTTGGAGATTTGCACTTTGCTCCTCAGCAGGTCCAAATACTGAATACTTGAGCTGCTCATCCACCTACTGTATATCAAAGAGAGTGAGATCTTTAGGTGCTTTTTCTGATAAAAAGGCATATTGAATTATTTTTCAACAAGAGTGAAGTGTTAATTTGGATTTTAATGCTTACAATTATAAGCATTAAAAATATCTCCAGTTTCGGTTTCATTTTTTTTTTATATATTTTTTTGTAATATTACTTTACATTTTCTGCTTGGAAGCAAGTGGAGGAAAGCCATGCATCTGCAATTTGAGAACAGGAAAATTTGTTGAAAAACAAAATATTTTAAAGTAAAGAAAATTAAAATTTCCTTAATTGGAAAATTTTCTTAGAAAATGAGTCGCATTTTTCAAACAACTCCAGGAGAACCTGTTGTGTTACACCCATGGATATTTACAGAATCTGAATAAATATTATGTGCTCTTCAGAGCATGTAAGATTATTAAATCTTTGTGTGAAAAAAGATAAAAGAACTAAGCAGGATGTTACAGTTCTCTTTACATCACAAAAGATTTTTTGGCACTGTAAACTATATTTTGCCTCATTCATTCCTTTCTTAGTATAATGAAAGAATTCTAATTCCAGTAATAAAATATAAGTATAGTGGATGGAGCAGTTATTTGGATGCAGCTGAAAAACTTGTTTTCTTGTCATTTACAATTTCTTGCAATTCACTTCATCTTTTACTTGGCACCTGTGTATTGTAGTTTAAAATGCATCTCTCAGAATTCAGATAATGGACCTATTCTTCATTTCTGTAGATTTAACTTCAGGTCATATTTTAAAAGACCCTGTCAAATTGTTTAGCTCTACACAATAACTTATCTCTCTAAATTTGCAGGTTATTATGGGAAATGTGCTATTCAGTTTCAGGATTTTTTTCCTTTTCTTCTTGAAGGTCCCATCTTTTAAGGTTCAAATCATTTGTGAATGGCTGAGTACCCTGGGTGATTGATGTAAAGAAAATGAAATCACCTTCTAGTGGAATGAAGAATGATTTTTATTTATATTGTGCAGATGTTAAAAGTAAGATACATCTGGGACCTAAAGAAGTTGAACACTTGGGGCATTGTTTCTTTTTGAAGTCACTTTAAAGAACAGCACTTCAGCTCTTGACCTAGAGGAGCTTTATCTTTTGAAATGCTTTTCTAGGGCCTTAGGCAAATTGTAGCTTAGCATACTTGTTTTTTGTTGTTCTGTCAAAAAAGGATGTGTTGGACTGAAGCCTTTTCAGAAAGAGTGTGGTGGGCTGAATTTATTCATCCTGTAGCTTGTGTGGTGTCAGCAGTTGCCCTTCTCATGGCTTGGGCTCACTGGAAGGCAACCAGAGGGCTGTAATGCAGAAACAGATGCACTTAACTGCCCATGAACACATGCAAATATTGATCTTTACTTTGCTGATTAATAGAACCAGTTAGTCTGCATTGTTGGGTCATTGTAATAAAAGTGTTTGTATACTCCCCTTTCCCCCCAAGTGTTCAAACACTTACACTTCTGTATTTGTAGTAAATATTAGCAAGTCCTGATTGTGCTCCTGGTCATTCTGTGCTGAAAGTCAGTGATGTTTGCAGTGAAATATGGAATCTGTTAATCCATGTTTGACCCTTTCCTCAGCTCTTACTGTGCCATGGCCTTGGCTGTTGGCCTTCACTGATGGTGGGGTGACCCAAAGGGCTGTCTTTGATTTTTGTTTTCCTCCCCTTACTTCTCAGATGGTTACTGATTTTGTATGTTAAACTTGGTGCTGTAGATCACGAGCAGAGGTGTTAGAATTAGGAACTCAGGGTGCATCACTCCTTATATAATCAGAGGAGCAATCAGTTTTTTATTTTCCACTGACTAGAGACTCCCATGACACAGCTGGATAGGATGAATCCAGCCCAACAGATTAATAGTTCTTCTAAAACACTAATTTCACATTTTTAAAATGAGTTTCTGAGCTTGTGGCAAATTGCCTCACCTTTCTTTTCTCAGGGTATGTGAAACTCTGTGCCACTGCATCTACCAGTCAATAAACTGAAGTGTTGTTTCTCTATAATGCAAACATTCAGTTAGAAAGATTAGAGGCTTTATGCAGGAAAGATTGAAGGCTGCCCTAATTTCTTGTAAAATTGCATTGGAGGGTTCTGGTGAAATGTTTCTCTAGGCTTGTGGGGTGTAGACCAAGAAGAATTACAAAAACCAGAAAAACAGCTAACCTTTCTGTAGAAAATTCCTATTTATTTAAAGATTCTGTTCCTCACTCCTTCAGTTTAGTGAAGAGGTTCTTGGCCTTTTCAATCATGGACTTTTCCAGGAAAATTCAGAGATATTTGTGTATCCTTGTAGAAAGCCCTGTTATGCCTGAGAGCACAGAACATGTGGCTGCTCACACCCTCCACCTCTGAAAAGTGCAGGTGGTGGCTCTGGGCTGAGTTTTCCTTGTCAGGACTCAGTTTATCCTGGGAAGGAGGGGATGGCTTGATTTAGGAGTGATCTCTCATAGGGAACTGAGATAAGCTGGAGTGAATCTTGCCATCTTTCCTTCTCTGGGTGTGTAGTAGTGATTTTGATGGCAGAAAAGGGATCCTCTGCCTGTGACAGGGTTGTTGCACTTTGTGCTCTGTCAAACTCCTGCTGTTTCATCACAGGCCAAATATTTAAAATCTGTTTTAATTTGCCTGAAATGGGATGGATTGATTGATTTATTTGGATAAAATGAATCCTATTTTTGTTATTAAGTACATTCCAAACACCCTGCTGTTTGGTTTGGGTTATTCCAGTGTCTCAGCTCAAGTGTGCAGCACTTTCTGTTTGCAACACCATGTGGAGCACTTGGTCCAGACCATGCTGGTGGTGCTTAGGATTCTACTGATAAATATGAAGTTTGTTTATAAATGCTATTGAACCCATTTTTCAGCCTGTATGAACAAGACTGCTGGGAGTGGATAGGGTGGGCTCATTTGTGCTTGTGTAAGCAGCAGCACAGAGTGTGTGGAGTGTGTTGAAGGCTCTTTCTCAGAGCAGGAGCACTGCTGGAGCCTTGTGATGTGCTGTCTGAGATGGGGCTTGAGTCCTTTTCTTCCTCTGCATCCCAGCACTGCAAGCAACATCTTGTTCCACAGACACTGCATGTGGCATCAACTTCACCATCTCTGTGATTTTAAAAGATTAAAAATGTATTGAGCTGAAGGAAATACCAGGTTTTCCACTATGCTTAACTGAGGATGTGGCTGTGTTTCCGAGATAAATAAGCTGTGGGCCAAACAATCTTTGACATGAAATTGATATTAATCTAGAATAAGACTACTATGTCCCTGAGCAGCACTAACCAGAAATATATACAGATTTTCAAAGCTAATGAAATGTGCAATTAAAGACATCTTAGAATCATAAGCTAGAGGTGTGGAGTGCTCAGTATGTTATACAGAGTTGGCCACTAACCAACTTCAATTAACTTTTAAATCAGCAATAAACCACTGAGAAAAGAGCAGTGAGGAACCAAACCAAAGCTGTAAATGCCTTTCTCAGATCTAGTGAGTTCTGGTGAGAAAACAGGTGACTAAATCAGTTATTTAAGGTTTTTACATCCTGTAAATAATTTCAAAGAATCTGGCCTTAAGAGGTTTGCACATTTGCAGGTGTTGCAGGTTTCAGTTGGGCTGCTCACCATTCCTGAAAGTCATGGCTTTGGTACTCAAAACTGGACACCAAATTATCCTCAAAATTAGAAGCTTTATTTGTAAAATTGAAAATGGAAACATTGAAATGGAGGAAGGTTATCAATGTGGATTTAGATGCTGGTAGGATACTCTGCTCAAAGGTAGCAGTAATGTAAAGCCATCCCACCAAGGGGGAATTTCTTCACATTTAGGTCTCTGAGAGCACACCTTCAAGGGACTTTGCTTCATCACTTTTAGTTACTTGTATGAATTGCTTGTCTAAGGTGGGAGAGTTGATGGGAAGGCATTGATATTCTTGTCTTTATTCATAATTTGTGAACGACTGAATTGCCTAGTGCATTGTACAGCAGAGAAGCATTTTCTCCTACTTTTGCAGGTGAAAGCTGTCCAGAGGCTAAATTACCAGTATCCTTTATTCTTAGAGCTGAAATTGTTCTCTTTAAATGTAAAAAACACACATCTGTAAATTTTCTTGTCTTTGCTTAATCCTATGCACTTTCTTTTTGATCTGTCTTGTAGGTTCTGGTATGAACTTGCTGGAGATTTGGGAAAAGACATGGTCCAAGTCCTGCCTTGATGCTTGTGCCCCTGGATTAGAGGAGAGACTTGGATACCCTGTGCCATCCCACTCAGTCCTGGTGTGTGCCTGGCCAGAGGGGTTGGAAACAGCAACTGGGGCTTTGCTGGGAGTTCTGCTGGTGGCACTTGGAGTGTATTTGTGTGTGCAATGCTGCTGGTTTAATATTTCCAGCTGTGTTGTGAAGGTTTTTTACAAAGCAAATATATCTTTGGAAACTGGCAGCTGCCATAGCTTTGCTCTCCTTAGATTCTTGCATGCCCTGGGTTGTGTGAGAGACTTTTTAATCCAATGATAAGAATTTTGGGGGGATGTCTCCCATGCCCCAGAGCACCTGGTCACTGCAGAGCTGTGCACAGGAATTTATTGCTGCAGAAACAGAACCCAGTCATTTGCATTTCTCAACAGAGATCTTGTTTTAAGCTGTTTGTATAGTTAATGAGGTAATCTTTGTGAATAATTTGGGATATTTAAAGCTCCTCAGCTCATGTAGCATAATGGTGAAATCAAATCAAGCCTCACATCTCCTGAGTAAATGAGTTTAGTCTTACTACCCAGCACAAAAACAGCTATTCTTTAACTGTGCACATGTGAGGCAGTGGAGATACCCATCACCTGAGCCCTCTCAATTCACTGCTGATCTGTAATGCAGAGGACATATAAAAAAATCCTTACAGATGTCCTTGTTTTTTTGTTTTTTTGTTTTTTTTATGGAAGTTTTCTTCTGTTTTTTTCTCTATGGCTGTAAAATGTGGCTTAAAAGAATACAGTTCTTGACCTCTAAAATAATAGAGGGTCATATTCCAGCATTTGATGCTGTGATGTATATTAATGTTGTGTTTCCTCTTATGTTTGCATTGAATTTTTAATTTCTAGGTATTAATATTCATGCATATGTGCAAAACAGATAGATGTGTTTGTTACTCAATGTGAATAACTGAAGAAAGACCCCAAGCTAAAATGCTGCTATTTACTAGCCTGTTTCCAGATCTAATCTGAGGGTATTCCTGTGAGGTTCTCAACAACCTCAATGAAAAAAGTGCATTAAATTTTTTAAAAATATTCATTTGTACCTTAACTGCTCAGAAATTATTCTTGTAGCTGCTCTAGGGTTTTTCAGTTCTATGTTACAAAACATTGTCATATATTGCACAATTGCATTCCATTTTTTGAGGTTTTTTCCCTCTCTTTCTTTCTTTTCTTAGGGGCCCATTTCCCCATATTACAGTCAACGTTATGGGTTTAGCCCAGACTGTAAAGTAGTGGCATTTACAGGAGACAATCCAGGTGAGATGATTAACTGTGCAAGATTCAGTGGATATGATTATGTATGTACTGAAATTCTAAATCTATCTTACTGGTGCTCAGATGCTGCCTGTAAAATGAAAGAATATTGTTTTTCAATTATCAAGCATTAGTTCCTCTTTCCAACACCCTTCCATCCCCAATTTTCTGAGACAGAGATATCTTGGGTAGGCTGTGTATGACAAATTAATTCTATTTTGCCAAGTAATCAGAGGTGAATTCATTTTCCTCTTGATAACTTCAGTTTTTTGTTTGCCTGCATTTGAGAAACTATCCCTACTATGAGCTGCTAACATTTTAGCTTAGAAAATATGAATTTTAAAAATGCTCCTGTATCTTTCCAAGCAAAAAGGTGGAGATGGACCTTGTTGCCTTTCTCTAAGAGTTAGAACTGTCCCTTTGTCAGACTGATAGATCTCAGTACAAGGAAAGGTGTTAATTTAGGGTCAGTTTTTTGAACCCTGGAGATTTTCAGTGTAGAGCAAATGTTTGTTTCTCAAGACTGTGGAAATAAAATATTTGCCATATTACAGTAGCTCATGAATGTTTGAATCAGGATAGAAGCTTCATCATGATATATTTTACATTCTTATTCTGGGAGTTGGATAAACTCTGTTTCCCAAAAGTCCAATTTTTTCTTCTAGAGACCCAAATTCAGTGCAATCCAGTAAATGTGATTAATCTGATGGAAGTGGGAATGTTCTTCCTTTAAAGTGTGTTGTTAATTAAGGGTCCACTGTATATAAAACCTGAATACATAAGCCATTAGAAAATTCATGCTGTTCTGTAGTGTTTTGTCTTGAGCATTTTGATTTCATTGAAAGTCACTCCCTCACCCAAAAGCTTTGCCCATCTTTTATGGCCCAAGGCCATCAGGAGCATATTTGCCATTGATATTGTACCTTGGGATGGTGTTTATAATGTCCTCTGATATCTCAGACAACAGGCTGTAATTGAGTCAAAGACTTACCTCTGTACCTGCTATTCTTTTTGCTTTCAGCATCACTGGCAGGGATGAGACTTCAAGAAGGAGACATTGCAGTAAGTCAAAACACTCTCCTGAAAACTGCCCGTGTCCTTGGGTGCTTGAAATACTTGAAATGTAAATAGCTGCAGGTTGCCAGTTAAATATACCTGCTAGTGTTGATTTGCTGCTTATTGGATTTATGTTTGTTCTATTTCTATCAATCTGCCTGAAAGATTTTAAGTAAACTCTTGTGACTATTTTTAACTGATACTCCTAAGTCTCCATCTAGTATGTATTTCACTGGCATGACAGCCTAAGTCAGAGCTAGCTTCAACACGAATCCAATTGACTTAATGTGTAATTTAAAAACAATTAGTGGTAGTAACAAATGGTTTTAATTTAATTTCTGTATTGCTTTCTATGCACATTGTGATAAGGCTTCAATTATTTTTTTCCCTCTCCAGATTAGCCTTGGCACAAGTGACACATTGTTCCTGTGGATCCAAGAGCCAACTCCTGCCTTAGAAGGTCATATCCTCTGCAATCCTGTTGATTCTCAAACATATATGGCACTTTTATGGTAATATCATTTATTTTTTTTTTACATTTGGGATCGATAACATATATTTTGCTCTCTGTTAGTGCTTTTTTATTTCTTTTGTGAAATGAAAATGAATAGAACATTCAGCATTCTCCATGGTATGTGACAATCTACTGCTGAAACATTTCCATCAACGTTATAGCATTCCTATTGTTTAATTTGAGGAACTGAAACTGCAGAGTTGTGGAGGATAAATTCTCATGGCAATAAAAGCTGAAATTATTTCAGTGTACAGATAGAGCCAGTTCACTGTGTATCTCAGGTAATACATTTAATGTACAGGAATAACAAATCTGCTGAGATAGAATGTGAACTGTGTGAAGCCTGGCCAGGCTGGGTGACTTCTGAGCATTATGGAGTAGGTGGAGGTTCCCTTTCCAGAGAGGAGCATAATCAGTGCTGTTCAAGGATGTGTTAGGGCTTGAGGAAAATACTGAGATCTCAAGAAACCCAGCTGAGATGTTCATCCTCATGGCAGCTTTTGGCTGCTGTGATTTGGGAGTTGTTTGGTCCCTTGCTAGACAAGTAGGTGGAAAGGTGGTCTGGAGCTGTTTGCTCTCACTGAACCATTGTATTCTGGATTAAAATTTCCAATCCAGGTCAAAGTGTTTTGGGAAATATTTGCAAGCAATATGCAGACAAATTGTGTTGAAATCCCCTGGATTGTAGATGCTTGGAACTCAAGAGCTTCAGCAAAGCTCAGGTCTGCCCTGGAGCTGCAGTGTTGAATCCCATTTGTACAGTATAGCTGACAGTGGGAACAGTGTTCATGGACTTCAAAAACATGGTGTTAATTGCAAGTTACTGAGTTCTGTTTTGTTATTTCCCAGCAGGTTCTGTTTTGTTTTGTGTGGTTTCTTGTTTGTTTGCTTTGTTTTTAATTTACATTTGAATTTTTCTTCTACCCAATGTTTTCTTTACTTTTGCTGTGTAAAAGAGCTGTATCAACAACCTGTTCATAATAGGAAAGCAGATACCAAGGCATTTTTCTGAATAAATGTTTCACTGCTGCTCTTTCACTGCAGCTTAGCATGTGGTGGCCTTGGCAGTGCTGAACTAATCCTTCCTGTTCCTCCTGTGTAGTCATTTCTGAGCTGACACTGCCCCTTTGGCATCAAGGCCTCTTTATTTCTAGAATATTAGAGTTAATAGGGGACTCTCAGTAGAAAAAGAATGCCTGAGCTACCAGACAGGATATTTGTATAGAAAACTCAAATAACTTCAGCTGGTGCTGCTGAGCCAGTTCAGTGATTTCCTTGCCCTCATTTTTGATATTTCTGTGCCTCTCCTGCTGAGTTGCTCTGATAACTCTGGGCTGGAGAGTGTTCAAGCTGCTTTCCCCTGGATATGAGTCCAGTGCTGCAGTATTTGGCAAGAGTGTGATATTCACAAAGGTGACAGCATGAAGTGTTTGAAGACCATAAAAGAGGAAGGGATGCATATTTTACTGCATGGTTTGTTTACTGGCTGTGGTGCTTTCCTTTGCCAGATCCTGGCACAGAGTTAAACCTCATCATAAGTCCTTTTGGACCCAAGCTTGTTCCATACATGTACCTTGCTCTAAAATCATAAATGCAATGCAGAGACACTCCTGCTGCTCCTTGCAGAGTCATTTCAGAGTGAGTGGTGGCAGGACACTTCTCTGAGGAGATGTCTCAGCTGTTCAGAGCTAGCCTGGGTTTGCCATGGCCTGCCAGCCTGGTCTGGCCTCTCTCTGGAGAGATGTACACCCCCATCTCCACTGTGCTCCCCAGAACCTCCTGTAAAAGCTGTTTGCTCTTATCTTGTTCTTCTCTATCTCATTCCATAATCAAGTCATTATATCTTTTAACTTGCCCAGCTTTATTCAGCTGATAAACTAAACAGCAACATCAAGTAAAGTAAAAAAATACTTTAAAAATCTAGAGCTAAATGTTTTGGAAAATGCCCAAGGTTGTGTTTGTGTGTTTCAGCTTTAAGAATGGCTCTCTGATGAGAGAGAGGATCAGAGATGACTGTGCTTCAGGCTCCTGGGAGGAATTCTCCAAAGCCTTATCATCAACTGCTGCTGGAAACAATGGAAACTTGGGTATGAATTTTAGTGGGGCTGGGACTTTGAGGGTTTGCTTAGACACACACTGCAGTAGGTGTTGTACCTGTTTTTTACTTGGGTCATCATAAAGGCCAAGAATTAAGTTAACTAGAGCAAGAAAAATTCCTGATGTGTACTTGGAAATGCTCTGTTGACAGCCTAAGTGTCATCACAGTGTTTTCCTTCCATATTCACTGACCAAGAAAATCGTATTTATGGATCTCCTTTGGCTATTGGAAAGGTGTTAGTAATATCTTAGCTGTAGAATGTTAAAAATTAGTAATTTCTGAAGGAATTGTTCATTAAAGTTTATTTCTTTTTCTGAAGACTCAAACCAAGTGAATTAAGTAGCTCTATATTATTTCTTCCTCAGTCATTACTCTAGAATCTTGTTCATGCATGTGTACAAAGCAATGATGTCAAGGGATGCCCAGATTTCCTGTGTTTTCCCCAATCTGTCACAGAATCATTTCATCCCTGTTTTTCCCCCATGCTATGGTTAGTGAATGAAATGTAACAAAATTATGATGATGGAAATATTTAAAACTATTAAACCCATGGATTTGATGTGTTACATTATTTTCTTTCCCACAGTTTAACATTTTTGTGAGTCTAATATGTAGCTCTGAAATAAGCTGTTGAAAAGTGAGCACATGTCTAATCAAGATTAAAATGGACCAGTTGCAGAGCAGGGTTTGAAATCATCACCATCATCTCAGGTGTGAGTTGATAATGGGTAAAATTAATGTAAAAATTATAGGCAGCAAAATTTTTAAATGTAGATATTTAAGCTATAGAAGACTTAATTCCTTAGCAAAGTGAATTTAAGATAGAGCCTCTTGACACTGTGAGATTAGATTTTTCATTTTTAGAAGCTCTGTTATGTTGTCTGTCAAATCCAGTCTCTGTGGGGTATTAAAATCACTGGGAATCTCTTTTCACTACAAGACAAATCAATTCTAGTGTTTCTGAAAATGGGAAGAAATTATTCTAAAACCCCAAAGTCAGCCAGTTTAGACAATATTAAAAAAATTGGAAGTTGATGGAAAATATTGTTACTGAACCAGGACAGTGCCTTAAAGTTTTAAAGTTTGTGTTATAGTATATTCACTTGAATATCTCACTCCTCTATAAAATGGGTGTTTCATGGAAGTCATTCTCAATAATCTATATACTAGAATTACCTCTGTGTATATCTGTAAAAATGCAGTAATCTCCATAATTTGAGTGCCTGGGGGAAGCAAAGCACAGGCATAGCTGGTTAAACATCTCCTCTTTTATTCCTTGCTCCCTGTTGTGTGAGGAGGTGCCTCTGCAGAGGTTTGGAGGTCAGAGTTGGAATTTTGGGATGTGCTTCCCCTGACAGGGCCTGCAGATCTGTGACACACAGAGTTGCTTTCTGCCAACTTTGCAGAATGTTGAACCAGCAAGGTTATGTGTGCTTAAGCACTCTGTTATTTTATTTTATTTTATTTTATTTTATTTTATTTTATTTTATTTTATTTTATTTTATTTTATTTTATTTTATTTTATTTTATTTTATTTTATTTTATTTTATTTTATTTTATTTTATTTTATTTTATTTTATTTTCCCACTAATCACAGGTCTGTTAGGGCAGCACAGTTTTGTTCCAAGGTTAAAACCTCAGAAACTCTCCACAGTTTCTTAGGTATTCTGTTCAGTTTTTCTGTCCTCATTTTTTTTTCTGGTCTCCTTTCCTGAGTATCTTTTCTACCAGTCCAAAGAAATCTTTGTCTAGCTGTCTGCAAAGCATTACAGCATTTCCTCAGATCTCATCAAAACTATTCAGAGACCAGCTCTGCCTCGTGACTTAAAATATCTGATATTCTCTAATAAGCTCACAAAATCTAATCCAGGGTATGAAATGTTCCAATATTCCTGTACTCTTCTTACCAACTTGCCATTTTTTGTGTGTTTTTCTTCTTTCACACTTGCATATGAACTACTCAAACTATTTCTAGTATGTGTTATGTATTATCTGTGTTACTTGCAAATATGTGTGTTGTTGTGGCTGTATCCTCTTTTGTAGGCTTGGTGTTTACTACATTGTTTGGCATATTTAAGATCCACATTTTGTAAACAGAGAATCATAGAATTATAGAACATCCTGAGTTGGAAGGGACCCACTGGGATCATTAAAGTCCAACTCCTGGCTCTGCACAGGAGAGCCCCAAGAATCCCACCACATGGCTCAGAACATTAAGAAGTTGATGTGTGGACTGAAATTAGTAAAGAAACAGGCTGTGTGGTGACTCTTATGTCCAAATACATGATAAATATCTATTATCATTTTAGCTTTTTATCATTTTATCATAAGATTCCAGATTTGGTCCTGGGAGCAAAGGTGATGACCATCTTCTAATGTTCCTTGATGCAGGTTTCTATTTTGATGTGATGGAAATTACTCCTGAAGCAGTTGGGATTCACAGATTCAACAGAGACAACCAAAAGGTAGTAATAATCTGATTAATGTCTCAAACTTTGTATGAGTGTTGTCAAGGCTTCAAATCTTCGCCATTATATATATATATATATTTTTTTTTTCCTGTCTGAAATATTTGCTTTCCAGTTTCATTTATTGGTGCAAGTCCCTGGGATGATTTTTGTAAGGAAGTATTTGGTCTGTAGCTTGAGAGCATCTACAGACCAGTGTCTGAACTAGAACTTATATGGTATTTTTTTAATGATATACTTTCTTTATTGGAAAATGTGGATTTACTGAAGCCAACACTATCTTTGAGACAGAATTAACTTTAAGCTTACTGAGAACTTACTACATGTGCATGACTTAGTCCCTGTTTTTAAAGTTTTAGACACATAGATAAGGGTGTGTTGAAACTTTGGGCTGTAATATTTTGTCTATATACGTGTGAGCTAAAGATCTCATTGTGCTGTCCTGCATCACTTGGAGGAACATACAAGCCACAGAGTGGTGTGTAAGTAAGCACAGGCTCAAGCCCAAGTGGAATGCAATAGAAATGGAGTTATGGGAAGTTCTTTGCATCTGTTTTTTTGTTTTTTTTTTTTTGAGGAATGGGTGCTGTTTAAGTGCCTGGCTTTCTGGGTGGTGCTGGAGCTCAGGAGATGTCTTTGATCAATCAAGACTCCCAGTCAATTAGACCTCACATAGGTGAACAGAGATTGATGCTATCTGGTGTTTGCAGTGCAACTCTACTCTCTTAAGTGTTGGCTGCTAAATGAATGCTTAATCACTTCTAGCTGTTAACACAGATGTAGGCACTTAGTGCAGTGCATGGAGAAACTCAACTTCATGGGAAGGATTCCCTCTATTTTTTTGCAGTTTAATGTTCTCCTGCTTCTGTTGCCTGTCTCATCAATGAAAGGACAGAAAAATTTTATAGATAGAAACTAAATAAATTAATGAAAAGATTACATGGTTTCACTTTTGGGCGGACAGAAACAGATTTAAACTTCTGTGACATTGCTTAATTCATCTGAATTTTATATAATTGCTTTAATTTTATATTTTTGAGGTATTGATGCCGAAACAGCTCTTGGTGATGGGAAATACTTTGGGAAAAGTTTGCAACTTGCCCTAAACTTCTTTCCATTGTGCATCAACTTCAAGTTTGATGTGTTTTCCAACAGCATTGAGGATATGGGTTGTGTTCTCTGTCACGAGCCTTTGGGTCCATCTTGTGTGTGTGAGTGAAAAGCTGAGCCTAGGTCAGAGCAGACCTCAGGGTGAAGGCAAAGATAATCAGCTATAAACCTGCCTTTGCTTTTAAGCACTCTGCAGCTTGGCATTGTGTGCTGTGTGTTAATTCATTCCCTCTTTGGTACAGGTTTCAGGATTTCCAAAGGAAGTTGAAATCCGAGCATTGGTTGAAGGGCAGTTCATGGCCAAGAGGATTCATGCTGAAAAGCTGGGATATAAAGTCTGTAAGTATGAGAACCAATGGCACTAGAGGCAGTAATGTCAGTGCTGTGATCCCTGTCCTGCCTGATGGATACAGAAACTGGTTTGAATTCTGAATTTGAGTATTGATGGTGTTGGGTGCATGTTTTTGCAGATGTTAACATTAGAAGGACCAAGGAGGTTTAACTTTAAGAAGACTTCTTTTTCAAGTGTTCTTGCTGTTTCGCTGTTTCTGAGCTGCACTGTCCATTTTAAAATAAGAGTTTGGCCTTTGATAGCTTAAGTGAAAAGACCAACCTTCTGCCTGAAGCACAAGACTGTAACTCAGAAAATCTGAAATCCATGTTCAGTTCTTGGGTCTGCCATAAGCTTATCACATACCTCTTTATTTCATATTTCTGTTAATAGGGCAAAAGCCCTTTCTCTGTCTTGTGATTTAGGAAGCCAGAGATCTTCCTAGAATTTATGATATGAGTAGGTTTTAGCACACTAGAACAGCAAAACCAGCTTTTATTTTACCTAGAGAAGTGGGTTCAGATCACTACTAGGTGTATAATTCTACAAAAATAATAAAGGCAAGCCTGTAAGATTTTTATTGATGTTTTCTGTCAGTGTATCAGCCAGTGGTATCTTAATACTGAATTAACTCATCTGGAGGATTTTTAATAAATATTTTATTTTTAAAAAATCGTATTATTTTTATTTACATCCTTACCTTCTCCTTCACAAGTCATTGCTTGATTCTTACCCAAGGCTTTTATCAATAATCATAAAGAAAGACTATTTGTGTTGTTTATTTTTAAGAGAGAACTCCAGGAACTGAAAGTTGAGCAAATGCAGAGATTCTGGAACAAATCACAAGGCATGACAGCACCACCTCATAAATTTATGCTGTAAAGGTTTTTGTGTTATATATTTTCTTATATAGTTGAAACTGTATTTATTTGTGGAGGTTATTTATGGAGACAGGCAGAGTTTCAAATAGACTGTTTAAAATACCTGTTTATCCTTCATTCCTAGATTCTGCTGCCCCAAAATCTTGGCTTATATGGCCTATAAAGCTCATGGCTGAGAACACTTCTGCACTCTGTAAATGTCAGGGGTTAGACAAGCACCAGAGTGTGAGAAGAACTATTTGAGGTATCACACAATCCTGACACAGGAACAAATGGGGATAAATTATCTGCAAGTAGACTTAGGCTGAGTAGGACAGCCAAAAATCCAAATAGTTTTAGGATATGGCTTAATAAGTTTTAAGGATTCTTCATTAGTACTTTTTTAAATGCTGTAGATGCCTACAATGAAAAGGAGACAGGTGGGATTGGATTATATTCCTAAGGATTCCTTGGAATATTATATACTTTTGTTTTGCTACATCCCTGGGGCCTTTTAGCTATTTGGTAACTTAACAGATGAGTTGCTTTAAAAAAGAACTGTACATAGAGTAGGCTGTGTGCATCTCCCACTTCTCCTCAGTGGTATTATTTAAATGTCATACTCTGTTGTTTGTGTAGTGATGGCAGGCTCACATCTGCATTTGTTGTGTGGCAGCTCTGAAAACAGGGTGTGTTCTCAATGTGTTTCAGGGCACAAATGAGCATTGTGGGAATTACTCCAGCATTGCCAGACTTTCTCTTGTTTAATAGCTGCTGTTTCTCAGGCTGCTTTTATCCCCCCCTCCTTTTAATGTGATTTAAAAGCTTATTTATTTTTTGGATTAAATATGCAGTCAGGACCCTTGTGTTTATTCAATTCCTTTCAGGCCTTGCCTACATGGGGGATTTACTTTGATATTTCCAGGAATCAAGCTGTTTTACATTCAGAAATATAATCACAGCAGGGTAAATCTTGGCTTTTTTTTTTTTTTTTTTTTTTTTTTTTTTTTTTTTGGTTGCTGTTATTTGTACCAATGGAAGAATATAGTAAGAAGTGCTTAAAAGATCTGGAAGGTTCTATGATGACACTTATTAAATCCATGTGTAAGAGAAATGTGTGTGACATGGTCAGTCACAACAAATGCCTTGCTGGGGTGCCCTGAGGTTTGTGTGGTGCTGTCACAGTGGTGCATATGAGTCAGAAACCTGGCTAAGAATTTCCCTAGCTCTGGAACCAAGGTGCTGGAAATGATTTTGGCAGCTGTGAACCTGCCTCTCTGTTCTTGGGCCAAATGCAGTTTGGATGGCTGTAATCAGAAAAGCAACAGCGTACGTGAGAGAGAATTCTGTTAAAATAAACAAATAAAAACCTGCCATATAGAGTGCTTGGTTATGCACTGTGAACATAACAAACATTAGATAATCCCTCAGAATTAGCTTCCAGTTAATGAATATATTATCTTGCAAGGGGCAGTATTTTGAATCCTCAGACTAGCTGGTGCTGTGGGAAAGAGTGTGATGATGCTGCAAGAGCTTTTTATTTGATCCCAGCTGAATGTGTCCAGCACATTATAGATCTGATATAAATTACAAAAAAATAGTTTAAAATGCCCCTTAAAACAAGTCCTCAGGTGCTGTTTGTGTTGCCTGTGACAGGAGCTCAGATTTCAGTGCAGCCTTGGTGCCAGTAGAGGGCAGGGGATTCTCTCTCATGAATTTTGTCTCTGAGGCTGGGACGTGTCAGCCTTGCTCTGAAAATGGCACACAGTCACCAGATGATCCTTAGGAGAAAGGTTAACCCCTATATTAATTGTGATTTAAGGGCTTTCAAAGTGTGTGTCACTCTGTTCTAATTGCTCTAATCTTTCTCAATCAGGTTTCAGAGGAAATCATTCAGTAACACCCTGTATCCTGTTTTGCTTATGTGCTTAAGGGGTGGACTGAGTGTTGAATCCAGAAACAAACAAGTGAAGTTTGGTCTCTCCCTGTTGTTTACATCCTCCCATTCAGAGATTTATGAAGATAAGGTGAAGGTTTTCTGTTCTGCCTTTATTTTCCTGAATTTTGATTGTATCATAAACACCTATTTTTTCACTTCCTTTTACTGCTTGCAGCCATCCCCCTTGGAAAGCCAAGCTCACAACTGGAGTTCAGAGGCTGGACTTGGAGCCATTCTTGCTGCATGGTTAGGGGCTTTCTAAGTCAAAACCATGGTAACTTTGTGGAGAAAGGACAGTGTCTGCAGCTCAGTGACACAGGTGATGACAGCAGTAAAGCTGTCAGTGCTACAGACTCATCTGTTAGTAACACACTTCAATAATCTTGATGATCACTTCAGAGTTGCTTCTCCTCCTGACCAAGCAATCCTAAAGTTCATCCTAAATTTGACACTGATTGGAGAATGTCCTTGCTTCAACCTAGTGAAGTTGTCCTGGTGAAGACACAAAAAACTGATTAATTTTGGGAACAAAATCTACCCCCCACCTTAGTTATAGGTGAAGTCAGTATGCCATGATCTATGTTACATATGCTGAAGGAAAATAGCACACAAGTAGGGGTTCTGTGTTGGTCACACATGTAGTCAATAGATATTTAAATTACATTCTGCTCTAGATGCAGGAACCTTCATGTCAATGGTAATCTGAGCCCTGAGTCAATACATGTTGGGTCAGGTATGTCAAGTAACCTTTTGTGGGACTGCAGCAGCAATTGGTAAATCCTGCCATGTAGGAAGGCTGATTATCTGGGGTGGGCTCTGTGTTGAGGCTGGGCTGTGTTTGGACAGGGCTTTCTGTCTTCTTGTTTTTGTGCCTACCAGTGAGTTCATTGTGCTCCAATTGCCCAGTGTGCTGTTCTGTCACCTTTATACCTTCAGGAATCTGATTCTGCCACCTAACTGTCATCAGAAGGGGCTGACAGCAGGTGGATAGGAGGTGCCACATTTTACAAGTGCAGGCTTTGTCCATAAAATCCAGTGTCTGTGACTATTGTGTAATTTATAGCTTCTTACATACATAAATCCATCACTCACAAATAATGTTGGTGCCTTGAATTCTTGGGACTGTATTGGTGCTTAAGTGCTACCTGGGGTGACACTGACATGCCTGGGGCTTTGCACTGCTCTAAGAATGAGCTGATTTTTTTCAGTGGGGTGCATTCTTGGAAAAAAATAGTCCTGCAGTGCTAAGCAGAAAAGAGGAATGTCAGAGCATGCTGGGCCTGATTTCTCAATGATTAGAGGGGGAACTTACATTTCTGAAGAACTCTTCTTAAGATTAAATGGGGGCAAACTCCAAGGTGACAAAATTTCTTTTTCTTCAGATGGTGTTTTCTTCTGATGCTCTTCTCAGCAGGCAGTAGCAGTAACATGTGGCCTTTTGTCTGCAGTGAAGACAGTCTGATGGAGTCAGGGATGCTCAGAAAAGAGACCTCTGATATCACCACATCCAACATTTGACCTAGCACCACCATGCCAAGACATGCCATGCAATGCCACACCCATGTGTTTTTTGAACACTTCCAGGGGTAGTGACTCCACCACCTGCCTGGGGAGTTTGTTCCAAGCTATCAGTTAGTCCAACATGGAGCAGTTGTGTTTCATTGCTCCTGTTGTCACGTGGAGGCACAGAAACCCCAAGGTGAGATGTGAGGCTGCTATTCCACAACAAAGTGCTGGGTTCATTGGAGGATGGAGTGGCTTCCCTGCTGAGCAGGGCTGGATGCCACTGCTCCTCAGGATGCTCCAGGGATGCCTTTGTGTCTGGCTGTGAGAGATTTCCCTGCTGGTGGTTGTCCTTGACTGTCTGGCATTTGTAACTCTGCTCTCCAAAACTCTTGTGAATTATTGGGAACGTGGGGATACTTGTTCTGTCAGCCTTTGCCTGCACTGCTGAGTGTGTGTTTACTCCAGTTGTAGCAGTGTTTTGGCTGAAATAAGGAACACTGGGACTGAGGCCATTTTGTAGTTGCATACAGATTAAATTGATGTTGATGCCCTGCGGGATTTAAATTTCTTAGAGAAATCAATACTAAAATGTTGTGTTGGCTTTGTGCTTTGTCTCTTGCTGTTTGCTGCTGAGAGTGCTGATGGTGTTTCAGCAGCATGAGGGTGCTGGCTTTGTTAGGGGCCTTTTGCTTCAGCAAGCCAGTTTAAAAATTATTAGAGGATGGTGACAGGTTGAAGTTTTCTTTTTGAAACAATAGTGAATAGCAATAACAGCCAGACTGAAACATGTGGAACAGAGATGGGGCAGAGTTGCTGCTTGGCATGCAGTACAAACAGACCTCACAAATGCCTTGCCAGTGCATCTTAAACCTTTATTTTTGAGAAAGGAGTGTTGGCACAAGAAGTACTTTGAAATTCATCAGAGGCAGGATCTTTCTCCCAGATGAGCCAGTCATTCTGCTGCAGAGGATATTTGTATTTTCTGATGAAACTTCTGGCTGATAAGAGTGCCAGTGTGAGATGGGCAATAGCTTGCCAAAAACTTGACTCTATCCCCTTTTATTTTTCACAGAGCATCAGACTTTTATCACGTAGCTGAGCCTTCAAGGCACGATCAAGCAAGGCTTGGTTTTAAGCCAGTGATCTGGAAAGGTTGGTTAGCTCATTACCAATTCCCTGACCAAGTATTTCACAAAAAATGGCTTTTTATTATTACTTGGCTCAGGAGAGTAAAGTATTAGTTTAACTAATTTTTTAAGGGGTTAGATAAAATGTCTCTGAAGGAAATGACCTCATGTGCTATAAGGAAGCTGCTTACGTGCTCTAGAATTTTTCATGCAGTGGCTATTGTCTTGCTTTTATTTTGCTTTATTGTTGTCATACATATACAGGAAACACAATGAAGACAGAAAATCTGAAGAGTTAATAAAAAGATTGGAAAGGGTACCATCTGTCTTTCTTTCCTGACACAATGATAAAATGTTGTCATTGTTTGAACAATTGCTTTTAATGTTTGGTCAGCAAAAGACCAAGTATGTAAATGGTTCAATTCCTGTGCCCTGATGTTAGGAAAGATTGTTTATGGCTCTGTCAGTGGATGTACTGTTCAGGCAGTACTCAGAAAAATAGTCCAGCTGTCAGTTTGCTGGGTTTGGTAGAGTTTTGTGGAGCTCTGGAAGCTGGGGACCTGGAGATCACCTGGGTTATCTACTAAATCTCCTTTTATTGCTTGTTTTTTGAGACTGATCTGCAGTTTTAAATCCAATTAGATTAGCAAGGGAATGACATGACTGCAGTCTATAAGTACCTTCTTGGGGAATGGAAACTTGATAGTATAGGACTCTTGAGCCTTACAGACAGAAACATTATGGTTCAATAACTGGAAGCTGAAAGCAGGCAAACCTCAAATGACAAGGAAGGTGCAGATTTTTAACAGAAACTGAAATCAACCTGCAGCAATTGACAGTGAATTCTTTAGCACTGGCAGTTTTCAGAACAAGGTGTTTTTTCTTCCCCTCCCTAAAACTAGGTGCTCTGGTCTAAAGAGATCATTTATGTTACAGAAGAGTGAGTTTAAAAGAGGAGAGTTGTCCATTCCCTCTTGCACACGTGGGACTCTATAAGAAATGCCATGGCTAGGAAGTTCATCTGATTCACAGCTACATAACATTCTGTGTTGTAATCATTTATTCCCATAACAGCTCCTGGTATCACTGTAAATGAAGCCCTGTTTTCACAATCATTCTGCTTGCAAAATACTGAATTTACTTTAGTTGACACTTAGTGAAATGCTACATTTTTATTACTTTAAAATATTTTTCTTGGTTTGTTCTTCTGTTTTCATTTTTGTTGTTCAAATGTGACAGTCCTGTTAGTGAACTCTAATCAGTTTTCCCAAGGCTTCTCTAGTCCTTCCAATGTTTTTCCTTTCTTTTTTTTTTTTTTTTTTTTTTTTTCTGGCTTAAGGTTATTCAGCTTCTTTTACACATCTCAGGTTGTGCATCACTCCTGAGCACTGAGTGTCTCAATGCTTTCAGCTGCATCAACCCACACTTGAGTTTTTAAGTGTTAACAGGGATCCCTCCTAGACAAGTCATCCTTTCCCTGCCTTCTCTATTTGCCTGCACTACAGTGATTTTTAGCTATGATTGTTTGCTGCATGAAATTAGGCAAGGCAATTTTCCCTTACTTAAAAAGACATTATTGCCTAAATGTTAAAAACAATTTTGGATATCTAAAGCTTTATTTCCATCCAAGACTTCGATTTCCAGAAGACAGCTACTCAGTGCTTACCCAAATTATTTCAAGGAAAAAAAAAAATAGCCAACCACCTCCCACATTCCTTGTTTAAGTAAGACCCAAGTAAAGTTCACACAGTTGTGGACAAGAGTTATTTTGCTTTCTACTTGCATAACTTCAATTCTTGTCAGACATAAGAAATTAATTAGGGAAACCTTTTTTTTTCTTATTTTTGGCCTGTGGTTTTCAAGAACACACATGAAGGGTTTTCTTTAAACTGTAATGTTATTTAATCTGTTTGTAGTGTATCTAACTAGCACTAGCACAGGTGTGTGTGGGGCATGTAAAATGACAGGTCTCAGCCCCCAAGCTTTCACAACCTCAGTTTAGTCCAAGTGTAAAAGGTGGCACAAGGTGGAAAGTGACAAAAAACAACCTTCAAGTGCAGTGTGTACTTCTCCAGGGGTAAAAACAAAACAAAAACTTCTGCACTTGGAGGCTGGAATTCAGGGTCAGTGATAGGACTGACTCAAGGAGGAAAATTGGGTGTGTGGAAGAGTGAGATTGGACCATCCACAGAATTAGGGCCCTTGATGACATGGTGGGGGACATGAAATTCCTGATCCCAACTTCTGGATATAATTTTCTCTTTGATGTTCAAAAGGCTGGACTTGACAGTGTCTTGCAGTGACCTCCAGCTCGTCAGTGTTATAACTTTCCTAGCTGGAAAATCCAAAGAATGGATAAAAGGACACAAAGAAAGTTTGCTTGAATCTGAAATTGTCTCTTTCTGACTGCAGTTAGAGTGATTGTACAGCATCAGACAAAGTAAAACTAAACTCAGGAGTACCTGCTGAGCACTGTACATCAATTACTACTCAAGTAGAAAGTGAGTTTAAAAACAGCCACTTCTCTACCACTTCTGCTGGTTTTAAAGTATTTGTGTTCCATTTGACAATATCTGAAGATTAATAAGAAATGTCAAGAAATCTCTGAAAGCTGGAAATTTGAAATTAAAAATAGAAGTATGTATATACATACAAGCAAAGGGTGGATTTGTGATGGTTTTATTTTTCATAGTGTCTCAAAGTGAATTAGTTCTTTAGAGGATACTTCTAATGCAGATAACTGCCCTTACCAGGATTTATCTGAAATGTTCCTAAAGTGTGCCTTAGCACTTAATGTTTCACCTCTAGTTGTGCCTATTTCCGTGGATTCTTCTGCAATGCATATTTATTAGACATTTTCAGAAGTTCTATGGATGAAAGTTCAATTACCTCCTGGTTGTAGAAATCAGCTGCATCTTTCTCAAATATAAATCTTTTCTATTTCCACTTTTGCAGTAACACAAATGAACTGACTTGTAAACACCTTCAGGTTCTGAAGTTGGTAGCCAAAGTTCCAGTGTGCTTGTCTATCTTGCCAAGGTGCTCCATCATTCAGCAGCTTCCCTCAGGGATTTCTTGTGTTTTATTTTAATCAGTTTAGTATCACTTTTGCTGCATTTCAAATAAGGGTTTTGTTGGTAGGGGGCTTTGTATCCTGGAGGTATCCAGGTCCAGGTTCTCCTCAGTGCATCCCTGGCCTCTTTCTTTGTGTTTTGGGTCACTCAGCTCATCTTCCCTCTCCATTGCCAATATGTTAATGAGCAGGATAGATGCCAGAATTTATCTGCATATAGCCATTTTCTTGGTGGCCAGCTTAAAACACACAGAAATGTGTATTTTATCCTGTGTGGCAGAAGCCTTGTGAGTAGCACTGGAATGAAAGTGGTCACAGTGCCAGAGGGATTTTGAAGAATATTTTCAAAAACATCCATTCTCTTCACTTAAGGTGCTCTTGATATTTTCTTTTTTTTCCCCCTGTGTTTATTCTGGTCAAAAATGAACTTTCTGTTATTTTGAAGTAGCTCTAATTATAATGGCAATACAAATGTAGAAGTGAAGAGCTGCTTGACTAATCTCTTCAAATTAAGTGCACTTCTAGTTAAATGACTTAAGGTTACCTGTGAATGAACAGCTTTGCTGCAGAGAAAGTGATACAAAGCTCATATTGGGCACTTAATTTTGTGAACACAAAGGCCTGGTACCCACTGAAATGAAAGTGAACATCTGAAACCATTGTTTTTAAGTATGGCGCATTAGAATAAGAAATTGCTGGCGTATCTATTTGAAAATGTGGAACTCTGTTTATAAGTAAACTGCAAGTAATATCTCCTTTAATAATCATGTGCATCTGATGCTTTGGAGCAATGCCACAAAAATATGAAAAAAGTGATCTAATGGATGATGTGTACCTAAGAGCTTCACATAAAAGGCTCAAAGAGCAATTACCTAAGTTGAATGCAGTGTTTTAAAAACAGCTTCATCCATTTTCCTGCCCTTTTTTGTGCTTTTGCTCTAAATAACTCTAATGTATATTAATTAATTGCTTGAAATAATACCAATAAATCTAACAAGGTTTGTCTAAAGCTTCACTGCACAGAGGAAACTTCATGTTTGTTTCAGTGATGAGAGAAAAAAATCATTTACTGAAAATATTAAGAAAGCTAATATTAATTTAGATGGAACTTAATGAAATCTTTAATGGCTTTTTAAAATTATTTTCCTTACATTGTAATTTGAATTAAATCATTACTATTGTTAAATTAGTTAAACACTAAATTAAGAAATGCAAATGAAGTGAGCCCAAAATCCAATGTGGTTATTGTTTTTATTGATATATGTAGGCTAGTGGTGCGGAGCAAATTCCAATTATATCTGATCTGTTATTTGCAGTACAAGTTCCTGACTCTTCATTAAGTGTAATACATTAGATTAAATGCTTTGTTCAATAAGAGCTTGGAAAATACCAGTATTACAATAAACCTCTAGCTGCTCTTGCCTCTTTGTTTGGGCTGTTAGCACTGTGTATAATGCAAGCTTCAAGGATTAAAGTTGGAAAATGCTGCCCAGCTGTGATCATCAGAGGAAGATAAATTCAGGTAGAACAGTCACAGGAGGCCCAGGAGTGAGGGAGACTTGCTGAAGGCAACTCCATTACATACATGAGTTCACCTGAATAAATGTTCAGTGGCTTCTGTTTTGCTAACTTTAGATACTGGTAGCTGGCGAGGAAAATGCTTGTTTCACATGATATATCTCTCTCTATGATTAAAACATCCAAAATAAATGAAGCGTGCCTCCACGTATCAGGACTGGATTGATCCAAGTTGTTCTTTATCCTTGGGTTTGTATTTTATAGTTTTTGTGTTTATAAAACACTAACTGGAATCAGTAGAAATCCAGGGAGGAAAGAGGAAAATGTGTGTGCCATTTTGGGATTGCCTGCTCTGTGCCCAGCCAAGCTACTCTCCTGTGTAAGAGCTCATTTTTCATTTTTAAACTGTTGTTTTCCTCAGGAGCTGTTCAGGAAGGTGCAGTGGAGCACAACAGCTGCCAAACCTCCCTGTGGCTGCCCTGTGACAGTCCCATGCAGAAAGAGGACACCAGAACCAGGGGTAGGTCTGGCTGCATGGCTGGGCAAGCCAGGCACACAGCCAGGCTGGGACCAACATTCCTGGGCTGTGCCAGACTGGTGCCTGTGCCTCTGCTTCCATCCTGGTGCTGCATGGCTCTGGATCAGCTCTGGGGCTTCTCAGTGTTTGAGCTGCTAGAGCAATCATTATTACACACTGTGCAAGAACTTGCCTGTCTTGTTGAGCCTCCATGCAGAAGTGTTCTAAGCTTGTCAGTATAGTGATAAAAAGTACTTTCAGCTCAGGGTGCTCCTCAATTCAATTTTTTCTGGTGGTATCAAGGTGTGTGCCCAGCCCAAGTGGAGGAGCTGCCTCTACTCTGGCTGCTCTGCATTGACAGCAGGGTGTAGAGACAAAAACATGAGACCTCATCCCTGTTTTTCAGCCTTCTGGAAAGCACTGTTGCATTTGGGAATCCATGCAGGCAGGATGCTGGCAGAGCAGTGGTGACAGCTGATGTTTGCAGCAGTTGCTCTGGTTTCACTGCACATAGATCTCTTATTTTATTTTTTTTTTTCCCTCCCAGTGTATGATATGAGGTAAGCAGTGCAAGTAGCTCCATAATCATGAGAGTACAACTGATTGAGCTTCAGTCTGTGGTTAACCTTTTCCTGGCAGAATAACTGTTGGAATTTATGTGGTAGAGGCTTGTGAGGTGGCTGCTGCTCTATTTTAGCCTAATGTGGTGGGCATGGCTAGTGGAACCTTGTTGGCTTTGGGAAGTGGGGCTCCAATGCTGGCATTTAGTTGTTTGCAATGCTCATGTCTACACCAGGAGCATGTGGCAGAGTAGGACAAGGCATTGAGCACTGAGCATGTTTTGTGAGCTCAAACCTTCCTCCCAGTTACCAGAGAAATTTTTGCCCATTGTACTTCAAGTACTGGAACCCAATCCTTTTCCCATACTCTTTGCCTTCCTCCTCTTGTTTCAGTTTCTTGGAATTCTGAATCATCCTGCATCCAGAGCCAGTCAAAATGGTTCTGTGAAGACACTGAAAGACAGCATAATGTTTTATTACTGGAAAGAATTAAAAATCCCCTGTTTTCTGCATCATGGTGAGGACCCTGAGGATATTTTCCTTATTGCTTTGTTTCATGTATTTGAATGCTCAATAACTCCTACCATACAATTAGCAAAATGCTTCCCTTTCTTGGGGAAAAAACTCCAATGCTCCTCATTGTACAAATCCTTGGAGTGTGGCTTCAGGATGAGCCTCTGAAATGCTTTTTTCTGTCAGTGTAGTCTATTCATCCCACTCCATTCCCATGATCATCCCTGATCTGTGCTGGGAATAGAAATGAGACATTCTGGCTGAAAAGCCTCAGGATTCTATGCTGGTTTTGTTGCTGAGGGTGGTGGCACCAAGTGAGGGTCTCCTCACAGTGATGGTGTGTAGAGAGAAGTTTCTGGGTTGGAGACAGAGATCTTTACCTTCCAGGAGATATCTTGTGGTTTTTGAGGCTGACACTGCTTGGCCTATTCTTCTTGAAGATATTTTGAATACACTTTTACATAGATGTCTTCAGCTACTTCTTCCAGGCTTTGGGGTCTTTTGCCACACAGCTGTGAGAGGATAACTAGACTTCCAGAATGATCCTCTGGCCTTCTAAGACCATGTTGCAATGGCATCATCGTGTACTTGAGCTGAATTGGATGGTGTGGCACCAGCAACCTGCAAAGGAGGAGGATCTCAGCCCCCAGGCAGAGCAATCAGTGGTTATTTTCAATGCATACTGTTAAATGGGAATCAGTTATGGAGAAGCCCTGGAAGCACTGGCAGAGACCAGCCTGGTTGGTGTTGACCTTTAAGTTCTGACCATGCTGCACAACAGGAGCTGGTGCTGCCTCCTCCTGCAAAGCAGCATCAATGAAAGCACTGGGTTATGAATAGTGCAGCTGCTATGAATAGTGAGGATAAATAGTGCTGGATTAGAATATAAATCTTAATCAGGATTAAGCCTCAGCAAATATGTATCTATGAAGCAGAACGTGCTGTATGAATAGGAACAAGGTAGATAATCAGATTCTGTAAGTTCAGAGACAGCTCTGCTTCAGTCTGTAGATGGCTGTGCCCTTTTACACTCCAAGGAGCATCCTTCTTGCACTGGATGGGAGGATTTTCTTTGAAATCAAATCTCTTCACAGAATGACAGAACTGTTTGGGTTGGAAGGGACCTCTGGAGATCATCCAGTCCAACTCCCCTGCCAAGGCAGGGTCACCTGGAGCAGGTGACACAGGACTGTGTCCAGGTGGGTTGGGAATGTCTCCAGGGAGACTCCACGACCTCCCTGGGCAGCTGTTCCAGTGCTCTGCTCTGTTTGTTGGCCCACAGCTGAAAAAAAACTTGCTGCAGCATTTGTGAAGGATTCACTCACCCCATCTGAAATTCTATCAGGTCTGAAATGAAATGTGAGCAAGAGGAAGAACCATGTAGCAGTAGAGGCTCATTTGTTTTCACATGAATACATTAGAGCAAAATCTCACTTTCATGAATCAGCATTTCCTTTGTCAATAGCTTTCAATATTAAACAGTAAGGTGACACCAGAATTACATTGGAGGAAAGGTAAATTAAACTGCAACAAAAGATTCTAGAGGGTAAATTGACACTTCAGGTCTTGATTTAGGTTCAGCTACAGAACAGGAAGGGAATAAGTGTTCCCTCCCTGCCATGTTTCAAATTCTTTGGGGCTGAGATAAAAAGGACATTTCCAGATCTTTAGTGGATACCAGCTCATCCAAATCCCACACTGTATTGAGAAATTATTCTGTTATTCCCTTCCATGTTCTCTGAAAATTATAACACTCTCTGTTTGCCAAGATCTGGAGCATATAGTGGTGCACATCCTTCTTTGCCTTGAAAGAAAATAGCTGATGTTTTAATATCTTCATGTGCTGAAATGTCATATTCTTCTGCTGAAGTGCACTGTTTCCTCCTCTTCTTCTTGCCAAATCCATTTTGTGTTTCTACACATTAACCTCTTCCTGACCTGGTGCTGCTCATGCATGAAATGCCCAAGTGCTTCTAGGTTGCAAACACAGCAGTTATCTGATGTGTTAGTCTTGACAATGATGCAAAGGAAATGCCCAGGTGTATGAATGTTACCAATAATTTTAGTAAACAGTCCCTGGAAGCTATTTAGGGATGTGTATTTTCTGTGAAAAGGTAGTCTTTAAATCTTCTGGAACTGTTTTTAAAATTACACAGGTCCTGCTATTCTGATCTTAGTGGCAGGAAATTATTTTACCTTGAGAAACATTTGGTTGATACCCATAGGTATCTAGAGGTTTACATAAATACAAATACATTAATTTCTTGACTTGTCAGTGTAGTGGCAGCTTCTAAATTGTGTGAGTCTCTTGTATTCTTTCATTTGCCATTGCAAGTTCAGGTGGCTACTCCCAGATGTTTTCAAAGTTTACAGAAAATGTAGAAAGAAAGTAAAACCAAGTGGGAACACACTTTCTGCAGGATTGTTGGTGGAAATTCAGCTGCTTCTTTACTTGCAGAGTAGATTCTGTGGAACCAACAGCAGTGAAAGCTTCCCTACCCTTCAATTGCAGCTGTGACTTAAGGAAGCACCTTTAGAAAAAATGTGCATACTTTTATAAAAATGGGCTTTGTCTCTAGTCTGACCAATGTTTTTGTTTTCACTGTGATTTAAATATAGACACTGTAATCTCATTCTTGGTGATGCTAATGATGCCACTTGTGTTTAAGCATGTTCTGAAGCAGTTTCCTAAGTTCCAAACTTTAGTTTTTTACTTCCTCCTGAAAGCTACTGAGAATACTGAATTGTGTCATTTGTGAGCCAGTGTGTGCTTAGCAATTCCTGGCAGAAATCCCTCAAACAGGGATGTGAGTGTCTCAGAACAGAGAAGTTTCAGCAGTGAGACCCCCAGTGTGTCAGTCACTGAGTATAAACATTGAGAAGGGTCTTGTGAAATAATGAGAAAAGGCCAAAGAGGTGAGCTGTGCACCACCCTTCATCCAGCGTACACCTAATCCTGTCTTACACATTCAGCTCTATCTCCAGGCTTATCCTCTGCTCTGATGATGAGAAGCTCATGCTTGTGACTTGAATAAATCATGTAAGTTGCATGTTAAACAGAGGAATGGTCCATTGGGAGCCTCATCAAATTCAACAAGGAAAAATGTCAAGTCTTGCACCTGGGACACGTTGAGTCCCTGCCTTGATAAGAATCTGGGGGAAAGCTCAGCTGTGGGAGGTCTAGCAAAAAATGGGCCAGCAGTGTGTTCTTGCAGCAAGGGAGGCTGAGAATGTGCAGGCTGTACCAACAGAAGCACAGCCAGGCAGCCGAGGGAGGAGAATTATTGTCCTTTATTGAGCAGATGCCATCCCGAGTGCTGTGCCTGCTTTGGGGCCCCATAATAGGAAATTTATTGACAAACTGGACCAAGAGCAGTGGGGAGCCACCAAAATGCCTTGGGCTGGAGGATCTGTTCTGGGCAGAGAGGCTGGAAGAACTGGGCTTGCTCAGCCTGAAGAGCAGGAGGCTTCAGGGAGGTCTAATGACAGCTTGTGGAGGTGCTCATGTCTGAGGTACACAGCAGAAAAAGGTGAGACAGCATCCATAAATTGAGAGACGAGAGTTCCTAATGGGATATATAAAAAAGGATCACAGGGAGGAGTATAAATATAAAACATTTTATTAGTGAACTCTTGGTAACTGAAGGTCTGAGCCTTGTCTGGGAAATATAACACGACAAGGTTAATTTTGTGTTGTCCACCTTCTGAATAAAGCTGGTGTAGTGACCTAGTTCTGTCACTCTGCAGCCATGAGCCAGTTGGATCCCTCAGCTGCCACCCCATCTTGTTTTGCCTTCTTTGGACAGATAGAGCTAATTACAGTAGGTACTCCCTCCAAAATTTTTATGGATTAATTTACAGCTTGATGAACAGAGCCAGTGATGGAGATGCAACCAAGGAATTGAGGGGTGCTCTGACCTTGTCACTCACAAGGATGTGGAGGCATAATGCTCTTTTCCCAGATGGCTCTTGAGTTTTACAGAAAGTCAGTGACAAGTTTAATTATTTCTGACAAACAGAATTCTTTCTCTTCTATCTGCATTGTGTTACACCCTTCATGTGGAAGAAGGCAAAGCAGCATCTTGACCAGCCACCCTTTGGGTGGGATATTATGGACTGGAGTTTTGGGGTTGAAGTCCAGAGTTTTGGCTCCAGTTGGCTCAAAGCTGTCAGGATTAGATATTTCTGATGCAAGAAGGTGCTTAGGTACCTCTCAAGTCAATGAAACTTCAGTGCCTGCCAAAATAATGTTTGGCAAAGAGATGTTTTCTCAGCAATCAAGGTGCAGTTTACATGCTATATGGCATTTGATAACTCCTGCTAAACAGAGAAGATTAATGTGAAGCTGAATTAGCACATGGGTAAAAAGGTCAAGATCATTGCAATCTCCAGAATTATGATAAATATAATTGAGGTTTTATGACTTTTGTCTTTTTATAACTTTTGAAACAAGCACATTGAGGCTGCACTTGGACATTTGAAGCTGGTAGAATCAAAAGTATCTCTGAAAGATTTGAAGGTGCCTTATTTGTTGGCTTGATAGTGAATTTTTTTAACTCTCAGTGTAAAATACTTTCATATATTTTGTGATAGGGAAAGGAAAATTTTGCAAGGTGTGTCTTCCCAACTGAAAAGTCTTTTGGATCACCTCTGGTTTGACCTGATTTGCAGGCTTTTGTTAAAAGAGAATTAAGGGGAGGCTCTTTCAAAAGTGCTCAAAGCTGAAGTAGTTTTGTTGCTGTTTATGAAGGCAAAAATGGTTATCCTGAATCAGGCTGAAGGCCCAGCTGGGCCAAAGTCTTCCTGACAGTAGCCATTCCCTAACACACTCTCAAGACTTGAACATTCTCCTGCTGCAGAATAGCAACTTCCCAAAACTTAGGTTTTTAAGGTAACATTTGTTGATGGACTTTCCCCCATGATTTTTTAAATTGCTTTTTAAAAGCATGTAAGTTTTTGTCACCTGAGAGCTTCACCTGAGCTGTGAATTGTATGAGATGTCCCTATATTTTTTTTTTTTTTGTGTTAACCATGTCACCTGATAACTTAGAGAATAGTTATTCTGTTTTTATTGTCTCTGACTCCTGTGCTCTGCTGGCCTCCTCCTGATATCCCCATAGCCACTTCTTTTCTTGGCTGAATAGCTGTAGTCAGGACTTACTCATGTCTCATTGGAAGCTGTCCCACCTTTGATCAGCCTTGTTGTGTCTCTCCCTATTGTTTCCATTTCTGCTTTGTTCTTTTTGAGGTGTTCTGCACTGAGTATTCAGAGACTCAACTTTTATTTAACTGGTGGCATACTGCTGTTTCTGGCTTTATTCCCTTTATAAAAGTTTTCAATGTACTTGCTTTTTCCATTTCTTGAGTATTGATCTGATATCTTCATGAAATTTTTAAAATTTACTGTGCTTTACTCAAAGATAATACTTAAGAGCCTGTTGGGTGTGCAAATTTAGGTCTCTTCAGTGTTGGGTTTGCTGTCTAATTCTCTGCATTTTCCCAGATTACCTTGCACTAGCAGCTGTGAAAACCAATAATTTACTTCTACTCTTTGTGTCATGTCTATTAAAAAGATGATCATTAATAACTGGGCATTCTATTTGTACACAGCTTTTGCATGGGTGACATCTAATTTGTTCTAAACATTCCTTGTTGACATCCTGAGCCCTTGGATTCTGTGCTTAAGTCAAGAGTTGCTTGGGGTTTTTTTTCCTTGGGTTCTCAAGGAGTTATAGCATAAAGCAGATGTGAGCATGATGTTTAGCCTAACATTTATTAGTTTATCCTAATATTGGGATAACTCTAGTGTGTCATGGTCCCTGTACTGCCTGTCCAGGCAGCCTGTGAGATCTTTGTGTGTGTTTTGATCATTGCCCTCATCCTGGGCAAAGGGGCTGTTGTATGGTCCTGGTATTGATGTGATATTCAGACCATATGGATTATGTTACAAGTTGTACAAATAAACTGCTTTGTCTGCTCTGGCTTCAGGTTTTCATTAGTGTATAGCAACACTCACCACTGTGGTTTTCCTATATCTTTGCAATATAATTTGTTCTTTTATTTTACAGCATGTAATGATTGCCTGCCTTTCACCAGTGTGCTGCTTCTATCAATATCCTCATGAAAATCAGGCATTTTAAGCCTTTCTATCTTATTTTTCTATGTTTCTAGTGTCAATATAACAGCACTTCCACACTTAGCTCAGTACCTTATTTTTGTGCTATGATTAAAATGGAACTGTGTCTTTTTTGTGGTTACTTGTTAAGATTTATTAATGTCTGCCCTATCTTTTATTTATAGATACAAAGTTTTAATGATTTCAGCCCTAGAAAATGTGTCATATCCATTTGTGCCAGCCTTGCTGTACTTCTAAGCTTAAGGACCCTTTTGTAAGATTATTAATTGTAAATATTGGTATTTTGGTACCAGTTTTATTTGGTTGAAAACCATATTTTATGTATAAGCAGAATTTCTTCCAAAAGTTTCTGCATTTCCTACTGAAACAAAAGTTTGTAGTAAAAGCAAGGACACTTACAGCAGTATAAAGTGTTTTTTTTTAATACTAACTGGAACATTTGGCAGACTTTATTAACAGAAAGAGATTTGTTAGAACGGGTGAAAATACATATATACAGACTTACACAGTGATCTGTGGTTTCTGGAAATGCAGAGTGGCATTACCAAAGCAATGGGCATGCAGGTGTTGGCTATGACTTTGGAAGAACTAAGCTATAAAAGAACATTGTGTTCTACTGGTGGCTTGGCAAAAGACATTCAGAACCCTCAGCAGAGGGGAGAACCAGGCTAATAAAGGCAGATTCATGGTATATGGGTAGGATTTGATTGTAGGAATTTGAAAGTTGAAGACAGTAGCTAAGCAGCTTAACATCTTCAGAATAAGAGGGAGTGAAGCCTGTAAGTGCATCAAGCTGTTTGCTTAGATCTGGACTAAGGAGCTTAAGTAGCTTATAGCACCACAAGCTCCAGAGGAAGGGACTTACAAGCTGTGCAACAGTCACACTTCAAAGGCCTTACAAGCACAGCTGATGGAGCCTGCAGGGCTTTTAGGGAGAGTTAAGTAAATGTGTCTGTCTGGCTGTTTCTGTGCAGCACCCAAGCTCTTCCTTCTCTTTCCTCCTTACAAAGTTATGGGCCACTCTCCCCTCTGGAGTTATCACAGTGTTAAATGCCAGGCACTCTGAAGTCAGGAGGTTCTGAAAATTAATTTAGTCATGTCCTTTATACATATTCTGTCCTTTTTACTCACTTAAAAACCATAGTATTATGCATGCTGGGTTGTACCACTTGATTTTCTGATGAAATGTATGAGGACCTTGAAAATTATGAAGAGTTCCCTGCTTATAATAGAGAACAGAAAAATATCTTGGTTGTATTATCTCAAAATGTAAATTAGCTGTCTTCAAGGTCTTCAACTCTAAACATATTTGGTTCTTGCTGATGTCTTTAGGACTAGTTCATCACAGCTTGCAAAGTTGCACTGTGTTGCTGTGGTCCAACCCAATTCCCACTGAAATCAGTTGGCTTGGTTGGAGTCAAAGGCTCCTACAAACCAGAGATTACTTTCACAAACTTTTGTTCTCCAAATAGCTGTGATGTCCTCAAGAGTGTCATTACTTACTAGTCAAAAAAATTACCTTCATAATGGTGCTTTCTTAAGTAATTTTGTCATCTTGAGCTTGTTCTGTCCTGATTTCATTAAGTCTACTGAAGGTGCATTAAATTAGAGGCATATGACCACATTTCTGTTTTGCTCTAACTCCTTGCTCCACAACTATTTAGTTTCTATATATTTCAAAGTAGATCCTTACATGCAGCTTAGTATTTTTGTCTGTACAGACTGAAGTATATGATGATGAAAAATGGATCTTTGTACATTAATATCTCACCCAGTCTGATTTTGCAAAGTAGTCTTTCAGGGTATTTTGCACTGTTTGCAGTTACATGTAGTGTTATACTAAGAGTAATTCAAATCACAGTGTGGAAGAGGGTGGAAATAATCTCTGGAGCTCACCTAGTCAGAACAGGGCCAGGTGGAGGAGATGGCCCAGGACTGTGTCCAGCTTGGGTTTGAATCACAGAATGGTTTGGGTTGGAAGGGATCTTAAAGAGCATCTCCATCCATGTCCCTGCCATGGGCAGGGACACTTTCCACTGTCCCAGGCTGCTCCAAGCCCCAGCCAGCCTGGCCTTGAACACTTCCAGGGATGGGGCACTCACAGATTTTCTGGGTAAAGGGTGACTCAGCATCCTCACTGTGAAGCATCTTTTCTTCATAGCTAATCTAAATCTTGTCTCAAAGGGTCCAGGTCCCTCTCTGGGAAACCTGCTGCAGTATTTGATCACCTTTACAATTTTAAAACAAAGTTTATTTGAAAGGATTTTTTTCTATCTCAGTTTGAGCCCTTTGCCTCTTGTTCTATCACTGGACAGTACAGAGAAGGATCTCTTGTCTCTGCTCTCTCTCTCATCAAGTATTTATGCTCGTTGATAAGATTCCCTGTGAGATTCTCTTCTTTTCTCCATGCTGAGCAGTCCCAGCTACCTCAGCCTTTCCTTGGATGCCAGATGTGTCCATGTCCCTGCTCTCTTGCCCAGGTTGGACCCAGCACTGATGTGTGTCCCATGTGCTGGGCAGCTCCTCCTCCTCTTGTTCCTTCTTGTGCCCCCAGGATGTTGTTGGTTGCCTTTGCTGCCAGGACACATGGATGGATCTTGTTTGCCTCACTCCAGGATCCTCAGATCTTTTTCTGCAGAGCTGCTTCCCAGCTGATCTTCAGCCAGCTGGTGCATGGGGTGTTCCCTTCCTTGTTGCAGGAATCTTCACTTCCATTTATTGAACTGGGTTGTTAATATTGAATGGTATCAGACCAGTGCTGACCCTTGGGATACAGCTGTTGTGGGTTGCCTCCAGCTGGACTTTGTACCACTGTTCAAAACCTCTAAGTCCAGCAGTTCAGCCAATTTTCAGTCCACCTCACTGTCCATGTATCTAGTCTGTTCTTCATCAGCTTGTCAGTGAAGATCTTGTGAGAGACTGTCAAAAGGCTTGCTAAAACAGAGAAGCAGCATCCCCTGCTTTTTCCTCATCCATCAGAGCAGTCATCTCATCTTAGAAGGCTGTGCTGACTAGTGCCAGTCATGTTTCTGTCCTTTAAATGTTTGGAAATAGTTTCCAGGAGGTTTTGCTCCATCTTCTCAAGGATTAAGGTGAACCTGACTGACCTGTAATTCTCTGTTCTGCTCTTTGCCATTATTGAAGGCAGAAGTGCTATTTCCTTTTCCTCCAGCCCTGAGGAGGCTCCCTGAATTGCCATGATATTTCAAAGATAAGAGTGGTCTCACAATCATATCAGCCACCTCTCAGCATTCAGGGGTGCATCCCATGAGGTCCCATGGGCTTCTGTGCATTCAGTTTATATAAATGTTCCCTAACCTGCTCTGCTCCATGGAGAGTTTGCTCTGCTCTGCATTTCCCTCCTGGCCTCATGGACCTGCCATTCCTGAAAGCAAATCAGGCTGAGGCTGGGTCAGCAGGGAGGATTTTGGTCCTTTCTCACCCAGCCCTATTCCCCCTCTGTCTGTCTCTGTCTGTGTGTTTATTTGTGGCTCCTTTCCAAACAAACAAGCCTGAGTTTAGTGCTGATTTCCCAGACAAGCTTTTCCTGTTGGTGGCTCAGGATGTCAGCCAGCTGCCCCAGTGAGCCAGCAATTCAATTCCAGGGGAAGTTCAGCTTGGGTGAAAACAAAGACAGCAGCACACATTTTTCTTTGGGTTTTTAATTACTTCCGTCTCTGTATCTGAAGCATTTTTCTTAAAAATACTTCACTTTGCAGGTGTTGCCTCACAGACTTTCTCTCATCATAACTTTTCTTATCATCTGTAGCCATTAAAGAGTTCAAAATTCTTTTGGCAGGGGGGTTAACACAGGTGCCCTGGAGTAATTCCCATTGGGATAATTGCATTCTTTTTACTTAAAGTCCCCTTTTTGTCAGGTGTTATCTCAGGGTTCATTTAATGTCAGGACTTGCTGTGTTGTGCTGTGCTGTCTGCCAGAGAGGGTTGTGTTTCACTGTGGACTTTTCTAGGGCTGAAACTTCTATATGCAAAGTAATCTATTTTTTTTTTTTTTTTAATACTGAAAGGGACAATCCAATAAACCATTTTCTTTCTTATTGAAAATTGAAATAATGTTGCTTTTTTGGATGGAAAGAAGTGTATAGGCTAGATTTTCTCATTGATTGTCAAGCAGAGCCATGGCTGCAGTTCACAGTGAAAATATGGGGTGATTTCAGTGCTGCTTTGACCCTCAGGAGACTTGGCCTGCAGCCCTAATTCTTAGATGAGTATCTTCTATTTTTCTCACATCTGAAATCAGGGTGCTGATGATTCCTATCTGTCAAGGGTGTTCTGAGCACAAATTGACTATTTTTAGACTGAGATTATCAACTCCCTCAGTTGTTAAATGGGAAATGAGATTCAGACCCAGCAATTTCTTTTTTGGGTGCTTAATTCTCAGATGGAAGCTCTGCTAAGGACCCTGAACACCAACATGCACAAAGGTCCAGTTCTGGATCACTGAAGTTTTCAGGTTCACAGAGGGTTATTTGCAGCTTGGGTGAGATGTTTGTGTGCAAGCAGAGGAGAATAAACCAGGCTGACACTCAGTTCTGGAGAGCAGCAGTTGTTGCTTCTGCAAACTTTGAAGCATATGGTTTGGATTTCTGTGTGGTAGGAAAATGGAAGTTGCTTGGTAGGGCTCCCATGGTTTCTTCAGGGAATTTGTGGAAGGAAATAGTAGCTGAGAGGCCATGTAGGCTTTGCATGGTGAGCATGATGTCTTTGATATGTCAGATCCCTGACACATGTAGTGCACAGGAGACCAGAGCCCATATGGTAAACCTTGATGCATTTTGTATTCCTCCCTTTCCAGCCAGTCAAAATTTGAGCTTGAGAAAGGAAACATGAAAGCAGAAATCTGAACATATGGCAACCCTAATTAAGGGGTGATGTTAGTTTTTTCCACCTTCAAACTTCATGCAGTCATGGTGACCTCAGTGCTCTTTCTTTCCTGTGGTGCATTTCAGAATGAAAAGTTTGCTTTCCTGAGCAGGGAGACTGGGGGAACATTTCCAATCAAATATTTGTGGTTTTGTTTAATAAGAATGACATGATTTCAAAATTTCTGTTCGAGAAGTCACATTTTAGGGGGCTTTTGTGAGGAAACATGAAGGATGCATCTCCTTTAGGAGACTGAGATCCCTTTTTTGAGTGGTAACAGAAATGAGTCTTGAACCTAAATTTAACATAAATAAAGCTAATCTCTTTGCTATTGGGTTTTGAGTCAGTTTGTCTCCTGCTTGGGGCTATTCTGCCTCTTATGAAATATTCACCAATCCAGAGAGACAGTGTGACTTTGTGTAACTTGATGGTGAAGGAAAATCTGCAGGATAAAGCAGATCCCAATTCTGCCCTGCTCTAAATCAGGGGGTTTATAGCCTAACTGAGTCCATAGGCAGCAAGGTGAAAGTGTTTATTTACTGCACATTGTCCAATGTGGCCTTCAAAAACTTTCCAGTTAGCTGTTCTGGTCCAACAAAATGTATTTGGCAGAAAAAATCTTAGCCAGATCCTTCAGGATTCTTAACAAATTATGAATTACAGAACAAAGGTGCTAATATGTTCCAGGTAATAGTACATAGGGTTTCCCATTTTTTTTAGTCAGTCTTTGCTGAAGTCAGAGACTATTTAGATTTTTGGCTTGTTTGCTGCTTCTATAATTCTGCTTTGCATAAGACTGTATAAGGAGAGGGTCTAACAGTGTCTTTCTCATGACCAGACCTTTGCTTTTTCCCCTTTTGTGTGATTTTCCATAATTTAGATAGCTTGACAAGTGTGTCTTAGTGGATTTTTAATTTTGCAGAACTTGAGTCGATTTGCTGTTGAAAAATTAACCAGTCCATGCCCTTGAAAAGTCATTGCATCTGTTATTACCTCCACATGTGATAAGTTTAAGAAAATGATTAGCAAAGGTGTCACTCATTTCTGCATGCTGTATATCAGATTGGACTGGCTGTGAAGTAGTGAACCATATTAAAGCTGTGAAATCAGCCCTGCTCTACAGGGACTACAACCAGCTGCACCAATCTTGCTGCTTTTTTTCCCTTGCAGATTCAGGAATGATTGGAATGGAGTTTGACAGTTTATTTACAGATTTGCTGTGACTGACAGGATGCCAGAGGGGAAATGTTTGTTCTCCCTGAAGATAGTTTTTAGTAACTAAGGCTAAATATCTGACAGGACTTCTGTTACAAAACAGAGTGTGATCAACAGTTGTGTTGCTGCAAAATTCAGTGCAGTTTTTCATTTAAAATACAGCTAAAAATACAGAACTAAAGCTAGCATTTGCTTTAATGTAAAATATCTCCACAGAGAAGTGTGACACTGGTGAATTCAAACCTTTCAGTCCAGTTCTGATCCCTCATCCCTGTAAGAAACTGAGGAAAGGAGGATGAAAACCACTCACATGCCACTTCCTTCCCTCTTTCCTTGAGCATGGATTTTCAAACTTAAAATTTCTAGGGTCCCTGAATTTTTCAGTATGGGACTGGACTTCTTGCAAGGTAAGTTCAAGTCTCCTTGGCAACCAGTGTGTTTCTCTTGCATTATGGGCTGCCAGGAGTTCATGGACCATGCACTGAGAACTTACACCCATGTGTGAGATGTTAAGGTTCCTTGAGGTTTAACCTTGAAATGAAGAAAACAAAATCTTGTTTTCCTCTTACATTCATCCCTTGGTTTTTTAACTGGTGCAAGCAGGCTTTTTCTTTTTCATGATCATTCTTTTTCTGATTCCCAGTGTAAATCTGCAGTAACCTAAAGTATCCTTGTGGTGTATAGAAATCTTATAAAATGGTAATTTGAAAACAGAAACCTTTTAAAAGATGTATGAGCCATATACTATATTATGCACCTTATATAGGTAGTGATATTATACTTTGTATTCCCAGAATTAATATTAAACTTTTAGTCAGGAAAGTATTTTTTGTTCATTAGGAGATCTTTGTTCATTTATGAGGCACAGATTCTTTTGTGCATTGTAAAGGTTAACTGTGCTCAGAGTAAAGGTGCTTGAATAAATTGTTTTATGGGTAGCAGAGGTTGAAGGTGGGCAGATTTGTCTAGCACAGAGAAAAAAATATTTTTATTAGATTGTTAGGTGTTAAGAAGTGCTGCCAACTTGCCAAATGTAATCTGAGTATTCATGAGCAAGAAATGCTGAAATATTGCAGAGGACAGAAAAGAGGCACCTGAGTGTCTGTGTCCTTGTATTTAAGATAGTCCTGGTTATGTCAAGATTATGACAGATTTTAATAGGGTTAATTTTTCTTCATTTTGTTGTTTTTTTGTCTACTGCAGACTGGATTATTTGCTGTTTATTTTTGTCACAATAAGACTGTGCACCAAGGAAGAGATCTAGAGCCCAATGAGAAAAAAATAAATGAGATAAGGCAAAAAAGAGCCTTTCTCAGTCACCATCTTTGAGTGAATAAGTCCATTTTTAGTACTGATATGTGAAGAATGGCTTACAGAAAGACCTGAATACACTGTGCTGTACCACAGCCCTAGGGAAGATTTCTCTGATCACCAGGCTGAGCTCATCTCCCCAGTGATGGGGCTCTTCCAACATTGTCTTTATTCTGGATGCTACAGGTGAATTCTTATTTGCCTTTTTAAAATTGTTGGTAATAAAAAATTTGCTTCTGGGAGCAGAGACTGGCATCCAGTTCAGCCCTGTGCTGGTGAATTCTTTTCCATTATCTGCATGGCCATGGCTGCTCTGGACCTGTGACTTCTCTGTCGTGGCAGAGTGAAGGTTTTCTGTGTCTGCACCATTGTCTTCCACACAGTCCAGGAGTTCCTCAGGGAATGGGGATGGTGCATAACCTATTCCTATGTCTTTATCAAAACCTTTTCTTGCAACAAGTCCAACTTTGGTGTGTCACAGCTTAATCCTGCCAGGCTCCCTTCTGTCTGTGCTGGCTGTGGCAGTGGTGGCTTTCTCTGTCTGTTGTTATCCATGCAGTCCTCAGGCAGTGGGGATGGTGGCTGTGGCTCTCTGGTGCCTTTAGGACTTCAGAAAAGTGACCAGGATACTTAAAGAACAGTCAGTGACCAGTGTTCCTGATATTAAGTTCTTCAGCAGTTGGATTATGTTATTAAAAAAAGATTAGATGGTGCAGCAGGAATGGAGTGCTTTGAGATCAGCAGCAGAGCTGTGAACTGGAATCATGAGCATTTCTAAGACTGTCATCCAGTGCCTAAAGACAAAAGTATAATCACCATCAGAAGGTCATTTTTCTAAGCAAAGGACAGTTGTAAACTGCCTTTACCAAGAAAAAAAAAATCAGTATTTGTTGCATTGCATCATTGAATTATTCATCAAGATCAGACACTTTCTTGTTCAATTTACTTTGTCATTTTCTTCTAGCTTATTCTCAGCAGTTTGGATGAAAATATAACACAGTAGCACCTGCTTACAAGAGACATTCAATTCACTGGATGTCTTGATTGGAAAGACATTTGCTCTGGTCCAAGGTAAAATCAAATGCTCTTTGTTTTAATGGGATATTCCTGTTTTATGGACAAATAGCTAGAATTGGTGTTATGATACCTTTCTGTTAACCTGGTCTTATTACTTAGTGAGTTATTTCAGACCCTTAATTTACAATAAATGAGATCTACTCATGGATCAAGTCCTGCATCTTTTCTTCTGTTCTCTACAGCCTGTGTTGAAACAAATGTTTTCCCAGCAGTAAAATTTCATTGTCTAGAAAGGTGTAAACATTCATTTTTCTGAAATTGTTTCATGTATATAGGTGAAAATAACACTCTCTTAGGAAATTCTAGGCATGGTTAGATTGTTTCAAGGCCTGGTCAGAGTACTGAGATGAGTAAATAATAATTTCTCTGTCACTTCACAAGATTTCTTTCTTATACACATGTATATAGAGAAACTCAGAAACACAAAATGATCAGAACCTGCCCCCATATGCTCCTCTCACCATGACCCTTTTTTTCCCCCCTTTTGTTGCTTTCTCCCATAATTTACTTCGTTTGCATATTTTAGTGTTTCATACCATGGTGCCTGAGTCAATTTTCTTTTGAATAATTAAACAGGTACATGCCCTTGGAAAGTCATTGCACCCTTTATTGCCACTTAATGTGTTAACTGTGAGGAACTGGGAAAAGATGTTTTACATTTTTGTTGACTGCTGTTTTATTTGAGGATTGGATGTGGTGTAGTGAAAGGGACTCAGAGTATGTTGGATTTTGGTGAACCACATCTGAGGTACACAGAGGATGCACCCAGAGTGGAAAACCTTATCCTTTTGCATTTTAAATGAAAATGTGAGCACCCTCTTACTTGAAAATAGCGACAACAATAATGATAATTTAAAAATAATTAAAATTAAAATTGATTGAATTGATGGATTTAGTGGCTGTTCAGTGATGTCCCATACTTAGTTGGGGCTGGGTTTTAAGTAGGGAAAGATTTTGGCCTTTGCAGAAGAAAATGCAAAGAAAAGAATTGGCCCTGAGTCCTCTTGCTGTGTTTTTGGGAGAAAGGGAGAGTGAGGGAATGGTCAGGAGGAGTTTTTCAGCTTTTTGATGAAAATAGCTGAGATTTTTTGGAGGTGACAGAGGCAGGTGGGGATTGGGGTAGATAAAACTTTGAGCTGTGCTGGGGGAGGTTGAGTCAACAGGGAAATTTCTGAAAGCAGTGGAGAGCTCCAGGTTGTCATTAAAACCCTGAGCCAGGTGTGTGAGCATAGCAGTGCTACAGATGCAGCTCTAGCAGTGATATTACAGGGATTTGCTCAAATTGTGCTGCCTGGGATAAATGAGTCACTGTTTCTTGTAGGGACAAGGAGCTTGCACCAGGGTAGGCCAGTGACAAAATGTGCTTTGCTAAATTGCATTTTATTTTACTATTGTCTGGTAGTCATGCTTTGCTTTAATCCCTCCTTTATCTAGAGAATACTCTTAATTGTAAACATATTTCAGTGTCTGTGGTCACTCTAAATGACATTTAAATGTTGGTTTGCCTTCATTGCTCATTCAAGCTCTACTCTTTGCAATTAGGGTGCTACTAGAAATTTATATTGATTTCTGTGTGGGTTTGTTGTTTTTTTTTTTCCCCTTAGGATAAGACATGTCTCTGCTTAAATGCTGCAAAATAAACCAAGGCAATTTTTGTTTTTTAATGCCAGCAAATAGGTTTTTGGGATTGTGTGGCTTATTACTCAGCATGCAGAGAGATCTGGGGAGAGATCCCAGCTGATCCCTGCAGCCAAAGCAGCTGCTGGGTTCCAATTCTGTGGCAGGAAGGTGAAATCTCTTCTCCAGCTGTCAGAGGCTGAGAATTCCCTTAAAACATAAAACTTGTCTGGTCAAGCTTGAGAAAAAAGTGCAGACTGCAGCTCATGCTTTTGATGTGTGGGTTGATTAATAAATGTAGAAATAGGAGGAAAAGGTTATGGCAGGGTGGGCTTGGGTTCAGTGCAATCAATAGTGATTTATCCAGAGAAAAGAGATTTCATCCATTGGTACAGTTCTATTCTCTTGGCTTTTGGAAGAACTTTCCATAGAATTGCTCAGCTATGCTTAAAATGTCCCCATGTCAGTGTGGCTGGTGTGTTCAGCCAAATGCTGAATGAAACCCTGATTTTTGGGGTTCATCAGTAGGACAAAACATGGGGAGTATGGCAGCAGTTTATGAAAGAATGGCCTCTTGAATTATGGAGATGAACATCTCAGGGAAGGCTACAAGCACAAAGCATACCTAAATAATGATCTTTGGTTAGAAGGCATCAGTGCCTTGGAGAAAAAGAACTGCTATAGATTGTCAAAGAGATTAGCAAAATCCCTCAAACCAGACAGTGTTAATGATGCAGATCATGAAATGTGTGATGACTGAGACTTAAATGTGTATTTTGATATGGATTGTATGATTACTCATCAAAGGATTGGGACCTGTTGTTTTTTTTAAGAGTATTTTCTTTACTATCTGAATCAAATATGTCAGCTCTGCAATCTGTGGCAGGTTAATTGAAATGCAGTGAGAGTGCAAAATCTGAATCAAGCATGAGGTTGGCAAACTTTGTTTATTCTTTTATTTCTGCAGATCTCTAAAAGTAGCCACTTAACTTGAGAACTGTTGGTGAAATTAGTTTGATTTTCCATCCTTCCTCAGATAGGAAGTATTTGGGCCATAAAGGAATAATTTCAAAGATGTCTTATTTGGCTGGATTGAGTGAAGCTATATCAGGAGCTTGAGGAACATCTTATTAGTAGAATTGTAGTTAAGTTTCAGTGGCCAGTGATGGAATTCATCTGACTTGAGTACAATTCTGCAAGTGGCATGCCAAAAATATGCCAAGGTAATTTTTGTTGTCTCCTCTTTCCTCAGAAATGATTATTTAATTATACTTGGTGACATTGAGTGCACATTAGAAGGAGGCATTTACAATGATTGCTAAAGCAAAGGGTATTTCAGGTTCATCCTTTGTGAGTTGTTCTTGTTGTTCTGCCAAAGCCATGTGCACCCTTCCTGTCATAAACCTGAATTTGAGCTCCTGCCTTTAGCTCCAGTGATATCCTGACACCATCAGCAGGAGGACAGCAAACCCACCAAAGATGAATTTGTAAAAACCTTTGAGTTACAGTATGAGGGGCTGGAAATGTTCTTTCCCTCTCCTGAGCTGAACCTTTGGTTCCCATTGCAATGGACTCTTTATCTATAACTTTTATTGATTGTGTGTGAACATGAGGTACCAGGAGGATGCAGCAGGTCCATGATGTACAACACAGCTGCAGGGGATTGTGATGAGAAAAGGAATTTAAAAAGCCCTTTTTCATCAGGAAGTCCCCACTTTTCAGTGGCATGGAGCTATTAGGGTATGTGAGAGAATATGTTTGTACTGAGGGGTTGTATTGTTCACTACCCAACAGTGTACCCTTCCTGATCTAATATTTCATTTAAAAGCAATTTGCCTGAATGAAATAAAATATGCATGATGGGTGAACACAGATGAGCTCTGTTAATGTATTCTAATTAACTTGCTAAAAATATTTTAAAATCTTAATAAGCTTAAAGAGAATTTCTGATGATCAGATGCAATGTTAATGAGCATGGTATAAAAACATAAGAAGGTAAAGTGTAAAGCTGATTGGCAGTTGCAGTTCTGTCTGTATACCTAACACTTTTCTTGGGCAAAAGAAAGATCTTTGGGTTAAATTTTGCCTTTTTTTCTTAGTAGCTAATTTCTCAAGATATATTTCTAGAAAGCTTAATGAGCAAAACATTAAAAATTTTTTTTTACCTGTTTGATTTGGGGTGTAGTGGGAATTTTATTGCTTAATTATGCCTTAGAAAAACATGCTAAGGACATTTATAATAAAGTATCTGTGTTCTTTGTGTGTGGGAGAATGACTCTTTTCCTTTTATATATGCCATAAATCTCTGATTGTAGTCCTTTTTCTCTCCAGGCTATTAGGTTTCTGCAGACTGTATTTCATTCCTTAGCACCTATAGTTGCTTGGCAACAACATCTGATTTACATGAATCCAGCCCTGTGAATGAATAGTTACCTGGAACCTTTCTGTGCAGAAACCCTGAGAAACGTAGCAGTTCTCCCATTCACTGTGACAATTATTAGGAAATATTAATTGCTCCTCTCTATTCATCTTTCCATAGCCTTTGTTTTTCAGTTAAAGGGGAACAAACTATATTCCCTGTTTAGCTCTAGCCTGCCAGAGGTCACACAATTCATTTATAAATAATCCACTTGGAAAGGAGGAGGTTTATTAATAACAGAAGGCTTTAGTGCTGCTCAGAGACCCAGCTGGCACAAGTGGTCCCCAGTGCTGTGTTCTTTAGGTACAGAAAGAATGAGTTCAGGGGAGTGAAGTAACTCAGCACACTCACATAGAGCAGGTCAGGGTGATTTTTTTTCCTGTGAGTAGGTCTGGTGTAGTTTTTAGGGAGAAAAATGTTACTGCCTCAATTTATTTTCTTCTCTTTTTGATATATGAAACTTACTGAATAAACAAAATAAACAGATTTTCTTCTAACTTCACTAGTGTTTGGTGAGCAATTTCATCCTCCTATCAATTAATTTTATTCTTGTGAAGTACTTTGCAACCTGTGGGTTATTTCTATTGAAAGGAGTAGGAGGTATGAAAGAGAAAAATCAAGAAGAAAAATTCTTCACAAGGCACTGAATAAACACAAACCAGATGAAAAGCTACAGACAATATTTGTGGATGACAAAAGTTACAATAATTCTTTTGAAAAAATGTTTAAAGAACATACCCAAATTACCTTGTTTTGGAACTTCTTTTCTGTTTTTTATCAGGCTTATTCTTTGCAAAAATAAAATATTGCTTGGGCTTGACTCTTTTCTGTTGCATTTATTGCTGTTGTTGCTAATGTACAAAAGCTGGTGTGGAGAGAAGCAGAGCAGACCTGAGATCTGGTAGAGATCTGCTTTGCAAATCTAGATCTCAAACTGATTTTTTTCCCCCCAGCTTTGTTGTGCTTTGGGTTTCTCTAGAATCAAAGTACTTGATAGCATGTTATTTTCTCTCATCATTTGAGTGGCATTCAAGGTCAGCTCATTGCACCCTGTGCCTTTTAATTATATCCTGTGGCTTTAGGTAATGCTGAACTTGCAGCTCGTTATTATTATATTTTCTCCTGTGGACATGTCTTGCTACTGATGCTCAAACTCTGCAGATTAACTAATGCAGAATCAAATGCATTTGTGATCTAAGCAATGAAGAGGCCTTTGTTCTATTCTTGGTTGTTCTTCTGATTTTCTGTGACCTTGGGTGGCTCATTTATCTCCTTGCTTGCTTTTCTCATTTTAACCTTCCATGGATGGTGTCATATGTTGATTTGCCAATGTAATTTCCTTGGAAGATTTGCAAGGCTGAATATTGGTGTGTGAGGACAAATCTCTGTTAAAAACTGTGGGTTTTGTCTTCCTAAATAACTCAGTAACAAAAATTGATCTGTAAAGCCACATGTGGTACTTACACACATCAGAATTGTGATGGGGATGGGAGGGTGTGTATTTTGCTGAGTTTCAAGCACAAGTTTCTCCTGTGTCAGAATACTTTGAGGAGATACTGAACTGTGCTGCAATGCTGCCTGCAGACCACATTGAAAAAAATTGGTTTTAATCAGTGGAGAATGCCTAAGGCAGCAGTGACAATTTTATTAAAACTAATTTTTGAGCATATCTTGCCTGTGCCTGTCCCTGGGTGGATGTCTCACCTTAGCCTGGGAGCTGAGCAGCAGGAATTGTCAGGGTTGGCACAGCTGATCTCCTCTCACCTGGCACTGCAGGGCACCTGGAGCTACAGACACTCAGGGCCACAGCATCCTCTCCAAAAATTCTGCCAGGCAGTTTTCCATTGCAAGACCCTCTCTGATTTATCAGGAGTTTTTATAAACTGGTAAATATCTGGATAGGCAAACTGACAACACACAGACACTCCTGGGACAGATGTTTTTAGTGCTCTTAACAACTCTGCCCCTTTTTTTTGGTAGTGGTTTCAGAGGTGAAGACATTTCTGCAAGGCAATGGTATTAGACAAGCAGCACTAAGTATCAGTGGTTTGTGGTCTTGAAATTATGCCTTTTAATGAGTGGCAGAACATGATATCCTTAGCTTGCTAAAAAGAAATACAAGATGTAATTTAATTGTGGTCTGTAGAGTGCCAACATGAGAAGAAGAAACCTAATTTTAATAATATTTTAACTGGAAGGCTAAAGCCACAGAGATCAAGTGACTAAATTTTAAAGAATAAAAATATAAATTATGGGAAGAGTGCAACTATTTAAAGGTATTAACCATGAAAACAGTCAGACACAGTAAATTCTCAGTCACTTTAGCTGAGGTTCCATGTCTTTCTAAGGTTACTGTAGTTCAGTGATTACAGATCTGGACTCTGGGATCACTGTGTGGAAGTTGTGATCTTTAGGCAAATGATCTACTGATCTTTTATTATTTTGGAGCTGTCTGTAGGTGTGTTATTAAAAAACTGGATGTGATGGCTGGATTTAAAATGCCTAATTTGCATCTCCTCTAGGTTTTGTTTTCAGACTGGTACCACCTGCTTCAGAACATTTTTTGTGAATCAGTTAATTTGTCACATTGGTTCCAGATTTCTTGTTTATTGGCTGAATAACAGGAATTCTGAAGTGGAAGATGAAGGTAGAGGGGTGCCAAGAGTCTTATGAATAATTATGGCAACATAGGGTAAATCAAAGCAGGTTAGGTTAACCCTTTAATTGGAGCCTTGGCTCCAATTTATATATTTATTTATAGAAGTTTGAACAACTGCTGAATAGTTTGATGTTAGTTCTTAGTATTTTTCCCCAACACACAGTTCTTATAATATCCAAACTTTAGGCAAGAAAAGAGGAAAACTGAGTGGCTAAAAAAAAAAAAAATAATAAAAAAATTAAACTCAATGTAAGCAGTTACAATAGTACATTAATTCTTTTGTCTTTCTTCTTTGTGAAATGTTACTTATTTTTTCTTTAATGAATTGATGCAGAACATAGAATTTAGATGAGCAAGAGATAGCAAAGTTCATTAATTCAATTTCTTCAAGTTATAATGTTTTCAGGAGAGGACTTCCCCCAGTAAATTTTCAGTGTTGACCAAACAGATTTTAAGTGTTCGTAGAATTACAGAAAGGCTTGGGTTGGAAGTGACCTTAAAGAGCTGTTTCTTCCATCTCTTTCCTTAAAAGCTTCAGAGCTTTTCAGGAAAGAACTTTTCAGAGCTTTTTTTTCCCAAAATATTCAGCCTTTGTCTACAAAAATTATTTGTCTGAATCTGCAGTTTTTTCCCCCTTTCTATAAGTGCCGAGTTGTGGATTTTTTTTTTTTTTAATACCTTACCTTTGGAATTTATCCCAGGCTTCATCATAATATTCTGTCAAGCAGAGATCTGTGTCTAAAAAAAATAAATTAAAAAATCACTGTGAATTGATAAGCCATTGCAGCTCTGCAGTATTTCTACAAGAATTGCAAATATTTCAGGGGCCTTGTTGCGAGCATGTCAATGTATATGTTATAACAATGTTATGACTATTGATCTGCTTGTTCCCAAAGAAGTCTTTACCACTCATGTACCAAAGTTTTCCCTGCAGTACAATTCTGCTGCAGTCAATGAAGCTGAATTGTATATTCAGAAGATTTTGTTTCCTCTGTAGTACCTCTTGGACTGTGTGTTTTTGTGGTTTTTTGGGGTTTTTTGGGAAGGGGGGTGATCTGCAATAATTTTAACTGCTGTTAAGAGATAATTTATGTGCATATTTTTCTTTGTTTATTTCTTCCTGAAATCCATCAAAAGAAGGAGAGGGCTTTCAGTCAACATTACATTTTAAATTAATCTCTGAGCTGAGCTAGACTAGGAGAGTTTTCAATAAGGTGATTTGGTGTCTTCAAGCTTCAGAGTCTGAAATCCTAAGTTTTGTCTTGATTGAAATAAGGTCTTTGGAAAGCCAAATTTGACATCTTCAAGAAGAACAATTTCTTGAGAACATGAGGTGGCCTGTGACCATCAGAGGTACATGAGCCTTGGGAACTAAACTGTTCCTACTCTGTTCCAACTTAGCTGCTGCTCCTCTGCTCATTTTAGTGGTGTTATTCTTGCCTTGCAGCACTGTGAGCAAGAAGAATTATGCCTGGTCTCCCCACCATCTAATCATTGTAGAGACTTTATCTATGTAAGTAGCATAAATGTTGAGAATATTAGGAATATTTGTCATTGCTGCTGAGAAAATCCAGACTCTTTTCTCTCTGTTGAATTACAGCTGATTTAATGGTAGCTCTACTACAGTGGCCTTAGAGGCTGATGATCAATTCTATCTGTAAAAGTTGTTTTTCTTCCCCAGGCACTGCATTTAAAAAGTAAGACTAAATTTCGTGTCTGGAAAATTCCTGACAAACATTTGAGATGCCCTCAGTGAAATCCAAGTATGTTACAAAACATATGAAAACTTCTTCACTTGCCAGTTAGAGAGCAACCATCCTCTATGGCAAACCTGGCTTGCTTTTGTCAGTAATAAATTAGCTGATGCTTCAAAGTGAAATTCAGAAACACTTCTAAAAAAGCTGTTTTTGAATGGCTTTTACTTGAGTAGTTGAATTTGTCTAAATAAAAAAAAAGGAGAAAAAGGGTATATTCCAGTTTCCATTACTTTTGCCTCATTCATGTAGATGTTTAAGACCCAGTCCTAAAAGTCTCAGGGACATAAAAGGTTTTATTTTAAAGGGTGCAGATAAGACAAATGTTTTACCATAGCAGGAGTTAAATTTCAGTGTCTTTTATATGAATAAAGAAAATTAGCATGGATTTTGGAAGAGCTAATAAGCAAGGAGGATGGTTTTGGAATATTTGTTTGACAAATGGGACAAAATAACCATATATTTTTGTTTTGTTGAATGAAGAGCTAGCAAATACTTTTTTGAAAAAAATTATAGTGTTTGAAGTTAATCAGGGAAATAAAGGAGGGGTTTCCTTGTTGCTTGCAAATTGCAGATTGCAGTTATTTGCATGCTTATAACTGGCATGGGTTCATGTGCATAATCAGCTGCTTTTTGAATACATGTGCCATTGTTCTGTTTTATTTATGGATTCAGTTGTGATGTGAGATGTTATGAAGCTGTTTGGATGAATTTTTGGAATTGTCTTTTAGGGGTTTTGATAATCAGAGAGTGCCTGGAGTTTGGGGTACAAACCAGGACTGTGGGTAGCCCTGAAAATTTAGATGAGAAAGTTGAAGGTTTGTCAGCCTCAAAATGGAAGCTCAAATTCTGGTTTTGGACTTTGAAGTGCACAAACCAGCAGAATTGTGTAGTGGCACAGTGACACAGACACTGTTTCTGTCCAGTTGAAAGACAGGAAGATCCCAAAGCCCTGAGGTCAGGAGTCATCCCACCAATCTCAGCACCTGGATCTGTCCCCAGCCTGAGCTGACCCACTCCTGGTGGAACAGGAGGCTGAATTTCTGCCTTCAGTCTCCTTGCATGAATGATGTGGCAGAAGACTTTTGGTGATAATTATGAGTGTTATCTTTCTGACTGGTGTGAGTTTGCTGACATAATTATCTTCCCTAATATCTACATTTATCATCATAGTGTCATAGAATGTCCTCAGTTGGAAAGGACCCACAAGGACCATTAAGTCCAAGTCCTGGTCCTGTGTATAACACCCTGAAGAGTGTCACACCCTGTGCCTGAGCATTGCCCAAACACTTCTTGAGCTCTCTCAGGTTTGGGGCTGTGACCACTGCCCTGGGGAGCCTGTTCAGTGCCCAGACACCCTCTGGATGAAGAACCTTTTCCAAATATCCAACCTAAACCTCCCCTGACACAACTCCAGGCCATTCCCTCAGGTTCTGTCACTGTCACCAGAGAGAAGAGATCAGTGCCTGCTGCTCCTCTGTGTTTGTAAATATACTGTGATGCAGGACTGCAATTTTTTTGGGACCACTGACAATACTAAACATATCTAATTGTAATTTCCTTCTCTTATTAGTGACAGATGTTTTTCTTTTCCCTATGTACCTTTCAGTAAAAGCAATATTCTGGTTGAGAGCAAGAGACAGGAGATGAGCTTTAACATCACTCAGTTCTTGCTGGATCTCTGTGGAAGGCACAATGAGTATTTTTGTGTGCACAGTAATATTCAGAGTGTGCTGCCTATCAACCTTTTCCTTTTGCTCAAACTTCCCACATAAACTTCTTTACTTGGGTCTTCCTCTCTCCTCCTGTCCAGTGGGACCCACTGTTTTAACTCTATTTTTTAGGTGAATCACTGTATTCCAATAGATCTCCAGAAGATGTGCAAATGGCAGAACAACACTGTGCCATGTGCAGCTGCAAACACTTTCTGGGTAGGGTTAAAATTCAGCATCAGCTCTCTAAAAAATAATCAGTTTTTCAGTAAGAAAAAAATAAATTGGTTGGTTAGGTACTATGCAGGGAGCTTTTATTTAAAAGATGTTTAAATCTTTTTAAATCTCTTTTTTCTCTCAACTGTCAAATAATTGAATTCATGAATTATGTTTGTTTTGCAGTTGTTGTTTTTGGGGGTTTTTTAGTAACACTGAAGTTCTCTTGTGCAGTGCTGTAGGGGATGGATGGTAGCTCCTGACAGATTCAAACACAGCTGGCTCAGAACACTGCTGGTGATGGATGAGCAATGTCTCTGTTAATGCCTTTTATACATAAATGATGGGCTTGCTTTATTTATTTATAAGATGTATCCAATTACACATCTCAGAGCAAATGTCCACTGTTCAGTAAAGCACACAATATTGGCATTAAAAAGACAATCCCTGAAATCAGTGATCAATGTATTTTCCTCATTTGCTGGAGAGAGGCTGAAATAAGAAGTAAACCCAAAATTCAGCAAATTCAAGTAGTTCTTTAGGGACCTAATCCTTGTCTGTAAGAAGTGACTGAATTCAGTGAGAGATGATGTTGTCTCTGCTCTGGCCACCTGCAGAGAACCACATTCACCTGAGATTTTGCTTCCATGTGGCCTGGATGGATCAGTGCCACCTGCACAGCAGCTCAGACTGTCATCCCACAGGGATGGCAGAAGCTCACTGGGCTGTGACCTGCTGGGATGTGTTTCAGTCAAGTGAGCCATCTTATTTCCTCAGAGAGGAGGAGAATGAATGGTTCTGCCCTTCATCTAGCTTCAACATTGGTTTTTTGGATGCTTTCACTGTGTCTCTGTGTGTTTGTACTCGTGAGTGGATCCAATTTAGAGCACGAGTTGTCTAACCAGTGTTAGAAACTTCACAGTGTAAATTAAGTTAGTTTCTTTTATCAAGTAGGTTAGGTATATTCTGAAATAATTCTTAGTATTTGCAACAAAAGGAGTAGTCTGGATGAAGGTGGGTGTGCAGATAGCAGCATGTTAAACAGTTTTAGACTTGATATCTGGTTTAGCCTCTTGGAAGACGCCTAACTCAGCATGCAGTGGGGTAAATGCTATTTGTGTGTGGTCTGTATTAAATAGCAAATGCACTCTAAATTGGCCCTTATCTTTCTGATAACTTACTGATATAGAAGTAACTTGAGTTACAGCAATGGCATGAATTTATAATGTAGCCAAAACCAGAAAGTTCTGACCTAGCAAGGAGTAAGTCTGCCACCCATTTCTGGGTTCCAAATACAAACTTTTGGGAAGTTGTGGAGCAGAAGCCCTGAGACAGAGAGCTGGCATGCAGGTGGCAGTGCAGGGAGCAGCTGAGCCAAGATGAGTTTGTTGTTTTCACAGGGGTGGTTGCTGCTTGGCTTTGGCACTTTGGTGTTGCCCACAGTTCTTTCCTGATGGTTCAGCCCCTTTCCAGAGGCACTGGAGAGCAAGCCTGACTTATTCTTTGCTTTGAACTGCTGGGAAGTGCAGCCAGTGTGTTTGTTTCTCATCCTCTCTTGCTGTCTGTCTCTGAAATGTTGTGTTTTTATGTTGGATGTGGTAGTTCTGCAAGAATTTATATCTGCAACAAGGTTTAGCAAGACAGAATTGTGACTACCAGGCAAATAATTTAGAGTTTGGTTTGGTTTCTAGGAACAGAGGCTTACTAGTTATTTTTCACTGGTTTCTGTGCTATTATGTTGTTGTGATAATCTTGGCAGGAATCTGTCACTCTGTGTTGGTATAATTGAAACTTGTTTTCCCTGAGGAATCACTCTGCTGTTTGTTTTATTTGTTTACTGACATTGACAGAGATCCTAATGGCTTTTAAAACCCAATTTGTGCATCACTGAATATCCTCCAAAGAGGAGAATAAAATTAAATTTATCAGTAAAATAGGGGCTCCCATGCAATGCTTTGTCTGGGTCTTGAGCTCCACCTGAGCACCCAGATGGGGGTCTGGAAATGGTGTGGTGGGCTGCATCTTCTGATTATTTCTAATTCTGTCTTCAGGCCATTAAGATACTTGAAAGGATAAATGACAATAAGTTATTTATGGCATCAATGTAAGTTGCCTAACTTTGCCTTGTGAGAAATAAATTATCTTTAGCTTTTATTAAAAAGGAAGTTAAGATAACAAAACAATAACCACAGTGAAATTTCCCTTTTGGGAGGGTATACATGATGGTATCACTTATTATCATAAATCAGGGTAATTATGCGTTTAGATTTTTTTGTTTTTTATGTATGATATCAAAGTGTTTATGCATTTATTTTGTTTTAAGCCTTTGAAGAATGACAGTGCGACCATTTGGACTATTTTTTGTTGGTAATACCTTGCTGAATTGTGATTGTGGATAGATGTGTGCCTTGTTGCATGCTGTGCTCCAGAGGAGCATGCACACAAATAAATGGTGAGGCAGACATTCAGGAATGTAGAAGAAAGGATGGGTTTCTTTAAGCCTAAAGAACACAGGATGTATTTTTTTAACTCCTCCAAAGCTGTGTGTTTGCACTGGTGAAGATTCAGATTTTTTTTTAAATTTAGTGCAGTGATTTAGCCCATCTCTAATTGCCTTTTGACACACTTCCTTGTCATTCAAGCACATAGGGATTGCCCAGGTTTCAGTGAACTCTGACTGTGAACATCATGAGGAGATAAGTTTGGAAAATACTGCTGATTTTAAAGGTTATCTGTCAGTTTGTATATATACAGCTATGAGCCAAACCAATCTGACCTCAAACCAGAGCTGTAATATAATAACACTGCTTTTCTTACTCTGTATCTCCTTTGCAAATCTCCCTGACATTGATAGCACTACAATAATAATAGATCTGCAATATTTATGTTGCTTCTTCTAAGAAAGTGTTCTAATGTGCCTTGGAAAAGTGGGTAATTAGTGTTATCTCCTTTTTTACAGAAGGTAAATTAGAAATACAGAGAGAAAACTCTGACTCCCACCTCCCTGTTCTCACTGTACTTGGTTGAATAGCACAAATTTTGACCATATGCACTATCAGTCTGACTTGTACTTTTTATTGCATTGCAGTGCCTAAAACAAGGATTTTGGCTACTGGTGGTGCATCCCACAATAAAAAGATCTTACAGGTAAGTATAAAATTAAATCCTGAACTGAACTTGCAGGATTTTTATGCTGCATTTTTATTTTGCTGTACTGAATCCAAGTCACTGCAGCTGCACAGGAAGGTGTAGATATGGAACTGTGAAATCTCCTGCAGGTCTTTGGGGTTTTCCTTCAGATTTAGTGTGAAAACCTTTAGCCCAGTGCTAATTTTACATTGAACTTAGTTTTTTTACACCTGACTGGTTTTATGAGTGCGTATCTGAAGCACTGGTGATTTCCAGGTCTAATCACTTGAATCAATCAGAAAAGAAATCACAAAAAATCTTCTTATATAATACCTGAGATTTTTTTTTTTTTTTTTTTGGGTTCTTGTTCAGGTCAAAGTTGAACCACTAGTTTGCTGCTGCTCATTCAGCCTGGGTGAGATGCTTCATCTGTCTTTGGAGAGCAGAGACCCGTGTGCTCTCTGTTTCTGCCCACTGAGACTTGGCAAAGCCTGGCTCACAAATGGTGAGAGGCCTCTCACCTGGCTGTTGACAGCACAGAGAGAGACATCTGGGTTGGGATTCATCCTGCCCACCCCAGTCATCTGTGATGTGATGTCTGCTCAGATCTGTCAGCCCTGCAATAGTCGGGGGAGATCCCGTCTGCTGCAGGCAGAAAGGGGATGGTGTTGTGACTAACAAATGTAAATGTCTCCTGATGGATCCAAGGAGCTTTCTGGGCTCCAAGGGCTGCCTTGACAAGTCCCCCTTTAACCACAGGCTCCAACACTGACCTGGAGACAGATGTACACAACAAGGCCTAATCTTGGGCCAGGTCTTATCACTGGTGTTGTTAGGATTTGCTGGGAGCCCAGCAAATCTCAGGCTGCTCAAGGACAAGGAATTATAACAATGATTAAACACCTGCTGGAGATGTGATGTTTTGCAGAAAGCATGTTTTCAAAGAGGTGTTGCCTTCTTGGACCAGTGATCCTTTTCTATTCTGCTTTGCACAAACTACCCTATACAACTGTAGTGTTTCTTTAAATAAAGCTCTCTTTCTGCTTCTCCATTACATGAAGGAACTTTGTTGCATTATTCTTTTTGCTGCTGGATAGCCAAAGTGCAACAACTGCTGGTAGTGAACACAAAGTGAAATGTTTTTTGGGGATTCCAATCCCTTCGCTTCAGCTCGAGTCGAGGCCAGCCCTCAGCTGCACACCATTCTCTGACAATTGCACTCAATTCTCTGCTCCACAAAATTTGAGCTGGATTAAATGCAGGTTGAAGAGCAAAAAGGCAAAAAGCTGTTTTCTCCTGAGGCATCTAAACCACGTGTGTGTGTAACTGCTGGTTGTGCAGCTGATGGGGGAGCAGCAAATTTGGTGTGTTTTGCCTGCAGATGTCACCTCTCTTCATCTGCTTTGGTTACTTTGCCTAAGAATGTGACATTGGAAAATTACTTGATTGGTTAATTGCTTAAAACACTGGTCTATAGGGGTAATTCTGCTAAGGATACATCAGGGTGAGTTTGTTTTTAAAGCTGTATTTCCAATTTGGGTGCCAGGAGGATCTCCTTGCTGTGGAATGAAAGCAGAGAAACAAATGTTCCTAAAATATGTAATTTGGTAACATACACAGCTGAAAAATCATGGGATTGGGAGAGTGGTGGCTGGGGTCCCTGCTCATCACGTATAACAATTTGGCTGGTTTTAAAACTCATTTAGTACCTTAAAATAATATGATCAATACAGTGTCATTCACTTAATTCAATCACTGGTTAATTGGATCTTTCTTTTTAATTTAATCAAAACCTCAGAAACCGTATCAGTTGCATAAAGAGTAACAGCTTCCACCCTTATCATGGTCAATTTTGGATAATTTGTTCCAGGGCTACAAAAGACTATCATTTAATTAATCAACATTCAGGAACTCCTATATTTTACACCACAAAGGAGACAACCTAGGAAAATCTGTTTAAAAAAATTAGTAGGGCAGCTTTCTCCACAGTTCCAGGAAGCTTTTTATAACATATATGGTGCTTGATTAATGACCACGTGGAACACAGTGAATTATCTCAACCAATAGAACCTCTAACATTTTTTTTTTTTTAAATCATTTGTGAGATACCACAGTTTCAAATGACTTACCAAATATATGAACTTTGAATAATTTTTATTCTATAATTGTGGTAAAAAAGAGTTATTTGTTAAATTGTTAAAGTGTTATTTGTAGTATTACAGCACTTCCTAGCAACCAGCATAGAGTAGAGGGGCATTGTATGAGGGTCTTCAGAGATGAAAAAAAAAAAAAAAGTTGTCCAAAAGACTGTACAATTGAAACTTAAGACAAGAAATCCTGCTAGAGATAAGATGAAGATGCAGATGGGGAATGTGTTGAAACAAAGTGGTAGCATTGGCTGGCAGGATGGGCAGATAGCACTAAAGCTCTGTGACCTTATAATTTCCAGAGGACTTTTTAATAGATAACCATGATTAATTTTTCATTTGCTCTTTAGCATCAAAGCTCATATGTTGTTCAGTGCTTGCTTGCAAGTGAAATTAGCTAATCCTGACTTTGGTGTCTTAAAGTGTTTTGAGGATAAGCTCAGCTTCCATTGGGTTCTAGTTAGAAAAGAGCCACTTTCATTTAAATTGTGAAAATCAGTGATTTTCAAAGGGTTTTTTTTCAAGATTCTCCACAAAATTTCAGGGAAAGAAAAATTCTTTAGACATTTCACATACTATGTATTTCTATAGGTGATATGGGCTGAATTTCTTAGTAATCTTTTATGAAGCCCTGGGGTCCATCCACAGCAGGGTTATAAATTCCAGGATCAGGGTTGCCTTGCACTAATCCAAATGGTTTGGAATGCTGGACATCCTGGCTTTATTTTAGACTCAATTGCATGGATTTAAGTCAGGTGAGACACTTTTCCCTTTGGCAAAAGTAATAAACTCAGCACAGGTTATATCTGAATTGTTTCCAGCTTCTTGTGTTGCTCAGCCTCAGGGGCACTTGCAGTCCTAGAAGTGATGAAACCAAAATGGAAAACATTTGTTGACATTTTTGGAAAGGAGTTATTGACCTTTCTATGTCCCTATACAAATAGGTCTTAATTTTCCCCCATTTGTATTGTTTTTCTAAACCTAAACTGTGGGGAAGAGCACATGTAGTCAGTGGATGTGAGGTGCTGATGGTGCTGATTTCAATGCAAAATGATGCATGGCTGAATAACTTTTAGTATCTGTTGGATACCATAATAAATCCTTTGCCTGTAAAATTTTATTTGTGTTACTCAAGCCAAGTGTCTCAATATATCTTCATAGCTAAGGTTCCCTTAAAAGCAGGAAAACTGGTAAATTTAGAGACTATGTAATCAGCTCCTGTTGTTCTCCCTGCTGATCCTAAAGGATGGGGATGGTGGAGATGAAGAAGAAAGGCTTACCAGGCCTTCATATTGCTGGAGATTTGTTTTTATCCAAGTTTAGAACTGAAGAGCCATGACTGGTTCTTTTCTCTTTCCTTCCCACTGCAATCAGCTTTAAACGATGGAAGAAAACAGACTCCAGTTCCTGAGTAGGTCTCCTTGCCCTGACACAAGCCTTTAGCATAGGCTGGTTGTGTGAGATTTTGAGGGATGATACTTGAACTACGGCTTCTCTGAACTTGTAACCAAGAGATCTGGAGAGAAATAGGATTTTATTTCCTGGCTAGAGTTACATCTGTAGCTCAGAATAACCAACACCCTGTTGTGTGACAAGTTAATGCCTTGTTGTTGCCTGCAGTGCATCTTTCCACGGGTTCCTGTGTGCTTGGCTGGGGCTTGGGACAGCTGCTTGCTTTACTGAGCAGTGATGATGGATTTCTTTTCCCCCTTGTGTTTCATGGATGCTTTGATGCTCCTCAGGTCCTGTCTGACGTGTTCAACGCGCCCGTGTTCACCATCGACACGGCCAACTCTGCTTGTCTGGGAAGTGCTTACAGAGCAATCCATGGTAAGGCTGCCAGGAGACTCCTGTGGGCAGTCAGGGAATTTCATTTCACTTGGTTAATACTTGGGATTAATGTTACTGGGCATGAGGGGAGGAGTAAAGCTGTACACATCTGATTGGAAGGTCGCACAGGTTAAGAGGGATTTTTGCTCTTAGTACATTTGGATTAGACCAGAGAATATAATTTACAATGTAATTCCAAGACAGGAGCTGCTTCTCAACCAAGGGATAGGGTGTGGGAAGTGTTGGTACTGTCCAGGGAAGGTTGAGGACCTTCAAGTGTTGAGTTGCTGCATCCATGGAAGAATAGAGCCAACTGAAGGTGCTGGTGCAGCCTCCTGCCCCAGTTTGTGAACTGGGCTGTAAACTGGGTTGTTGAAATGGCCAAACCAAACAAAAGTTTGATCCCAGCAAAGAAGATCAATGAGGACAGGGACAATAAGACCTATAGCACTGCTGGCCAGTATTAAACTTGTATTTATCTTCCAGCTTTAAAGCATCAAGTTGAGAGATATGCAAGGTGTCCTGGACTCCATGCACTTTCTCCTCTAAAAGCATGGCTCTTGAAATACTCTTGGGTTGACCAGTCATCTTGCTTGCTGTACTACATCACTCACTGTAATAAAACAGCCCAAGCCTCAGGATTTACCTATTAATAAACTTAAATCTATTAATTCATGTGGGTGTGTGTTAAGGGTAAGCCATCAGCTATTTAAGACTTGAATCCCAACTGTCAATATTATCCATGCATTTTAAAATGGTTTCTAATATCTTAACTAAACAATTCAAGGAGTGTGGAAGTCCTTGTTTAGGTCAACTTCAGTTAGCCTCAGTTTTTTTTATTTGAATCATTAGGATTTGAGCCTTAAGATTTGGGTAACTTTTCTATAAGTTCATGTAAGACCATGGGATTGTAACAAGCATGGAAAAGACAGCATCAGCCATCAAAAGAAATCAGCCAAGTTTTAATTTTAGAAGCAAATTCTGCTGTCACATTATAGCATCTACAGTCTACATGATCTCTTGCATTTGAAAACAGCACAGAAAATTGCTCGACTAGAACCTGAATTGGTGTGTTTAATGCGCACAGCATGTTCTCCTCTTTATCTCCAGAAAAGGCACAAGGATTCTGTCAGGCTTTTGGAGGACAGTGGAAACACTTGGATTATCTGTGTATTTGAAGCCACAATGGGGCCATTTTTGCACCTTGTGGGTCGAGTTTCCAAACTGTTTTTCTTTTTACTCAAACTTTCCCTTCCGCTTCAGAAGGCTCCCAGCCCCTAATGCTGCAGGCAAATTCCTTGTCCGTGTGTGCATGTGAAATGTGGAGGCATCAGGAAAGTTTGTGTGGATATTTTGTGTGTGTGAGATGTGCATTCCCTGTGCCAGTTTGGCATATGAGGTGTGGAGGCTTGGCTGACAGAGCGTTGGAGCGAGGTTTTCAGATGCTGTGCTGATGGAGGGACTCCTTGGCTCACATCCTCTGCCAGCCAAGCCCCAGGGGGTTTGCTGTGTGTGCTCCTAAATGGCATTTTTGATTGATGCTTTCAGCTGCCTCTCTCTTGGTCAGGCAAAGGAATTGAGGAAAAGTGAGGACTTGCTAATATAAATGAAATACTGATGGCAAGGGCTCTTTAATAATATTGCAATGTGCATCTGGGGTGTTTCACAGTTAGCCTGGAGTTCTTAGAAGGTGTGCAGGGAGCTCCTGAATGCTGTGATTTGCTCACAAAGCAAAATGCTGTCATAGCAGAACTCCCCTGTTACTCTGCTTCTTTACATATAAGTATATTTCATAATTAGTAGTATATTTTCTTGAAAGTGTTTTCATTTATCTTAGCTTTTATGTTTAGTCACATTTTGTCCTTGAATCCCTTGCTTCCACATATTTTCACTGCTGTTTGCTGTATTGTTGTAACCATAAATAATTACTGATATTGTTGAGTAGCATTTTCTGCTGCTTACCTGTTCCCCAGGGTAGGAATTGAGTGATTGGCAAAAACTCAATCACAGAGTCCCCATTTCCCAGGCTGGCTCATAGGGAATGTAAGATCTTCTGCCATTTATCCTTCAATCCTGAATGCTGACCTGACCAGGGAAGATCAATATAATGTATTAATTTGCCAGGGAGTCGAGGCACATCCCTCATGGTGTTTTTTTTGCATTGATCAGGATTGTGATTCTCGTTGCAGGACTTGTAGCTGAGAGGAATGTGTCCTTGGCTGATGTTGTGAAATTAGCACCAGAGCCCAGGTTGGCTGTTACACCCACCCCAGGGGCTGAGGAGGTGAGTTTGGAAATACCATTTGGGAATAGCATTTTTCTTTTCATTTTCTGTCTGCTTCAAAATGCAGGGGTTTGCTAATTCTTCTGGTAAAATAGATTAATTTAGTAAACACTTGCTTACACAGTTCTTATTCCTTGTTGTAAAGACAGATTTGATTCTTTGAGACATTTGGTGTTGTAATGAACTGATCCCACCACCCAGGTCTCTGAGAATGAATTTTCCTAACAAGGCATGATCAGAGAGCAAAACCTTTTCATTAAGGGACAGAAAAAGCTATCAAATAGGTTGAATTTAGATACAGTTCAGTCAGGTTGTAGCTGATAATCTTAATCCATGCAAGCAGCATGGAAAAAAGGGTGGTGACTATGCTCTCTGGCTTCTTGGAAAACATCTCCAAAAATCCTTCCTGTCTGTAAACAGTGTTCAGCAATTGTATATAACCACTGGTAGCTCCATTTGGAAGCTGGGAGCATTCAATAGGCACAGGTCTTTGGTTCTGTGCCCATCCTGTGAGTTTTGGCACGTCTGAAGGTGAGGCTTGTGCTTTATGGCCCACGAAGACAAAGCAGCAGAGATTGTCATTGTTGGTAAATGTGATCCCAGCCCTTGTAAAACCAAGGAAGGAATCATTGTCCCAGGCTCTGCATGCAGCCCTGCACGTCTCACTCTCAGCCAAAGGCTTCAGTTTACAGCAGCTTTTGAAATGTAATGCACAGTAATAAATAAACACTACAATATAGCAAGATTCCTGGAGAACACGTGTTTAAATAACAGAGGTGAATCTCACCAAGGTCTTCAGCTCTGCAAAAACTTTTTACATCAGCACAACCTTACACACTCCACCATTTATGAGATTTGGAAGTGGCCTAACTATAGGCAACAAGGTTTTAAAGCTTTTATTTAAACTGGGAAATTAATGATCTGCCAAAAGTACTAACTCCCAGCTACATGTGTAGAGGAGCACCAGATATCATCATGAGTAATAATAGAAATGATCATGCTGCATTGTGCCTGCCAGCGTATTATTTAATTATTAACTGAGATGGAGGAGCTCAGTAATCGAATAGAAGTCCCCTTCAGAAATATTAAGACATTGAATAATTTAAACTTGATTGATCTGATCTCATTTACTCAACCTTCCCCCCTCATTTTAAAAGATAAAATAATTAACAGCAGTGGCCTGTGCCACGTGTGCTGCAGCTGAAGCTCTCTGCAGCTCCCTGGTGCCTGATTCAGCCTCACATCCCTGCCCTGCTCCCCCCAAAATGCTGCGTGCTGAAAAACTGCCAGCCTGGCTGGGCTGGAGGTGGGGAGTGCTCAGAGACCTGCTCCTGACCCCCTGTGCTGCTTCAGCTATAAAACTCAAGGGCAGAGAATACAGCTGTCACTCACAGGGGCCTTGCAAGCACCTTGTGCCCCTGCAGGGCCAAGCAAACCTGACTGCAGAGATCACTGGAGAATTCAGCCACCTCTTTCTACCCTGCTGTCTGCACAAAACGGCCTGGAAGCCAGAAGAGTTAATTATCTCCTTCTCAATACTTTCCTTTTCCACATGGCTGGACTTGGCTCTCCTTGCACATCTTTGTTATTGGTTTTAAATGATCTACAGCAGTGAGTTGTTGCCCCAGTAGATAGGAATGAATGACAGGGAGGCAGTGGCCAAACAGCACGGGAAGGAATAACCATTCCTGCTCTCTAGCTGAGCTTTCCGGCTTCATTCCATTAAAATCAGCTTCTCACAGTTACATATTCCACACCATTTCTTTTTTCTTCCTGCCTTATAATTTTGCAGCTGATGGTGGATTCCCTGGCTAGTTTCATGGCTGTGAAGCTGCAGAAAGCCAGAGGGCCTGTCAGTAACACAGTGTGTTAGCATGAACAGTGCAGCAAAAATTCATAATGCAATGAGTCAGTTTGATTCTGTTTTATACAGAGCTGCATATCCCTGTCCATCCAATTTCATTCTGTTAAGGTTAGAGCCTTTCACTTAAATGATAGTTCTTTTTATAAACTTCAAAGTCATCCTGAGGTTAAGTCCTGTCTTGCTGAGGAGCTCTTCTGAAAGAGTCTGGCTCACCAATGTGAAATTCCCCCAACCACTTCTTTACATTTTTTGGACAGCTACAGCTAGATCTTGGCAGGGTGGAGAGAAAACAGGTCATAACACAGCAATCTGCTCTGGTTTCATCCTTTCTTCCTGGTGTAGGTTGGAGACAACGTGTTAGATCATTGGAGAGAGGAAAACCTCCTGTAGACAGAGGTCAAATGGGACAGTTTGATGTAGCTTCTCCTTCATTGCCAGGGCCTGTGCCCACAGCAGGGGGTTCCAGGAACCAAAAATGCAAAAAGCATTTCTTTGATTTCTGAGGGATCATTTGTGATAATGAATGTGATTTAAAAAAGCAAGGACAGGGCTCACAAAGCAGCTCTTCTGGTTCAATTAAACTGATGGGCAGGTAAAGCAGAATAAAGTCACAAGAAGGGGAACACAGAGCTTGTGGTGGGTGATGAATCAGTCCTTAGTGGAAGCTGAAGTCTCAAAAGTTCCAACTTGCCTGACAACAATGTGACTTTATCCTGCAGCAGACCATCCTGCCTTGCAGGGAGCATTTCAAAGAGGATGAATCCTTCTCTGTGGGTATGACCCCAAGTCTCTTAGCTGAACCTGTTTTCCCAGTATTTTTGTAGGAAATGGGTATTAATCTGAGCTTGTTTCTAATTCTGTCAATACCCAAATGGGTCATGAGGTGTTCTGGTGGAAAGCATTGTGGTGATAGTCCTTGGTCACTCACTCAACCAGACTGGCTCAAGTCAGTCACCTGTGGGTTAATCTGATGAATCCTTCTTCCTTTGTTCTTTCAGAGTAGCAAAAATTAAAGAGTCATCTCACCTCTTTGGGGCCTCCTCTTTTCCCTCAGGAAAAAGATTAATCAGAGCCACTAAGCATGACAAAAATAACCAGGAGATTCTAGAGCAATAAATATATGTTAACAGACAAAAATAATCTGATATTTCAGCATTAGAATTTAGATCTATTTTAGTAATCTATTAAAACAGGGATGGTTGGCTAGTTGGTTAATTAAGCAAAAATAAAACATCAGAGAGAACATGACTGTCTGGGAGTTGGTCACTTGTGTTTCTGCAAGCCCTGTGCCTGTGACAGTGCCAGATTGGTTGTGATATTGTCCTGTGGGGTTTTGTAGGGGGAAGGCATAGAGCAGCTCACTACCTCTGGATGTGTGATTTTTGATTGCATTATTGACTCTGCTGAGATGTATTAATCATGCAAAAACTCAGGAAGGGAAAATGTAAACCTAACAGGTTTTCTTGACTTTGGTGAATTGCCTTGAAAGTGGGTGGATTTATAGAAGTGACCCTATTACCCAGGAAGGTTATAATGACCTATTTATTGATTTAAAATAATTATATTTTGTTGAGTTAGCTTTTGGAGGGAGGGGGTTGTTTTCCAGAATTAGTTTAGGTTGGTAATTTAGTGCAAAGTACGTAATAATAATACAACCACAAAATTATAATAGGTATTGATAGAAGTTTGATTAAGGTGATTTGTGTAGCCAATAATTTTTTAGCCTGTTAAACAGATTAAGATAGGCTTTCAGAATGAATATCTGAAGTAAAGAATGTAATTGTTTCAGGTGTGGTTCCTTGGAGAAGTCTTCAGTGTATTTCAGATCACTGTTTTATTGTTTCTGCTTTATGAGTATTCTTTCTCTGTTAAGAAAAGTGAACAACTGCTATGATTGGGAAAATAAAGCAACTCTTGATTTCTTAGGCAAATCTCTATGAGTAATTTGCCTTTGACTTATAAAAAGGAACCTATCAAAGCAGCAAATGTTTGTGAGAGACTGATTAATTTTAATCTATTCAGGGTAGATTAAATGTACTCAGGTAGATTAAAATTAGATAATCATGAGCATCATCTTTGTAATTTGTAAATTTTGAATTGCTCCAGTGATTGGCTAACAGAGCATTGCAGGAGATGGGAGGATCCATCTGGATTGTCTCTTGTGGTAATAATTTGTAGCTGCTTTTGCTCTTAGAAGGTGGCAGGGACAATGTGAACAGTAAAAGCCCTATTGGGTACACAGGCTGGTAATGTGGTGAGATGTAGTGACAGGATGACACATTTGATTTGTTCCAGAGAACAAGGTAGCATTGTACAAATGCATTTTTCAGAGAGGGCAGGTTAAATTATTCCCTGTTATAATGTATTATTTATCATTAGCATTTCCTTTAGTTGTGGGATTGTCAGAATGTGACCAAACTGTCCCAGGAGAGAAGTTTAGGGTTTGTAAATGAAGCAGTCAGAGCACTATCAATGTTGTGGAGTAGGGTATAAAGATAAGCTGGAGAAAGGACCATAATTAAGCAAGGACAATTAAATTATGGACAATAATAAGGTTTGTGTTGTGATACATGTAATTACTTCTGTTAAATATCATGGTTTGATAGATTAGGTGTGAGGCTATGGCAGAGAGGGATTTTGTGTCCTTGAGGTTTTTATGCATTATTGAGAGTCCTTTATTCCCTTTGGACCTCAATTATAAAAATACATTTATATAATTGCCTCAGGAAAGAGACTCCCAGAATTGCAGGAGGACTCCCAGGAGGAGTTGCCCAAGGTTCTGTGGAGGCACTTCAGTCCTGGCAAATATGGAGAATCACCTTGCCCAGACACACCTGAGTGACACTCAGGCCATGCTCTGGGTTGGTGTTTGATTTTCTCCTCTGTGTTTCATGGGATCTGCCCTGCTCCAGCCCCAAACCTCAGCTGCCATGAGAAATACTGCTTGTGAAAAGCCTGTGGTGCTGCTGCACTTATCAGCTGTGATGTACTGGTGGTATTACAGCCAATTTCCCTGCGGAGGAGGAATTTAAGGCTTTGCTTATCCCTCTGAGCTGTGCCACTTTTTACCCCAAAGAGCAGGAAGAGAGTACAGGAAATATTCTTAATTATTTGTTTGCAAATTTTTTTTCATGTGGTCCATAATGCAGGATTCATTTACACTAATGGCTGAGAAGCTTATTGCAAATGCCTGAATTTTCTCAATTAGCAAGCTAAATGCTTAAGTCCAATAAACAGGAAAAGAAACCGTGTCAGTAAATGTGGTTATTCATTTATTTTAACACATTTTAATTTAGAGTGATGTATTAACAATAATACTTCCCAGCCTTCTGGTAAATGTGTTGTGGTATTTTGTGAAAATACTGATGGGCAAATAATATGGAGCCTGCTTTTTCAGTGCCTGAGCTCACTTACCAATACAGCTTTGCTGTGCTGAATCTTTGCTGAGAAGCACTTAGGGTTTATCAAATTTACAGAATAGTGAAGTAAGAAATAGCCAGTCTTCATTACAGATGCTTCAGTGAATAGAAAAGCTGGTTTTATTTGAGATATTGATACTCCCAATATAGCCATGGTTGCCTGCTCAATGTTCTGTTTGCTCTGATGTGCATATTTACGAGAAATGGGAGCAATAATATTCTTTGGGAACATGAAAAGGATATATATATATATGTACTTCTCTGAGCCCTCCAGGCCCTCATGTAGTTAGTTAAAAATACCATGCTGAGTAATGTGACATTTCATAATAGTGGTGCATTTTATTTTCTAACCCCATAAATCTGCATAAACCTCCAGGATCTCAGTATCAGTGTCCTGTGGAGAAGAGGAGCTGGGGCACACACATGTTAAATGCCTGGCCTGGGGTCACTGAGTGAGTCTGTTGCAGGAGCAGGAATGAGTAGGATTCTCTGCTTTAACCAGTGGAAGACACTGCAAGACTCAGTCACTGTGAAATGGCTTTCAAAAACATTTTTTGATGTCTTGGCTCTTTGCATTTGCTGTGGATGCTCTTTCTACTTCATATACTTAATCTGTTATAGAAATGTAAAAATGAAACCTTAATTTCTATAACATATGGTTTGTAAAAAGGAGTTGGTCAAAACTAAATCCATCTGCAGAATGTGTCCATTAAGTCACTTCCACCTGCTCTTGTGGAAGGTGGAAATGGGAATGAAGAGAGAAATCCAATTTCCACTGGTCAGGCTTAAACTGTCATTCAGGAGAAAGGAGACATAAAAACTGGGTATTTTGCCTTCAGTTGAAAGATAAAACAAAAACCCACTATTTTTTTATTTCCTAGATGAGAAAATTTTGTGGGTTTTTTTAATTTTTATTTATTTTATTATTTTTTTTTTTAATCTGGGAAAGTGTGGCTCTTACAGACACTGAGGCTGCTGCTGGACTGTACAGAGACCTGCACAAGAAAAAGCCATTCTCCTACTACATCCCCATAGCTTACACCTGAAACATTTTCCTCCTGAATTTTTCATATGTATACACACTGTTGACTGTCCTGGAAAGGATAAAATGCATTGAAATGCTAGATCTCCCTTAGAGATGAGAGCAGTAATTCAGTTTGCTGGGTATGATTCATAATGGCTCTATAACCTCTCTGAACCTGGAGCCAGGAGCAAGGCTGCCCTGATTGTGAGTCAGAGCAGAGGGCTTGCAGACCAGACTGGCAGCCTCTAGGATTCACTGTGGCAGGGATATGACCTTGTGGCATCCTCCTAAGGACTGCCTGAGCCTGCACCAGACCCTGCACTGGCTCCTGGCAGTCCCTGCTTTGTGCTCGAGCCGTAAATGTGCAAAGCTGTCCTGGTGTGGCTTGTCACAGTCCTGATTTTATTAGAGGGACAGCTAACTCCAGAGGGAGGAGATAAGGAGAAAGGTGCATCTCCAAGATCTAGATGAAGTTTTTGGTTAGAACCAGAGAAGAGATTTATTTGAGGTTTCTCATGGCATGGATCCAAAAGCACAGGGTGTGTCTGAGTGTGGGGTTTTGAATACATTTGAGTCTTGATTCTTCTTTTATGTTGTAGCAATACTCCTTGAAAATTCTAGCTAGGAAAATGCAAAAAAAGCTACCCAGATTCTGTAGCTGTGTGTAGAAGCTGGGTCTGCATTTATCCCTGTGGGGCTGGGGAGTCTGGGGAGAGGAATATGGCCATGGAGCAGATGTGAGAGATGTGTAAAAAAGAAGCAGCTCAAACAGGTACAGGAATCTGAGAAGTGTGAAGTGCATTTTGGAGGGCCCTGGTCAGCACATTGGCCAAGGAGGAGCTATCAGGCTGTGCTGGAGGGGGCAGTGGGGTGATTTTTGAGGCAGAGGAGGAGGGGACAGAGGCAGTGATCCATCCTGGGGCAGTGGAGGGAGGCAAGGACAGGAGTTCTGCCTGGGTGATTAGCACAGCTATTACTGAGGGGCAGGTCACACTGGGAGAGGTGATTTTAGCTGAGCTGCTTCTGCTGGAAGTAATGACTTCTGCTTATAGCAGGAACACAGTCACAATAAGAACAACCTGTGTGTGTCATAAAATTAAGCAGTAAAGGCGATGGTAAAAAGGACTGTGACATTTAAAGAGGAAAAACTCTGCAGTACTTTCATGAGCAAATTGGGGAAAAACCAGCCCAAACCTTCAGGTACCTGTGAAGATGCCACATTTTTCATGTCTGAAGACGCTTTTTAACTGCAGTGTAATTTAAAAATCTAATTTTTCAATGAGACATATTTATTTCTTTTTTCTTTTTAGCTCTATCGTCCACTTCTGAAAAGATATGCTGAGCTTGAACAGAAGGTTATCTACAACCCAACCTCTTCTTGTCTTGTGAAATAGAAGCAAACAAAATTTATATGTTGGCTGAGTGGGCTCCCAAGGAGAAGATCAGAAGAGATTTGCTCAGAATTTACTGGAGCTGTTTAAATAATTTTGTTTCTCTTTGTAGACAAATAATTTTTAAATGTCTGTGTTTGAGTGTGTTGGTGGGGAAAAAATTACATTTTGATTGAAAACCTGATTAAAAAAGCATCATATTGCTCTGTGTGTTTGTGGCCTCAATTTTTCTTAGGTACTTTTTAGACTGTGTTGCTGTTTTGGAAGAGCTGGGTGACAAAGTCAAGTTCCCTGTTATGTGAGTCACTCTACCCATCTCTGTCAGCTTTGATTCTGTGTGTTTGGCATGCCAGCCTCTGCATCCCTGTCTAGCAAAGTATCTTAATTCTTCAGTTTCTCTTGCTTAAATGTTTTGAGACTATCTGTTCATCTGTGACTTGGTGGTGTTTATATCTTTGCCTACACAGAAAGCATAAGCACACTGACTTAATCCCATCTTTCTTTAATATGTGGAGGAGGCTGATTAAAGTCTTTAAAGACTCCCTGGGATCGTCTGAGAAGGGAAATTTTTGTCACATGACACTATGGAAAACCTGTTGTGTGATAAAACATGATGTGACAGGGGTTTATAGATTGTGAAAAGCTCAGAGATCTTACGTGGTACAGACACCACTGCACAATGTTCTACTTGACATCAGTTTTGTGAAAAGGAAAATAAGAGACCAAACATGGGAAGTTTCATACATTTCCTTTCTGCTTCAAAAAGTTCATCTGCACACCAGCTTTGGGTTACTTTTTTTTCCTCCTCCTTGTGGTGGCTGTGAAATTCTGTGTTGTGCTCTGCTCTCAACAGGGCAGGAAGGTAAATTTTTTCCTTACACCTCCAATATCCAATTTCTTTCTTAGAGATCTTGAATAGAACAGCTTGATTGTTTTGCTCTGCTGCTACTGTTTCATTTCAAGTGTTTTAGTCCAGATTAAGTAGCCTCTAGCTGAGAAAGTCTTAGAAAATGTGAGCCAGGAGATCCTTCTGAAAAGATGTGTGGAAGTTGCAGAATTTGAATGAACAACCCTGTGCAAGTGGGAACACTTTACTGCATTCTGTGGAGCTGGTATCTTTCCCTTAGGATAAAATTTCTCCTGGGAATAAAGCAGATTGTTTAATGAACGTAACTGAAGCTTTTCTTCCCTTCCTGTAGAAGCTGCAGTCTATCTTGGGAATAAGCCAGGGAATTGTAGAGAGTAGAGGATCTCTTTATTGACTGAGAGCCAGACTGTGCCCCTGCTGGAGCTGGGTGTCTCAAATTCACATTCTTCACATTTTGGGGGTATAGGAGCACTCTCCCTATCCGTGCCACATCTCTGTTGAGAGTGGGAACCCCTTGCCATGACTCATTTCTGGAATGGACAGGGAATATTCACATCCCTCCTTTGGTCTCTCTTTTATATTTAAGTGCTTCACTTTTGAGTACAAACAGTACATTTTTTGATCACAACTGAATAATTACAACTGCTCCTGATATTAGCATGATTACTCAGGAAGATCAAGAATTACATTTCCAAGTTGCTAAAGCAGCCTTCTTTTAAGCAATTGCTTTAAAAGGTGGCATTAGAAATACACATTTATCTCTTTTATGTGCTTATTATTCTGGGTCCAAAGGTACAGTGCTAAAACATGTAATACTTCTTGCAGGCCTCCACCGTCAGCAATTGCTTTGTCATTGAGCAAGGCTGTAGAGAAATGCAGAAGGATTAATTAATACAAGTTAAACAATGCCTGCTAGTTTAAGCATCATTACCATCATCATTAACCTGAAGTTCTGCCAGGTTACTGGTTTGGTGTCAAAGTTAACACACAGGGAAAGGGGTTTGGAGAGGTCACAATCACAGAATGGGTTGGGTTGGAAGGGCCACAGGGGTTATCTGGTCCCACCTCCCTGCTCCAAGAGGGTTATCCCAGAGCACATGGCACAGGATGGTGTCCAGATGGTTCTGGAACATCCCCAGTGAGAGACTCCACACCCTGAGTGATCTGTTCCAGTGCTCAGTCACTGCCCAATAAAAGGTTCTTCCTCATGTTCAGGTGGAGCTTTCTGGGTATCAGTTTCTGCCCATTCCTCCTGTGCCATTGCTGGGTGCCACTGAGGAAAGCCTGGTCTGTGTCAAGGCTGACCAGACCCAGCTCCCTCATCCTTTCCTTGTCAGAGAAATTCTGCAGATCCTTGATGTCCAAAGGAAGGTCTTCCTCCTGACATTCATTTATCCTGGTCTCCTGGGCCACAGATTCCTGAGGGTTGGTCTTATTGCTGAAGACTGATGAAAGGAAGGCATTTGATTCTATATCTTTCAGCTTTGTGCAGTTTTGGTGACAATTTCTTGACCAGCTTGTTTGTTTTGTCAGGGTGAGATGATTATTGTCTCTTGTAGCTTTCTGGCTTTATTTGCTTGTGAAATGCGAGGCTCAAGATCACTTTCTTACTCAGCTGAGAAAGATTAAAGCTCACATTTCCCAGCTCACAGCACATTGTAGAACATTTATAGTTAATATTTTGGCTCCCAGCAAAGTATTATGTGATGCTAGAAGGATATTGCCTGCATGATTTAACTACTTTCTGGGCCTGAGCTCTTCTCTGGATAGGGAGAGGAGACACTTCCCTGTCTGTTGGGCTGAGTTTGGGCTCTCTGACTTGTCCCATATTGCCATTAAAGTATTGTGAGTTTGTTGCAGGAGCAGAGCTCTGAAGAGTGAGCCACCACTGAATTATAGTATTGCTGTGGTGATGGGTTTATTAAGGCTGTCCTCTGAGGAACAGTGTCTGGAGTACAAGAATTTATAGACAAGCTCCTTTTTTTTTCCGCAGCTCACCCAAGTTGCACATGTTCACTGACTAGTGTCTGATGGAAGACTCAATAAATCTCTCCTTTGAAAGGTCCTTTGAAGAAATTCTGCTGTAAGACTTCTACTACTCTTTTATTTTTGTCCTTCTAGGAATGCACATTAACTCACCAAGGAAACACAGGCTTCTTGCTCTCATGTGCACAACCCTTTAAAAAAGTCCCCAATGATGGAAGGATCTGGTGCCCTGTGGTTTCCAAAAACATGTGTTGTTTTTGCCAGCTTGTGTACCTTGTGGTACTCTGGTTGTCCAGAGTAGAGGTGGTGTTATGGTATCAGCTGGATTTGATGATTTTGGAGCTGTTTTCCAACCTCATGATTGTACAACTTCATCAACAGCTTAGTTAAGAGAAATCTAAAGGCAAGGCAATAGGCTCTAAACCTCTAAATTTTTGATGGAGGTTGATTCCCTCCCTCCCTCCCTCCTCCACAGGAGACCTTATTGTTCTTCAAGGTGAGCAACATGGCATACCCAACTTGCCTAGATGAAAGCTTCTGAGTTTAAATATCTGATGAACTATTCCCAGTCTAGGAAAACTTGTTAGAAAGTTGATCTCACTTCCTATAAAAAAACAAACTCTTGATTGCCACAAAGAGATTGTTCACTGCTGTCTCTCCTGCAGCTCCTGTCCTGCACAAGCAAAGCTACTCTAGGTTGGAGGTGGGTCATGGAGTTACATGGAAAAATCCAAGCACCTTCCCCAGCTCAATGGCCCTGTGCTCTCACAGTCAATCAGAGCTTCACTGGATTCACCCCCAAGCTCCTGCTGTTCAACAACCCAAAGACAAACAGTTTTCTTTGCAGCCTGAAGTCTTTAAAGTCTTTTGTGATGCAGCTGGAAACAAACAGGGAAAGATGTTTGCTTTTTCTTAAGGGATCAGTCTGAGAGAGTTGGAGCTCTGATTGAATAAGTAATGTACTGAAAAAAAAATCTATGCTGTGCTGGTGCTTTAATAAGTAATTGAGCTGAATATCACTGTGTGTGATCCCAGGGGGACCTTTTTGTTTTTCAGCTTGCTTTTCCTTTGGAGTTGAGCTACCACCACAGATCACAGAGCAGTGCAGTGAAGGATGTATATCTAAAGCCACAAAAAACCAAAGCAGGACTTTGAACAAATAATTTGTTTTATCCTTATTTCTATTACCTTGGTCCCCAGACTGCTGTGTGCAGGTTAGGGGCTGAGGGAACAAAAGACCAGCATTTTAGAGAACTAAACTGTCTGGCCTTGGTGTTGTCATCAATGCAAGGCCAGTTTAGAACCTCCTCCTTGGGAGAAAGGGTCTAATTTGGATTTTTCTTCTCCTTGGCTGGCAATGTTTCACATAACCTCTTCAATTTTGATTTTGGTGAAATCTTGACCCTCATGTTAAAACAGGCTGAAATTTCCAAACAAATGGCAAAGGAAAATTGGCAGAACATTCACTCATCTGATACCAGGGCACCACTATTCTGTGAGGAGCATTTCCCTAACCAGCTTCTCTGAGGGTGACCGTAGTCCTGATTCCACGTGGCTTGAAATTTTATACTCCTGTGCAAATTGGGCACAAAATCATGTCTGCACCAAGGAATGTTACCTCTCTATTACTTTAAGTCATTTTGCGCAGGTCAAAAGCACTGTGATGTGCAAGGCAAAAGAAGTCTGAATGAATTCTTTAGGTAACCCCTGCTCATCTTCCACACTTTGCAGTCTGGATCAAGCCTCTTTGATGGTCAGCTCAAGTGGTTTAGTTTTCAGCCATCACATTGTCAGAATATAGAAATTTTTAAATTATTTCTCCCCCCATGTATTTGTTTTGGTTTAGGGCAAATTTGGGAGGGTACTTTTGAATGGGGTCCCTCTAGGAAAAATATTCAGGTGGCCTTACCCCCAGCTGATTTGGGAAAAATTTCCTCATAGAGAAGTGGAAAAAACCTGTTTATTTAATAGGCAAGGTACTCTCCAGCACAAAAAATGGACAATACTAAACAAAACTTTTTGCTGCTTTGAAGAGATGACAAATTCAGAATAGTCCCTTTTGTGGGTTGCAGCCTGGTTCCCTCAGGCTGTTCTCAGTCCCTCCAGTGCTGGGAAATGCCCAGGCCAGGCTCAGTGGGCCACAGGTGTGAGCTCTCAGTGCTCTTCTGGGCTTTCAGTCCAGAGCAGGTTCAAACAATTCTAAGAAAAAGAAAAAAACCCACAATCCAAGGAACATCTCTGCCTCATCTAGACAAAAGTTAACTGAAGGCAAAGGAGAGCTCTCTCCTGCCATCCCTGCAGACAGCACAGTCTGTGTGAAGGATGTGGGGGAGCAAGGGCAGTCTCTGATAACAAACTCTGCACCTCTTCTCTCCCTCTTCACTCCTAAAACCAGTCCTAAAGCTGCAGAACTCAATATCCAACACAAACAGAAAGATTACTGGGGATACAAGCATCATAAATTCACCCCAGGATACCCCAAACCCAGCTTTTCTTCCTTTGCAGCTTTCCTTGTAGATGATTTACCTTGTTGGCTGTTTCCCTTTCTGAGGGATGCTGAGAGCTTCTCTGATATGACACATTGCTGAAATCCAGCCCCAAGAGTCATTTTGCTTTTCTTATTCTTCTGCTTCTCTGCTGCTTATAAAAATGGGCCTTGACAAACAGAATAATGTTTCTGTGGTGATCCCAGATTCTGGGAGCATCTCAACCACTGTGGGAACTCGGTGACTTGGTTCAGTGTTCTTGAAGCACATACCCTGAGGGGAAGGGTGAAGGAGCAGCTATCACTGCCTAGATACTGCTACAATCTCTGATTCCAGTCTTTCACTGAGTTACCTCACCCCCTGATGTGTCAGCCTGCCCATTAGATGTGATGTGCAATCACCAGCCTGACTACTTTGGGGATATTAATAATTGCATGGGATGTTTTTTGCTGTAGCATCTTTAGATGACAGGTATTTGTAACACATTCTTAAGATGCTTTTATTTGCTATATTTTGGCAGAGCCCTCTGTAATGCATCCATCTGGTTGTTGTTCCTCTTTCAGCATCTCATCAGCCAAACAGGAGTCTGGTCACTCAGGTGTGGGATTCATCTGACCAGTGTAGACATCTCTGTCTGCTGTCATATGGGCTCTTTTAGCAATCACAGGAGAGCACCACGAGGGAGAGGAGTTTCTGGCTGTTGTTCATCTTACCTTGTGGCAGATGTCTACAACAGATCAGGTGATTTGTCTCCTGAGTGAGCAGTTTCTCCCTACTGAGTAGAAAGGCAGTGGTGCAGAGAAGAAGACAGAAAAAGCCAATTTCTCTTCTTGTGCCAAAACTCCTGAAGACTTGATTGAAAGCTTGTCTCAACTTTGGAGAGAAGATTTGTCCCCAGTCACCACTGTACAGCTGGGAAGCTTTCTTGTTCCAGGACTGCTCTGTTTTTACTGTCAAATCCAAGAGACTGACCTCCCCAGCTCCTCCCAGGCTGCATGGAGGTGCCCAGCAGACACAGAGAGAGTTTGTTACTCACATTCTCTTGTCCTTTAGTTGCATGCCCTTGTTTTTCCCTTCGAGCTGGACTCTCTCAGGCATTTATTTGTGTTATGCCTTCAAGCTCAGAGCCCTGGTTCAGTGAAGACAGCTCCCCTAAGACTGAGACAAAGCTTTGCACAGGAAAACAAAGGTCTGCTCAACTTGCAGTTTGAGGACACTATTTACTCTCTGATTGACATGTGTGCACTACCCTCCTGAAACCTCAGCTCTCTGCCAGGTCTGATGAATACTGGTGATTTGGAAGATGGAATTCTCCTTAAAAAGCAGTCCAAGCCATGCTGTGTAACAGAAGGACTTGGACCAGAAGTGGACCTGCTGCTTAGGTGAGGACTTTTATCTTAAAATAAAACATCTTGCAGAAATCAAGTGAGAGGCAAAGGAGTCACACAACTTTGATATCACAGCTCATGCCACCTGGGAGCATCTCTTCACACTCCTGTCACAGCTTGTTAGGTTAGGCTGGGACATTCCCCTGTCATTCCTGGAATAATTTCTTTACTGGGTTACTGCCCTGCTTGAGGACAATTACATATAGCAGAAACACCCTTTTGATCAGGAAAGATGCTGTAAAAAGGCAACAATATGTTTTCCCAATTTCCATTTCTCAGTTAAATTATTTGAGTCCCCACAACTGTTGTCCCTTAGGAGGAACTCAAACAGAGGAAAGAGAAGACACTAAATGCAGCTAATCCAATATGTGATTTAATCAGAAAGTTCAACTGAATGAATAAGCAAATAAGCTGCATTTCAAGCCCTCCCTTGCTGTGAAAGTGTTTTATTTTCAGAGTGATTCTTGGCTTAGAAAACACAGCTGCTGTTCTTCATTTGTGGAAGGTGTCCCTGCCCATGGCAGGGGGATTGTAAATAGATGATCTTAAGGTCCCTCCAACCCAAACCATTCTGTTTGGCAGACTCTCCCAAAAACCTTTCAGCACAGACTCACTTTACTGTTTGTCCTGTAAACAGATTTTTTTTGTTTTCATCTGTGTTGTGTGTGGTTTTGGTATGATTTATAAATGGACTGGTTAAACAAGTCTTGCTACAGCTGCCCCTGCCTTTTGTCAACCCTCCTTGTTCATGGGCTTCCACAGCAAGAAAGATGAGGGACAAGGGATTCCCATAAACTCCAGGATATATGGCAAGAGGCTCTTTTCCCTTCCCTCTTGGCCCAGAAACTTTGGTGTAACTCAGGTTTGCTGTACAGGCAGTGTTGGGTTATCTATAGTATGAATGGTTGGAAGTCAAGGATGCTAATGTTCAGCCAGATTGTGTGGATGAGAAATCACTGAGGTGAGACTGGGCAGGCAATTTGTATCAAGTTCTGCATTTTGTAATTTATACTCTGGATCTTTAAATGACAGAGTAAATTAACTTGCTCAGATGATTGAGAACCATGTTTAGAGGGGGAGGGAGAATTAATTTGGACTCAGGAATTCATGGTGAGGGCACCCAGGCACTTAGAGACTCTTTTTTCTGTCTACCAAAGGTGGCCTGCAAACTGGCTCCTGGGGTCAAATCCACCAGGCAGGGGGAGCACCCAGAGCTCCCTGCTCATGGTGTCAGGCTCTTGTCCTGAAGCTGATATCCAAAAACCTGGCTGCTCTGCATCAGTTGGACACAAGGCTGTCCTTGTGGTGCCTCTTGGACTGGGAATTCAGCCTTCAGCAGGAGTAAAGGAGGTGAAAGGTAAAAAACACACTATATTTTTACATGATGACTAAAAACTGTGAGTATGACCTGGCCATGAAGAAGGTGAATGTTATCCTGGACTTTACCTGTGTGCCTTCCCAGTTGAGATGGAACATTGCCTCATGCAGAACTTTGGTAAGACCCAGCCAGATCTGCTCTCTCATGCTGAAGAAAGAAGAATTAAAACTGGAACAGGTGAAGGAGAGGCTGGTGCCTTGATCAGGGGAAGGGCTGTCCTAGGAGAGGAGGCTGAAAGTTTGACTTGCTTTTCCAGAAGCATGAAGAAGTTGGGTTATTCAGTAAAATTTATTGACTGGGTTATTCAGTAAAAATCCTTCAGGTTGGGGGTTGAGAAAACTCTTCAAGCCAAAGAACAGTGTTGGCACATGAGCAAGTGACACATACTGTTTGGGAATAAATTTGCACTGGAAATTAGGAGCAAGGTGGGGGCAGGATCTTAAGGACCTCTTGTTCTCTGTGCATGGTGCCAGGAATTCAGAGCCCCACACCTGCAGCACAACCTGCTCTAGGGTGGTAACAAGGTGTTAGAAATCCTGTGTGAAAACTGATCTGGACCAATAGTGACCTTTAGAGAAACTGTTGTTTGCTGTGTGGACAGAGCAGGGTTTCACACTTGACCTCTTCCTTCTTGACTCTGTTTGTGGAAGGAACAAATAAGGAAGGGACAAATAATGGAAAGGTTCCAACTCTATTTCCTAATCCTGGGACATGTAATAGCCCAGTTTGCTATCAATTTGCTGGGCTGGTCCTCTACAAACAAGAGGAATTTACCCCACGGCAATCTTTCTTCACTAGAACCCTGCAAAAGGAAGTGAGGTTTAATTAGCATTTTAAAGTGGACAGCCTTGAAGTTAATGATATTCAATAAAGAAAAATTGTTTTAACCTTATTTGCACTTTTCAATTTACTTATTAGAGGCCATCTGTTATATTTTAAGCAAGAGCACTGGGAGCTAAACTCTCAGATTGTCAAATGAGGTTTTAACTGGCTAAGCAGAAAGGAAAGAACAGGCTGCCTTAAATGAGCAGTTAGGCTGTTTTTCTTCAATTTCTCACTTCTGTGTCAAAAAGCAAATGGTCGCCCTTTCAAGAAACAGTCAAGTTGCAACAATGACATCTGTTTTTACAGGTGCTGATGAGTCTTGGCCAATGTCACTTGTCCTCAGATCTCAGATATGCTTTAACATGGATGAAATTCAAAAAGCCAAAAGTGAGATGAAACTGGTGAGGGTGTGAAGAGCAGGAATAAGGATTCCTATAAGTAAATCACCAGGAAAGGGAAAATTTTGATTTGCTGCTGAATGTGTTGGCCAACCTGGTGACAAAGGGCATGGGGCAAGCTGAGGTTCTCTTTGCCTTTGTCATTACAGGCAAGGTCTGCCATCAAACCTCTTCATTTTCGTGCCTAGTAGCAGGATTTAGGAGAGGCAGTGCCACTGTCGTAGGGGAGGATCAGTTTAGGGTCTGGGGAAGCAGAATGGGTGTACATGGGTGCATGGGACCAGGTGAGATGTGTTCAAGGGGTGAGGAAGATGGTTGATGCCCCTGCAGGACTGCTCAGTGTGATCTCTGAAAGGTGGGTGTGATTATGGAAGGTCCCAGTGACTGGCAAGAGGCTGATGTCGAGGTCATCCTCGAGAAAGGAGAGCCAGAGAAAACTGCAGACTGGTCATCTTCACCTTTGTTTCCATGAAAATCACAGAGCAAATCTCCTTGGGGACCATCTCCAGGCATGGGAAGGACAAGAAGTCACTATGGAATGCAGGGATCTGATCTCCATTGGCTGTCACAGGATTTTGATTCCTAAGCTTAGCTCACTTAAGTTTGAGCAGATTCCCACCATACCTGTGAGAAACTGGGTGTTTTTCCTGTGATCCTGAGAAAATGGGAACCTTTGATAGGATAAGAGCCAAACCTTGGTCTCCCATGTTTTATGAGAATAATTTAAATACTGAGCAACACATATTTTCTCCTAGATGGTTTAGAAAGGAAAACGAAGTCTCCATATTGACTGAGAAATTTATGGGATTTGGGACTGTGCACTCATGTATGGTTGCTTGAATTCAGAGGTGTTGCTGTAATAGATAAACTGCTGTTCACCTGAGCAGAGGCTCTGAATCCTGGTCTCTGGGGGATTTGGCTGTGGTGGCTGCAAGGTTGTCATGCCCTGAGTGGGGTTGGGATAATCCCTTTAATCCCTTTTGCAAACAAATGCAAATTGTGATCAATGCAATGTAAATTGCTTCAGCCTGAATCCCTCTGAACTGGAAATTTGAAGACAGATCCCACGATTGCTTGAAAATTTAGCTCTTAGGCTGAAGCTGTGAGATTTTTCTCTCTCTGTGAGATTTTGTGTGTATCCCAGATTTTCTGGGGACTGACCCAGCAGCTGCTGGTGGTGCCAGGCTTGCTCTACAGCCAGCTGTGATTCTGTCCTGCATGGTGAGTTATGGCAACAGAAGGAGGGAGAAATGGTCCAAACAAAAGAAACAGAGCAGAAACGGAAACTAGATCACGTTGATTCACAACACCACTTGATCATTAGGAAAAAAATCCCCACTAAACCAAATGAACTATGAAGTATCTGTAGCAGTGAAATCTGGCTGCCAACAATGTTATTGTAAAACAAAGTCATGGCTACTGTTAGTTTGCTGTAAGCACTGAAGCTGAATGAGTGGGTAATAAAATAACTTTTATAAAACCTGTCTTTTGTGTCATTCCAAGACAAAAATGCTATTCTGTGTTCAGATCTATAGATAAAAAAACCCCACACCACAACTTAGGGTGACTTTTGTTTTAAGACTGTTTTAAATTTATAACTGAGCTGGCTAAAATGCTTTTCATCAAAGTACAAAAGTTTCATGCTGTAATTAATGGCAAGTGATATCTAATGCAATAAAACACCATCATTTGAGTGTTCTTACAAGACTATTTATGACTGGATATTGAAACTGATAATGATTCTGCCATTTGTCCTCATAATTTATTATTCCAAGGAGAGGCAAGTGGTGTTAAGGGTTCACGATCCGTTTTATGGAAAGAGTGCTGAATTCAGCTTTTTATTGGTATAAATGACAATGTTTGGCTCTCTGTGGAAAATGAGCTTGTGACAGCAAGTACAGACCCTACTGAGGGGTTGAGGTGGGGGTGTTCATGCTCTTTCTTAGAGAGCTGAAGCCCCTGGCTGGGTGATCCTCCTGCAGGTAGCTAGGAACAATGCAAAGGCTCAGTTGCCATCTCAGCAGGATCCCTTGGAAAACCAGGGCAAAATTTTTCTGAAAACATTCTACCTGGTTTTTCAGCTTGATGACTTTTTGAGGTATCACATTGAGCAGCCAAAGCTGAATTCACTAAGGAGCCTAATCCAAAGCCCATGGAAGATAACAGAAAGAATTAAGGGCTCAAGTAAAATCAAGCCAAAACAAAATTCTGCTCTGGAGGAAACTTCCCTTGGTCTGGTAAATTGCCAGCCAGGCTGTGTCTGTCTGAGCACAGCCCTTTCATACTGTGCCAGGCCAATTTATGGAGCTCTCAGGCTCTGATCCTCACCTTATTCAGGCTCATGGAAACATGGAAGAATTTCTTTTAAGTAAATGTTGATGCAACTAATGGAAAATCTGAATGGAGTTAGACCTTGTGTTTTTTTGGACTGTTATCTGAAAAACAGAGATTATACTTTGTTCTGACAGACTCCCAGCCCTGAGACTAAAGATTTCTGGTTTTCCCCAGCCTGCTGTTAATTTGCTGTGGAATAAGGTGCTGTAGGTAAAGATTTGCATTTCCATCAATAGTCCTAGCAGCAATCTAATGAGTTTCTTGCCGTTTTGCAAATAACTTGCAGTGAATCTGATGGCACAGAGTCAGGGAGCAGGATGTGGCCTGTTGTCTTTGCTTTTCAAGAGCTGCAGTCACCTTCCTCTTCCCTTCTGCCTCCCCTCCTTCATTCTAATCAGCGTGTCAAAAGAGAAGTCACTCCTTTATTGGAGGTTATCCATGTCAAGGGAAGTTATGTTTCCATCACTACCTGGGGGCCCATCAGCAGATGAAGATGGAGAGCAGTGACTCAGAATGACTTTGAGGCAACACCCAGCAGCAACTGAAGACAAGAACATAACCTCAGCTGACATTTAAAATAACCTGATACACAAATAAAACCGTTTTGCTAAATTATGCATCTTTTTACTCTTGGCTGTTCTTAAAGGAAAAGGACTGGGTGAGTGTTTTCTGTGTGTGCCTCTGCTTTACCCCGTGCTGGGAGCTGAGTGACAGATACACACTGATGGAGCAGAGTGGATTGATTTTTGTGGCTGCAGTACTTTATGCTGAAAAGAAATACAGCTTTTAAAATGACAGAGGGCCCTTTCAGAGAAAAAAAAAAATCAAGTGTATGGGGGAGTTTTGTTGAATGTGCCTTAGTTATCTGCTTTGAGTTAAGCACGTGCCTGAGTGCTTTGTTGACCAGGATTGATGGGAGTACACTTAACAGTAAGTTTGAGTTGAACTAAGTAATGGCTAAAGAAAAAGCAAGAAGAATAAGGTAATAGAGAAATTGAGAAAAAAAAAATCTCTGTTTTAGTAATTGAAACCAACAAATAATGTGCTGTGTTTAAAGCTTTTTCCCTAGTGGCACAAACACAGATGAGTGCCATTGCTTGAGCACTCCTCTGTTTTCCCAGCTGAGATGTGAGGACAGTGAGATGCTGGTTGGTTGTGGGCTACAAGTCAGCTGTGAGCCTGGAGAGCCAAAAAGACAAAATTCATTCTGTGGTGCCTCAAACACAGCATGACCAGCTGTACAGGTGTGATTGTCCTGCTCTGTTCTGTGTTGGTGTGGCGTCATCTGGATCACTGTGGACAGTTCTGGGCCCTGCAATTTTAGAAGGTTGTGAAGGTCTTTAAATGTGTCTGGAGGAGAGCAACAAAGCAGAGAAGGGAATGTCCTGTGAGGAGTTGCTGAGGCTTTGAGTTTGTCCTGTTCAGAGAAAAGGAGGCTGAGGGAGAGCTCACTGCTCTCTACAGCTCCCTGAGGAGTGGAAATGGACAGTGAGGTACTGAGCTCTCTCTGGGATCCAGTGACTGTGTAGAATTATTGAAAACTGCTCTGGAGGAGGTTTGATGAGGCATTATGAAGCTTTTCTTAACTGAGAGGGTGGTCAAAGGCTGGAACAGGCTTGCCAGAGATTTGGTCCATGCTCCAAGCCTGTCAGTGTTTAAGAGGCTTTTGAACAGTGCCTTAGTAACAGGCTTTGCCATGATCAGCCCTAAACTGGTCAGGGAGTTGGACTGAGTGGTCATTGTACATCTTCTCCAACTAAAACAGTCTATTCTTTTTCCTTCCTCCTCCTCCTCCTTCTCTCCTCTCCCTGCTCTCAGCACTGATTTCACTCTGCTCTCACAGACACAGCTCCCTGTCCCCTTGTGAGGTCCTGTGGCCAAGCCTTTGCCAGATGCCATTTCCATGAGGGAGAGGCATTGATTGACCATGAGCCCAGCTTTCCTTTAATGGCTCTTATCCAAAACTTTTGGGAAGGGCAGGGGGAAGAGGAAAGATGTCCCATTTGCTTTGGGTATCATTGTATTAATTCTCCTACTGCAGCACCACTGAACAGCTGTGGGTGTGGATCACTGTGATGCTGCACTAACATAGATCAAGTATCAGGTTTGGACCCCAGTTTCTCCTTCTTTTGTGACCTCTCTAAATGCATAACTAGAAAATACAATCCAGTTTTACACACTGAGTTGTCTGTTTGCTACTCTTTAGGTTCTTGTGGCAGGCAGGACAGAGAGCCACCAAGACCTGCAGCACTGTTTCTGTCAAGTTTCTATGTCAAGACTGTATTTCTGTGGTTTCCCAGAAAGATTCAAGGGATGCAAGTGGAAGGGCTGATATAAGGGAGTTGTTTTAATTTTTTTCCTCCTGCCCTGCCTCTCCAAAAAATTGCAGCTCCTGATGGAGGCTGGTGATCTGGTCACAGCTTTGAAGACTTGAACGTGGCTTGAGTCACCTCTTGATACCTTTAGCTTGCTGAATTCAGTATACTCATTTCTGGTGAGTCTCTGGTTTGAAAATTATAGTTGATTTTAGGAAGAAATCTAACATCTCTAAGAGGCAGAGGATGAAAATCACTCTTTTTTCAATATGATGATCAGATGAGATCAGTCTTTACCATGGATGGGCTCTGTGAACATGTATCCACATCATAAAATGGCCATGCAATTTAGCATGACAGGCAAGAGGCATTTTAAAGGTTATTAAGGGGATACATTGGCTGATCTGCCTGTGAGAGCTTGCACAGATCCTGGCTCAGCCTCTGTTTTTGTGTTTCTGCCTCCTTTACACTAACAATAAAAAATTAAGCCATGTAGCTAAACTCCTTTTGTTTCAGGGGCCAGGCAAACGTTCCAGGTTTTTTCTTTATTTATAGGAGATAAACTTGCTTGTGAGATGAGTTTTGTAAAATTGGATCCAGCTTTACCCAGAGCTGAGCCAGATCCATGGCTTGCATTACTGGCAGCTGGTTTTCATGGGAAATGTCCTGGTTCAGAGGAGCACAGGACACAGAGGAGGCAGTGAAGATAGAGGAGGTGATGCAGGAGAGGTGGCCCTGGTTTTCCCCCACCCGAGTAGAGTCCTTTGGTGTTGATCTAACAGGACAAGGAAGAACATGAGCTTTTAGAAAGGTGAGGGCTGGTCTCTTTGAGGGGACTGGAGGAAAAGTCCTGAATTTGTGCCAGGGGTTGTTTAGATTAAATATTGGCAAAATTTCTTCACTGAAAGTGCTGTCAAGGATTGGAAAAGGCTGCCCAAGACAGTGGTGGAGTCCCCATCCTGGGAGGGAATTAAAAGATGTGTAGATGGGGCACTGAGGGACATGGTTCAGTGGTAGAACTGGCAGTGCTGGGTTGAGGTTTAGGCTTAATGATCTTAGAGGTATTTTTTAACCTAAATGATTCTATGAGGGATGAGGATACAGAACTGTTTTGAGGTGACAAGCTGGCCCAAAACCAAACACAGAACTCATAGAATCATAGATCATAGAAACCAACATATCAAAATGCCAGCTGTGGTGTGTCAGCCAGGGGTGCCCTTCACTGGCACAAAGGTTGGTCAGATGCCAGCTCCTCAAGGTCAGCAGGGACATTCACATTAATGCAGTTGCAGCACCACTCATGGCCTTTTAGGACTTGGCCCTGTTCTGTCTCTGATGACTGCAGTTCCTCTGCATCCCACCTACACCATCACAGCAACCACTGTCCCATTGTCTTGTGGCCTGACCCCAAAACCCTTTTGCTTCCAAAGCCCTGTGAGAGAAGGGTGTTTTGTCCAGGGGTGTTTGTGGAGGTGGTGCCTGTGCCCAGGAGGGGATGGTGCTCTCTGGGTGTTTTATCTCCTCTTGCCTGTGCCCTGTGTTGGTTCCTTGGTTGGGAACTGTCATCCTGAGATATAAATGGCTGGCTGTTTACCATTCATGGAGCAGTGCTGCTCTGATGACACAGCATACATTACCCAAAAGTTCACTGCAGGATGGTGAAGGTGATTAGGAATAGAAGAAAATTATTTTTCTTCCAGTGACTGGAAAGCCAAATTATATAAAGTGAAATGTACTTGGGTGGCTCTAGCTGTGCCTACACTGCTGGGTACAGGCTGGGCTGGGACACCCTGGCCTGTCCTTGGCAGTTTTGTCTCTTTAATTTAATTTAGATTCTCTTAACACAAATGTCTCACCCCAGATGTCACACAGTCAGTGAATCTGCACTCTCCCAGCTTCATGCTGTCCAACAGCAGCATTTCTAATTTCCCAACATGTGTCCTGGACACCTCTGCTTTCATGCTCAGCCCTGCACATGTGGCACTGTGAGTGATGGTGGCATTGGCACTTCTTTACCCTCAGCCACACCAGGTGCCCAAAGCTTTGAAAACCTTTCAAGCCTCTCTGGGCTTGCATCTCCTCCCTGTGGGGCTCACACGATCAGGATGCCTTGGGACAGGGCAGGCTCATCACCAGGAGATGCTCACACTAATGAGCTCCAGGGGATGGTAATTAGAGGGGGTTGATGAGACAGAGCCTGCGGGCAGGGTGGTCACTGTGGGAGTGAGGAGAGAGAGGCTGCTGAGGAACAGCACTGAGCTTTTCTCAGAGCATCACACTAGAGGGTGCCAGATGGCTTTCCTCCACCCTGCTGCCTTCCTTCACTCACATTTGGGCACGTTTGGCATCTTGAAGGCTCCTTCCACCCCCTAAATGCTCTTTGTGTGCATACAGCTTTGCTGCTAACTGGGTGCAGAGCACCCCAAAAACCCAGCCATGGACATGTGGTGTGCTCCTCTCCACAGCCTGGCCTGGTCCCAAGGCCAGAGCTGCATCTTGAAATTCAGCAGTGGTCAAAGAGCAAATTGGTCTGATTGTGGGGTGTGATTGACCTGATATCAGGAAGCATCCCTGGTCTTCAGTAGGGAGCCCAGAGGCTGCCCTGGTCTTGGATGGGGAGTCACAACAGGGAAGTTGGGGGTTATCCCACCCCCATTATGCCATGGCAGGTTCATGTGCTTCCCTGTGGATCCCCTCCAGTCAGTAGATCATAGCTCTGATGAGATGCTGCTCTCATTGCTGGCTCTTTGGGGCCCTTTCCCCTGTCCCCCAGACCACAAGCAAGAACCTCTTGTTGTTCCTGTGCTCTGGAGATGTCCCTACCAAGGGCAGAGGTTGAACTCATTCCTCTGGATTTCCTTCTTGCTGCTTTCAGATACATTTCAGGCTGAGGCCTGAATGAATCTTGCTCCTGTCCTCTTGAACATTTACAGCCCTTTTGGATTTGATCCCACCAGGCATTTTACAAGTAAGTTCTCCATCCTGCATCAAAGGCATCAATCAAGATGCTGGCCAGACCCAGATCAGGGAAAAACCTCTGCAGGTTTGGGAGTGAGCCATCACAAATCACTTTGTATCTTGTCTTTCAACCACTTGTGCCTTTACCTCCATTGCTTTTCTGCAGCCTGGGGCCATTCATTTTTCTGGGCCCAAAGCATCCACAGGATCAACTAACCAAGATCCACAGATCTGCCTATAGACTCTATTGAGCAGTCCCTGTCCTGCAACCTCACCCAGGTAGGGATCTAGGTCAAGCTTTCTGAAGTGACTATAATCCATGAGGACAGCAGCTTTTCCTTCCAAACTGGCTGATGGGTGTGTCCAGTGTACACAACTCTCAGCCACATTAACTGGAAGACCCTTGGAAATACTTCTCCTTCCCATAAAGGTGAGGTTGGAATTGCTGATCACTGTAGGCTTGAGACTGTCTCCTAATTTGAGACATGTAGAGTCTCTAAAAGAAGGGCAAGTATATGAGGCAGATGGGAGGAAATAATTATTAACTTCAAATCCCTTGAACTTCAATCTCACCCATGCACAAACGCACTCTTCCTCACTTTCCAAGCAGAATTTCAACTCCCCAGATGCCTATAAGACTCTCACTCCATAAAATCTCTAGTAATAGAGATTGGATATTGCAGGGATTGGTGGCAAACTATTGGGTAGGTAAAGCTGCAAAAGGTAAATTAGACATAATCTGATTCCTGCATACCAGCAGGATAAATGTGGACCTTCCCCAACCCCATTCCAGTGCACAGTTCTAAGGATGGCTTTGCCTCCTCCTCCTGCTGCTGTCACCATTGGAACCAGACCTATGTGGTACCTCTTTCTTGCCCCATGTGGGTTCATTAGAGCAGAAATTACCTGGGGTGTAATCAAAGCTGCCAATTAGAATTATGATTGGTTATACATAATAAGCCTAATTAGAACCCAGTGATCTGCTGGAACTCAATGAATTTCCACCGTGGATGGATTTGGCCCAGTTTTTCCATGACATTTACATGTGCCTGTAAATGGCTACTGTGTGAGTATCCAGTGGCATCACAGAACAATGCAGGAAGGGGAGATGTGTCTTTTTTCCCATCCTCTCTGCTTGCTCCCTCATCCAGCATTTTGCATTCAAATTTGTCCATTTTTATTTTAGAGTGTGGATAGTATCAGGAATGACTGGCTTATCTAAACATCTCATTTGATTTTTCTAGAGGTTTAGAGGTTTTAGTAATGCTGTTTTATCATCCTCTGAGCTTCAGTGGATGCACATATTGCACATATTCATTGCTCCTTACAACAAGCCAAGCTCAGAGGGGTTTTTGAAGCAGCTGAGGGTTCTACTTCTCACTGCAGTGTCAGCTCATCCTCTCTGGAGGTGAATCTTTCAGACCAATGCTCAGCATAAACAACAGGTTTGTTCCCAGGTTGTCCTGTTAGTGAAGGTGTTTGATGAGGAACTTGTGGCTTGGTGAGTAGCAAGAGGATGTGGCATGTCCTGTGCTCTCTCCACCAGGCTCAGCTTGTGTCCTGACCATGTCCCTTGTCCCTGCATGGATCAGAGTGGCAGCATCCCACTGGAGCAAGGCAAGGAACCTGCCAAGAGACTTGGGAATGCTGGCTGATAGAGGGCCCATAGGAATTTTTTCCATTTTCCAAAATGTTGCCTGGGACTGGCTGCTGAGTACCACAACTTTACTCTCTGACTCAGCATAGCTTCTTTAATTTTTCTTATTATTGCATCAGAATAAAATTCAAGGTATTCCCCTTCTCCTTCCCAAACTGAGATCTCACTGTTTGAAAAATCATCGTCACTTCTCTCGTGCACCCCTGCCTAGTGGGGTCCTCTAATCCCACCAAATTTTGCAAGCTTTAAAGGCTCATGCTTAAAATGCAAAGGAGGGCAAAGTGGGAGTGTTCCCTTTTTTCAGCACCCTTGCAGCCTGGCCTCTCCACAGTTAAAGAGCAGGGGTGTCTCCCAGGCTGTGGTGGTACAGGAAGCAGATGCCCAGGACCCTGCAGTCTACAAAGTGTATGGCCAAGGCTTTGGAATAAGTTATTCTTATTGTGATTCTTGTTTATAACACCAGATTCATTGTTTGTAATTTTGTTCAGTGGCATCCAATCAATAGCAGACAATAAAATATTATTTCGAGTGGTGTAGACATTCCATGAGGATGTGATTGATTGCTTTAATTTCTGCCTTCCTCAGTGTTTTTACTAAGCCCTGTCTTCATTTCTTTCATTCTGCCTAGTTCTCTTCAGCATCAGTTGTTAAATAAAGTGACATATTTATTATATCAGCTTTATTTGACAGATTGTGGGGTGACATCTTTCAGATTAATTTTTTCATTCATAGATGTATGTATGTGTATGTGTGTGAAATTATACATATATATACACACACTGTATAAAATCAGTGTATGCCTGAATATACTCAAGGCCAGAATTTCCAAGCACAACTGGAGATTTTAGGTGGTGATTTTAGTTGCCTAAATTGACAAACTTTGACTAGTCTAAAATCAATTGCCAGGAAATATATGATCATGCAATTTAAGTGGTGTGTTATATGAAGTTCTCAGTGGTAAGATGAAGTTTATTATCTCTTCAAATGGCTGCAGAAACAGACCACACAGCACTCCTGGTTTTCCATGTCTGACAGGGCAGCTTAACACCCATGACTGAGAATTTTTATATTAAAACAAGCACTGCAAGGTGGCTTTAACACGTTTTTTTACTGAAATATTTCAGAAATGTCTGGAAAAGTTTCTTTTTGTCAAAAATCCAGGGAATTTTTGGGAGCTATTTCTGGTAATCATCAAACCCTCTTGGAGCACCTTTGTTCCCGTAAGTCTGGTGTGTGCAGGGCATGGAGATTAAAATCAAGCTCTTTGGGTGGTATACATTGACTTAATCCACTTATTTTGTGTAAGGATATGGGCCATGAGATTTAATGCACCTCCCAAATTACAGCCTAAATGAGCTCTTTCTCCCATAAATATTGCATGACTTTAAGTCAGGTGCTCCAGAACCTTAATAGCCTGTCCCAGAAATTCAGTGTTGTGGGGAACATGACAGCTGTTTCCAGCTTTAGTTGGTCTTGATATTGGGCTGTAAATCCCAGCCTTGGTGGAGGACTGAGCATTGCTTCAGAATGTGCCCCGTGTGCTTTGGGTAAGGAATTTCATAGCTGGAGAACATCTGGGTGCTGTTAAACATCCATTCTTGATCCTCAGACGACTCCTTTTTTTTTTGTGCTGATCTGAGTTTCACATTTAAAACGGTAATTGCCTGAACTTGTTTAGCAATTTAGGATGTTCTCATAGCAGGGAAGCATTAAAGACTACACAGGCTCTAAACCATATATTGAAAATGGAGCACATTCATGTTTCTTTCCTAATCCTTTCAAAATGTTGTTGGAGTAGGGTTTAAGCCCAGCCAGCCCCCTTTTCATGAATATAGCTTGTTGTCTCTGAGCTTAAAAAAAGCCCACAACCACCAAACAACCAACAAATAAATCCTATTACTCCAGAATATGATTAGTGTTCTGGTTTGAGTTATAAATCCCCTTCATTTAAAATGCACTGTTGCTACAAGTTAGGATTTGAAAGTACAATCATGCAAATGCCATTTGCAATGTTTTCACTCTAGTAACCTTGGCAATACTGCAAACAGCTCTCCTGTTTGATACACACAGGTTGGGAATCTCAATTGTAAAGCAGAGAGGGGGATGCTGCTGATTTGTTCTGCTCCTGGGAGGGGAAGAGGTAATTTCTGGGGCAAAATTTGGTTGCTGCAGGAGCCATCCCTATTTAGTCCACCTCATTCTAGAGATTGGTCCTTTGTTTTATGTTGTTTTATGCTGGTTATATCCAGCTTTACAATATTTAAACCCCTTGTATGAATCAAAATCACAGGGCATAAATATTTATCAGCACAAGAAATACACTGCACAGGAAACAAGCTCAGGAACAGAACAAGCCAAGTATTGCTCATAAAGGCAAAACCAATGGGTTAAATTCCATACCATCCAGAATTAGTGCAAAGCAGTCACAGACCCAAGCACCTTAATTCCCTCTTGATTTGATATTAAGCATCCCAGACCAGCAGGGATGTTCTTGCTGTGGCCACCTCTCCTCAGGGCAGGTGCAGAGGAGCTTTTGGGCTTCCCTTGGGCACATGTCCCTTCTGAACAAAGCCTGGCTCACAGCCCCCAGCGTGGGCCCTGTGCAGCACTGCTGGTCCTGCCCACATGGCTGAGATTGTTTTTGGTGGCCCTGGCAGGGCTGGTCACACCTGAGCAGTGTTTTGCTGCCTGGTGGAGTGTGGAGGATGCTTTCTAAGAGGTGCCTCCTCACCAGTGTGGGTGAGCCAGAATTTCTTCTTGCAGGGGAAAAAAAAAAGCCCCTGTAAGTCATGGCAGGAACCTCATTTTTGTCAGCTTTTCCCTACTGACTGACAAGCTGGTCTGACATTTCCTCTTCCTAGAGGCTCCTTCCTGATGCTGATTTTCTGACAGCAGCCTCTCTGCACCCACCATTTCCAGGCCATGACCCACTGCTCCTGAATGCCAGCCCTGCTCATAGAATCAGAATCATTAAGGTTGGAAAATATCTTTAGGGTCATAAAATCCAATAGTCAATCATCTCTGAGCCTGGGACACCAAAACCTGTTGGACTTTGGAGAGTGAGCAAGGTAATCACAGAGTGACAGAGTCACAGAATCACAGAAAGGGTCAGGTGGGAAGGACCACAGTTGTCATCTGGTCCAATGTCCCAACTCAAGCAGGGTCATCTCAGAGCACAGGATGGTGTCAAGATGGTTCTGGAATAGTGTGGAAGCCTCCACACTCTCTCTGGTCAATCTGGTCATGGCACAGTGAAGAAGTTCTTCCTCATGTTCAGGTGGAGCTTCCTCAGTATCAGCTTCTGCCCATTGGCTCTTTTCCTATTGCTGGCACCAAGAAAAGCCTGGTCCATCTTCTTGACATCCCTCTTTAGGTATTTGTGCACATTTATGAGGTGCCCTCTCAGTCACCTCTTCTGGAGACTGAACAGCTCCCTCAGCCTTTCATCATGAGAGAAGTTGTCCAGACCCTTGCCCAAATTAGTGTCTCTCTACTGGAGCTGCTCCAAGAGCTCCATGTCTCTTGAAATCTGCAAAAGCCTTCCTGGGAGATGTTCTGTCCTCCCTGATCATAGAAAGCAAGCAGAAAAGAAAAGAAAAGTGAAGAAAATATGTGAAGACTTCTAAGGAAAAAAAACAGTGTTATGTGCATGTGTGTCTGGAGGAAAAATTATTGGTGACTAGAAGCACCAAATCTAACCTTACAAATATTCATGACTGCCTGAACTTCAGCTGATTTACAGCAGTGGATGTATTAGCAAAAGCATGAGTTACAACTCAGTTTTTTCTCATGCAGTTCACAGGATAATCTCCTGAGGTCTGGAAAGCTCATCCAGAACCACAGGAGAATGGAAGCTGCATCTCTTGAATTCAGCTGCAGAAATGCAGCAGAACTAGAGCTACCAGAGCTTGGCTGAGCTCAGGGGTGGCTGTGGGGCCAGCTGCACACATCCTCATGTGCTTTGTGCTTCCCACTCCATACAGGCAGAGCAGGAGGGAATCCTGGGCTGAGCTGAGAGCAGAGAGGGCAAAAGCAGAACCTGGGGATGGTTTCTGAGCAAGGGCTCCTGGAATTCCTGTACAAGGGGATGATGCCATGGTGTGCCTTGCCTTTCTGCAGTGCACACTCCCTTCAGGAAGATTTCACTTGGAAACAAAACACCTTTCTTGAAACTTGTCAGCACTCCACACTGGGCAGGGGCTGTCTGTGGGCCCTTCCTGCCTTGGGAGGCCTCTTTGTGTGACCATTGTTTTTTTATTGCCTTTTCAGACAGCATTTTACAGCCTTCAGCACTGTTTGAGTTCTATAGCAGAGTCAGATATTAATTGGTTTGTTGTAGAAAAGAGTTTTATGGCACAATTTAACTTTAGCTGCACCCTCCTCCTTTTCTCTGCCCTGTTTTAATTCAGAAGGGAAAAGGACCTGCATGATGCTGTTGGTCCTGACCATGGTCATTGCCCCCTCCAGCTCAAGCAGGGAATGCACTTGGGTAATATTTTCATGCACATTGGGATAGGTGTTTCTTCCATCTGTGGTCTGCAGTGATCCTGCCTGGATATGTGGGCTTTGAGGGAGACTCACCCCACCCCACACAGATATCCAGCATTCCAGGGACAAGGTGCTGTGCTCAGGAAACTTTTCCACGTTTTCCACACAAGCATGTCTCCCCATTATTACCTGTGGCACAGCAAGGCTCAAAGTGTTGGATACATCCCCCTATGTTCACTGCAGTCTTTCCAGATTGAAGGGAAATTTGGGAAATAGTGTTTCCAGTGCAAAACAGTTACTTGGAAAACAATAATTCATCATTTTAGACAATCATGTTTTGAGCAAGGGAGGGATAAGGCACTGAACGAGGCTTATGTTGTCAGGCTGCTTAATGTCTCTTTTCCAGCAGCTTCCCCAAGATTACAGTGCTCCTGATAAGGTCTCAGCTGTGCTTGGAGACTGTCTCTGGGATGCTGAGATACTTCAGGATCTGTGCTCATGTTGTCTGTGGCTGACTGGCTTCTGCTTAAAAAGCCCCCTGGAAGTCAAGACAAATGTTTTATGGACTTGTTGAAATCCTCCCTTTAAAGCTTGTCAGGTCAGTATTATTAAATTCAAAAGGGTTTGGAGAAGGGTGACTGGAAGCAGACACCTTCCAGGTGCTGCAGCCACAGGGGTGAAGCATGCAGCACCTGGAAACAAAGACACTATTTGGATGCTCTCCTGTTTATGGAAACTCCATAAAATTCAATGACAATAGGAGCAAGAGCATTCTCTAAGCATCAGATAAAAAGCTATGAGTTTTTCCTGCACACTCTAGAATTCAATGCATATAAAGATTGCTTCTATGAGTGTCATTAACAACTTATTTTCTGTTAAGTTCTGTTGTCAGGGTTTGAAACAGAAAATACACATAGAGCATCCACCTAAGGATTTTTTTCCTCTGTTATCCATAAAAGAAGTGTGTTCCAAATCAGTTGAGGCTACCCTTTCGTCATCTTTTCCATTCTCCCCTAATCCTCCTGTTGTCAGAGGTCTTCAGTCAACTACAAAGAAAATGCTTCTTCCTTGGTGGCTTAGGATCCAAAATTCACCCTCTAAACAAAATTACCCAGACATGACTTCGTGTTTTTGAAACGACAATGTGCAAACATATCCTGTCTAGTGCTTGTATTGTGGACAAATCCCAAATCATGAGCTTCTGCAAGAAAAAGGGCTGGAGGGAAAATTTCTGTGCATGCTGGCAATGCAACAGGCATGCTAATTAGCTGGGCTGTTTGCTACTCTGGATCTCCAAGGATCTGGGTCTGCCCAGGGATTTCTTAATTCTTTCCCTCATTTCCTCCTTGTTTAGTTGTTGTGCTTTTTTCTTCTGGCCTTCACCTGTTTGCTCTTGTGGGAACAGCTATTAGAGACTCTGAGGAGGCCTGTCAGTGAGTAATTGCTAGCACCCAGTAATTAGTTGAACTAATCAGAAGTGGTTAATTGTGATGGGATAATAAATGTAGTAGCCCACCAGTGTGGCTTGCAGGAGGGAGGTAAGGATGCTGGGGTGAATTTTAACACTTATGAATAGGCAGTGAATGGGAGATGCAGGGGCCTGGCTTGGGTCTGGGTAAGGGCTGTGGGTCCTCATTCAGTAAATCTGGTGACTCCTGATGTTCAGGCACCTCCAGCCCTTCAGCTGAGTTTAAGCTGCATGGCTTCCAGGTTTCTTTACCCCACCGTGGTTTGTAATTTCTTACACCAGCTCTGAGTTCCAGTTCAGAGGCTGGCAGTGCACACTGCATCAGGAAATTCCCACTCTTTCTTTGCCCCTTGTTTATAGAGGTGGCTCTGATCTGGAACCAGATCTTTGAAATCACCACCCTGGATGTTGATGAGGATCTCTACACCCTGAGCCTTCTGCTTGGAGAGCTCTAAGCCCTGAGTATTTGCATTGTTCCTTTTTGCCTTTTCTTGCCCTGATAAAGGGCATGCTTTGTGATCCCTCTCTTGTGAGGCAGCAGGCTTTGGCACATCCTGAGATGCCCATCTCTTGTTTCAAAGCTCCTCCATCAGGCAGTGAGCAGATTTTCACACCTGAGAAGCAAGTACAGACCCTACACAGAAGGCTGGGGTGGGCAGAGCCCTTCAACAGACAGTGCTGTGCTATAACCTCTACCCTCACTGAAATTTTAGATAGCATCCCTGTCTCCCTGCTACTCCATGCCTTTGTTTCTGAAGAAACATGGCCTGTTCTTTGATTCCCTGATTGTGTTCTCCCTGATCATGCATCTCATCTAGAAGTCCCCTTTGTATTTTGCTGTACTGTTGCTGACCAAAACTCCTGACCCTGGCTTGGGTGAGCCACTTGTATCAGCTTTGACCATCTGTTGGCCCAAGGCTTTGTTTGTCTTTTTTTTTTTTTTTTGTTTTATAAACAGGGGCTGCAAATGAAGTGCTGGATTTAAAGCAATAATGGGGAAACAAACCACTTTTTTTACCACTTCCTTTCCTGAGGCTGGACTTCATCTGAGTGGGGGCTCCTGTTACTGTCCTATGCAGAGTTTGTGTGGGTGATGGAAGCTGAAAGTTCATGTTGGAATGGCAGAATTTCTGGCCAGAGAGAAGTATTCTCATCTGGAGTACCTGAAGATGGGATGAGTTTGGTGGTCACCCCAGAAACTGAACCTCATGCCATTACCATGGCTTGGAACTCACTCTGCTGCATCCTGCACTTCTTGCCTTGCTCACAGTTTATTGCTTTTTGTACCTGGGTTGTTTTTCTCCTCTTCCACCTTTCCCACTTCATATGGATAGCTCAAGAACCATTGAGCAGGAGGAATGTAGGAAAGAGATTTTCTTCTTTTTGTCCACCCTTCCATCTTCCCTTTGAATGCCACAAGACTGGAAGGTTTCTACTTTGCAGAACCAGATTTAAAAGCACCCTGTGTAATGATCACTGTTTGCCATGAGACTGAGCCCTCCTGGGAGGTCTCTATCCTGCCCCAGGGGAGGTGAGGGATGTGAGTACATCTGTGTATTCCAGTGCCTTTTTCCCACAAAGGAACATTCCTTCGTTCCTTTAGTTTGACACTGTTTTTTTGGTTTTTTTTTTTTTTTGGTCATATTATAAGTTGTTTTTTTTTAATTTTAAGACCACACTCTGCCTCTAACATTAACTTGCTGCTCCTCTCCTGGATGTGTTGGATGTTGGAGACCCTTTGGGGCAGTTTATCTTCAAAGAAAGTCAGTTTTTCTTGTTTTACTTGAAGACTTTCATCACTCCTTCTTCAACCTGGAAACAAAACCCCAAGCCCTAAACAAGCCCAGGCACAGGAGCCCAGACAAACAGGATTGTACCAAAACGACAAGGCACAAATTGTACCTTGCACCAGCAAGCCCACAAAGCTCAAAACCATTCCAATTAAATTCATTTTAAACGCCTAGATGGCCTGTATAACTTAGAGAAAATCTAGTTTTCCTTGTCTATGCATATCTTGATGTGTCCTCTTTGCCTGTCCTTGGCAAGAGTGAAACTGTCCCTTCTTGAGCATTAGAGAAAAGCTTCTCACACTCTAGACTTATAAATAATAATAGAAACCTATAAGTGTTCATACAGTAAATGCACATTAAGCACCATCATATCTGGAAGAAGTATTCATATTTTATGAGACACTCTGCAGCACCTAGGCACACATAATACAGAGGTATCCTGAGCAGGTGATCAGATACCAATCTAGGCCATAAACTGGTTTTTCTCCAGGAGTGAAGATCTGGCTTTTCTGCCCAGAATCACTCCTGCTTCCTTACATCAAGTGTGGCACAATGTTCAGAGGGTACATGCACAAGTGCAGGGTTGTCTTAAGTTCTTCTCACTAAATCTCAGCACAGACAGCTTTGCCACAAATGTAACATTAGAAACAATCAACAGATGTTAAAGATGTGTTGTACTAATGACCTATTTCATATTCAAGTTCAGTTCTGAATTCCCTTCTCAGTCACTAATTAGCATAACGTTTTATTCACACTCATTAGCCATCAGGAGATTCTAACTCAGCAAAAGTGGATATTCATCAATTTCCCCTTTGGTAATGGATTGATACAACACCAAAAACCATCTGAACCTCCCTGTACCTGCAGCAATACCTGGAGAGAATGTGTTGTGCAGCCCAGCCACTCCATACCTGACAAGGATGCCTTGGGGGAATTCTTGTGTTTGATTTCAGTGGAATAAATGAGCCCTGCAGAGAGGCAGTAAAAAAATATGAGACCATGAGTGCATGCTAATGAATGTGCCTAACTGTGAAGGTGTCCAAAACCTCCCCAAAATGCTGCCTGAAGTCCAGGAACCTCTTTAGCTAGCTGCTAAAGCCTTCAAATCTGCAGGAGTGTTACCAAGAGGGAAAGAGAGACAGGGTGAGAACCAGTATGGCCAGTAATCAAAAACTGGTTCTAAATCTGATTGATGGACCAGCTTGCACCCTGCCCCTGACCTAGCCCATGTCAAACTGCATCACCAAAAACAGCAGCCACCCCCCATCAGGTGAATGGAAAGCAAATGACAGCCCAACTTGCATGTCTGGAGAAGAACAGAAAATTTTTGATGACCAAAAGATGTGGAGTAGCCTGGATTTTTTTTTTGGCCCTTATTTTTAATTCTGTTGGAAGACTTAGTGGTTGGGACACATTGAGCTTGTTTTCAGCTCTAAAGGGAGATGTCTTGATGTCAATGAAATCTGTAATGGTGATGGCACAGAGAAACCCAGCAAAAATAAGTGTGACACATTGTGAAGGGAGGGAGATTTGATGATGAAGATTAATTTGGAATGACCTGTTTCTACAGAGTCTGGCTAGACCTGGAGAAATTTCAGATTCTGGTGTTTATTTTTGAATGTGTCATACTAAGCATGATGAATCTTGTTTATCTTCAACTGTCAGACCTGGGACAGGGTGGATTTGTCTCTGCATGGGGGAAGAAAAAACTGGGGAAGGTCTTACCCCCCTCTGCTCTGGATCTGGAGGAACTCTGTGTCTTACAGCTCTGAGTTGTGATTTTAAGTAATTCCAGGACAAAGCCAAGGCTCAGTTAATAATGTAAGACAATTCTGGGAGTGGGGGTAGGGGGCAGCCTGCTGTTCCATGTATCGATCAGGAATTAATGTCTAACCTTTGAAAATGCAGTGCAGAATCTGTGTGATTGTGAAACCCTACCTTGTGCTGTGATCAGTTACCTCTGGGGACCTGCAGGGCTCAGCCTGCTGATTACAGATTCATTTGGAAAAACCTGAATTTTCAATTTTTCACATGAATCTTATAAAGTGAGACCGACTCCTGCTGGGATTTATGGAAACTGGTTTACTCTCCACTGCACTCAGTACATCTACTTAGCTAAGTTGGGAGAGTGCTTCAACCAGAGAGGCACTGCAAGAATTATTCCACCCTCAGCAAGTTAATTGCTGCATCGTCAAGTAGCATGGTTATCCATCCTATTCCTTCTGCTTTCTCTCTCTTTTTTTGCTCCCCTTCCTCTCCAAGAGCTGATGTGTGATGTCTTTTATTTTTTTTCCCTCCTCCTTGCCATCTGTTTCATGTTTGTAACTTGCAGAGGGTGGGTGTGTGGTAGTGGAGCTGGTGATGAAGTTTGCTGGTGGAGGCATTTCTTTCACTCTGTTAATTAGATTTGTGTTTTTGTTACTCCCAGTTCTAAGGGCCATGCAAATAGGACTAAATTATGCATTAGTGATATGCCCCAGTGTTTAAAACATTCTTATTGTTGGAGGACACCGGCTCCATCCTGTATTCCTCCCTTTCATGGAATTCAATTATATTTAAACTATTAACATGGAAAGTCTAAAAATTCTATTAAAATGTCACTTTAATAAATCTTCTTAGGTTTAATCTTTCATTTCTGGACTGGGGGAAGGGGAGGATGAATTATGACAGTTTTAAGTTTTCCCTGAGCAGCCCCTGTGTGTTAAATTGTCTGTAACTGTCAGTGTTTCTGAACTTATTGGTAAAACAATCTGAGGCAATGGGAGGGTGCCCAGGGTATTCACTGGAATCAAGCACTTCATGCCCAGGTCTAAAACATGCCACAACTGGGGAAATTTGGACCCAGTTCTTTCTTTTAGTTCATTACAGAGAAGCAAGGGAAATGGGGTGCTTCATGCCTGCTCTCCACTCCCTGCTCCAGGCTCTAAAAAATGGGTTTATCTGGCTTTAAACATGTGATTTGGATGCAGCACTGTTTAAAACGGATTAGAATGTTGTTTTTAATTCCTCTCTTCTTCCATGTGCCACTTCAGACATACCAAGGGACTGTCCATCACTCTGGTTGGTAGCCCATGGTGCTGAGTACCATGTGAACACCTCCTGTAAGCAAAGCTTTCTCCTCTCCCTCTTTTTGTGCTGTACTTCTGCTTTTAATAAATGCTGAAATAGTTTCTTCTGTTTGCTTCAGCTAACTCTTGATTTGAAGCTGTTCCAGTGTCTAACACACAGGGAGTTTTTTACTGTTTCCTCTTGGCATTCCTGTGCTTGAAAATCAGGACTCACATAGGACCATATAAAGAGATTGCAGTGGTTTAGCCCAAATAATAGAAATCTAACTCTTGGTCCTGCACTCTTATGGCTGTAACACAGAGGATGCAGGTGTAGTGGTGGTTTTGAGACCTGGGACATGAACAGAACTTCCAGAAATACTTTGTGACAGGGCTGCTCCTATCAGCTCCTCTTCAAGAACTAAACATCCCTTGGTGGGGAATTTTTTGGGCACTGTCTGGGAGGGCAAAGGAGATGCAGGTGGTGACTTGACCCAAGTGAGTCTTCTTGCACCTGAAGCCCTGGTGGATCTGGGGTGCAGACAGTGATATTTTTATGAGGCAATTAGTAGTCCTGCTCTGCCTGTCCCATAAAAACGTGGATTTCTGGTCTGTAGATGGTGATGGTTACAGAGAACTATGAGTGCCAGGTCTGACCAGGCTCAAAGGGGCTCAGCTGGGGTTCCTCTGGACAGCAGTGGGTGATGATTTGTGCTGGCTCTGCAGGCCTTGCTCATGTGTTGGGGTGCAGATCCAGCACTGGGAGAAAATCCAGTAACTGTGGGCTCCTCAGAGGATGGATGCTGAGGAGAAAAATCCAGCTGCCCCTCCATGGTGCAGACTGGTGCCAGAGTCAATGCACATGGGGATCTATACTGAAATGGAAGAGAGTTTTCATTAGTTTCTTGGCTGTGCTGGGAATCCCTGTGTGCTCTCAGCAAAATGCCTGCACAGCAGGAAAATGTGGTTGGCATGGGCATATGGCTTATGGCATCTCTGCCACATCAGCAATGAAATATCTCTGACAGAAGACAGCTCCATGTGGGAAATGCTGCTGTGGCTGTTGGTGACAGCCAGCTGAATGAGGAATAATTCCCCCAAACAGTCCAGCTGACCAGTGACCCTGTGCTGACCTGGCGTGCTTGGCATTGCTTCTCCATAATGGAAATGGGTTTGGTCTGGTACAACACACCAAAAAACCCCCTTCCCCTTATTGCCTCCCTCTTGATCACATTTTCAACTTCTCACAGTACTTAAGCTCAGTAGAATCATCGTATTCCAGCTCTGAAAATGGAAAAAAGTCAGTGACCAATAAGAAGGATCAAAATTCTTGGTGGATTCTAGGGAGAAAGAGATGATAAATGGTAGTGGCTGAATGCCTTGGTCAGCTGGGCTGTGCCATGTAGCTGACACCAGGCTGCAGGGAGAGTGAGAGTGTTGGGGCACAGTGCTTTGTTTGGGTGAATAAACCATGCATGTTCATGGAATATTAATTAATAATAAATGAACACGCATGAATTATTCATGCTCATAAAAGCAAATTTGCCCTGAAGGCATAACACAAGATAGGTTTTAGAAGGTTTGTTTTTGCTGTTTTTTTTTTCTAAACTAAGAGATGGATTTGTATAGAGCATAACTGATTGGTGGTAATTTGAATCCAAACACAGTGTGACTGCCACGGCCAAGCCAGTGTATCTCAGCACACTGAACAGGCTCTCCTGCTTCCACTGATGCTATTTCAGTCATTCATTTGTCTTCCAAGGGGCATACAGGGACCTACTTGCTCTGAGTCCCATTTGCCTGTCAGGCCAGAAAGGGTCCCCTGGGTTCACATTGTTGCTGTTGGAACAGGGGTAGGTTTGTCCCTGCACGTTTGTTCTGCTGACAGATTTGTTCCAGCAGTGTGCAGGGCAGATGTCTCATACATGATGCAGGATTCAGGTGAGATTTGAAGCGGTGAGCTGACACAGGAAATGCCTCTCTGTTTAAACTCTGGGTTGTGCTAAATGGGCCAGCAGAACCTTTTGCTGCACCAGTGTCTGTCCTTCAGCACAATAAACCCCACTAAGAAGGATTTAAATAAAAAATTGCATGTGTATTTTAGTGATGTGCCACCCTGACAAAAGAGGCTGAAAATTGTCCTGAACTTAGGAGGGATCTTGACTCATCTTGGACATCACTTTTCCAGGGCAAAAGTGGATGGCTTGCACTGCATGTAGGACAGGTATCACTGTGGGACTGTCACCTTGCTCACTGTGCTCTGTAAAGGCTGACCTTGCAGGGGCATAATGTGTTGTAGCCATGCAAAGAAATATGCAAACATGTGCAGGATCTAAGTGCCCTGCTCAGTCACTGCTCTGAAGTGAAATGCAGACTTTTTCTCCCCATATCAGGCTGCTGTCCTGTTAGATGCTAACACACTTAGAAACAGCCCCCACATAACCCCCACCTATCTACATCCCTGCACAAGTTTCATGTTGAGATATTCTGGCTTCTCCTGATCAGATGAGGGAAAAACTGGGTAAGCAGGATGTTGCTGCCTATTGATGGTGGGTAATTTATAGCTTACCCTGGGTGCTAAAACCTCTCCAACATATCATCCTGTTGCTCCCAGGAAAGGAGTGGTGTACATGTGTGACATGGCTGAAGCCCCTGTTCTCCCTCCCTGGGCTCCTTGCACACTCCCAGCTTTCTCATGTTTTGCACTTCTGGTCAAAAATTGCAGCTGGCGTAAAAGGTGCCCTGTCCCTGCTGCACAAAGACACCACAGTTTGGCCAAAGTGTTGTCTCTGGGCAGGTAAATGTGGCCATGGTGTGTCAATGGGGAAAGGGCTGCCCACATCTCTGGAAAATGGGAACTGTGAAAGTGGAGGATGCTTTGGACATTTGCTGAGTGCTGCTGGACAGATCCTGTGGCTGGCAGGATGGCAGGAAAGAGAGTGCATGCCATAAAAGTGGTGCTCACCAGCCTCCCAGCCATCATTTCATGGGAAAACATCAGGGAACGTTAGAAATAGAGGAGAGATCCCCAGACACAACTCAGGTCTGCTCTGAATCTGGCCTCAAGCCATCAAAATAATCTTAAACTCCTTTTTATTTCTTTTCCTATTTTTTTCCCCCAGAAGCGTGTGTTGACTTCCTAAGCTAATAAAGAGCAGGGCCATAAACTCTGCTGCCTTTCCCTGGCAAGGCCATTCCCTCTGGTGAGCTGTTTCCTCCTGTCTTCATCTTGCTGTTATTACATTTTTAGTTTCTGCTTTTCCAGCAATCCTTCTCTGCTGAGCTGCTGTGGTTTGATCTCTTCTTTTTCTGATTTCACAACAAACATGTTTTAAAGCCTTTGCTGCTGGTCTGCAGACAGTTTTTTCAGGAAAAATGCTTCATGTATTACAACTTAAAACATGGGAGGATTTTTCAGGATTTACCATCTTGGGACCTAAGCCTTTGGTCTCCTCTTTCATATGGTCATGAAGGCAGACAAATGGGAATGATTTGAGTAATTGATATATTAAGAAGTAATAATCTTTACAACCACTTTATCCATCCAAATGCTTTTAACTTTGATCTTTCTGTTTTCTAGCAACACCTGGTATTTTTTTCATACCTCTTCACCTTTCAGAGATAACTATCCCTGATGACTCCTTTGAATGCTTCCCTCAGCTGAAGAGAAGCAGTGTCTGATTGCCACTGCACCATCCATGTATCCACAATTAACTGAGATAGTTTCTGGTGTTTGAGGGTAGGGCAGAAAAGGGAAAAAGCTCTCTAGACCTTGAAAGCTGCTTTGTCCTTGCACAATGGTAATCTGAAGCCCTAGGTCTTGCTGTGTTTAGAAGTCAGTAAATTTACTAATTAACGCTCTTCACTCAATTAAAAAGCCCTTGATCTGAGCCCATCAATAGATTTTCGGTATCTATAGAAATCTTGGCCTTGTGCTGAAAGATTTAGCAATTTCCTTCTCTGCCTTCAGAAGTCTCAGTAGGGATGAGATGCTGTTTGGCAAAATGGGCTTGGCTGCTGTGCTGGGCTGTGCTGGGAGCCCTGCTGGGAGGCTGTCCCCACCTGCAGCTGGGAGCTGGGCTTAATTGCAATAATTTACTGGGCTGGGTAATCATCGGATTAAGGGTTAGTGGTGTAGCACTGAGGGAAGGCATTGACAGAAAAAGGGGCCTTGTCCCAAGAAGAATCCAGTAGGACTGGTGCAAAAGCAGCAAAGGCATCTGTGATACCTCTTTTTGAAAGGTCCCACAGTGTAGGGAACAAGGCAGTTACAGAACAACATTTACTTTGTTCTATTTATGCTATAAACAAGCATAAAGGAGGATAAGAAAATAAATATTTTTATTTATTTTTATTTCACCTTGTAACAGTGTAGAGACAGTGCTATGTTGTCTCTCTTTCACCTCTTGCTATAAATACCTTCCTGCCAGAAGGATCTTCTCAGCCCACTTGGTTTGCATTTTAATTATTTTCTCTGTCTGGCACTTTTCACCTGTTGAGCTGTCTATTGCTCTAGATGTTTTGTAAATGCAGATAAAAGCTGAGCATCACTGTGAACTGGACATCCCAGTTCATGTTGGAAGATGCATATGAAAGTTTTCCTCATAAGAGAAAATCCTGAGAACTGGATGAAGCCAGTTTTTCCTAAGACCACTGGCACAGAATGATGCACTGATGTCTTGAATTGACCTAAATCCAGTACTTTACCGTGTTAGGACCTATTTCAGTGACTTTCTCAAGAGGTTTAGGCACATGTGCCCTCCAGTTAAAATATTTGTCCTCTTGCAGGACTGTGCTGAATTTGTGAGGTTTAATAATAATCTCTAATCATGCTCCTTTTCTGAGAAAAGCTTTCATCATCAGTTGTCTCATTAAACCAACTCCCTTTCTTTGAAGGATGGAAACCCCTTATTAGTGTTGTGTGTGTGGCACGTCTGGAATTTGGAGTGTTGGGAGGTGGCAATAGAATGTGTGAAGGGGAGGTGACATGGAGAAGCCAATTCCTAAAGCCTGTCCTTGTCTGGCAGTGCCATGGCAGAGCTCACTGGATGATGTTCTCTGCACTCACAACTGCCCCAGCTTGGTGTGGTCATGAGCTGGAGAGGAAGGGTCAGACAGGGCCAGGGAATGAGCCTCTGTGGCTGGAAGGGAAGGCAAAGCTCAGGAACTGTCATCTCTCAGCTCTCACTCTGAAAGTGAAGGGGCAGGCGAGGTGTGAGCAGCACAGACCTCCACAATGCTCTGCCTTCTGCTCTGCTCTTCAGCAGCCCAGCTCTACAGCCAGAGAAACCATCAGCCCTGGGAGGCTGCACAGGTTCACATCCAAAATGTAGCTCAGGTGTGATTCTGTTCTACCTGCTGTGAGTTTTCTGCTTTTCCTGAGCCCTCGTTTCTCTCGGTCGGAGCGGATGGGACTCGTCTCATCAAGCTGGCATCCGCAGTGTCAGTGCTGACTTCAGCAGCAGTCACCCTGGGCTCTCAGAGGGTCTGCAGGGACAGAGCCAAGGCAGCTGAAGGAGTCCAGGGCATGATTCATCTCTTCTTAAACTGGATGTCTAAAATAGGTCTGGAAAGTTGTGCTGGGGAAGTGCCGATTTCCCTCGGCTGGCTGCGAAAGGAGCTGACGGTGATTAGCTCAACATCCCTGTTGAGCATATCTGTGTCTAGTCAGATGAATCCTGCCCAGATGGCTTTTGGCTGTGTTTGTACACAGAGCTCTGCACAGGGGGGCTGTATCCTCAGCCACCGTGATGTTACCGTGGTATAAATAATTCCACCACCACGACTGAGGACACGTACTGTACATCCCTCATTCCAGCTCCACAGACACACAGCTCACCATCTTCTGGGGTTCCACATGTATTTGTTAATATAATAAGAATGGGGGGTGGATGTGTGTGGGTGAGCGAGTGTCCTGTATGAATAGGTTGAGATGGGCTGATATCATCAGACAGCTCTTCTGCATCCTGATTGATTGAGCTGTTCTGTTTCCACATTAACTTGCAATAAAGTGCTCTCTGATGCCGATATGCATTCATCATGTGCAATTGTGGAGACTGTTTATAACTTAATTTACTCCAAGGTAATGATGATTATATCTAAATATTTATGGAGAGGTCAGTGCAAGTAAATTTCTCAGTAATTTTGTTTTGCTTTTCTTTTCTTTCTCTTTTCTTCAGCCAGCCAAATTATCTCAATGCTCCCTACAGACCTTTTGCTAATTCCTTTGTTTGCAGTGACAGTTAGTGGAGAAAGAAGGCTGATTAACTGCAGGCAGCCTCTGCATTGAGCAAGCCAGCAGCCTAACCAGAGGTGCACGCCGAGTCTCTGCCTTTTATTTCAATTTTGACCTGCAGGAATGTCATGGGCCAGAGCTGTCTATTAGGATATATCTGAATCATGTGTGTGTTTGTGTGAGTTAGCAATGCTATGCAAAGCTTCCCACTAACACTGTTAAAATTGGTACTTTCTGCAGACGTGAGAGGGGGTGGCATCTATGCAGCACTGGTTGTTCATCTGATGATGATCTACTTAGTGTAGACCATGGGTGATCATTTTTAGGGTGGGCTCAGTCAGGAAACCAATTTATTTATGGCACCTTGGGCTGTTTGTTAATTTCGGAGTGTGGGCTTCTTCCTCCATTTCTTCTGCTTGCTCTTTCTCTGTGCTCTTTTTCTCATGTTATATAGTCCACTAAGGGGATTCCATTTCTTCTAAGAGGATTTAGTCTAGTGGGGCTGTGGCCTGTACATGATTCCTAGCCTGTCTGCTAATATTTAGGACTGACTGGAGCTGGAAAATGGACCATTTTGTTATCTCTGAGGGAATAGGAATTCCATGATATTGATATGAAACAGCTGAGGGGATGTTTCATTTTGATGTCTTACGAAAAACATCTGTAGATCCCTGCACTTCTTTGCTCCCCCTACTCCATGTGCAGAGCTCAAACATATCACATTGTCCCTTTCCTCCTTCTCCTCCTTCAGCCATGTCTGTGTACTTGTGTGACCCTGAGGGCTGTGCTTTGTGCAGGAGTTTTTTGTCATTAGGCAAGCAATGAACCCCAAGTATGTCCCTCAGGCAATGGGATGCCTGGATCCTGGATGAGTGATGAACCCAGAAAGAAGATGGATGCTTATATCCTCAATCCCATAAGGTGGAAGTACATGGATTGAAGATAAGGGTGGGTAAGATGAGTCCGTAGGATCTGGTTGTAGCTGGATGGCTTGTGCTCTCTTGGACATCAGCACAGGATTTCTGCTCAAAAGGTGCAGCCACCCACCAGCCAAAGGCAGTTGTCAGCTTTGGGGGCTGGCATGTGAGATGTGGCAGTTTTGGACCTAAATGCTCAGCAGAAAGATGCTGCAGTCCTCCCTTGAGTTTGGCCCCCACTGGTACTCTTATTGCTGCATCCTATCACTGTGGTCCACGTGACCTTTAGAATTTGCTTTAAATACTGCTTTACTTCCTTCCCTGGCATCACCTCTTCAAATATTTTCTCCTTTCCCCTTTTCCAGTTCTATTTTTCCTGGGGGAGCAGTAGGAGCCCAGCAGCCATGCCCTCTTGAGCAAGGACCATTGCCTTTTGTCCTCACCTTGTGCTATGCCACAGCAGAGGGATGCCCAAGCTCTGTCACTGCTGATAAGTGATTGCTCCATGCATCTTTCTGTGTTTTGGTGGTGAGGACATATTTTCAAAAGTTCCTCAGAACATTTCATCATCCAACTGTGGACCTCAACTGCCTGGATCCAGTTGGAAAAAGGACCTGTCTTGCAGTTCAGTCTTGATGGTGAGGAGAATGGCAATTGTATAAATCCATTGTCATCCTGAATCAACTGCTAGAAGAGAGAAAAGATATTGAAGTATATTGAACCACAGAGGGGAAAAAAAATTAAAAATGCAATCTGGTCCATTAAAAATTTCATAGGCTGTTACCTTTACAGTGCAATTAGCTGAGTGATTCCAGTGCTGTTGGAAGCCAGGATAATCAGAGGCAGAAATGCCTGTGCAGGAAAAAAAAACCTTTAAATTAAAAAAACCTTTAAGTTTTAGCTGCTTCTCATGTGTTCCCAGTGCACTTGTAAGTCACCAACTGTTGATCCCTTCCCTTCAGCCTCACTTTTCTCCTGTGCTTGTGTTTCCTCCCAAACTCCAACAAGCCCCTGCCCCTGTGCCTTGATGTCTTTGTTGCCCGTGCAGCTGCTGTGGGGCAGAGGCACAAAGGGACCTGTCAGAGCTGGGGAGTGGGGCAGGGGGCTGCTGCAGGCAGGCAGAGGGGGGCTTTTGTCAGCAGGGAGTGTTTGCTACCTTTGATGCCAATCACTTTGGAAGAGTTAATGCTGACACGGGAAGCAGGGAGAGAGCTTTTCATGTGAATTCTGACACAGAGAAAGGGATCCTGGGAGCCACATAAGCACGTTTCCATGGCTGAGTGCTTTGCACCAACTTTGTGGTTTCTTTTTAATGCAAACTGATGGCCATTTTTCCACTGCAATACTGGGGGGAAACTGTCCATTTCTTTGATAAACAGCCTGGTTCCAGTCTTGCTTGCAGCAGACATGCAGGAGGAGGCATCAGGGGATATGCTTTCCTCGTGCAGATAAATGTTTGGGGTTAATTCTTTGCCTTTCATCATGAGGACTCTAAGCCATGAGACTTACATCAAAGCAGAAAGGTTTCACCACCTAGTGTTTGACACTTGAGCACCCTGGCTGTGTGCTTCTGTCCAAAGGCTCGAGTCAAACCTTAGACATTTGGAGTGGGCAGGGGGATAACTTCACCCAGTGAGAGCTGAAGACAAATGAGAAGGCAAACTCCAATTTTTACATCTGCTGTCTCTTGTTCTGGCAGCTGAGGGATGATTTTGGCTCATGCAGTTGTGCAGCATGGGAGGTGAACTCTGTGAGTGGACATGCACGGTGGGAGCACGAGGCAGGCCTGCATTTATTTGCATGTCAATGAGCAGCCAATTCTCTGATTAATTTGACAGCAAGCCCTGTGAAAGGTGCTGAGAGCTTTCTGCCCCCACCCCAAAGCCTGGAGTTCAGTGTCATACAACTGCACAACAATCACTAATGAGAAAAAAAATATTCTTATTCCTTCTGGCTGAAAAAGATAGATTTCCTTAAAAGCCAGACCTTGACATTTCAGTGAACTATAGCTGAAGACAAAGAATGTGCATTGTTTCTAAACAGATACAATAATAATAATAATAAAAGATCTTCTGCTTTTCAAGCCAATCTCACCATTTCCAAACCTGGCTCATGGTTTTTCTCATGCTTCATGATGACAATGCCAAGTCTCTGTTGTCAGACTGCTAAAAAAGCTCATTCAGTTTCACCCAACTGCCAAAGAAATGAGAAAAATCAGATCAGTCTCTGCAGTTTGGATGGAGTTTGTCTCTTGTTCTGTTGTGGGCCATAGAAAAAGAAGCAAAACCAGGAGGCTGAGCTCCAAGGTGTCCTCCTGCTGTCATTCTTCTGTGGCCATGCACTGGGCTCCCTTATCTTCCCTCTCTCCTAAAGCATCTCCTCACAACAAACTGCTAACCAGAAATGATTCATAATTCAAGATAATTCATCTCTCAACATGAAGCCACATTACAAATACAGACTGTCCTGCACAACAGCTCTACCCTGAGGCTTTCCCTTCCCTTCCAGTGCTTCTGCTCCCTGGATACTTCCACACCATTGCAAAACTGAAGTTTCTCTCCTTTCTTCCAGGAAGTAAGAATTCCATCATCCATGTCCATTTGTGTGAAAGATCCCATAGCCAAGTTTTGGACTCACTTTTGCAAATGTGGTGGACTCCCCAGAATGCAAAAGGTGTGTTTTCTTTCTATGTTATTTCACTATCACAGCTCACAGATCCTGGGCTGTTTGGGTGCCCTTTGACATTTGGGATTAGATAACTGGCCATGGCTCCCAGAAACAGCCTGAATAGAGCCTGGGGTGGAAGTAGGACCCCAAATCCCATCCTGGAAGGGAACCAGTAACACTGCTAACTTGTTAGCACTCAAAGGGCTCTGGGAAGAAAAAGGAAAATTCAGGGCACCTTCTCCTCAGGCCAGGAGTCACTGCACTGCAGTGTATGGGTGGCTGTTACTGTGTCAGCTATGGAATAATATTGGCATCCAGGCATCTGCACCTGGTATTGGGATGGGGCTAAACTCCATCAGATCTGCTTGAGGTCCTGGCTTGCATAAAATCCTCATTGTGATGCTGTGTTCCTCTACAGACAGGCACTGTTGTACTCCCTGCATGTTATTTGCAGAGGATTCTGGTAACCAGAGGCTTAAGATAAATCATTTTTTTGTTGTTGTTGCTATCACTGTGGGCAGCCTGGTACTGCTGAACTGTGGCCAGGGTCTCCAGTCCAGCAGCTTCTGCTGCCTCCTACAGCTCTGCTGGAAGTCAGCTGTCAGGCCAGATGTTTAGCAACCATTTTTCCTAGTAGGAAATTAGTCCCTATCAGGTAGCAGGTGGAATTTTCTCTCCTTGCTGCATAGGCAAAGGCTTTGGAGATTGTACATCTTCATCCTGTCTCACCTACAGCTATTTTCAAGGGGAGCAGCATGGAATTGGCAACAGCAAAGCCTATTACTTGGAAGAACTGAGGGGAAATGAAGGTAAGGAAAAGAAGTGTCTCTAATGGACCCAGACCAACAGCAGAACATCCACAAAATTATTATTTAGAGAGACTTTGACTTTTATGAATATAGTCTCAAACAATGAGAGGTATCTATTTTCTGTTGGAGGCACTGGAGCATCTCTCTTTAATGCTAAAAAATGCTGTGCACACCTGGAGAGAGGGATGTGAGGGCAGATGTGCCAGACAGGCAATGCAGCTTTGCTCTCCCAGCTGCTGCTGCAGAGCTGGGTGGGCAGTGGGAGGGCACATCTTGCAGAGGGTTGTGGTTGCAGCTCCAGTGAGCACATGTGAGATCCTGAGTGTGATTCCCTGCTGATGTGCACCTGGCATCTGCTTTACCTGTGCCAAGCAGCAGGGGTGTGGCTGAGCAGGGATTAAAAACACTGCTTTCCACAGGTTTAGAGTGTGAATTAGACAAAAACATGCTTTGAAGGCTCCCCAGGGAACAGACTTAGTAGCTGAGGCCCCTGGGGGATGCCAGATCCTGGATGCGTGCTTATCCACAGGAGTCTGTGTGCAAGGGGGCTTACAGCTCTCCCTGGAGATTTGCAACTTCTGCTGATTTCCCCAGCATATCATATTGGCTTGACAACTGTAGCTAACTTCTGGTTCCACTTGCTTTTCCTCCTAGCTGGGAGAGTTGTGTGCAAAGAGGAGCAGATCTCGTTTGTGTCTGCAGAGCTGAAGGATGTCAAAGGCAAGCCAGGAATGGCCCCACTTGACACTCAGAGGAGATGTGGGGAAAGCTCTGAGTGAGTAACCCTCAGCTGGAGAGTGCTGTGGGGATTTCTGTATGTGCCACATGTGTATTTAAACCCAGAGCTGCAGTGTTTGCCTGTGGACACAGGTAAGTGTTTGCATCTGCCCATGGGCACCCAGCAGGTTATCATGTTAGCTTGCTTATCAGTTCTGCCTTTTAGTGGTTAAATACCTCCCAGATCAGGTCAGACTGTCAGAAATTAGCCATGTTTGAGAGGGTTTTGGGATAGACCAAAGGGTCTGGATATTCTGGTATCAGGGACTCTGATGAAAGACAAGCTGAAAGCCTGGCCCTTCATGGTACCCAAATGTCAGGACCCTCACTGAGTCTCCAGGCACTGCTCCATCTTCATGCCAGATGTCTCCTGCCTTCCCTGCAGGATCAGCATGTAGTCAGGGACTCCATGTGATCCTTGGCTCTGCCACAAAATGTCCCCATGGGTCAGAGGGTGACCTCTGAGGCTGCTGGCAGAGCATGGTCCTTGAGGGACTGGGGAGCCCTGGTGTGTCCAGTGGTGCTGCAAGCCACAGCAACACCCTGGCCCTCCCTTGAACTCCAAAGGGTCTGCTTTCCAGGGGGATGCAGAAACAGACTTTAAAAAGGCATCAATCAGGATATCTCTGTTCTCACAGACTGCCACCCTATGGCTTGTACTGGCTGGTCACAGCTCTCCTGAAAATCTTTGGGGTCCCTGAGACCAAATGTGAGCTCCTAGGGAACCACAGGCTGCAGTGTGAAGGATTTTGGTAAGGCACTGACAGCAGCACGGTGGAGGGGACATTGTCTGGGAGCAGCCCTGGCCCCATGGTGTGTCTGACTGTCATGTTCTTGTTTTGGGGGAAGGATGGGGGATGTGCCTGCTGGTGGATTGGGCTGTCAGGGTCACTGAGCACTGTCTTCATCAGGGAATCACAGCAAGACCAGGAAAAATGGAGTCTGAAACCCTCTGCTGTGGGGCAGACGCATCAGGACCCACAAAGAGCTAAAACCTTGTGCTTGCATGCTGTCTGCTGGAGGTAGAAAATGCAAAACAAGCCAAAACCCCGCAGCCAAATCCTCACCTGGTGCCAGCAGCACCCTGAGCTGAGCCCTGTGCTGGCGCCTGTCCCTGCAGGCAGCTGTGGAAGCGGAGCAGCGCCGGGCAGCAGAGCGGCTCCTCTCTCTCCTTCTTCCCCATCCTTCCCAGCCCCCTTCTTTACGGGGTTAATTTTATTTTTTCCTCCAGGGGTTTAGGAACAGCCAGCTGAAATGCGCAGGCCAGCTGCCTGCCGGTGGCAGCAGGAAAACAGGCAGACAAAGCAGATGGACACAGCAGGGGTGAGGGAAGGAGCTGTGCCATGGGCAGCACCAGATAAACAGCTCTGCGGAGGGAGCGAGCGAACCCCAAACCCCAATCACAGCACATTAACAGGAACGCCGGCGCTGCTGGGGGAGCGTAAACAATGAGAGGCCGTGCTGGCAGCAGAGTGGGAAAAGCAGAGCCCCCTCCAGCTAATATTTATTGAGGGGGTGTGAGGAGAGGAGTGCGCTGGCAGAGCTGCGCTCCGCGCTGCTGCTCATCCTTGGGATGGCCGCCCTTATCCCTGTCCCCATCCCTGTGCCGGGGATTGGTGTGAGAGGAGGAACAAAGGAAATCCAGAAGCTGGAGGTGAATCCACTGCCCCTCCTCCTGAACTGGCTGCGGCTCCATGGATGCACATCCCCGCTTCCCAAAGCCGGGCTGCATTTGGGGCTTGGCTCCAGCGCCGCAGCCTCGGTGCTGCCGCCCAGGAGGGAGGGGATCGTGTGTGGGGACCAGGGCTGTTGTTAACAGCAGGAGGGGGTGATTCTTGTCCTGCCTGTGCCAGCGGGACTCCCTCTGTTTCGCTGGAGCGGCTCCTGATTCGTTCCGAGGAGCTGGATCCCATGGCCGGGCGCTGCTCTTCCATCCGCAGCATCGCAGCGAAGTTTGTTTACAAAGCTTTTGGCAAGGCCGCAGATCCCTTCTCCCCTTCCCCCCCTCCCTCCTAATCAGCTGCAGTTTTCCCTCTCCTTTGGCTCCCACTGAAAAACTGATTGACCTTTCTGAGCCGTGGCTGACACATGAACCGTGCCAAATCCCTTCTGCTGCCCCAGCCCCGTGCAGCAGTGGTGGCTTCGGCCAAAGGAGTTTGCTGCCTTTTGGGAGCTGCTTTGCCTTTAATGTTGGGCATCCTTGACATTGGGTGAATGTGTGTTTTGTGGCTGAGCCTCCCCAGTGCTCTTTGCAAACAATGCCATTGCTAAAAATGTGTTTCTGACATGTGCTCAGTCCCAGAGTGCCCCTAAAATGGACTTGTTTAAGCGAAACTGAATTTCAAGGCAAAATATAAAAATTTCTGGCCCAGGATCTCCCTCCATCCCAGCAGGGTGTATCCACATGAAAAGTGCACAAAGGCAATTTAATTCTTTTGGGGATCAAACTCAGCAGAGCTGTTCCATGAGAAGCCAGCCTGGCCTGCAGCAGCTTTCTGTTGTAGCCATGGGGTAAGAGTTGCCCATGTTTGGCCTGTTGAGCTACTAAAAATCTAATGAGAGCTATGAATTTGCCATAAATATGCTTAAATTGTTTTTTCTTTCTATATTTCTTGTGGGTAAGAAGCATGGGGGAAAAGGAGGTTTGGCTGAATTATCTTTGCAGCCATTCCCACAGACTCAATGTCCATTGATATTGGGGTCCAAACACACTTTTACACTTTATTGACCACACATTGGACTTCATCCCTTTTACCACATTTCAGTGGTGGCTCAGCTTCCTGTTGTGTCTGTATTGCAAGAGTAAGGTTCAGAAGCAGTTTTCTACTGCTGGTAGAAATTGAGTTGTTTTTAGGGCAGGCTAGCCTCTGCTAGAGGCCTTTTGCTGTCTGCCTTGTGTTTGAAAAGCTGGAACTGGAGGCAGGTGAAAGTATAATCAAGGTGTTTTCTTGCTGCTGTTTTAAGCAGAGTTTTCTTGTGCTAACTGAAATGTGTTACACACCTTGGTGAAATCTGAGTGCTGCTCACCTTGTCCAACACAAATCTGAGGAAATATAAACAGTATTTTGCAGCACACACAAGGACAGAGCTCTGAGAAAAGTGCCAAGGCAACCAGGGATGTGTCAAAGAGTGAACTCTGCTCCGACTCTGGAGGCAAGACATGAAGTTTCCATTTCCAAAGAAAGACAACAAATTGTCCAAAAAACTCCTGCACAGTAATCACACAGGCTGAGCCTTCTCAGACTCAAAATGCAAAGCAGAAGGGTCCCATGGGGCACCCAAATGTGTCTGGCCTGTACCCAGGCAGGGGAGCTGTCCTGGGCTGTGATGCATCCCAAATGACCCACACTCAGGTGATGGATGCCAGCAGAAGCCTTTTACTGGACTTCTCAAGCTCCTCAATTGTGGCTGCCTCTGGGTGCTGGGGAATACTATTGGAAGGAGCTCTGCTTTGTTTCCATCCTTCTCTGCATGTTCATTTTATTTCTCATGTTTCCTTCCTCTCTGATAGTTTTTGATTTTTTGTTTTTTTGGTTTTTTTTCCAAAACATCTGTTCTTCACCAAGAGCTGGTGCTGCCTGGTCTGTACCTGCAGCACCTGAGGCCATCCCAGTGCCTGTCCTGGGCAGTCTGTCCCTGCCTCTGCTTTGCTATGCTGATTCCCCCACCAGAATAAAATTACCAAAAGCAGCAGCAGAACCCATGTGTTTAGACCCTGCTGGAGGGCAGTTGTGCTGGATGTAAGTGTCAAAAAATTTGACATCTACAACTGATGGTGGCAGAGCCCTGACATGGTGAACAGGACCAGTCAGTGATGGAAAGCTTTTCTCAAAGGGCAGTAAATATTTAGCCCTCCATGTTCTCTGGGCAATAATTGAGCAAGGTGGGCTCCAAAAGTATCCTGAAGCTTTCAGCACACTGCACTGGTTTTCATGTGGTACCACTCCCTCTCAGCCTGGGGTTTAATCCTTATTATGATGCTTTCTCTTTTACCCTATGACCAAATAAAAGCTCCCATATTTTGGAATGTTGCATAGGTTTTAAGCTTTCTCTTTTACCTCATGACCAAATAAAAGCTCCCATATTTTGGGATATTGCATAAGTTTATCAGGCAGAGTCATGTGAGACGTGCTGCTCCTTCCTGCAGGTGTGCAGAAGAAAAGGGGATTAATTTTGCAGACACCTCAAGCTTATTTTTTTTCCCTCATGCCAGTGCCTCACCACTTGGATACCTTGGCTGGGAGATCCCAGTGGAGCAATGATCTCAGCTCCTGCACCTCTGATCGTGGTCTGCTCCAGGGTCTGGAGCCCTCCATGCCCTCCAGGAGCAGACTCACCCCAACCCAAGGGCTGAGGGGTGACTTTTGTGTCACTGACCCTGGGACCTGTGGCTGCTGGTGCAGATCCCAGCTGAGGGGAAGAGCTCATGGGGCTTGTAGAAGTGGATTGAGACTCAGTCTGATGCTGCACAGCTGCTGTGAAGGCTTTGGCAACACCCACCCAGGACAATGGGGTCCCTTGGAAGGCATCAAGGGAGCTTTATCTTTGGTCTTAGTAATTTAAGAATGTCTGGCTTTGTCTTCATGGCTCTTAATTCTATAAGATTGGATATTTTATAAATTTAAGGTATGTTTGTGCCCTCCAGAAGCCTGCCAGGAGGCACCCAAGGCAGATGTACCTTGCTTTTGGGAACATCTGCTCACTTCTCTGGGATACAGCCAGTGGTGGATGCCACAGTGGCCCCAGAGAGTTCCAGAGGGAAGGCAGCTCTGGGCTGGAAAACAGGGGCTGAGGAGCACAGTGGTTGTCTTGTAGTGCTCTGTCAGCCCAAAACAGCCATGACATCATTTCAAGAGCAAGAGCTTCCCAGCCAGTAGTTAGGGCTGTTGTGAAGTTTCCTCACTTAAGGACTGTGCAGTGTTTTGGGGTCCTTGGAAGAGAGACATTTTCTGCAGTGGGTCCTGCACCCCAATGTTTTTCTCAAATGCTGTTTGTCAGCAAATTTGGATTTGAAATTCAGGTGAGGTGTTGGATGAAAAAAAATTTCTTCCCCATATTGCTCTGACATCTGAGGTTGCTAATTTATTTTTAAGAACATCACTGCTCCCCTTGGGAATGGTGTCTTGCTCTGTGTTTTGCTCTAAGGAGGTAGCTCTTGTCATGTTTATCTTTGATTGAAGCATTGTAAGGAGCAATCCCCTGCACTTATGTGCTTCATTGTATTCTGGCCATGAGAGATTCTCCCCTACTGTTTGTAGCTGTTTTTCAGTGTAGCTAGTAAAATATTTGAGCAGAAAATATGAAAAAAAAAAAAGAAGAAGAAATGAAAAATAAAAGGGACACTAAACAGCCTCCAGCATTTAGAGGATAAAACAAGATACAAGAGGAGGGCTTACTGTGGTTAATGCACAGGGCTGGGAGGCCTCAGATGGACCATGGCCTCTCTTTGCTGCTGTTCTTCTGACTTTTTCTGTCACTTTGTCTCATTTATTTGACCATCTCCTGCTGCAGCTCTGGGGTCTTTAACATACCCCATATTTTCTGCCTGGAAAATGCAAAAGCAGAGAGAAAAGCAGAGATTTGAGGTCTGAGGTGGGAGGGAAGATGCTCTTTATTAGACCAGCTGGTGACAGATGAAGTATTGGTGGAAGAGTTCAGCATTTTGAGAGTGTGAGAGGCTGTGCACAAGCGAATGCTGCCCCCAAGGCCAAACAAATGGGGAATTTCCCCCCCCTACTTCAGCCTTTCCCCCTTGCTGGCCAAGGGAAGACTTGGGAGGCAGTTAACCTACAGGTAGCAAGATATTTTGAAGCATGAGCTGTTAAAGTGTCAGGATCTACACTTGCTGCAAATATCTGTGGGACTTGTTTCAATGTGGTTGCACATCCTTCCATCTCTTGAAGCCCCAGCTAGGCTGAGGTCTCTTCTCCTGATGATTGTTTGGGACAAAGGCAGTTTTCAGGACTTCTCTCTGCCAGGTCTGTCTAATGCTGCAGGGAAGATGTTTTGCACAAGGTGGTTGCAAGCCAATGGCTCATCCACCATAAAATGAGTTAAATCTCAATGGGTTCTAACAGGCAAACACGTGTTAAAGGGTCTTGAGGTTAATTTTGTCCTTCAGAGTTCTGCTGGGATCTCAAAACTGAGCCAAACTGGCATGAAGGGGCATCATAGGGCTGGGTGTTTGGAAAGTAGAGACTCACTGTGATGGTGATCATGGGGTGGTTTGAGGGGAGGCCTCCAGCAGGATCTGGTGCAGTCCAGGTAATTCCAGGTAATTAAAAAAATAATCCCCATATTTTGAAGGGTTTGTTAAACTTCTGGGGTTTAATGGCATATTAGGAGACGGAGTGAAAAAAGGGAATATTTACATAAATAAGCAAATGTTTCTCTGTGAGAGAGGAACTGAGTGAGCCCATGAATTAGTGATCGGTTTTTAATTTTTCCTTTCATTGGGGTCAATGAAAATGACAGAATGATTGAGGTATATGTGCTCATAGGAAAGAAGTGAGCCCAAGAGGATGACATCAGGACAATTTTTAATATCTTGTTTTCCTTGAAGAAGATACTTCCCTTCCCTTTACCTCTAACACCAAAAATGTGATAAGAGAAAGCAAAAGGGCAGCCTGAAGTTCACACCTCTGTGGAGCTGGTCTGAAGGTACTGATCCCTTGAGAGTAAAGCTATTTCTCCTGCACTGCTGTTTTTCCATGAGTAAATTTCTCAGGAAGCCTGGACAATGCTCATGTCCCATCAGAGTTTGAAGTCCACCACCCCCAGGCTGGAGCTGCCCTTGGCACAGGATTCAGCCTCCCTGGTGCTGTCAGATGCCATTTTGCTGGATGCAGATATGCTCTTTGCTCTTGCCAGTGCTGGGTGGTTCAGGGCTGGATGTGTTTCAGGACAGCAGCAGGACAATGAGACACTCATGTTTCTGAAGATCCTGATTTGAAAGGGCTGGTGAATGTGAAAACTTGGAATTAATGTATTGGAGGCAAAACCAGCCTCCATGGCCAGATTTGAATTCTGATTACTGGGAGTACTGATGTTTGATCCCCACAGCCACATCTAGTTTTGCTGGACAGCATTAACCTTGGCTCAGCACAGGGTTGTCACATTTCCCACTGTGGAAACAAAAGGATTAATGAGCTTTTCAGTGTGATGAAGCTTCTTGAGGGTTTTCTTCCAGAGCAAGCAGTTTACCCAACTTCATACTTCCAGCCATATATTCACAGCTAAAATGGGCACCTTGTTTCAGCCAAAATAAAAAATGTATTTCTGAGTCTTGGCAATGCTCAGGCTTAAGGAAACTCTCTTTTTGGCGGCTCACTTGATGCTTGTATTTATCATCTGTAAGTCAAGTTTCAGAGGTCAAGGGTTTAGCTGCCTACTGGAGTGACCTGGGTGGAAACAGTGGCCTGAGGTTGCAGACTCTTTGTGCATCCCCCATCTCCATGGGGGCTCTGGAGCAGTGGGAATGAGTCTGCAAACTGTCAGGCATGCCATGGCCTAATTAAATATTCATTGTGACAAAATACCACAAACACAGGAGACTTTCCAGTGATTGCTCCACCCCAGGTAATAAACCAGCACTGGCTCACTCCATGGGGCTCCTACCATGCATTTCCCTCTTCCACACTCACTGCTCACCTTCCTCAGCCTCTTATTCCTTGTAATGAGCAAGAAAGATCCTTGGAAAGATCAAGGTGGGCTCTGTTATTTCATGGCTGCGTTGTCTTAGTGCATCCATCCCCACAAACACTTTTATTTTTGTCTCTTGGGGTCTGATTATTGCATTCCACACTCTGTTCTGTGGCCTCTGGCTTTGAGTTGAGGTCTTCACCAGGTGGGTCAGCTGCCAGACTGGACTTATAGACTCTTTCTTCCTTTTGTACCTTGGCTCAGGCTGGGTTTTTCCTACAGAAAATTTCTCATTCTCAACACTCCCAGACATGAGCAATGCAACTGTGCTGCTGCCAGCAAACACAGCCCCCAGCAGGAGCTTTTATGACAATATCACCTCAGCCCTTGCCACTCACCCAGCCCCGTGGTGCTGTCTCAGGAACTGACCTCATCCTTTCCTGATTTTGATCTCAAAATTTGGGGCATGGGGCACAAACATGCACAGCACTGATTGTTGTGAAACCTTGGTAGCCTGGTGAGCTCATCCTGTGTGAAACCTTTCCTCAGCCTGTCCCTGCACTCCTGAACCAATGTCCTGTGCCAGGGACCATGAGCTTCCTGGGTGGTCTCAGCAGACACAGGGTTTTGCCAAAATAAGGGTCACTCTTGCACAAATCTCAAAATAGGAGCAGAAGTACTGAGGGTCAGGCTCCTGGCTTCAAGCTACATTTCTTTGCTCTTTTTAGATGAATATGCTTCTTGTGGAAGACATCAAGCTGGACTGTCCTCCAGTCCAGCTTAATTCCCATCCCACATCCTGACCAGTTCTTCTTATCCAGGGCAAATGCAAAAACCCCTGCTGTTGCAGAACAACTTAATCACAGAGAAACTTTCCTACAAAATCCTTGTTTTGCTTTCTTCTCATTCCCCCATCCCTCCATGCAAAGAGTTTTATATTTCTGATGACCTGCTAGGACTTTTTTAACTCCTTGCTTTTATTATTCCTGAAGCTTATAGCATCATAGAAGAGTTTGGGCTACAAGGGGCTTTTAAAGGTCATCTAGTCCAACCCCCCTGCAATGAGCAGGAACATTTTCACCTAGATCATTCTTATTATTGAAATGTCCATACCTGCCCTGAGCATGTGGTTTGTAGAGAGGTACTAATGCAGTGAAATGTACAGGAAAATTATGCATTGTGTCAAATTTGGGGCAGAAATCCTTCAGTGAGTTGATTTTTAGTGACTTTATTTCTTTAGTTTCCCAGCTGATTGTTTAGCCATTTTCACCAGCAAGTTGTCTCAGTGAAAGGAGAACTCACCCACATTCAGGATACACTCACAGTTTATTTTGGTTTTTTTTTTAGGTTTGAAAATGTCGGGTTGTCTCTGGTGGAGGATGTGTGTGCTAGTTTTATTTTGTGTGTGTGGCATCCCTGCATATGTTTTGGATTGGCTGAGGAGCTGAAATAGCAAAACAAGTTTTTATTTATTTAAAAGTGGCAATGAAATGATCAAACAGCCAGGACAAGAGCTATATGTAAATGCTTTATGTTCTACTGATTATTTAGCAGATATCAATAGCAGTAATTATTATTACTGTGACTCTTTCTGCTGTTACTTTCCCCATCACTCCTGAGTTTTTCTGAGTTTGTGAAACATTTTGATAGCTCGTTTCTGTTTGTTTTCTGCCCGTTGTGAGGGTGTTTTAAACTCTGCTGCAGTCTGCCTAGAGGCTGTGGCAAGCCAAAGACAGAAGTTTGTGCAGTGCACTGGCAGAGCAGGAGCCCAGATCCCAGCACTGGGTATGCTGGTTGTTCTTACCCTGCCTCAGTAGAAGTGTGCATTTGACTGATGATTAGCTACCAGGGAGCACCTCAGATCCTCTAGGAGAATACCTGGTCACAGAGATGCTCTGATTTTTGGTCTAAGGATGCTAAGACTCAGGAATTCAGCAGAGTTTGATTGGCAGGCTCTAGCAGGGGGAAACTGAGACCTAACGGGTGGTTGTTGACAACAGAGGGCAACTTCAGAGTCCTGCAGGAAAGAAAGTGTGGGTAAATAAGGAAAGGGACCTGCATAAATCCATGTTCTTTTTCAGGCTAATTTCAGCCATTAGAAGTTGGGGAAATGCAGGGTGGGAATAATTTTAGGCAACTAGTTTTGTTGCAGCTACACAGCTAAGTGAGTTATGAAGAGGGAAAAAATGCCAAATCAAAACTTTTCAGGCTCGATATTTTTGGATGGGGCTTTGCTGAGCTTTTCAGTAGATATTTTTTCTCCCCTGAATTTGGCACAGCTAGCATGACAGAAGCTAAGATGATACATATGTTTTATAACTGTAGCTCACATTGTGAGTTTAAAATCAGTTTGTCAATGTCTGTTCTCCTTTCTCTCTTTTCTTGTTCTCTGTATTTGCTGTTACTCTTCATGAAGAAGTTCTGCAGCCTCAGCTGAGGAAGTGGGTGTCATTTTGTTGAGGGAGCAGCAATGACATTTTGTTTGGATAGGACTGACATTCTTGCCATTCGGATGGCCAAGAGAAAATGACAACTAGATAAGGTTTTGTTTTTCTCCACATAATTTCTCAAATCCTAGCTGTGGTCGTAAGAGCATTTATTTAGAAGAGAATTAACTTTAAGAGTGGAATTTTCACAGCTAAGTCTAATTAGGCAGAGCAAAATGCAAAGATTGGCTCCTGGGCACATTTGGATGCAACAGAGACTCTGAAAAACACAAACTTCAGCTTGCCCAGAGGTGCTGGCCACTGCAGGTGTGCTGACTGGATGTATCACAGGGCAGAAAAACCACATCCATTCACATCTTCAAACATCTAATAGCTACAGGTTCACAATATCCTGTATTTCTACATTGGACAGCAGGATATATCAGGGTGAAGTCTAACACTGCAATTTTGGGAGGGTTGCCCCACAGCTAGGTCTTGCTTTAGCTTCTCAAAAGTGAATATTTTCCCAGTGAATCCAATGTCTGTACATGAGTTATAAACCTGGGAGTGCACCTCTCTTCTTGGCATACTGGCATGCTCAGGAATGGGATTAAAAAGGGTGCAGCACTGGTCTGGGGTTTTGGTTCATGCTTGTTTGATGGTTTTCTACTGACTTCCATGAAGCTAAGCTGAATTACATCTACTGAAACAAAATCCATCTAATATTCTCCCCTTGCTTCTTACCTTCAGGCTTGACGCATTATGTCTGGAAGCAAACAGTTAGAATAAGATGCATTTGTTAGATTGTGTCTTTTCATTATCCAGACAGAAGGAAGAGGCAGTTGACAAAGTTTCAGCAGACGGTGCATAGTTGTTGTTTATGTTAAACAAAACGAGAATGTGCAGCATTCAAGGGTATAAACAGCATGACAGCAATAAGCATAAAACATAAGATTGGAAGCAGATTTCACTTTCAGGCCTTGGGGAGCAGATGGATCTGAGATCATTGTGCATTTGTGTACAACTCCAAGACCTATATAAACTCATTTATTCCCCATGTCTATGTGTTTTACAAGAGTCAAATGTAGCACAGCTACAAATGGAGGCAGCTCCATTGAGCATAATGGGCTGGACCCAAGCACCCAGATCTGCCTCCTAAACTGCTTCAACAACACTAAAAAGATGGAGAGATGTTTTAGTCTTGCAATCAGAGATTGCCTTGTCATCCTAATGTTCAGGTGGTATAAAGATGAGGCAGCCCCTATTTGCATCTCCTCTGTGTGCAGGTTGGAGGGAGCTGAATGCCAGAGGAGTCACAGCTGGTGAGGTTTAGACTTGCACAGACTTGCTGAACTTGCACAGAAGCTGTTTTCCTCCCCATACCTTATATCTGTATGATATATAGAAGATGCCCTAAACTTTTCCCTTATTGCTGCTTTCTTAGCTCTCAATCCCTGAATTCCCATCCCAGATCTTGCAGCAGGGTGAGCACAGCTGGAAGAGGAGATGAGGCTCAAACAGTGGAGTTGTATCTGCTGGTACCTATGTGGTTCAGGACTGGTGCTGTAAGTTAGAGAGGAATCCAAGCCCACCCTCTGTACATGGGTGGAGATAAAGTCTTAATTTCTCAGTTTCAGTGGGCCAACTGGATCAGTTCAAAAGCTGCACTGATTTAGTACTTACAGAGGCAGGACCACATGGGATGCCTATTATTTATGGCCCTGATTTCATGGCAGATCCATGTCATTGAAGTGAAGGACATAATGAGGGATTTCAGGCCCAAGCAGAGACTATCCAAGCAGGTGGGAAAGTGACAGGCCAGCATCCAGCCTTCAGAGCACAGACCAAAGCAAAGCTGTTTTAAATAGCAACAATGGCCCTAATCCCCTGGCAGGATGGAGAGATGCAGATTGGTAAAGGGAAGAAAGGGAAAAAAATAGCAAGCACATCCAGTATGTGCATGTGAGAATCCCTTTCAGGATGCATTAATAGGATGCACTGAATAGGAAGAAGAGACCCTGGAGTGTGTTTAAAACTGATTCCTGAGATAATATGAACCACTGTAAATGAAGTGCTGCACAAAAGAAACAGTAAAAATACATCACTGTAGTCAGTACCCCTGTCTGGGTCAGTGTTTAACTTGTCATTAACTCAGAGGCAGAATAAAATGAGCAAACAAGATGACAACTGGGAGGGAGAACATGGGGACAACCACAGCACCCCAGCGAGGTTCCTCTTGCTGCTGCTCCAAGGAATGGGAGCCTGGGAGGGAGAGGAAGCCCACCTGGCAGGCACAGCTCTGCAGACAGCTCTGATGTGCTCACCCCCTCCATCAGCAGCCTGGAGCAGCCACTTGCCTCTGAGCCAGGAGCTTTAATAAATGATCATCACACCAAGCCTGCCTGCGAGAGAGGATGGGGATGGGTATTTTTAAATGTGAAAACTCCCACCAGCCACAGCTTGAACATGGACTGTGTGATCCTCAGGGGAAGGAGAAAAATGTGCTGGTTTCCTCCAGAGCTGGACCATTTGCTGCAAGCTGGGCTCTTGAACTGAGGAGAGTTATGGAAAATGCAGTCCATGGTGTCTCATAATTTCAAGGGGGTCTGCTGAAGGCCCTGTCCCAGGAGAGGTGTTTTGCACTTTCTGGAGATCAAAACATCTCTAGATGCTTCAGGCTGAATTGCTCTGACTCCAGCAGTTGAGAGAATAAATCTATATGAACAGGTTTCCAATGCTGGTTATAAATAATTAGTGCAACCCTTAGGAGAAGGGTGAATTTCTGCCTTTCACAGTGTTAATGGTACATGTGCCACTGACTGCAGTGGGGTGAGGATTTCCCTGGGCTGCCTGACTCTGTCCCCCTGTTCCAGCTGTGGTCTTCAGCTGGGATCTGAAGCCAAGCCAGATCACTCAGTATCTCAAAGAAACAACCCAGGCTAGTCAAGTTTATCTACCCTTTGTGTTCTGGGTGTTTTACTCCTCAGTGTTTAGTATCTTGCCTGATGTAAGCTTTAGTCATGCTGAAGAAAGCAGCTTTATTGAATTTGGCTCTAAGTTAGCATTGACTGGACAGACTGTATCAATTCAGAATGGACTATTACCATCCCTTTTGCTACTTATCTGGAGCTCAAATATCCTGAATAACATGCTCTGATGATGTCAGTGTCTCAGGGTCAATAACTGGTCATCAATATGAGATCTGCTGTCCCTTCTCTTTGGGCATGGGAGAATATACTCGTGTTATGTGAGTTTTACATTGAAGACCATGCACAGAAGCTGAAGACTTGCACAGAAGTCAGTGGGGATGAGTTACAGCACCCACCTGTCCCACTGGTCCCCAGGGCTGGCTGGGCTTTGTTGCCTGACAGCCTCCACCATGAGGCTGCTGCCTTTGGCTCAGCTCAAGCTGCATTTGGGGCTCTTTGTCTGTGACTCTTTGAGGAGGTTGGGAAGGTGGGAGGTGAGATGAGGAAATACATGCTGAAGCCTATTGAACCTCTCCAGTGAGTGCAGCAGGATGGAGGGTGATGGGAGCAGAGGAAGCTCATGGGAAGGAAAGGGGAGAACAGGCACAAGTACAGACTTTATGAAAACATGCCATATAGGTTTAACCTAAACACCCACCTGCTGCCCTGGCCTCTCATGGCCTCTGGGGACTTATTATGACAGCTACAGGGGGATTGTGCATAACAAGGGATTTTAAAAATGAGCTGTGGAAAAAGCCTTCCCCACGCCCTCAGCCTGACCTGCCAACCCCAGTCCAGTGGTGCCCTACATTTCTGCACGTCCCCTGGAATACCTGCATGCCTCCAGCAGCAGCCAGAGCCCCAGGCTGCTGAGGCAGGTTTTAAGTCAGCTTCTCAAAGCTACTCATCTGTCATCTGAGTGTGGTGTTAGAGCAGCATTTCATCCCAATGCTGCAGGGCTGCTCAGAGGTGCTGGGTGGCCAGCATTTGCAGCTCTAAGCTTCTCCAAATCCAGCCAAATAGAAAGGGAAAGACAAAAAGTGGTTCTGCATCATCTCTGCTGAGGAGGCATTTCATGACAAGAGCAAGTACAAAAGTTGCTTTGACTTCTGGACAGATGCACTCTGGAATCTAGAGGATGTTTGAGGACAGATTTTCAGAGGTTGGAACATACATACTGACTGTAAAATTACTTCATTGTGCCTGGCTGTGCATGTTAAGCCCATATTTGCCTGCACAAACAAGGTGATTATGCATGCAGTTAGAGGTTCTGCAGACACAGGGGCGAAGGGGAGTTCAAACCCTGGATTTCTCCATCTTTATGACTTTACTTATCAGTTCTCTCTCCTTGCCAGGAATGCTTCCCTGGGATCAATGTTTGCAAGGAAGAACTCATGCCATGTTCCCTGGTGGAAAAGATTCAAGCTCATAGCTTGTGTTGATAGACTGTTTTAATTGGGGTGGTTCCCTAAGCAAAGAATTATAAGCCTTGAGTTTCAAATTACCCCAGAGGAAAGTCTCTTTGGCACATGGTGGGAAAGTGCCTTCAGCATGATTTCTCACTCCTCATTTGATGCTGCAGCTTCAGCTCCCAGTGTCAGCAGGTAAAAGCTCAGGGTGGCTTTTAGGAGATGCTCAAAATTACCTTTATTTGTGCCCCAGGGCAAAGCTCAGGCCTGGTGTCTGCATTGTAGATGATACTCAGACCCATGGGCAGTACAAGCTGTGACTGCACTCCTGTGTCCTCCAACTCCAGGCTGTTTCAGCAGTAGTATGTGGCTTAAGTTGAACATTTCCATAGTTTTTAGGGTGAGCTGAACTTGGGTTTCCTTTATCCAGGCTGCATGGATTGGGTTATGGGTCCATTCTCTCCCCCTGCCAGGCTCTCTGGAGCAAAGCAGGTCTGCATTGAAACCAGACTGATGCTGGGACAACCTGGATGGAAGGTGGGCTCAGAGGTGGTGGAGGTGGACAGCATGGGGGCAACAAAGTTATATCAGTCATTATATAATGTGCAGAATGTCATCTCTGAACACATAAGAACTGCCTGGGCTTTCTGTGTACAGGGAATTAAAGCTGCAAAAGCATCTGGTCACACCTCGGTGTCCAGAGGCAGAGAGAAACTGTGCTGCTCTTAGGGAGATAATAAAGGTCTAAACATCCACAGGCTTTGAAAATAATTCTCTAAGTAAAGCATGCTCCTAATCCTGCCTCTCCCATGACATTCCTGCCTCCCTCAAGATCTTTGTCTCCTGCTTGGCTCTCTGATGCAGCTCAGTGAGGAAACTCGTGGCAGTTAATCATAGCAGCTTGGGGATAGAGATTACAACCAGGGCAACGTAAATAAGACATTTATTTTCAACAAATGGGATAGGGTGTCTGCTCTGCCATGTTTGCATCTGGCACTCATGGAAATTTAAGGCCTGATATTTGGTGTCAGGCACATCCATAACAATGTGGATTCATCATGGCCCTAATTATAGCTCGTGGGCAGCTCACATGGGGTAGCATGGCTTATTTATAGGTAATATTCATAAACAGACCCTCAGCCTTCCCAGGAAAAGGGCTCTTAAAGTGAGACACACTATGGTGATTACTCTGAGAGCCATCACAGCCAAATCCCTTCCCCTTCCCACTCAGACCATGCAACGTCTGCCTGCAGCAGGAGAGGGACAGGCTCCCCATCCCACCCCAAACACCACACACAACCCCCACAAACTGATGTGCTGCACTTTCTGGTTTCCTGAAGGGGAAAGGGGATGCCTGTGTGAAAACAGTGATTTCCCAATGCCACCAATTGCATGTGACAAGCGTGCAATTGTATCTCAATGGGCCACTGCAGTGCTCAGCCACAATCATGTGCCTTAATCACCTGACTCTATAAATGAGTTTCCCTTGACAGGATTCGATTCCTTCGGGCCCCTTGACTAATTACCTGCTATTGTGAGAGGCCCTGCTTGTTGGGAAAAGCAACTTTTGTCCCCCAGCAATAGCAAAATAGAGAAATAAACACAGAAGTCTGGAGATCAGAGGGTGCTCATTTACTGTCCATATTTGGTGAGACATAAAAGGGATGTTAATTATGTTCCTCTTTGATGACAAAAGTAGCTTTTGCAAACAGTTTTGCTTTTTGTTCTCTTTTTTTTTAAACAAAGGTACCTGTACTTTTGTCTCCCTAATCACTCTGTAGCACACAGCAGCCTTGTGAGGAGAAGCTGGCCAAGTAACCATGCCACCCACTCTGCATACTGGGGTTTCTCAATGCCCTCAGCAGCAGAAAGTGGAGGTTCCTGTCCTTGTACATCCCCTGGATCAGAGCTGAAGGTGCTGTGCAGATAGAGGAGCTGCCTGGCAACTTTCCTGCACGTACACAGAGGCAAGAGCTGGCCAGAGAGTGCAGGGCAGGTGAGAGTCAGGCCAAAGAAATGCTGCAATACCTGAGCTCTGGAGGAAAAGTCTTCCAGTGTCTGTTCCCTGCTCCCAACTGTGAGTGCTCACAGGCATCATTTTCCATGAATATGGGTGACAGTGAGGTGCAAAAGCATTTGAGAAGGTAATTTGAGTTGTCCAAGAAGACAGTTGGCATCTCTTCACAAGAAGGCATCAAGTCTGCTGTACATGTTGAGACCTCTCGTTTATTCTGCCAGGCTTGCCCATTCATTTCTGGGTATGTGGATCTGGGAATGGCAGAGCACATGGCTCTTTGATCCTGCTGAGTGGAGCTTTCCACACTCTGTACCTGGGTGCTTGCTGATTTACAGTCCCTGCCAGAACAAAGCTACCTACAAACTTTAACAGACCAGGTTTCAACTTTTTTATTTTTAATTGTTTAATTTTTTTTTCTTTCTTTTTTTTCTGAATATGCAGAAATCCGCCTCAAATTGTCCTAAATTAACCTCTCCTCTGACATGCTGTCTCACACCTCTTTGGTGTCAAATTCTTTTTTAGGTAGTGCTAGAAATCAGAAAGATGAAAAGAGGGGAGACGTCTGACCTGTGCCTTTTCTTAGAGCATCACATGGTTGTGGCTCACAGGCTGGTATAATCCAGCTCCAGCAGTGCCAGCACCCTGCACCAACCTGGAACTGCCCTGGGATGAGCAGAAAGTCTTCTTCTGTCCTTCTTGGGGAGAAGGGGCCTCTCTGGTATTTCTGAGTAGGGATGGGCTATTTATAACTGGTAATCTCCCGAGAAAATGATCAGAACAGCCTAAGGTCATTTTCTATTCTTGCATTTTTTGCTGCTTTAAGCTCCACATAGGGAATAGAGCTACTGTAGGCTCAGGAAGCAAAGCTGGAGTCCAGCTGGAATGGACCCTTAGGAATGTGCAGTGATGCAGTGGCCCAAGGTTTGTGTCCTGGATCACTTTGTCCAGTGAAAAACCTGGAGAAAGTTTTGTCTTCCTTGGCTCTCTTTGAAAGCACACAGTGGGTCTGTGCTTTGAAAATGCAGTTTCTTCTCCACTTCTGTTAAAATTTGATCATAAAGAGAATCTTCCAAAGAAATTACCACTCAGGAAATACCCATAATTAAAAAGAAATTTCTCTCATGAAACAAATATACTTCAGTGAGACTTTTGAAGGGTGGGTTTCTTAAGGTGATAGAAAATGGGAAAGGGATGTGTGGGTACTGACTCCTGCCAAGCAAGAAACCATACACATGAAACACTTGGCTTGGAGGTGCAAGGGTTACATTCCAGACCCTGTGCTGATCTGGGAGGTGTCACAAGCTCAGTATCCTAACCTCTGGCTTTTTCACTTGTTTGATGAAGCAGAGCAAGTCAGTCAGCATTTCTTTGCTCTGTCTGACTTTTAAACAACCTCCTGCCTCATCATTCAGTGCAGACAGTTGTTCCCCAAGTTAAATGTTTATATTTTTACCAGCCTGAGCATGGGGTTTTCACTGTGTCTACTCATCAGTGAGCTGATGATGATTTGTACCTTGACCATCTTGCAGCATCTCTGCTTCCAAGCAATCTTGTGTAGCCACACAAGGAGATGTTATTCCACATCATTATTCCATAAAATGTGGACCTTCCTTTCACCTGAGTTCTCACACCCTGCAGCTGTGTTTGCAGTACCAGCATCTCCCTCTTGGAGCCTTTTTGACCAACTTCAAGGTTTCTTTCTTCGTGTGTTTAATTTCTTGCTGCCCAAATTAATTTCCTTACTTGTAATTTTTTTCTTCTGACTTTACTGAAGCTTTCCCAAGACTCCTAATCTTGGTGACCTTTCAAAGAAGAAACACAAGTCAGCTTGTTTCCCCAGGCAGTTTTTCCTAATTTTTTACAGCTGTGTTGACAACACATTGCCACCTCCCTCTAATTTCCTCTGGATATGATGATGCCTCTCCTAGCTCTGGAGAGACTAATGAATGTCAGGAAGAAAACCAGCCTTTTTGGTTGCTTGCAGGGGAAGCAGTTTGTCTTGCTTAAAGAAACTCTGAAGAGGGTATGTGAGACACAAACCAGGGTGAATTACCCCCTCTCATGAGCTGACAACTTACAGTTTTTTCCTTAAGTTGATTCTTTCCAAGCCTGTGTGAGCTATGAGCATCCCCACTGGGGTTGCTTCTCAGTTGGCTGCTGAGATTCCTGGAGGACCAACACATGACTTTTTTTTTGCACTGTGATGTAGCTTTTTTTGCAGCCAGATGAATTGGATGGCATTTGGAGATGACCAGCTGAGACAAGAGCTGAAGCTCAGGTCTCCAGGCATGACCTCCTGTGGAAATCAGCCTTAAAGAACCAGCCTAAATGACTTGCCAAAGATCACCCAGGATATCTGTGACAGTGACAACTGAAGTCTGCTCTCCCCTGTTCAAGTCTGTGCCCTAAACAGTGGCTTATCATTAGTCTTTTGTGTAGGACTTAGAGAGAGAAGATGTAGAGATTTCCAAGGGGGAAAAAAAAACCCTCTCTATTCTTCAAACCTCTCTAAAGGCTGGGAGGGTGTCATTTTTTTTTCTTCAATGGGAGCAATATGAGGAAGGCAAAAATATTAACCTTCAGCCTAAGTTGGTGTGCAATCAGAACAGCCTTTTCCAGCTCACCCCCTTTCCTTTCCTTTCCCCCTCCCATATTGAGGACATTTAAAGAACAACAAAGACTCAAAGACTAATCACAGGGTCTGGATTTCTGGCACAGCCTGAGCTGCTGCAGAGGAGCAGCATCTTGTATTCAGATGACTTGCTGACTCTGTCATAGCCCTGATAAAACATCATTAAAACCAGTTATTTCTAATGACATACCCCAGTGCAATGGAGATTCCTGTGTACACTAATTTGCTTTGAGGGTTGCATCACCCTGATGGAAGTGCAGCCAGAGAGATTTAAAACAAAAGCCCTCTGTCTCCAGGCTGAGCTGTGGCACTTGGCAGAAACACTACCCTGCACTGAGCCCAAGGTGCTGTTTTAGCACATGCTCCCCTCTCTAATGTCACACTGCAGGGGTGGCATTTCTGCTCTCCCAGTCCCTAAAGGATTCTGGATGAGCTATTCAAGCTACCAGTGCCCTTGAGTGAGGTTATGGGGACTTGTGCTCTTGGCATTACCAGGACTTCAGGGGAGATATTCAGGAAGAAAATTGTTGGAATAGAGCCTCTCATTTTCAAAGCAAAAGCCATAGAAAACTGCTGTTAAATTGGTTAAAGGGCTGGTATATTTATCCCTGTTGCTGTCTCAGTAATAGATTAAGTAGGATAAGTTGAGGTGAATTGAGAGGGTAGGATGTGCAGGATAGGGGAAGGATTTCCTTGCCCACCTCAAGGATTCACCCAGTGGAAACAATCCCATGGCACTCATTTTCAACCCCAAAAGCTGACATATATCCCTTACTGCCTGGCAGGACAGCTCTGGGTGTTGACCTTAGGATAGGCAGAGCTGGTGAAATTACAGAAGGTATCTTCTGGGTGTCTGTGGAAGAGCAAAAAGAAAAAAAGGGAAAGAAAGAGACAAAGAGAGAGAAAGAGAGAGAGAAAGAGAGAAAGAGAGAGCAAGAAAAATAGAGAAAGAGACAAAGAACAAAAAAGAAAGAGAAAGAGAGAGAGAGAAAGAGAAAGAAAGAAAGAAAGAAAGAAAGAAAGAAAGAAAGAAAGAAAGAAAGAAAGAAAGAAAGAAAGAAAGAAAGAAAGAAAGAAAGAAAGAAAGAAAGAAAGAAAGAAAGAAAGAAAGAAAGAAAGAAAGAAAGAAAGAAAGAAAGAAAGAAAGAAAGAAAGAAAGAAAGAAAGAAAGAAAGAAACCTTGGCTTTTATCATTGACTTTTATTATTGACTTATTGACAAATCCACCATAAAAATCAGTGGGGTTTATGGTGAAAATTAGTAGGACTTGGATAAAGAAAGAAGAAACTTGGCTTGAAGAATTTTACCCTTTTCTAGGGCTGACACATGGAAAGTATTTGTTATGGTACACTCCTGATATTAGTGGTCATGTGATGGGGATGTGAAAGGGTAAAATGCTTCCAGGATTTGCTAACAGAACCTTCTTCATTTGCAAGAAAGGGAACTCCTAGAAACCTGTCCAGGAGAGGTGACAAGGTGTCCTGTAAGAGACAACCTCCCTTGAGTTCCCTGGTACATCCCTGTTTGCTGTCCTAGCATGAGTAATAGTGTAAAAATGTGATTTTTAATCAATCTCTGCTGAAATGTAAGGCTGTTGCAATTTTATTACATCTTCCCTCCCACCCCACAAAGTGATTAATTAGATTGCATACAAATTCTGCCTGGTACTTAAATGTTGTGCATGCATTATCTTCATAGTTCATTTATCCATTTCTACAAAGATCCAAAAGTGTGGCTTTCACTCTGAGGAATATCTCCATTAAAAAATGTAATATTTTTCTTGTGCTGCTCTGCTGACTGCCTGTCATCAGAGCTTCATCTGCCCCCTCCCTCAGCTGGGGGCAGCTGCTGCCTCTGCAGCTCAGCATTGCACAGGGGCTGCTGTGGATTTAGGCTCAGGTTCACAGGATTTCCATGGGATAATTGATCAGTTTAAAGCAGGAGCCATTTCATTTGCTCTAGGTGCACTTCCAATGGCAAAGTTTAGTGCTGCTGAAGTTTAAAGTTGGCAGTTGTGGGTGGTTTTTTATATTCACTGGAAAAATCACTCCAGGATCCTTTACATTTTCTCACTGGAGGAGAATGACCCTTTCTAGAGGATGGTTCTTCTGACCTCTCTTAGATACTTATTTTAGGATGAGATCACTTCCCATCTCTCTGTTGGCTGTGAATGAGGCCAAGGGTGAATATATCTGAGTTGGACATTTGGATGCTTAAATTAGGGTAGATGGGCTGCTCCCTGCTGTGTTCCTTAGGTCACCTGGGTCATGGGACTCCCCTGCCCCCATATGAAGGACAAGCAGCCACTTGGCTGGTACTAGTCTCCTCAGCAGGTTTGTTTCCTGAGCTCAAACTCTGGACAATTTCTTGTTCATAGAATCATAAAATCATAAGATGGTTTGGGTTGGAAAGGACCTTAAAGATAATCTTGTTCCAACCCCCTTGCCATGAGCAGGGTCACCTTCCTCCAGACCAGGTTGCCCAAAGCCCCATCCAGCCTGGCCTAGCTCATCAATATATGAGCCACAGGACACCCAAAACTGAGGATGAATTTGCAAGATAAGTGGCAAGGTGGAGGGGAGACCCTTCCTTTTCCATTTATTTGGAAATGAGCACATTTGGTATAACCCTGTTGGAGGGCAATAACATGGAGTTCACGGGGTGCCCTGGCACAATCAGCCTCCAGAGCAGCTCCCACACCCCACAAGAGTCTGGAATAGAGGCTGGGAGGCTCCAGGCTCTCTCCTGCTCTGCAGTGCACACTTCAAGCAAAAGGTTTTGTGCTCTTCACCTGCCAGAGAGAGAGAGCTGAGGGGAAGGCAGGAGCTCAGCACAGTAACAAGCCACATGCCTTTGTTACTGAGGGAATAAAAACTCTTTGACCAGCTATTCCTTTCTGTGCCTATTTATAAGTGTTTCCACAATGCAAGCAGTGTTCAGAGTTCACTGCATCTGGCTTTTGTTTTTTAAATCTCTGTTGTACTGTTATCTGGAGCATATTAACCCCTAGGTGCTTAGGTTTTTAAATGGATAAGAGATGCCACAGGGAGGAAGAGGGAAAAAGAAAATAGCTAATCCTGCTTAGAAAAGACCAGAAGGTGAAACAGCAGATTAATCACTCTTTAACACAACTTGCTGTCACCTTCACCACAAGGTCCCTTTGCTTTCATACCCCAAATTAAGAGACAAACTCAACTAAGTTGCTGCAATTCAAAAAAAGCTTTCTCTGTTACACACACACACTCCCACACACAAATAAATCCAAACCATTCCCTGTGGTGCAATTGTTGGAAGCACAAACCATTTTAAAACTGATACCAGAAATGAAGTTTTATTTTCAATCATATTTACTGTAAATTAGAAATTACTCAGTAAAATGCAATCTGTTAGGCAAAATGCATCCTGTCACTTTCAATTAACCAGCTAAAAGGTTGTTAATGAATAAATATTGACTTCTAGAGGAAATGCTTCTTAACCAGCTGCAGATACATGTGCATGATATTTGACAAGTGATCAATACAGAGCTGGTACACTCCTGCTAACCTGGAGGGAGCTGCTCCAAATGCCTTGGCACATCTCTAGTGATGATGCCATGGTGCCACGAGTGCAGGGGCAGGGCAAAGAGGTGCTGAGATCTTACAAAAGTGCCATATGGTGATGCATCCAGCTCTACACCTCCTTCTAAAACTAAGCACCCTGGTGTGTAAACTTGGAGACAGAAATCAGCCATTCAAGCATCCCTGCAACTTTCACTTGGTTTTTCAAAGCCTTGAACACTAATGAGAGCTAAGACAGCACTGCTGCCTTTTCAAGGGAACTTTCAAGCTCCCTTTTTATCAGTACAAAAATGTGCTTGTAGGTGCTGTCCACATTGACTCTTTAGTCTTTTAACAGTTTGTCTGACAGCTGTGTCTAGAAAAAATATCCAAGGATGTCACTCCAGGTCTGTGCTGCTTTCTGTGTATGGTCACCCACACTCAGCTCTTTCTAATCCACCAAGCTGAATCCTTGAGCCAAATGCTGTTGTGGGACATGGAGTCTCACAATCCAGCAGAACTAACTGGGTTGTGGCATCTGTGGATAAAGGAGAGCCAGGCAGAAAGAAGGGTCCTGTGGTCAAGGGGCAAGGCTGGGATTTTCATCCTGGACTCAGGCTTCAGGGATGGCCATAGTCCTCATTTGCTGCCTTAGTCCTCATTTGTTTGTAAAAGACTGTTTAGCTGAAGGCTGTGGGTTGGAGGGGTTCCTGGTAGTCAGAATTGTTTGGATCTCAAGTATGAAGTTATTAAGTTTCCAGAAACTTCAGTCACTTTGTTAATAATGGCTGATGGGCCATGCTATAACTAATCCACAGCATTTTCTGCAAGCACAAAAGCTGTTCCCACCTCACAACACAGTTGGGCACCTCATCTGGGGAGAGGTGGGGACATAGAAAGGCTTCCATACCATGGAAGCTTTTTGTTTATTATTTGCTTATTTTTGTCTTATTTGAGCTTTTTGTAATGACTATCAAATGAACACTGTTATAGTCTGTTTTTCTTCCACGTCCCATATGCATTACAATAAAGGTTTCTTGTTTCAGTACTTCAGTACTTCCAGTTGTTCCTACAGTGAAAAGTACTTTTGAAGCTACCATTTCAAAAAATAGAGAGTGTAAAACATGACAGCTGCCACTGGGAATTGTCTGGGAGTTTAAAGAGTTAAGTGTTTTTCCCATTTTGGTGTTTCAAGTGTTTTTCTTGCTTGAATGGAAATAATTGTCTCTGCCTCCCTGAGCTGAAGTTGATCAAGATTATGAAGTCCATAGATGTTTTCTGCTTGGGCATCTAAATGGAAATTAACCCATCATCTGGGACTGCTCAGGAGACCATTGCAAGAATTCTGTTTGAACAATGCCAATTGCTGCAGAGGTTAAAAAGGGCCTTGTGGAGATGTGTTAGCCCAGTGTCAGATGGGCAGAATTGCCTTTATCCTAAATATTCTGCTCATCCTGCTAATGTGGTGGGTTTAATTGGTTTAATTGGTTTTGTTATGTGAGGACTCAAAACTTATTTCAGTTTCCCCCGTGGTGCTTGTGTCCCTTCAGGAACAGAGGGTTTTACCATCTTGCCATTGCAGATATATTTGCTCCTTTCTTTCTGCCTGTCCCATTTACCTGGTTTAGTTTTTCCTTTGAGCAGAACAGCATGGTCTGATCTGTGCAGGTTGATTCAATAATTGCAGCACCTTTGGAGTCTGACTGGCATTCAAGGGCATTTTGGTGGGGTGCTGTGCCCAATCTAACAAATCCCACTTCTCAGCAGGATTATTTAACACACTCCTGATGGTCCAGCTTTGGCTTCTGTCTCTGAAGTGGCTCAGTCACCAGAGGATTTTTTGCATAGGTACCCAAAATCAAGAACTGCCTTCCAGGTAAGCATATCACTAGATTTTTCTCCAGCTCTAATGCACAGCAAGAGCTTGCATGCAGTGATGCTCTCTCTCCATCTGCCTTAATTCCTGTGCCTTGGGTGCACCTAAATTCCTCTCATGCTCTCATTTGATGCAGCACAAATTATAAGAATGGACATTGGGTGGTATCAACAACAGTAAAAGCTAAGAGCATTGCACAGGGCCAATAAAGTTGAGATAAGAACTGCTGGGCTTTTCTCTTCTTCATTGTCAGTTAAATGTGATTTCTATTATCTCACTGTTTGCTTTAATGTTATATGGAACCTGTCAAGGCCCCATAGTTTTGCCACTTACTGTTCCACCAGAAAGAAAAGACTCTGTAAATTACAGAACCTTTTGCTACTGAAAGGTGTGTAAAACTATTCCATCTAATTCATGGTCCCCTTTATCATAAGTGATAGTGGAAATGCAGAATATTAGCAAGGTCAGATGAGTTTGGGATATCAGGCCAAATCTGTAAATCTTCTGACCTTGCTGTATTCTCACCATTATGCCTAGACCTGCCAAAATCCATATGTGCTTTTGGTGTGCTCCACCTCCAGTTCAGCTTTTGGCATCCTGCTGGCTGAAAATACCAAAACTTCAATAACCCAGTGTATGCCATAGAGGATGTGATTTATGGGACTGAAAACCTTGTGAATCTCTGCACTCAGACAATTTCCTCATGTCCCTGTGGGGACACCGGAGTCAGGTATGTTGAAGAAAGAAAGTCATTAGCTGTGCCTCAGCTACTGAATTTAGACATAGTCTCATGCTAACCTCACTACACTATTCTTCTTCCAGGGATTGTTATTGAACATGTGCACAAATCTGCCTTGCATCATATATAGGACCTCAGATACACCTTAAAGCACTTCAGAACCTTTATGTGTCTTTGCTCTGCTTGTGGGGAGCAGCTTTGTTATTAACCTTTGCACATTAACATCACCCACTAAGCAAGAAGGGCTATTGTTCTCCTGTCTCTACTGTTCTCATCCCAATCCAGCCTCTGCCTGGTGAGACTTTACAGCACTGACTTAGAGATTGGCTTTGACAGCACAGTTGAGTCCTTGCTGTGGGGCTTAAGTTCCCTCCCTGGAGCTGTGCCAGTGGTGGCTGTAAAACAGCCAGAACAGGACATGAGTGTATAAGGTATGTGTTATAGAGGAAGGAGACTCAGTTTCTTTGGTAAGGGTCCAGATCTTCAAAATGATCAGATTTCTACAGCTGGCCATTTGTAGAGTGATTTAAATATCAAGGGTATAATGAAAATCTCCCAGGACACATTGCTCATCCTGTGCCAAAATCCTCATCTCCCTGGTGTTGTTATCAACTAAAGGTCATAACATTACTACTTAATATTTATGTTGCAGAATAAATCAGGAACAATTGGACTATGTTGGGCTATACACTGCACAAATGAGTGGAACCACATCTCCAGCCCCAGGGGCATTCATAAATTGTGTAGGGTGTGTAAGGCATGGCAAAGGTTGCTGGCTTGGGAGGGGAAAACCTGCATGGCAAATTATGATATTTTCCAATCCCTGGGCTCTTTCCTCAGCTCCCTACATGGGCAGAATAACCTAAGAAATTCTGAGTAAATTTTAAGGGAATAAGAGTTACTTTATGGGAATTGGTGTGGGAAATGAGGAGGAGCCAGTATATCATTTCTGGTTCCAGATCAAGACAGAAGGATCCTTTCAGATATGATGACTTGAAGGAAAATACCAAAGGGGTGAGGGATAAAGTACCCTTGATTACTCCAAAATGGTGCATGCCTTTTTCTAGCCTACTCCTGCCTTGAGTATCACTCTCCTACCATTGCAAACTCACCCAAGCCAAGAACTGATCCCTTGGGTTTTTGAATGAAGACTACAAAGTTTGTAGGGTGATGTCCTACAAACTCTGGTGATGCCCAAATCTACAGGCAGATTGGCTAGACAGAATCTAGTGACTCCTCTGAGCTAGGAAGGAGACAGTGGCTTGCATGCTGACCCAGCTCTGGGAGCTGAAGAGGAAAAATGGAACATAAATGTTGAGTTGGATCCTACTGGAACCAGGCTGAGGTCTGTTCCATCCTGCTCAGTCATTCTTAGTCCTGCTTAGTTAACACCTTTTTGTGTGGAGAAGAAACATGAAGAGAGTCTGATTTCAGACTGGAAGAAAAGGTAATTTTTGAGCTGGCAGAACTATGGAAGCAGAAAGAGGCTGAGATTCACATTCACTGTCCCCTGTGAACACAGTGCAGGAATGAGGATTAGAGAGAATCCACTCCTTGTGCTCACAGCAGGAGAGGATAGAAACTTTGTCATCCTCTCAGGAGGTTCTTTTTTTTCTGACATGCTCTTAAGTAAGACAGTGATTAAATTCCTTGCCTGGGAGCTTGCCTTTCTGGGACAAATGAAACAAGGAAAGGAAACATGTAAACAAATATTAAGCAGACAGAGCAGCCTCCCAGATTTTATTAGGCTTCAGGCTGTTGCTTGGCTTGCCTTCTGAAGGAGGTGTTTGTGCCTGTGTTTGCTCCCATTTTCCCTCCCTCCATCCTTATCTCTGTACCCATTGCTGATTCTCCTTGTGCCTGAACAGTGAACTGAAAATTCTGGAGTGGGACTTTTGCTGTTAAAAGTTGTCCTCCAAACGGATTTGGAGATGATGTTTGATTATTCAGAGCTGCCCTGGAGCCCATGCAGAGGCTGGGCAGTGAGTATGCTGGAAAGGACACGAGGAAGAGAGCTGCTAGGAGATGTTTTGGCACCCAAAACCAGCCCACAGTGCAGGCAATGTTGTACCTGTGTGGTGTTACAGATCTGCATCATCCTGCATAGAGCTGCATGTCCAGAGAACCTCCTGTTACATTATGTCAGGAGCTTCCATAACACATGAGGTAATTGCCTTTGATATGACATAATCCACCCATAACACAACATGTGATAGATGAAAGGACTTTCCCTGAGGCAAGAAGAAAGCAGCTGGTGCTGTACAACACCTGAAAAGAAAGGGAGGTTTTTAATCATCTCCTCCTGCCTTGCTGGGGTGGCAAGTTGTTCAGTCTATGCACATCCTTAATTGAAAACTCAGGATGATTAATTGTTTTCTAAAATACCACAGCATGTCTTATTGCACGTGAAACAAATTAAAGTTTCCATAAATTCGTATCAGCCATCCACATAAAAAGAAGAAAAAAGACAAACCATGCTCAGGTGAACATCTACAATATATATCTTAATATATAAGATACAATCAGTTTTCTTCAATCTCTTCTGATTTGAAGTACCTTCTGCTCATTCTTGGCATGGGCCCATGTTTAACCTCAGTTTTGCTGCTCAGGGAAACACTGATGGGCTGATATCCATTCAGAGCTGATCTTGAGCAGAGTTTCTTGTGGTGCTTCCTGCTGGGCAGAGTTATCTGCAGAGGAGGTGAAACTGAGAAATGGTACAACTGAACTGAATATTTCATCATCTTTTCCTTGGGGACATCCCAACCTGGGATTTCCCCTGAGTGGAAAGGGAAAGCCATGAACAGATGATTGTTCATGTCTTAGGAAAGTGCTTTGGAACCTTCATTTCTGAATGAAGACATCCTGTGAAAAGAGCTTGATGGAATGGAGGGAGACTTGCTTTAGATAAATTAAAAGGGATCTGATCCTAAAGGGACCTGTCCCCCATCTGATTTGATTCAGGTTTCTATCATTCAGCTGTTTTACAGGTTTCCCTTTCAACATTACTTCCTGGAATGCTGTCACCTCTTCATTCACTGCAAATGTTTCAGAAAGGTTTAAAAAAAAGGAGTAGTATGAAATCCTGACAATTACAAGGATGGGAAGAAGAGGCTGTCATTTTCAATGTACATGTCCTAATTGCTCTTGGCTTTGATGTATAGCTTGTGTCTTAAGGAGTTTAGCATAGACTATATGTAGCACTCACACTTTCATGACCACATTCCTTAATTTTTTGAGGTGCAGCATGTGAAGTTTCATGTAACATCACTTGTCTGTCAAAGTGATGAAGTACTCTTTTTTTTTTCACATTTCAAAGCCAACCCTACCCTCACTAGTTTTGTCCTAGGAAAAATCAGACAAAAATTGCAGATGATAAGACAATAGTGCTTACCACTGGTTCACTTAGGGGGATGAGGACTTTCTGCCATCACTGTACCACCAGCCCCCTTGCAGTCCCACAGACTTTCCTCTCCTCTTTGCTGGCCCTGCATTGTCCAGGCTGGGCTCTCCTGAACTTCTCGAGCTCTTTTGCCAGCAAAATCAGCTTGACTACAAAAATGAGACATGTGACTTCTTATGATGATCTGGGCAAAGAGGTAATTTTATATTCCTGTCCAAGGCTCTGCTGCCATTTTCTCTTGCTGGTGTTTCCAGCTGCTCCTGCCAAGTGTTGCCATCCCAGAGGATGCCCTAGTGAGCAAAGGCAAACTGTGTTTCAGTGCTGGCCTTGAATGTCCTTCCAGGGGTTGATAGAGATGCTGAATGTTGTTCTAAGCTGTTTCTTTTGTGGTGCCTTTAGTATAAATCTCTGCCCTCTTTCTTAAAAGCCAGCTCAGCCACATGAACGAGGCTTTATTTTATGAGGCTCATTATTTTTATATTGATGTTCATTTTCTGAAAATAGTGTGAAAGCTAAATGCATACAGCCCCCTAGATGTTTTAACAAAATCATATTTCAGTTGCAGTATCGATTGTCTATCTATAAAGCAATATATGGCCAGGAGTTAATGTTAACAGTGCACTATGTTAACTGAAGTAATGTAGTGAAAAACAAAAATGAGAGTTGGGCTGCTTTTACTTTTTGCTGCAGTGTGACACCTCCAGCTGAGCTTTATTGCTTCTCCTGAGTGTTAGGTAATCACAGAGATGACCTATAGCTGTTTCTCTTAATGGATGATAAGCAAAATCAGCCAGAGTTCATGGTTGCTAGTATGAGGTGGCACATAAACAATACTCCTTTCATTATGTTTACACTCATTTTTTTCCTGTTGTTTGAGCAAGAAACAGTCAGGTGCAGGTCCAATGTTAAAGTGCTGCCTACCTTGGTGACTGCTCTACACTCCTGGGCTCTTGAAATTGCTCTGGCTTTGCTGCAAATGGGTGGGATTTTTATAGGAACTGTATTGTTCAACCATTTTTTTCTGAGGAAATAAAGCTTTAAGGTGAAATCTAGACAACTCTTTAGACTGCAAAACCCTTCTTCTCTCATTACTGCAGATATGAAAAAAGAGTTGAAGGACCCTGCTCTGTATTATCATTTTCCATAGTAGGGTGGATCAGCTCTTGTTTTTGGAAGTCAGTTCCATCCTGGCAGATCCATGACCAACAAATTTTTGAGTTATGTTACCTTTTTGTTTTCCTAGAAATGGGTGAGAATTTTGTTTCTATGTATTTATAGGATATATGGGGACATTGATAAATGGAGGAATGTAGAGATCTGACCAAAGTCACATTGTCCCACCAAAATGGGAGCAAACCTAAAAACTTTTGGTGTAAAAAGACTCTGAGGGACCTCAACCAGTTATCTAAACAGTTCCTCAATCCATATGTTTCTTCAATTCAAACAAAACCTTTTGTATATTATTCTTAAACACTCCATTGATAATAATTTCAAAGAGTACTAGGTACAATTTTCCATGTTCTGTTCTCTGGTCTTCCCTGTTTTTGTTCTACACAAACCATGATATCTTTCTTTTAATGGATTGGATTTTTTTCTTTTATTTTTTTTTTAATTTAAAATTTATTTCTCCTCTCTCTTGCATTAATCCAACGTCTCCTGACATACAGCAGCCAAAACAAGAAGTTCTCCAGTGAAGCCTTTAGCAGCAGCAAACAGAGCAGAAGGTTTTCTTCACACATCTCAAACACCATGGTGCTCTTTGCATGCCTCAGCATGGTGTTTGCTGTTTTCAGCACAACCCTGTTGATTCACATCTAGCTGCTGATCCACCCCAACCCTCCAGTCCTTCTCTGCAGATCTCCCCCCTCTCTGCTGTTGCTGGTTTGTAATCATGCAGTTGTTGTTCCTCTCTGATCCTGATATTTATTGAGGACAAAAGCTCATTTGCATCCTGGTTTTTCAGCCTCTTCTGTCATTTGCCAGGAAGATTTTGAGCTCTAGCCCTGTGTGTTCTGGTGTGCTGGTAGTCCCTCTCTCCATGGTGTTGTGTGTGAATATGTAAACATAAAGATTATGTTGTTAAGGAAAATATTGCCTAGTATGACATCCCAGTCAGAGCCTTGAAGATTTTTTCTTTTTACACACCTCCTTCTTGCAAGTGAGCTGCTGCTTACTATTATACAAGTTTATAATTTTTCCCATATAGTTTTGTACGCTCCAATAGCAGTTTCAGCTAGAGTATATTTCTGTACCTTGATACAAAATGTTATAAGATGGTGAAGTTGAGGTATGATCTCTGCTGCTCTTCCATTCACTCTGCCAAATTGAATCAGATTGGTTTAGAAATTATTTGATCTAAACAGCAAAATAATCCAAATGTGAGTTGTGCTCAGTGTTCCTGGGTGTCTCATAGACATTTAGAAACATCTCAAACTCTTGTGCTTGTATTTTTTGGAGATGGAAATTGTTTTTCCACTGTCTCCCCCTCTCTTGCTTCTTTCTACATTTGCTGTTTTCCTGTTTCCTGTAATCACTACCATTCTTTGGGAGCTCTGGATAGGCACTGCCAAAGGCTTGGAGATCTTCTATCCCACCTCTGAAACGCTGTGGTTTCTTTGTCTCTTCTCAGACCCTCAGCACTGAGCTGCTGGATGCTCTCCTGCTGCTGTGCAGACCCTTGGAAGATGCACAGGGCAGATATTCACAGTCTGTATCCTAAATAGAGAATTCATTCCAGCATCCAGGGGACTGATCCATCACATCTCCTGAGAGTTGTCTCACAGTCATGACAAGGGGCAGGGAAAAGAAATTGACCTTCTCTGTTCCAGCTGCTCAAAGGCTTCCTCTCCTCCTGCTTAATGAGGAGCTATCCCAAGCCAAGGAGAAGGCATTTGACAGTCATCCAGTGGCCTTTTTCAAGAGGAGGAGCCCCAGCTTTCATTCCCTTCTGCTCCAGGGACTGGTTTTGTCATTTAATGTGTTTTTTTATGCTTTTTTTGATATGTAAAGTGGATAATTAAACCACATTAAATCTCTTCATAGACTCTCATTCAAGTTTAACATAGCATAATTTGGCTGAGCTTAATTTACTTTGTAAACTGAATTAGTGGCACTCTAATTCTGAATGAGAGTGTGCATAAAGGAGCCTAATGTGGATTAAATAATCCAAATTAACTTAAAGTGTGAACAGAAAATGAATTAATTTTCCTGAATGTCCCAGTGTAGATTCAATGCTTCAATCATCCTCTGCTGTGACAGCTCCTCCCACACAGGTGAGGATTTATCTCCAGTGGTTCTCTCTCTCTTTTCTACATGGATCTCTTGTTTCTCCATGACCAGATCCTCTTGGAGCACTGATGGTGAGTGGGACTGGGAGCAAAGGAGCAGGCTGGGGGGTTTGCCAACAGAAAAGGATGTGAGTGCTCAGAGAACATGGGGAAACCTCAGACAATGGTTAAATGAAGACAGGAGCAAAGAACAGTCTCTCCTGGCCATAAAAAGGAAAATAAAAAAGCTCTTCCTCTGCTCTCAGTTTTGTTCCCCTTTGCTTTAACCACCACTCCTCATTTACACTGAAAGAGGGTCTGGGCTCGTGGCTCCTGCATGTCAAGTATTCCTACAGGACACCATCCATTTCTGTGCTGGGTAAGCACTAATAATCCCATTGAGCATCCTTCCACTTGTGCCTTGATGCTAATGCCTGGTTCACCAGCTTTCTCATGCCTCCCCCTTCACTGGGAGCTCTGGGGAGAAAACTAAAGTCAGCCAGAGATTACTCAGGCTTGCTGGGTGTGCTCTGCAGAGCAGAGAGTGCATTCTCAGCACACTGCCTGTGCACAGCTCCCATTCACATTAATGGGAGTCGTGTGCTTACATCCACTGGAGGCTATTCCCCAATGCCTGACATCTTGTTTTATCATTTATGATACTGAAATGACCTGCAAATTGTAGGGGATGTAGTGATGCAGTGAATGCCAGGACACTGGAGGTGCCCTGGTTACAGACTGGAGATCCCCTCTCCCTTACACGACTTTGCCTGGCCCAGGACATCTCTACTCTCTGCTAATAGGGAAATTTCTGGACAGTTTTGCAATGTTTTCCCCCATGGAATTGAAATAAGACAAAACTTAATCTCTCAAACTCTTTGATACCCCTATAGAATATATTTATGCTAACCTTATCTGAAAAGAAATTGGTCCTATGGCAACAATCAGCAATCATATATGTCAGGGAAGAAGAGTAATTGCTGCAAAGGGGATTAATTAGGAGTAATGTGATAAAACCAACGGGGACGGGGGAGTTTAGTTTGGATATTAGGTCATGCTTTCTACTGTTGCATTTCTCAGCCCATGGAACAGTCTCTAAACTTGCCACTTTGGAAGTTCAAGTGTGCACAAAGCTGGAAACCTCTGAAGTGGCTATACTTGCCTCAGCAGTAGTGGGGTAGGATCTGAAAAGGATGGGAGCCTTCTCACAATGAATCATCTCTGTGTGCCCTGCTCCTTGCTGAGGAGAAGGTTGTGGACAATGGAACTGCCCCACCAAGAAGGTATGAATATGTCCATGCTATGAGCAAGATAAATACAAATCAGTGACCAATGTCTTCCAGGAGTGCTGAGGTCTTGTAGCTTCATTGACTCTGAACAGGCAGCTGGACAGAAGCAAAACAATCCTTGTGACCACAGTGGGAAAAAATGAAGTGAAACTGAGCAGAAGATTGCTGTCTGCAGGCCCTGAGACACAGAGTAAGAGCAGGACTTGGTGCTCTCACATTGCTCCTGCAACCACAATTGCATGGCTCTGCAGCTGGAATTTATTTGTGCCCCAGATTGCTTACACATGGTTTTTATTTTGTCTTGAGTCATGACCATCCTGCTGTTACCTAGGAGAAACACATCCACGATGGAGACTTGCACATTGTCCTGTGGAGAGTGTCTCCCACAAAGCAGGTGGCAGAACAAGCCTTGGCCCAGCCCCAGTCAGGCTGATGGTGTGGATGTACCCAATATCTCTCCTATTTGGCATATGTTGGTGTTCAATCATAACTGTGCAATGGTTCAGTTTTTTAACCCACTTTTGTATCCTTTCATCATCACTACAGCTCTAGACAGAGGCCTGAACAATCTGCTGTTCTAACAGTGGACAGTGTTGGTGAAAATAGGGTGGTTTCCTGTCATTGTTAAGTGCTGTTCCCCAAACATCTTTAATCTATTTTTTTGTGTGTGTGTGTTCTTCTGAGTTCATTCTAGTCCCTGAAACACTCAGTTGGGTCATCAGGCTCATGGGAGTTTCTCTTTAATCCTGAATATGTCCATGAATTTTATGTTTGCATTGTTATGATATGATGCACCAGGTATGTTGGCATACACCATCCAAACTGCATTTAGCTGGAATTTGTTAGTTATCTGGTGATAGAAGGTGGTAAGAATCTATCTTCTTCATTCAAAACCATGAGGACTGCAGGAGTAATTATCAAGCCTGGTCTGCTACTCAGAAATCCTCTTGACTTGCAGAAAGCTGCTAGAGCAGGAAAGCATCATCCTGTTTGTGCCCAGTAGATCTCTCCCTCTGCTCCCACCCACAGTGACATTCTGCAAGGACTGACAGCTGCTCAACATCACACCTTCAACCGGGTGAAGGTTTGCCCAAACCATGATGGTGTGTGCCTTCAAAATTACAGAGCTTTTATTTATAGCATTTAAATGGCATTTTTTTACCTTCCCCATTTCCTTATTGCTCTTTTAAGTCTGCTTTAATCTCATTACATAAGAAAGTAAGAGCCTTAGAGGGAGAATCTGGACCCAGGCAGGCCAGCTCAGACAAAGCTCTAAGCACTGTAGGGTGAAACCCCCAGTGCTGGTTATTGGCTGCATGGGGATCAATGGGAGTGAAGATGTGACCTGGCAGTCAAGTGACAAAAAGACTTAGAGTGAAGCTGATTCTTCCCTCTGCTTCCCTTTGGGTTTAATCAGACTTTTTCCAATTCATCTGGGTAAAGAAAACTAATGCAAGAATCAGACTCCACGTGCTGGGCTTTTTCCTGCACCAGCTTTGAGAAGCAGATTCATCCTTGTCCTGGTGGAATACCAGAGAGGAGATGAGCTCCTGGTTTCTGCTGGGGAACTGCTGAAGGCTGGTTTGGCCCCTGGTAAAATTTGCAGCAGATCTAATATTTTTTTTCTGTTACAGCAGGAATGGCAGCTCTGCTTGGCCAGGCTCCTTTCCATTCCCCACTGCCCTGAGTGCCCCCACCCATCCCCATCCCACCAGCAGAGGTGGCAGAGAAGCACTGGGAATGCAGGAGAGAGAAGTTTGTGCTGTGCACAAACTCTGTGCAGACCTGGGTGCTCTGGGAAGAGTTTGGGGTATTGTGCCTGCAGTCTTTGGGGCTGTGGGAGTTCCTCTGAGTGTAAGCAGAAGTCTCAGAACCTCCATCTGAGCTTCTTTCAGAGGTAAAAAGGGATCCATAATATCAGAGTGTCGGGAAAATTTGATATGGGTGCAGTAAATATTCCTCTCCTGCATAATTCCCCAGTTAAAGTTTTTTTCCTCTATCCCTGCAGGGTTTCCTGGGGTACTGTCACTTCTGCTCTTAAATTTGGCCTCTCAGCAGCACTCAGTAAAAGCAGAAGCATTTAATCTCCTCTCCTGCATCTAGGCTGATGCTTCACATTTTATTGTCTACATATATCTGTAATTATTAACTTTGAGCAACAATTCATTGGCCAATAAATGTTAGTTATGGTATATTTGGTAGCTTTATGAAATGTAATTAGTGCTGGAATAGTGTGAGATACTCAGGAGCTTCTTGCTGGTAGATGAACCTTTTATCAGCTGTGGGCATTTAATTCACTTTAAAAGAAAAGCTGTAAACAAATAACAATATTGCATCCTTGGACTGGCCTAGTTTCATCTTGTTTGCTTGCCTGGCTGCTGTGTTTCTACAGTTCCCTTATATGATTTTTAGCTCCCCCAGGCTTGTAGTAAATTGATCATTGTTAGTTCTGAGATTCAAATTTCCCTTTACACCATCCACAGTCCATTTGTTACTGCTTACCATATTTCACTGGAACCCAGGAACCCTCTGCCAGTTTTAGAGGACCTTGCTCAAGATTTTAAGAAATGTGGAACAGAAAAAATTGGAAAAGTACTATTGCCAAAGCTTAGAAAGGATGCAGTTTGGCAATAAAAATAAAACATATACCGTTTGGACTGAGCCAAATTGTGTTTTCTTTTAGATTTTCTGTCCAGAATAAATAACCCCAATTGTAGAACCATAAAATTGTTTAGATTGGAAAGAACCTCTAAGATTATTGAGTCCAACCATTAACCCAATATTTTCCACTAAACCATGACCCAAGTACCACATCTATATTTTTTGAACCCTTCCAGGAATGGGGATTCCACCACTTCCCTGGGCAGCCTGTTCCAATGCTGGACAACCCTTCTGGTGAAGTTAGTTTTCCTAATGTCCAATCTAAAACTCCCTGGTGCAACTTGAGGCCATTTCCCCTTGTCCTAAAGAAAAGAGAACAACTTCCATCTGGATACAACTTCCTTTCAGGAGAGGATGAGAAGGTTTCCCCTGAGTCTCCTTTTCCCCAGACTAAACACCCCCAGCCTTAGCCACTCATCACAAGACTCCAGACCCTTCACCAGCTTCCTTGGTCTTCTCTGAGCACTCCAGCAACTCAAAGCCTTTCTTTTTGATAAAGCTTTGCTGATTACACCAGAGGAGAAGCAGGGGAGGAGTGTATCCACTGCCCCTCACTCTCAGGGACTTGGAGCACTGTTAGCTACAATCCACAGGTATGTGCTAACCTAGTGGAAAAAGGAAAATAGAATGCCTTTAATCTGACTTTATTTACCTGGGGCTGGCACAGGGTTATCAGCAGGCTGTGGGGCTGGTCTCAGTGCAGGCTGGCACAGCTGGCAGGAGGGGAATTCACTTGTCATCCACTGGATTATATCTGATTTATGGCTTCACCCGTTGACTTCAGAAGCCTCACGGTGGCAAGCTGCATTGTCTTAACTTTGCATTTGTAGAATATCCACCCTGCAGAGTTATAAATCCTCCTGAGCACAGCCTGCTTCCAAGGTCTAATGACACTGCCAGGGATGGGTCTGCAGCTAGAGCTGGAGCGCGACGGCCCCGGGTTCAGGAGCCATTCATGGAGGCATTTTATCAGTCAATTTCACGAGACATTAATTAATGAGATACTTCAATTAGATCATTTCTGTCACTAGGAAGGAATTATTCTTCATGGTCAAGATTACATCATCTTAATTAGTCCCTCTCCAAGTAATTTGCTTCTTTTCAAGCCCCGAAGAAGGGTACATTCATTATAGATAATTAATATTCAAGTTAATTGACTGTACCCTACAATTCATGGAGCCCCTTTGAAACAGATTTTCTAGTTAGGCATCAGGAAGGGTTGGTAAAGTTGCACTGTGCTGTTCTCTGTAAAGCTCCTCAATCATCCGGGGGACCAAATTATAATTATCAGCCCTGGGCCTGCCTTAGCCACTCCAGTTGATGCACACAATAGAATGCCCATTCTGAGCAGCTACTATAGAGATACAAAAGTTGAGACCAGAAGGTTAAGCTGAAATCTCTTGTATTTATGTATACACTATCTGGGGAATTTTTTTTTTTGTTAACACATATTCTTCATAGAAAAAGTACTTTGATTTGTTCATTTCAGTTTTAAAAGGGAATTTTTATAACAAGCCAATCAGGAATAACAGATACTTGAAGCTCAGATGCTCTGTTTGTTTATTCTCTCCAAAGAAAAGTCATGCAATATTAATGTTGTGTCTTTTAATGTTGCAAATAATCCACAGGAACCATTGTACCCCACTCAGAGTAGCTGGGTGATGCCATCCAAAACCTCTCTGGACAATTTTTGAGTGGTCTTGGGAATCTGGAGAGGTCCCAGCTGACTGGAAGCTGGTGAATGTTGTCCTGATTTTCAAGAAGAGCAAGAAGAAAACCCTGGCACTACAGGCCCATCAGTCTCACTTGTGTGCCTGGTAAAGTTATGAAGATTGTCCTGGGGGATGTTGAAAACACCTGGAGGACATAGTTATTTCACAGTACTTTGTGAAAGTTCTCCTTATCACACCTGATTGACTTTTATATCAAAGTGACATACCTGGTTGCAAAGGGAAGCTAGCTGGTGTAATCTTTTTGGATTCCAGTAAAGTGTGCAGTGCTGTCTGTCCCAGCTTCCTCCTGGATTCCAGCAGAGAGCTGGACAAACCTCTCATGGGATGGGTGACAGGTTGGGCACAAAGTGACATCAGGCTGGAGACCTCTCACTAGAGGGGTTGCATAGGGTCCATCCTCAGCCCTGTGCTCTTCAACATCCTCATTAATAACTTGGATGTAGGACAGGAGGAGATGCTCAGCAAATATCTAGAAATGGAGAGTACTTGGTCTGTTCAGCCTGCAGGAGACTGAGGGGACAGCTCAGTGCAGCCACAATTCCTTGTGAGGGGAAGAGAGCAGCAGGCAGTGATCTCTGCTCCCTGGTGACAGTGACAGGACTGAGGGAATGGCCTGGAGTTTTGTCAGGGGAGGATTAGGTTGGATATTTGGAAAAGGTTCCTCACCCAGAGGGTGGTTTGGCACTGAACAGGTTCCCCAGAGAGGTGGTCACAGCCCCAAACCTGACAGAGTTCAAGAAGTGTTTGTCCCTTCCAACTCAGCTTTTTATGTGATTCTGTATCATGTACAACCACTGGTGCATAAATTTTCTTTTCTGGTATCTCTATTGTAGTTTTTACATTTGATTTAAGTCAAAACTTGACTTTGTTCTGTGTCAGACAAAAGTGATGATCTTATATTTGAAAATCCCTAAAATCCCAGAATCTGGAAACCTCAAATGCAAACCAGTGTTTCCATAAGCAGCTATTAAAAAAGAAAATTAATCGATAACACAGACTAGCAAAGTTACTAGCAAAGTTACAAGAATCTTCAAACCTGGAACAACTTCCACTGAAGCCAGGGAATTGTGCTTGGATCAGGGCTAAATCTGCCTAATTGCAAGTGCAATATTTCTGCTCTTTATTTTTATGCAGATTGCTGATCCTCTCTGATCCAAGCAGAGCTTCCAATTCAGTCCATACGTGTGCAAGTCTTTGTTTTAAAAAACAAAACTTCCCCTTTGACTCGAACTTTAAATACAGAGCCAGGGAAATAATGTGGATAACGTCACTGAATGTGTTCTCAGATTTCAGTGGTTTATAGTTCTTCCTGTCTTCACACCACTTATTAGTTTCCTCTGAATAGCCTTCCAAACAAATTAAACAGCAGAAATGTTAGTGGAAGCAGTGAGATATAAACAAACACTGAATATTCAGAGCCACTGTTTTTATTCCCAGCAGAAACCTAGTTTTCAGAAAACTAGAAACCTGGTTTTAAGATCAGTTTTTCTCCAACTGTGGAGAAGAAATATTAGTATGAGTACAACAATGTTTGTGTGCAGTGGTTTTACAGGAGTGCTGCTAGAAGCATGCCAGGAGCAGGATGCTGTTGAGTGAGCACACACAGAGTGAGACTTGGGAAAAATCCATATGTTGAGAGGGTTTTTGGCCAGTAGGGTGGATCCACTGCCTTCATGGCATGGACTGCTGCCCTGGTTTGAAGGACAGGTCTCTGCCAATAAAGGCAGAAGATTCTCTTTGAAATGGAGAAGGTAAACCCCCTCCCTCCAAATTATTATTATAATTTTGAAATTAAGGGGCTTTCCAAAGACATGGAAATTAGGAATGAAAGTTCTTTACTAGGAAAATTAAAATAGAAATACAGTATTACAAAGAACAATCCCAAAACCACTGCCAGAGTCAGGATACAACCTGACACCCGTCAGTCAGTCAGGGTGGTGGCAGCAGTCCCATTCCATGGTGGCTGCATCCTCCTGCAGTGGCAGATGTGGTTCAGCTGCAGCAGTGCTCCTGGAGAAGGTGCAGTTTCCTCTGAAGGTCCAAGGATGATGTGGAAGGGTCTGGCTTTCCTCTGGAATCCAGTGGAAAGAAGGTCCCTTGATGTCCAAAATCTCAGTTTTTATCTGGGTAGGAAAGGCTTGGCTCCTCCCCTGGCTGGAGCATCTCCCAGTGGGATGATGGAATTTTATCAGTCATGCACTGGGACTGAATGGGCCAGCAGCAGATGATATCTCCTGGAGGGAGGATGGGTTGTGGAAAGATAAAGATGATTGCCCAGCTGGTTTAAAGATGGCCCATTAGCAGATAATGTGTGCCAGGAGATCAGGGTCACTGCCCCACCCAGCTGCAACAGATGGGGACAGAATACACATTGCTGACCACATCAACCCAACACAACTGCACAAAGAAAGGGGTTTTGTGTCCCACCTCGATCTGTTGGAATAGGTTTGCAGCAGGGATAAACACATTGAATATTTGTATTTAGTAATATTTGTGAGGAGCTGCTCTGCTTGCACTGCTCTTTCTGCAGAACTCCCAACCTCCTCCAGCCACACCTTGAACCTCACTGCAGGAGGTGAGCACCAGACCTGACAGAAACTGTCCTTGCTGGAATGTTAACCTGCCCTGAATGTGAGACAAAAAGAAATGTAGAAAACTGAGAATGAAATAATGTTGCAGATGACTGTATTCTGCATTTGGCCACGTGGGAAGAAAAGGTCTAGAAAAACAGAAAAGTACATATATTTCAGCTAGAAAATGCTTTGTTGAGAGTTATTCACCCAGGGCTGTAAAAAATCTAGATTGAATTAACATCCTGTCACTTGCTTGGTGCCTCTGCTTAATTCTGTTATGTCTGATTGATTGTCCAAGAGCAACTCTCAGACCAGGCCCAATTTTTTTTATTACTAGTTAGGCCAATGAAAAGGAATAATCTAAACTTCTTGTTGTCTGTTCCCCCACCCTCTCCATTCATATTCATTTTCTCTAGAGAACTCCTAACCCTGACTAGGAGTGCACCATTGCTGCATTTGACTTCATGATAGTTTTTTCCACTTTTTCTGCCCCACATTAAACTGCAGAACCCTTTTTTCTCCTGGTTCTTGAACCTACTAAGTTTGAACATTTTGCAGCTCAAATCAAATCAGTGTTCTTCTGTCAGCTGCTTGTGGGAATGCAGGTTCTGCCTCCACTGGCACAGAGACAGAGCCATGGGCTGAGCCTCCCCAGCTGTCATTTTAAAATTTATTACTCATTATGGGGTAAAACAGGGCTAAAAGAGATTTCCTGCTTGTGTTACCAGCTCACCTTCCAGGCTGCCTGTCACCATGGCTGAGGACAGCTTTGCTCTCCCAGCCCTGGAGCTGCAGCACTCTGCATAATGACAATCACAGGGCTGGTTTAGGAGGATCACTTTGATATATTTGCACCTCTGGAAAAGCCAATTTGAAGATCTCAAATTGCTCTGCAAACAAAAGTGCAAAATCTACCAAAGGTCAGTAGCATTAACCCTACCTTGACACTGACTAATTTAATGTCCAGGGAGATAGGATGTCCACGCTGTGGAGATGCTGAAAAAGTGAACTTTGAAATGAAGTGTGGAGGAGCTGTGGATGTTTGATGTCTGTGTAAAGCAGAAATCCCACCAGGGATTTGTTTAAAGGTAAATAGAAGAACAAATGGGGAAATCTTGACTCCCAGTCCTCTCCTCTGATCATTGAATCACTCCAAAGGGGAACTTATTGAATCATCTGTGTCTGTACAACACCAGCCTGAAGCTTGTAAAGACTAAAAAGTGTTTTGTATTTCAAGGACTTTTTTTTTTTTTTTTAAATGCTGTGAAAAATATTTCCTCTTTAAAAATGCTCTCAGTGTCTGTGCAGTTCTGATGTTTAAACTGGGCACATTTAGGTCACTCACTGCTCCTGTGTGAACACTGGGAGGTGCTGATGGAGATTTTTGCAATATTGCACTGTCATACTCTGTGGCCCAGAAGTTTGTCTTGCAGTAAATTTTCAAATACCCTGGTTTCTGTCCCCAGACTTTTATTCACATCTTCAGGCCCTGACTGACTCCAAATTAGAAAGGAAATGTCCTGAGACAGAAAGCAGTCATCAGCACATCCTGCATACTGAATAATTACAGTGAAAAACCATGTCCATTAGCAGAGGTGAGCAAAATCCTGGAAAAAAAGATAATGGAGTCCACTGGAGCAAAAAATCCATTTCAGCAGAGATCTCTGAGAGGTGGGGGAGCTGTTTTCAATGAGAAAAATAACAAATTGCACATTTTAAACTACATTTTTCCTAGCAGAAAAGTTGGAGAACCAGGTAGATATTGTCTTTGGACAGAATGGATCTGGGGTCCATTGCTTAGATGACCTGGAGATTTGAGAGCTGTTTGGGATGGGAACAACCTCCTGACATGATGCTTTGCCAGACACAGGGCAAGAGGCAGAAATCAGATTTCTTCTGGAGTGACTGATAGCCCCTGACAGCATGAAGCAAGTTAATCACAGATTATGCTGTAACCTTGCCATTAGGCAACTTAAAAGTACTTCTGCATGTCTTAATGGTGCAGCACAGTACACTCAGCACAGCAGCATGGAGGGTTTTTCCCAGCTAAGCATTTCTTTTTTTTAATAACTTCCAGCTTTTCATGAGAAAACGTCTTTTAATTAGTGCTGTCTTACGTACTTGGACATTTGCCCATGGTTGCAGCATCTGCTGTTTGCTTTGTAGGTGGGGACCTGCTGGCACTCACAGGAAGGAGCTTTCTGCAGGTCTCTGAAGAGGCTCAGGGAAGTGTGGTCATGCCCCAAATCTGTGGCCAGAGCCACGAGTCATTTCCATATGGTGCTTTGAGTCTGACTGCAAACACAGGGAAAAAGGAAAGAGCTCCCAGAGCACAGCCATGGGCTGAGAGGACAGCCTGGTGGGACCTTTCCAATGAGCACTGAAAATACCCCAGATCTGCATTCTGGAGAAAGGATTTTCAAGCTTTTCCCCCCCCCCCCCCCCCCCCTTCTTTTCTCCTTTTGCTTCTCCTGTCTTTCATCCTATCCTTTTCATTTGCAATTTCAGCTACTTGATCTCCAGATATTTTCTGAAGTGGCTGGGGAAAAGGGAGACAAAAATGAAGCTGACATGAGGGAAATTGAAGTGTGGGGAGAAACCACAACAGTTTATTCCAGACCTTGTTTAATGAAAAATAATTAGAAAAACTCAAAGCACTCTGCAAACTTCAATCCCATTTTCTGTTCATTCACAATGGATGGAAGCCTCAAAGCTTTGTTTTTTTGTGATAAAAGCAAGCAGTGCTTACTTTTAAAAATAATTCTTTTCCCCCATTTAATAACTTGAAGGGCTTTTGTATCTGAAACAGAAAATATCCAGAGCTCTGCATTCTTTCCAAATCTTCTTGTGCTGCTCCCCCAGCCTGGTTGACATTTACCTTCCATCCTCCCTGGGTGGGCTCAGAATTAAAGGCAGTGCTTGAAGTTATTGGTGAAGGAGATCTGGATGATGGAAGAAGATGAAAACCCCTGCATGTGCCCTGTTGTCCCCCACAAGAAAGAGTGGATGGAATAAGCCAGGCTTTTCAGTTTGAGAAGCAGATGAGAGAAAAATTAAAAAGCATCGAAATCAGGACTGGAAAGGAGGAAGCAATAAGCAAACAATTATTCACATTTTCTCATAATGCAAGACCCACCTCAATCCCATGACATAATCAGGTGGTGCCCCTGAAACAAAAAAAAGCCAATATTTTTCATCTAAAGAAACCTGTGAAACTTGTTGCCTCTGGGTGTTACAGACACCAAATGTTTAAGCATTCTTAAAATAAACTGAGCAATAATGAAAAATGTCATTACTGATGACTATTAGAAATGATGGTCCACACCCAACTTCCAGCTCAGGAAGACCTGAGCTGCCACCTGAAGAAGGTGGAGGGATAAACAGGTTTCAGTCTGTTTTGTACAAACTTTCTCCTCCTCCAACCTTGATTTTCAGTGGTAGGATGGACCTTTCCCATGTTGGAGCTCGGGGGGTCTTTCAAACCAACATGCCATTCCCCAGCCAGCTTGGGCTTAGAAGTTGTTAATTAAAAAATGAGGCTGAATGAGCTGAATCAGTAGGTAAATCTAAAAATTTAAATTTAAACTGCTGATCAAAGATTTCCTTCACAATTATCTACCCCTTGAGTGCACCAAGTGCTGTGGCAGAAGGAGTAATTTTATTCTTGACATCTATAAGCTCTTTGATGAAATTGTTTCTTCTCTGATTACTTTCTCTGGTTACTTTCTTTTCTTACCTATGTTGGAGGTGAAAAGAAAGTTTTTTCAACTGGACTATTTGGAGCAGAACCTCTTAAAAATTCGAGATGTCTTCAACTGTTAGTACCAAGACCAGTGCAAGACATCTTTAACTTTCTAAGTGTTTCTAGGTTATTCTTTAATACAATAAATTCTTTTTTATTACAACAAATAATGCTTCTTTAATATTACAAATACAATATTATTTAAATAATATTACAGCAGATGATTCTTTAATACAACGAATAATTCTGATTTCTATAAACTTCAACATCTTCAGTTAAGTCTTCATAAATATCTTCTAGTAAAACAGGGCTTGTAATAAAATGACTCTTTGATCTTACTGAGTCATGAGAAAAATTCTCTCTTTGATGCTATTTCTCTGCTTTCTCCTTTGAATAAAGTGGGCAATGTACAAGGGCTGCTTCCTGTGCAGGTTTATTGTTTTGCAGGTGGTGGAGTGTTTTTAAAGACATCTGACTTGAGAAGCAAAATGCATGGTGCAATCACAGACTGAAGGGAAGGGGACCTGGGCAGGCTGGAGAGGTGGGGCTGTGGGAACCCCATGGGGTCCAGCAAGGCCAAATGCAAGGTCCTGCACCCAGACTGGGGCAATCCCAGCACAAGGCAAGGCTGGGGGAGGATGGGTTGGGAGCAGCCTTGCAGGGAAGGACCTAGAGGTCGAAAAGGATGGAGAGGATCTTTTTAGGCGTGGTGATAGGACAAAGGGTGAACTGAAAGATAGTAGATGTTGCAAAGAAATTCTTCACTATGAGGGTGCTATCCCAGAGAAGCTGTGGCTGCCCCTGGATCCCTGGCAGTGTCCAAGGCCAGGCTGGATGGGGCTTGGAGCAGCCTGGGATAGTGGAAGGGGTCCCTGCCCCAGTGGGAGCTAGAACTGGACTATCTTGAAGGCCCCTTCCAACCCCAACCACTCAATGATTCTGTGATTCCATGAACCTCAGGAATGAACAGAACTAAATATACCAATATCCATGTGGAGGTGGGTTTTTTGGTTTTTTTTTGGTGCAGGAAATCACAGGCAGAATGGATAGTAGAAGCTTTCCACGTAATGGTGCTTGATCATCCATGTAAAAGAAGTTAAAATTTACCTCTCATAAAGTTTTTTCCTAAATATAAGTTAATCTCCAAGTGCTTTTGTGATTGTGTCTCTTCACATATGGTTATTATTCAGCAGCACCAAGTTGTGTTTGGTTGTACATGTATGTGAGAGACATTTGACTGATCAGGGTGTGATATTTTTGAGGTTGCTGGTGCAGCAATGGGAAAATGACCTTCTGTAAATTTGAACAATGAGGGATGAACACATTGTTTTCTTCTGACAAACACGTAACTTGCACAATATGAAGTTTTTTTAAAATGTGCCTGGAAGACAATTTGGATTCAAATAATGTTTTCTAGGAGGAGCTGCCTGCTGGCATTGTGTCTCAGTCCGCTGGGTGTTGACAAGCCCCAAAGCAGAGTTAAGAGGCCCTCTGAAGCTGACTGAAGTCAGTGTCAACAAAGCTGGGATTCCTTCCAACCAAAAGCTGTGCAACCAGTGTGAAATGTTTGTCAGGCTCTAGAGAGGAACAGCCACAGGAGCTACCAAAATATTTAACTGAGGCTTCTGAGAGACACTGGGTTTCTGCTGAAAGATACTGGAGTGGCATTCAACACTGTGTTTAATGCAGAAATTTCCTGGAGTTTCCCCTTTGGAAAGATGTCACTGGGTGGTATCCTGATAGCTGCTCCCTCTGGCACTCACAGACAGTCATACCTCACTCACATGCTACACACATCACATTTTTCCTAACTCCCCCAGAGCTCTTGGTGTCAACTGCTTGCCAGCAATTGGATTCTTCTGTAACTCCCCCACTACCCTAATGTTTGGGGTGATTCCCAAAATGAGAGTACTGCACCAAAGGCTATAGACTATGAATCCCCTCCTCTGTGCTGGATCACAGCAGCTCTGGTGTGCCCTGGCCCTGAGGTGGGGCTTTGGCTGCTGCCTTTGCAGCAGCACAAATGACACCTGAGAAGCTGAGGGGAACTCAGTGCAAGCAGGTTGGTGAGGACACTAAAGACACTCTTGAAAATCTGTGTTCTGCTGTGCTCACTGTTGCTCACAGTCTCTGCTTTATTCTCATCCAAAGGACAGAGAACCAGTTTCTTGCTCTGAAAAATTGTATAAAATGCCCACTGAGGCCATCACCAGGAATATTTGCAATGGCCTCAGTGGGTGTTTAATTGGAATAGGAGATTATATCAATTTTAAAGAGGTAACATTCCCTACAAGAGGCTTATATGAAGCCATTTCTATTTGCTTTGCCACCTAACTAAAAGACTTGTAGCAGGTTAAGGTGCAGGCTTCCTCAGCATCTGGGATAGGGATCCACTGGGGCTTTGATGGTGATTATCTGTGGAGCTTAACCATGAAGTCAGCATGGTTGATGGACTCATGATACCAAAGATCAGTAGGATACAAGGCTAGAAGTGACAATTAGATTATAATGTTCTTTTCTCATGAATCTATAAAGTAGAAAAAGTCATCTAGTGATGACTGAGCACAAGGTCTTATGCTTGATTAGACCATTTGTGTTGATTCAAAATCCCTATCAGCCCTGTTTGCGGACTGATTTAACCAGAAGTTCCACCTTGCTTGAGAATCACTGGAGTGAAAAAGCAACTGATGAGTCTGCAAACAGATCAACATTCTATCAAATATTGTTTTGTGATAATATTGATTGAAAACTTTGCCCCTTGGCATAGGAAGAAGAGGAAAGGCAGTATTTACATTGACTGGGGGAAGCATAAATTCTGGATTTTCACAGGCAAATTTATAGGACCCTGTGGAGTGCTGAGGAGTGGAATGACCATTTTGACCTGGCAGGGTTGAATCCAGTTCTGTTCAATACACTACAATGAAAATGTTTTTGAAGCATTGTCCTTGCTAAAGTTTGGTGCTAAATGAAAGAAAAAGGAAAAGAGACAGAGTAAAATCAAGAACAGAAAAAAAGATCAGAGAAAAACATTGGCACGGAACTCACCATTTTTGGAGGGAGGAGGGCAGGGGGGAAATAATCCCTTTCCTCAAAGATTTTGGGGAGAAAAATACCCTGCTGTGCTTGCTAAAATTCCCTTCCAGCTCCCATTGTCAGTGTTAATTGGTGATAGCCCCCATCACACAGAAGCACTGTGGAGGTAAAATGAAAGGAGCTATGTAAGGGTGTGTGTGTGAGTAAGAGGCTGCTGTATCATGTGAATGAGGAGCACAACAATGGCCCAGAATAAGCTAATATATATAAATGAAAATATCAGCTTGATCCTTTGCTGGACTTTTTGATGCTTTGAAAGTTCATGTTAATTCCAGCTGCGTGGGTCCCTTTATTAATTAAATGGTCAAGGCAAGCTGCATGTGCAGTACCAGCTCCACTAGCAAACCATGAAAGCACCATGTTGACATCCTTATTCTGAGCTCCACAGTCACCTTCAGAACCTGCATTCAGGGTGAATTACTTTGGCTTCAGTGAACTTAAAGAATCCCAGGCTTCTCTCAATAGTTTTTAAATCCCTCAGTGTTGTTCACCTAAAAAATGAGGTCTTTTGCTGACATCTTTCTTGATGTTCCTGGTAGTAAAAAAACTTTAGAGCCAAGTAGGTAGATCTAATTATTTCAAAGGGTTCCCAGCTGCACCATTTCTTAGCTTTCCCTTTCATTTATTTAATTAGAAAACAGCTTTTTAAAATTTATTTTTACATGGTATGTGGAGAACTTTCTATTAAACTCCTGAAAGCTCATGGACAGAACAAGACAGAACAATCTGCAGCATCATGGATGACTTTGGTGATATAAGAGGATTTGCTTTGTGCCTGACCTGAGGAGCTGCATGGAGCAGCTCTCTGTGCACAGGTAGGACCTAAATATAAAAGCTGATGGTCCTTGCAATTATACTCTCAGTCAGAAGGACACTCTGATGAATATGCAGCCTTTGGTCTTTATCACTTCAGTGTGTGGTGTCTCTGCATGGCTCTGCAGAAATCTACTGAATGCCAACACCAAAGTTGTGCAGAGCAGGAGGAGGGATAGCTGTGTGCTTCAGAAAAAGAGAAGTTCCAGGGCCCTGTGTCTCTGTTTCATGGAGAAAACAGTGTAAGGATTGTCCTCACTCACCCTTCTCTGCCTGTTCAGATCTTGTGACTTTTCCTCATCATTTTTTCTGCAGTCCTGAAGTTCTGCAGGAGCCAATTCTCTCTGGAGGTGAAGTGGTGCAATGTTCAGGTGTTGGTTTTCTTTGGAAATAACAAAGGATTTAGCTGCCCTCACTAGAGGAACAGGAAAAGTCAGTGTCTAAGTTAATCTAAATTTGTGACCCTCTGAGTTGAAGGAAGGACTTCCTAGCAGCTCTTCTTAATCCTGGTCTAGATTTTGTACTCACCTGGAAACCTTTTGTAACAACATTAAATTGAACACTAAATTAAGACAGTGAAAATGAGGGCAATGGTAACGTCAGGTGGGAGCAGAGCTCCAGCCCTGGTGGGAGCTACAGGCAGAGCTTCCCTGGGGACAGACCCTGATGCAGCTGGGTCCCTGTGCCCTGGCAGTGCTTGGGCTGCCAGACCCAGCACTCTCCCCCTGCAGCAGTGTCCAGGGTTGAGCTTTTAAAGAATCACAGAACCATTTAAGTTGGAAAAGACCTCGAAGGTTATCTAGTCCAGTCACTGACCCAGGTCCACCACTAAACCTTGTGCCTAAATACCACATCTACATGTTTTAAAAATCTCTTCAGAGACAGTGATTCCACCACTTTCCTGGATGGTTTATTCCACTGTGAATACACTTTTTCTAATATCCAATATAAACTTCTCCTAGTGCAACTTAAAGCCATTTTTCTCTTGTCCTAACCCTTGTTACATGGGAGAAACAACATATTTTCCTACACATTATGACAAATTTTGATCCTTATGTGTCAGAAAATAAAATCTGATCTGATTTGGAGATGGATATTATTATTCTACAATGTTAACATATTGCATGAGCATTCCCTGATTTAATTCACTGTTATTTTACTCTGTCCTTTGACAGTTCATCATCTGCAGTTGGAAACAGTAATGCACAACTATTTCAGTGGTCAAGTCAATTGATCCTCCTGGATTTTTTTTCCTTTCTCTTCTTATATTAGTAGCAGTAGGGGAGATGGAGGCACTGCATTAGCAGTTGGGCTCAGTGGCTGTCCAAAGTGGGGATGGCTTTTTCCCAAGCCAGCACATGCCACTTGCTACATGGTTTAGCATGCCAGGTGTCCAGAGGGCAGAGCCAGCTCTTAAGCTACTTGTCATCCCTGGGTGGCACCATTAGTGCATCATATGCTTGGGAAAGAGAGATCCTGGTGGGAGCCCAGTGTAGCAGAGCAGGAGCTGGAATGATGGTGCCTTGCCCTTCTGCTGAGGGGAAACCCTGCAGAGAATGGGTGAGTGGGTTTGGGGTGTGGGAGCACCTCTGCCATGCTGTGCACACTGCTTGTCTGGACCACCAGTCCCACTTCTCCCCCCACAGCAGAGGACAGAGCAGAAATGCCCCCAGAAAAGGATTTTGCTTAATTTTCAGTGTGAGGTTTGTGTTGTTTGTTTCATCTTCCTCCTTCTTTTTGCATCTCACATGTGCACCCTGCTCTTCCTTGGCTGCCTTGGTGCATTTGCCTCCTCCTACAACACTGGAAAAGCTTCACAGCACCTCAGTCTGAGTCAGAGCATGGCTCAAGCTGCAGCACTGGTGGTTTGGCTGTTTGATCCCTTCCTCTGACCATGGGGTGCAGTGTGGTCCAGGGGTGTCCACAGCCTCCTGTCCCCCTGCACTGTCCCAGGCTTGGTGACATGGGATGGGTCCATGCCAGTGTGATTCCTTCCCATGGCATCTCCTGCCTCATTCCTCAGGGATGACAGAGTCAAGGCAGCTCAATGGGAGAGGTAATTTGCATTAATTAGGGCTCTTGTGAGCCCTTGTGTTCCTCAGCCACGTGGCCTTCACAAATGTATAAAATCCATTGTGCTTTGTAAACATCAAAAAATGCTTAGTACAAACCTGCAATGAACCACCAAGAGGTCTTTGGGGTATTAATAAGGGATTTGTGTTGGCAAAACATTATGAGGAATCAGGAAAAAAACCAAAAAACCAAAACCAAACACAGAAGAGGGTTTTCTTTGCATGCAGATTTTTGGGGAGATCTGTGGTTATTTCCCTGTGAATGTTTCTGTTTCTCCAGTGACAGGGGTCACCTTCATGTGGGTTTGTAACAACACTGACGTGTTTGCAATGGGAAAATCCTTAACACAATCACCTGCTTTTATACTGGAGGTTTGCCAGCACAGAATCATAGAGTGCTTTGAGTTGGAAGAGACCTTAAATATAATTTAGTTCCAAAAATGTAGCTGAGCAGAACTCAGTGTAGCCCCCACCTGAGTAATAATTGCTCCACTCTTTCTCAACTCTGTTTCCCCGTATCTAAAATTATGGTATTCCTCAAGACCTGCAGCACAAAAAAAAAAAAAAAAAAAAAAAAAAAAAAAGAAAAATCTGGGAGGGAATTGAGTGTTAACACAGACAAGGCCACTGCCCTGGCTTGGGGGTCTGGAGGGTCTTTCTTTCTCACTCCTTTTCTTTTTTTCTTTTTCTTTTTTTCTTTGTTTTGAAGAAAAAGGGCTTTGTGCATGCTTGGAAACAGCCAGCAGAGGAACACAAGTGCTTGGGAGAGGCACCACGTGTGCATTTCTGTGGGTGCTGCACAGCCCTGCCTGAGCCTGGGGGTGCAGGGGCAGAGAGTATTTGGGCAGAGAGGAGCAGCTCAGGGCTCCATCCTGCTCCTTCCACCCTGCCTGCTGAGGGGAGCATCCCAACATGACTGCACCTTTTGTCACTCTCAGGGAAAACAGCTGAAATGACATTTATTCATAAGTGCACTCTGTGTTCCTTAGGAGGAAAAGCCATGTGGAAGGAAATACTTTTAATGAGTAACATACAAAATTAGATGCTTCCAAAAGTGTGTTTATGTTATCTAACAGCTTAATAATGAAATGTACTGTCATCAGGGCTCTTTGCAGTGCTTGCAGAATTAAAGTAAGCATTACCATGTTTTGTGATTTTAAGATTTTTCTGCTGCTCCTGGAGCACAAGGCTTACTCTGGCTCAGGCCCCTGAATGGCTGAAGGGTGGGTGAAACCAGGAGGGTAAATGCTAATTCCCATTTTAGCCATTTGGGATTCCAGCCCCTCTGGTGCCACAGGAGGTACAGCAAGATGCTCCAAATGATGCTCTCTGCTATTTTGGCCGTGCATCTCTTGCACCAAGGCAACCAGAATGTAGCAAGGGGCAAGAACCTGGTGGATTTAACCATCAGGAAAGTTTTGGGTATGCCTGTTTGGAGTGGTACAGGGGCTTGTAGGCTTCCCTTTGCCTTCCATATGCTCTCTGCAGGTGCCCAAGTGGAGCAGCCTTACAGTTTAAGCATTTTTCTGACCTCAGGGAATGAAGCATCCTCCTGATATGTATTAACCTCACACTCTGGCACTGCTGGTTTGCTTTGTGTCCCAATGAGTTCCTCACCATTCAAACAACCATTCATCATTCACCATGTACAATAAACCAGGAGACTGTATTTTATTTGGTTCCAGCCCCAGGCATCTGAAGCAGGTATGAATCTTTTAAATGTAAGTTCATCTTTAACTTCTCCCAAACGTGCCATGAATTACTTATATGGTTTGCTATCTGTCTGTAAAACAATCCTGAAATTGTAAATGATATTGTAGCCCAGACAGCTCTCTAATACTTGCAGAGGGAAGCTTGGATCTACTGTTGGACAGAATTACCTTTCAGACAAGATTTTTGGAGGGCTGGAAATGTGTTAATAATTGTGGTTGGTGCCATCCTAACAAGATTGGCTGGTGTAAATCCAGCCAATGAGTTTTGACCATGTATGGTAGAAAATGCTCAGACAATTAAGGAATTAGGAAAATTGCAATTTACTGTTTTTGTGGTGTTTAACGACCACAAGAGGTCAGGGCTTCTGTTTTCACATCTCATGTGACAGAACAGCCCTTTCAGAATGCAGCACCTTTAAAGGTGTTCTCTAAGCAGCTTGGAGACTGTTCCATCAGCTGGAAGAGGCATCTGCACCCTTTCAGCATCCTGGGCCGTGTTTCTGCCTCCTCCTTTGCCCTGGCAGCTTTCACTGCACTGCCAGGTGAAGGCAAGCCCCAATACATGATCTGGCTGAAAACACAGGGGTGAATCTCATGTTTGCAGTTGGTGGAGCAGAGGAGGAGGATGGCTGGGCAAGGAGACAAGGGGACTGTGGGTGATGCTGCTTTTGGTACCAAAACAGCCCTTAGTGGGCTCTTGTTTAATATGAAACCATCTCCCTGGGCCTGCAATATTCTCTGGGGCTTTGGCAGGCCTTATTATGTTCAAACATTGACCAAAATTAGCTGTGGGAAGCGTGGGAAGTTTGAATGGCAGCTATCTGAGCAGCCTGGGATAATACCTGAGATGACCAGCTTTGATGGGAGCCAAAGGACAGGAAAGGGAAGTCTAAATATGTGTATTCTCATGGGCAGCTGAGAACATGTTTAGCTCATCAAATATTCAACACGGAATGCAAATTCCTCTGTGGAATGGATTATGCATCATCTTGGAAGCATGCAGGGAATTTGCCACTGTATTCCTACTTGCATTCTGTCATCTCCCTCTTGAGAGGTGTAGACACTGTCTGCTGATTTTTGGCCAGGTTAGGCACTGCATGCCTTTACCATGGAGAAAGGAGGTAGATAGAGCTTCTTCAGAGAAGTCTTTGTCCTCATCACTTGGGTATTAAGAGGAACTCTGCTGTCTTGAGTTTCACCTGAAATTGCATTGAAATACAACCAAACTCAGGTGACCTCACATGGTAGTAAGCCTAACCTCAGAAAGGAAAGGTTACTCAGGGGAAGACTCTTGAGAGGAAAAGTGCTTAGAGCACTTTATAATCTGGGATAGAAGTGCACCCAGTATCTCAGACCAATGAAGATCTGGAGCAGAGCACAGTGCACAGAGCAAGCTGCCCTTACAGCAGGCATCCCTCTTCTCCTGTGTTGTCATACAGGTTTATCCTCCAATTTTTGTTCCATAGTCTTTCGTGTGTCACTACTGATGGCATTAAAGGCTTTTCTATTCATGTCTACAACTAGAGAAGCCCCTCCCTAGCAGGCAGCCCCAGTAGCACCCTGTACCTGCACTGTCCTGACTTTGGACTGTGGGGTCTGTAACTGCTGATGGATTCATCAACTTGGTGTTTCTGAGCTGGAGACTGAAGGAATATACAAATTTGCTGTATATCAGGAGTAAAATTCCTGGCCATGGCTGTACTATGGACTTTGCCATGAATGAATCCATGTTATGCCAGAAAAGTCATTTGCTGCCAGCCTCCTGCTTTCAGAGCACCACAATGTAACTAACACCTTTTGGGTTTCTGGTTTTGCTTTAAAGTGTCTGTCAGGCCCAGGGATGTGATTGTTTTGTAAAAATGAATCCCACTGCCTGGTCTCCTGAGAAGAGCCAGAAGTGTGAATTTTAAAGGACCTGGTAAAATCCTAAGTGGCTAAAATGGATAAAATACCAGCACTGGGTACTTTAGCAAGCAGGAGCTTCAGAGGCACAAGAGCCTCCTAAATACTTATGGTAATGTCTAACAAGAATAGGAGTTGTCAGACAAAACATCAACTACACATCTTGAGGAAAAACCTTGATGTTTCCTTAGCTCATTGAGCATTTATCAAAGCATAACCTGTAGGTTAGCCTACAAAGCACCAGAAACAAAGGCTCTGTGTTCAGATCTTTCAAGGGGGGAGGTTAAACAAAGGACATTGAAATATGCTGTGTCAGAAGATCTGTGTTTCTAGACGTCAGTGGAGTGGAGGATTTGGAATAGCCTTCTCACTTCCTTCATTGTCCTTGCCCATGGGTGTTTTTTGTTTTTTTAAAGAATAAAGCAGATGAAGAAGTGAAAACAGTTGATATCTATTGATGCAGTTGTTTGAGTAGCCATATGTGCATCACCTGGAACATGAACTACTCATTTTCCAGAAAGTAAACTTGACCCACTCTGCTCAGATCTCCAGAGTATTCTGCTGCCATTGATGTAGGAATTTCAAGATAAACTCATTTCCTCAGGGAGTAATAGATTAAAAAATGAGTAAAGTTAATCTATGAGCAAGTTCCACAAATGGAACACGTGTTATGTATATTAGAGGGATTCATGCTGTTTTTTCTTAGGATGGATAAACCAGTTGTACCTCCTGTGGCACATCTTTGGATGCCATAAAACACAACCACTGCCAAGAACTAGCCTATTATAAAAGGATTATCATATTTTTTAAAAGTTCTTTGTTTCATAGGAAAGCCATCTTCTCAGGTTGACTATTACTTGTTCTTCTTTTCTGAGTTCTTCCCTATTGCATTCTAATACCTTCTTCTTACCTCAGCAGTCTGAGCAAACAGACCTTCCCAAATTCCTTCCAGATCTCCCATCTCTGCACTATCAAGGTGAAATGTCTTTTCTGCCTTTGCACTCCCTGCTCTGGAGCACAGACCCCACTTTTCCCAGCAGCCTGACATACTCTCTCCCATGGGGAGTGGCTGCTTCATGCAAAGGTTAAGAGACTTATGTGGATGCCAGGTAATAGGTCTGGTCTGGCATCAGCCCATTCCTCAGCTGATGCCAATGCCAGATGCTCTACAGGGTGATTTGTTGGCATGCAGTCTCATCTAAACACTCTCTGAACATTTCATAGAAAGAGCAGCTCAAAGAATAAGAAGAAATGCTTTGACAGCAGGAAAGCCACAGTGAAACCACAGAGAACCAACAAGGTCACCTTTAAATACAAGTGAGATGTCTGGTATTAAAGAAACTTGGTGAGGCTGCTTCTGCCTGAGGAGAGGTGCCAGTGCAGAGGGATTTAGGAATGCTGGTAATGCCCTGCTCCTTGGTTGGGTATCTCAGACTGATTCCTTTTCTCCAAAGCAGCTGCAGTGGGAGACCATACCTTAGGCTGGATATTTCCCTGGGATGCTTCAATGCCTGCTTTGTGTCTATTCAAAACCATACAGTTATCTCCCATTGCCTTTCAGACCAAGAATGTGCTATTCCCTGATGTCAGTAAAATCTGCCTATTGATGCTACAGGTTTAAAAACCAGAGAAGTTAAAAATTGGCCTTTTTCAAATAGGGAAGGTTGCTTCCTGTGTTGCCTGCAGGCTTCACATTTTGAGAAGCAAGTTTCCCTCTCTAATGGCTAATTCTTAGGAGGTGATCACACAACCTGGTGATGATTACAGCTATTGTAATGCCTGTAATGTAAAATTGAATGGGTCATTCTGAGTATTTCAATGATAGACATAAAATATCATTAAAGTTGGGCAACTGCAGCTGGAAATTATGTTTTTTACCTTTTTCCACTGAAGTGAGTATAATCAATGTACAGCAGAGTATAAAAGGGTTTAGCATGTACGTTCTGATCATGGGGGCAAGTCTGCTGTATGAAGTTAAGATGCTTAACTTTTAATGTGATTGCTTGAAAAAGCCTCTCCAGGGGAGTTTTCCATTCCCTGGAAATATGGCCAGGATAAATGCTCCATAAATAAAGGAGGGGACACTTAGTGGAACTTGAAGTGATCAGAAGAGACGTGAGAGATGGCCCTGGGTTTCAGGTACTGCATTTCAACTCCAAATAGCTGGCTTCACTAGCTGGAAGGCTTCACTTCCCACAGGCTTCCTGTGACTGAGAGCAGTTACCTGGGGCTGCACTTCCCATTTATAAACCAAAGGAACAAAGCAGCTTTAATGCACTTTTACAAGCCCTTGTTTACTACAGTCTCAGCAGCATTTTTTTTCCTCTCTGCTATAGGAGGAAATCTGCTTGAAGAGCGACCTGGATATGGCAGTTTTATTTTATCTCATTTTTAGTGATGCATTCTGTATTTAACATCAGGGTTTTTGGCATTTTGCTGATTTATTTTAAAATTGTTATTTAAATATTGACTAAATGAGGCTATTTCTATCTCCACTAGTCCTTCACAGATACCAGGGGAACCCAACAGCCAAAATCACACCACAGCTCAAACCAGTGAACTTCTGTCACACCTGGTCACAGTGACAGGTCAGGGATGAACCTCATCTACATATTAATATAAAGCACATTAATGCAAGATTCAGCATGTGGAAAGGCTTTTCCCTAAAGTCTGCAATTCCCAGACAGGAAAGAGAGCTTTACCTTTAAAACAGCAACCTTTGGGTTTTGATGAGTTGGTTCAGCTCCTTGGGCTTTGTTTGGGGTGAGGGGGACTTTGGTTTCTTGGGGCAGGGCTGTGCAGCCCTGAGGGGATGTTGAGGAAGGACCAAGATGTCCTGAAGACATCTGACCTTGAAAAAAGCCTAAATAAATTGGGATAGTGTTATCCTCATGGGTAATCCAGCCTGGGCTAGGGGACATGTTTTAGAGGTGTATTTATATCCTGTCAGCAGACTGGGGAGCAGGGCAGCCTTCTGACCCTGGGCTAGCAATGTACTCACTTGGCAACTGCTCAGATCAGTCTGTTTTCTTTACTTTCCCTTACCTGTGGCTTCAGCAGCTGCTCCAGGCAGCATAAACTGTGGATGTAGTGCAGCTCCAGAGGAGCAGAGCTGCAAAAGAAAGCATTTGATGAAAAGGGCAAATAATCCTCACTGTGGCTTTGAATTTTACTCCAGGATGGCCTCTAAATATCCATTAATGGTAGGGTTTTACTAGATGTGGTCCCACAGAGCATCTTCCAGGGCACTTTAGTTGAGAAGGAATCCCCTTCCTGTGCTCTGTGCCTGTTCCATGATGCCAATGAAAGTGTGGTAAGCAAGGACTGTAAGAGGGTTCATTTCCAAAGTGCACATCTGCTCCAGAATAAAGGGCTGCTGTCAATGTGCCTCCAGGCACCTTGATGGAGAATGCAGTGATCCTTAAACCCTCAGTGCTGGGTCCTTCCCTCAGAGTGGAATTCAAATGCCTAAATATACAATGCAGGACTGAGGGGTAGGAGCAGGAGCCAGACAGCAGCACCTAAAATGGCATTGGGTGCCTGTGCTGGAGCAGCTGGAGCCATCCTCTGTGGCCAGTGTCCCAGCACAGCTCCAGGCCATCCAGAGAGGACCACACTGCATTTCTGCTCATGCTGCCACATCCCATGGGAGCTGTAGCTGGGTGGCTTGGGAGACAGCTCTGGGGAGAGACACAGAGATTTGGAGGGGAGTCCTAACTGTGTGCCACAATGGCATCTAATGAAACTGGGATGGCACTTCACACATCTGAGGCAGTGACTTGCAAAAAGTTTATTGCAGTGGAAATCCTGTTACAGTGAACATTTATCCAAGTCCCTTGGGGGTTTGCTGTACAGGGAAGTTAGACTGCAGTCTTCTTTTTCCTATCTTTTTCCTATTAAGACTACACACGACTTGTGGAGCATGTATCAGCTTTTCCTCTGTGTTTAGCACTGTGAGACTCATGTCTCTGCTGAGCCCTTGCTATGATTGTGATTAAAGAAGTCTGGGGCAAAGGGTGGTTTGTGGTGTTAAGCCAGAGACCACAAATAATACAAACAAGATGTGAAGTGAGGTCTGATTGGAATTCCTGGATAATGCTTCCTCGTGGCTAATTTAGAAGGATTTAGAGTTTCTGTGGTCAGTTCTGCCACGGTGATCTGGTAACAAATCTGTCCTTGAAGAGGCAGAAAAAAATAAAACTCACATCATCATGTCCTCTTCCACAAGCCAGATCCTGGGGTTCTTATTTAGAAAAGCCTCCTGTTGACTCTCACAGTGTGACTGCACAACATCCACAGGAACACAGCCCAGAAATGTGACCCAATAAATGCCATGTCTTCAGCCATCAATCTGGTTTGCATCATGTTGCTCTCTCAACTGTTAATCCAGATGTTATTTACATCAGTACAGTACCATTAAACGCTTGTACAAGCAGTATTAATAGCATCAATAACAATACTAAACATAAATAGCAGCAGCACTGATAGTAATACTTCCAAAGCAGCTTGTAATTGTAACAACCTGTCATTCCTTTGCTAACTCGTGCTGACTCAAGATTAAATTGCTCTATGTGTGGAAAGCAACATGTAAAAGAGCCCATCTGTGCCAGGGCTGTTTTCCTCCCTTTGTATTTTTGTTTGTTTGCTTACACCGACTAGCTGAGAAAATGTCACCACACTTCACCCTCTTTTATTGTGGCCACGTTTCTGACTGGCATCATTCACAGGCTGTTAGTTCTTGGAAATGGTGTGCAGAAATGGAGTAGCCATGAGTCCTGAGCAAAGTCTGGCTGCTGGTGAAGCTGCACAGACCTTGGGGTGTTGGATCCTGATTTATGGTGCTGTAATCTGATATCCCTGGCCAACTACTAAAAAAAAAAAAAAAAGCACCTAAAACTTGTCAAAATATCCTTTGGTTATGTTTCCTGCTGTTTTGGTTTTGAGCTCTTTCTAGTTATTTCAAAATATCCAAAGCAGCCAATTTTCCCTAAAATGTCTCCTGTGTAGAGCAAACATGACCCATTTCTTGTTCTGGGTGCCAATGGAACCTCACAGGAAAAGATTTGAGACTTCTGATGTGCAACACACTAAAAGTGTCTGTGAGTTTTATGAATCCCTCATCTTTGTAAAAGGACTGTGTCCTAGAAGAAGAAAAGTAGGCTTTCAGCTCCTAAAATTATAATTTGTCTTTTTTCTTCAGTGCAGGATGACATTGTTTCTCACTTGTAATTAAATGGCTGTTTTCATGTTAAGAAAAATGCAGAAAGCAGAGTTTTCCTGTGTTCCTTGTAGAATTTGCTTCACAGCCCCTTTCACAATGAAGCAAATAAGGAATAATCCTTATGAGATGGGAATTTGATATACCTTTTTCTGATACCTGGCTTACCACAGATCAGGGAATATTTCTGCATGCCTTCATTATACCATGGATCAAGCCCTAGGTCATTAACTTGTTGAAAATTTCCCACTCTGAGATGTAATTAGGATAACAGAAGGATTGAAGTGTAACATGTATTGAGGAAGATCTGAGGAAACTTTCTCAGTTTAATGCAGATGCAGCCAAGGTATTTTGTGGGATTCTTTTAAATCGCTGCTACTTACATTTATTGTACTCTACCTTAAGTGAATATCTCTGTTAGACTGTACTCCTTGGCACATGTAGCTCATACTCTATTCTCCCTGGATTTCCAAGTGAGCACCTTGGTATCCATACCCACAGCATCAGTTTTGGGCTGATTTTTTTCTGCACTTAGAGTCATAAGATGATTAATGGAACCAGGGGATGGTCACTGTAGAAGCTGTGCACTGTGGTCATCTGTCCTGCTCCTCATGGAATGGAGACAACAGTGTTTAGCTGCAGAAAAGGGAAGTTGTGAAACATGGAGCACTGACAGCTGGTCCCTGACAGATCCTGTAGCTGCAATTTTGGATGTCATCATGCTTGAGTATCTCTCTCATCTAGGAAAAGTGGGTTTGTGCTGAGATGTAAACCAAAGCAGCTGAAGGAACATCATCAATCATGGACTGGGAGGGTCAAACTTGAGGCAGCCACACTTTGAGCCACCAAAATAAAATTAATTAGAAAATATCACTCATTGTCCTTCACTAAAAAATATTAACTGCCTAATCCTATCTGCAGAAAATAGCTAAATATGGAAAAAATTGTATTTGCACATCCCCTTTTCTGACAGCCTCACCTTGAAAACCACCATGGAAGTCACTGTTATCTCCTGTCTTTTGAGTTTTCCACTTGATTATGTCATATAAGTTATAAACAGAATTGTAAAATGAACAATAAAAAGCTGGGCCCAGGAAGCTTTCCTTAAAGAATTTAAACTATTGCAGTTTCATAGGCTCTGGTGATCCTGAGTTTAAATTGATGACTGGATCATTGACAATTTGCCAAGGGACTGGTTGTCCCATTTTGTTTCTGCTCCCTACCCACTGTCTTAGCAGGTTTTCAGGCAGCTGGTGGAGAATTCTGGTTCTCCATATATATCAGAACAAAAGAACAATTTTGTAAGTGGATGTTGCTTTGAGGTGTTGGAGTCAAAGGTGTTCATCTGGCCTGGGTTATGAAAGAAGCCAAATGAAAGGATCATTGTAATGGTCTCCTGGCCACTGAAAAAGAAGTGTTAGTATCTGGATTTTGTACATCTTGGGAAATTTTACACAATGTTTGCTCATAATAAGAACTGTAATAAAACTCCATTTTGAACTTTAATGACCTTAAAACCCCACAAATTCAAAAGTCAAAAACTAAAATGTAGTCTTGGCATGAGATGTACCTTTGTACCTTACAGCTCTAGTTTGATGTAAATGAAGCTCTGGAAATCTTTTTCTAAAGAAATGAATTGACTGAGATTGGGAGGGATCTTCAGAATATGCAACAGGAGCTCCAAGCAGCAGGGGAAACCCTCTTTTGTGTCATGAACTGTATTTTAACTGAACTGGAAAAATACATCTCAGTTATGTTATACAGCTCTGGCTATGTACAGCCAGAAATTAGTGTGTTTACTGAAATCTTATCTCACCTACAGAAATCTCAGAGAATGCCAAATTAGGCAACAACTTTTTGATAACAAGATTTTTCAGGAAAATTACAGTATGTCTGATGGGTCCCAAAATAACAGCAGCATAATCTGCTGCAACGTGTTCAGCCCACTCTCTCCTGATCACGAAGGGATTGCAGAAGGAAAGTATGGAAATAGAAAATGTTGATAATGCTGACTTTTTTTTTTTGTCTGTCAAAAAATATCTCCAGCTGTGAAAAATATTGTATTTCACTTGTCAGTTCCAGAGGGTTTGGTTTCCCTGCTGGCAGGTGTGGCCAGTTTCTGCTCAGATAGTGGTGGTGCCAGACCCTCTTTTCCCAAGAAGTCAGCTCATCCAAATTGCTTTGTTTGCTGTGGGATGAAAGCACAGGCTCACATGTCACCTGTGATGGGGCTGCCTTACTGATCTGCTCCCTAAATCCCAGTGGAGTGGAGTTTTAGGAGCATTTAGCAATTCCAGCATGCACCTAAAGTATTTCTGAAAACGTTTCTGAACTACTTGGTGTGTAATTGTCATTGAAACCTGAACTCAAACCTCTTCCAAAATGGGATATAGGTGTCTGCAGCCTCTGAGACTTGTAGCCCAAAAGTGCATGGCCCTGAACCTCACACACTCCCAACAGAGAAATGTCCTTCCCAATTGTCACAGCAAAAAGCAGTGACACAATCCCTGCCAGGGCAATAGATGCAGAAGACTTTTCCTCTTCTGCCCACAGGAATGGGAGCTGAGCAAGATTTTGCTTTTTGTTGGTCACATGAAGGATGCTCGGGGCAGAGACCACCTTGCCTTTGCTGTTTCTGCATTGCTTGCAGAAGTCCTTTGGTCTCCAAACCACTAAAAACACTGGTTTTTGGGTAATTTCATCCACCTGCATGGCTGTGGGACTGAGTTAACTAATTTTTGCAGCCTCTTTTCTAGAGTCTCAGGTGAGAAGCTCCCCAAGCACAATCAGCTCTTGGAGTGCACACACAGCTTGTGCCAGAGCACTGCTGGAATTTCAAATGCTCTGATTAGATCAGAGAACCAAACATGAGTCACTTGGTAGCACCTGGGTGTTGCTCTACCCTTCAGTATCTTCTGAAAAATACCCCTCTCTGGAAACAGCATCTCCACAGCACTCCACAAGTGTCCCAGTGTTTGGAGCTCATTTCATCCCTAATGCAAACAGCACAAACCCCAAGCTGGAATTTGAATTCTCACGTTGCACAGAAGTAAACATCTTTTCTTTGTTACTGCTTGGTAATGAAATGCCACTTTGCCTGGCCCCATGAGAAGAGGGCTTTGCTGTACATGCTCCTGGGAAATTCCTCTTGGCTGGCAGTCAGGAGAATGGCAGCATCTTGAGCTCTGCCACAAGATGCTGCAATTATTGTACTTGTGTTTCTTCACATTTCAAGCCTCCTCCTTAATGTCAGCCAGTGCACATTAAACATGACAGTTCCCTGTGATACCACTATATCCCTCACAAAAATGGATCCCAGGAACATGGCTAGTGGGGAGTTTTTTGCTTCTTCTGTCCTTGACATTTCTGCTTGTGGGACTAGTTGCAATTCAGGCATGAATCTGGAGCCACTTTAAAAATGAGCCAAAAACCTTAGTGTAGCTATGCAAAGCACTGAACAAAACACAGGAACATTTCACAGGGAGGAATTGTCTGTGCTGCAGTTTTTTGATTAGATTAAAGAACTAGAAAGAAGCAGTGTGATTCAAAGTGGCCACACAAAATAGTAATAATAATAAATAATAAATAAAAGCTGCTCTGAAATCTTTTAATTGGAAATAAAAATCAGCTTTTGCTAAGCAACCTGGAGAGAGGGTACAAAGGGAGGGGAGGGAGCGTGGATTTGGAGCCCCTTTGAATGATCTATTATGCTGAAATTGCTTTTATCTTTTGTTTGGTGCAGTTGTTGAATGCAAAGTTGGCTTCATCTGTGTGACATGTGTGGCAAACGCCTCTTTGGTCTGTGCATCCTACAGGGTGCAAAAGACCAGCTGGCTCAGCAAATTCCTCCCAGCATCATTTGCTTCTTATCTCAATGCCATGTGCAGGGATCTGCTGGCATCCTTGGGAAAGATGAACGTGCACAAGAGGAGGGAGGCTGGGAAGGAGGGCACAGGGGGCAGGGAGGTGAGGTGCATGGAGGCAGCTGTCTGCCAGCATCCCAAGCAGATTCTTGCAGCTCTCACATCCTGGCATGGGCTGTGGAGATGCTTTCCCTGCCTCTCCCCTCAGCAGTTTGTCCCATTCAATGAATGCACAACCCAAAGCCACAGGTACACTCAGTGCTTTGGTCAGGCAAACTTTCCTAAAGCCACCTCCCACAGACTCTCTCCAGGCTGCTTAGAAGAAGCAAAGCTTTTCCTCTTTCTACAGGTTTTCCAAAAAGCTCCTTCTTACTCATAGTCATAATTGCTTGGTTACTTTGGACCCTCTTTGCCACTCCAGTTTAACTTAAAGGCAGCACAAGCAGGAGGCAGCAGCAGAGATATTTACCAATCATACGATGGTAACCAACCTCCTGAGAAATGTCTGACCTAGTACTGAATGCTATCTTTAACTGTGAGTGATGAACATTCTTTTCCCCTCCTTTTATGACTCTGTTGGAACTAGGGGAAATTTCTGGCAGCTTCTCACAGAAGCCACCACTGTAGTCCTCACTGCAACCAAAACCTTGCCATGAAAACCCAGTACTTGAGGTAAATGTGAAGGTTGTTGCAACCAAGCTGATAAAAAATACTTATTTGTGTAGAATCACCTGGAAAACTCTGAAAGTGATTCTGCTTCAGGAGGGGTCTGTCATGGGACATCTGCAGACAGCACATGGTGCATTTTTCATTTCCTACCTGTGCCTGCAATAACCTTTATGGCTGAAAGAAAAGTCGACAACTTGCAATAAAGGTGCCATAGCCAGAAAAAAGAAATTCTAATTTATGGTGATTTAAACACACTGTACCTGCACTGCCATTTGAAAACCATGATTGTAAAAGAACTATAACATGAAAAACGTGGGGAGGAATTTATTAAAGGCCAGGCCACTTGAGCAAAGCCAAGATCTGAGCTGTCTGAGATGTAATGCCGTGCTTATAAACTAAAGGCATAAGTTATTAACTTAACCTAAATGATTTCAGATTTGTGTTCAATGGACTTGGTAATTATACCAAGGAATTTAAGCTGACCTCATCAAGCCTGCTTTCTCTTTTAAAATGTATTTCTGTGTCAATTAAAATGCCTGAGTATAAAAAGCAAAGTTTTTATAGGCGCAGCCATACAAATTCATTATCGAGCTATTATACACTTGGCAGTGCACAAATATGCCAGTGATTAACTGAGTGTGCATTAGCTGCCATTGCAGCATTGCAGATAAGTGTGGCTATTGTCTGAATTCAGCTGACTGAAATTGCCATGGATGCAGACCTTGGGTCTCCTGGAGAAGGTAGGTTCCCTCCAGCTGATAGTGGCTGTCTGCTAGATGAACTTTGTATTGGATGTGGCAGCATCTCAGCCCACAGACAGATAACTACTGGGAAATGGGTGCTGGAGAGGTTTTCTGCAGGGTGCTGGGCAAGGATGGTGAATTCCCAGGCTGGGATCACTTCTTACCTCTCACTACACATGGCTGGATAGCTTTAGTCAACAGCTTCACTACTCCATGTGTTTCCATCATTATACTATTCCCATTTTGTTCCATTTATATGTCTGCTTTACATTGTAAATTTTATGGGGCAGGGACTGTTTTATGAGTGGCTGTTATTGTATTATTGTAAAATATTATTGGCTAAACTGAATTTTCTCTAACACTTGCTTCTACTTCTCTGTCTCAGCACTGTGATGGCAGTGGTGGTGGGGAAATGAAGCAGATCCCCACTGGACACCAAGACTCAAGGGAAAATGCCCCCTCCTTTTGCATTCCATTATTAAAGTGATTAATCAGTCCAGGAAAGGTTAAATATCATGCCCTGGGGACATCCAGGAGGGCAGAAGCAGAGCAGGGTACGTCCCAGTCCCCCAGCATTGCAACTGGGTGTCATGGCTCTAGATGGGGCCTTTCCCTCTGTGCCTTCAACATTATTTAATTAAGAAATACAATAATATCTAACCCTGCTGGTAAATATTTCAGAATATCTAATATAAAATTTAATATAGTTATAATGTCAATAGGGGAGGAAACTATTTCCTTGGGGTAACAGGCTCTTTGTATCAAATAAATGCTGGAGCAAAAGTTTGAACTGTAATGGTATGAAACAATCAAGGCAGGCCCAGGGGAGAACTTTTTGATGCTGTGACTGGGGAATTTTTTGCTGGAGCTTTTTGTGTTGGCATCTAAGAGCTTCTCTCCTGGAGCCACATTCCCTATGGGAGATGGTGGTGCTCAACACTTCCAAAATTTAGGCCTCTAAAGATGAATCCTGCTATTTTGGCTGTATCTGAAGGTGAGTGACAGCTGCTCAGTGAAGCCATGTTTTGGAGCAAATCTCTGAAGGAGACAATACAGGGTTTTTCCTCTGCTTTTTTCCACCCTTGGGAAGAGCTCTGTGCTTCTGGCTTGCAGCTGGAGCAAGTTTCAGTGGCACAGGCAAACCTTAACCTCAGCTGCTCAGGAGCCCAGCCTGTTCTTCCACCATTTTTTCCTACATGAAAGGACTCCCAAAATGTGGGCACAGTAATCTGGGAAGCATGATCTTGGGATTCCCAAGGCTGGTGTTCTCTTTTCCTCTATCAGTGCAGCTCTTGGCTCTACACATCCCCCTGGGATGGATGGATCTCTCATCCTGCATTGCTGCAGTTGGGAAGACTGTCCTAGAAAATCATTTTAGGTTGCACATCCACATCTGGGCTTCCTGTCCATGTCTGGGTTGCCAGACATCATGCAGGTGAGATGATCAGGTCCCTGTTCAGCCAAAAGTGAGGCAGCTACAATGACAAAAACTCCACTTTAGACACTGAATTTAGGCTGCCTTTCCTCAGGAGGTGCATAGACACACAGGAGAGAAGCCCAGGCTGCTTGCTGACTTTAGAAATTCAATCTCTATGAATGGATAAGGTAAATTCCACCCTGGATTGGATTAGCTGCTTGTCAATATGCATTAGCTCCCAAAGACCACCAAAATATGAGCATGGTGGTCTCCAGGTGTCTGACCTGAAACTGAGACCTGTAACTGATAACCCCTCCAGAATAGTCCCAGGACTAAGAAATATCAATGAAGTCGTGTTTATGTATATGAAATGATCAGTTCTGTCATAGACTATAAACAAAATCAGGCAATGTAAAATGAGCCATGTTTTTTTTTCTTCTTGTTGTTGTTTGAAAAGTACTTGATGAATTTATCTGCATATGAAGTCTGGCTATGATTAGACTAGACCAGCTTGGAAGGAACCTAGAGATTTCCATACTAAGTTGTCCAATTTTTTTTCTTTATATTTCAGGTAATGATGGAGCCAGAAGATATTGTTTTTACCACTTAGTGAAATGCTGCAGTTTGCAACCATTTGAAGCTCACACTTGTAGGTCATGGTGGATTTTACAGTCTCCCGGTTTTTTAGCCAGCCTGCAAAGAGTCTTTTTCTGGAAAGATTTACTGCTTATGGTAAACTGAAGACAAGAGAGAGCTCTGAAGAAAATATGTGAAGGATGAATGAATATTAGTATTTCTTTTCAGCTAGAGAAATAAGAAATATATAAGCTAAATGCAAATTTCTGAATTTGCTTCAAGGCACAAGATGATTATGAACATCACTGGGAAGGAGACCAGCCCCACTTGGGAGACAAACTTTTTGGGATCACTAACATCTTTGTGGGTTCCTGCAGACATCTTGTAGCCTAGGTGTAGCAAATTCCAAGACATGAGTGGAAGGAGAAATGTTACAGGTTCTAATGCGTATTTTACTCCTAGGCAAATAAAACTTAGTAATTGAAGTTTTTGGAATGAAGGAGAAAAATTATGTATGCAGGAGAATGCTTAAACCAGCTAGACATGTCACCAAATGAGACTCTTACTGATGCATTATTATTTAATGAGTATTGCTCCGTTTAAGCAAGGCCATTTGTACTTGTACACAGCACAAGCCCCCAATACAATCCATTCAGGCACAATAGTGCTGCAGATACAAACAATTTTTTTTTAAAAGTATCTTTTTCAAGTAGAATAGTAAAAATTCTGCTCTGGTCCCGGGAGATCATTATCTCTCAGTAGGGGAATTTGGCAGTTTTCATTAAACACACATATGGATGTATATAAGGTACATCTTACATTGTGTCCCTACTACATCTCTATCAGAATGAGGCCACAGCTATTCAAGGCATTTCTGGCACCATCTCTGCTTTCCTCTGTGACCAAATAACTCTCTGTTGGACAAAGCAGAGAGAAAAGATGGGGATATGACCTCAAGTCCGTTCTTGAGACATCTATTGATGTGGTGGAAGGAGTTTTAGAGTGAGGGGATTCCAGTTGTGTTACAACCCAAAAGGTACCAGCCTGCTCGTGTAAACTAATTCTCTGAAGATGTGCTTGTGTAAACTTGGACCTTCCTTTGTCTGTATTTTAAAATGCTAGAATTTCATTTTACACCTATGTCCTGGTTTGAAGGACAGGTGTCTGCCAATAAAGGCAGAAGATTCTCTTTGAAATGGAGAATGTAAACCCCCTCCCTCCAAACTGTTATAATTTTGAAATTAAGGGGCTCTCAGGCAAAGATATGGGAATTAGGAATAATAGTTCTTTACTAGGAAAATTAAAATAAAAATACAGTATTACAAAGAACAATCCCAAAACACTGTCAGAGTCAGAATCCAAGCTGACACCCGTCAGTCAGTCAGGGTGGTGGCAGCAGTCCCATTCAATGGTGGCTGCATCCTCCTGCAGTGGCAGATGTGGTTCAGCTGCAGCAGTGCTCCTGGAGAAGGTGCAGTTTCCTCTGAAGGTCCAGGGATGATGTGGAAAGGTCTGGCTTTCCTCTGGAATCCAGTGAAAAGAAGGTCCCTTGGTGTCCAAAATCTCAGTTTTTATCTGGGTAGGAAAGGCTTGGCTCCTCCCCTGGCTGGAACATCTCCCAGTGGGATGATGGAATTTTATCAGTCATGCACTGGGACTGAATGGGCCAGCAGCAGATGATATCTCCTGGAGGGAGGATGGGCTGTGGAAAGATAAAGATGATTGCTCAGCTGGTTTAAAGATGGCCCATTAGCAGATAATATGTGCCAGGAGATCAGGGTCACTGCCCCACCCGGCTGCAACAGATGGGGACAGAATACACATTGCTGGTCACATCCTGTGTTGCAACCCAAGACAACCTAAAATAAACAAAAATAGTCTAGTTCTTATCACTGTTGCTCTTACCAGATATGGATGTGCAGTGGTGCTTGCCTAAGTCTGAAGACAAGCTGCAGATACCTCCAGGGAAATAAAGTCAATCCTCAGTTTGGTGGTATTGCTCCAATGCCATGGCACTCATTTTGATCTGGATATTAAGGACTATGTATCTTATCAAATTGGCTACAAAAAGAGAATGCAGCTGGCCCTATATTTGGAGGAGAATTGATCAAAATCCCTTCCAGTGCTATTTTCTATGATTTTTATATGATGACTGTGCTAACATAGTCAACAGCAAGATGAAAAACCTGGGAGAGTATCATAATTTATTTTTTCCTCTGGGAAATCATGGACTTTTTTTTCCTTGCCACTTCAGCCATTCATTGTCATTGCTTAATCTCTCCTCTCTGAAGAGCTCAGCAAGATGGCAGAAACCCTTGTACCATTTGTATTTGATGTAATATCTTGGGACATGTGAATGTTTTTATCCCCAAAATGGAAGCAGGCTGTGAGAGTAGATTCCTGCTCACCCCCTGCCTGCTGAGCCATTGGAAAGAGCTCCAGGGAATGTTTGAAAATCTAATGGGATTCTGGCATTGCTTCAGTTCCATGGGACTGCATGGGACTGGGTCTGTCCCTGCTGCTGCTTGGGTTTAGAAAGGTCTGGGTAAGAAGGTGTGACCTTTTCATGTACTTCATCCCCTTGGCAAGGAAGAGGCATGGAGGGAGTAAGTTAAGGAAAGAGGGATGGTTGTGCAGCATGCTGGAAGGAGAGGGAGAAGGGCAGTTCACTTGGCTGCTGCTGATAAAACCACTCAGAATATCTCCTGCTGCCTGAATCTGTGGCACTTATAAGGACTCGAAGGAAAGCTCTGCAGTGCCATGACAGGTGAGCATTTGTTTTCCTAGCCCAAGCCTGGGCTATGCTGTGAGTGATCTGGGCCAGAGACCTGCCCTGACAGCCTTGTTTGTCATTAGAGAAGGTTGTGACAACGTCCATTAATCTTTTTTAAATTCTTCTCTTACCCATGTATTTTCTTTAAGCAGGGGTTTGTAGAATGAGCAATTTTGTCTCTATTTCCAATGATCAGTCTCTGTGAAGTTAAAACATTATTTATTTATATAGGGTTAATATTTGTGAGGCTCATTGCTAAAGTGGCCAATAGCTTTCTGTCCAGTGCTGCCATCCATCTCAGCTGGGTCTGTCAGAGGATGCTTGTGACCCAAGTGAGCAGTGCTTTTATTTTCTTTGGTAACCATTTGAGTGGCTTACCAAAAAAAAAAATCAAAATTTCTCCCTCATCAAAATAAAATCATTCACCTGCTTGTGTAAAAGCTGCCTGTGGCATTCACTGCCACCAAGAAATGCTTTTTCTTTCTCCTGCACATGAAATAGTTAATCCAGCCTGATTGTCTCTCCTCTCCAGCTTGGTCTGGGCACCAAACATTTCAAAGAGATACGTCTGCCATGCTGTAACAGTGCATGTTTACTAATTATCTGTAAGCAATAATTATTAGCTAATTATCAGCTAATTATCAGTATTAGTTAATAATCAGCAAGCAATAATGTAAGCTGTGTTTGCTACTAGAATGACATTGTGGTTATTGAGCCCCATGGCTGCTCCTGGCACCTGAACTTCATGTGACATTATTTATGGACCTCAGAGTGCTCCCAATAGAGCAAAGTTGCTTTGCAGAGGCATCATCTCCACAGTGTCTGTTGGATGGTTGGGTGGGTGCTACATGACTGGGAAATACCTTGGCTTACACCAAAAAAAAAAATTAAATACAGTATGATGGCCAAGAATATTGCTAATTGTAGTTCTAAACATAACCAGCATGGAGTTTGGCCTTGCAGGGTATTGACTTAAATAGTCATCATCAGCACCAGACCTCTTATTCATGAAAAATATTAATATTTGACTCATTGTACCCATTCAGTGCCATCCTGGATGTAATGCATTTATGCTGAGTGGAAGATCTAAAGAGCTGTGGGAAAGAAGGATCCTTTGAGGGATTTTTTTTCTGTTAAATATTAGATCTATTGTTGTTGAAGACAGCGGACTTTGAATGAGTTTTGTGGAAAAATGTTTTGAGGAGGATCTAGAATCCCTCAGGTGGTGTGCTTTGGGATTTGCATTTATCATGACTTCATCTTTTGACAAGAGGTGGGAGAGATCACTGGGGCACTCAGCTTCTCTGAGCGAAGGGAAGCAATTTAACATTCCTTCTTCCTCCCTGTGAGGATGCTGAGGCACTGGCACAGGCTGCCCAGAGAGGCTGTGGGAGATGTCCTGGAAGTGTCCAAGACCAGGCTGGATGGAGCTCTGAGCAACCTGGGATAGTGGAAGGTGTCCCTGCCCATGGCAGGGAGTTGGAACAAGGTGACCTTCAAGGTCTCTTCCAACCCAAACCATTTTATGATCTGTGAATTTCTCACCTTAGCTCCTGAGGAAATCTGAGAGTAGCAGTCCAGGCCAGGTTCTTCTCCTCTTTACATTTATTACTTTGTACAATATATGAACCTTGATCTGCTGTGCCTCTTGTTATGTGTCTATGAGTGACCCAGTACAAAAGGCTTCAAAATATTCAATAACTGATACAGTAGACATACTTTTAAATATTGGTTTTGCCATGCCAAAACCAGTGACTTATTACATTAACTTAAAATTAAAGGGGGAACTTAACAAGCAGCTGCAGTGCACTGTGGTATTGCTGGGGTTATTGTGCTGAGCTTTCATGATGTGCTTAAACTTCACCAGCTCTCTTCCCTCTACTCTGAATCCTTTTTGGGGACCTCACACCCCCAAGATTGCCTTTTAATTAGTGATCAAAATAGCAGGTACTGTTTGATTATTGATCATTCCTTTTTTATTACCTTTGTCACATTAAAATATTGTTTAGTAATTTAGCCCACTTTGTATTTAAATACAATGATTCAAATGTCCTTTTATATTAGGCTGCACTTTTACTTTGAAGATGAAAAGTGCCAGGTATTAGAGTGCAGTGCAACAACTCATGAATCCTGTTATTCACAATCTGCATAACCTGGGTTTGAGAACCACCTGGTTGGACACTCTTCACATGTGCACCTGGAGGATTTATTTACTCCTAAAATTGCATTTTGCAAGGAACTATCTGAAAATATAAAGATTTTTTTGGTCCATTTATGTCCTCACAGCTGGCACCAGCAGAGCCTTCAGTTTGCCTCCGGAAGAAAGAGGAAGTCCAGCATCCCAGGAAAAATGTATCTACCCATTTTTAGGAGAAGGTCACAGACTAGGCAGGCTGAAAAGGCCATTCAGCAAAAATAAACAGAGGGAAATATGACCATCTGTGCTCATCTCGGATAAGCAAATGGTATTTGGCATAGTCATAGTCACAGCTGAGTACCATTACCTTCTGTCCCCTCCAGAGAGGGAGTGTGAACTTCACCATTTAAGCACCAGGAGGTTTTGCAGTTGAACTGGCACTGTGAGCTGTGAAAGCCTGTCATGAGAACCACAGCCCTCACTTCCCAGCCCTCCCTGTCCTTTTGTGGCTTTCCAAACCCTTGTGTTTATGCAAAGCACACACCATGAACCACCTCTGGTGCAACTCCATCACCTGCTGTGGCTCACAGTAAACCTGAGCTGTCCCCAGAGGGCTGATGGGGAGGGTCACAGTGACCCCAGAAAGCCATGAATTTTGGGATTTGGAGGTGCCTTACTCAGATACTTGTAATTATGTTCATGACCAAAGCCCTAGACACCCATCTCACAGCTCCTGTCTCCAGAGCTTGGTTCCTCCCCTCTTTGTTGGTCATACATCCTCTTGAAGAAATAGGCCAGAAATAGGGGAGAACTCCATGAAAGAAAGCAGAATGGTGTTCCAAGGGAATTCTGGTGAAAGACAGCAAGTTTTCCTATGGAGTGGTGCTGTGAGATTTTCTCCTGACCAATGTCTGCTAAGACCAAATTGTCATGCAGCCTTGGCATGCAAGAGCAGATAAACTGTGTGTTTAACTGATGGACTCTGAGCATCTTCAGGCATGAGGCAAGGACATTTTTTGGTAACCCATGGGCCTGAACCCTCCTGGTGACACTGTTTGGTTCAGCTGTCATGCAATGCCTGAATACAAAGCTTTTGATATGAAGAGCTGGTCCAAAACTGAGACATCAAGTCCCTCACAGCCACTTTCCTAACTTATTTACACAGTTTTGAAATTTCCAGATTGTGGAGTCATATGGTTAAATCTGACCCTCCACTTTCAATAAAAAAAAATAAAAGGATTATTGAAAAACTGTTAGGATGAATCTTGTTTATTCATAACCACAGGAAAGCAAACTGAAATAAGAAAATCATGTCTGACTTTGAGGTGGTCTGATCTCTGGTTAAGCAAATCTGGCGGGGGGCTGCAGTTGCAAGTGTTTCTTCTACAGATGTCTTCCAAAACTGCTCACCTTTGGCTCCATTGGATTCTTTCCTCAATCCCTAGAGGATTATGGCTGATGAAGCAGCACTCTCTTTGTACTATACTTTTTGCCAGATTTGGGAAATAAAGTATTTAGAGGAAAAAAAACCAAACCAAAACAAAAAAAAAAAAAACCCTACCAAAAAATACTATCATGCTGATGGGCTGAGGGGAATATAATTAATAGTAATAAAACTATACCTCTATTTCAGCTGCTGATGTGCATGTCTGGCTGTAGCTTTTAGAGCTCCTCCAGCAATCACTCTATGCTTGGTTCAGTTTCCTAAATACAATATTCAGGCAACTTTTCACACCACTTGAAGTGCCACTGCACAGCTGAGACGTCCTCATGGATTAGGCAGAGGTGGATCCACTCTGCAGTGGCAGCCAGGTCCAGACACAAGCAGCTAAGACATCCCAGATGGCCACAATTACTTAGACACTGAAATTGCAGCTGATGAGTCTGTGATATTTCCATTGCAAAAACTGGTGTGGCTTCTGCAGCACTGCAGCTCTGCCTCTTCCACTGCCATGGAGTTCCTGGATGTGTCTCAGGCACACAACTGCATTTCCACAGCCAGCATGTGCAACCTGATGTTCATGGTGCCCATCTGCTGACCAGGAGAGGAAAAAGCTCCTAACTTGGCATAAAGTCTTCCTGAACTAGGTAATTTCCTTTACAATGGGTTTGGTTCTTGTTTTTTTGGGGGATGGTGTTTTAGTTACATTTGTGTTCTCTGGCCACATGGTTTTTGCTGGAGGACTGGACACCCTAGAACTTGGTTTATTGGGTGGTTCAGCCATGACCCATCTATACCAAGAACAGCACTTCTTTATAACTGAGCAGCTCCATCTGCACTGAGGCACGTGCCAGAGAAATGCAACTACTTCTAGATGAAGAGACCACATGGATTTGGGTAAGGATATAGGATTTAGCACACAGTAGCATGAAAATGAGCAGTGGGTTTGTCTACTACCTACCTGTCAGCCGAGATTCTGCAGCTACCCTTGTCTATTTTCTTTGCCTAATTCTCTTACAGGACCTGCAGTCACTGGGACACCCACTACTGAGCTTAACTCACAACAAGAAGCAATTAGTTTTTACCTTGCCACTTTAAGATGCTGTAATTCATTTGACTGATCACATCCTGGTGTTTGAGACCAAGTCTATCATGGCTGCAAATGTTAACTTAATTTAGGCACTCACCAAATGTTTATTTCTGGCTGGGGTCCATCTTCCAACAAATGTTTCAGTCCTGAAAGATGTATTCATGAAGGATTGCTGATTTTCAGCCCTATTTGTTAGGACACTTTCTGCAGCAAGTTCTGTTCTTCTTCTGTTGTGGAAAAGTTTTTCTGCTCTCTGCAGTGGGCTGTGGAAGTACCAGCCCCCAATATACCTGTCCTGCCTCTGTCCTGTAAGATTTGTGGCTCTGATCAGCATTGCTGGCTGCCCAATAACACCCAGGCTTCATATAACTCTTAGAAGCAGGACCTTTGCATGGATTTGGACTTTGCATGGATTTGCAGAGATTTGGAGTAAAGCTGCATATATACCTCAGTCAGCTGCCATGTGTAGATGTGACTCAACATTGCACCATGCCCTGGCTGTTAAGTTGTCCTCTGGTGAACCAAGAAAACAAGAGAATTTTGGGATTTAGCCCCCCTCAGCTGAAGCTGCTTGCTTACTGCTCATGGTTTTCTTTGTATGGGGGCTTGAAGTGACAAGTGACAGAGTGAAACCCCTCATCAAAGAATTACATTTCAGTTTGGATATGTCAAATTACACCTTGAACAAGAAGCCAAAACAGTCTCAAGAGCCTCTGCAGGGAATGTTATTCTGTGGTCCCTGTAACCTCTGCAGAAGGGAGGGGTTTCTACACAGACTTCAGAGGTGGGTTTGTTTAGGATCATGTTCTGAAACCCCAAATGGACCTTTGCTGAGCAAGGGGAGCTGTGCATAGCCCGAGGTCCTGGCTGCAGGAAGAGCCTTGCAACATTTTTGATTTTTTGGGCAGGACTCAACATTTACAGGGCACACCAGACCTCAGATGCAGAGTCCAGAGTGGTATGGACATGTGGACAGAGATGAGACTGGAAGGAAAATTGTGCCAAATACCCCAAAAGTGGGATTTTGGGCATAATTTGGGATTAAAAAAAATAGACAGAATCTAATGAGAAATGGGTCAGGACAGGTGAAAAGGGAAGTGGGACCAAACATTCCCATGGAGGAGAAGAGTGCCAGACCCCTCAAGTAGAGACTTTTCAATAATTCTTAAATCCTAACCTGTTCAGAGTATGTGCTGTGCTGTGTTGTGTCTCATGCAAAAGAAAGATTTGCCTTCCCTAAGCAGAGAGACTTCCACTGCTGCCTTTGGGAAAGTCTGTGCCAGAAAATATTTAAGGGGAGTATTCAAAGCAGCAGCAGTTCTAGTGTTTAATTTCTCTAGTGAGAAAAGCACAGGGTGGGCTGCAGATGATCTAAGCATGTCAGTTGTCAGATGAAAGCATTTCCAAATGGCTTTCTGGTTATATTTATGTCTTCTGGCTGAAAATGCATTTGATATTTTTTTCAGATGAGAACTTTTTTTTTTCCTTGCCTGTCTTAGAAAGGGAATTTACTGATTAAAAGTCACTGCATTGACAGCACTAGAAATTGAAGTGTTTTTTTTATCTACACAACAGGTACAACATATACAGATGCACCATACACCCAGGCTGCTGATGTGTCTCAGGTCTGTCCTGGGCTTAACAGCCTGGAAGGAGGAGGGAATAAGCTGATCCCCATGGTCTTGTTAGGTTGTGCTGTTGTTCATATGGAGAGCCCTGACTCAATCTGGAGCAGGATGTTTTGTTAATAGGATTGTCTGTTCAGCAGGAGCGTGGCTGAAAACCTCCCTGGGTGGATTTGTAAAGGAGGTAACTGGACAGCTGTCAGGTACTGATGTGTGCTGGTCTTCTGAGTTGGTTTGGAACAGCTCAATAATTGGTGAAAGACTTTTCCTACTTCTGAGTAAGTCCCTTTAAGAGGAAAGTGGTTTGACTGCAGGGGAGATCCCCTTACATACTCACAATGAGGATATCACTTTACATGCAGATCTCATTCTTTATAAAGCCTCTGAAAGAAGTCTTTGTGTCATGATTTAGTAAGGTCCACTTCAATTATTTATTTCTTTATTTATTTATTTATTTTAAGATCTGTGCTGGGAGATAAGCATTCATAAACTGATTTGGGCAAAATAATTCCACAACAAGATAATAGGCTGTGATGTGGAAACCAGTAGCTGCTTAACCTTGTGGTCTACAGATGTTGTCTCTGTTTGCAAACTTAGACAGCCAATATTGCAAGCCTCAATTTTTCTTCTTCTAGTGAGGCCAAAATACCTTGACCAGCTTTCTTCTGGGTGGCCATCAGGACACAGGATGCCAATGCAGGAAGAGAACTCTTGTTTCTGCATATGGAAACAGGAACATAAATATGAAATTAATGGTCACTGACCTTTCAACAAATATCTTTGCATGTGAGGAAGGACAGGAGGTGTATTTCTAGCCTATTTTCCTTGGGAAATAAGACTTACTTGGTAGGAATTAAGAATTACATGATTTCTGTGTCTGTATAAATATCCCCTTTCTACCTTCTAAACCTCCTGGCCTATTTCAATCAAATTTGTCACAAGTCCCAAGACATTTCATTACCACCAGTTTCACTAAAATAGAGAGTGCAGAAGAAAAACCCTGTTCATGCCTTCCCTAGAGAAATGCTTCAGTGTTAGTATGGCTCTCCACAGACATCAGAAAATTCCCCCAGAGATGAGAAATTTGTGGGAAAACTGGTCTCACTAATTTTGTGGAATTATTTGCTAAAATATATAACAAGGTGCCACTGTAGGACCTGCTCTGTGTGTCCATCAGTCCCTGGGAAGGGGTGGCTCAGGAGCTAAAGCAGCACAGATGATGCTCAGCCAATAAATCCTCACTGTGGTACCTCTAGGGAGAAAGGGAGAGGCTTTGTTTTCCTTGTCTTTAATTTTCCTGTAAAACTCAGGCCATAACTTCTCTTATGACCTCTTGAGGATATTTGTGCTCATCAGTTTAGGTTAGATTCCTTAAAGTCTGTGGTGTTTTGCCCCAAGGAAACTTTGTACTTCAACACACAACACAAATTAAGAGACAAAGTAATGTTACACACTTAAAAATGCTAATTCTCAAAAACTCCAAAATATTGAGAGGGAAAAATATCCATAACTTGATTTGCTGGAGAACAGATGCAGAGTTTTGAAACACTTTTGCTCAAATGTTGAACTGTTTTTTCCCCCTAAGTGTTTCTTTGAAAGCTTTCATTTCTTCATCTTCTTTTTTTTATTTTTCTTAACATGTTCCAGTGCAAAGAACATAAAGCAACTCCTTCAAATGAGTAAATTCATCATTAAACCTGGCAAGTGTGCTTTACAGAAACCATTTGTCTCCTGAGCCATATGAAGTCTGTATAATAGGTGGGGGTTTTGGTAGGGGGATCTTTACATGGCATGCTGTTTTCACTCTGCATGTTGCACATTATCAAAAAATTAAGTGGTGGTCAAGTAGCTGAGGTGGTACCTCACATATATTGCTGTTGAAATGGAGGGTGAATCCTTTCCTGCTGTAAAAGACTCCCCAGAGAGAACTCAAGGTGCAGCCCTAACAGGGGCCACAGAAGGATTTTGGTGGATCTGGTTTTTATGGCTGCTGCTTTCAGGTGTCACCTGAGCTAATGTGAGGGAGGCTGGAAAGTGCCCAGTGGGAAAGACCTGGGGGTGTTGAGCAGCAGCTGAACAGGATCCAGCTGTGCCCAGATGGGCAAGAGGCCAATGGCACCTGGCCTGTCCCAAAAACAGTGTGGCCAGTGGGACCAGGGAGGTGACTCCCTGTATTCAGTGAGGCCAAATCCTGTGATTAATTCTGTGTGTCTCATGACAAGAAGAGTCTTGAGGGGCTGGGAGAAGATGTTCAGAGAATGGCAAGGGAGCTGGGGAAAGGTCTGGAGCACAGGTCAGATGAGGAGCAGCTGGAGGAGCTGGGGGTGCAGCTCAGCCTAGAGGAAACAAGGTTCAGAGGGGAATTTCTTGGAAGGAGGGTGTAGCCAGGAAGGGGCTGGTCTTTTCTCCAAAGTAAAGTGATATGACAGGTGGAAACCATCATAAATTGTACCAAGGAAAGTTTAGATTGAATAAGATAAAAGTTCTTCACCCAGAGGATGTCAAGCACTGGACCAGGCTGCCCAGGACAGTGGTGGAGACACCACCCCTGGAAGGATTTAAAAGATGTGTAAATGTGGCATTTAGGAATATGGTTTAGTGATGGATTTATCAGTATGGAGTTGGACTCAATTAGGTCTGTTCCAACCTAAATGATTCTATGGTCCTATGATTGTACAATTCTCTGATTAGCAATGGGGAGGTGTGGAGAAAGGGAAAAGAAAGAGCCCAGCTGAAGAGTTTTGGCTGAGCAAAAGGTATGTGGTCAGTAAATCAGTTAATAAACCTGTCTGCTGGAAATGCCCTGGCTTACACTGATCAAAACCTTCCAGCAGGCAGTGCCTCTGAGACCTTATAGCTCAGCAGAGAACTGCAAGCTGTTAATCTGAAAAATATGAAGAAGCAAAGCCCAGAATAAAACAACCCTCTCCCCTCCACACCCCTGAAGATGCACGTCTGTGGTTCTAAATGCACTTTGTCTATGTCACCCCAGCTGCTAAATGCTTTCTATTGATTTCTCTCTTGCAATATTTCCCCCCCATTTTTCTTTCTTTTTTTCTTTTCCCCCATCTCTCTTTACATTTACTTCCCTTGTCCTGTAGTACAATGCACAGCTTTAAACAAAGGCCACAGAGTGACTGTCTGGAAGATCACAGCCCTTTCTGTTGTCTCAGCCAGCAGCAACTTGGGAACAAGATGCATTTATTTTTTTCTGAATATGCTTCCACAGCTTCCATCCATTCTCTTGAATATGGGAAGGGGCAAAGAGGGGGGCATTTTCACTGCACAAGTCCCATCATCATCCTGAACATCCTAGAGACCCCCAAAATCTCAAACAACCAAACCTTTCATGCTAGTTCATGTTTTCTGGCTTCACTGAGACTGAAATTTCCTAAGTATCCCATAAAACTGGGCTCTTCTGGGACCAGCATGAATGGTTAAATAACAGGGAGCTTTAGAAGCTTTCATGCAACAGCAATTTCCTTTGAGTGACTCTGTAGCATCATATAACTGTTCTGTCTTTTCCCCTGCCTGCTTCCCCAGGGAAGGAGCCTGCAAAGATTTTCCAGCTGAGTGGGAATGGCAGGGGACTGCTGGTCAAATGACATGTGAAACAGCACCCTGCAGTATGGGCTGGAGTCTTCAGAGAGCACATCCCAAAGGAGGAATTCTATCTCCAGAGGCTGCAGTGTTTGTGTGGGTTTTTATGGCTGCTGTTTTCTCCTTTGTTTTCTGCAGTTCAGTATTGATACAGCAGGGCAGGGTGGGAGTTACTCAAAAACAAGATGTTTCTCCCCTTCCCACTCTTTAGGGTAAAAGGGAATGTGATTCCTCTAAGGTGGATGTAAAATGTGGTGTGCAGAGGTCTGAGCCACCTGGCTTGAGGTACATGGGCAAGCTGCTCTCTCCCCCCTCCCTGCTTTCTCACCATCCATCAGAGTTCATATCAATTCAAGTGTCTTGGCCACAAATTTGGTTAGTGAGTGGGGAAACTATGCCTTTGTTCTGATGCTGGCAAAGCTCTGCAAGTTTGATTACCTAAAATAAAACCATCTGCAACCACTCTAATCAATGGCACATGCACAGAGCAAAAGCTCTGAGCTCGTGGCTCACATAAAGTGTTCATTACATCAGACTGCTGTGCCACAGGAAAGAATTTATGGGTGACAGCAAGTGGCTCAGAATTACCCTAAGTTGTTGGAGGGACACATGTGCCCTTGTCCCCCCCAGTGGCTGGTTCATTCCTGCAGATTCCTGTCTGGAAGAAGGGCTGTGAGTGCCCCAGTCACTCCTATGGCACTGCAGATCCTGCATCCAGGACTCTTCACATGGTGGTGTTTTCAGGCAGGCTGGGAAATCAGAAAGGGTTGATGAAGATAGCTCATATGACTTGAGGGTTGAATGAGATTTTGCTAAATATGTCACTGAATTTGTAGGAAATGGGTTAATTTATTTCTCCATTCACTGAACCCCCCCTGCAAACTGAGAGCTCATGTTTATCTCCTTTTCTCAGGGGTGAGATGCAGCCTGTTGATCCCACACACCATGTGGGTCTAATTGCTGACCATGTTCAGCATCACAGAGTAACTTTTTAGCTGTGTTTTCATGAGCTGGAGCAGATAGACAAGGCAGTTTACCAGCAGAGGAATCATCAATGCAGTACCTACAATTTCCTCACCTTTTAACTACTTGTATGCTATCCTGGACCAGAGCACAGAGAAAGTTATTTTGAGAAGCTCAATGCAGGTACTGTGTTTAACTCCAGGAGAGTTTTCTTAAAATCTGATGGCTGATCAAGGCCAGGAATTAGTTCCCATGCAACTCCTATAATTCCCTTTTACTACAGCCTCATGCAGTGCAGCTAATGATCCACCTGTCACCAAATATTTCCTCAGGAATGAAGAAAATACATCACTCCACCACTGGACCTCACTAGCTCTAAAGTTGTTCACTGCCACAGTTTTCCATTTGCACTTTTCATGTCAAACTATTGTGCCAAAATTGACAGGCATGGCAAAGCTGGGAAGCTGTACACACTGTCTTGGCTGATGATAATCACAGCATCTATTCCTCTCAAAAGTATAAAATTCTGGTCCCCCATGGTCTCTTTGGAGCCTGATACTCGTTAAAAAATTTTGTGACTTATCTTTTTCCTCGTATTTGAACAAATGCTGAGCCTGGGAGATCCTCTCAGAGTTTGTGATCTTCCTCCTGCAAAACCCATGTCTTTGTTCAGCAGTATGTGGAGTGGTGGTAGTAGTTGCTTTGTATTCTGAGGCAGTGCTTAAAATGAGACTTTCCCTTCAAAATCTGATACATGGGTCAAAGGGGTGATGGATCACGTGCTCTCATCTGCACGCTCCTGACAGCTCCCATCCTCTTCTGCATATTCATTGCTGCCTCTTTCACTGCAAAATGATGTATTTGTAAGTCTAGTCCACATCTGACCACTTTGGGGACTGATTTATGGTAGCAGAGAGGGGTTTTTTTTCAAATTGTATTAATCCTTACATATTGAACGAGGCCCTGGGCTACAGCACGCCAGTTTCGGGTTTGCATGCTTCTGGTTTTTGCAGAGATATTATGGTAGCAGTTTTTAGTAAAGATTGATTTAATCAGACAAAATCTCCCAACCTAGAATCAAATCCTAATTTAGCAAACCAAATCCAAAGCTTGTGGTTTATGACAAAGCAGTGCTTAGATTGCCATAGGGTCAAGAAGGTTGGAAGGATTTTCTTGGAGAGCTCTGCTGGGTAGGAAAAGTGGGAAAGGAAATCTCTGCTGTTTCTCACACCGTGGTCAGGTCACTTAGGTACAGTGAAAGCAGAGATGGGAACTGTGGTGGTCAAAAGCAGGCTGGCTTCTTGTCTCACTTTGGAGGTCAGTGCAGTATTGGGGTTGAAATCTTGACTGAACTTCCCCAGAAGCTTTCCTGCACATGCTGGACCTGAGCTCTGCTCAAGCAATTCCAGTATCCCTGCAGAAACACTTTGCCAGGCTTGAGATCTTCTCCAGAGCAAACAGGGCAGTAAAAAAACCCCCATCCAGCCTCAGACACAGGAAGAACTCACCCTGTGATCACTAATTTGCGTCCACAGGAACTCAGCCCACAGTGAGAGCAAAGTGATCTGGTAGTTTAACTTCCTTTGAGGAGAGGCTCAATTAATCCAGGTTTCCTCAGCCTGAGATCATTCACAGGGGCAGCTATAATGGACTGGCTGTTAAGCTGAAACTTGTCACCCTCCAGGAAATTTGCCTGTGTCTCCAAGCCCTCAGATTTGCTGCAGGTGCACGGGCAGTTTTGATATTTACATTTCTGCAGCACTGTTTGACCCTTTGCAGAGGGGAGATTCTGAATTTGACACCACCACTCAGCAAGGGTGTGAATTTCCAAGTTTTCCGCTCGTATGTGCTGCTTGAAATTCATCCTGCTGTTGGCTGGTTGCATAAGGCTTTCCAGGGAGTGTTACCTTGACGTTCCTACAGTGAACCCACACAGCATGAGCTGCAAACTGTGACTGCTCGCTGTATACAGCTCACAAATGATCTGCAGACTGATTATGATTCACCCAAAAAATCTGCAAATAACTTCAGATGAAGAGTCCAATCAAGAATCTATTTGCAGACAATTCACAAACACAAAAAGAAGTGAGATTCGCTGGATAAAATATGCACTATGAATTATTCATCTGGCTCTAGTTAATGAGGTAAATGGTACTATCAGTGTTTAAAGTTAAGCTCATTTGTATATATTGGGCAGATCAAGGCTGAAGTAAGAGCTGAGGTTTTTGGGGAATAACCTAGTCTTCAGAGGGTTCTGCAGAGCTGCTAACTGCATGTGCAGCCAGGATTTCATTCCTTCAGTGTGAACACAAAGGCTTGTCTGTGCTCTGGAATCAGAGGAGCAAGAGAAGATGTTCCTAATTCCAGGTTTGGATCTCTCCATTAGATGCCATTCTGTGGGGCTTGTAATCAACACAGAATACATAAGGAAGGAAAGGAAGCTTGGGGTGGTTTCTTGAAAGGTTTTGTGATGTTTTTATTATGGGGATTGACATGAGCTGAAAATCTCACATCTTTATTGATTTTGTTTTGGTTTTTTGTTTTTTTTTTCAAGACTTAAGTGATATCCAGATACCCATATGTGTTACAGTATGGAAAAGTCCCATTGAAGGAGGAATCATGAAAATTTGAGTTTCTTCTAAATCATTCCTGCTTAAATGGTCCTACTTTGACCAACATCTTAAGACTTTCCTAGGTAAATTTTAGGTAGATTTTAGAACACCAAGGCAACAGCAAAGCACATGCTTGACTCTATTCATATGAGTAACTCTACTGAAATAACAGAGAATACTTCTATGACCAACTGTATAGGAAAATATAAGTCCATTCAGAAAATCCAAAGTTTAGTTTTAGCCACTCAGAGATTTAATCAGAATTAAATGAGAGGTCAAGTAGATACGAACTTCTTCCAAAACATTTTTCTTTTAGAGTCTCAAGGTGGATTTAATTCTTTCATTTAATCACATAAGTTTGACAGTTTGCACTTATAATATTCTGGAACCTCAAGCAGAAGAATTTGGAGAATTCTTCGTGGAAATTATCATTACTTTACTGGAAAAGCCCTTAATTTCAAATCTAGATTTTGTTTTGCGTTTTCAAATTATGAAATTTTTAAAACTGATTCCTATTGGTTCTAGGACTTGACATTTTTTACGTGAAGTGACATTGTCTAGAAACATTTTTTTTTACATTCCTACAATAAATCTTTAGCAGGTAATGCCTGAAATTACAGGCCACAAATCTCAGTATGTGCTATTTACTAACATGATAATTGTGGAACATTCAATGATGTGTTAAGTACCATGGAGTGGCAGTATAATTACAGTACATGGCACGTTACAATATAAATATAAAGTAAATACATGATTATTTCTGGCTTAGGTCACATGGTAAATACTAAGTGCAATTACAGCACCAAGTAATCTGCAGGAACGTGTAATTACTCTTGGGCTCAATTCATTTGCAAATCCTTGTCCAGCTTTTCACACCCTGTGGGCTGTGGGAACTGTGGAAAACAGATTATTCATGGCTGCAGTGGCCTCCTTGTTACCACAGCCAATCTCATACATGGCTGATGGCTCTTCTGCCCTCTCCCACGTCCCAGAGGATGGAGATTGGCATCATCAAGGCAGCACTGTGCAGCCAGATGTCCCTTGCAAGCTGGGCCAAGAACTCTCCAGTTCTTTGACAAACTCAGCTGATGTTATCTAATAGTTTCACCTTGCCAGTTTTGCTTTGGTGAGATAATTTCAGCCCATTTTTGAGTTATCCATCAGCAATGTGCACTCTGCTTTACTCTGGAAATGCAAGGCTATGGCCGAGTGCTGCTCACCACCAAGGCTGCTCCAGGAAATGCCATTTTGCAATCTCCACTTGGATCCCTCTGTTCTGTTAGCTGGGGGTTTTGATGGGCTGAGAGGGATGGTTTGGATAGCACAGCCAACAACTCTGCAGGTTCAAGAGAAGAGATGGCAGTAGAAGCAACCAGGGCATATGGAAATCCTGTACCCTAACGGAGAGCAGACATTTGATTCAGATGGTGTGAAATAGTCAGTCTGTGGACAGCCACAGTGTGTGAAAATTGGAGAAAAGTCTATCAGAGAAAAAAAAAAAAAAAGTAGGAGAAAAAATAATTTAAAGCTACCAGACCATCTTTCTGACAACATGGTGCTTTAGACATCACCTGCTGCCTCTTCTCCCAGGTGCCTGGGGCCTCAAGAATTTTGCAAGGAGAAGTGTATTTTGCTAAGAGAAATTATCAGTATCAATCTTACAGTCTGTCAGCAGGACCAGAACGTGGGACCTTCACTGCTAAAACCCACATCCCCCAGATGACATTAACAGCTGCAGCTGTTTGCCATTAGCCAGCCCTGCTCTCCAGAGATTGCTTCTGGAGTAGCTGGGATTTTTTTTTTTCTTCTAGGGTCAGATGCAAAGTGTTTGAAGCAGAGACAGGAGGTGGGGAACCACGCTGGACACAGCAAGGAGCTGCCATGGTTTGTGCTGCTTTGGGACACACAGGAGGGGCTGGCTCCCAATGCCTGATAGGGTCTGATGGAAAGAAAACTCCCTGAACTCAGGGTGGGCACCTTCTGAAGGTCTGAAACACCTGGGAGGGGAAATATCCCAGCTGAAGAAGAGGCACAGGTGGGCTAAAGGCAGCAGGACTCTGGAGAGACTGGGTATAGCTCAGAGTAAACACCTCTGCATTTTGGCTCTCCTCAAGAGGTAAAATGATGTTCCTTGTGTGAAAACTGCTGTCCTGTCCTCAGCAGGACAAACACAGCTTCCAAGCCTGGGGAGGTGGATCCCCCCAAGGCACAGCAAGGAGCCCATGCTCTGTTTCTCTGCCATGGTCTTGTGCTTCCCTCTCCCAGCAAGGGGCAAGGCTGAAATGAGCCCAAATGCTGGGGCAGAGATGAAAGGATGTGGTCTCTCAGCATCTCTGTTTCATCCCTCTATACTCCCATCTGTTGAGCTTTCCTTTTGGTTTGTTCCATCTCACTTGGTTCAGTTTTTCTCTCAGTCTCCCTTGGCCAGAGGAGAGGGAGAAATAACAAACAGCCTGAAGAAATATTTCCAGTTGTGTGGCACACACTGTAGTGCACAGGGATGGTTAAACAGAGCCTTGGGGCTACAACAGCAGAAAAATAAGAGAAACACCATTAATTCTGATTTAGCATCAAAATGTATCTGTCTCTTCCAAGTAAAACCACAGAAAACTCCTCTGAGGTTCCCAAAACTTTGCAAAATGCCTACAAAAAGATGTCAGTTTAAAATTCTTGCCTTACAGTAGGCTGTAATAGATAATTGTATATGAAATTATTATGGTGTCAAGAGAAACTCCAAAGCAAGAACCTTCTTATTTGTTGCACACCATTTGCTTATCCTGAAATATGAAATACACTTACCCTGTGCTTGAGAAAGAGAAACTTACAGCCTTGAGAAATCACTATAAAAATCTGTCATTGCAAGCAAAGGCTCTTGCTTGCTCCAACCACAGCTAAGGCAGCAATGAAGGCATGAATTACGTGTTACCTAACTCAAGAGAAAAGTTCCTTGACCTAGTTCAGCAGACTAGTATAATTTTTAAAATGCTGTGTCTAATGCTGAGTGTCTGAACACTTTCAGGTTGTTTAAAAACAATTGGCTTAAATCTTGTGTAATGAAAGTGTATTTGCCAAATAGGTTCAAGCTCCATTGCCATGCAAATTAACATTTGCAGGGACAAATTTCTAAGTCCTTCCTCTCTTTGTTACTTCCAAGATGTTATGGATACAATTTTGCACTAGCAGTTATGTGTGGGGGCAGTTCGTGTCATTTAAACTTCTAATTACAGCATCTGATTGCACCCACGTATCTTATCAGCTAGTTAGACACGTCAGTGACATGCACCAAAACTGCAAATAACTGGGGGTACAAAATTGCACCAGCAATTATTTGCACCCACTGAAGGCAAGGATGGGTATAAAGCAGGTCATTAAAGTGTTTAAAATACTTTTCTTACAGTCCTATAAAGCATTGCTATGGGGATATTACCTATGGGAACATAGAACAAACATGAGGCTGAATTTTGAGCAGCAGCTGGGTTGGTTTTGTAGCATGAATCCAACCAAGGTTCCTTTGTGGGTGCAAAGTGTGCCAGCCAGGTCTGAGTTTATTTACTTGGCTTCTTCCCTCAGCTCTGCTCAGGATCCTGATGGGATCAGCACAAAACTCTTCCTTGAGTCCAGCTGAAGCCAAATGTGATGCCTACACTGCACCCCTTAGAAAATGTGCTCTGGCAGTGTCTGAGTCAACACCACATATTCTCTGTGAGTACAGTCTGATTTTTTAAATAGCCTGGGGGCTTCTCTTAGCAGCCAGAGGAGATATGTTGATTGGGTTCATACTCATATTTAAATTTAACCTTGCAAGTGTTCTGCTTAAAAGGGGTGTAAATGGAGTGAGAACAGTTTAGGTAGAAAGAAAATAAAGCTCTACTCAAAATAACAGAAAGCAGCTTCATGACATACCTATTATTAATCCAAATAAGAAATTGTAGTCATCTTTAGGATATGCCCTTTTGTCTGGTCTCTGGGGTCTTGCCATTATTTCCTGAAACTCTCAAGGGATGTCACCAGTGTGGTAAAACAGAGATTGCTGTGTGATTGTCCTGCAACTCTGTCCCTACCCAACCCTTTAGAATTGGATTAGAGACTGATCCTCCTCTGGTGCACTATGGAAGGATGATCCCTGTCTCAGAAGCCTTCCAGGTGGGTTCCATTCCCTGGATCAGGTATGGGACACACAGACATCCCCTGCTCTCATAGATTCATGAGTAGCTGAAGGTAGTGGAGTTACTAACAGCCATTGAAATGCTGGTGATTGCATTTCTTGCACAACACTGTGAAACTCTGTTTTAATGTCTCTTTTCTTTTAAATAATTGTGTTTTAAATTATAAACATCCTTACTCATAAATGGTGCACATTTTACCAAGGATGCTTTGCTGTCTGGAGTGCACTCTCCCACAACAGCCTAGGTGCACAAATCTTCAGATTTTTTTTTTTTTTCCCTATGACAAATACTTGCAATTATTCAGGATTAGATCTGAGCTTCCCCAAGCAGCTGGGAACATTACAGGAGCTGAGCTGGAGTGGGGTTGCCTTTAGAAAGGAGCCCTCTCAGAAGGGGAAGGCAGTAGGGAGCACAAGTATTTTGATCACACAGATACCAGTGGTGATGAAGAGGTCCTGCCTCAGAGCTGTTGGATGGATATTAACTTCTTGGAGTCTGGCCCTGATAGAAAACCTGGGAGGATTGTCTTCTGTTCTCATTTACCCTGGGGTAAATCCAGAGCAAACTCAATGATCCAAATGGAACTAGTCCAGATTTCTGCTGGTCTAAATGAGAACATTGTTTTCATATACTAGTGGGGAATTCTGCCTTCTTTAATACCATACTTTTAAATTTTGCTGTCACCATGGGACACTGAAGCTTTATATTTTGGCTTATATTCTACCCATGAAAGAATTAATTGTTTCAGCTTCCTAGAAATCATTGCATGATTCAAGTTACTCTTTCTTCATGGCTTATTCAAAAGTTGGGCTTAGTTTCCACCACAACCATTCCCTACTCTAAAACATTATTTATATCCATAAACCACTGCAGCTTGGGAACAGCCAATGAAGAAGTAAAATAAACACAGCATTGCCTTTTAGCTGGAGTTGTGCTCTGCTCCCCAGAAGGGATAACATTTATAAATTAAACACATGTTTAATTAACTTTCTGTCTTTGCACAGGATTGTGAGGTTGGGCACAGTCACAGATTTGAAGATGCAAGGTGCTCATGTGACTCCTTCAAAAGATCCAAACCAGCAAAATAAATCATGGTACAATAAAGTAAGGGCTGGGTTTGGGACTCTGCTGGTGCTGGCCCAAAGCTGTAAGAGCCACACTGAAGTAATTTCAAAGGAGTGAGATCAGAACACGGTACTCAAAGTGAGTATTTCTGGGTTTTACATGGAAAAAAAAGAGATTTTTTTTTTTTCCTTAGGGGAAGACAGCAATGTATATGCTGGGATTTGGAAGGTGGCTTGCATATACTTTGCCATCTTGCAGTCTGCAATCATACACAGTTATCCTAACCTGTCATCTCAGTGAGTGACACTGCTGTAGTCAGAACTTCATTTCTCCCTGTTGAGAGGAGAGAGAGAGGGAATTCTCCCTTGCTTTGATGACATGCTGCATCCCAGCTGAAAGGCATCCTTCCTGGGGAGCCCCTGTTTGCATGAGGAGGAAGTTCAGTAACTATTTGTAGCCTAAAATTAACAGTTAGTGTAAGATCAGTCAAAGTGGGTAGCAGTCCCTTTTGAAATGAAGTTAATTAATGATATTAATGGAGGTTTGGGTGCCTTTTGAGAAAAAGAGCTCTGGCTCAATCACAAGGTGTGAGTGTTTGATGCAAGAAGCCTGGGGCATGTTTCTGGGTCTGTCACAGGGAGGTTGTGTGAGATGTTCAGATTGATTCCTGTGGCCTTTACACTCCAAGTCTGCCAGCTCTGCCTGTGCTGGGAACACTTTCAGAGCATTTCTGCTGTGGGATATCATCATTGGACTGACTGTATTTCTAGTGGCAAAGACCTGCTATCTACAGGTCCCCATTCTTGTTGCTGTGCCTGTCACAGCTGCTTGGGGCTCAGGCTGTACAAATCCTCCAGCTTGGCTAACCCTGTGGGCAGCTGGGGCTAGCAAGAGAGGAGACACAGAGCCTTGTCTGGTGTGGATGAGGCATGGATATTTGCAGAATCTCACTGAAGAGGTCTGCAGATGAAGATTAATACTCAGCCTCCCTTTCTGACTGATCCAGAGCTGATGTCCACCTGCCAACACCCTGTTATGAAGGTGACACCACTGCCCAGAATCCCTGAGATGGCTTCATTCCTCCATGCCCACTGGATCAGCAGGTATCCACTAGGGAAAGGGTTGGGCACTGCCTGGGAGCTCTGGCAGGATAACTGTCTGTACATTTTACATAAAACCACAGTGATGCCTGGGAACAGCCAAAATATCTGGGTCCTGTCCTCAAGGCTGGGGAGAGTCCCAGCACTGAAGGGAAGGAGAGGGGCTGGTCATTTGTGAGGGAGATTTACTCTTTGGGAAGAGTTCCTGCCCTGATGTCCACTGGGAGAGAGTGAATTTTCTAGTTCTTGTCAAACTCTTTGTTTGGATTTGATAGAAAACCCAGATGTGCATTTCTCCTTGGTTTTTGTTGCAGCTACCTGGCAGGACACAAGCCTAGCTTGGTTGAATGACCTCTGCCACTGGGCAGAAGACTGGCTGCAGTTCCTGGCTTTGCCAAGGATATTTAACAAAGATTTCCCCTTTTCAATGTTTCAGTTTCCTTCCTCCTTCCCATTACAATGCTGCTGCATTACTTAGTTTGAGGAGCATTGCTCCCACTGGGGGAACCCCATGGTCCCGAATGTCCCAGCCTCCCTGGAGAGCCAGACACATGGACTGTAAAAGGCTGCACTGCAGGGCACTGGGATGGGCTCTGGTAAACCAGCCAGTGCCCAGGGCAGGCAGGGAAACCAGCAAACAAATTGCTCTGCAATGCATGCTGTAAAGGATGTGTTAATTCTAACTCTATGTTGTGTTTCTCTCCCCAGTGAGCATTGCTGACGTCCCATCCGTGTTCCTCACTTGCTATTTCCAAGGAGTTATCAAGTTTAAGTGCTGTCTTTTTCTGTCTCACAAGAAGGGGATGCTTGAGCCTGCTGATTAAACACATCCCTTGCTTTTCCCTGTTCAGACACAAATTTCCAGACTCAAACTCTGAATGTAATTTCTATTCCTCCCACACCATTTGCACATTACAGAATTTTACTGTCACATTCCAAATCTTGCAGTAGAAACTTTTGAAAGTTATTAACAGACAGAATGGATACTTCAGCTTTGACTGCTCTGGACTTTTGGATCAGGATGGGCTCACTGTTTGTTTTGCTATTTGTTGGGTTTTGGGTTTTTTGTTAAATGAGGGATCTCAGCCCTTGGAGATCTGGAGAAAAATGGGTTGAGACACGATTGCATGGATCAGTCACAGTTCCTTGCACCGTGCTATCAATCAAGGTAAAACACAACATCCTGGATGACCTTGTAGAAGTTTATATACCAAAACGGATAAGCATGTCACTTGGGTGAAAAACAGCCCCCAAAAAGGTACTGGAACTATCTGATCTTATTACAGTGTGTTGAGCAAGCTGTCCATTAGTGTCTGTATTGCTTTGTTATTGCACACGTGGACATGGACATGACACTGTGCACCACACACATTATTTTTAATTCAGGAAACATCAGCAGGGAAGCCATTAGGTGCAGGGCACAACTTGCAGAGGAATGATTGAGGATGATTTGCAGAGGACCTTTTAAAGGCATAAAATGATTCTCAGGGCCAGGCTGTGAGCTCCATTCTCCAGGAGACCCAATGCTGTTCACTGGTTTCTCATGGGAATGCTCTCCAGTGGGAGTGGGTGGTGCTCAGTCTCGCTGTAAATTCTTGTTTCCCTGGGATTCTCAGCCAAGCAACACTGATAATTCTGAAAAAAAATCACCTGCAGGCTGGAGACATGCAAAACAAGACACTGGGGAGCCCTCCCTGGAGTAACTGTGCTCCAGGAGTTCCAATCCTCCTATTCTGAATGTGGGCTTCAGGATGCTTTCCTGCCTCCCACGTTCAGTCTGGACTCTGGATTTTCTTTTTCAGGATGTGGCTCTGGAACTGTCTGATTTACAAGTGCTGGGTAAGGGAAGGTGGGAAATGGAGGTTTAGCTGCTGTGTGACCCTAAACATGGAGTACACCACCAGCACCCTCTTTGTGACCCACCACAGTGAAGCTGCTCTGAGGTTTCTTTATGAAGAATGAGAAGTGATTTCTATCTTCAGTGGGCTGAATGATCTCAGGAATTGCCTCTGCCTGTCTTCAGGCCACACTCAGATGCTTCATGGCTCTCATAGAGCCTGAATGGGGTAACCTGATGCTCACAAGGATCCCTGCACCAAAATCAGTGAGAAAGAAGAAAAGTTGTTCTTTTCTCAGCTGCATTTCAAATGTGTGCAAGATCTGGGCATCCTGGACCCAATAAAATGAACTTCTGCATTCAGAATGGTGGGAGAACAGGATGTTGGGAAGCCACTGTGCCCCTTAGGCAGTGAGCAGAGAGCAGAACTGCACCAGCAGTGCCTGCATGGCCACATCCCAGAGTGACTGAGTTGGGAAAATTGAACACCAGCAGGAGAGAATTCTTCCAAGTGCCTCATTGATGGCAACCCCCTGATGATTCTGTGGGGCTCAGCACAGTAGGAGGTGCTGGGGCACCTCTGAGGAAGTGGCAGAGCTGAAACTGCTCCAGACAAGGCCAGAGAGAGCAGCAACTCAAAAGCTGATCCCTGGGGAGGACCCTTTACTCAGTCCTTCCACTGGGGAGGATTTCCTGGGTCTACCATGTAAAGATGGGTTTGGATTTGGGGTCACAGCGTGGAAATATCTGAGGGGCTGCATTGCCCTGTTGGTTTCTCAAGACTGGAAGAACACTAATTCAAGGAATGCCGCCAGGACATCCTGGAGTCAGGGTCTTCAGATGAAATCACATTGCTGATCTGTTTTATGCTGGGCTCCTAACTTGACTCTGCTTTTCCACCTCCTACTGCTGTTTTGAGCCAAAAAATTTTCCATTTCTTTTAACTCCTTGCACACAGTAGTTAGGCATAAAAAAATATTGCCCATCAGTGAATCTCCTGAAATGAAATGTTTCTCTGGAATTGCACTGAGGTTGCTGGTATTTCTCTATCCTTCTAGTGAATATATTCAGTCTCTCAGAGTCTGAAGGCACTGGCCACCCCAACACTGTCCTTCCCAGAGCAGCCATTCAGCTGCACGAGTTATTGGAGAGGAATAGTTGGGGAGCAGATGGAAACCATTGCAAATCCCCAGCTCTGCTCCTGCCTGAGCTTTGGGCCAGAATCAAATCCTGCATTTGAGCAGCCTTATGGCTGTGGAGGTGGCATAGGCAAGAAGCTGTGTAACTCAGCTCACAAAGCCAGAAGGCAAAAGTGGTATATATTTCCTCACTTCCCCTTGGAAGCATCCGCATTTCTTTTCTCTTTATTCCTTTTCTCCTTTGTGAGTTCTCTGCTCTCATCTCCCTTCACAAGAGTCCTGTGTGACAAAGGGGTGAATATCTTTGATACCCTCCCTTCCATCAGGCTGCAGATATGATGAGAGGGAGATTCACCACAGTCTCAATTCACTCATCAAACTTCAGGCTCTTCACCAAGGCTCCAAAATTAGAAGCCTCATTGTACTGACTTACTGCTGTTTGTGCCAGCAGCATCTTGAGAAATGGAGAAATACTGGCATCTTGAGAGAATGATTCACCCTCCTCAGATGTGAATCCCTCTCCTGAGGTGTCTCTCTCTTCTCTGTGGCTGTAGCTGGTGCCCAGATAACAACAATCCTAACTTCAGTGTCTTTGATTGCTATCAGGTGGGATCCATCTCAGCTGAAATGCCAGATAAGCAAAACATCCTGTCAGAAATAAAGTGGGGAATATAAACAATAAGTCTTATTCAGCCTTTTCTGTGAGAGGAATAAAAGTTATGAGAAGTCTTTAAATCTGTTTCTGAGATTTTTTATTTTTTTTTTAGTCTATCCTCTTGCAACAACCTTCTAGTAATCCACTGTGAGCAAGAGCAATATCAGTTTTTTAGTGGTCACCTTTCAGGACAGTCAAGGAAAAGCAATTCCACTTTTCCCCACTGCTGACAGATGATGTGCCCACTGAAGAAATCCAAACAAACCCTACTCCCTCATCTCAAAAAAACAAACAAAAAAAAATCCCACAAACAAACAAACAAACAAACAAACAAAAAAAAAAAACAAACCCAAAAAAACCCAATAAAAAAGCTGCAACAACAACAACAACAAAAAAAGCCACCAAACCCCTACCAGTAAGGAAAATTTAAAATAAATGGTTGCTGCTTTTCAGGAAAGGGACCTAATAAGAAATATAAAACCTCTTGAATGACAAACCTTTATCCAGCCTGCTAGCAGGTACTACTTTCCCAAAATATTGATGCTTTTAAGCCATAATCCATCTGCCAGAGCTGATAGGATATTTTTAAAAGGAAACACTGCTTCAGGCTATTGGGGGAAAATGGAACAGAGTATGTTAGCAGGATGTTACCTGCCTTCTGACAGCTCATGTATCTTCCTTCATGTCACTGAGCCTTTGTCCTCCTCTGGTACCAGATAAAAACTGAATCATTATGGATGTCCCCAAAAGACAGCTTGGTAAACATGGAAGATAAATTAAGTTCTACATTCTCCCAGTGGGATCTCAGTGTAGAAAATTCAGCAGAGTCTGAGCCCAGGTACCTCTGCTCCATGGCTGTGGTCACAGTTCACTCTTGCCTTTTTGCTAAGGCTCTTCTGCTCATGTGCATGGTCAGAGGATTTCACTTTCAAAAGCCACTCAAGGTATTTAAAGCAGAGCTGATGAGCATCTCAGGTTGAGGCAATATCTACACAAACTGATGGGAAAGATGGGTTGGGAGAAGCCAAGGGGGAGAACTTGGGTTTGCAGCTGAAGGAGGGAGAAGAGAACATCCTATCAAGGCAACTTGGTAAGTAAAGAATGGAGAAGTAAATATTATTTTGAAAAACCCCAACATTTACTTGTCTAGTGGCAGTACAATGTGAAACCTTACAAATAAATAATTCAGAAGAGGACAGCATGGATGTAACCTCCCAGACAATGGTTTTTGCATTGTTTTCTTGCATTGAGGAAGACATGGGCTATGCCATCAGAAGTGATGATCCTGCTTTCAGGAGGAGTCACCCACAGTATCTTCCTACAGAGAAGAGTTTTCAGCTGAGCTTTTCATTAGCCACCTGCACAAGTTTTTCAAGCAGTTTGTGCTCTGTGATTTGTTCTGCTGCCTGCTTGAGGGCATGGTCCCAGGTCAGCCATGTGAGACACAGGAGAAGCAAATGGTCCCTCAATGAGATATAAAGGAAATGCCTGCCTTGCTTCCACCCAGGAGAATTGAACTGTGGCCTTTCAGGTCACCTGCTGCAGCAGGACTTGTGTGTTTGGGTTCACTTTCCAGCTCCATTACAGATGTCTTTTGTAGTCCTAAGAGAGTTACTTTGGAGCATTTCTAGAAATCTATGCTATTTAGTAGATAAACTGATTTTATCAGTCTCTTCTGGCCTTAAATTCTGTGCCTTGGCTTCACATGCTCATATTCCTTTTTTTAAAACCTCCCTTGGGCTGCACTGTAGGATAACACACAGCCATCCTCAGGCTGGATTGACTTTGCCTTTATGGGTATGATCAAAATTTTCAGCAGGAGTAAATCACTACTGCTCCTCTGTAGGGAGTAATGTAAAAGGTCTTTCTCATTTAAATATGTGCAAGTCGAGTGCAGCTAAAGACAAGTAAAGAATTATCCCAGTAGAAGTGTAAACACAGAGAAAAAGGAAAGAAAAAAATGGGGTTTATTGCCAATACACAATGGTATGATGATACTTAAAATGGACTTATTTTTAGCCTTGTCCCCTTTATGATGTTATTTTCACCTCTGCAGAACATACATAAACCTGTAGCAGTTTAGGAGGGTCCCTTTCACATCCAATTGTCAGTGCATTGCCAAGTGCTTTAGGATGTAAGAAGGCAGGAAATCCCTTCTTTTCCTGACTCTTGTCACATTTTGCTGGAGGCTGTTGGTCCTCCATCTCCTTCCCAGAGGCCTCCTACAATCACTCACCTGCTGCCTTCACTCCTGCTCTCCAAAGAAGCTTCTGTGTGGTTGATGTTTTCCCATCTCACACTCTCATATTCCTGAGCTGCTGTTGGAAAATAGCCATGAGAAATTCTGCCACTAGTGTATTGTCACCTGGTCTCTGAAAACCATTTTTTTTGTTTGTTTTTTTTATTCTCCTCTTTCTTCCAGCTTTTCATGGACCCTTAAATACTTCCTTTACCCCTTTTATATTACTCTGTGACAAGCTGCCTTATTTCTGGGGCAATAAATTAACAATGCAAAGCCTCTCATAGTGGATGTCAAGTGACTTAAATTTTTTCCCCCTTACAGCCTCAATAACCTAAAAAGAAGCTCCTGTGAAGGCTAAAATACCTGCTAGAAGTGCAAAATTATTTCAAGTAGCAGGATAGATTGGTCACTGATTGTGTCTTTGATGCTTATACACACAGGCACACAACACTATCCTGGAGCGTGTTCCCAAGTTTATCACAATCACAACACAAAGGGCCCAATACTGCAGGAGAAGTTATTTTTTAAAGACATTTTGTGGATGAATTCTCAAGAAAATGCTTGGTAACTGTAGGAAGATGCTATCTGAAAAGAGTTGTGTTGTCTCTGCTGTTTTGTGCTAATCAGAATGGCCACACAGGAGGCTGTGCTGAGTTGTAGATTTGAGGGGCTTAAAATCCACTAAAGAAAATCTCTGGGAGTATTCAGCTAGTTAGAGGGAGATGGAAAAGAGTGGGTTAGAGCTCAGGGAGGACTGGAGCCTTTCATACTTCAGTCCACTGTCTGCTTGGCACGTACATTAACAAATTTAAAAAAAACCCCAACACTGAATGATCTTTTAAAAAGATGAAGGGTTTATGGGTAAGTGGTATTTTGTCCTCCAATTTTTTCTTAATGAGGTCAGAACATGTTCAAAAATATTTCCTGAGGTATCTTGCTTAATGTGTAGTGCATGTGTTTAGATCAGAGAATGGTCAATGAAATCCACAGTTCTCCATCCCTCTGTGGTTTTTAGCTTGTTTAGAGACATGGACAGCTCCCATAATGTACTGTGCCTTTGGGGCTGACTCCATCCATGCCAGGCATACTTACATATTTTGGTTTCCATGCTGGATCACCTGGAGTTTTGTCCCCAGGTCACCTTTAGCCCTGCTCTGGGGGAAGGCTGGGAGCAGCAGCACTGATCATTGGCAGATATCAGATCTGCTTCTTGCTGATTTTCTGCAGCAAACTGCTCACCATCATTCAGATTTTCTGTCTTGCTTTTACTTTGGGAAAATGCAGTCTTTAGGGAGTAGATTAATTCCTATGGAGACCATGAGCTCATCAGGACAGAGCTGGGGTCTCACTGTCCAATATACTGAACTTAGGACAGACCTGCCAAGAGCTGGGCTGCAGAACCAAGGATTGCCTTGAACCAACTTGTATTCTTTTTTCCTGGTGTCTCTGCCTGCCTCCCTACAGCCCCTTTGGGATTTGACCACACAGAGTGCATGCACTTAATTAAAATTAGTTCAAAAACAGAAGCAGTTGAAAAGATGTGGAAGATGCTGGGGACACAGCTGGCAAATGCAGAGCCTCAAGTTAAACTGAATTTTAAAAAAATAGATTTAAATCCACTGAGACCATCTACACAAGGGTTTCTGCCAGTGTAAGTTAATTGGTTTAAAAGAATGTCTTTAATTAATCCTGTGTGTTCCTATAGGTGGCTGAGACCTTCCTTGGAGGCAGAAGGTGGCCAGAACTCTCAGACAGGGCTGATGGCACGAAGAATTTTTAGTCACCTGTGTTCTCCTCCCATGGGAGCCCAGCTGCTGTGCTAGGGATGCTGATTCAGACCCATGAAGTGTCATAAAACTTTCTGTGTCACCTGGGGCAAGCTGCTTAACATTTTACCCGTTTCTCTGCCCAAGAAGAAAAGGATAATTGCATCCAGTTCCCTGGGGTCCCTAAGAATAAATATATAAAGCATTAGGAGGGGAAAAGATGTTGCAGTAGTGGGGGCATGTTAAAAGTATCTCCTCCTTTCCACGAGTTGGTTCTAATGATATATTTTGCTTTGCAGGGTAGCTGCTAGCCATACATTACTTTTCAGACAATGAAGGCTTTAGATGTGTCACTAGAATGATTACTGCCAAACTTGTGATGTATATTTTTATGAAATTTAAACGTTTATAGTGCCTTGCAAAAATAAAGCCAAAAAAAAAAAAAAAGGAGTAAAATTAAAAATCTACAAACCTTTCACCCCTAACATCTTTCAGCAGATCTTGTGGTGTTGGATGGAAAGTGAATTTAACAGGATATTACAGTTCTGTTGCAATATTTCTGGTGTACAACAATATTATAGTTGGTGTTAAACTTTATTACTAGCCCTGTGATAAAATTAGTTCAATATCGGCCACTTTTATAATGTGGTTTTACAATTGAAAACATGGGGTAATGTGATAGTATAAAAAAAAAAAAACCCAAAACAAAACCAACAACAACAACAACAACAACAAACATACTTAAACCCTCTAAACCCAAAAATATAGAGTGGAGGGAAAAAGCAGAAAGTTGCCTGGCAGGAAGGTGCAGGACAGGGGCTGCATTTTAATGTGGGGTGGTGTAATTATTTTTTTTTTTCTGGAATGGCTTGAAGACAGAATCAGCTTTTTGATTATATTATACACAGGCTGATGACTGTCACTGTGAAAAGTATCAAATGGGGAGCAGGCAGGAAAGACAGGAAAGAAGATAACAATTTCATGGCAGTGATTGGTTTGCCCAGAGGAGAATTTAGAGCAACATCATTGAAGTGTCAGTGGCTCCCCGAGGAACAGAGGCTTCCCAAATGGGGCTTTTTGGGGTTATTTCTGTTCTTAAATTGGGTGGGTTTAACCACAGAAGGGTTTGTACATATGGTGGAAATACAAGCCTGAGCAGTGTTGTAAAAGCAAAATCAGTGTGTGGTGCTCAGACACCCAACCTGCAGCACTCTGCCACATTCCCTCAGACATCTCCATGTCACTGTGGGGTCATTCTCTGTTTCATTTGGAATCACGGAATCTTGGGATCCTTAAGGTGGAGAAGGACTCCAAGATCATCAAGTCCAATTGTTAACACAGTGCCACCATATTCACCACTAAACAGTGTCCCCAGGTGCCACATCTTCATGGCTTTTAAATACCCCCAGGGATGGTGATTCTACCACTCCATTGGGCAGCCTGCTCCAATGCCTGACAACCCTTTCAGTGAAGAAAATTTTTTACTATCCAACCTAAATCTCAGCTGGTGCAGCTCATGGGCATTTCCTACTGTCCTGTTGCTTTTTACTGGGGAGATGAGAACAGCTCCCAGCTATTGGCTGCACCCTCCTGTCAGGGACTTGTAAGAGGGTGAGAAGGTCCCTCCTGAGCCTCCTTTTCTCCAGCCTGAGCCCTCCAGCTCCCTCAGATGCTCCTCATCAGACCTGTGCTCCAAAACCTTCCCCAGCTCCATTCCCTGCTCTGAACACACTCCAGACCCTCATTTGTAGTGAGGGGCCTCTCTGTTTTAATGAGCTTCTTCAGTCATTATCTCTTACCTCATGTTTGTGTAGAACTTGGTGCAGCAGTAACTATTCCCTGGTGTTATTTGTGGTTTCCAGACCAGCATAAATCTCAGAAGATCTAGGACTGGATAGCCTAGATCTGAACTGGTACAAACCTGGGCAGCTCCACAGGAGCCAGGACAAGGCAGACAGAGAAAGAGGGAGGGAAGCTCTGCCAAAGGTGACTGAAAATCTATGTCTGGAATCAGTGACTTCAGGGCTGTGTTTAGGATGGTGTTTCAAAGGTGTTCTGTAGCTGGTCTAGCTGTCTCTCCTTTGGTCTTAGGGATACCCTTCAGGGAACAGCTGGCCCTTGCTGCACCTTGTCACAGAGGACAAGATGAAATCAGAATAATGTCTGCATTAGCATTATACTATTATATAATCTTTTTCTTTTCTTATTTTCCTTTTTTTTTTTTTTTTCCTGTGAAAAAAAAGCAGGAATTTTACTCGTTGAGATTTATGGATCCACTGAATGCTGCTATTAGAAGAAAGGCTGGAGTTAATTAAACAAACTGTTACACAAACAGTTACTGTTGTCTGTGCAGAGCTCTGTGCTGATTCCCAAAGAAATTTCTATTATAAAACTACTGGGCCAACATGGCTGCAACATTTCCTCTGCTTCAGCTTAGTCTTTCTCGTGTTGGAGCACATCTCCAGTAAAAAGGAGAAAGGTGGAAAGAATCTGGAAGATGTATTGCCTACATGAGCAGTGAATGCAGCCAGCAGAAGCAGCTTTTCCTAGTAAAGTGAGCTGGGAACAGTCAGGAACACTCACTGAAGAGCATAAAACCCTTTGGGCTTTGTTGTAAAGATCTTGTGATACAGATATGTGGTAGTTTCCAGAAGGAAAACACAGCTAATGAAAAGCCATGGCAAAGTTTCAAAACTTGGAGGTGAAGTTGAGACATTCCCAAATTAACAGCTAAGCTACAAACTGCCTGTGGAAGCCTGGGCTGTGCTAACACTTTTTTAACCCATCAGATGCTGAAACCAGGGAATGCTTTGTGCTGATACTTGATTACATCAGCACAGAGCTGGTATGACAACCACTCCCCTGTCCAGAAAGAGAGCAGGGCTGTTGTAAGGACCTGCTCAGAAGGACAGCACTGCCAGAACCTGTGTCTAGTGTCTGGTGGCTGTAACATGCTCCAGTCTCACTATGATTGCTTTATTCTGCTGTTCCTATAACTCAGACACTTAGGTTTTCTCAACACTTCTCAGATGAGCTGGTTCTGAAAGCCTCTTCTCTCTGAGACTCCTTCTCCAGCCAATCCATGCAGATTTGGGTTTGTGCAGTACTTTTTTTGAAGCAATTTGTTTGGCTCTGAATTCTCCACAATACTGAGTCCATTCTATGCAGCTGAGTTTCACCTCATCTGATGCATTTCAGTGAGCAAGGTGATGGATTGGAGAGCAGCATCATTCATTGCTCCATGATCTTAAGGGTTGTTTTCCAGCTGAAATTGTTCCATGTTTCTATGAGCAACACTCAAAGGAGAACATAGCATTGTTGTGGATGATATGATTAAAAGTAAAAGTGGCTGAAGGGTATGTTAACATGTAGGTGGGGAGAATTTGAAATGGTGAGTAATTAAAGCCTGCAGATAAACTGTCTGCTTATCATTGCAAGGGCCCTGGTAGCTAACAGTATTGCCTCCACCCATGTCTGGAATGGTGGGATGCTTAAGCTACACTGAAGAAGAGAAAAAATTATTGAAATTATTAAAGAAAACTTATTGAAATGTCCAATGCAGTAAGTACAACATAACTGAGCCAGAAGGGCTGTCCTCACCCTTAGTGACACAGATGGACCTGATCTGGGTGCCACCACCCCTTCTGTGCTCCTGGATGTGCACCCAAGAGCCACCTGCCTCCATGTCCCAGCTTTTCCCCTGGGCAGGGTGGGTGCCACCTCCCTGTGGTCACTAGGGGCCACCTCTGTCCCCTGGGCATCCTGCAGGAGCAGGGCTGCCCTGGCTCTGGCCCCACATGCAGCCACCCCAGGGTGCCCACAGAGCACGGGAGAGGCCTTTTCAGGGCTGATTAGGAATACAAAGGGCTGTGCCTGACAATTAGAGACAGGCTGTGCCAGTGTGACATGCATGACTGGAATTTGGAGCAGATGAGCACTAAAATCATCCATGGTTGCAGCCTCAGCTTTATGTTTCAGCATAGTTTTAAATTTGGAGGACATGTCCTGTTGTTTTGGGTTTTTATTAATGTAGATTTGGGTTTTTTTGTGGGTTTTTTTTTTTTTCAGCTTTCTGAGGGAGTTGGGAAGGAAGCAGTGGTACCAAATCATCCCGTGGTAGAGCTGGGATGTTTTTAGCGTTTAGACCTGGAGTAAAGAACCCAGAAAGAAACTGTAATGAGAGCCTGTCCTTTCAGAGGCAGCCATCAGGGAGAGCAAATCAATCATGCCCTGCCCTCCACTGGGAGCAGGGATGATTGATTCAGCTCCTGTCCCTGGGCTGGGATGTGCTGGACATGAAAGGAGCAGAACAAAGACCCCATTACTGCAGTGGGCAGAGAGAAGGCTCCCCTGCTGCTTGATGCATCTCTCCCTCTCTAAGCCATTGCAGCCTCCCCCTCTTTGTCCTCCTTTCTCCTCTAGTGCTTTGATCCTTCCTGCCCCTGCTTCCCAGCCAGCCTGGCCCCAGTTCCCTTTCCCAGTTACTCCCAGTTGTGACATTTCCTTGTCAGGGATGTCCCAATACCCTCACATTGCAACCGCTGTTCCTTGTGGTCAGTCCTTCTTTCCCATCTATTTTTCTTTTCTCAGTCCTGCTCCTCCACCCATGCAGAAGTGACAATAAAACTCAGGCTCAGACAAGTGTCTGCATTTGGGGATTCATTACTGGTGATGCACTGGCCTCCCAGTTCTTGCTGTGGTTCCTAATGTCTGCTTCCCTCCTTCTGGGATGCTCCAATTTTTCTTTGTTTATTTGCCTCAGTTAGGACCATGGAGTTGAGTCACAGAAGTGGAGTGGAGCACAGTTATTTTGGTTTGAAAATAGTTTCTGTCCCTTCCCACTGCACAGAGGAGTGTGAAGGGATGAAAATTTGCCTGTGATTTTTCTTCTCTACACTTCTTGTTTTCACCCACATTATTCATAGTTCCTGGCTCTTCCCTCTCAGGACTTTTCTGGGCTCCTGTTGCTGAGGCCCCCCAGAAAATTGATGGCTGCAGCTGGCAGTGCCAAGGCATGAGCTAAATGGTGTGAGAGGTGTGGTGCTGCCTGGAGCTGACTCTCTCCTCTGGTGGCTGATGAGTGTCTGGTACCCCAAAGATGGATGGTGTGAACCTCCAAGCTGTACCACCTTCTGAGACCAAGGGCCAGTGGGGGCTTGTCCCAGCTCCAGATGTCCCCAGATGTTGCTCTTGGTGAATATTGAGTCCATCCAGATGGAGTTCATGGCTGTGGTGCCTTGGGTGCTGCTTTCTCTGGGACTGCCTGATTTCCCAAGGAAGAACATGAGTGCTCAGAGTTCCAGCAACCCAAATGCTGCTCTGGTTGGCCTTTGGCTTGTGAAGGCAGATCCTGTTGCTTGCTTTGCCAGGAACAAGCCCTAGAGCTACAAGTATATGTTCATAAGGCCAGGAAAAGATTTGGTACTCCAGGGCACCTGGAGTTCAGTAGCTCTTTAATAATAAAAAGTCTTTGCTGCTATTTAGAGTGGATCAAAGTGAAGAAGACTGGCCCTTCCTCTGCTGATTCATGGGACAGTCCTCCCTTTAAAATGTCCTTTCTTTCTCAGCTCTGTTTAATCACCCCTTCATTACTCATTCAGTCTGAAAGAAGTTTCTGGTTGTGCCGAGTGAAGAATTTTTATTTCTCCAATCCATATGTCCGTGCAAGCTCAGCAAAATCCACTGGCACAGAGCAGCCTGGTTAGAATTCTGCAGCTCCAGGGGCAGGCTTTGAGCATGTTTTTTTCCGCTTTGTCTTTGTGTGGACACATATACACACACAAGGAGAGGGCAAAGGCTAAAACCTCAGAGGGGCTGCTTACAGTTTCATCAATATTTCATGATTAAGAAGGTGACAGAATTCTGCTTTATTTAATAAGAATATTCCCTAGGTAGGTCCTGTTTTCCCAGCCTGCTCCTGTAATTACAAACTGTTTGTGCATTAGCTGAGCAGACTCAATGGGTTATCCCCCCCTCAACTGTTTTAAATTAAGGGGTTGACTTTTGCCTTGGTCAGACCCATGCTTTTCCTGGAAACCAGTGACATTTTTCATAGATTATTTTAAATGAATCAGAAAGGGAAGAAAAGAAAGTGTGAGAGAGAAACTGGGTGTGATTGGAGGAGCTGAATTTCACCCTCTCTGAGCACAGCTTGCGAGCATCAGGCCGTAGTAGACAAAATGTCAGAAGAGACTCTCTAAAATAAGAATGGTAATCTGGGGACAGCATTGCCCACCAGCTGGATGAAGGGTGGCCTGCAGAGAGGTGGCTTTGGAATCACATTCACCACTGCCACAGCTCCCTGCAGCAGAAGCTGTCACTGGGGAGTTCCACAACACAGAATGCAATGGGTGAGCACCTGGCTGGCTTCTCAGAGCTACCACAAAATCCCTTTCTGTGAGTATGCTCAGTGCTCTGCCAGTCCCTGGTGCTACAGACAAAGGGAGCATGGCCATATTCTGAGCTCCCAGAACAGAGATTGGAAGGGGGCACAAAAAAACCCTCCCAGGTTTTGGCTGCCCTGCATTCCTGCAGCTCAGTCTGGGATGGACACAGCACCAGTGTGAAGTGGGTGCAGCTCATGTCCATGGGCTGTTGCCTCACCAAGGGAGTGTGTAGTGGTGCCAATAAGGGGGAAAGGAGGGCTTAAGGCTCCTTAGCACTTTCATCAAAGTAAATCTGTGCCAAGTTTAGAAGTGTTTCTGGCTGGGGCCATGCTGGTTCATTTCTGCCTCCTGATGCTTTGAGGCACAGGATGAATCAGGGGCAAGCACAGGTGATCATGCTGGGGGCTTTGACCCTTGAGAAACTCCTCGTGGTTGATCAACACTGTCACCTACAGACCTGGGCAGCAGATAGGCACCCCAAAAACACCCCCAAATAATCCAAAATAACCCTAAAACCCCCACACAGTCACCTACACACCTGTACAACAGGTGAACACCCCAAAAACTGCCTCTGCACCCCCCAAAACTCCAAAACACCCACACAGTCACCTACACACCTGTGCAGCAGGTAGGGTACCTCAAAAATACCCCCAAACCCCCAAACCACCAAGAACACACTCTTAGCTTCTGGGAGAAAAGCTGATTTTCCCTTTGGACAAAGCAATGGACATCAGAACAGTGCAGCCCTTGGGATCACCCCCTTAGCAGGATATGTTCCATTAGCATCTTCAAGGGATGCTTTTAGATGGGCTGGAAGTGTCACTATGGGAATGTCTGTCCTTTCAGGCTCCCCACCACGCTCTCTGTTCTAGCCCACAGCCTGAAGGAAGCAGTGTTAGCAGTGAGAGCACAGCAAGCAAATGACAAGGAGAGCCACTGAAGGGTGTGGGAGGACATGGGCAGGATTTTGGGAGGTGGCTGCTGCTGCTGTCCTGCCTCCCCTCATTCATCTGAGCTCTTTGTTCCAGCCTTAGGAGGCAAATTCCGCAGGCGATCGGCGCTCAGCCCGCGGCAGGATCAAAGCAGCCTCATTCCCAGGGCTTGTCTGATGTTTGGATTCCCTGGCACAGGGACAAAGTCAGGATTATCCATCAGCTGGGGCACGGAGAGCTGGATGTGTTCCTATGTGTGTATGTCTTTATTTGGCTCCTCTCACATCTAACACTCCTTGGGGTCTCCACTTTTCCTCCTGCTTGGAGCCTTCTCATCTACTTTGCTGCCTGGTTTTTGTGAAACTTGAGGGAATCTCTAAGATTTGGGAATGTTTCATCTCTTTCTTCTTGGTGTGAAGTGTCTATTTGGTTCAAAAGTTATTTGGGATGAAGATACATCAACAAAAGGTTAGGTTTTCATAAATAAATTAGAAGTAACCCTTTATCTTCAGTGTCACAACTCCCACTTTACCTCTCAACAGGAATTAAAAGTGCATTTTATAAAAATGTTATATTTTTTGCCCCAATTTAAATGAATATATGAATACATGTGCTCAGTAAGTGCCATAGATGTGTGCTCTGAGTAAAGATAATTAGTGTGATGTGAACATCACTGCTCACCAGTCTTATCCCTCTGAACACATCCCAACAATCCCTCCTTCTCCTGGATAGTTTTCCCTCAGCCAACACCACATGGAGTCAGTGTGGTGCAGCAATAGGATCTGAACAAAGAGGGAAAAATCCCTAATCTGTGCCTATAAATCCCAGAGAACATTTAAGACCTCCTGGAAATGTTTTCTAGGGCATGGGGACATCTTCCAGTAACCTTGAACCTGTGGTCTGCTCCTGGGTCATCAGCATGGATGGCTCAAACCAAGAGGCAGAATTATGTCTCACAGTTGCCTACATTTATTTGGGATTCTGATGATGTGATCTGGGGTTTCCACCTTCTCTGTGCTGCAATTTTCCTTTGGAGAAATGAGGTGCTGCTTCTGACCTTGTGTAAAGTGCTTTGGGGTCTTCAGTTGGGAAGCAGCCCATAAAAATTATGTATTGTTGGGAGGAAGGATATAAAGCCCCAAGTTCAGAAGGTGACTGAAGGAGCTGTTGGCAGTTTAGCTCTTGTCTCTGAGGGATGCTCTGAAAGCCTAATGTCAATAAATGAGCACTGTGATGGCTCTGAAAGCTCCTGCCACATAAAGGCAAGATGGAAGTGACTCTGAGAGGCTGCAAAGGCTTCTCCTGTCTGTGGCAAATCACCAGGTAAATCTGAGCTGGGATTAGGCAAATTTACTGCTCCAGGTTTAGAAAAGGACTGCCAGGTTCTAGGGGGTAGATGTGTGTGGTAGGGATAGTTCTCAATCTTTTATTTTTGAGACCAAAATTTATAAATGATGCTGTCCTCAGAAAATAAGTTGCCTTAATGAAGTTTTTCACAGATAAGATTTGGCTCTTATCTTGCCCCAGGACATGGGTTTGCTTTCAATGGGAGTCTTGAAACCAACCAACCAACCAACCAACCAACCAACCAAACAAACAAAAAATAATAACTGCTCATGAACTGTTTAGGCTCTAGCTGAGAGCTTATAGCTTGAGGTGTTTATCCTTATTTCATGGGTAATTTTCCTACATTCCTGCATGTGGATGAGTTTACACCATTCTGTTTGAGCTTTTCAGAGGTGGGGAGGCAGATGGGGTCAATAGGAGGCAGAGGCTGTGCTCTGCTCCATGGGAGAGCCTTCTTGCAGCAATTAGAAGTGGGTGCAGTTCTGTGACAGCTGTAGAAGGAATCTCCAGTTTAATTAGGCTGAAAAGCTCCTTAGCAGATGCATAAGTGTCTCAAGAGAAGGAGATGCAGCTGGACTTCATGCAGCCATGTGAGATGCAGGGCTGTGATCCAGAGGCAAAGGGAAATTAGGGGGTCTCTGAAGAAAATTCCCATTTGGCTGTAGTGCCTTTCCAAGCTTTCAGTGGCTCCCAGTCCTGTGGCTGATCTGCAAGGTCAGACTGTGCCGTGCTCCCCAGCAGCTCTGGAAGATGAATTGGCAGAATCAGTCTTGGATGTTAAGGGAAAGGAGGGAATCTCTTTGCTCTGTGAGACTTTCATCCTTCAGACTCACCACTTGCTTTGGCCAAGTGAGACTCTGCTAGAGGGTGGACAATGTCACCAGCTGCAAGGGCTGCCCTAGAGTTGGGAGCAGAGCTGGGTGCCCCACACAGCCTCTCCTGCACCACAGGGCACCACACTGGGGTCTGAATTCACCAACTGGGTCTGTGGTATCCTGGTTTGAAGGACAGGTGTCTGCCAATAAAGGCAGAAACTTCTCTTTGAAATGGAGAATGTAAACCCCCTCCCTCTAAATTATTATTATAATTTTGAAATTAAGGGGCTCTCAGGAAAAGATATGGGAATTAGGAATAATAGTTCTTTACTAGGAAAATTAAAATAGAAATGCAGTATTACAAAGAACAATCCCAACCTTGACAGAGTCAGAATCCAAGCTGACACCCGTCAGTCAGTCAGGGTGGTGGCAGCAGTCCCATTCAATGGTGGATGCATCCTCCTGCAGTGGCAGATGTGGTTCAGCTGGAGCAGTGCTCCTGGAGAAGGTGCAGTTTCCTCTGAAGGTCCAGGGATGATGTGGAAGGGTCTGGCTTTCCTCTGGAATCCAGTGGAAAGAAAGTTCCTTGGTGTCCAAAATCTCAGTTTTTATCTGGTTAGGAAAGAATTGGCTCCTCCCCTGGCTGGAACATCTCCCATTGGGATGATGGAATTTTATCAGTCATGCACTGGGACTCAATGGCCCAGCAGCAGATGATATCTCCTGGAGGGAGGATGGGCTGTGGAAAGATAAAGATGATTGCCCCAGCTGGTTTAAAGATGGCCCATTAGCAGAGAATATGTGCCAGGAGATCAGGGTCACTGCCCCACCTGGCTGCAGCAGATGGGGACAGAACACACATCTCTGGCCACATCCTTTATTGCAACCCAAGACATGTGGACAGCAGGTCTCTGATCTCATGAGCTAAAGCACCATCCATCTTCAACCCCACAGGTGCTAGAGCATCTCTAGGACCTTAAAAAGTTGTCTAGCACTCCAGGGGAGTCCCCAGCTGCTCAACCTCTCTGCCCCAGCTGGCTCAGGGTGTCTCCAAGAGGAGCCTTGGTGCTGGGCTGTGAAGGCTGCTGGATGAGCAGCAGCTCCTGAGTGTGTGCCCATGGACACAGCCTGTCTGCACTGATTGCTGGTCTCACTCTTTTCAGAGGACATTTTTTCCTGCTTTAAATGTACAAGCAGGATCTTTTCTTTGAAAGCTAGCACTGACTTGACTAGAAGTACCAGCCTGGTACATGGGTCTGTAGAACTGTGGCATAGACATGGCCAGCAGTGGTAGAGTGGAGGCAGGAAGGACAACTCCTCCAAAAGATGAGTAAATAGTCCCAGTTCTTCCATCGGTGTCCGTCTCCCACCAGTCACAATACAGCAGAATGATACACACGACTGAAGAAACACCAGGCATTATTCCTGGAGTTCCCTGCAGCATTTCAGAAAGAGCCTAGCCAGTGAGGGTGAAATCACAAGTTATTTTCCCTTATAAAGACCATACAGAACAGATGGGTCTCACACATGCATCTCTGAAACTCTGTGCTGATGACTCCATTTGCTGCAGTGATACTCACTGAGACATTGAGAAAAACCTTTCTAGAATTCAATTTCTCAGAAGAGGTGGGCTCACCTGAAAATCAGCTGCTGGTTAATAAACTTTGATCTGCTGAGTCATGTCTTTATGCAGTTGGGCTGGTCTGCTGTGACCCAGGGAGGTTTTTGTGCATCTGAATGCAGAAATTCTTGGCATCCCTGTGCTGCTACAGAATCCTTAAAAACAGTTTCATCAGGAGGAGTTGTTACTGCGAAAACTCTTCCTCACTTGCAGTATGTTCCATGCAGTCAAGGTCTAGGAGAAAGTTATATAGCAGACAGTAAACCCCACCTACACTTCTCCTTTTTTTTTTTTTTAATTTTTTTTTTCTTTTTACAGACAGATGTCAGTGTCTTTGAGTATATGCTACTTTTCAAAGGGGCTTTGTAAGATGATAACACATTCTTCCTAGGCTACACAATACTTAGCACTGCTCTAACAATTTTTATCTTCAAAGTGCTCTCCCCTGTGTGAAAGTCAGTCTCTTCCCTGAAGAATTTCAATTCTAAAAAGACAAAAAAGGTTAGTGGAGAATGGAGCTACGTGAAGCAAGTCCTCAGACAGCAGTTCACTCACTATAAACAAGTCATTTTTGGTTAAACTGGAACTTGGCAAAATCACACCACATTTTCAAGGTTTTACAACCCCAAAAATGTAAGAGAAAGATTTTTTAAAATAGTCCAACCTTGCACCTTGATAAACCAAAACTTTACATATCAAACCAGTATTTTCATTGGAAATATAATTAATTTTTTTCTTCTAAAAATCATAAATACAAAAAAAAACCCCACAGAATGAAACAGGTAATTCATTTTATGTTTCCTGGTCCAACCACTGAATCACGGGAAATAAAATCAATGCAGGGAAGAGCCTTTAAAAAAGAAAAACATTATAACCTCTCCTGTAAAATAGAGAAACTAAATGGTGGTGGACACCACTGCACTGATTTTTATGGTTGACCTTCTGGCTACCCTTGCCCTTCCCAGCCCCATGTCATGCATCAAAGCCAGCTCTGCTCTACTCACCATTACTTGAGCACAGTGCTGAGATGCAGCTGCATTCCTTCACCCTGTACACACCAGGAATGGCTCTGCACTGCACTTCTGCCTCTTAGCTCCTCTTTCTTCAAGATCAGCAGGCAGCAGAAGGAATACAGGAGCTTATGGAGGTTATAAAATACTGTGGGATGACTGCTGCAGATCACTTTTGTTGTATGAACCTATTTGGGGTGTGGGTAATACCAAACCCCACAGAGGCTGTACTGGGCAGCAAGAGATGTGAAACATCAGCTTTCAGCACGGGATAGCTCTCAGGTTTGGGCTGAGCAGCCACTGGGTTGAGAGTTTTAGGTGTCTGCTTGCCAGATAAGGGCAATTTTCCCTTGAAAATTCATCTTCAATGTCAGTGGAGACCCAATAAACAGCAGTGCTGATTGGAGGGAAAGTTTGGTCCATTGGCAGGATTCTGGTCTTGAGTTATGGTTGTAAACTGCATGAGCTGTGTCCCATAAATGAGTATGGTAATGGATGGGAATGAATGGGTGCCTTTGTGAAGGGGATGCAGCATCTTCCCTGATGGAGGAGAGTGGAGAAGGTGCCCTCAGCTGCACTGGTTCAGAAACATTCAGTCTTCCTGCTTTGAGGCTGCACCAGTGCTCAGTTTGTGGATCTCAAACTCCTTTCTCTTCTCATTTGTGGTGAGGATACTTGAAGGGACCTTGAAGGAATTTTTCTCCTAAAGCAAAGATCTGAGCATGGTCCTATCCTTGAAGGACAGGAGTTTTTGGAAACCTCCCATCCTGCCAAGGACTCAGAGCGTGAAATCCACCCCTCTCTGGGGTTTGCACAGCCTGCTGCAGACAGAGGTTGTACCAGGGTGCTGGAGAGACTGAACAGTGGGACCTTCCCTTTCCTCAGAGCACCCTTGCTTTGCACACCCTGATAACAGCTCACACCACAAATTTACAAAAGAAGCAATAAAAGATCACCATGAGCACTCTGAGAAACCCCAGCATAAGGCCTCAGCCTTAAAATAATTAGTATTGATTTGCTCCAATAACTTGGGCTGCATGTGATAGTTCCACAAGCTACATCTGCCTAGAGGCTTTGTGCCCAAAATAGCTTCCTTTTCCTCTCCCCTCCAAATCATTGCAGAGTAGCATTCTGCAGGCAGCTATGGGGAAAATCCCATTATAGACTGTGTGGGAGCTCAAAAGATATTCAAAAAAACTGAGCCAGGTTAAGTGAGGTTGGAGTATTAGAAGACAAATTGCTGAAAACCAGGCCACACTTCTGCAGTGTTTCACAGCAAACAACCAAAATCAGCACAAACAAAATCAGTTCCTTCAAAATTTTGTTTGAGAAGAGCAAACGCCCTGTTGTCTGCAGGTGATGAAAAGCTGGCTGGAAGTGTTGGTGAATAACTTTTAAAAAGTCCCCATTGCTTGCTATGGCTGTGCTAACAGCACAACAATTCTCCCTGGTCTTATCATCTATTTTGGAATATAATCCCTGCAGAGGGGGGATGTCTGTTTGCATTTTCCCATTAGTGACCTCCACAGTGGGTGCAATAGCAAGTTTAATTATGGTTGGGCTGAGGAAGATGAGGGAGCCACAAAGGAAGAAAAGGTTCTCTAACTGACCACCCCTGGTATCTCAGAAAACCTCAGGGAAGTTTCTCATGCTTCTCCACAAAGAGAATGGGAAGGATTTTAAAGAAAAATTTGGGGGAGGTTGGAAGAAAATTAGTTCAATGTGTTCTCCCAGTTGATCTCCTTATGCAGCCATTATCCTCTACATTGGTTACCTTAAAGCTTTTTCTGATGTAAGCAATTACTGGTCCCCAGAGAGACTGAAAAAACACATTTCACAATGTGATGCTGGGACTGCCCCTGGGCTCCAACTCCTTCCTCTCATAGCTGGGCACTGCTCAGCCCCATTTACATTACATGTACATTAATACATTCCAGAGTGTCCCATAGCAAAGATTTGGGTAATTTTTTCCCCCTATTTTTCTATTTGCAAAGCCAAAAGAAAGAAAAATGAATAAAGACCCAAAGCTTCTAATATAATTATGTAAACCATTGGGTTGTTATGTAGTAAAATAGTCATGCCCTGAAAAACATGCTTATACCATTCCTATGCTCTTTTGGGAGCAGCCTCACTCTCCAAATAGCAAGAAATCTCTTCCTGTAACTTTCCAGAGATGCATGCCCCAAAAAGGGAGAGAAATATCCTTCCAGGCAGCTAAGAAGCAGCAAAATTCTGGAATATGATTTAAAGGAATGAATGTTGTGATAGAAATACCACACAAATGAAACCTCAGGTGTGAAGTCATTGGGGATGAAGCTGGACCAGCATCAAGACCCAAAATAATGAAATAAAATTCAAGCCACATATGAGATGAACTGCTTGGAGTAGACCTGTTTGTTCCCTGCTTTAAAAGCACTTTATTTCTGAGGGAAATAGATAATGGATGCAATGTCATGGAGGAAAGGAACAATTACAATATTTCCATCAGTGCTGGAGAGTGACCTGCTGGTTTCAGTGTCCTGTGGGACCAGGTGTGGTTGTGGTCTGTGCTGTGCACACAGACCCACTGCACACACATTGTGCTCCTGGGTCTGGGCCTTGCAGGTCTGCTGACCTGTCCTCAGACCAGATTTAACCTCTGCTTTGAACTGAGTGGCTGGGGCATGAGGAGAGGGGGAGCAGATGGAGTTCCCCTGCTCAGCCCCTGTCTCATCCAGAGGGACTCAGCCTTGCTTTGATCACACTTGCAAGTTTTGCAGCTGAACTGATGCCAAAATAGGAGCTGCTTTCTTGAAGATCTGGCCTCTAATAGCCTGCTCTGCTGAAAACGAGGAGACTTTGACATTTTTGGGTGGGTTTCAGCCCACAGATTCAGATGTCCAGCTGTCCAAATTCCCATTATAGTCAGTGAAGGTCAAGGATGTGATGCATTTGTCTAAAGATAGGTACCTGATGTCATTTTAAATGCCCTCTTTTATCCAGGATGTCTCCCTGGGGCTAGCAAACATTACCCAAAATCTATGGAAAACTGCACCCCTATGGAGCAGTAGCTGGGAGCTAGCCAGGACATCCCAGCAGCTCTAATGGTACCAGATGCCTCTTTTAGGCAAATTATTTTATCTCCTGACCAATATATGTAGAGTCAAGAGCAATGGACTTTTACAGATGATGAGCACTGACTAGATCTCCCTTGGCTACAAAAGACATTAAGCATCTAGCTTAAAATGCACTTAAATTTAAGAGTCCATCTGACCCTTGATCCCATGATTAAGAGCTGATTCCTTCCTTTTGCTGCCTGCAATTCATAGCCCAGGTGGAGCAGCCCTGAGCCCTGCACAGGTGGCCCCTGTCCCAAACCCCAGAGTGGCCAGGACACCTGTTAGGTGACACCTGCTGGTTTCTGGGGTGACAGTGACCAGGCCATGGCCCAGGTGCCTCCAGAGGGATCAGTGGCACAGTGGAGCAGCCTGATGTCCAAAACCCAGGATGGTTCCAGTTCACAAAGCTCTGGAGCAGCCCATGCCCAGCTCTCCATGCAATCCTTGACCTGGCTTCTCTCTCCTGCTATGGTCTGTTTGAACTGTGCTCTTGTTATCCAGCTTTCAGGTGGTGCCCATGGTGCTTTCACTCCCTTGGAATTAAGGTGGGTTTCTTTTATTGCTTAATTTTCAGGCTTATATAAATTAAAGAGCTAAGAAAGTGTATATGAATATGACCTCATTTTTCCCTCCTACCTCCCCCCACACACTTCCCCAGTTGACATGTTTGTGCAAATGTTGAAGATGAATAACGTAAATAGACTTCTTTACCAGTGATAGCTTATTAAAATAGCCTGGGTGTGTGAATTCCTAGTGCTAACCAGGAACCCTGCTGCTCACCAGTGGCAATGCCATCCATGCATTATTCAGCAGATGAAAAAGGCCATTGTTCCTGTGTTCTGGAATTAATCAGTTCAGTATGAAGATTACCTGTCACCAAAATATCGTGTTTACTCAGTCCATCAAAACAGCCCTCTCTGACAGCAGCTGGGTTTCCTCCATAGGGCCCTTTGTGCTAAAATAGATGTTTGTAAATACAACAGAGACCTGGTGGTGTTAAGGAGAATGAAGGAACAACCTTTTTAATGTCTAGTGTGCTGCAGCTTAAAGCCTGTTGTGGGGGCAAGAAGGAAGAAATGCATGGGACAAGGAGCACCTGGGAGTTATAATTCAGTCAATCTGAAACCCATGGTGTTATTGTGACAGATCTAAATCCAACTTTCAGGCTTAAGCATTTTCCAGCTGCAGCAGAGGCATGTGAGATCCTTGACTTCATTATTTTCCTTCCATGCCCTTTCTGAGCTTGGGTACTTTTTTACTGAAAGTTGTGGCCTTTCTCCCATTTCTCTTCTCCTGGCCCTTGACCTCTTAGTCCATTTGCTTCCCTTGCTGCCAAAGTGAGGTATTTGAACATCTGGCCTTGCCTATTTTCACCACTCTGCTGTATCAGATTAAGGAGGCCCAAGGTTAAGCTGTGCTGTGGCACATCTCAAAAGACTCTTGTGGACAGACTGATGGAACCAAGATCTGAGTGGATGAAACCAAAAACCTCTGTAAAGCAGAAGAGTGGCCTGCTTTTTTTTTTTTTTTTTTTTTTTTTTTTTGTTGTTGTTGTTGTTGTTGTTGTTGTTGTTGTTTCTGAATGCCCAGGGTATTTGAAACAGGTAGAAATGCTACTTACACATAGAACCCTCCATTTTTTAATCTATGTACAGTTATTCCCCAACAAATACATATGAAGTACCCATTAAATGGGATCCCATACCTTCAGATGCATGTGCAATTGCACAATCTCAACTGAAAACAAGTGATTCCTGAGTGGTGACGAGGAGGTGGATGGAGCTGTCCCTGTTGTGTCCCAGGTCCTTGCAGAGCCTGGCTGGGCAAAGGCAGATGTGCAGCAGCAAGGTGCTGCCTGCCTCTTTGTCTGCAGAGCCACTGATTTCAGTCTGTCTCCCTTAATTTGCCCAGATGCTGCTTTTAATTAAGCTCCAAAAGTTTCATGGTCTTTGAGACCTCTTCCACTCTGTCAGTTTTTGCTGGAGCTGGCAGGCAGTGTGATCACAGCTTTGCTCCTGCTTGAATTCAGGCTGAGGTTTGTGCACAGAGCTGGCTGGTTGCAGGCAGGGTTAATTCATTCACCTGGGGTGTGAAATATCAGCGATGCTGTGTGTTTCCCAGATGACCTTGACTCTGAGAGTCACTGGCCATATGCTCACTTAAGCTGATGGCAATTTTTTCCCTCCCCTTGTTGACTTCAGGGGGTGTCTGATCAGGGCCCTAATCTCCATGTGTCTGTAATCCCAATCAGTAAATGAGCACGCATTTATTTGCTTTATTTAAAATGTGAGCTCCTCATTCCAGGATGGTGCTGTGGGGGCTGGTGTCTCCTGGATCAACCACATCCAGCAATAAATACCAAGCCCTGCCACCCTCCCAGAGGGTGCTGTCCCATGGCCAAGCACTCACAGTGTGTCACTGTCTCTGACTCACAGCTGTAATTCAGCTGTGACAATGGCAAGGAGTGGAATCCAGGGAACAGGTTGGCCTTGTTACAGGAGGAGTATGTCCCCTCACAGAAAGACAACTGCCCCCATGTCTGTTTGCTCTTAACTACATAAAATTTGGCTGCTTTGAAAAGATGTTTTAAGGATGTTCTGCCATTTTCAAAATTTCCCTTGGAGAAAAATGGGTGATTTTAATGGAGAGGGCCAAAGGAAATATAATCTCCTTTTAAAGTATTTAGGGGGTGGGGAACCAGATAATGATACTGCTTTTGAATATTCCAATTAGTACTTTCAGAAGAAAACTGTTTTCAGGTGTGTTTCTTTGTTCTTTTGCCTGGCTGAGGCCCATTTTGTCAGTCAATGCTGGTGCCTCTGCTCCTACTGTATAGATCATGTCCCTGGCCTGGCCACTTGAATTCCCTAAGCTAGAAATGCTTCATTCATTGCAAGTATGTCAGCTCTGCTCCAGGCTCTGTAATAATAACTCTTTCACTTCAGCTGATGAGATCTAGATACCAATCTTGCTGAGGTCACCAAAGGAAAAAAAAATAAGCTTGGTCACTTCTCCATTGACAATTCAACACAAACCATACATCTCTGCCTAGGGCACTTTACACTTCCTCCTTATTTTATCCAAACTGCACAAAAAAGCACCAGTGAGATTTCACTGAGCTTACAAAAAAAAAAAAAAAAAAAAAAAAAAAGCCCTCCATGACATCATTCATGTTTGGTACCTCCAATGTCACAGGGACAAGTGGCAAAATGGTTCTCATTTTATTAATGTTAACCATATCTAATGGAAAGAAACTGTGAAGCTGACCTAAGCTCTCCTCAAATGCAAAGCACAAAAAGCCTATACCCAGAGACATTTCATAAAGCTAGTAACAGCCTTTTCTCTGGTGCTACTGAGTAGAGAAAAAGGAGCAAATGAATTCAAGTCTGTTTATCCCCATCTGGTTAGATGATGTGTTATTGGCAGGCCTGGCTGAATTTGCTTTGTGTGGCACCTTATACAAGACACCTAAGGCATATGTCTTCCAGATAAAAGCCAAGTCCCCTGATTAAAGGGTCAAAGCAGAGTGCTGACAGTAGGAAGACAAAGCAAGCTGTTCCTGAGCTCTGCTGAGGGATGGGAGCAGAGATTTGAGAGCAAGACAGTGAAAAGCTGAGAAAAGATGCATTTCATCCAGGCAGAGATAGAGCATTGAAAGGACTGCACAAGATGCAAAAAAAAAAACAAAACCAAAAAAACAAACCCTGCTGTTCATGCAAACATACAGAGAATTCCCCTCCAAGGCCCCTGACAGGGGAGTGGGGTGGGAAGGTGACCTGGCAGGGGCAGGTGCTGCAGCAGGTCCCGCCCTGGTGGCCTTTGTCACACCCTTGTCCTGCCTGTGCCACCACCAACCCTTCTGCCTCCTCACCCCCCACTCTGGGCTAGCTGGGGGGACCCTGGCCTCAGCAGCACACAGGACTGGGGCTGCCCAAGGAAAGGCACAGACCTTTACTAAGTGGCTCCTCACACAGGACCAGCACTGGGGTGTAGGAGCAGTTAGTCCCTCTCTTGTCTGTATTGCCATTCCTTCTGGTTTTTGCCATTTCACATCTCCTCTGGGCACAGCAAGGCACCTCTCCTTGCCTCCCAGACATGGAGAGCTGAACCTTCCCTGCAGGAGGAATTTCCACCCCCCAGCACCAGGCATGCCATGGCTCCATTCCTGGGGACTGGCTCGTGGTGCCCTGTGGAAGAGACTGCTGCACAGGATCCCTGAAGCAAAGATTAATTAATGAGTGTTTGCACAGCACTTTAAAGGTGTGAAGAGCCATATAGATGCTGCTAAGTATCATTGTTAATTATGATTAGGTGTAATATTGTAATATATAAATATTGCACAGTAAATAGTGTGAAGAGCATGAGAGAGGATTTCTCAGCAGTCATGGAGGTTTTCTCTTCATAGCTGGAGACAAATCTACCCATTGGACACAAACCAATGGTCTGGGAATTTGAAGGATGCAAGCAGTGGGAGGAGAATAGTCAAAAAGCTGTTTTGGTGGTAGACTATGTGGAGTTTTTGTAGAGGGTGGGGAGAAGACAGAACAACATGGCATTTTAAAACAAAACATTGGAAAAAATTATTGTTGAATGAACATAATTTCATCCATCAATGTTAAGGAAATTAAAACCTGACCAGCAGCAATGTTTTTGCCAAGGTGTGTTTTCTCCAATGGCAGGTTTTGGTGCTGACCACTGAGAGGGGTGACTGCAGCCTGATCCAAACTTGCACTTAGAACTTTTACTTCCCTCTTATAGGAGCTTTGGAGGTTGCTGGAGGAGTTTTATTTGCAGCCCTTGGTGCCTGTGCCAGGTGCTCAGGTCTCCATCTGGGTAGGCAGAGCCTGTCCTCAGCTCTGTGGACTCTTCTGTGAGCATCAGCATCTGTGTGTCCACTCTCTGGTCATCCAGAAGGACCAAGGTGGACAAAACCTGCCCCCCCCCAAGTGCCTCTGTGCTCAGACTGAGCAAAGGGGCTGTAAATCTGAGAGTTAAGCTCTTGAGCCAGCACACCTGGCAGACTTGCAGTTTTAAGTGAAATTCTGTTAAAGTCAAACACCTGAGTATCCCTGAGCCTGGGGCCCTAATTTCTCAGATTCTCACTTTCCTCACCTGTGAGACTGGGGACAATAATTCCCTTTATGAAACAGGTGGAGATATATGGCCAAAGGGCCTGAAGACAAGGAGAGTTAACTTTTATTAAGTGGATTCTGAAAGCCAGAAGGACTGCTGTGATCTATAAGTCTTGTCCCCACACCTTTCCTCTGCACATTCTTTGTACCAATCCTTTAGCCTCTGTTTTAGTGCTGGTGTGTTGTTATTCTGTGCCTTAACCCACCCCTGAGACCTCCTCTGTCTCCCCCAGTGCCACCCCAGAGAGCAGATCTGGGACCTGGTGCCTTTGGTGGAAGGGTTACTGTGAGGATGAATTTGTTAATATTTGTTAAAGGCTATAATTTGATGGCTGAGGGGCAGGTATATTAATCAGGGGCATGTGAATGCTATTGAAACCCTAATTTGCCAGAAAGAAAGGAGAAGAAGTGAGTAGAGCAGAGAATTAGCACATGATAAATCTACTTAATATACAGAAAGAGAAACTTATAGGGAGTGAGCTGCTCTGCTTCCTCTCCTTTCTGTCATTCATGCCTTATTAATAATGCTTGTGATGTTAATTTTCATCTCACACAAATGACAAATAAAAAGGCTGATTTATATTGTTCTTGAAATACAAAGATTCATACGCAGCCTTGGAGAGAAACTCTGATCACTCATTCCCCCTGGTAAACATAAATATTCAATAATTAATATTGAATTTTCAGAAGGCTGATCTGTTCTCTTGATCTCTACAGCAGCCTGTTGACCCCATCATGTGTTACAGGCAGCATGAGATTGAAAATTGAGCCTCCTGTGTATCTGCATATACCAAGTGAATCCCAGCTAAAAGCTGCTGCATTAACTATCTCTGACTTGCCACCGTGGTGTTACTGCCTTTTAGAAGATGTAGCACCCTGAGTGCACCTTTCATGAAAAGCTCTGGAAATTGTTATCCTGCATTTGCTCAGGGGAGTCCTTGATACGGCCCATTCCAGCCTGGGAGAGCTCTGCTCACAGCAGATGGCAGGAGAGCCTGGTTTCCCCAGGATGTGCCCACTCCTACCCCAGGAGTCCTTTGAGTGCACTGCAACCCTCTGTCATAAATTTTCTTCTATACCATGTTAATCTGTGCTTTCTCCAATCCTCTACAGAGCACCCAAACACCCTCTGCAGGGAAGGAAATGCCCTGAAGGAGAAAGAGAAGAAGCAAACAGTTCAATCCTGCAGGGAATTCAGACCTGGCTCCTTCCTTGGTGCCGGTGTCTAGAGACCAGCAGGAAATAGAGCTGGGATTTTTGGCTGGTAACCACTGCTGCTTTCATCCATGGGGACAGTAGGGATGAAAAGCCTGCCCATAAGTTCTCCCAGCCCAGGGCAGCTCATTGCCTCTGTAACTGCAATTTTTTACAATTTTTAACAGCACAAACCACCCCTGACAGCAGGGTACCAGCTCTTCTTGAGGCTGAGTCCACAGAGAACCATCTCAGTCAACTCACCAACACAGAAACCTCTGCTGAGCTGCTGTGTCATCTCTGGAAGAGTCTTCAGCACTCATTCTTTTATAGACCATCACTGCCAAAACATCCACAGAGGAAGAACATGGAAAAATCAAAAGGAATAACTTCCACTGCATGCTATTTTGTAAGTGAGCAGTAAAATAAAAAGTAGCCCAAAACCACAAAACCCAAATAATTCCAAGAATACCTGTAACACAACAAAATTCTTCTCTGGAATCCTTAGTGGTTAATCAGAATTTCTTCCTCCTTGTTTGGCCTCTCACAATGCTCCTGGACTATAAATAAATTTGTGATAGTTATGACACAAGCCAGGCTGCCAAACCAGGCATGGAAAGTGGATGGAGATGCTATGAATGATCTCCATCATTTGAAGTGTTACCTTACTGTGTTTCTTCCCAGTGACCAAGACAAGAGAAATAAGAGAGAAAAGCAGTTTGAAAAATATCTTCTCATTTTGTGCTTTCAAAATAATTCCCTCCTTAAAAAAAAAAAAAAAAAAAAAAAAAAAAAAAAAAAAAAAAAGCTTTTAAATGTATAGGGTTTTTTTTGGCCATAAATAAATGGCCCTTTTGTGCAATAAAAATGTAAATTGGGCTATCAAGCATTTCAAATACACTGTGTTCCCTTTTAGGTATCATAAATATCACAGTGCAACCCCTGCCTGTTTCACAGTCAAGACACAGGAAGAATCATTCTCACAAAAATACCTTTCTCCCTGGAAATGGCTTGTTGTAGGTTACCAGTCAATCCCTTAGGAGTCTGTAGGCAGACCCTTTCTTGCTGCAGATTTGTGGCACTCCACTGAAGTCAATGGAGATTATATAAATTGAGGGTCTGACTCTGTGTGTGTCTCCCACTCCCTCATGCTTTAATCAGCTGAAGTAAAGAGTTTGCTATTTGAGGAAGGAGAAAAAAAATAACATTAGAGAAGAGATCTTCTTTATCTATGGATTTTCTGTTTGAAGCTTGGGCTTTTGGTGATGTTGGGAAAAACTTTATTGGTGAGTGCAGGACTGTAGTGACTGTGAAGAGTACTATTCTTTTAAGTATTCTAAACAACTTTTCAGGGGTTTCTTGTTTATGAAGTGCACTTCTGCCAGTGGCACCTCTGACCAGAGCAGCATTGCTTGTCTGAGGCTGTGCTCTTGAGTTCTGGTTGCTGACCCATTACTGCATCAAAAAAGGAGAGATTGAATTTAGCTCCAATAAAATTACATTAAGCTCCCAATAGACATCTTTTATTTACAATTGGATATGGCATCTCCCTTTGAAAAAGAACCAAGTGCAGTGTTTCCAACAAAAACCTCTGGAGGTTTTATCTGTGACCTTCTCTCCAGAACTTTTAGCAAAGTCCTGTTGGATTAGGTACTTTGTTAGAAAACATACCTTTGAACTGGTATTGATAGGTATTTCTGGCTTGACAACACTTGAAAACTTACATTTGCAATGTAGTTAGACTCATAGGACTGTCCAGAACACTCCAAGATGGTTTTTTTGTAGAGTAAGGAGATTATGTACTCTAGAGTGGGGCATATTTTCCTATTTTCATAAATATCTATGGGAAAGAGAGAGATTTTGAACACCATATGAACCACATGTCTTCATGAGTATTTGCTAATCAGAACTCAAGAATTTTTTCAGACAGCAATGATCAGGTGTTTGGTTTTTAAACTGTTCATTCTGCATATCCACTACTTCCACTGGGTGACTGGCTCCTATCTGATTAAAAGAATACTTCAAACAGGAAAATAATAGGATGCTGAATTGTGCTTTATTGAATGCTGAATATTATTAGTTCAGCCTGGCACGAATTTGGAAACATTCTGGGCATTGTATTTTGTTTTTTTTCTGAATGCCCAAAATCCTTGCTCTACTTGTTTACAAAGAACAAGCAAAGCAATTCCACAAAATACCAGGAATCAAATTCAAGCTGTTTTGTTTACACTCATTTACCAAATCTGTTTCCATTCTCTGACTAGCTCTTATTGTAGCTAGAGTTTATCAACATTTTTCAAACGCCAACATTCCAGTGAAACAGATTTGTTTGGGGGGAGGAAGAGGAAATGTTCACTTCATTCCAAAAAAAGAAGACTACTCATGAGTCAAATTGTTCAATTTGATTTTTAAAAATCCCTATTTTCAATTATCATTCCACACATCTTGCAAGTCTCTCATCTGAATTAGAAAGTTTTCAAGGTATTTCCAAAAGACCCCTAAAAAGCTGCTGAATGACTGTTGTAAATTTACCTTGTTTCTGTCCAGGGAGACTGATATTTCTGGGTATCCCTATGTAGGACAAGTGCTTCATTTCTCTTCACATCTCTGGTGCTTCAAGGTTTAATAATTCTAAATTATGAAATTATCTAGAACTGTAAATGTACACAGACACCCTGAGGGCTTTAGAGATGCAATACAGAAGGAACTAGAGCTGAGGGGGATGGATCAATATGCTCTTGTCATTGCTTAGAAGGTGATACATGTCACAGTATTGGCGTCACCTCTTCTCCTGACCTGCTTCCTTACCTGATTGCAATCCCTGATGTACATACTGTGAGTGTCTGTGGCATAGGCTTGTCTATAATTTATCACTCTTACTCAGAACAGAAAACACTAAAGATTGTGCCTGAGCTTCAGTGAAGTGGGGCCTGAGTCAGGGCTGTGCTTACAGCAGAACTGAGCCCAGCATTCATGGCTGGGATTGCTGATCTCTAACATTACTGATTATTTAATATCAAATGTTTTGTGTCTGAAATAAGTTTCCTGGTAGTTTGACTTAACAAGTACGGTTTGCACAGCCCACATACTTTTAAAATAATTATTTTCCCTCCCACAGCTATTAGTGAAAGCTGTGACATCTTCCCCTTCTTTGCAGTGATATGTCATCTCTGCTTCAGCACCAGATGGTCCAGGAAAATGAGCAGGAGAAATAAGCATGTCTATTTTCCCCTTCCTCAACATGGCAAGAAAATAAATGTGAAATACAGAAAGTGTTACCTGTGCCAGGGTAAAGCCTCTGGATGTGACATCTCTCTCTGCCAATTTCCTCCTTTGCTCTTTCCTCCTTGCTGCCTCCACCAGTGCAGTCACAGCTGGAAACTGGACATTATGGGTGGGCTGGTCCTTCCCTCAGACCATCCTCCTGGACCTCCAGGTGCAGGAAACACCTCAGCCACCTTTGTTACATCATGTGTCATACCTGACCCATCTCACGATTAAGGCTCTCTGGTGGGATTAGGAGAGCTAACATTGGTTTCTGACTCTGCTATGGGGATCTCCAATGACCTTAAATGTCATTCATGCTTCATGTTCCCTCAGCTGTCAAGAGAAGACAGTAACTATTGGTTTTTCTCCTGCATATTTATGGACAGGTCCTGTCTGTGGTTCCTGAGTCAGGCAATCAGAGTAGGGATTCACTCCCAAATCTAGAAAGGTGATTCTTACACCTCTGAAATAAAACTCAGAAACCTGAACTGAGTATGATGGAGAAAAATAACATCTATACACGTGTAGAGGTAACTGACACAATAATTTGGAAGAACATGACAAGGGAATCATTGTCCCACCACCAGACTCCCAGGCCATCCATGTCTTATCTTTGTCTGGAAACTGAAGATGGCAGTAAGTGCCAGCAAATATACTCTGATTACTGGATTAATAAGAGAGGACCTTTTATTGACCCTCAGGGCCTTTCCTGATCCAGTGCTGCTCTCCAGGCTGGTGTCCAGGCTGCCTAGGAGGGTTCAAAGCTGCGGTGTCCCCTCTTGTGATGTTCTCTAGTCAGTATTTGCCTTTATTCAGTCCCAGTGTTCAGAGACAAGGAAGAAAGCAAGAGGAGTCAAGGATGGCCTTTCCAGTTCTCCTGCAGCCAGAATTCCTCAGTTAAGGTTGTTCCACACACATCTGCTCTACAAGTCCTTCACAGAATCACAAAATGGGTGAGGTTGGAAGGGACTGTCATCCAATCCAACATCCCTGTTCAGCCAGGCTCTCCCCAGAGCACACTGCTCAGGATTGCATCCAGGCAGTTCTGGAATACCTGCAGTGAGAGAGATTCCACAACACTCTGGGCAATCTGCTCCAGTGCACTGTCACCAGCACAGTCAAGTTCTTCCTCTTCACTCAGGCTGGAGCAAGAACAAAAGGAAGGTTATTTGGACATTAGGTAGCATGTAGAGCTTCATCCTCCTTTAATTTTGAGCTACAGCTGGTAAACCAGCTTGAAATTCAAACTGTCCTGTCACTGCTGCCTTAAACTGCAATGTCAGGTCAGCAGTCCATGCAAGGGACAGAGCTTTTACACTGGAGGAATTTTTACACTCTTTTTACTCCCTGCCCTAGTGGAGGATCCAGTCTCACAGTCTAATCTGCTTGCATGGGAGGAAACAGCATTCATGAGGGTGTGAGCATGAAATTCAGCTGTGAAATGTCTGTCCCCTCGTTTTATTCTGCTGTCTGCTCATCAAAGTGTTTGTTAATCTTCACATTCCCTCAACTTCTGCTCCAGTGAATACATGTTCTGGAGTTCCCTAATATGTGTTTCTTGTCCTTTTTCTTGAAAGTCCTGTCATTTATCAGATAACAGAGATCTAGCACATCCCAATAAGGATATAAAGTATTCTGGCTGAGCCTCTTATGAGGAAAAAGGTCTTGAACTTCCTTCAGCAGTAGCTTGACAAAAGCAGGAATAAAGAGACCCTCTGCAAAAGCATAGATTGGGTCATAAGTATTTCCTGGCCCAAATTACAGCTGTTTATCTCTTCTTATAGGCATCTATCAGAAATAGTTTGAGCAGTCACCCATAGTCTTTATTCTTGGCAAAATGTCATGCTTCCATTTTCTTTTCATTACTGGCTTACAATAAATTGCACTCATGTCCCAAAAGCAAAAGTCTCTCCAGTCCATTATCATTCCCTAGGGTCATTCTTTCAAATGTAGTTAAACTTGGATCTCTCTTGCCTCTGAGGCATCTCTCTTTTTTAGACCCTTTTCCATTTGGACTGACTAAAGTTCTAAAAGGTTAAATGACTTGGCCAGGGTCATATAGTGTGGCTGGGCAAGGAGAGAGACCCTGCACATGACAATAACCAGCCAAGCCCCCAGGCCCCAAGCCCTCAAGGAGTATAAAAGGATTTTATAGACAAACCAGCTCAGAAAATTGCAGAGTCTTAAACAGTTGAGTTTATAATGGAAATACTAAGAGAAACCTGACTGTAGCAGTGGAATAGTAGTAATGCATTACTTATTCCATTAATGGCTGTGTTCTTAATAGAAACAGGTTCATTACATGGTAAGAAGCAAAGTTTGCATTAAATAGAAACATCATTTGGTGTTTTATTGATTAAAAGGAGATTAGATTTCCATGATGTTCCTTAGCAAATAGGATGCCTCAGAGGAAATGTATATATTTATATTATAAGCAGGAGGGTTTTATTACAGCATAATGGAAAGAAAATGTATCTCATAATGATAGTTTATATCACACAAGGGATCTGATAACTAAAAGTTTAACTCCTAACCTAGCAGTGAAGTCCAGAAATCTGTATTCGTGTATTAGTGCAAAACTAACATTTTCCTTTTGGAAAGTCTATTGTTCCTTGCTGCAGGTGACATCGAGGTTAGTCCCTCACTTCTCAACCAGAAGATCAAATCAAACCTGTCCCTGTGGACTACATGGTGAGGGCAAATTTTTGCACTGAAATATCAGCATCAGCAGCAACATAATCATCTCCAATCAGCAAATACATGGCACACCCTTGTTTCACTTTTCTCTGGATCCTTAATGGTATAAATATCAGCAATGCTAATTACCACCAACGATTTCATTGCTGTCTTTCAGACACACGTGGCTCTGAAGACGTGTTTGTGCTCAGCTTTAGGACTGGGGGTGATGGGTTGAAATTCAGCTGTGTGAGAGCCACCTTTCTACCCACCCCAATCTTGCAGTGGAGTCGATCCTGGTATCCCAAAATCACCACAGAAACTTTTGTTAGCAGACCAGGAAATTTTGTTATATCAGAATCAAATTGGAAAACATCCTGATACAGGCCAGGGTGGGCTAAGGCCCCTTGCAGTCTCTTCTGACTTACACCTTGAACCATCCTCCAAAATGCTCTGATACATATTCCACAAGGACTGCCCTGGATTCAGGCTGATGGATTTAAAATCTAAATCTTCAAAACACTGTGTGGATCCCTGTGCTGATATGAATGTAGGGATGTGCAGGTTGATTTAGAAACCAGCACCACCATGCCCCAGTGTGTATTTCCAGTTCAAGCAGAGGAGAAATATGACAGGTGAGTACTTTCTCAGGGGTGGATGAGATTTTACTGAGTAACCCAGAGTGGATGGGTTGTGTCAAACACTCCCTCAGTACCCAGCCTCTCTGAGACAATGTTCCTGTAGCAGATGTTGCCATTCATGGCTCTACGGCTTGAAAAGAAGCCCATCACTTTTCTATCTGCCATCCATCAAGTCAGTCAAGAGTTAATTGAAAGGCTCCCATTAACTTCAGTGGGGCCAGACTTTGCTCCTAAATAATTCTGAGGAGTTCAATTAATGTTAATGGACACCTAATGCCAGTAACTAACAATCTCCCTTTAACAACCTAATTATTTCTTGACAGATGTTGGACTAGTAAATAATCTAGTGGTCTTTGGTGGTAGCTGTTAGACAGCTTTGGAAAAATGCCTCTCAAGGCAAAGTAAAAATGGTTTTCCACCAACCACCCTGCAGATGGCCAGATTTTACAACACGACTGTGTTTTGATGACCTTTTTTTTTTTTTTTACTATGGCTGAAATATGTATGTCAGGAAGGAAATACTGTAAATATAGCTTGGTTGGCTTTGCTGTTCTGCCAGAGCACAAGATTATAGTTCCTAAGTGCTTACTGGCAAGTATGACCTGATCATTTGTAGTCAAAATTTCTGTAAAATGAAATACCTGTTTCTAAATATCTGTGAAATGGGATTGAAGACTCCTGTGCCTGAAGAGGAACTTTACCCAGGGAGCAGAAACAGCTCTACCCACCCTTTCACCAAGTGCTGCATGTAAGGATGCAATTGTTCAGAGATAGAGCAGGTCAGGGTTGCCAGATGAGTGCAAGAGGTGGGGTGGGAAAAAATACCATTTTAGAGGTCTCCCAAAATTTTATTACTTAATATGACAAGTGCTTCTTGCTTTCAAATAACCAAACACAAAATAAAAAGACAATGTGAGATGAGTAAAAACCAGAAGGAATGTGGAATTTACAGTGTTCTTCTAAGACTTCTTAGTTCTTCTCTAAGGCCCCAGTCCCTGTTGTGCTGCCCTTTTATGTTGCAAACAAGGGTTCCCAAAAAATAGCTCACATTTGTCACACAGGATGTGATCCAGCTGGTCTGCAGGTAATGATGATAGCAATAGGAGCATGGAATAAATCAACAACAGCTTCAGGAAACACTGCAGCACTTCTAGACAAAAAATGACAAATTTCTGAGAGATTTGTGGAATATCTAAATTTCAGCTGAAAAATCAAAACTCTTCCATAAGTGAGGATAAGGATGCATAATTAGAGTTGAAAATTAATGTGATTCCCCTCATTTTAACCAAAGACTCATTGAGTTTTCCCCTGTAGCTCACCCAAGCTGTGAGATCAGTGCAGCATTCAGCCTCCCTTTGCATCTGCCTGCCTTTCATGTGCAACCTGTGTGAAAACCCTCACTCACTGAAGCCTTTTTCAGCATTTTCAGAGGCCAGGTCTAGAAAATTCTGTTTCTGTAGCCATGTCCAGTTCCTGCCTGGCAGCCTGCCTGGTGCTGCCTGGCACCAGCTTTGCCTCCCAGGCAACAACAAAGCTCTCCATACTCATTGTTTTTATAGGAATGAGGTATAACGATGATATTTATACAGTCCAGCATGTGTCTGATTCAGATTAAACTGTGTGAGGACCATTTTTAAGGATATGGTTTCCTTTTGGATGGTACTGAAAGTCTTCTCAGTGTGTTTAATGGTGCTAGACCTGGACAGGAAAAAGGTAAATTTGATACATCTGTGAATTCTGTGTGTTCGAGAGCCTGCTGGGGAAATGCCAAATAATTTCCCAACACAGTCCTACCTGCAGATAAATACTAGGGTGTTTGTTACAGGGTGTGCTTGAATGCACCAATCCCATATTTCAGGGAATTTGGCTGTCCTGAGTGTTGGCATGATGGTCAGAGCAGAGACAGAGGTGGGCACTGAAGGTACCACAAATGGTTTCTTTTATAGCCAATGCAGGGAAAATGGGTGTGATTATCTGACCCTGAAGCTGTGTGGTTCAGGAGGAGCTGAACTGCACAAGACAAGTGTCTGCTGCTCTGCACAGTCAGGCTGTTCAGCTGAGTCTCTCCCACCAGCCTTTGGATCTCTCAGGTCCTGGTAAGTGGCCACTGGAGCAAACAGTGTTAGCCCAGGGCAAAGATGATGATTTTCAGTTTGTTGCTCACTTCCTTGAGAGCTGTGATCACATACTGATCTGAGATGATCTCTGTGAGTTAATTATTTCATTTGTTGACTTCTGTTCTTCAGTAGCTTGGTAATAATGCACTGCTTTTGCTTCCTGAATTGTGAGGCAACATCAAGTGTGTCTTATCTCAGTGTAAGGCATTGCTGAGAGCTGGGACACTGTGTGGATGGAGGAGTTTTGGGTGTGATTGGTTGAGATGCAGAGAAGCAAAAAAGAAAAAAAAAACAAACAAAACCCAAAAAACCCAATGACTAAAGACATAATGCTTTCATCATTACTTATAAATAAAATAAGTCAAGGCCTGTGCTCTGGTGCTAGAGTCACTGGCATCTCACAGCTCATGCCCCTGCATCTGAACTCTCTTACACCCATAATTAGACTAAAAAGTGACCCAGACTAAACTAAATGATTTAAGGGGTTTTTGTTTGTTTGTTTGGGGTTTGTTTGTTTTTGGTTTTTGTTGTTGTTGTTTGTTTGTTTGTTTAGGGATATTTTTGGCAGAGCAGATGTGGATGCTGATCATAGGATTCAGGTGTGGGGATGAAGAAAACATAGAGATGTGATTTGTGAAAGTCAGGAGAAGGTAATGGAAGGCAGGAGGGTTGTACCTCTCTTGTCAATCAGAGGAGGTTTTGCATCATTGGTGGCAGAGGAGGGACAAAAGGCCTTATGAGGTTTTAGGCATGATGTTTTCTGCTTGTCCAGGCTTGTGACCCTGGCTGAACCTGCCACTGATTTATCCAGACTTTACTCAAGAGTCACAAGTACTGGAGACTCCTGCAGGTGACAAGTTTTTGGTTCTTTAAGAGTGCAGGACTTCATGGAGCTGAAATAATGTGCCAACCTACATCTGTGAAACTTCACATCTGGCTACTGGCTGATAGTTTGGAAAACATCATTTTATGGTCATGTTTATTGCTCTGTGTGGCTGAAAATGCTACACAAATGGATTAATCCATTTCCACAGTAGGAACAACAAGATGATAAGCAGACATTGGAGAAGAGTATGGGGGCACCTGGAACTTGTCAGTGCTGAAAAAAGTAAGGAGAGATTGTTTGAAGAAGTGAGATTTAAAGACAGATTTGGATGTGTGAAGATAGAGGCCCAGATTCTCAACTGTTCCCAGCTGCTCTCAAAATACAACACAGCAATAAAATTAGGATTTGAAGCTCTGGGTGGCACAGAACTTGCAGATCCCTGGGGGTTTTTATACCATTCACTTCAGGAATTAAAATTAGGAAATCCTGCTTGTTGGAACTGTTTCTTAGGCTCACATGTATAAGTCAGAGAAACTCTATTTATGATGGATTTGTGTTGTAGATGGAGTAACTCAAAGTCATTTATAACCCCCTTTGGTCATCCACTGGAAGTATTTCAGTGAATACCAGAAGAATGTGGCCCAGGAAACATCCTCTCAAAGAAGGTTGGATTCTGGAGCAAAACAAAAACAAGAATGGGAAATGTAATGATAGAACCAAGAAGACAAAAATACTCATGAATAGTGTGGAAAAGGGAGAGATGAGGTCAGAGACACCACAGGAAGAACAAACTGTATATTCCTTGTCCCCTTGCAGCATCTGCTAGCTAACACATTCTCTCTCTCCTTTTCTCACTTTCATTTTCTGCACAGCTCAAAGATGAAACTGCTCGTGGCTTTATTTTTGGCTTTTCAATAACTGTGTCCATATGAATTTTGCTCATCTGTATATCTCAAATAAATGAGATATGAAATGTAATTAAGCAAGTAAATTAAATTAGTGTGATTTCTCCCATCCTTGTTCCTTGCCTCAAGTCCATCTCTTACATCTTTCCATGACTTATTGTTTCTGTGAGGAAGTAGATTGAGGCCAAAAAAGAATAATGTGTTGAAATGAGTGTGGTGCTGATGGGGTCCTCGATTTTGTCTTGCACTTTAATGACTTTAAGAGGTCAAGATCTATCCCCTCACACCTTTTGAGCAGTGGTTATTTCCTGGGCTATATTTACTTACGAAGGGAAGCAAATTAAAAAAGATGAAGGTTCATGGTGTAGCTACTCACACTGCTGCAATGGAAGCTCTCAGAGTTCATCCTGGTGCTATAACCACCAGGTGAGTGATCAGGCTGAGTGTGTAAAGCTGAGGAATGTTGACCTGGGTCAAGAGACCCTGTGAGTTTTGAAGTGAGGAAAAAGAGCCTTGTGTGAATTTTACATTTTTATCACGCTCTAAGTAGCTTGGGTGGAAATTTTCCTTTTCATTTTCCCCCAGTACTTTGAGCTGGTGAGATGACTGCTTTGTATTTTGTATTCTCCTTTCTTTTTGTGTTTGTTTTCTTTGTGGAAATGCATATTGTAAATGTCAAGAGCCTCCTGTTCCTGTATCTATTTCATCTCAACATCATGCACTTCTTTGGGCTGACAGATGATTTGCCTCAGTGTTGTAACATTGCAGTGTTATGAAAATATGAACCCATAGACCAGATCTGCTTTCCAGGCTTCTTAAAAGTGCCACTGGGCCTCTGGTTAATGGCCCCTTGTGCCCACCCCCCATGGCACTGTCTTCTGCCTTATCACTGGGGTTTGTCATGCACTGACCCCCGTGGGGCAGTGATGGTGGAAAGAGGCTCTTCCAGCCTAGGACAGCAGCCAGTGGCCACCACCAGGTATTGGAGGGGACAGCTGAAGAGCCCTGTGACAGCCAGAAGATGCTGTATTTTCCCCTATGCTCACAACTCCATTTCCTTGTTTAGACATTGCCAAGTGCCCTGACAGGTTTGTCCTCCCCTTCTGCTGCACTCAATTCCAATTTCTGTGCCTTAATTAAGCCTGTGACACATCTGGATAGTCTGAGGTCTTTTAAAATGGCTTTTCCCTTTTCTGCATCCTTCCAAGCTCTCAGCCTTGGTCACGATGCCATCATTAGCTGGTGCAGCATGCCACTGCTGAGTTACACATGGTGCCAAGTACCATTCTCCTGCAGGATTCTGAATTTATTTTGTGAGCTATGCAATATCTGTTAAATGTTGCACAGTCCTTGTTGATGTGCTACTATGGAGGGAATAGTGTTATCTTGACCTAGACTGCCCAAAAGAGGAAGGAAGGAGCTGTTCCATATTTTCCACATTCTCCTACTCCAACAGGTAATTTTTATCTTTTACAGGTCCATTTTCCTGTCCGTTGGGGCTTGTTTTCTTCATTCCAGATGCTTTGGAAGAGACCACATGAACACCAAGGAGAATGGCTTGATCTTGCAGAGGGAGGTGCAACATATCCTGGGGTTTTTCTCCTGCTTCTGCCCCTGAGCATTAGGGACACTTATTTCAATGATCTGGCTTGCCTATGGCTTATGGGGTGTGATTTTTCCTCTGGTCCTGCCTGCTCTCAATGCTCCTGGCCCTGGGGCAGAAGGAGGCTGGAGAAGAGAACTGTTTGCTTGGCTCTAGCCACCTCTGGTAGTGGTAACCCAAAGCACTGCTGCCTGTCACAAGCTCATTAACCACTCTGCTTGTTGGCTCTCACCTCCTCCTGAAGAATTTCCCTCCAGGACTCACTGTGCATTGGCTGGAGTGCAGGTTTGTGATGGAAATAGAGTGACTCAGACAGAAACATGAAGTGTACTCTTGGGGAGTGCTTCAAACAAGACACAGACCCCAGCTGTGGTCAAGATTGGTTCCCCTTTTGTCTGACACCAGGGGGACAGGAGGAACTGTATAATGGCCACCATGAACACAGCCTGGGCAGAGGAGAGGGACTGACTTGCATGCTTAGAGAAAGATGCACTTGGTCAAGTTGTTTGCAAGAGATGAGCAATGTCAGAACAGAGAGAGGACTCTCCCCAGCAGTATGACCACAGTGTTCTTGGGAAAACATGAGCAGAACCTTTCAAAACCCCGTGCAGACAACCCCATCCTCTCCTTCACCACTCTGCCAACAGCAATGAAACCCAGAGAACTCGCCCTGGGGTCTCTTGGTTGGTCTTTGCCCATGAGGTACATGTGTAACTGTGGTTTAATGATGAAAAAGAGTGCAGAGCTCTTTTCTTCTTGGAAACACAGCCAGAAAAACTCCTTCTCAGAGGAAAATAGGACCAAGTGTCACAGTATTGGCTCCCCCAAAACTCTGGGAGACATTCATGCAAGTCACCCCCTCTGCAGCCTTTTCAGTGGACACAACAGCAGCAAGAAGAACCAGTGTAGTTCCCTGACACTGAGGCTTTCCCATCTTGCCAAGGACACAGGGGTCCATTCTCTTCTCATCCCAGCTGCCTGTCACAAGGACCATTCATTGAGGTGGGTCTGCTGTGGTACCCCATACCAGGGGGATCTGCAGGCTGGTTTTCCACCCCAAAGGAGCACAGCAGGGCTTTGGGGCCATGCTGCCACCTCCACAGCAGTTTCTCTCTTCCAGCTAAACACAGCAGAACTGCCTGGCTTTTTGCACCCAAAGCAATGAGCACAGTAGAATTTTATGATCACAAAGTCTTGTCCAGGTCCTTGGATGCTTCCTTGTGAGCAATATCTGGAGGATATTCATTTACACTGCTGCCAGGGAAGCCCCTACAATCCCCTGTTCAAGAGCTATCCCTTGTACCAGTCAGTGCTAATGGTTGGGTGGGTTCTGTTCTCTGGGTCAATCCCAGTAAAAACCTGAACACAGCCTCAATTCTGCACCATTGCCAAACTGGAACCACTGGGCTGAAAACTTATAATACTAGAATGGGCTGAATGCAGGAGAGTCAGGACTCACCACAGAGACCTTTTAAGAGAGAACATAATGTGCACAAACCTGGCCCAGGACACTTTGACTCCCAGTGGTCTGAGCAGGTTTGATAGCACACGTAATCTGGACCAGACACTTTACTGGAAAAAGTTGTGTCAGAGCAGCAAACTGCAGCTCAGTTTGCTTTGTGAGGATGTGGAAGCCTTTAAACCATGTGCTTTACAGGTCTCTGCATAACTGTTCGTGGTATATGGGAGGACTGGGTTCATTTGTGAGCCTCCATTAATTGCAGATGGCAGCACTGTTAAGGGAGTGGTAGATTTTGGTTTCTGGGGAGAAGCTTTGTCTTGCTTTCACCTTCACACCACACCAATTTATCCCAATGCTCTCCTGATATCCCCCCTCCACTCCGCCTCTTTAAAATTGTTGCACAATAATTGTAAATTTTACAGCACTCAAATTAGATTATTTCCCTTGACACAGAAACAAACAGACTGCTAGGAAATGACCATTTCAGATTACTGGAAGAGTCACACAATGCTGCCCAGCCCAGGCTGCACATGTGCAATCCCAGGGATGTCATTTAGGGCTGTGCACATGAAAAGGGAGCGTGCATCCCACCCCAACACATAAATAGCCACGGACCCCATCCTGTGTGCTGCTGTCATCGACTGCAGACCGCTGTGCTCATAAACCAAACACACTAAATTTAATTAAAGGATGATCCCACAATGCTAATCAGATACATGTGCAGATTCCAACCACGGGATCAGAGCTCTTGAGGGCTGAGACACATCCACTGCTGTGGGCTTGTTTAATAATTTGGGGGCTGATGAACCACAGGATTGGGCTTTGAGTTGTTTTGCTGGTGAACCAAAGCACACGCCAAGAAATGCACCCAGAGGTTTTTGTTCCTTTCCATGGTGTCCCTGTGGCTGGCAGCAGCAATAAGCAGAGCTCCCTCCACCATGCAGGCAGGGCAGGTTGCCCAGAGCAGTGCCAGGAACAGGCTGCTTTGATCCAGCACCAGGCTGTGCCCGCTGTGAATTTAGCTCAGACCAGCTCTGGATTCACCAGGCCACACAGCAGTGAGGCTCTGTTCAGCTTCCAGCAGCTGCCAGCACTTCAAAGGGAATATCAACCTGGCATTAAACCTGTTAGATGCTGTGCAGGGACATCACTGTCGTGGCCATGCTGTACCCTAAAGCCTGTAGGCACCTGGGTCTTGGCTCAGAAATTCTGAAAATAAGAGCAAGCAAAAAAAATTTACCATTATTGGTCGTTCATCATCATCCTCACAGGAACTGTGGCAGCAGGAAGGCATCACCTGCTTGTGTGTGGAGACCACAGGATAATTTGCATGGGCTAGAAGGTGTAGGAGAGGCTTTTGCCTGTGCTGGGTTCAGGCTACAACCTCTGTGCTGAGAGCCTCAGCTGAAGCCCACGCTCTGTCTCCTCTTATGCCTGTGATCTGCTCTTTGGTGGAGGAGGAAAGGAGTTCAGCCTGCTTTATTCAGCACCTTTCCTCCTTTGACAGGAGAATGAAAGGCCCTGCCCAGAGTCTGTGTTGTGCAAACAGGAGAGGGAAACTCCATTTCCCACGAGCTGTTCACTGCAAAGGCTGCAGCAAGGAGGAATCCAAGCTAATGATAGCAGTTATTCCAACAATGTTAATGATTTGTAGAAAGATGAATTAAGCAAAGAGAGAGAGCTGCACAAGTCTATTATTACCCTGTGCCTAACTCTATTAAAAATAGCTGAGCTGTTCATCCATTTATGAGCCATTGACAGGGAAGCATATATCTCCATGAAAAAGGTCAGATTGCTCCAAAATGGTCATGGGCACATTTCTTTTCAAGGAGGAGCTCTCTGTGACAGAAAGTCTGTGCTTGGCAGAGGGTTTCCAGATGCAAGACTGTCTGAAAAGCTTCTTTCCTGCCTGATACATGCACAAGGACTTACCTTCACCTTTTGAGGTGCTGGTTAAGGTGACAAGAAACCAAATTCTGCCTGGACTGCTTGCTTGCACCTTGCACATGGCAAAGGCTAAAACCCTCTGGCAGAGGAAAACTTCATTTCTGGGGCTGGGGCAGGGACAGGTCAGCCTTGAGGAAAGTTTAGTGTTTTGGATGAGTTTCATTCCTCTGCCCCACTCCATTCTAACCCATGGGACTTTCCCTGACTATCTGTCTTGGAGTATTTTAGGAAGCTCTCATTGTGATATTGAAGTGCCACTTGTTTAGTGCAGTTGGGATGAGACAGAGCTGAAGATCTCTATTGATCTGCAGAAGAAAAATAGCCTCAGCAGCAGTGTGACAGCCTTGCAGCCAGCAGCACAGGCTGCCTGGGAGGAGGTGGGCATGCTGAGAACCTGGCTCCTCACCCCTGCGGGTGCACACACACCAGAGAGGACCTGGGCAAAGGGCAAGATAGATTTGAAAGAGGAATTACTGAGCTCTTGGTAGCACTGAGAGCAGATTATCTGTCACCACCTCAGCATGGTGCACCAGGGTCTGCAAGTCCTGCTCTGCCATTCCCCCTCAGGCATCAAGCCTCTCTGGTGGTGGCAAAGTCTACTGTTGTTCAATACACAATGGAAGTCAAGTGGCAATGGCTCTTACCTACCTAGCAAGCTACACAAGACTCAGCTGGAAATAATGACTCATAAATAAATAAATCTTCATAACTCCTTCTGTCTAACAACCTGCTGTAGTGCTGTGCTCTTCCTCAGAGCAGTTTGGAGATGAAGGTGAAACCTGGCCAAGCTGCAGGTTGGGCTGGTTCATCTCTTGGAAGCTGTGAAACTCCTGCAAAGTGTAATGTGCTTTGCAGGATCTACTCCTGTCTCTCCCTGCCAGCTGCAAAGAGGTTCAGGAGTATGTGTATGCCTGAAATTTTTGTCATGTCTTGGTTTCAGCGTGTTGTGTCTCTTCTGTTTTGTCGGGGCATGGTGCATCATCCCTGATGCCATGACACTATTTGCTGACATCTGAGGAGATAAGATAGAAGCAGGGTTTCAGCTGTCAGTGATGCTTAATATTTGCACTATGGTCATGTATAGACAGCTGAAGTGAGACAAGGCTCTGCAGTGATGGCAGCACAGCAAAAACAAGGTAAGTAGACCATTGCCTGATGGGCTTTAAGCTGAACATGAAAGGAAGGCATCAGAGGAGGGAAGTATCATGTCTGTGTTTTCCATGGCAGCCTGTGCCACAGAGAAAATATGTCACTGATCAAGAGCACAAAAACCCTCAGCAGGGGAGTGGGATGGACCCTGCTCTGCCTGATCCCACTTCCACACTTCATTAGATCTGTCCATCCTTGGCTGCCATTAAAAACAGAGGCTGTACCAAAAAGGAACTCCAACACCACACTCTACACTCCAAACCTCTGAGAGCAGTCTGTGCTGTGTGCTGTCTAGACAAAGCACACAGTCTTGAATATTTCCTGATATTTCCTCTTATTGGTAATGATGTGCAACACAAGATAAGCCCCTGCTGAAGATCAAGTGTTTTTTTGTGGCATGCAATCCAATTTGCTTACCCCCTGGTGCCAGGCTGAGCCACACCATTGCAGCTACTTCATGCAAAACAGGAAAGATGCTTGTGAAGCTCCTTTCAAGGGACATTGCTTCCAATCCAAACCCAGCATGTAGGTTGTGGAAAGTCGTTCCCTGAGACAATTGATGGGTGAACAGGCTTGTGTAAAATAAAAGATAACCCCAAGTGTCTGAGGATGTACTGATCTTCTTCTCCAGGCTTGGAAAAACTCTATTCATAAGTTTGCACGCAAAGATTGTTTTAGCCAATTTTTGTAGGGCTTTTCTGGATGGGTGGGAAGGACATGTCATTGTGTTGGCTCCATTGTGTTCACTTAACAGGCTTGAAAAAGTCCTGTTAAAACCCAGCACAGCTGTGGGAAAGAGCCTAGGTTATATCCTTCAAGTCCAGATCTTATCGTGGCTTTTCAGACCTCATCAATTACTGCAATTCAGACGAATGTCTTTTTTGCTAATTCAAACCAAATGACCCTAGAAGACATTCAATTGGCATCCTAAATAACACATGTCGTCTGTCCATTACTCAGGCAGATGGCTGTAGTTCCCCAAAATCGATGTCACTCTGCCCCAGTGCTGCTAAAGGACTCAATTCTACCTCCACACATTTCCTAGTCTCTTTACTAAAATCACTGTGATAGATCTCTGGAGACAACAATGAAGGTTATGTTAATGAAGATAAAAGGGTTTAAGCAGAGCTGCTTTGTGCTTTTGGTATCCAGCTCTATTTCCCTCTGTTTTGTGAGCAGAAGTTCATAAAGCAGTTAAACAAAACAAAGCAACAGGTTAAGCAAAGCAACAGGTTCCCAGTTTGGGTGGAGAGTTTGCTGTGACCTGAGAAGAACTTTGTAAAAAAAATTAAAAATAAAAATAAACTGGAACTGAAAACTTATTGGACAAGTGGAAGTCCTTAAGGAAGAAAACGAGGGCTGCAAGCAATATAGTGGATAATAGGGCTGCTATTTTCTTTCAGAACAGATTATAGATAAGAACCAACAGGCACCAAGCAAAATTGATTTCTGTAGCAATTAAACCTACTCACCTTTGAGGAGTTTGTTACAACCTCAGAAAAGAGGAGATAAACACTTGGGAAAGCTGCAGAAGAAGTACCAGAGCATTGTGCACCACAGCCAAGCAATTGGGTTGTCTCCTTTGAGTTTCAAAGGATGAGGAGATGATGTAGCTGAATATGTGGCTGAGCTGGAGGGGCTAATTGAATGTTGTTTGATTAGCAACCTCCTGAGGGATCTGCTGTGAGACAGATGGAATTTCATCATTACCAGTGCCATAAACCATCACTGATTGCTGGTGGAGAAGAACTTCACCTGGCCCAGAACAGCATTGAAGCAGCGGTGGAGGAAGCTGAAAGGCTGAAAATTTATAAATACCCAAATCAGATGAGCTGACCAACCATAAAATGGAAAAACTCAATGAAAGAGCAGCTTGCTTTGTAGCAAAATTTGCATGTGAGCTAGCTCAGAGTCATTTATGCCTCAAGATGAGATGTGCAGACAAAAAAAGAAAAAGGCAGCTTTCAAAAACAGCCACTGAAATCCACTCTTTCATCCAGAGGTAAAGGAAGGGAGCAGGGGAAGGGTTTTATTCTGAGGAGGAGGAAGATGCAAGAAATATCTGCTTTCTAGAAGGTAGTGATGGACTTTATGGCATAAATGTAGAGTTGAACTGCCTGTTAATTTCCACAGAAGCACATCTAACACCCATCAAAGAATTTATATCCCAAAGGGCAAAAGAGGTGAACCCTCTGCTGAGTGCCACACTGACATGTAGCTTGCTTTGGAGGACTCTTTCTGGTGACAGACTCATGGTTTTATTTTATTTATAAAATATGGATTAATACTAAATACCTAGGTCAAACCTCAAACCTGACAAATAGATATTGTTTGAAAGAATTAAAAGGGAAATGTCAAATAGACCCAGTAGATACCCTGTTTCTCTCTGAAAGCACATGCAGGTGCATATAAAGGTTTAGGACATCTAGAAAGGAGAATAACAGAGATTTATGGAGAGGATGGGCTCATGCTGAAATAGCTGCAGGTAGGGTTAGATCCCATGCCCTTGGAGGGAGGATGGGTGCTGAAGGATAGCATCATTCACAGCTGTCCTTATCTGCCTGGATTGCACTTTGAGTCCCTGTGTTTGAGTCAGGAAAATAAATAAAGTTTCCTCTGCAGCAACTGAGCACACAGCCACAAAAAATCAAGTCTTGGAGGAAAAAACCTTGGACAGAGGCTGGCAGGGCAGGGCAAGGGTCTGGAAAGCTGGGTGGAGTGGTGCAAGCAACAATATCTGCAGACAGGTATAGATGAACAGTGAGGACCTGATCACCAGGAGAACAAAACAGGCAATGAGAAGCCTCAGAGAGCATCAAAGAGCAAATGAAACCTCACTGAAAGGGAGCCTGTGCTCTGCAGAAAGAGTAGTGGTGGCCTCAAGTGCAAGAGAAGTAATTTCAGCAACTGGGCATGACTTCATAGCCAAGTATCTGTTCTTTTGTAAAACTAGAAGTGTTGTAAGATCCAGTGGGGTACCTGGTGGGCAGGGAGAGGATTTACCTCACAGCTGTTCACTTGTGGCCTTTATATAGGCCAGCCAACTCAGAGGCAACTAACTTACAAAACATAGTCTAAAAAAAACCCACCAAAATTATTATCCTAGTTGCTCTTAAATTCCTTTAGAGTCATCACCTGAGGTGACTTGGTACCAGGGGAAAAAGCCAAAGAGGATCATGAGAAATCTGAAAAGCCATGAGGTCATGGCAAGTGCTTTCCTTTTGGAACCTCTTAAAGATCATCAGTGCCACATCCTGTGACATTTTGGTACATAATGTGAAAGCTACTGGAGGGTGGACAGATGGCCTCATCTTCAGGTCACTGACTAGGGCAGAAAAGACTAAATTAGCTGATAAAAGAAAGCTAAGTTGTTGTGCTGTGAATAAAACATCTTCATCGCTGTCTAGATGGGAAGTACTTAATTTTTCTGGCAGATCATAACCTAATTAAAAGATTCTTCCATGGAATAAAAGGCAGGCAGGCCAGTCCACCCAGAAAAGGAAATAATCTGTAAGGTGAAGGATAATGTAGACATACCTCCACAAGCATTGCAGAGATGGAGTCACTCAAAAAAGAGAGAGAATCTCCTTCCCCAGTACAGGAATTGTACAGCTTGGACACATGTTCTTGTACAGTGCACACTGTTTTACACTCAGAAACCAAGAACTATATCAAATGCATTGAGTATTTTTTGTCTAAAATATTTTCAAAGTTGATAAGGACTTGAGAAGTCCACCAGGGTTGTTTCTTGCAAGGAACTTTCTCCTTCTGCCCCTCCCCAGCATCACTGGAATGCTCGAGGGATGTACGATTGATCTCTTGTGATTTAAAAATATTTACTGTGGGACATATACACCTGCAAGGACGACCTCAGTGATCCAGGTGACCTTGGTGGCTCCACTGCCATGTGAAGGAGAGGACACAGGTGCCATGGGGAATGGTATGAAATAAGTGACATAAAAGAGCCTCTGATTTTCAGTGCAGTGCATATGGGCTCTAGTTAATCATCTTGATTGTTAATACAATGGGGGGATAGATGTCAAAAAAATGCTTATATCTTAACCAGGGCACTATGGAATGCAACACCCTCACTGTGTCTTTTCTGCAGCTCTGTGATAAATAAGGCAGCATGCTCCCACCTGCAATGCTGTGAGCAGTGTTTGGTTTTCTTCAACCAAGCAGTCTCTTTGCTCAAGCAATCACTTTTTCCCCCACCTTGGTTGAAGCCCTGAGGAGCTTGATCCTTTTTGGGTAAGCGTGTTCCTTGGCTATATGAAGTTATTTCCTTTTGCTCCCTTTTTTTTTTTTTTTTTTGTTTGTTTGCTTCAAGGAGAGCATATGAGAAGAGCAGGGCTAGTCTGGAAGTCTTTTATCTGCTCCCTGGAGGCACATGAGTTGGTGCAGCAGCCCTGGGGAGGTGTTTGGATTGCGTGGGTGCCAGATACGTGCCTTAACCCGATCAGCCCAGCTCTGGAACCTACAAGTGCTCTTAGAGAAGGATTCAAGGACTCGTGGAGGGAAAAGCTGAACTGGTCTGCTGATGGAGATGGGGAGTGAAGTGCAGCCTCTTCTTCCTCCCATCCCCGTGTCCACACCAGCTCCTACACGGAGCAGGAAGGTCAGGAAGTTCACGCAGTGGAAGAGCCTGAAAGCAAACCCACATTGAACTAGTTTGTGTGTACAGTAAAGAAATAAATAAAGAAACAAATAACCCCCATGGCAGTCGGCTGCTCCGCGGTGAGCGTGCAGCGAGGTGCGCTGTGCGTGGGACCGCAGCCTCCCTGCCAGCACCTCTCAAAGCTGAGCACAAAAGAGCCCGCTTTGGCTTAGCAGCTGCTTTTTGGAGTTGTCTCTGGCTGTCATTTTTGGGAAGGGGTGGGGGCAGGGAGATGGAGTTGTGTGGCAGATGGTGTTAAACAGGAAAGGAGGCAGTGTTTGTTTGCAAACATGGCGAGGTGTCGTTCCATTATTGCCCGGCGCTCTTGACAAAAATCAGAGTGGGAGCTTCCTGCCAGCTCCCGCAGCCCCGAGACGCTGCTCGGCAGATGAATCAACGCCAACCCGGGGCAGCTCCTGCCCCGAGCCCCCGTGTGAGCGCGGCGAGCGGGCAGAGCGCGGCGGGGATGCGCTGCAGGCACCGCCGGTGCCCCGTGTTTGTCAAGGCTAGCACGGGGCGCTGCCAGCCTGCCTTCAGCCAGCCTGCATCTCTAGCTGCTTGTTCTCCCCCTCACCATCCTCGGAGATCTGGAGATCTGCAGGCAGAGGGAAGCGCTGTCCGTTCTGGGAGGAAAGCGCGTCTCGCTGTGCCCACGCTGGAGTCTAGACCAGCGCTCCAGCCACGGGGCTTTTTCCACTTCATTCCCTCAGCAGGGAACAGTGACATCTCCCCCAGTCCTTCAGTGGTGCCACAAAGGGGCAGGTTATGTCTGCAGGCACAGCAGGTCCCTTCCAGCCAGCTGTGGGTGCTGGCAGGGACCCGTCCTGCGTGGGGAGCATCCTGCGCCCTGCACCGTGTGGAACCTCTGAGCCCTGTGCACATTGAGAGTAGCTACTGAGCTCCTACAGGGCAAGGAGGCAGTCACGGGGGTTTGGCGTGTTTAGGAATGCCAGCTTTGCTGTGGTCACAAGTTTGCTGATGGTGGGGTTGGGAGTTAGGGATTTTCGCCGTGCCCATAAAGCCCCGGGTCACTCTCAGCCTGGCCGGGTTTTGAGTGGCTGTTCCTGGTTCCAGGTGTGGGCAGCACAAGGGACTCGGCAGTGCCTGCTGAGCCTGCTCTAGTGGACATCTCCCTGCCCATGGATGGTGGGTGCTGGGGAGTCAATGTCCTGCTAATCCCAAGACTACCTCCATGGACACTGAGGGGGCTAAATACTGACAAAGAGATATCTGCTCTTATGAGCATCCCCCTAAGCCACCACAGACCCTCTTTTTTCTTTCATTTTTCTGAAAACATGGTGTTTTAGGACACTGCTTCTCATGCATCTCCTTTCCTCTCCTGCTGGGAGAGCCAGGATAGATGACTCAGAAACTGCTAAAAACATCACGCTCAGCACTGCCACAATCAGGAGTCTGGCTTAAAAATCATAAGATTTTTACCAAACAGAGATCAATTCTTCACCCCTGTCCTCTAATGTTTTTGATGTGGAGGTCATGCTTCAGTCCTCAGCTCTGAGGAATGCCTGATTTTGTTTGGTTTGTTTTTTAATGGAAAATAGGAGTTCCCATCTTGTTTCTGGGAGACCTTGAGCACAGTACCAAGTTATGTGCCTGTCCCATGAAAAATGGGAGTGCTGCCCACATTCAAGAATAGGAAACACCAGGAAGGACAGATGCAAACACCCAATTCTGCTCCATTAGCTTCTATATGAATATTAATGGCCAAGGCACCACTGCAGTGAGTCAAGATCAGGGGAGGCAGGTTGCCTCCAGATCCTGCGACCACTTGCCAACAGGAAAAATGAGTGAACTTTCACTGGATGTTTTTCAGGGCTGGATATTGTGCTTTAACGAACAATCAGAAGGCAACTGGCTGGAAAATAACTGGACCTTTAACAGCCTTGGTGCTTAATTTACCATGTACTTTTTCTTACATTCTCCCTCTCATTGCTGATATTATATCAGCATGACCGCCTCCCTGACATCGGTTTTATTCAGATACTGCTGTTTCATTTCTCCTCTGCTCCTCACTCTGCTCCCTGGGCTGTTTCACCAGGTCTGCCTCACCTGTCAGAACAGCCCAGCACTGTGTCCTCAGCCACAGCCCGTTAGGAAAGGCTGCACCCTGGAAATCTCCATCTCCATGGTTCGAACTCCATTTCTCCATTGGATTTGAGGCTGGTTTCAGGGTGCTGAGCCCAGCCTGTTGGTGGAGGGTGCCCTGTGTGGCAGCTCTTTGGATGCTGCAATTTAAATCCGGGATTTATGTGCTCTCCATGCTTTAATTGCATCAAGGAATCTCTCACTCTGGCAGTGTGTAATCTCTCGACATTTCACATGCTCTGCCAGAAGATGAATGGCTCATTCAGATGGGGAGTGCTTCACACCCAGATACCCTGACTTACAGCGCTGATAGACTGGAGCAGGAGATGAAGGATAGCAGCAGGGATGGGAAACTTGTGCCTACCAAACCTCATGGATTCAAAATTGAAATGCACTCTGTGTTTGCTGTAACTGATGGCATTCTCACTCGCCTGGCATTCTCCTTGCATCTTCCAGCAGATCTCCTTCTTATTTGCTAGTCTCTAAATAATCTGCAAAGCATATCTTTGCCCTCAGGGTTTGCAGGGTGGTGCTCCAGAGCCAGCCTTGGTAGAACAGGCTATTGAGGAAATCTGAAAGCTCTCTTTAGAATATGTATGTGAGTGTTGTTGCTGTTTGGCACTGAATCTGTCACCTGAAATGACTGAGATTTTCTTAATGGTGCATGCACATTTGGCTGGCCCCATTTCTCTGCTCTTCTTAAAATATTTTTGTCGTTAAATACTTTGGAGCTGAAGTCCTAAATTTAATTTTTTTTGGCGTTGTAACAAATAGGAACACCATACCATCAGACAGAGTGGGAGGAAAGAGGTGACTTTATCTAACATTAAACAATTGGCCCAAGGTCATACAGAAAATCTGGATCATTAGATCAGGGAACTAAAACCAGATCTTTTTTCAGAGTTTTGATTATAGGACAAGTTTTATCATCCCAGTCTGCTATATTTTCACATTGAAATATATTACTTACCTTTAGAACGGGCAAAACTTGCTTACAAAGGATATTTGCAATGTGTTCCCATCCAGTCAGAAGATCCTCTGTGGATAAGTTCAAATGCTCTTCTGTTATTTGTGCATTTGCACTGAAGTGTTTGGAATGGGTGAAGGAGTTAATCTGTATTGAGATGTGGTACATGTAAGAACAGTCATATCAGACAAGTTTATGTAAATAAATAGATAAATAGAAGCACGAGTCAGAAGTTGGCTGATCTAAAATCTCAATGCTTATAAATCAGCAAATGTGAGGGTTCATCCAAGGAAGGAGTAGAAGGGAATGTGTCTCTCTGAAACTGAAATGTTCTGTTTATTACAACCACCCAGATGATAGCTAGTAAATCTTATTTGCTTGCCTAATAAACATTGTTACTTGTGCAGAAGAGGAGCAGCTCTGGCAGAATTTGAGGCTTAGCTCAGAGCAATCCCCACTCTGGTTGGAACTGGTTAAAGAATTCTCCTGCACAACTACTCCTTGGTGATTGAATCTCTCCATACTTTTCAGTCTGGAGGCTTTCTGTCAGGCTTATATGAAAATTCTTGGAATTTAGGAAACATTTCTGCCAGAGGATAATCGGTTTTGGCCCACATCTATTCTTGGAGTGCAAGGTCAGGGAAGAGCACAGGGATGGGATGGAAAGGGAGTGGTGGTCTTTGCATGTCAGATGCAGCCTTATGAAGCATTTAGAGCATGACAAAGTGATGTAATTACACATATATGAGCAGTCATATACTGAAAATCAGGAAGGGAGGGGGCTCTCTGCCATAAGCCAGGTGTGCTCCAGGGGAGGGTGTGTGCTTTCAGCTTTCAAAGATGAAAAGGACTCTGCCCTCTAACCCACTAGCTGAAGCTATGTTCCCAATATTCAGTTTCTGGATTGAAATTTCCTGGCCATAACACTCTGTATGTACATGAATTGCCTTGGGAATGTTGATCAAATATAGCTTAAATTACATCTTTCTCTTCTTCTGAGAACATATGAGCAGTGATATGAAAATCTGGATTTTTTTTAACACAGAAATCACAGTTGTAAATGTTGTCCTGCATTTGAATAAGGCCAGCAAATAGCTGCCTTTAAAAGGGGGGATGGGGCTTTGAAATGGATACAACAGTAAATTTGCTTGTTTATCATTGTAGAGAGTAACATGATGAGATGCTGTCTACTTTAATTTCCACTAATTTGGCAAGTTACTGGAGTAACTCTAGGTCCAGATTTTTGGAAGATCTTGGAGGCTTTTGAGCGTATCCAAAAATCTGGCTCTTATTTTAGGTGTCTAAATGGGAATCAAACACTTGTAAAACAATCTAGCCCAGTTGTGGGTGCTGAGCACTTAGAAATATGGCCTTCAGTTGTCAAGAAAATCTGGATGCTAACATATTTAAAGACTGAGAAAAACATGGCTGGAACATCAGGCCAAAGGAAACAATTTGTCTTGTAATGACAGGGTTGAGGGGTAGATGATATTCTTTTAAATATGTTCAGTACCTAGGTCTGGATGATCTCTGCTTCCAACTAGATGAGGATATAAAGACACTGGTAATGAGATTCATTACAGCAGCTTTCTAATCTCTTTCACTACAAAATGCATTACATTTGGAATTTAACTGTGTGTGCAGCACACCAGGTGGCCAAGCTGCTTTTACTGGGAGAAAATAAAGAAGCTGAAATGCACTGCTATGTAGTGCTCCTAATGCCTAATAATGTCACAGAGGAAGAAGTATGCTCCTGCTCTCTGCTGCTGATGACTGCCTAGCAAAGCACATGTTATACAAAGTCACATATGCTGGAGAATAACGCTGCTGTGGGAGCCCTTAGCTCACTGGTATGTGACACTGCAATGTGATTAGGAAAGAAATTACATACTGCCAAAGAGCTTTTTCCCCATTCTGAGAGTGAGAGAGAAGAATCACCCCCTTGGAAATGTTATATCTGAGTGAATTTACTTTTCCATGGGCTGATATTCTTCTAAGGAAGAAGGATGTTCCAGCCACTGCTCAGCAGAAAGGGCATTTTTTTTTACTTTATTGGCCCAAGGTGGAGCAAATTTCACCTTGGGTGAAGTGAACAGCATTTCCTCAGTTACAGGGGAAATTTAGCCCAAGGTTTGTGTTGAGCTGAATTTGAATATGGAGACTTAAAAATAGGGCTTCTAGTTCACATCCCAGTCTCTGAGGTGTTCTTGCTAACGGTGGAGGTGTGTTGACATGGCAACTCCCTAAATCTAGCCCTGAATGCTGTAAGCTTAGCTCCTGGCCTACCAGGACTCAGAACTCTTCTGATTGAAACACTAAGTCAAGGCTTTCTGTCTGCTGAGGGTGATGGTTTATCATGTAGGTGAAGTTCACCTATGAGTTGTTTTTTTTTTCTCCCAATTGCATCAAGCCCCTCAGAAATTTTGCATTTTAATTTAATAAGGACAGAGCTGGGTTGCTAACCTGTAGTATGTGGTCATGATAAAACTGTGACAAACTCTATTTCCCCCTTTTACTTCCTGAGCCTCTCATGATGCAGAGTTCCTTTACCTTTCTCTTTCCCCTATCTTTTTTGATTTTGATTGGAAGCTGTGTACAGGCTGTGAGGCAGAGTACAAGAATGAAATGCTATCCCCAGCTGTTTGCCATGGCTCAGATTCACTCTTTGCCATGGGCTGGGATCCAGTTGCAGGACAGATGCTTTACAGTTTTGTTTATTGGATTTTCTACACAAAGGGTTGTGCTCCACATTGACTGGGAGCAGGTGGCTTGTAGAAAGGAAAAAAAAAAATCCACACCATGTTTTTGCAATTTTTTTGACTGTCTGCAGATTCTTGTGACATACTGACTGCAGCTGGATGTGCAAGAAGGCAGGGTTGGAAGTATCCATGAGACTGTCATCCCATCACTCACACAAAAACATTGATTTTCTAGGAGTTGTGTTTTTTCCAGAGCTTGGTGTTACTCTTGTTGTGACTCATGGGCAAACCTGGCCAGCTCATTTTCCTTTCCCTTCTCCCATAAGTTCTTATTCCTGTGTGGGTGACTCTGGAAGTCTACCCTGTGAGATCCCAAAAATGCTGGACAACCACCTAAGGGTGACCAAAATGCACCCACCCCCACCATGTACCTGTGTAGCAGCTCTGCTTCTGCCTCTCATCACATACAGGGCACCTGCCTGTCACTGCACAGAGGAAATTGTCACTTTGGTGACAGTCATGTTGGATATTTCCTCAGCCTGTCTTCCCTGCTGCCATGGACATCTCTTAGAATGGATTGAGAAGTGAAGCTATAGAAATATGTAGGAAAATTGGCTCACTTGAAAAAGTAGAAGGGAACTGAATAGACCACTGAAGTCCAGCCTTTGAAGTTGGCCCCAAATTAAACTGAGCAGTGCCAGTGCTCCCTTCCTGATCTTCTTTTTCATTCATCATGTAAGCAGATATTTAGGTGTCTCCCCATCCTTGATGGATCATAGCAGTCATATAAAGGTATGGGCAAGAAATTCCCTTTATGGGACTGAAGAACACCTGTGTGTAATCCATGTGAAATCCCATATCTCTGGGGACTCCAAAGGAAATGGAATAAAAACCAGACTATTTTGAGTGGCAAACCATGGAATGTTTTCACCATTAATTTTAAGGTGAAATTCAGGTGGGATATGGGGAGGTCTCAAAAAATAACCATATAAAAGGCTTGGGAGCCATTGCTGTCAACACATGGCAGCAGTGGGTTTGGATTTGGATTTCTCTTAGCAGCTTGGTCTACAGGGAGGTGTCCCTAACCATGGCAGGGGGGTTGAAACTGAGTGATCTTTAAGGTCTCTTCCAACCCAAACCATTCCCAAACCATTCTGTGACACTCAGTTTATGCATTTAAAGGATGGGATGAGGTGCATGGTCCCAGCAGGATAAAGAGCAGATGAGGAGCCAGGATCTTCTTATTCATAGCTGTGAATGATCAGTGTGTGAGCAATCCTGCTGTCAGCACAGGTTTGTATCAACCAGCTGAGCTAATTAAGTGTGAGTAGGTGCAGATTTGGGAAAGATCAGCATCTATTAGTGGCAAAGTCACAAACAGGAAAAGAAGTTGACTTTCTGAGACTGCTCACAGCCAGCAGGTTGCCTGGCTCTGGGCATGACTGAAGAACTTCTGTGGAAATTTAGGAAGTAAGGAAAAAAATTACTTCACTTTAACATACAGGGAGGTTAACAGGAGCCTGCTGGAACCCTTTAAATTGGAAAATAGCCCCAAGGAGCCTGGGACATGTTAAATGATTGTCCTAGTAACTCAAAGCACAGCTAGGCTGGAAGTGTTCACCTCTATTTTATGAATTCCTTAAATAGCAAACACTGTACAAAGCTCAATAAACAACCTGATCAAATCTCAGTGGAGAGGCTCTAGGAAAGCAGCTCCACAAAAACACAGAAACATCTCTGGAGCAGCACTGTGCAGAGAGGAGAAAACCACACAGAGATGCAGGCTGGAGCTGGTGTCTGCTCTGGAAGATTCACTGGCAATGGGGGTGAAATGCTTTGGGCAGGGCAGGTGCTTTTTATTCAGTGTTTTGAAGCAGGAATTAGAAAACCTTTCCAAGGGTTGAATCAGTCTTTCAGACTTGTTTGATGGACCAGAAATGAATGTCAGTCCCTATTAATGCCAAGAAACATCATGTTCATGAGCTATATGAAATGGAATTGTGGCTTGTGGAAAGGCCACAAATATTCCATTCCCGTGCCTGAAGTACATGGGATTAGGTGCAACAAATCTCTTTCCTAAGCCTTCCTCACTATCTGTTACTTCTCCCTGTTGGGGAGATTTCAGTGACTCTAGATCCTCATAAAATCAAATATGTCCTCCCTGCAGCACCTTTATATCTCCCTGCTGATGGAGTAGCTTCCTAAACTTGTGGCATGAATCACAGTATGATGCCTTCAAGAAACCCCATAGGTGGGATGGCTGGGCCAGTCAGCTTGGTCCCAGCTGAGTGCAGGGATTAAAGGCTGTGGTAGGGATGCAGACCATGGTGGGGTCTATGGGATCACACACAGGAGGGCACTGTGCCATGCACAGGTCTGAGGAAAATAGGAGATAAAATAGGAGAGGGCTGAGGGATTGTGTGGATGGGTCAGAACTCACTCACAGATGTTGCTCTGAGGGTGCTGATGTATCCTAGATAAATATTGGTGTCACATTTCTGTCCTTGAAAAACAAACAAACAAAAAAATTGGTATCTGTTATTTGGCCAAAATACAGATCTCTGAGCCTTGTGGACATAACACCCTTGTCATGTTTACATGTGAACTGCTGGCTTTCCTCCAGCCTACCTACACTTTTGCCTAAGCCCTTATGCCAGGCCCCTTATCAAGCCACACTTTGCTGTTTGCAGCTTGCTGATGGGTTGTCAGGACAGTGCAGGGGAGTGTCACCGTGCAGTTTGTCACCCTGTCATCCCAGGGGAAGAAGGCAGTGGTGACATGCAGGTCTTCTTCCCTGCCTGCCTCCTCCCTGCTCTGCTGCTCATGGCACCACCCTGACTCCTTCCAGCTCCTCATCACCCCTTGCAGAAGGTGGATGTGTCTGGGAGCATCTCCCAGGGGCTCCAGGTCTCTCTCCTGGGCTGGGGGATGGAGCTCAGCTTTTTCCTGCCATGGCACCATGATTCCCAGCTGCAGTGGGAATCCCAGGGCAGTGGCACTGCAGGGTGCCTGGTCCCTGCTGTGGGTGCTGGAGCAAACCCACTATGGATATTGGAGCTGATTTCTTCAGTAAAAAAAAGAGGAGAAAAAAAATATCTTTGTTCACAGTTTTCATTCTCTGCCATCATGTCCAAAACGCAGCTGAAAGAAGGAAATACATCTACTGCCCTCATGGCAGGTCAGTATTTGAGTTTTGTAAGGTTGTTTTTTCCAGGATGAGGATGCAGTGAGGTGGGCCAGGTACCAAATTGATATGATTTCATCTATTCACCAAAAAATGGCAACAAAATCCTTCTTCTGTAAAATGCAGTGGAGGCAATGGACAGGCATCCCCACCTGCTTAAAAATCTCTAAAGTACAAGCAGCTTGTCTTTTTTTCTCTTCTTAAGACCCTGTTTTTGCAAGACTTCATTTCACCAGCATAAATCCTTGCGTCAGCATGGACAAATCCAGGGAATTCCTCCTTCAAGAATCTTCAGACACAGCTTGAGGTGGGATGAGCCCATTCTACACAATGTTCATGTATGATGGGGTCAAACTTGATGCTTCATCCAAATCCTGTGAGCAAGGAGGACATTGATGATGAGCTCTGGAAGGTGGAGCAGCAGTGAGCTGTAGGTGTTTATATGAGGGGGAGCAGCACTCATCAAACCAGTCAGATTGCTGGTGGGTCTGGCTGTAAACAAGATATTGCTGAACTGACATCAGGTCTCAAAGGACAATAGTGTGAGTGAAACATCAGTTTATGGCTGTGGGGGCTTTGAATGGAGAGATCTCTACCCCAGCCTCCAGGAAATGAGGCAGAGGAAGCTGGATTGGGACTGGATCACCCAGGTTGCAGTTATCCTTCTTGAACATATAGCACACATCAAAATACTGCATTTAAAAAGAGAATACATACCCTGACTTAAACCACTCTGTTGCCTGCCCCTTAAGTATTTTTAAAACTGAAGGATAATGTCAGACCTTTGTCTTGCATGAAGAATGAGTTCATTTCCTATTGAAGTATGACTAGCAGAGGCAGCCTGGAAAGCACTGAGCTATTGCTACAGCAGTGGATGATTTGTACACTCTGCTGCACACAGTTTGTCCTCCAAAAACATTGGCTGGGTCCCTTCCCTAGTCTTGGTCCTAGGAAAAACACTGGGATCTCTCCTGCATTCAGTTTGGGTGAAGGTTCAGGCTGAGGAACTCTTCTGCCTAGGTCTGGCTCTGCAGAGGGTGTTTATTGTCCCATGGAAGTGAAAGTGTAGTCACTTTCAGGGAAACCTTCTGGTGTTGCACCTTTCTTTGGAGCTGATGCTCCTACAGAGGTGAGCAATTTCCTATGAGAAACAGGGTGGAGGATTTACACCCATGTTGCTTGAGATGTGATTTGTCTGGCCTAGTTTATGCACCTAAAAGACTGTTTTAGTTGCAAGCTCAGAGACAGTGTGAGTTTGAAGCAGTTCAGGGCATCCTCTCTACCCAAGTGAAGAGAGAAAGAGAATTCAGCTCCTCCAAGAAGTGCCCACAAGGTCCTTGCATTATTTGAACTTGTTTCACCACCACAGAGAGAAAAGTCTTTCCCAAATGCTCAATTTACATAAGCCTAAGGAATTTGTGATCAGGCCCAAATAATCTAAATCAGGTCTTCTATCCTTTTGTCCTGATGGTACACATCTGAGGCAAAGAATAATGTCAGCAGGGTTTCCTGATCTCCTTTTTCCTAGCTCCAGGGGGAGACAATGATCTGCATGGGGGATGAGACAAGGTTCCTGATGCCACCTCCTGTGTGGCCTGGATTCTGTCAAGTGCAGGTTTAGATCAGCTTGGTAGAAGGGTGAGAGGGACCTGTTGGACGTTGCTTAAATAGAACTGAATGAAAAATCAGCACCCAGAAGATTCTTCAATTTATTTTTTTTAATTAAGGCTTATTCTGACCATTTGGGAGAATTGACTCATTGCATTACTGCAGGTAGAGCCTGTCTCTACTCAGTGCAGCTCAGCTGGTCCTTCTCAGAGCTCTCAGCATCTCTTGTGGGCACTTGTTGCTGGACCAACGCACTGACGTGAAATTTTGGTCTCTGTAGGATTGTGTAAATGTGTCTTTGTGAAAATTGGACAGATCCCTGGATTCAATTAGCCAGGACCTAAGAAGACAATGGGATGACAACAGGAAGGATTTGTGGGATGTGTGTTTCGTGTCTCCAGATTCAGCATCCCCACAACAGAGGGACGAAATTTGGTTTTGGCTGCAGGAACCTCGAGCTTGACCCTGTGTCTCATAGCACCCCAGAGCCGCACAATGTAAATGTTTATTGCCTTCTTCCCGTGGGCCTGTGGCTTGTGTTGTGAGCATCATGCAATGCAGGGTTAGAAAGGAACCAGGGGCCAGATGTGTGCAGAGAAAAAGAAAAGTCCGCGCAGTTTGACTCCGTCGGGGCTGCAGGGCACGGAGAACAAGGGAAAACCGAGCCAGCCCCAGGATGCCATCCGGTGTTTAGGGCAGACAAATGCCTGTAATCTCGGGGCTGTAAAGCAGCAATGCTGGGCTGGAGGAGGGGAAGGCGATAATGAAGGAGGGGCTGGGGAGAAGAAAGGGAGAGGAGCGCAATTCGCTCTCCCTCTCCGAGAACGTGATGCGGGGAGACGTTCGCAGTTTCCAATAAGCAGTTCATTTATCTTAACTTAATGCCTTTTTACTCCATCGCTAGCAGAGTGATCCCAATTAAGGCAGCACAGCAGGGCTTCCTGTATAAACCTCCTAACACCGCCAGCTACGGTATTTGCTACAACCAGCCTGAGTTATGATCACCAGTGAAAAATAAGCTTCCTATCTGGCAGCTGGCCAGATCCATCCCAGCAAAGCAGGGCTGGGAGTGGGAATGCATTGAAATGTAAAGCAGTTAACATTTCTACAATACGTGTCAGCATCCACCAAGCGGTGCGGGCAATTAAGTAATGTTACATTGTACACTTCACCTTGGAAGAAAAGCTCATTTTGATGGAATGAAATAACCAAATGCCACAGTCTCTACCGCTGAATTCAAACCTAAAGCGGTGTTTTCCCTTCTATGCACGACGCCTAGCACAGAAATAAGAAGGGAGAATAAAGCAGCGTGATTTTAGACTTAGAAGATAAGTAAAAGTGTGGGCCCTCTGCCAAGTTTCTCACCATTTAGCAGCGCTGAGATGGGATAAAGAGCAGATTTCTGACTGCTTCCCACAGCCACTTTTCTCGTTTTGCAGAGCTGTTTTATATTAGAAAATTGTTGAAAATCTTTCATTGAGCCTTTTCCCCCACCTCTGATTTAAGGGATCCTCCTGTCTCTTCCTTCCCTGTTTTTCTGTGGAAGCAGCTCCTTTAGGGGTGCTGGTATCTCTCTGCAAGTTCACTTGTAGGAATGATAAACCCCTTCAGTGGAGTGACCCGGGAAATTGGTTGTGGCTGCACACGTCAGTCCTGCTGCACTGCTGTTTTTTTAGGTAGGGTGTCCCAAAATTTAGTGTGATAGCACTGCTGGAACCCTGTGGACAGCCTTGAAACTGGTCAATGACTTCACTGAAAAATCAAACAATGTATGTGAATCTGGGCCATTAGTCTGAATAGCAGAACTCAAGAGATGAATGGAAATTGCCTGTTGCTTGAGTTCACCAAAAGGGAAAACCTGTCTGCCTTTACACAATAAAAAAAAAAAAAAAAAAAAAAAAAAAAAAAAAAAAAAAAAAAAAAAAAAAAAAAAAACAAAAAAAAAGAGAGAGAGAGGCAAAAAATGATATAAGCAAAAAAATGTAGTCTCTAAATTCCTGTGGGTTCTATTAAAATTCTTGCTCTGTTGCTATGTTATTGGAGAGCCTTTAGCTTTGAGAACTGATTGTCCAGTACTGCTGGCTTGTCTTTTAAAAAACCTGGATGCTGACTGGAACCAGATGAAAAAATTTAGCTGAAACATCTATTAGGAAACTAATTCTGGGAGATATTCAACAGACTTTCAGTCTCAGTTCTGATACTCCCAGATGCCAAAATGGTAAAGAGATACTGCACATGCTGCAGAGAAATAGAAGGAGAGGAATGGGGAAGAAAGGGAGCAAAAAATAAAGTGGCAAAAGTGTTTGCAGCACTGGAATGTGGAACTTTTTAACCTGGTCATCTTTACTCTTTGGTCCAGGAGTGTCATGAATGCTATTGTTAGTTTAGTGACTGAACATAATATAATCATTTTATTCAATGAATCAAGGTTCTACTTGCAGCTATGTGAAGTTTGTGAGTAGTGTTTTGAACACAAAACATGTTATTGAAATGCAAAATGTTTTTTTTCTGTTTTGTTGGGTTTTTTGTTTTTTTTTTCTTAACCTCTCTGTTTGGGGGCATTATATCCTGGTGCTGCATCTTCCTTTGGTGTGGTATTTTGGAAATTGGGCTCCAGTTCCAAAGGCAGGCTCTGCTCTTAACACTTTGAGGGTGTAGGAGGTTGGCTTTGATATTTTGCATCAGTTCTGCAGAACCTATTTCAGGCTGCAGTTTGATGGTTTACACAAGAAAATAATCTGAAGAAAGTAACATTTAAAACCTGATTGTTCATGAGCTATCAAAACCAGGAGGAGTTGTGTGTAATGGGAGAACTGGGAATCCCAGTTGTGCAGAGATTCCCTTCTGGTCAGCAATTTTATTCTTCCAAGTACTCACTGGTTATTCATATTATACAGGGAATATTTTTTTTTTTTTCAGACATCCCAGAAGAACAAAACTGGGTTTCTCAGGCAGCCAGGACTAAATTTCTCAGAACAGTGTTAAACACTCAGAACAATCTGAGTGTTTAACAGTGGGACACTCAGATTGCAACAGAAAGTGTTTATAGAAAGTACCATGGAATACTTTCCTATGTCCTTTAGGGACATCTGAGCCACAGGGAGATTCCACTGAACTGAAATGTCAAACACAAAATGTCCTTCTGCCACTGCTCCACTATGGAGCTGAACATTTTTGTTTCATGGGCATGTGTGCAAATGGTTTTCTGGGCTTTCCCTTACCATTTACCCAGGTAAGAACACAAAACTCCTGTTCTTTGTTTAAGGTAGAGCTGTGACAGAGACAAAAAGTCCAGAATATCTAAGGCCCTGATCCTGCAAGGAACTTCACCCCCTGAACACATGGACTTAATTGGGACTACCTGAGCCTATTGTTAGGCACACATGCCAGCCTTTCCCAGCCTGGAGCCTGGATTAGTAACCAGGACAATAAACTGCTAGTGGTGGCTTAGAATGCCAAGAAGCAGGTTTAAAATATTTAGGCTTCCAGGACCTGAATACAAAGAAAATAAGTTCTGTATTTCAATATTCCCAACTGATGTGCGTGACTTGGGGTTGTTTTTCATGTTCCTGCAGCACTTGGTTAATCTCTGTTCCTTGGCAGCTCCAAGCAAGAGGCCAGGATGATCCATGCATTTCCTGTGTTGTTTTCTGTTGTGTTTCCTGATTTTCTTACCTGTCTCTTTGGCCTTCTAATGATTGCAGTGGTCATGTTACTTTGCAGCAGAATTCACAGAGCATTGTGTGTTTCCTGAAAACCTTTGAATATAAATCACCCTGTTAATCAAATGCTGCAGTTGTTAATGTATCCTGCTACACCCAAATTATGAACATTATGACTCTTGTATCTTTCTTCCAAACTTCTCTTTATCCAGTTAATACCCTTTTAATGACTTTTTAATCATGTGAAACTAATGGTGCAACTCCAAACACCTTCTCCTGCTGTTTCCCTTATGGATTCCAAAATGGGACCCATGAGCTTAAATGGTGTCTGACTATGGAAAATCATTCCTACATCACTGGGAACTGTTCTGTAGGAGAATGGGGGATGGATCTGGCTGGATGAACTTGTTACTCATATTTTTGGGCAATTCATGACAACAAAGACATTGAGGCACTGGGGTGAGTCCAGAGAAAGGCAATGGGTCTGATGAGAAGAGCTGAGGGAGCTGGGGATGTTTAGCCTGGAGGAGGCTCAGGGGGGAACCTCTCACTCTGCAACTACCTGGAAGGAGGCTGTAGCCAGGTGGGGATCAGTCTCTTCTCCCAAGAAACAAGCAATAAAGTGAGAGACAAGAGCCTCAAATTGTGCAGGGGAGGTTTAAATTGGATATTAGAAAAAATTTCTTTGCTGCAAGGTTGCAATGCATTAGAACAGACTGCTCAGGGAAGTGGTAGAGTCACCATTCCTGGAAGTGTTCAAATAAATGTGGATTTATAAACATGGATGTGGCAGGTGGGGGGACACATAGCTGACCCCTGCAACTGTGGTTTATGAGACTTTATCCACCCCATGAAAAAGCAATTCACATGCTGTTACTTGGAAAGATTCTTGGTCTGTTCAATAGGACAAATTCATTCTCTGCCTGATTTCAGTGAGTTTTACAGCAGCCCTGGATGTAACTCCCTGTGCTCAGCTGAGACAACTCTGGGTAAAGCCAGCAGTGGGGAGAGCTGCTCTGTCATTTGCTTAAGGATCACTGCTAGAAGCACAAAGCTCTATCAGCAAAATGTCCCTAAATGTGAAATCCTATCACACATTCTGCAGAATGATTACAGAAAATACCCCAGTGTGAGCTGGGATACAGAATGCCCAGATCCAGTGCCCTGAGTTCCAGTTCCTTGTGTGGTGCCCTGGAGATATTTTAACCCAAAATAATCCACAATGGGTTCTGTGAGCCAGGAGTTCCCCTGTGTACAGAAAGCCTGTGCTAATCTGTGACATGGATAATAAATTCAACCCATGGTTTGAATGCACTGTGAGTCTCTGGGTTTCCTGAGCCTCTGTGAAATTAGGCAAAGCAAAGCTCTGACAGCCCCAGCACACAGTGGTCACTCCCCAACAAATTTATATGGCTCTTTAAAGGCCCAAGATATGGAAAAGTCCCAAACCTTTTTGTCCCAGTCTCAGCAAGAGGAGAAATGAAGCTGAAAGCCTGACTTTGCTCTCTCTAAATCTAGTTCTCTTGGCAAGATGGGTAAAATTCATCTCCACTATAAACATCTTCAAATATTTACATACAATAACAATTATGGGCATTTTGATTTAAATGATTAAAACACCAGGCTTGACTAGACACTAATTGCTATTGATTGTTTAATGATATTGTGGAATAGTTATGCAGGCTTCATATTGACAGTCAAAAGCAATTGACCGAAAAGTCATTATCCATTTTTAGCTTTACAAGTAAATTGCCTGAATTTTGATTGAAAAATATTGCACTAAAAGTAGAAGACCTCCTAAAGAAAAAGGATGAAAACTCTAACCCCCATATTATTGGAAGCATTTAAATTACTCTCTGACCACACAACAGGAATACAAGAAGAAATGTAGCCTTCATTTCCAGAAGGAAGCTTTGACTAGAGTCAGTGGTTAGAACACTAATCTTTTGGTTCTGGGACTGGGATTTAAGTTCCTTCTCTGATTTTTATGTGCAGTATGTTTATGGGCTCATCTCACTCCTATAATTGGCATTGCATTTCATCACAAAACCATTATACATAATTTAGCTGTGTTCTTCATAGGTCAGATCTGAGTAGAAGGTCACATTGGAGCTACCTAAACCATATGCATTCTGAAGATAAACACTTAATCTTGATTTTCATTCTGCTGCCAATTCCTTTCCTTTTCTTTTCCTTTTTTTTTTTTTTTTTTTTTTTTTTTTTTTTTTCATGGGAAAGGGTAAGTCCTGAAAAATGCTGTATTCTCTCAATAGCAGTATACTTTCAGTGTTCTCAGTGTATGCTGTTATGCATGCAGCTTACAGGATAATATGGAAACTACTGGGCAAGGTTAAGGGCCCACAAATTCACCATCTTTCTGATCATGGCCAGTATGGGAGCTGTGATAATATTATTTGAGTTAATGCTCCTCAAGATGTATGTGAATTAGTGCAGAATCAAAGCATGGACTCCAGGATGCCAAACCTTTGGGAGGATCAGAATTGGACTCAGCTTAACCAGAGCTAACCAGCTCCAAAATTATCACCCTGATGTTGGCCAAGCCCAAATTTGTCATCTCATCTCTCCCACTCAAGCAAATGGATGTCCAGTTTTCAAATCAGATACAATTTCAGGAACCAGATTGATTGCCCCAGAGAACTGACTTTGATGGATTTCAGTTCAGTGGTGGAATTCTGCCCCTCCTGAAAATATAAAGTCATAGTTAACATGTGAAACAGGAATGAACCTTGAATTAAAATAAGGATTTGAGGAGATGAGGATTTCATTTAACCTGGTAATTGAAGGATGGCCATCAGCTAAATTATCTGAATGCCCAGAAATGTTCAGAAATTCCCTACATAGGTGTTTTTCTGGATTTCTCTACAGAGTGGTCAAAACAGGGCTGGCTGAATTGCAGTGGTGAGATTGTTGGGCAGAGCCATGCTAAGATCCAGCCATGCTTACAGCCTGGAGCCTGGCACCTACAGGGGCAGATCCTGAGTATTTTCTTGTCTTTCTTTGCACTGGGGTGACCCATCTCCCATGCTTAGAATGTCCTGGTCAAATTCAATAGGGAAAAGAGAATGGCTCCACCAGAACACTCAGAAGAGAGAAGCACAATTTATGCACTTCAATTGGTTAAGAAAAACATGTCTTTTCTGCACCATTTATTGTGAAACTCAGAAATCTCTTCCAAGAAACTGAAAACAGTCACTCTTCTGAGAGTACACAGAAATCTCATCTTTTCTCCTGTTGAAGCACAAAGCTATTTCATTACAACTCTGAGAGGATGGGCTGCTAAATAGGATGCCTCAATCAATATTAAATCACAACTGCTTCTCAGGCTCTAAGAACAAAAATACACACTTTGATAATGCTGCTGTGACCCCATTACATGACAGGTATAAACCACTGCAACTAATGAGTTGTCACGAAATAATGTGAAAGGAACCGAATAAATTTATAAATAGCAATTTTGTTTTGAAGCTATTCAGAATGTATTTTCTGAAATGAAATACTCAAAAATATTTTTCAAATACTGGTCTGAAGGAAATGTGGGAATATTTGCATGTGTTACAGTTTAGGACGGAAATTAATATTAGAAGGTGTTACCCAGCACAAATCAATCCTTCCAATTTAGGAATGCCTTGAGGTTTGCTTCTGTGTAAGAATAATGTTTTCAAATGTTCATTTTCACTGGCAGATACCTAAAATCTAAACATAATCAACTAAAATTTGCCTGATTTTTATAAGACCATTGAACTTTAAATGGCTATAGAACTTGAGAACAAATTTTATTCATTTTTAAGGCTAGAAAACTTTTAGAAACTTTTAGCTCATGAAAACAAAAATAAAAATCCCATTGTTATTCTGCCAGTGGTATATTCTGGTGGTATATCCAGATAAGTATTCTCTTTCTGAAAAAAATCACATTTTGTCTGGGATAATGCCATCCATGGAGAATCAAACTTTTTTTCTTGGTATTCTGCTAAATTTTTTGCATTGCTTGACCTTTAGGAAAGGAACATGGGCATTTTTCTGTTCAAAATAAATTGAACCTCCACATGCTGAATGTAGCAGACAAAATTTCTTTGCTTAAAAGCCCATTAGGACCTGTTGTTCTCTCACCATGAAGATGCTTGATGATGTATAATTGCCATTGAGTTTGATCAGCTTTAGGCTGAGTTCTGAGAACTTTGGTCCTTTCATGCAACCTGGCAGACACTATTGCCCTGCTTGGGAATTAAAGGGGAAAAGCAAATTTCCCTGGTGTTCAGGGGCACTGGGAAGCTGGGAGTCAGGGACTCTGCTCCCTGATTTTGAGTGATAGAAGAGGTGAGATTATTCTGGGATGACAGCTTCCCTGATGTGGGCAGTTCTTCTCTGACACTGCTTCCCTGATGTGGGCAGTTCTTCTCTGACACTGCATTCCCTGTCTGCTCCTGCAAGAAGCAGAAAAATGAACCAGCTGGGCTTTTCCTGGCCCTGAGCACTGATCTGAGAGTGGAAAGCCACTGGCCAAGCTTCACTGCTTGATGTTTATTATGCTGTTTCATTGGAATCCTGGCTGCCTCATCCTGGGAAGAATGGAGGTGTTATTGCCCAATTCTCCTAAAGCAGTCAACCCCTGGGTGCCACCACCCAGCAGTGACACATCCAGCCAGGAGAACAGCCTGGCCTCTAAATTGTGCCCAGCAGGAGGGGCAGGGATCCCTTTTGTCCACCCCAATCAGGAATGCTGGGACAATCTCTGCCTTCACTGCTCTCCTAGGGCTGCAGAACAGCCAAGACTGGCAGACTCACAGGGCTGGCCAGAGGGGAAGGAAAAATCTAACTTTAACCTAACTAAGGGCTCTGAGCTGGAGGAAATCACACTGAGCTCCAGGCTTGGCTTCCTGGCAATCCTGTGTCATCTTCCTTAACTCATCAAGGGAGGAACAGTGGAAAGGTTTGGAGCAGGGGCCACAAGCCCAGGCCTTTTCCCTTGACCACCAGTCACTCCTTTCCCCAGTCTTTACCTGTCCTTGGGAAACATCCAAGATATCCCACTGAGGATGAGAATTTAATTGCCAGAGAAATTAGCACCACAAACACTGTCAGAGAGAATTCACCACCCCATATCACCATCTTTGCTGCAGCCCTGATCACATCTTTGTACCTCCAGCAAAATAAGAGACAGCCATCATGTATTAAATCAAGAATGTCTGGTGATGGTTGGTGACCACACCTAAGCAATCTTTGAGGATTAGTGCCCTGAGACAGCTCCAGGGAATGACAGTCTTGGTGTACACACAGCCTGTTTGGGACTCTTGATGAATTTCAAGTGTTTAGGTTTCGTTTGAAGCAGGATTTGAGCTACCTAGATCATTTTGCAAATAACTAAAAAATTATTTATATGTTTGTGCCTTAACATATGGTCTTTAGATAGGATTCACAAGTATTGCTTTGGGAAATGAAATGCTTTTTAAATGTCTGGCTAGGAGAATGCAATGGCTTTATTTCAAGTCACAGAGACTTTTGCTGCTTCTTTAGGACACTCAGTCACCACCTCTGATCTACCTTGTGCACACTGGAATTAGAGATAAAGATCTTTATGTGTTTCTTTTTTCTTAGGTGATGGGTCCTCTACCCTTAAACTGAAAAGTTTCTAATTGAAATTGTGAACCTCCAATTATGGTCAGTGCTGTTTTCTGCATATGCATTCCATCTATTGTTATATCTGACTTCTCTGGTGTTAACAAGAGACTTACTAAACTTCTAACAGGTAAAGCACACTGAAAAAAAAAGCATATAGGAACTTTTTCTACAGCTTTGTTTGTACCACAAGTTGAATATGCTGGAATGCAATACAGACATTAATTACAATCCCTTTTGCTGTGCAATTAGAATAATACAGGAAATATTTTCCATTCTCCTGGCAGTGGCCCTGACCTAGCAAAGCACTTACATGTAGGATTCCATCCAAATGGACAGGAATTTTATAGGACCAGAGTCAAAGGGTATATCAAAGGGATTTTTTGTATGCATCCAAGAACATGTATGCACATACATTTCAGATTAATTTTTTTCTTGCTAAATATATATAAGAAAATTCTCTGTGTTCTGAATATTAAGATCAGATCTAAAAGGAGGCAAATGCTGTTCTTTGCTTCACAGCATTTACTTGAGGCATCTGTCTGTTTGATAGTGCTTCTACTAACCCACATGCAGCACATGCCAAGGTGGCCATGTATGACCCTGGAGAGGAGCTGGCTGGTGGGATGAGTGGGCAGGAGATCTTCGTCCATCCATGTAGACATGCCCTTAGTCATGCTGAGTGAATCACTTTTTAAAGAAAATAAAATGAATTCCTAGATGAGAACATCCAGTTCTTTGGAACTTATGATAGTATAGTCTGAAGTTAGATCCAAAATTCATGGCTGACTCTTCCCGCCAACAATCCAAGCCAAAATTCTCGACAGGAATAAATATCCTGGAACTCTTGGAGAGTCTGAGATCCAGACCCAACTTCTGCAACTTGCATTCCTCTCCGAGGGATTGCAAGGTATCTTTTAATTGAATTGTTGTTTTCTTCAAATAATGTAAGGTTTAGAATTTGCCCCTTCACCTCCAGCTCTGTTTTGTCAGTTGTGAGCAATCCATATGAACATGTCCAGGTCAAGCATCCAAGGTTTACAAACATGGATTTGCATAACTCTCTCTCTTTCCTTGTCTCAGAAAAAGGGAGGATCTCATAGGCACTTTACTAACCAGCAGAACTTTTATTCCTTTTTAAGTTTTCAGCAAAAAATGAAAAATTTAAAGTTCTTAGTGCTTGTAACTGTTAAGGTTTGATTGGACACCACCAGCAAGGAAGGGGACAAGCACTGGTGACTGAGGGATTGGCACTGTGAGTTCCTCCTTGCACCTCTTTTGATTAATTGTAAAGAAATTCCTTTGTAGTCTTCAGGCCTCAATCCTCCAAAAATACATGGCACTGCTTAATATTGCACACAGAAACATGATATATGAGGAAATCTGCAGAGTGAAGACTCCAATGAACAAGGTATTGACTGGAAGAAGTTCAGGGAAAGAACAGTTTGCTCATGGTCACAATCAACTGGGAATAGCACCAGAAACAAAATCCTGCTCTCCTTAGCATCAGTCCACCAAACCCTCCTGAGAGGCTCCTCCAATGAAGAAGCTGTTGCTGTCCTCTCTGAAGGACACTTTGCAGTGCTGCTGCAGGTGGTTTTTCACCTGGGAATGTGCAAGCACAAGCTCTGAAGAGGTAGAGGCAGATAAAGAACATCTAGAGCTCAAGAGAGGCTGCAGCTGATGGAACGAGAATGCAGGAAAGCTGCTTTCTCATTCTTCCTGAAGAAAATCCTACAAGATCAGTTGGAGTCTCCTAATTCTATAACACCTGGCAAGGAGTTAAGTACTACAAAGGCTCCAGCCTAACAGCCTCACTCTTTGTAAGTAGTTAGGAGCTCTCTGGCCCATTCTTCACGCTTTAGGAGGCCCCTCTCAAAGCAAACATACGTCAATAGTTTAGAGGCAGAAACTATCAAATCATGCTGTGTTACTCAGGAACAGAGAGAAGAAACTGGTATAATGGGGAAAAGAAATGATTCACCTGCCTGGTGGTAGAGAGGTATTTCTCACAGAGCTTGATCTAAGAACCAGTCTTAGCTGCTGGCCATGTCTATCATTCACCACGACTCAGTGAGAGAGGAATTGTCTCATATTGGGTGCAGAGCTGTGCAACAGCAGCAACAGTAAACATTTATGGGCTTGTAGTGGGATTCTCTTACCTTTCTTTCTTTTCCCCCTTTTTTTTTTTCTTTTCCTTTTTTGCTTTTGACATATTCAGCACCACACAGCAGGGAATAGTTTGGATTTATTTCGAGCTGTACACTCACTGTGTGCTTTGCAAAGTACTGGATTGGTGTAGTAGCAGCAATGCAATGTGCCACTGGGACTGTCAGCTCAGCAAGGGCTCACTGGTGGATGTGGAGCCTGTGGAGTGATGGTCAGGTCATCAGAGGTCCTCCTCCTTCAAGATTTTCAGTGATCATTTGCCAGAAGGATAAAAACATGAATTGCAAAAATCCCCCTGGGCCTTAGTGATCCTTCACATTTGAGCACTGTTCCTGAGGCTGTGGTGCAAGGACACACAACTGGATTTCCAACAAGGTCATTCCAGGGTGCACACAGACCCATGATCACCCCTCTCCTCCTCAGCCCTGTGGCACAGTGTCTGTGCAAGGTCCTGGTTTTCCTCTGGAAAAATGAAATTTCATCTTTTGCCCACTTCTTGTTTTCCCTGTGCCTCCTGCTGATGTCAGGTGGACATGGAGGTGTCTCCTTTTGTTTGAGTGGGCTTGCCTTCCAAAATTTTCTCTCTGTCCAGCCACCATATCATAAAGGACAATATGTTTTCAAGGCCAAGCTTATTGATGTGAAAATCTGATGTAAGAAAGGCAATCTTAACCAAGTTACCATGAAACTATGTGGAAAAAGATATCCCACTGACATCCAGAGAACAATAAATTGCTATCAAAATATGATTTTAGATATGTTATTTAGTGATTTCAAATCCAGCTCTCTAGAGATTTTGCTTTTTGGAACATGAATGCAGTCAGAGGAATGACAGCATCAGATTTTGGTAATAAAAACACTTGGCAAAATAGTAAGAAGGAGAGTGCTTTTTAAAACTTACAGCCCATTCTGGGAAGGGAAGGGATTCAGAGGACTCACAGGCTTTTTAGGAAGATGGCTTTTCTTGCCTCTGCTGTCCCTCCAGGGCATGAGGATCACAGTGTTTGCCAGCTCTGTGATCCAGCTAGACCAAAATACAAAGTGGCAGTTGAATGAACAAAGTGTGAAGTAAAAAATATTCTTTCTCTCCCAAAATCTACTCTCCTCTAGACAGAGATATCAAGAAGCAACAGTACATCAAAAAATCTCAGCAAATTATGGAGTGTAAAAGATGCTATGAAAAATGACACCCTTCCTCTCAAATACCAAGTCTCTCATCCTAATGAAAAAGGTGATGGGGAAGTTAATATTAGTAAGCTGGACTTTCAACCACTCTTTTTCCCCAAGAGTGTTCTTAGAAAACTCTGGACTGCTTTTGATTAGATTGAAAAGAATCAACCTGAGGCAAGAACTCAATGTGGAAAACCTTCTCACATACAGCTAAAAATATGCAGAGTTATAGGAAATGGAAAGCAGAACATTTTAATGAAAAGCATTGGCTTAGATTAGTAATAGGCAGTATTAGCTTCTGTTAAAACAGTATTGCTTATCCATGGATGAGGTTACAAATAACCACATTTCTAAGAACAAATTATGGCATGTTCATAGAGCTGCTCCAAAACCCCTTGAAGTCCATGCAAACCTTTCCACCAATTTCACTGGATTTTCACTTGGATCAAGACCAAGGGCCTGAATCTGTTAAAACAGCTTAAGACAGGAGACCATTACTTTGAGCTAAAATTTGCAGCTAATTATAAAAATAGTTGGCTGTTGAAGTAATGTACAGGGAAACCACTGTTTGTTAATGAGAATAGCAATGGGCTTAATATGTCTACCTAGGGGTAATAAATAAATGAGTCTCAGATTTAAAGTCTGGGTAGTTACCTGAAGCCAGGGTGAAAGAAGCTGTAATATTCTTACATGTGCTGTATAATAGGCACTGAATTTGATAAGGATTTTGGAGATTTGTCTAGAGACAATGGAGCCCTAGGAGTCAAGTTTTTTTATCAACCTTCTTACACCACCATTACTTGAATACATTATTGGGTTATGGGCACTAGCTACAGATACACTTGTGAACAAAATGTTAGATTTAAAAAGGACTTATGTCAAGATTCCAGTTTCACATTGCTTGACACAAAACATCAAAACTCAGACCTTTGCATGTCCTGTTCCTGTATGTCTTGTACATACAGCCCTTTTGAACGGTTAGGTGATTTTGATCCAATTCAAATAGATTTCTTCCTTCATCCCATAAATTTCAGTCAGTTTGATCACACTAGTGGAATAGTACAGTTTTCTTCCAGCAGATAAAACAACTCCTTTAAATTCTTGTGGGTGTTAAATGTCTACTACTCCAGTACTAGTTGTTATAAAAACTTATTCCAAGTTATGTTCCACCTGGAAATGCTTTCATTGGAAATTCCTTCGAGTCTTTTTACAGTGAGCAGGTTAAAGTTTTTCCTTTTCATTGCTTGTATAAATTCACAGACTGTGAATCCAATTCCTGTCTGAAGGCAGATACAGGTATTACTCTGAAGATGCCTGGAACTGATTCTGTAGAATATCAGTCTTGGTTCTGGGGTTACTAGGGGAAGTTCTACACTATAACCAATGCATAGTCTGACTTCTCACATACATTTTTGTACAGTTTGTAAAAAATGAAGTTAAATAGTAGCCAGGACATTGAGCAGATCTGCTCAATCACAGTTCAGTGCAGTGTGTGGTCATGGACACTGGTGAGAGCCTGATCTGCAAGTGTGAATTAATTTGTGAATATTGGGGTGGAGAACAGAGGCCCACAGCTCTGTGCAGGTCTCTGCAGGTGGCTGGATGCTGCACCCAGAGCATCCCCAGCTCTCTCTTTGCTTGCCAGGCACAGCTGAAGGGAGTCTTTTAGAAGCACCCCACTGTTCAAGTGTGGCTGGGGTTTATAAGGTCACTGGTCTGTGCCCTGTGAGGGCAAGCAAGGCTGCTTGGAGCTAAGGCAGAGCACAGAAGGGACTCAGGACAGTCTGTGTTTCTGGAAAACCAAGGGAAGCTCTGTGTATCCAACAGATGCTGCAGCCCTGGTCGTGAACAGGAGATTAATTGAGAGCTGCTTGGCCTCAGCTGAACCTGAAAGCAACCCTCCTTCCTTCTCCTCTGTCAGTCTTGGCCCAAAAACAGAGGAATGCTTGTGCCTTGGAGTTGTCCTTTCCATTTGTGAGCCCTACACACACTCCCACAGGCAGAAGCACAGAGACTACTAAATCAGGAAATGTTCTCTCTTTGTAGGTGGGAGAAAGAAATGGGAAGGAAGAAGATGTACCTGGAGACAGGGTGGGGAAAAGCTACAGGGCTAATTTAGGAAAGATGGCTTACTTAGCACAACATACAAACACTCAGAGGGACAGTGTGCAGAAACACCCACCATCCTGGGGTGGAAGAGAGAGCTCACACAAAAGAGAATTTGCAGAGCAGGACTGTGAGCAAGGACATGGAGATGTCCTTCTTCCTCTGCACCTTGCAGTCATCTTCCACCTTCCCCCCTCCCCACTGGGGTTTTTTGAGGGGGGATAGTTGAAAGAAAAAAAAAAGAAAGAAAGAAAAAAAAGATGTAGAAGTTAGAATGGCTCAGACAGGAAAAAGATTAATCCCTTCCCTTCAGAGCAATGAGTCAACATTGAGAAGGGTTGAGGCTGATGGTGGAAATGGATGAAATTTCTGCAACTGCCCCAGGCCAGGGAGTGGGATAGGAAGCTTCTTTGGAGGGATCTTCAGGCAGTTTGGGGCACAACTGATGAGAGGTAAAATTTAGAATTTAGTTGTAGGGATGGCAGCAAGGCAGATGAGGTCCAGATCTGGGCAAGGAGACAGGCCAAATGGTGGGCACACAGAAGGATGGGGAGAAATGGTTTTCCATGACTTCCCAGATGACTCTGAAGGTGCATGCACTAAGAAGACTTGTTTATTAGAGGTTACAGACTGGACTTTGTGACTCAGCCAGTCTTTCCCCTCCAAACTGGCCCATCTCACTGTATATATAGGATATTTGAATGGAAATAGGTAAAATCCACATCTGCTGAGAGGATCTTGGCACAGCCACAGCAAGGACAGCCTTGAACTTTGTTGTGATCCTTCTTCCAAGGGACCACGCTGCTGCTGGAACACCTGCAGCCTCTCAGATGGTCAGCTGCTGGGAAAACAGCAAGGATGTGGCTGACTCTGAGATCTGAAGCAACAGAAGTCAGGAGAAAGACATCTCAGGAAGATGGGTCTGATCTGAATGCATTGAGTGAGGAGGCATCAGCACAAACAGAGAATCTTTGGAGACACAGATTTCCTCTTCCTGCTCCAAGCTACATGAGCATGGTTCACATGCAGAGCAGAGAGTAAGTCCTTCCAGATCCTGGTTTTGTTCATAGCAAAACAGAAATAATTTTGGCTTTCAGTTATTATAAAACCTTCAGACTTCTTGTAAAAAAAAAAAGACCCTCTTGTAGCTGAGAAATATGGGAACAAACTCTGAGTCTTTCTGTTGTTTCAGTTTTCTTTATTAAAGAGTAAAAATACTAATGGCCAAAATGGGGTCATGGGGGTTTGTTGTGTCATTCTGCTCCATCCCCTCACTGAGGCTAAAAGGATGAGGCACAGTGATGCCATACAGCATCCAGCATGCTCTGGTATTATTAATATTGCACTGTGAAAGGCCTTTATCAGCCAGATTGCAATGGCAGTGGTGATAACACAAGGAAATTCCTGTGCATTACCAGTACAATAATAATTATACAATTGTGCCCCAGAACTATGCTGTCATTAAAGAGGGCTCTGAGATATAAACAAATTCAGCATCTGAATTCAAAAGAAATTCATTTGGCCAAAGCCCCTCTCAGCAGTAAACTCTTTTTCTGCCTGTTGAGGAAAGAGGCTGATGATCTGCCTGCTCTGCTTGTTTAAGCATCACCTCCAAAATAATGCCCTTTATGAAAAATTTCAATCAGGTTTCAGACCTTATCACACTGTGGAGGCAGTTCTTCTCAGGGTCAGTGACAATTTACATATGTATGGTTTGCTGATCACAACTCACTGTCAGCTCTTTTATTTTTGGATTTCTCATCTACTTTTCACAGGACAGACCACACAGTCTTGAGCTAAGTCTGGGGAAAAGTGACTGTATGATTTCCAGCATGGCTTTCAGTGAGTTCAGTCTCTACATTACCACATCCACCAACTGATTTAACAAACAAGATGGGATATTTTTTTTTTTTATCCTCCCACAGCTTTGCCTATCAGTTTCCTGAAAATCAGAGCTTTGGGTTCATGCTTTAGTGGAGATAATATCTTTTGTATTGGTAATTAAGCAGCATTAGAACTGTGTCATGTGTGTGTCTCACTGGCACCAGGGCTAATCTGTCTCTGAATTCCTCTCCTATCAAAAAAAGCAACATATTCCTTAAATAATCTAAGAGCAGAGAAATGGGTCTGAATTTTCCTTTTGACTTCACTTTTCTATTGCTCCCCTCTTCTTCCTCCTTTTGCACCATTCAGCAGGAAAAATAGAATAATGCCACTTGGTTTTGCTTTTGTAAAAATCATGCCATTTTTGGGTTTGTATTCAGGGAGTCATTGTGAGTTTAAAAAAGACCATTAAATATCAATTTTGCAATCAGGACTGAAAGCAGGATAGGGCTCCAAAGCACCTTAGCTCTTTCTAAGTATCCAAATCAGGCTGCAGAACAAGGATTTTTTGGGGGGGCTCCTTGTACTTATATTCTTGAAAATTGGCCAATTTCAAATTATTTACTGGGCCATGTGAACTTGTGTATTTCAGAACCTCAAGTAGGGAAGGCTCTTCATAAAGGTCTTAATCCTATTGCTGTCACTGAGACAAAATAGTTATAAACTGCCTTATTTTGGGGTATCTGGGTCTTGTTGAAGTGAATTAGGAATACTCAGACCTGTGAACCAGGGCTAGGTATGTACCCAGCACAGAGCAGTCTTGTTGGCATGAGTGGGGTTGGGACAGGCATCTGATAGTAAAATGTCTTTTCTGTATTGAAATATCTTTTCTGGGTCTGGTCTTTGCTTTTATTTGATTCATTTGCACTTCTTATAAAGGAGATAATCACAGTGAAAGGCACTTCAGGGTTCGAGTCAAGAGCAATTGTTCTTCTTCAGTTGGAGGAAAAGAAACTTGACAGAGAATGGAAATGCTTTCCCTCAGAAAGGCTCATCTTTGTGACACTTTGCAGTGATATCAAGAAAGACGTCTTGTATTGCCCAGCATACACAACCTCTGATTAATCCCATTAACTTCAGGATCTTTCTCATGTTCTTCTATTGAATCACACGTCTCAGAATTGTGCTGAACAGGGACCCTGGTGCTCCTCTTCTCTGTTCATGAAGGCAAATTGGTTTGATGCAAAGTTCACCTGAGCTTCTTGAATCCATTTGGAACACAGCACCCTGCTCTGGAGTACTTTGCTTTTTGTTTCCTGAATTTCTTTGATAAGGAATCAGGCACAGAGAATTAGTGAGCGTGCAGAATCCAAGCACAGCATGTCAGATTCTCTAACAATGTAATCAAACAAAAACCTTCATGAACCTGATTTGTCTGGTTTTATTTTCTCTGCTTAAACCCCAGTTTTCCTCCTGCTCCTTCTTGTGTCTCATGACAGCACCTCAGGGCTTCAATCATGACAGATGTCACTCCTGCTCACACCAACACTAAGAGAAGATCCCTGCCTTGAAGAGATTGAGATCTAACAGAAGATAATGCAGCAAAGATGCACCAGAGAAGGAAGAAAATGGAAAGAAGCAACACTGAGAGCATGAGAAGAGCACATGGTGGCTTAGTTGGATGATTAGATGCTTTAAAAAGGCCATGACCCACAAGTACAGACAGTGTAAGAGCTATTAGATCTGTTACAACTTTTTCATTTCTTTCAATATTGTTCCCTTTAAAAGATATTGAAGCCAAGTTTGGAGGATGTAATAGACTAAGTTCTGTAATTTTTTTGAAGAGCAGCATGGGTTTTTTTCTGTTCATTTTTTTACCCCTTCATCTTTTTAACACCCTTCCATGTGTCTAGAAATTCTGAAAAAATGAGTCAGTAGGACAGCAAATTCATCAGTGAAACTCCCTTTGATCTCCTCAGAGGAGATGCCTGCAGATATTCCCTCAAGTCCCCTGTCCACTTCTTATTGACAGATTTGACTGCAACTAAACAGTAGGAGGCCAGAAACAATCTGTCAAAACTCCTTTTTATTTTTAATGTTTCAGTAAACACAGTTCTTTAGGGATAACATCTGCTTCCTGAAGAAGACTTCCACTTTGGCAGGAAAGCACTGGCATTTACACACAAATTCCCTTTCTCTTCCCTTACCCTGCCTTGCCTTCTCTTCCCTTTATGAATTCTTCTCCTGATATCCTCCTAAAGGTGCTGTTGTTGCCCATTAACTTCCAGGCCAGGTTCAAGGGGCTTTGAGCAGCCTGGGCTAGTGAAAGGTGTCCCTGCCCATGGCAAGGGGGTAGAACCAGGTGGTTTTTAAGGTTCCTTCCAGCCCAAACCACTCTACTATTCTTGAATTCTCCATCTTTACACAAGAGTTACTTGCTAAGTGAAGCAATTCAAAGGAGGCTCCATTTCCAGATACTCTGAGAGCAGTGCAATAAAAGGGAGTGGAAGATGAAGTTGACTGGGATACAGTCCCCCAAATAAATAACTAAGCAAAGTCTGGGGGCTGTGACTCTTCCCTTATTTCAAAATTTGCAAACCTTGTATTTAATCTTAAAGGCATGATAATAGGGTGGGCTCTTATACCTTATGTACATCAGACTAATTCCCTGGATCTTGGCTGGTCACCTTCAGCTTCCTCTCTAGTCAGTGAAGGTCTAATCCAGGGAGCCAATGATTCATTTCATCATAATTAGATATTTTAAATGGGTGAGACAATCCTGCCTCAGGTCCTTGTTTGCCTCCACTGGCTGTGAGGGAATGATTTTCTGAGTGACCAGCTCACCTGTGGCATCTGCTTACGATCACTGCAGGTTGTCAAGGCAGACTTTGCCCTCTCAGGCTGATTCCTCAAGTTTCATTTCAATTTCTTTGCTTTTGTGCCTCTTCCTTCTTTGTTAGCTAATGAACCTAAATTCTGTCTTCAGATGCTGTGAGCTGGGCCTGGGAGGATTGGATTTAATTATCACAAAAGTAGCAAATATTTACATTTCTACTGTTGTATACTAGCAGGTGTGCCTTTTCTTGTGGAAATACATCACTGCATTTGTTTGATATAGACATCAAAAAATCTGTTTCATATCTAAGTGGGTTTATTTACACCAACTATTGAGAAAATAATCATTTGCTGGAGAAATAGTTTCTATTAATATTCATTATCATATGCCTTGAAAACCCATACATAAAATGTAATCATAGCCTCTATTAGTTCTGTAATTTGTGCACCTGACATGCAATTGTCTAGGAGAAAGTTTCCCTTTGCAATGTTTCACAGTATCCAGATGGGAAAGAAGAAATGCTGAAAAGATGTGTGTTGTTTCAATTGTAGTCCAAAAGGGCCAGCCAGGTTGAGCACTCTGTAAAAACTGAGAGTTTTAAAGGCTTAACATAGAAATTGGAGGGGGAAGAAGGTCCTGATGCACTGATGAGGTGTGTATATATATACTGAAGGGCTTCACTCAAACTGAGGAAGGGTAGGGAGATTTTGAGCTTGACTTCAGCTTGGAAATTGAATTTGGAAAACAAACATCAAAATGTTTTCATCGTGATTCAGTTGGAGCTGGAGGAAAAGTGAAGTAAAGCCTAACTCGAGCAACTGATTTAGTGCTATAGCACATTGGAAACTCAGCAGCAGACACAAAAAAGAGGAACAAGACATAGGGGTGAGATTCATCTCTCCTAACTTCAGGGATAGGCTCCATCTTGCAGAAACGTGGGTGTGTAGAGAGTGATTCAGTGACCAGACGTAGGAGTCTGCTTTGCAGTGAGACAAATCGCTTCCTGGGCTGCAGCAACCACGTTGAGCAGATTCCCAGAGCTGGCAGTGGGAGTGCAGACTTCCAGCTCACATGTAGACTCTTGCATTGCACCATCCCACACTGCCTCCCACCAGGCTGGCTTCGGGGACGGGATTCACTCCGGATAATTTCAGACATCTCCACCAAGCTGGTCACCCTGGGCTCCCTGCACAGTCAATGGAGACACGCTGATATTTTTAGGGAGTGAGTCAAGGCAATGCAGATCTGTCCCTCCCAACTGCTGGGCTACAAAGCCAAAGCCCCTCCTGCCTGATCCTGTGAATCCTGGGCGCTCGTCTATATTTTAAAAAAGGAAAAGTGAGAGGCTGTCACCTCAGACTTGCTGTAACCTGTAGAATGGGGAGCTGCAGGCTCAGTTTTGCAAAGGGCTTAGAAGATAGGTTTTTCCCTTTCCCCATCTGCAGATATTCTTCAGCTCAGTCCCTGTGCCTACAGAGAACTCCAGGCCCTCAGTTCAGGGGGTGGCATTGCTGTCACCTTGTCTATAATCTTGATTCAGGCATCAACATCTGCAGCCCAGTGCAATTCCAGACCTGTGGTGCCCCAATCTCTGTGTTCAGAGCTTGATGTACCTCCAGGTTCTACCTGAGTGATGCTGAAGCCCAGCTCTGCACTGTGGCTTCCACACCACAGCCAGGCAGCCACAGGTGTCACCACGACCTCAGTCATGAGCACATGTTCTCTCTGGGTCACAGTCTTGCTAACACTGTCATTTCAGCAAGGTATTTGCCAGGGGAAATTGGTTATGCAAACTTTATTGTGATTTTTCCTTCATTTTCAGAGAGTTCTGAACTTGGGGAAATGTTGCTTTACCTGTTCTCAACTTCTAAGGTTTTGTGCACTGTTGCAAGACCAATGACAAAGGAAACAAAACCCTTCACTTGCACATTGCTTCTCTCCTTTGCCCTATTTTTAAGGTCCCAAGGTGCCTTTCAAACTGCACAGAGGAGACTCATAGCCATGACTCAAAGGACAGTGAGTATCCAGCAGCCAGCTGGGCTGTTCAACTGCTGTTTTGGACAGGAAGGGAAGAAAATTGCTAAATGGCAGGGAAAATGGAGGAAGAAATTTAGATAAGAAGGAATAATTACCTGAGCTGGGACAGAGCCAGGACATTGAAGCAAAATGTCTTCATTGTTTGGGTTCCCCAGTGCCATTACATCTTCTCAGATCAGGACTTTGGTTGTTTGCTACGCATGAAAGGGGTCAGCTCTCCCTGAGTGATGCCACTGTTGGTGGGCTACACTCTGAGCCAACAGTCTCAAAATGTTTCCCTGTAGGATTTTGCCCCTACCATTTCCAAATTTGCTTAGTTTTAAGAGACGTCCAGAATCACTTCTTTTGAACAGGCAATTGTTGATTTTGTAGTGAGCCACAGTTTTTCCAAGTGCAAAACACAAAATATAATGAGCAGCACATCTGTCTCTGCATGGAGAGCTGCAGCCCAAATCCACTGGAGACAGGAAGAGCTAATTCAGCTCTCTTGCTGAGTTCCATTAATCCACATATTTAATACAAAGACAACATTAGAACTAATTCAGGCTCTGATGTAGAAAGCAGGTGTAAAGGGTGCATGTGTGTCAGAAAATCCAGCTTTTCAGATTACCCATCATTTGTGGTTTGGATGTTAATGTGGTAGTCAAACCTCTTAGGATTATCTACCTGTCAAGAAGAGAAAAGTAGTAGTATTTTCTGCTAGGCAAATGTTAAACCACATAAATGAAGTCAGTCCATTGCCAGCTGCCTTAGAGGATTGTCTAAGGATCCACTGTGGTTATCCTGTTTCAGAACTAAAACTTGTTTATGTAGGTAAGTGAATTTAATTATTTGGATTATGTATGGAGGGAAAGATCATCAAGGATGATTCTATTTTCACTACTTCAATGTCTGGATGCTCAGCAAGGTTACACCAGAGGACAAAACTTGCAGCACACCAGGGGCTCTGCCCTGCTGGCCTCTCTACAGGCTCAAATGCTTGTGCAGGTATCCAAAAAATAAAAAAAATTAAAAAAAAAAATCTTTTCCTGAGCCAAAGACACACAGAAATGCGTGGGGCAGAGACTAGCAGTTAACACCTATAAATTTCTTTCCCATCCTTGAGGATCTGACCTCCTGAATTCCCTTTGTGTCTTACCTGTCAGGTCCTTACTGTGGCAGATTCCAGTTTGCCCTTGGAAGGGAGGTGTCTGATGGGGGCAAAGCTGGGGCCAGTGTGAGCAGCAGTCAAGAGGAGATGAGATGAAAAGTATTTAAGGGTAGCCACTGTGCAATTTTCTGAAAATTCAGTGGACAAAATTCCCCTGGACAAAATCTGTGCTGGGGCAAGAGAGGTGTGCCCGTGCTCCAGGAGAGGCAGGGAAAACAAAGAGCAACATTACCATAAGGTAAAAACTCTTCAGTGGGGGAGGGATATTTAGTGCTGGTTCTTGTGATCTTTACCATCTGTAGAACAGATGGAGCTTCATTATGAGGAAGGGAACACCTTGAGAAGCATTATAATCTCACACCGGCCTGGAGAGAAGCAAAACCTGCCTGCAGCCGAGATCTCTCTCAGGGAGGATTTCAGCTTGTGTTTATGAAGGTTTAGGGAGCAGGGAAAAGAGGTTAATGAGTGATTGGCTCAAAAAAACCCCACTGCCATTAATTTTGTTAGCATGTGAGATGAGAGAAGCAGGAGTGGCTTTATTTAGTTCTTGTCTGAAATAGCAGAGTGAATATTTTTTAATCCTGGGAAGCAAGACTCATGCTTGCACCTCAGAGCTGAAGTTAGCTGGGTGGTTTTTGCTTGCAGGGTTGGGTGCAAATGCTTTTATTTTTGCTTGTTTAACCTTTGTGCCTTCACCCTCTGCTTGCCCTTTGGAGCATCTCTGAATCTGGCATTCTTGCAAATCCCAAACTCTCAGCAGCAAATCTCAGCCTTACCCTCTGTGTTTTTTCTGCCAAATACCAGGAAACTGTGAGATTCATCCAGCTCATGAGAGGTGGATGCAGCAGAGATCCCCAGGAGGCTGTGCAGGCATTCCTGCCTCATGCCCAGGGGAGAGGCAGCTGCAGGGAGCCCTGGGCTGGGGGAAAGCAGACCTGAGCCCCCTGGCAGGTCTGCACCTGGCTTCTGCACCTCAGAGCCATAAATCAGCATCAGCAGCCCCTGGCTTCCACCACCCTGCTGACAAAACACAGCTGAGCTTCAAGTGTGAAATGAAATCCAGGTGAGCTGGAGAGCAGCAGAAACAACACCACAAAGAGTCAAGGCCCACGGGGTGAAGAATTGTAGCTTTGGGACAACAACCTTTGCTCTTGGTGATGACCTGGAATTCCCCTCTGCAAGTTCTCATGGTCAGATATTCCTGATCTCAAAATCTGTAGCCATTAAGAAAACCTGGCATGTTCTTACCACTCTGCCAACGACTGTGATATTTGGCTGTTAGAGTCTGAGAAGCTTTTTGGTGAAACATCTGGGTACAGAGCACAGGACTGGGCAGCAAGACCTCATCTACACCCTTGCTCCAGCTCCACCATACATCTCTTTTTCTGTATCTGCCTTGTCTCTCCCCTGTGTTTATGCAGTGCCTGGCACTTTGGGGCTGGGGGCTCAGCTTGCCTGCAGCAAGCAGCCCCATCCCACAATAAAGACATGACTCTTTAGAAACCCTACCACCTTCCATGAATAGCTGCAAGTTTGGTTCTGATCCAAGCAACCTTATCCACAAAGTACAGAAAGAACCTGTCATGGTGTGAAATACTGAACTCTGCCTCTATTTGGAGGAAAGCCATGATTTATCAAGCTGAACACCACAAGGAGCGGATCCGTCTGCCTACCTAAATCTTCCTTGCTGGTTAACAGCTAGGCAGGGAGTTTTGTCTTAAACATGTTTTTTTTTTTGTTATTTTTTAAAACTCAGATCATTTATTCAAAGTGTAATGACGGCAGTAGATGGGGCTCATAACAGCTTCAAAATTAACATAATTATATTTGATAATAATCATAACATTTCATAATATTGATTGCTGGAGAGAACTGACAGCAAAAGGATGTACCAGCTGCATGTACATGTAACATCTCCCAGCTTTTTAACTTTTTGTCTCCTGATGGAAAGTATTTAACACAGGTTTTTTTTCATTTTTTTCTTTAGCAATTTGGGGCTTAATTTTCTGACCTCAACACCCTTTTTTTGACCATTCTAACCACACCACCTCCTGCTTGGCCATGTTTCAGCATTCCAAAGAGAACATCCTGATCCAGCCCAGTGGGATTTCCTGAGCTCCAGAAGCCCGTGCACACACCCATGGATGGTGGCTGTGGCTGAAGCTGGAAACAAGAAGGGACTGCTCCCTCACCTGAAGCCAGCAGTGACACACTTTATACCTGTCTTACTAAATACTTTTCCCCTCTTTTCTCCTTCCAGCCTCGGACTGGCTGAGCCCAAACTGCTTCTTGCCCATGACCAGGTGCACAAACCCTGACAGGAACAGAGACAGAGAGCACAAGCCAAAAAACACCCCAGGAACAGAGCAGCCATGTGGGTCATGCAGGTCAGCCCAGGACATGAAGCTGTGATTTTATTTATGGGTACACATGGAGCCTGTGTGTTTTCCTAGTCCTAATTCAATGGCACATTTAATCCTCTGCTGGGCAGAGCTGCTGTGGTGTTGGTGTGGCATTTCCAATGGCCAGATGCTTTGAACTTCTTCATTTTTACCCTAATGGATGCCTGCAGATGCGGGCAGGGATTTAACTTTCCAGGTGCTTAGCAAGCTCTGAAAAGCTGTGCATGTCAAGAGGAACATTCAAAATCACGAGTCACATCAGCCAGCATTGTCTGGGGAAGTGAAGTGTTTCTCAAGAATATGCAAGTTTGAAGAAGAGAAATCAGCTTACCTCTCTCAAGCCTTATTCCAGCTCTTTAATTATAAAATCTTATGGTTGCTGAGCTTCTTTTGACCACTCAAAGGAGAATGAATTGCTAAATTTGTACTGCGGGGAATTTGTATTGTGGGAAATTATTACCACTCCTACCACAACTTTAGGGTGTAAACTGCTCTCCATGCTAAGGAGCAGCTCAGAGGGTCTGGGGATGTTTGTGTGTCTGAGAATTCCTCAGCTCCCATCCCCCAGCTTTAACTCCTCTCCTACATGATGGGATAAGTTATAATGCAACCCTGGACATTTTTGGTGAGGAATTTGTTATGAGCATGCAATGTAGTGAAGTGTTGGCAAAAACTGTGGCTGGCATTTTCCATCTTGCCCTGGAGTTTAACAGTGAAATCAGGGCTGAGATGCATTATCTGAGAGAGAAGGAGGGAAGGAGTGAGGGAGAGACAGAGTCTGTTGATTAAGAATCCCTCCAAACAGCATGGGATAAGAGAATAAGGAAACTGGTGGAACAGTCAGCTCTTGTTAGTTGGATGACTGCAGATTGAACAGATCAAATATTTACTGGTGCTCCCAGTGCAGCAGAATAGCTGGATCTCTGGGTGATTGGAAGCAAAGTGATACTGAGCCCTGTTAAAATATCATAATGCCTAATGCATAATGCAATTTTTCAACCTCTATGCTGCTTTTCAGCTATACCCCTGCTTGGGAAATCTGTTCATCACTGCAGTAATTTTCTCCTTAGAGGAGGGTGAGATGGGGAAGAAAAGACATATTAGGATTGGGGTAATGAGTAATTTTGTGAAGGGAAAAAGATGCCACTGGTGTGAGTGGAAAGAAACCCTCCAAGGGAAGAATTCATTTGTTGCTGGCAGTTCAGTGGGCAGCAGAGGATGGAGAAACTCATCTCTCCCCAGTGCCTGCTGAATTCCAGCAGCTCCATGGCTGCTCCTTTGCTCCTCTCTGAGACACAGGACCAGGCACAGGACTAGCCTATATGGAAACCTGCTTTTGGCAGATGACACTGGAGAACTTTGACCTGGTTTTTGTTGATGTCCTGGTTTGAAGGACAGGTGTCTGTCAATAAAGGCAGAAGCTTCTCTTTAAAAGGCAGAATATAAACCCCCCTCCCTCCAAATTATTATAATTTTGAAATAAAGAGGCTCTCAGGAAAAGATATGGGAATTAGGAATAATAGTTCTTTACTAGGAAAATTAAGATAGAAATACAGTATTACAAAGAACAATCCCCAAACACTGCCAGAGTCAGAATCCAAGCTGACACCCGTCAGTCAGTCAGGGTGGTGGCAGCAGTCCCATTCAATGGTGGCTGCATCCTCCTGCAGTGGCAGATGTGGTTCAGCTGCAGCAGTGCTCCTGGAGAAGGTGCAGTTTCCTCTGAAGGTGCAGGGATGATGTGGAAGGGTCTGGCTTTCCTCTGGAATCCAGTGGAAAGAAGGTCCCTTGGGTCCAGAATCTCAGTTTTTATCTGGGTAGGAAAGGCTTGACTCCTCCCCTGGCTGGAGCATCTCCCAGTGGGATGATGGAATTTTATCAGTCATGCACTGGGACTGAATGGGCCAGCAGCAGATGATATCTCCTGGAGGGAGCATGGGTTGTGGAAAGATAAAGATGATTGCCCAGCTGGTTTAAAGATGGCCCATTAGCAGAGAATATGTGCAGGAGATCAGGGTCACTGCCCCACCTGGCTGCAGCAGGTGGTGACAGAACACACATTGCTGGCCACATCAACCCAACACAGCTGATGAGCTGTCCAAGCCCATGAAAACAAAGGGTTGTTGGGTGAAAACATGCCCCAAATAATTGCACTGGCTGTAGGGATTCCTGTTTCAGGATGGCAGCAGTGCCCAAGTCCTAGTCTGTGTGTTGGGAGATGTGCATAAGGCAGCAGCAGTTACAGTAGTGTGAAGATCTCCTCTATAGCAATCATGGAAGCAAAAGGAGGGAAGACACAACCTGAGTTTCAGAATTGCTGAAATCCTTCAGTCTAATGACTTCAGCAGGATTTACAAACACTTGGCAGCCCTACAAGCCTTTCTTCTTGGAGCAGTGGATGTAAAACGAGGGTGACTGCATTAAGTGTGGCAGGTGAAAGAGAACAAGGCTCAAAAGACACATGTGCTTTAGCTCAGTACTTTCCAGCCTTTTAAAGCCTTGGTAAAATCCTGAAGCTTTTACCTAATGTTGATTCATCCTTGCTCTAGGAAAACATTCTCTTGTTGCAGTGGATAAGTCGCCAGAGGAAATTCTTAAGGATTTGTCTGATAATGAAAAGATGATCGGAATGGCTGAGGAAAAAGCATAAAATGGTGAGAAAGTAACAGCAGAGTGGTTTGAAAATAACACGTTCACTTCTCTGTGTGTATAGCTCCACTGCATCTTTTGTGTAAACTCTCAGAATTCCTGGAAAAGAAAAATATCAACCAAAGGTGGCATTTTCCAGGAAACCCTTTTAAAAGAATCATCCTCATATTCATTCAGTAGACACTGCCAATAGACTTGTGTGTGAAATTGTAAAGCCTTTTGAGAGAGCAGTTTAATTAAAGTTTGCAGTTGTTGGTTGGTGAGACAGAGGATTTTTCCAAATATATTGTGCTATAACCCCTTTTCTTCCTATAGCTGCAAAAGACAGTCATTTTAAATAATTGGTTTGCCCAAAACAGTTTTTTCAAGCAATTAGAATTGAACCAATTCCTAAACGTGAAAAATGCCAACTTTTGGAGTAGAAGTGCTTAAAATGTTCAGCAATCATGTATCAGAGTTTAATACAGCAATTCCTTCAGGTACTAAAACGTGAAAATCAGTTTAATAAACATTTCCTGTAGTTATTTATCTGTGGATCGAATAATTGACTTGATGGTGGTAGAACATGAAAGTGAAGGAGTGAGAATTAGTAGAAAGTGAGCAAACTGCTCAGTGCTTAAATTCCTGCAGCAAGTAATTTAGTCATGGTCTCTGCTAATGAGCTACAACCCACAGTTTTTCATCCACTGTGCTTTTAATTTCCATGTGTTTCACTTCTCTGGAGGTTCTATGGAAGAGCCAGGTGAGAAGTTCTGCTGCCATCCAGTCTGAATGCAGCTGCAGACCTCAGTTTGAATTGACCCATGCAGGAGACACTGATTTATTGTAGAGGATTGAACACATTAGAGATGGTCTGCTGTAGAGGAAAGAATGTGTTGAAACACTAAGAGAATCTTTAGGGTCAGCCAGATTCAAAATGGAAATCACAGATGATATTAGTTAATAAACTACTGGGAGAATGGGAGGAGAAAAGATTTTTGATGTTGCCAAGCCTGTGTGCTTGTTGGTGGGATGACTGAAGTGCCTTAGATGCTCTCCATAAATGTAATAGAAAAATGCACCAACTGGGGGAAAATTTGGGGTGTGTGAGATCAGAATGTCTTGTTGGGGAGTCCTGACTCCCTCTGTCACAGAAGCAGCCCAAGGAAATTAAATTTCCAACTTGGACTCTCCAGTGAGCTGCTCTGTGAGAAATCCTGAAATTGCCACATCCCAGAGCTGGTTCTTGAGGAGGGTGAATTCAGATCCCTGCTTTTCTGTAGGGAGAAGGATGGATCCCCAGGAGGAGAATGGCTGAAGCCATGCAAAGGAGAGGGGGGTTTAGAGATCCTGAATCCATCCTGGTCTCTGCTTCTCATGCTAAGAAGCAATTGAAATATTAAAGGTAATAAAATGTGATTTAGCTCATGCTGTGAACTTCAGTTATTTACTTCAGTTCACGCTTTGCATTTTATCTGCTGGGCCTCAGACTGTCTATGTTGATAAGTCACCATGTTCCAAGTACAGAAGAGGGGAAGAACACTTTATTTCAAAACTCTTCAATTATGAATGCAGGGGAGGAGGGAAAAACACATGGATCAATATCACTTTTTCCAGAGTTATCAATATCTTCAGTGTCATTATTATTTCACTCTTTCTTAGCCAAGGATCCTCACCCCCATTTTAAAGGCAAGAATAGCCACTTGTCCAAGAAGCCAGGGATAAAAATGAAATTTCAAACTGAGGTCAACTTATTCCACTCTACAGAACTGCAGAGGAAGACAGTGTTAGGATTAAATAAATATTTCCTCCACCCAGGGAGCCTCTGGACCCAAATCTTCCATGCAGACACCACGTGGCACGTGGAGGTTGTCAACAGCAGCACAGTGATGCTCAGAGAGGAGCTGTTGTGGCAGCTTTAGGAGCCAACTCTTAAAATGACAAATTGTGACACTAATTGACAGAGTCTCCCATAATTAAATGGAAGGTTGAAAATTATTTTCTTTTTTTCCCCTTGCATTTCTATCCTTTTGCCACTCCCAACAAAGGACAAAATGCCAGTCATAACGTCAGCCCAGCAGAGTTTTGTCACTTTATCTCAGTTTTAAATGTTATTTGAATGTTAGCTCTTTACATTAGCTCTTCTTTATTTGATAAAAATGGCAAACTGATAATAATAGGCATAAAACCATCATGAGAAGGTCATGAAATGCATATTGCTCACTGAAATGAACAGGGCATCTCCCACCCTATCTATCTAGTAAATATATTCTGAAGGAAGTTTCTCTATCTTGTGTTGTTTATACATTTATACATTACTCAGGGTGCACCCTGAGCTGGTATAAAGTGCCAGATTGACAACTCTGCTTGTTGCCAGAATAGTGACAGAAGAGATTCCAGGCAGGGTGAGACACCATCATGCAAATGTGTTCCAAGCCTGTTTTGGACCAGACTGGGATGAAAGAAAATGTTAGGGGTGAAAGATCTGTGTGTGGCCCATAAAATTTTTTGTCTCTATAGTCTAGCATAGGTGGTGGTTGCATGTGTCAGGATACAGAAGGGGAAAAAAAAAAAAAAAAGAAAACAGCATTAAAATATTTACTAAGCACAGACTTGGCCAAGTTTTACAAATACAGTGATTTCAGTGGGGTTGATGCCATTATTTGTGTGTGTGTACATTAAAACACCTTAGAGAGGTGATTTTCCTCTGTGAAAACTGTGCTTCTAAAACAGCACACCTCTCCCTCAAAACCTAAACAATACTTCTGAGTATCCAGCTGACATATAAACAGGACATGAAAATGCCAATAGCTTGTGGCAAGTAGGAAGTTTCACTCTGTAAACTGCCTTTGGATTCTACCCAACCAAACATTCATTAAAATGGAGAGAAATCCCCAGACCCACAAGTTGCTAGAAAATCCTTTAGAAATGTGAATAATTACCTGAGACCTGTATGTAATCCCAGCCCAGGAGTCACATAGGTGTTTTTCCTGATGATCCTGATTTTGTCAGAGTTGGGGGATTTAAAACTGTCCTAACCCTTATCACTTCTCACTGATCATCATGTAAGTCTGGCACAAAAATCAGGTACCTTGTAGCTACCAGTGGAAACAGAAATTTCCTTAACTTCTGAGCTCATTTGGAGAAAGAGAACAAAAATTGCATCTTTTAAATAGAGAGGTAGCATGGCTTATAGGAAAATTGTTATTTAGAGGTTTGATGAGGATGTCCTCTTGAAATAGAAGGTGAGGTAAGATAAACCAACACTCCTATGTTTAAACCTGCAAGTGACACACCTAATGGACCAAGCACCTTGCAGTTCACAGGCCAGGAGGTGTCACATCAAATTTTGGGGTAGTTTTGCAATAAACTCCAACTTGTGGCTGAAAAACCTGTAATCCTTCCATGTATTGCCTCCACAGGAGCTTCTGCCAGAGTAGAAACACCTGGTGTAGCCCAGAGCTGGTGCCACACACCAACACAGCCACAGAGAGGAGAACCTGACTCTATTGCTTCATCAGACCCTGCAATTAATTGCATTTAATAGCAGGATCAAACAATAGCAACTGATGAATTAATGAGTTAGCAAGAGATGATTAAGAGACCATGATGTGGCTTTCAGAGCCTTATGACTGACACTGGGAGTGAAAGGGAAGCAAAACCAGGAAAGAACAAATGTTTCCATCCACCCATGTCACCTTCCTGAATGGGAAAGGCTCATGGGCAAAGAAGAAGAGCTAAGAAGAGCTAAGGCTCATCTTAGGAAACAAATCTCTCACCGAAGAACCTGCAGTAGGTGAAGGAGAAGGATGGGATGTGATGGGATGGGATGGGATGGGATGGGATGGGATGGGATGGGATGGGATGGAAGTGCAGAACCATTTCTGCCAGAGCACCCTGAATCCCCAGTTGGATGCATGAACTTGGACTTTTTTGTGCAGGAGACACATGGCAGAGCCTTGGACCAAACCCACAGCTCTCCATTTAGAACTCAAAGATGAGTGTTTAACTTTACACTTGGGCTAAAGCTCCCTCCAAAATGGACAAGAGCTATCCAAGAACTCAGAAACAGCAAATGCATTTCTCTGCCTTTTCTAGGGCCACACCTCTTTTAGAAACTGATTTTAAGCCATTTTCAGCCCACTGGGCATTTTGCTTAAGTCCTTTCTTGGCCACTACTGACTGGCTGCTTTTATACCAGGAATGTTCTCCAGCTTACCCTGGACAGCAACACTGCCCTGAATTGGGACCATGTGATCCTTATCATAAAATCTGATTCATTTTTGTCCTTTTCTTCTGCATGTTAATCTTGTTTCCCTTATTGCTAAGCTTGCACTGCTGGGAAGCACTCTGGCCTGGGACATTGAACACATTCATATTGTGTTATACATCTCTTTCCTCTTTGTGATGAGGAGTCAGGGAAATCTGTGACCAAGCCTGAAATGAAAAACAACCCATTGCCTCTTCAATTTGGATGAGGAGCTGTAGGCAGAATTCTACCCTTTGACAAGCTGTGAGTTTTTGAGACCCTACAAGGCTTTCCATCTTGCAAACCACATGGCTTTGGGGAAAGGAAAGTTTGGGGGCCTTTCCTGGTACGTGTCTGGGTGATTCCTGTTCAGATGTTGCGTTCAGATGGATGCTTAGCCAGGTTCAGAGAGCCAAGGAAGTGCTTGGCTGAGCAAAAGAGTTATTGGGGCTTGAGTCATGGTGGAAGTGATCCTCCCTGAACACTGAGGCCCCAGCCAGGATTGTGAAATCACTGTGTGTCTGGAGATCTCTTCTGTGAATAACAGCTTTGCTCAGTTGACTTTTAGAATCCCTCTTTTTTGGTCCTAATACTTCTACAACAACATCTTGGGGGGAATTTGTCTTAATCCACAACATGCTTATGTTTCTGTTCATCAGAGTCTAAATTTAGGCAAAGAGTAAACTACAGTCCACTTACTCTCCCTGCTGAAAAAGGGGGCTGAGAGGGAGCTTTTACTATTTGCACAAGCTAATGGAGATACATCTCCTAATTCCCCCTTTGTCTCACAGATTTGAAGCTGCTCCTTGCTTGCTGCTAGGGCTGGTAACTGATAATAAAGGTAGCAATTATTTTTACATTGCAGGATGCTCAGCACATAGGCTATGCAGGAGTGTCATTACTAAACAGTACCCAATATTTATTCATGTATGTAAATTCCACTGGTTGAAATCTTGACACATTCACAGCATCACATATTTCATTCAGTTTATCCTCTGTAATTGTTCCCAACTGCTCAACAGCTCTGAACGATGAGTCCCATTGAGAGCAGGAGGTACAATGAGTGTAGTGGCTGTTGCTTCATAAATAATCTCAGAACCCTGAGGACTGCAAATGACCTTCTTGCATGTGAGATTGGAAAAATGAGTGCGCTGCTTAAAACTGTTTGGTAGTTTTGACTTTTATGCTCTGAGTCACAGACGTGCCTCCTTACTCTGCTTGAGGAGAAGGTGGATGGCACAAAGGGGTGTAAGGAACACAGGGTGTAAGGTCATTGCTGCAAGCAAAGTTGATATTTTTACTCTGGTTTGCTTTTTTCCTTTAAGCATTTATTAAACAAAATCAGATTGTGCAGCTGACAGGATCTTTTTGTAACTTAGAAGCATTTTAGGAACAAAAAAGTTAAAGTGGATATATGTCACTGTAGGTGGAGATTGGAGAGCAGTAGATTAGCATGATACAGCTTTTATTTAAAAATTTTCTCCTGATTCTTCATCTCTGCCTGGAAAGCATTTTGTCATGACTGACTAGATCCAGGATTAGTCCTGTAGAACTTCTGAACCTGACATGGTGGGCATGTGCAACATACAGATTTTTCCTAAAACTGTGCTCACATTGATGGCCCTGGCATCACTGAAAATGGTTGGGAGCTATTCCTGAGCTGCCTGGCATTTACACTGCAGAGTTAGTAGTGTTTTGCAGTGGTCCAGCCAAAGATAAGCCCAAGAAAATGGAGTTCTCATATGTTATTTGGGCACTGCTTTGTTTACTTACTTCTTAGATACATCAATGCTGAAATTTCTCTCATTGTTGCTATGCCCCAGGGTGCTGCCTGCCTCTGAAAGCATCAACGAGTTCAGCTGAGGGAAAGAGACCCCTCTGAGAGATCTGAGCTTTAATAAAACAGAGATTATGCCTTTCACCTTCACACAGGGCAATTTGGAAGACAATGCTAAACATGTTGAAAGACAAAATCAGGAGGCGAATATTTTCACAAGGCAAATCAACACCAGCACAAGGAAAGGGGGAGAACAAAACACCCAAGAATTTTTTAACATATCTGCATGTTGTTTGTTGCTTTGAGCAACATTTGAGCATTGAAATGAAGCCCAGAGAGGAGGTGGAAGAATACAAACATTATTACTATGTGTAAATGTGGATGTTTTTGAAGGAAGACTTGCCACGAATAATCACAGACTAGAAACTTGCACTGGAGAACCAAAAAGTGAATGGCTGGAGTCCCAAGCCCAGACAAGTGAAAGATAATCAGCAGGCTTGGTCTTGCAGAAGGAAAATAGTGAGGAGACTTGAACTCCCATTTTAAAACAAACAAAACTGATCTTGGCACAAAACTGATCTTGGCCTTATTATTGCTGCTTAAAGTTTAAGATCTGCACAGTAGTGATTATCATCATGGAAGGGGAGAGAAACTGCTCCAGGCTCTGGCTGAAATTACAGCATCTTGTCTTCCCCACAGCACTCCTCTGCAGCTCCAGATCACTGGGTATGTGGCAAGAGGCTGTCACTGAAACCTTGGCACAGCCACTGCATGCTACAGACAAGACACACTTGCTGAGTTGATGTTCATGGTCCTTTGACATTTGTCCTTTTTTATTGTTTTCTTTGAACTAGGTGATGTTAGACTGAAAGCATATGTTGGCTGCTTGTACAAAGAAAATCATGACCAACCAGCACATATAAATTACAGCTGGTCTTGTTACTTCTTATTAATAAGAACAAATTGGAGAGGATGTGGTTTATGCTCACTCTGACAAGGATCTTACATCGTGTCTGTCTCCAGAGCAGACTTTGGAGCTTCAGAGTTTTGTATTTCTGCTCTTCTATGATGTAACCTGGCCCATCTGCTAAGTTCAGGCTGCATCACAGGCTTAGCAGGAGTTACTGTGGAGAGAAAAGAATATGAATGATGAAAAGGAGCCTTGACCAGCTAAGCTGCAAAGGCATTTGACAAAAAAAGTCTGTGTCACTGTCACAGTAATTAATACTGAAGAGCTTTTTGGTGCCATGAATATTGTACTTAAGGAATTATATCAGCATGTTAGAAATGCATCATGAGAGGGCACATTTCATTTGACTTAGTTTCAAAAAGGAACAAGTAATAATACAATTACATAAAACCATGCCAGCAGGGAAAATCATCCTTTCTTCTCTTAGATTGCTGTAACCAGACTCTTTCAATTATTGAGATCCCAAGAATGTGTGCATTTATTAAATTTAAGCTTATCAAGACTCCAGCAATACTGCCCAGTGTTGCCAACTACTTATCGGGTGGTCTCAACAGGGAAATTAAACCTTTCCAAAAACTGCATGCTGAACTAAAGGTGTGACCACATCTTTTGTGCAGTTGCAGCTCCAAGCCAGAGAAAGATTCATTAGAACTACAAAATAATGTTGCTAAAAAAGATGAGGAAGTTGCTTGCAAATAAAAAAAGGCTTTGTTAGAAGAGGGTCACACCTGTGTTGGTAAATGAAATTGTCTGTGGCCCTGAGGACAGGTATCCCAGCTCAGCTTTCCTGTGCACAGCTAAACCCTTCTTTGCAGCAAAGCAGGTGGGTCTGCTCCCTGCTGCCTCCTGGCAATCCCTGCTTGGATCTGTCCTGGGTAAGGTGGAGCATCTTCATTGCTGGAGAGTTTGGAGGTCAAAAAATAACAGGTTAAAAACCATCAGGAATGGTTAAGTTCTACCTGAACCTGTCCTGGGACTGGGATTCAGTGTCTTTCTTCCAGCTCCAGCACTTTCAGCTCTCTTGGTTTATAAATATAACACTTTTTGCCCTCAGACATGCAGTAGTTTTTCCAGGCACTTTTCAAGTCTTACCTTTAACTCTCTTCTGAAGTGGCTGCAGGAGGTGGTGAAGTAATCCCTGTTCATAACAATCTTTGTATTGTCTGTCTGCACACAATGTCCCTTGGGATCCAGCCCTGGGATTGGATGTGTACTAGACATGACTATTTTAGCTATCACCTTTCTATTTAAGCTGTGGGATGCTGCTCTGCTCTTCCTTTCATTTCATGGCGTCATCTGTCCTATTCTTCTTCCAGCTTTTTTGTTTGTTTTGTGTTTGCGGAAAGTTCCTTGATTCTGAGCTAAATAGGGAGGTCACTAATGGAAACCCTAAGTCTGAAACTCTGGGAGGTGAGAGAAATACTCTGCCCAGCTTTGAGGGACAACTTCTGGGTGTGCTATGAAATTAGACTTCATTTTTGTGCCTGGGGCAAGGGACATCACCCTGGAAGCACAGGGACATGTGCTGTTCTGCACAGATCAGCTCCTGGCTCCATCCCAGTGACCTGAACCCGAGTAGTTGTTTGCACCACGATGTCCTCGAGTTTTACATCCTCCCCTTGCAGTTATTGATCTTCAGAGGGCAAAGAGCAGCAGGAGATGGGAGGAGAGGGAGAGTGACACCAGGGGACAAAGCTGCCATCTGGGGATTGAGTTCCCAGGAGAATAAATGTTCCAGCTGAGCTTTGTGCTCTTCCCCACTAAGTGTTAGATGCCAAGTCTGATTAATTCAGCCTTCTCTTGCTTTGTCATCGAAACCTTCATCGTGGTCTAAATTAATGAAAAACATGTTTCTTTTACCAACAAATTGATTTGATTTTCTTTGATAAATTATGAGTTATCATAAAAGAAGAAGCACTTTGTGTGCCTGGTGACAACTTCCTTTGAGGTAGAGCATATTAATCTACATCCTGAATTTGCTTTGAAGTCAGAACAAAATCCTGAATCGTGATGTGTGTGCATGAAAAAGAGACAGACAGCAAGCTCAGTTCTGTTCTGCTACACCCATGTAAATCCAGATCAATGCCAAGGCTGCAGCAAGGATAAGGATTGGGTCCAGTATGTTATCCCCATGTATATCCCATGCTTGGTAGGAAGCAGGAGACAGGAAAGGGAGAAGTGAAAATTCCCCATTTTGCCCAAATGTCATCTTGCTGGTGAATGATGTGTTGACCAAAGGATGATCTTGCCATTAAAGGTAATATTGTATATCTGTATAGAACAGCTTAAAGTGAACCAGTAATAAAAAAAGTCAGAGGAAGCAGTTATGGTGGTAAATATCAGGGTGGCACAGACAAAATAAGTCAAAATGTTTTTTACTGACACAGTGTCAAGAAGATGAAGAGCTTGTTTCTCCACTTGTACCAGTCTTACAGCCACATAACTCACTGGATGGCAACAGAATAATTCTTGATTTGTGCTAGTTCAAGAGGGCCAAGCCTTACCCAAATTCTTAGACCAGCACTCTCATTTGCCTTTGCCATAATAAACCTCTTCCTTCCCAAATGTGCCATAATGAAGCCTGTGAGTCTCCTGCTCTGACAGCTCCAGCTGAGGGACTGGATATCAGCAGGAAGATCCTCCTGCCCTGAGTCAGCATCCCATTTACAAAAATCTTGTTCAAAAGCAATCTTTTTAATGCTGAATGCAAGGCTGCAGTCCATGGAAAAGTGAAGAAAAGGTTATGGTGTAAGAGAGATATTTTACTTTTGTTCATCATTCATCTCTTCCTCTGGTCTCCTCTCTTTTGGACTAAGTATGGACCTCACTATCACCTTTGAATTTGGGTATATGTATATGGATGTGACTTAGGATTTATACTTCCCAGACTTGTCTAAACACACCTTGGTAAAGGAAAACTATTGGATAGGAAGAGGTTAATACAGAGAGAGTAATAGATCAGGAAAAGAAATCACAGGCATCTGTGCTCAGATAACATGGGAAAACCACAGAATAAAATGAAGAGGTGGTGAAATCATTGGAAAATACTGCTTTTATTATTATCATTGTTGGAGTCTGCACCACAGCCTGTAACACCCAAAACCACAGAAGCAGCTGGTCCACTGCTAGTGAGAGAGAGCTCCCTGATTGAGGGAGTGGGGATGTGCTCTGCAAAGGGTGGGACAGGGTACCCACAGCACAGGGACACTGGGGCAGCTTCCAGCTGAGGTTTAGGATCTCTGCCACAGTCTCTGGCAGCCTGTGTCAATGTTTTACCATCCTCATGGTAAAAAAGTTTTATTTTATTTAAATAAAGCTGTATGTGTTTCAGTGTATGCCCTTTGCCTCTTGTCCTGTCCCTGGCCAACTCTGAGAAGAATCTGCCTCCATCTCTGTACACCCCACATTAGGTATTTATCCACTACCTTCCTGCTCTTTAAGTGTTTGGAAAAGGCTTCCATGAAGATTTGCTCCATCATCATCCCAAGGATCACGGCAGGGCTGACTGATTGAAGACCTCAGTGACATTTGCTTTCTTCCAGTGCTCAAGAACCAGTCCCAGTTGCCATGACCTTCCAAAAATAATATAGAGTGATATTTGGTCAGGTCCTTGATGCACACCACAAGGTTCCAGGGACTTCTGTATTTTCAGATGTTTCAAGTGTTCCCTAACCTGATCCTGCTCCATTGAGGGCAATGCTTGCTCCATACTTTGATACAGAGTTCTGGGATTCCTAAAGTGGAGACAAGAAAAACACAACACCCAGCCACAAAAACCAAGGCAGCCTCTCATCTTTTTTACCTTGCAAATAATTGCAAGAAATGGTGTTTAAACTGAGATGAAACAATGTAGAATGCAGAGGCCAAGCAGTGTCTGAAGTGGACATTAATGCAGCTCAGTCCTTCTGTTCATGTGATTGCCAAATAAATGTTTTTTTTTACTTAAACAGCAGCCTCTTTGACCTATCAAGTATGTTACAACCACTAATGCCACAGTTTACTCTTGTGCATTTTTCTTATAAGCCTGTAAATACTGCAGAGTCTTGTTATAAATACTCTCTTAATTACACAAAAGGCTCTTGGGGTCTTCAAATGGCTTGCCTTTAAACACACCTGGCTAAAGAATCTGATGTTCTTCTCAGTGGGTGATTGTAAGTGAGACAATAAAGGAAAATATTCAATCTGGATGGGTTTGGATCTATTTCAACAATTATTTTAGTGTGTGTTGTATGTTACAGATCATTTGCATCTGTACAATCCTTGGCTTTTCTTAAAAAAAAAATCTGTGAAGGCAGTGTGAGAGGGGAAAGAATTGTTTCTGAATCTTATCAAGAAATAAAACAACACAAAGTACATTTTATGAAGGAAGAGACACACTGTGTCTTTTTTTTTTCCACTGGCCTACAGCCTAAGGGAAACATTCACTGGCAAATCTAAAACTTGTTCAAAACCCTTTGGAGAAGCAGACTATTATTAAATTATTTATTTTATCTTTGAAGTGTTTCCATTTTTATACTGTTAAGGATTTCTCTGTAAAAGCCAGGGTGCCTGAGAATATTTGGCCTGTAGTGATCTTTGAAACATAAGCCTCCTTTTTTTCCCTCTCTGTCTTTTCTTCTCCCCCACTCTCTCCGTCCCAGTTTCTTCCCAAAATGAATGAGGATCTGTCTATTGCAGAGTCTGTACTCATTGGGGAAATTTAAGGAGATGATAGTAGCTGGAAACAACTAGACCCTGGTTTGCACTGTTTGCTCAATTTTTTTTTTTAGTAGAAATAAACCTGGCAGAATCAGAAAGGGTGGGAGATATATTCAAATGCTCTCGAGCACTTATTAAAATGTTATGTAATTAAATGTTAAGATCATGCCTGTAGCAGTGTCTTTTGAAATAACTGTACTAGCTGGGCCTCCTGAAACCAGCACAGGAAAATAATTCATTTAAAAGGTTATTGGCCATTGAGGCACATGCCTTGGGGACCTGATTTAATGGGAGAACTCCCATTGACTTGCGTGGGCTGGGAGAGAGCCTGCTGCTGCTTCCTTGTAGGCTTGGGGGACTGCAGGAACTGTGGAATTGTGCAGCCATATGAGGAGCACAGGGCTTGGTGTGGGGTGAGGAGCTAGTGTGACCCCAGGGGGGTGGCAGCAGGGCTGAGGGCTGAGCCTCCACGGGTGCTGGTACAGGGCACAGGAAGGATGCTCTGCTGGGTGCTGGATGCAGCACTGCTGCCAGCAGGAGTTGCTCTACTTGAGGACACAGGGACCATCATTGTCTCTGCAGGATTCCTTGCTGGATAGCAGAATGAGAGAACACAATACCCAGGCTGGCATGTGAGCCTGGCAGAAATGTGCTTTTTAAAACAGCATGACAGGGCTTTCTTTTCAGTGTTGGTTTCCCAGTTATTCCATGGAGGGTAGCTCTGTTCTTGCTGCTCAGGAAGCAGAAATGTCTGAGTTTTGGGGGAATGGATGAGTGCAGGCTGGGCACTGCAAGCACCTGTGTGTCAGCAGCTCCATCCCCCAGTGTGGGATGTCCCACACTGACAGGGTGAGTTGTGTGAAGCTGTGTGTGGAGGAACTGAATAGGGAAAAGGATGTGTTCTCCCATCAAGGGGATGGGGAGTAGATGTGTAAGGGAGCATTTCTATGAGCTCAGCAGTGAGGGTGGGAAGGGTAGGGCAGGGCCCAGTGGCTGATGAGGCTGTTGGTGCTCCTTCCCACCAGTGAGTCCTAACCCATAACACCCAATGACCATCATGGGAATTTCTAGCTCCCAAGACTGCTGGTAGTCAGAGGTTTTATCTTTTAGCCATATCTCCAATCAGAGGGCACAGCTAAAATGCATTGAAAACATTACACAAGGCTCCATTTGTGTTTCTGAGCTTTATCTCATGAGGGAGGGCTCTGGGCTGGTCTGTTTTGTCTTGTGCAACCTCCTTTGCTGTTTCACCTGCATATGATGATTGGGTAAATGAGTCTCTTCTTTCTGGAGAATAATGGGTATCTTTCTTTAGTGCAGCCTGGGTGGCAGTGGATCATCTCACACTTTTATCACCCAGCATATTGCCTGTCATTAGAAATCTGCTCATCTTTCCTTCATTTCCAGGGTTGGTTAAGTGCACTCAGCTGCAAATGCCTCCAGGTGCTGCCCCTGCTCCCACACCTCTCCTTTTACAAAATATTTGAAACTGAACATGCTGAAAGGGTATCTTGTGAAGGGGAACTCTGCTGCTGCAAATTTAAAATCACTCTTCCACGATCTCTAGTGTCAGGTCTCTGGAAGGCCAGATCAGACACATCTACAGACCTGAGTCTGGGCAGCCACATGTCTTCCACGAACCTGCAGGAATGGGAAGAGAGAATTTTGGGAAGACTAACAACAGGACAATTCCTCACATGGGGTGAATCTCTGAGTAGTTCTGAACAGCTAATAAGCCCCTACCAGACCAATTCTCTATGCCCCATGGTCTTTTAGATCCAGAACTTTGACCCAAAGCCAGATGTGGTGTGTCATCAATCCATGGCTTAAGTTTGCTTCAGGATCTATGTTATGGTGGGAAAACATAATAAGTCTGATGCCTAGATGTCCACATTTTTTGTGAAATAACTTGAGTGAGTGCAAATAAGGATTATAGGACCCAAAAGAAATATCAGAATATTAATAATTGAAAGGTTGGTGTTGTTCTGTGCAGTCAGAACTACAGGCTAGCTTTTGGTTCTGGGGAAATCAGTGGAAACCAGTGAACTAGTCACATTTCAGCTCTCAAAAGGGTCAAGTTTGGAGGGGCCCCACTAAAATCAAAGGAATTGTGTGTGTCTGGAAGCGTCCCTGAGGCAACTGCTTCTGCTAGACTGAAGGATTTGCTGAACAGGAGAGAAGGAAAGACATTTTCCTTCTGTACAGCAGAAAAATCATATCCAACAAACAACATTATTTTCATGTCCCCTGAACAGCACTGAAGTTTTTTCTCCATTTTTTTAACATTTTCATCTACTACTTGCAAAGCCCTACAGTCCAGCTCCCTCTTAGCAGATGGAAACTGGAGGAGAAGAGAAAAAAAAAAAAAGGCTGCATGTGCTGACATATCCATATGGCATTCAAGTGAGAAATCACTTGGAACATGGGGCCTCCTGTGGGGTCACAGCCTCCATACGTTCTTTGACGGGTGCAAAGGGTCCTGAAACTTGTTGCTGCTGTAGGTGGGGCTGGTGCAGCACAGGCTGAAAATCCCTGGCAGAGACAAAGACAAGAGATGTGAACATCCCCCAAGGTGTTTTGCTGCCTGTCTGCCCCCAGATCCCAGGCACCACTGGGAAGCCAGGCTCCTGAGTGATTTGCAGCCTCTTGCTGTAAAATCAGAGCAAATAATCACCAGCTTTGGGATGAACTCCATCTGAGAGAAGCCCTCCCCAGCACAGGGGGTGTGCAGAGGGTGTGCAGCCTTGTGGGGAGGGTTCCAGTGCTGCAGGAGGCTGGTGTGGGCTTTCTGCCTCTCAGGAGGATGTGTGAGCACTGCACGTGCTACAGCAGAGCATGAGTGGATAAAGGAGGTGTTTGTGCATTGTTCTGAGAGCTCAGGGTCTGCCTGAGTCATCTGAGCAGACACTCTAATGAGCAGGGTCTCTTCCCTTATCCCCTGTGTGACCTGAACCTGCTCTGCTCTCGTCTGGTGCATCCATCCTCAGGTTCTCTTTGACTTCAGCAGGTTTGGCATCAGCCCTGTGTGTTCCTGTGTCTGTCTGTGATTCTCCTCTCTGTTTACATATCTGTCTGATGTGTTTATTTTCCCTAGTACCCATCACTGCAGTACACAAGACAGGAATCATCCTCCACAAAGCCAGTTTCTTTTGGCTTCTTTCCTGGCTTTGCACTTTCCCTCTAAAGTTAAGGCTGGATTCTCAGTTATCCTGCAGTCCTGCTCTGCAACATGATGAGATGAAGGGTCCCCCACCAGCTTCACTGTGAGCAGACCCAGAGCAGGGCTGGGTTTTTCTGGGTATCCTGTCTTATCCTGCAACAGAAACAGCCTAGAGTTGCTGTGTATCCTCCAACAAACAAAAGGGAGCTGTCTGTGACATTCCCAGGAAGTCAGAAGGGCTTTGGACACCCTTTCTCTCCCAGGTTTAAGTGTTAGTTGTTCCACCTCTAATAAAGAGTTAAAATAGGGGAGATAGAAATAGTTTTTAAGAAAAGAATATCATATGCAAAAAGGAAACTAACTGTATTCAAAATGAATTCAGAATTATATATATAGATGTGGAATCAGAATCCTGTATATTTATGTATATATAATATATATATGTATATGTAGATATATATGCACATAAAAAATACAAATTCAGAATCAAGGCTTGCAGCCCAGAAATCCAACTGTATCCTCAAAAGAAGGTCAAGAGAGGTGATTCTCCTCCTCTGCTCCACTCTTGTGAGACCCTGCCTGCAGTGCTGTGTTCAGCTCTGGGGCTCTCATCACAAGAAAGACATGGACCTGCTGAAATTAATCCAGAGGAGTCCACAAAGATTATCAGAAGGCAGATTCACTTCTCCTGTAGAGTTAGGCTGAGCAAATTGGGATTGTTCATCCTGGAGAAGAGAAGGCTCCAGGGAGACCATAGAGTCCCTTCTAGTACCTGCACCCTTCAGGCACTGGAAGGGGCCCCAAGAGAGCTGGAGAGGGACTGGGCACAAGTGTAAAAGAGGGCAGGTTTAGTTTAGATATCAGGAAGAAATTCTTTCCTGTGAGGGTGGTGTGGTGCTGGAACAGGTTTTCCAGAGAAGATATGGATATCTCATCCCTGGAAGTGTTCAAAGTCAAGTTGGAAGGGGCTTGAAACCACCTGGAATAGTGGAAGGTGTCTCTGCCCACAGCAGGGGGTGGAAATGAGTGATCTTTTAGGTTCCTTCCGACCCAAACAATTCTAGGATTCTATGATTCTACACCCATAGCCCCAAACTTCCATGTGTGCAAGTCAAGGGCAAAATCCCCTTGTTCATATTCAGAGTGCCAAGAGGAATCTGCAGAGAACTCACAGAACTGCAGCATTTGCAGTCTTTAGGACCCTCCAAGCCAGCTCTGGTTCAGCCTTTTGCCAGTTGATTGCTGTGATCCCTCCTGAGCTCCTTTGCAGGGAAAACCAGACAACAGATGCTCCAAAACCCACTGAAGGGATGGGAAGTCTTGGGCTGGAAACCAGCTCTGTGCAAGACCTTCATGTGCCCAGTGTTAGTGATTCAGCTCCAGGCCAACAAAGAGACATTAGATTTGTGCAAAAAAAATCTTCCCATTTATGTGCCCTTATTTTATATTAAATATTAATCTTAATTACAAGCTCTGAGATGGACCCCTCATTAGTAACTGTGAATTTCAAGCATTTTAGATCAGATCAGTTTTTACTTCTAATTTTTCAAAAGAAAATAGTTTTGTAGAATTCCACCTTTCTCATGATTTCCTTGCTTGTGCCTAAGCAGCCCTTGTAGGGCCTCATAAGAGGTGTGCACCTGTAAGAATGTGTTCTTGTAGCAATAAAACAAAAGATAACCACACCTAAATGCAGCTAACACTCGTTAATCTATTGTGGATTGGAAGTCCAAGAAGTCACTCATTATGCATGGACAGTTTTATACCAGGCCATGAGTATTGCTTGGCATGAGTCCTTCTTTAATTGCATTACACAAACATAACAGAAAATTGACCGAAAGGGGGAAAACAATTTTATCCTTAGAACACTCTTCTGACTAAGTACAGAGCTTTTAATTAAATTCCCTATACAAAGTGACTGCCTGTCTCTCATCTTGAGCCTAATTGATATCAAAGCCATCCTTAAAATCAATATTTTTTTCTGGAAAAAAGAGCAAATACCCTCTCCACCCCAACAGAATTCAATAAATAATTTGATAGTACTTGACTCCTAACTGTAATCTTTGTCTCATTTGAGCAGAATATAAAGTGAAAATTTGTCCCCACTGCCCCCCAGAATCCCCATTGCATCACAAATCAGGCACCACAAAATGTCACTATTCCTCCTCAGCAGGTCTGCTGTTTCCATTTATTTCTGTGCATCACGCTGAGTAAGGGAGGAATTTGAAACCTTCAAGTGGCAACACATTTATGTGGCTTTTGATACCTATTTTATATTTTTCACTTATTTATGATTACAGTTGCAATTGGATCCCATTAGAAGTCTCAGGAAGATCAAAGGTTTGTTAGAGCAGGCAGTAGATAAACCCAGCTCCTCCAGGGCTGCTGGGGAGGGTTTGCATTGTACCCCAGCTGCAAACCCCCAAGCAGGTGCCCAGCTCTATTCCTAAAAAAAAAGGTGCAAAATGGTGTTGCTTTGAGATGGCAAACACCCAAATCAACAGGTCTTGTTCCTCACCTTTGCTTTCTCCTCTCCTTCATCTGTCCTTCTTGCTTTGTGCAGGGACTCTGTCACTCCATCTCATCAGAGCTGGCCAGAGAGTTGGTGCCCTTTGCCAGGAGCAGCTTATAAAACTGATGGAACAGAGCAAGAATATTAAGCTAAATAATAATATGGTTGGTTTGGGGGATTTTATAATTATTCAGCCAGATTTAGTGAAGCACAGAGCTGAAAGCCTGGCATTGGTTATTGCCCCACCAGAAAGATGGTCTAGCCATAAGTCAAAGCAGAGTCACCACGTGCAGTCCTTTTGCAATGTCTGTTCCTGATAAAAGCAGGAATAATCTCTGCAGAGACCATTGCTTAGCAAGGGAGCACGGGCTTGAAAGCTCAGCCCTGATCTCCAGTTTCTCTCTGAAATGTCTCTCTGTTGATACTGGCCCTCAGGGACTCTTGCTGCAAGCACAATTTTCTTTCAAGAGCGTATGCTAATCGTGGCATTAGGGGTGTATTTATGATCTCTGGCTGACTGTGGCAGGTAAGATTGGGAGGGAAGTGATACTGAGTCTGCAGACTGATCACACTCATAAAGCATGATTTTGTGCTTCCCCTGCACCATGACACCCTGAAGCATGGGGGATTAGCATAAAGAGAAACCTGCCTCTGTGTTATTGGAATAAAATTTCATCCACAATCCAGGCAGCTGAGCCAGCTCCACAGACCTGGCAGTGTGTTTGTGCATCACAATAATGACCTGAGAGCTGGTTTTCCTCTGCAAACAGCAAGGCAGCCTGCTGCCCTGTGGTTTGGGAAAGGAGCAAGGCTGGGGAAGATGCAAATGGAAAGATTATGTTATTTTACTTCATTTTGCCCAGTCCTTTTTTTCCAAGAAAACACTAGTCATTTAGTCTTGAAGTTTATTTTGCATCCAAAGTGGTTTCATACCCTTGCACCTTGTATAGTCTGAATCAGAAGCAAAATCTGCTGGTTGCAAAAGGAGATAGGAACCAGCTAAAAATCTCCTTTTAGGAAGGTTTCTCTTTTAGGGTTTGCATCCCAGAACCCTTTCAAAGCCTTGCTGCTGTGTTTGGCAGGTGAGCAGGAGCAGGGTGCTGTGTGAGGGTGTTTGTGCACACCTGGGGCTGCTGCAGCTGCTGCAGGGAGCAGAGCCAGTGCACAGAAGGCTCTTGTAGACAGCGTGTGCCCAAACCCACCCCATCCCTCACCCAGCACAAACTGGTTCCAGCCACACATAATATAAATAAAATATTTAGAGGAGGCTGGCTGTATATCTGAATGCCAGAGGAAAGTGAGAAGGGCTGGAATAAATATTGACATGGAGGTGCTAGCAGAAAGTCAGGTGGACTCATCGCAGTTTTACAGGCACTGCTAAATGATCAGAGCCTGACTCTGCTCCTGCTGCCCTGGTGTAAATCTGAAAGAACTCTGCTGATATTAGAGTCACACCACCTCAAAACTGAGCCTCTGTCCAGTGGGGTTGAGTATTGAGTATTTCAATGCTGCCAGGAAAAGCCAAACCCCCCTTCCCAATTAATATTTATGCAGTAGTCCTCAGGCGTCTTCTGGAGAGCCACCATAAAATTCACGTTGCTGTAGGGAGAGCCCTGAAAGAACAATTTGCAGGCAGTTACCATCATTATTAGACATGGTAATTGAATTAGTAGTTATTTAATTATTATTATTAGTGTAATAAATACTCCTCACACTCCTTGGTCCTTCAAAATGAAGCCTGAGGAAATCCCAGTAAGAGAGAAGAGCTCCATTTGGAGACAGTCATTAGGAAAACACTGCAGTGAAGGAAGAACCAGAGGAAATATCCACAATCACCCAGAAGGTGATTTCTGCACACTCCAAAATATCACTGAATATGTCACTTCCAGAGGTGTTTTTTTATTCAGGGAGGAGTTACACTGGGAGCCAAAACTGCTGATTTATATGTATATATATATATACTGAGCTTTGCTTCATCAAATACACTGCATACAGCTCCTGAGTGTAACCAGTTACCTTTTCCAGGGACAAGCTGGAGTTTGGAGAAACATTTATTTCCTGATGGAGGCTGTGTGGTGACAACACAGCCTGTGAGGAAAGCAGGTGGAAAGAAGGGTCCATCTTGGCCAGTCTTTAACACGAGCCCAAGAGATAAGTGTTTGCAGTGCAGCATGCCAAAGCCATAGGGGAGATTTGTCTCCTACCCAAGCTAATGATGGAGCAATGTCACCATATGTGTGGTTAGTTTCCAGCAGCTCCTCACTTTTCCAGCACGAATGGAGGGTGACAGATTGTATATTAGACAAATTACTCTTCTCTTGAAAGCAGCCATCTCAGTGATTTCCAAGCACCTTCTTCACTCTCTTCACTGAGCAATTTCTGCCCCATCATTCAGGGCTCTGTGCAATAAAAAGGTGCTTGGTGAGCAAGACTCACAGTGCTTAGCTCAAAATTTTAAAGCCTTTTGGATATTGAAGGCTGATCTCAGTTATCAGCTGAACCCTGAGTTCCCAGTGGTTGTTGCCTGTGGGTTCTGCATGAGGGTCACTCAGCTGCTGAGGACAGCTGTCATGAGAATTCAGTCCCCTCTTGGGCTACCTCCCTTTGTGTTTCCTACAATCCTGCAGGTCCCAACAGCCAGATGTTGTCAGGAGTCTGGTGTTCCACGTTACTCTCTGTTGATCTGCATTTGCTTTTGGCTCACATTATCCAGCACATCTTCCAGACACCACCCAAGCCCTCATTTTTGGATTTTCTCTTTGACTATCACTTCTGCCCCTCTCTTTGCCCCTTCCTGAAGCTCCTGCTGCTGCTCTGTCTCCAGGACATCACTATGGATAGTGCATTGCCCTCTAATGGATAGATTTCAAATTCCTTCATCCACCAGAAATTTTGGTAAAATCCTTAGACCAATTAATGAGGCAGGAGACTTGCTAGTCACATCCAGATCTCTTTATATTCCCCATTTCCCTTGAAGCAAAGTAGAATACCTTTATTTTTTTCTTTTATATTTTTTAATAGCACAGACATCAGACTGGATCTTCCAGTTATTTTTATGAAGAGGCAGAGGAAATCTGTGCCAGCATGAACTCTGGTTCCTTCATGTCCATGAATGCTTTAATTGGCTTCAGAGTTAGGAATGCATTAACAAAGCTGATTTCTGTGATTCCACGCATCTGGATTTCAGGGTGGGTTTTGATTTTTTTTAGCTTGCCTAATCCTGCTTAAAGTCTTAAGATTTATTTGTATGTTTATAAGACACAGCTTTTCTCATTATATGTATGTTATAGTCACCATTAAAGTAATACAAACAAAAGGAAAAACAGAATGGACTTGCAAGCAGCTGATAATTAATTACAGAGGACTTTTGAAAGGGTGGCTTAGCATCTTAAGCAATTCCTTTTGCTGCCAGATACATGGGCTTGTTTTATAAACTACAATCAATCTGCCATTGGGGGGGAAACTGCAAAATGAACTTAATCATCTGAGCTCATTTTCAGTTTCAAAAACTGAAAGGCTTTGGAGTATAAAGTACCCTCTTCTTTTAATGTCAGTAAATAAGTTGATTTGTTTATATGGTTTTCGATACAAGTAAACTGCTTGCCATTTAAACAAGTTCAATCAGCTGTGAAAATTGACATTTTTAACCATAAAATCAGACTTCATCCTACCATGATATTAAATATTAAGGAATCATTTAAAGGACAGTATACATTTCAGAAACCTGCCTGGAGAGATGAATGCCAATTTCTGCCATTCAGAAGCATGTACAAAAAAAAAAACACCCCTTGGCTGGAGGCCTGCTGCTCTGTAAAAGCCACTTTACAGACTTATTCCAACATGGTAAATCATCACTGCTCTAAGGAGACATTCAAGTTTCACATTCAGCCCTTGCATGGCAAAAACACAAAGAGGATGGAAGAAGGGCATTGTGTGCTGATGCTGTCCCTGATGTTGTGTCCAGGGATGTGGGAGGCTCAGGGGGGCTCAGCATCCTCTGCTCCCTGGGGCCAGGGGTTTTGCAATGCTGGGAGGCATCTGTGGAAGTGACCACTGGGATTCCAGCTTCCCCTGCTCATCCATATGGCTGCAGTTGCAAGTGGCACTTGGAAATGGGACATTCCCACCATTATCAAGACTTCAGGGGTCAGCACATACTCTTCTGTCCACTGCATTTTTTAATTTTTTTTCCCCTTTTCCTTCCTTTCTTTTCCCCTCCCTGTTTCAATAAAATTTTGGGGACAAAAATACCCCGTGCTGGTTCTGACTGGGCTTACAAGTGACAGAGCTCTTCACAGCTCAACACCCCTGATGTCCTGCCTGTGCCAAAGGGGTCCCATTGTGTAAGGGGTTTCCTTCTGAATAGGACAAAGCAAAACAGCAAAGCACTGGGATTACTGGGCTGCTGAAGGGAGACAATGGGGAAACAAAACTCAGGCCAGAGAGACATTTATTTTTCAGAGGGGCATGGCTGCCCTTACACAATCCCTTTTAAAGCTCTGTGAAGTTTCTCTAACACAATCCAGTCCTGCAGCCAGGCAGAAATCCAGAGCGTTCAAAACCTTTTCATTCCATCTTTAATGTAAAAAATGTGCTCTCATTTGCTACTGGAAACTGCAAGGATATTTAAGGTATAGGAAATTTTCACAGCAGGCCTTGGGGTGTCTGCTCGAGCATCTCTGGATGTTCCAAACACAGAATGATGATGGCAGTCAGCTCATTCCATGCTGACAAGCAATTGCAGAAATCCAAGTGGATGCAGATTTTGGTGATCTGCTGCCTTCTGACTGAGCACATCTCTGTCATTCTCTGTCCCATGCTGGTTTGTTTTTTCCTTCCCACCTAAATTTTGGCTTTATTTCCCCCCAAATCACCTGAAGTTTTTCTGTCTGGGGCAAGGAGCGAGTACATCCCTTTCCTTCTGGCTGTGGCAGGGATTTGCATCCACGGTGGGGTGAAAAGGGGGTGTTAATTCTGGGGAGTGATGGGGGTGCTGTTAGGGTCAGGGTTTGCTGGCTGTTGTGAATTCAGGTTATGATGTGTTTTTCTCTTATAAAAATTTTCTCTGGACTGCCCCACCACCTCCAGTGCTGGAATTTGACCTTGTACCCATCCAGGAGCACTGAACTCTGTCTCACTTGTCACAAGGGCTGGGTATGAGCCCCCCAGATGAGCCTGAGGGATTCATTTCCTCTTAGCTTCCTACATGCCAGGCTGTAACTCTCTCCCTGCCCTGGGCATAATGGGGAAAATGCTGGAGAGAGAGCAGCAACTCATCCCAAGAGGCTCCTTGCTATGGGGCTAGCTCTTGGCACTCCTTTGTTCCCCTACAAAGGCATGGGGTGGGGGCAAGCCATTCCCATCATATGTAAACAAATGAGCCGAGTTAAATTTTTTAAATGGAGTCATAAATAAAGAACTATCGCTGGAGAAATCCCTAAAGACACTGTTTTTGCTAAGGTTCCTTTTTAATGTTGGCAGCTTCAGCAAGTTTTGCAGAGATGTCAGAGTAAATAGCCTGAGATCCTACAGCATCTTGTAAAAGTCTTTAACAACAAGAAGATTTTTATGCTTTCATATTATATGTGTTCCTAATAGACATTCTGTTCATGTCTCCTTGTTTTATGTCGTGCAGAAAAAAATAATAATCCTTGTCTGCAGCATATCTCAAAATGTACATCTTTAGCAATTTCTGACTTGAGAAAGAAAGAGCTAAATGCCTTTTCGACAGAAGATAATCAGGGTTTTCTGGAATTTGGAACATCCCAAAGCTTCTGCACCAGCCATAAAAGGGGAGGGAGGGGAAAAGAGGTTTATTCTGCTTAACTTAGCAAACAGACATTTACTTGAGACTTAATCACACTGTGCAGGTAAATTTCCTGATACAGTATTAGAAGGCTCTTTCATCTTGCAGATTAAAGGTACCTGGGGAAGCTGTTGCACAGTGAGGTAAAGGTTGCATCAACTCTCCTGGCTCAGTAAGTACAAGGAGGCCCATTTCACTTTCAAAGTGGAGTAAATTTCCCTCATGAGTAGAATTACTACAAGCAGTATTAGTACCCTGTGCTTTATATTTACAGCTTGTATTTGGGATAGGGTTATTTTCTCCCCCAACAGAAGAGATCAAATCCATTATGAAGTGCAGTAGCTGAAAGCTGAATATCTCAAAATTCAACATAAAAATGAGCATACACACATAACCATAGGCATTTTTAGCTCCTGGAACAACTTACCTAAATTCCCCATCATCTAACAGCTTTAAATCAAGTCTGGATGTGTTCCTAGAAAATACACTAAATTAGCTAAAAGTCAGGAGTCTGATTCGTGATTCCCATAGGGAGAGTCTGCAGTCTGTATTATGAGGGAGGTGAGACCAAATGGGCAGAATGGTCTTAGAGATGCCAGAGCCAAAGAACAATATGTTCCACACTGCTCTCACCCAACTGCATCTCCCTGCAGAGGGAGTGACTTCATAAATCTCCTTTATTTCCTTGCAGTGTCAATCCCTTTTTCCAGAGTTGAGTTCCTTCACCAAAGCTGGGAAGAAACTTTTAGGCTCAGGGTAAATATAGGTTATCTGGAGCTGGTGACCCCATTTTCTGCACAGGTCCAGCTTGAGGGGTAGGTGCTGCCAAAAGGTTCCACATAATTGCAGGAGCTGTGTAGGGACAGCTCAGCCTTGACTGTAGTGGAGCTACCTCCAGTTCTCTCTGAAAAAGGTAATTCTCTTTTCCTTTCCATGTTTGCAAACCATCACCAGAAGTTCAGTGCTTCTTTTAGTGCTGTAAATAGTCAGACTGCTGCTTCCATTCTGTGTTTGCCCTGTACAATATTTTCAGCATTTCTTTCATGGGTGTCTCTTGTCTTCATTCCAGGCCATTATCAAATCCTTGCAAACTCATGATGGAGATGCTTACAACACTTTTCAATGAGGTAGGAATCATTCCAGCTACAATTGCATCTGCTTTTGCTGCAAAGACATGTCCTTTGTAGTGTCCCTACACAGATAACCTTGGAGACATTGTTAAGGCAGAGTGGAATTTTGGAAAGAGTGACTCAACCAAATCTGGAGCAGTGCCTGCAACTGAGATGGAAGGCTGGTGAGGCTGGGCAGATCTCCTGCTCCTGTTGGTACTGGAGATTTGATTAAAGCCAGGGCACCATTGTGGTGCTGCATGATCAAGCCAGACCATTCAGAAGTAGATCTGGCATCTCCCAACCCTCCACATTTTATCATGTTCACAAGACAGTCTAAGGAGAGTGAAATCCAGGCCAAAGGAATGCCATCCTAGAAATGAAGGCAATTTCTTAACAAGGCAATCTCTTACACTTGATTTCCAGTGGCAGCTCTATTGCTTGGGGCATTTAAATCTAGATCTGGAAACAATAAAAAAGAGCCATAGGATATGACCATCCAAAAGGCAACCTCAAGCTCTGCTTCCACTGAAACCATGAACAGAAAAATGGTGATGGATTTGCCATTCTGAGGCCATTACTGGCAGATGTCACCAGACCTGCTCTGCAGGACTCTACCCAGACATCAGCCTCCCTATTCCACAGCTTATGGCTGCCACCATGTACTGGGTGAGACACTTTCCTCCAGCAAGCTGAACAAAGTTCTTCAAATCTTCTACTGAGCCACAAGGAAGTCACTGTTCCATCAGGATGTAACAAGAGATTATTCAGATTATCCTGTTCATATCTGTGCTGGCCATGCTAGTTTGGACACTTAAGCATTAAGAGGGCTTTTTGCTCAAACAGCAGGCTAATATACAGGGATTTTTAAGTGCTTCTAAAATCTCTGCAAACAAATTTGTATCTTTAGTGCACAGAGCTTCAGGAATTATCTTGGTGGTTATAGAGTCTTTGAAGCACAGAACATCCTGGATACCAAAAGCAAAAGGCAAGTACCAACTGGAAGCAGACAGAATTAGGGTGGCTTGGTTGTGTGGAGATGTGAAGTGAGGCTGGGTTCAGACAAGGACCTTCTTGTTGGATCGTGAATTTCTTGTTTACACAGTTCTGCATTAGCACTTTCTGATCCAGCAAATCTGTTGCAGCTAAGCCACATGTGTGCCTGCTTATAGAGGTGGTTAAAAAAAGAATTGGGAGTTCAACAGTAACCAAAAGCAGAGATATATATCCCTTGCCCACTCCCAGAAGTGAGGAATATGCAGCTGCAGCAATACACTGGGGACCAAACTCACCTTCCCTGGACAAGGCAACTTTTGTGTGTTGTAGTTCTAAAAGTTGCAGTTGGCAGATATGGAAACTCCAGTGGGTCTATAAAAATCACAGATCTTCTTAAAGGGCCTTTGAAGGAAATAGGAACAAATAGGCTGAATATGGGTGGACTTCCTGATTGTCTCCCTTCTGTTTATCAGGACCCACACCCTGTCTCATTCCCTTTGTGCTCTTTATACATCAAATGGCTAAAGAGATACTGTGAGCAAATCTGTCATTAAGACCTCACTTAACTTTCAGACCAATTTTCCTGTTGGATGCAATTTGTGGGATCCTAACTTTACAGACCTAAGGCAACTTGAGTGAACTGTGTTGATATGAACCAAAGCTTGTGCATTTTGAAATGTGTCAGGCCTGTAGCAGGCTGACCTGCTGTTGTCTTTATGCAGTAATTATGGAACTACTTTGATATGGAGCTGCATTTTGGCTGAGCTAATGCTTAATCCTCATAACTTTCATCTCCTTTGCAAGATGAGATTTTTAAAACCAGTGGAAAACTGCATTTTGCTTTTTAATGATTTCTAGGAAGACTGACCTCTAAGTGACAACATCTCCTACTGTTTTCAAAACATCTCCAATCTTCTATACTTCAATATCCCTCTAAGCTTCCAAGCTGATAGGAAGGTGTTTTCATATAGTTCTTCTCTGATTTTTGGATATTTCAATTTTTTGTTAAGTACAGGAAGACCAAGAGAAGGTTGCTGTCATCTCCAATTCAGGCTTTGCTCAAACTCCTGATAATGAAATGTGGTGTTGCCTGTTTTTTTCTTGCACAGAATTAAAGTGGGATACAAAGAAATCTTCATCAACATGGAAAATTGAAATTAAATTTCCCTGCTGTTTATTTTTACTGTATTTTGAAAGTATAGACAAAGGTTGTTTGTTTTTTTTTTTTTTTTTACAAACTGGATTTCCAAGGATCTGGGTTTTAGATCCGAATACAGGTTAATAATGGTTTTCTAAATGCTTGTCTCCTCCTCCTGTAACTGGTGAGGTTTGCTTACTAGTTCTGAAAAATCAGATCCATTGCTAAAATGTGCTGCCAGACAGAATTTGATATCTATTGTTAAAGTTCATTAGACTGAAGCCAAAAAAAAAAAAAAAAAAAATCCCTGTCTGGTTTGGTGCAAAGCTCTTTTTCCCCTGAGTGCCTTTGGCTATGAATTCTGCATATTCTAATTTTAAAGTATCATTCATTTTCTATTTGGCGATAAATGCTTTCCTGTGTAAGAGTCTTTTGATTGCTGTGCTAATTAAAGTGGATAGTTTCCTTTTATGTTAGGTGGCTGGGCTTCTGGGTAACTGCAGTTTGCAGGGAACAGCCAAGGTTACACAGCAATGTTTATTACCTTTGCTCTCATCACCCATGGGTACATTCTCTGCAGCTCCAAATTCTCAGTGAGAAAATGAACTAAGGAAATGAGGAATTTGTCATTTTGGAAGCTTTTTGGTCTTGCTTTCCTAGAAATGGATTTTTATCTCTTTGCTTTCCCAGCTTCATTGCACTTTGAGAAAGTTTTGATTACTTAAGTGGCTGAGAGACAGAAGTGGAAATGGAACTTCCATGTTGTCCTTTTTTTTTTGTTCCCTCTGAGCCTATTTTGGTCAGCATAGATACTTGTGATAGTGGCACATGAAAGTGCTTGGGAACTCACTCTTTTTGTGAATGCTGCTTTAGTTGCCAAATGACACTGTGCCTTCTCTTCTGCTCAAATTCCTCTCTCCTGATCTGAACTGCTCTGGCAAGTGCAGGAGGCTTGATATGAAATATTAGAAAAAACACCTAGAACAGAACAGAAAGTGAATATATATGTCCAGTAACAGCAATCTATTCAGAGGAAAACCTCTGTTGGTGGAGACTCAGGTACCACCCAGGCTGTTCTTCCAGGCTGGATTTCCTCTGTGGTGGAAAGTGGCCTTGAAATAGCTCAGGGCACTCTGATAATCAGAGAGAACTACTGTGTAAGCAAAACTCTTTCCAGTGAATGGGACTTACTGAATGCACAACAAAAGATCAAGGGGAAGATGTGGAAGTTTTGGGGTCTGTCTGGAAGGATGTTCCAGGTTTTCAGATGTGTGTTCCTGCAGGTCTGTAACTATGATGGTGTGTCTCTGTTGAGTGTGCACAGGGTTTAGGAGTGCTGTTAAAATGTGCCATTGGGTTCCTTAGCTGCTTTCACACTGTCAGGGTGACCAGGAGTTCTGCTGAAGTGTTTTTGGTGAGGGGGAGGTTCCTGTTGGATTTAAAATCTGTGTAAGGTGATCCTCAAGAATCATATGATGCAGGAAGGGGTACAGAATTTAAAGCCTCCAGAGCCAGTGGCTAAAGGGATCTTAGACTCCACAGTGTCAAGACTGATGGACCAAAGTTTGGATTTAGTCTTGATGACAGCGCTTAAGGAAGCTCTACCAATTGTCTTCAAGAGAAATTTAGATATATCTAGAGGCCTGGACTGCCTCCTCTTCCCTGCATGCTGATTATCCCTTTCATACCCATTTTCCCTTCCTGAGAAGTGGCAGAAATTGCCAGCCTTGCAGATCCCTGCAGCAAGGGAAAGCCACTGTGGATGCAATATCTGTGGAAAGGGCAGCTTGTGTCAGACACAGACCTCAAGCAGCAGGAGCCATAAACTGAAAACCCTGATTCAGACTGCATGGGAATAGAGGAAACCCAAAGTGAAACTCTTTAGGTTTGAATGCTTTGATCCTCACAGGACTTAAGATAACCTGAGTTGTGAACAACTGAATCACCCTCCCAACTGAACAGGCTTTTGAGCTGAAGAGTTTGAAAGGCAATATGTGCTGATACCTCCATAACTATGTCTTCTGGTTGTCCTGTGAGGGAAAAAATAAATCTGAAAATAATTTTACCCTGTTATTGGGGATGCAGCTCTCTGTCTGCCCAGGCTAAGGTGCTGGGGCAAGGTGAGATCAGCCCTGCCCTACAAGCAACCTTCCCCTTTGTACTCCAGCAGCAGACTGCATAGCACATTGCATTAGGTATAAAGCTACACTGCTTCAATTTGCCTACAGGAACCAGGATTTTCCTTTTATAGCTCAGACAGTACATACTGTCTGTATGATTTCCCTAAAACTATCTCTCCTGCTCTCCCTGAGGCAGAGCCACTGTGTGAATCACCAGCAGGATTAAAGAAGCTGCTGTAGTCTTCATGTTCCTCACTTCTGCAGATGTGCCCCTTCTTTAGGAACAGAAAGAGCTCAGACCTCAGGAACCTGCACAAAACAGCCTCCAGCCTTGTTTACACAGTTTCCCATTTCTAGGAGCTGAAAGAAAACCATCACCTCCACCTGCAGGGATGGCAGCACATTGTAAACAGGAGGGACCATGACTCTTACTCCATGTTTTGTATCTGCAATTGCAGTGACAGATGAATATTACAACATCTTCAAAGCCAGGACATTCTCTCAGGTGGGTGCCTTTGAAATTCCCCTCCATACACACTGGGGGACAGAGCTCAGGATTTTGCCTTTGGACCACCCTTACCCACCAGCTGTCATTGCTGAACAGTGACTCTGACTTTTCCTACCTTGTTCTAAAGCCTCCTTTAAAACATGAAGGGACCCAGGGGAAAAAACCCACACTGCAACAGACATGAGTCCAACACCCTTTTGCTCTGTCTGTAAAGGCTGTAACAAGCTGCCATTCATTACCAGGCAGTCTTACATGGAAAACAAATGTAGCTCATTTTCCAGGTATCCTCTTGTGGGCAGGATGCTGTCTGCCCTGTGGAGGTTAATTTGCTATTTTAGAAGTGCCACTTCAGGGTAATATGCTGCTAATAGTTAGCCAGCAGGTCCTGAAAACAAATATTCAGCCAAATAATTCTAGAAAGCAGAATTTCTCTGGGTATTATGGAGTCTCCATGAATTCTCCTAATAATGCATTTTAAGCCTGGCTGCGTTGGTTCACTGCAGTCGTAATTCCAGAGCCCCTGTAGAGCTGATGTGGATCAGGGGAGTTGTTTAACAGATGGTTTCATTCAGAAGCTGGATAAGAAGAGCTGCTTGTTAGACACAGGGCAAGCATCTGTGTGAGGATTTTTTGAATGTTCAGGTAGCCTTTCAGCTCAGCACATCTCTGTCTGAGACAGCAAGGTTAGGCATGGGAGGGGAGACTCAGGCCAAAACACTGGCATCAGCATGTAGATGAGAGACTCTTGCACATCCTGGGGAGAGTGATGCTCTCCAAGTCTTCAGCCAGGAGTAGAAGTTCCTTTCTGTGATTCCCTGAACTTATTGTGGGATGACTGCTGTAAAGTCTAGGAGAAACATTTTATTATTCCCTATTTCTTTTTAGCATAGCCAAGATCTGCAGCTTGGTATATTTGCTCTGAATGACTGACTCCCCCTCCAAAGTAAAGCCTTGGTAAATCATCTGCAGTTAAGCTCAAACCAGAAAAGCTGGGCTTGCACAAACCAGGTTCAAGATTCCTTGGTCTTGTAATGACCAAGTGAGGGGTCCCCATGGGAATTGAACCCCCCAGCAGTGAGATTTTCAGCAGATGTTGCATGAAGATTTTTGGTCTATTCCTGCCTTGGGAAGTCATGTTATCATAAAAGGCTTAGGGTGGAAGAAATCTTAGAGGTCATCAGGTTCCAACCCCCCTGGAATGGGCTGGCACACCTTCCACTATCCCAGTTTACTCAGAGCCCTGTCTAGCCTGGCCTTAAACAGGTCAGAATGGGACACAAATGACTTCTCTGGGAAACCTCTGCCAGAGGGAAGAGTTGAACTTGCCTCCATACAGCTGTGCCCTTATCTCCTCCAGTTCTGGTAACCACTGGCAATGAAAGCCTTGTCCCATTGTGGGGATCTTTCCCCCTCTGTGAGAGGATAAACTCATGGTCAGACCCACAGCTGTGTGTTTGTGATCCAGGGGAAAGAGTTCTCATCAGCTTTGCTGAACAGTGGTTCATGTTTCCTATCATGCAGCCCCAAGAGGTAAGAAGCAAGCTCTGGAAGAAGTGGTGTTTGATGTTCATGTCACATCAGTAATTGCTCATTATGGCATGCAGAGCAAAGTGAGCTGGAGGATTTTCCCTTGATGTGGACACTTTTCCATAGGATTGTTGGTGGCACCCTTGTTAAAGGTCAGACAGACCCCATAAATGCAGTGCTAACACTGTGAGCAGCACCACGAGGAGCAGGTGAGATTGCTGCACCAGGAGTGCAACTGTAAAGAATTTCAAATCAATATAGGTCTAATCTAAGTTGAACTGAGCTTTAGGGATTAATTAAATCTTAATTACAGATCAAACCACACAGCCACAGTTATTTCTAAATTCAGAGGATGAGCATTCATGCGAGTACTGGAAACTAAATATCACCTTTTTGCATTACTGTTATTAAACATTACACATTCATAACCTTTTCAGTTGTAAATTTTTAATGTGTGTAGTTATACTTTTAATTAAGACAAACTCTTAGGGACACATTCCACTACTGTTATTTACCTTGGGCCCTTTTCTATCAGGAGTTCTCTTAACTTCAGTGGGCTGGTTTGTGTGATAAAGGCACTATTAATTTATATTTATTTTTGGAACAGTGCATAGCGTGTTAGACCATATATTCAACAAGGGAATGTTTGAATCCAAAATAACTCAAAATGTAGGACTGACAGGCAAGAAGACACAAACTAATAGAGAAGAAAGAGCAATACAGGAAAAGGATGGGAAAGCAAGGTGGTAAAATTTATGGCTAACATCACTCCTGTGTCCACAATAGGCCATAAAGAATTTCTGAAGGTCGTGACTGAAATAGGTGAGTGGACAGTGCAAAGGGACCTGACAAGTCAGTATTAGCAGCAGCCTTGTTCTGTGGGCTTAGCTGTGGATCAAGGTCTTACTTTGTTAGGCACCACATAAACCCTCATCAAGGTGAGAGACCTTGCCCTGCTATCCTTCAGTTAATCCATTGCTGTTGAATGGAAAATCATCCATAGACAAGGGGTGGCAAGGAATATCAGAATGCTTATCAGTTGCAGATGCAGCACTATCATAAGACTGCAGTGATAGATGGCAGAAGGTCTCAGGGTAATTTAAAGGGACTTCAAAAGGTTTACAAAAAAAACTACTAATCACAAAGATTTTTAATTAGGGAAAAAAATTCCTGAGTTCTGTTAACTTTTATTGGCTCAATACCCTCAATGGGGGCTAGTGAATGTTTATCTCTGTAGCCACTAATCAGAGGTGCCTCCTCCACCCTGGAGGACCTGAACTGCTGGCAGCAATGCAAAGTAGTTTGCATCTCCCTGTCTGGAATATTGCACTGGAAATATGAGCTCAAAGGGGGAATGCCCTTGCAGAAAGCTTTGGAAGCAATGAATTATCTTAGTAACAGCACTGACCAACAGAAAATATTTCTGAATCATTATTACACCCTTCTCACTTAAGTTTTCAGCTCGGGTGCAGCTTCTGTCAAACAGGCAAACAAAAGGTTAGGATGTGTAAGAGATGGGATGGAGTAAATTTCAGTGTGGTATAAAACCAAGGCTTCTCTCTCATCTGGAATGCTATAAGTCACTGCCAAGGGGATTAAAGGATGTTCAGATAAGGATGACAAGAATAATTTGAGACTTGGGGGGGAAAAAAATCTTATATGGAGAGAGATTGAAAAGATAAGTGGTGTTTACTGTGGAAGGGAGCTAAATAGAAGGGCTGTGATAAAAGCTGGTGCTGTCAGGCCTGTGGCAAGGGAAGGAGGGGGAGTGGAGAAAGGAGCCCAGGAGGTGTGAAAGTGCCTGAGCCTGCAGGCACAGGGGCTGCTGAGCCCACTGGGGAGGCATCAGGCAGGGTGAGGGGAGAGCTGGCAGGATCAGGAAGGAGCCAGAGATCCTGCTAGGCTGGAGGATGTGAGGGCTCCAAAGGGAAGGGAGCTCGTGTTCAGGTTAGTTTTTGGGGGTTTTTTACATAGTGCAAAATAAAAGAGTAGAAGGCAGGAAATTCAAGGTTAGATGTCACCATGGAAAACGTGGTGGGTTGGTGGAGCTCAGTTCCAGCAGATGTTGTAGTGGTCAAGGACTCGAGGGGATTTAAGGAGGGACTGACCATTCCTGTCAGGAGTTCAAACCCAGTTCTGCCACAGGGAACATGAACAGATTATTGAGAGTATTTGGCCATCAGTGGGTGCCACCACCCTTACTCCAAACAAGAGTTAAGCATTTCCTCTCCATCTCATTCAGAAAACCATTTCAGCAGGAGGCCAAATTAAGTTTATCCAAAAGCATTTAATTTAGCTTCAGTAAGACATTTATCCTATATTAGATAAATACCCACTGGATTTTAAGAGCATATTTATTTGAAGATTAACTGCAAAGCAGAGTTGTTTATCCAGTGGAACAACTGGATTAATGAGGTGAAAACTGAAGCACCTATCCTATTCTTCTACAGCTGATGGCCAAGCTTTGATAATTTTATATTTTAATTAAGATATTTTTTCTTGTGCTTCTCCTGCTCCTCCTGTCCAAGCAAAGCTGCTGATCTCAGTCTACCCAGCTTCAGAATAGGGAACTCAGCTAAAAATGAGTCAATGATGCTAAAGAACTCTTTGGGATGCTGTCAGTCTGGGGTCTCTGTTCTCCTTGCCCTGCTCTAGGACTCATCTCTTCTAATTGTTCTGCATTACAGGATGCCTGCAGACCTCAAATCTTTATTCTTCAGCTTCTTCCAAAACTTCAGTCTTTGTTTTGCAGTAAGTTTGTATCAGTTTGTCCAATAATGTTCCTCAAAGCAAATTCTTTCTATTACACAGAAGAAGCATGCTCAGTTCCCTGGAAATACCTGTCCAGTGCCATCAGAAATAGTCTGATAACCTTGCCTGAGCCAGCTCAAAGAGCTGCTTTAATCACAAGAGCAACAAAATTTTCAGCTCTACAAATCAGTGACAAGGAAATCAAAATCTCCAATACACCTCTAATCATGGAAACACGAGGGGATTTGTTGCTGTTTTCACAAAAATTATAACAAATATTCCAGACTGAAGATGTGCAGCAGACTAGTCCTTGTGGACATCAGTAAAATGGATCTAACTTCAAATTTGGCGCTAGCTTGACTGAAGTTTTCATTATCATTCTACATCCACCTAAACCTCTTGTTTTTTATGCAGTGGCACATAAAAAATGATTAATTACTTGGCAAAACAAGAATAAGCTGTAGACTATGAGAAGGGCAAGGAATTAGTCTGGGAAGATATGAATCAGTTGAGCTGAGCAGTGACTTCTTTAGGGGACAAAAGATAGAGACAGATCTTGACACAAAAGGTAGAAGGGAGGGAAAGCAATGTGTTGGTGTCATCAAGGTGAGAGGCATTATGAGTCCTGAAGGGGCTGCAGATATCCTACAGGAATGTTTGGATGACCTCACAGATTAAAATAGCAGAAAGGGGGTGAAACTGCAAACCCTGAATGCACTTTGCATTAATTCCTGGCATAATCAAAGATTCCGTGGATTTGCTGAGATGGCAGACCCAGATGCATCAGTTAATCATGAGATGCCTGAGCTACCAACAACCCATCACATCATGTCAGGCTAAGACAAGCCTGTGATGCATCAGGAGACATTTCTAGCAAAGCTGCAGCTGCATTAATGCCACTGTCCACGTGGCTGCTGAAGCCTCCTCTGGAGCAGCATGTACAATTCTCATCCCTGGTGCTCAAAGCTGATGAATTCAGATGGAGACAGGGAGAACCACTGATCAGGGAAACATCAAACTGCTCTGCAAGAGCAGATTGCAGATGTGACTCCTCCTGCCTGGGAAAGATGCACAGAATGATGGTTTATGGACCTAGCAGGAAGGTAAACTCTGAGGAGGGAATAGATCTGTTAGCCTGAAGGACAACACTGTCAGGAGAATAAACAAGAATGGATTGTCCAGAAATTTAAGGTAGTGAGGAGGAAGAAGAGTTCAAGCAACAGAAATGAGTCTGTAGCAACATCCTCTCTAAGTCATGGAGGGAAACCCCTGGCTAGGTGTAATTTGGAGAATGATAATTTCTGAAAAGGTAAGTATGAAATATCTGCTGCTGCATGGACTTATTAAAAAAAGCAGGAAGCAAACCAAAACAAAGAACCAAAATAAAACAAAACAGAAGCACCTTTAAACCTTGAAGAGATTTCTTTCCTTTTTTTTTTCTCTTTTTTCAAGTCCACTGCCCACAATTATGCCACATGGATGTGAAGGGAGAAGATAGCAACCTTCTAAGCAGAGCTCCAGAACCCACACTAAAAGTAAATCCTCACTGACATGCAGTGTTGCTTTTGCTTCTTCATACACTGAGCCCAAGAGATTAATTTCTCCAGGCATTCTACAAGTGCAGAACTGCAGTCCCTGCTCCAAAATCTTACAAACTAAGGCAGGACCTTTTGTTTTGTTAGAAATGTTTTATGGTGTCTCAGGATACTTTCCACAGGGGGGCCAAAGCACAGAAATAAATTCAAAATATGCTTTTAGTGTTCAACTGATATATTAAACTGGATTATAGAGATGTATCATAGGAAATTATCCTTGTGCTTTAGTTCCATTAGCCTACTTTAAACATCGGTATTAAAAGCAGAGACTTACTTAAATACCAAACTGTGCCTGGGTTATAATCTGTTTCTCTGATATCATAGATCATTTGCAGGCCACAAAGCCCCTTTGATCTCACAGAATGCTCAACTGAACTTAAAAGGAAATTAAATGCAGAGCTCAATTTTTCATTAAATTGTCACCCACTGTTTTAGAGTTATGACTCTTCAGATCTGTTTCTTCTAACAGGTGGACAAACAGAATGTTAATACTCTGGTATCTATGGAGTTATAAAATCTGCACCAGCCAGGAGATTTTCTAATTATTATCACTTCTTTATTAGCAAGGCTAAACCCTTGTTTTTCATAACAGTCCCAGGACACCCTAAAACACGACTGAAAAATCAGGTCTTTAAAAACTGGGGTCAGTTCTGTAACCTCGGATGGTTTCAAACACATTTTATAAAATTGGAGCCACAAAGATCAGGGCTTATGTGCAATTAAAGAAGTCCTTAATGGGTGTTTTGCCTTCATAAAAAAAGATGGTAGCAACACCTTAAGACCTGCAACACAGACTCAGACTTTGATTATAAACCCAAAACTGTGGCATGAATTCTTGCAGGTGCTTTTGCTGAGGGATGTTCACAGGTAAAGAACCAACCACCCTGAGAATTCCCAACTCGCTGTGCCTCACCTGGCAGCAATGCAGAAATTGTTTTGCACCCTGGGACCGCATGTCCAGCTCCCCAAAATTCTGGCTGTGCAGGAATCTGAGAGGCTGGGCTGGGCAGCAGGGTGACAGAAGCCATAGGTGTGTGTGCTGCATGACCCCCTTGCTGTCTCACCCTCAGAGAAAAGCTCCATTGCAGCAGCACCAAGACAGCCTTTGGTTCTTTAATCCAAACTGTGGCAGCTCCCCATTTTCAGCTTGAAAGCCTGTGGGGTTGGCCAGGATTGTGGTGGTAATAGATGGGCTCATCCAGCTGCCTATTAGGGCACAGTCAGATGCTGCAGATAGCAGAGACTGGCTGGAGGGGAGAGGAGATTAGAACCCTCCTGTTGAATGCAGCCATTAGCAACATCCATCCTTTTGGACGGGGTTAGGGTCAAGATGTGCTAAGAGCAAAGAAGAATTAAAAGCTGAGGTGGATCTGTGAATTGCCTGTTCTCCAAACTCCAGTTTTTACATTCCAGAAGGAAGCTGGTGAAGGGGAATGACTGCAATGAATGAGGCCACTCTCTGCAGTACTTTGTCTGAATTAGGCACATTTCTCTGCTTTTCATTTCTTTGCAGTTGGACTTTGCTTTAAACAGGTTTTTTAATTATTATTTTTCATTTTATTTAATTTTTAATTGCAGCCTTTAAACTGGAGGAATTTTAGGTGGATTCTGTCAGGTCCAACAAATCCTGTTCTTGGAAATCTGGAGTTTCATGACACAGTTTTGGATAAATCTCACTCAGAGATTTCAAAAAAACTTTCTGTTTGGAGAGCTTGGCTGAGCTTTTGTTTGTTCACACAGGCATCCCTCTCTCCCAGGAAATGGGTTTGGATCTAACATCTTCATCTGTGCAGCCTGGCTGGCTCCTGGGCTGTTAGGAACAGCACTGTGTTTATTGCTTTGCTACTGGAACCGTTAAGTGAAGGGCAGAAGATGTTTCCAAACAGCTCAAGGAAAGAAATGGTGAGGATGTCTGGGCCTAGGTGGGGAAACAGACACCCCTTTTCATCCAGTGAAAACACAGCTGTTATTTCCCAGAAGACTTCGGAAATACCAGGCAGATTCTTTTATTACAGGAATACAGTCAATGCTAGTACAATAAAAACTGAAGGCAACCATTTCCTCTGAGCCAGGGGGAGAGAAGACACTCTTTGTGTGCCCTCTTTACACAGAGAGTGTGGCAGGAGCAGAATTTTGGGATGTTTTGGTAAAATTAGGATGAAGGAGTATGAATTCCATGTCCAAAGCCTATTGGGAAGCACAGTTAGTTGAGTATCACAAAAAATTGCAAAGACAGAAAGACTGTCAGCCCAGGCTGGTTTAGCTAAACCCTGGAGAGAGTAGAAAAAAATTCCTAACCAAAGGGTTGTAAGTGGATCATCCCTGAGAAATATCTCCTGTTTGCACAGGACACATTCTCCACATTCTCATTTTTGGCAGGATGAGAGGACATAGCCTCAAGCTGCACCAGGGGAGATTCAGGTTGGATGTGAGGAGAGATTTCTCCTCTGCAAGGGTTGTTAAACATTGGAATGGGCTGCCCAGGGAAGTGGTGGGGTCACCATCCCTGGGGGTGTTCAAGGGATGACTGGACATGACTCATGCCATGACTTGACACTGTGGTGTCAGTCAAAGGTTCCACTCGATGGTCTCAGAGGTTTTTTTCACAAACCTGAATGGTTCTGTGATTCTGTGACACCTGAGAGAGAGAGTGATTCTACCGACACAGACTTGGTTGGTTCTGGTGGATTTCTTGATCTGATTGGTTTGGAAATCTTTCCTTAATCAGTAAACCCGTGCTAAAGGAATAGCTCCAAACCCCTTTTGAGTTTTCAGCTCCCGGTGACATTATCCTCCAGCAGGGATGAAGATGTGGCAAGACTAAGAGTTTCTGTTGAGGTTTTTCTCCTGACCACCCATCCAGCCTTACCAGGACATGCACTTGCACTCACACAAAGAGAACAACCCTGGATGGAAGGCAGCTTTAGGAAGAGGCTGAAAAAAACCCAACAGATGGATGCAAACACAGAGGAAGAGCAAGATAGTGAAAACTAGCTTGGAAATACCTCGGACCTCTTGACCCCTGCCCTCTCCCCACTGTGGTGGTTTATCTATTGTGTGCAAACAAAGAGCAGGGAGGAGCAGCTTTAAAAATGGCTCTGTAGGCAAAGGACTTTTTAAAAATTCTTTACGCTTAGTCTCCATTAGTCTTGTAATGTTAATTAGGTCTCCTGGGAAGTAAATGTTCTTCCAGGACAGCCTTTTGCTGGGAGGCAGAGTATGGATGGGAGGGAAGATGATCATTCTTTGGGAACAGTAGGCTCAGAAATCCCCTCTGATAACTGACAGGTCTGGCTTACTCGCAGATTCCCCGGGACAATACCTGCCCATCTGGGTGGGAGAACCAAAACTCAGGAAATCCAGTAGTGAGAGTTGAGTCTTTCTTTGTATGGTCATAATTTTTTAACTTCAAAAAATAACGTTCCTTTACAAACCAGCCCTTACCCTCTGGTGGTTGGAGGACCCCTTGGGGCTCTGACTAACATCAGTGATGTATTTGATATGTTTAATGCTTAGTTCAACTAGCTAACTGCCAATAATTAGCACTTAACCGGAAATATTTGGCCTCTGAAAGCGAGAGGAGATACTCATCACACAGGGAAGCTGCAAGCTTCCAAGTGTGTCTCATTCAAGTACTTCAAAACCTCTGATAGCAGGAAAGGCTCCACCCAAGGGGATCATCATTTGCACCATGGTGCTTGGAGGGTCTCGATCCATTTAAGCATTTCCAAGGAACAGTTTGCAGACAAATCAAAAACTTTACACCCTCTTCCCGGCTCAGGAGAGCAAAGCTACCACTATATTATACAACTACACCACATAACCTCCAGACAGAATACGTTATTAGGATTTATTAGGTTATAATCCTTTTTTGATTAAAAATTATAAATCAGCTCATGTTTGATGTTAACCCATAAATGCATAGCACATGTCAAGCAAAGCACAGCGTTCATGGCCCCTGGGCATGCACGGAGGCGCCCACCCTGCTGCTTCCATCACTCTGCACAAAATAATGGTCCCGATCAAAGGAGTGTGGCCCTCGCTGTGTCGGGGCCGTGGCTTTCAAGAGGTTAACTCTCAGAGATGGAGCATGCTAAGCTGTTGCGTTTGATTTATTGTCCCTCCTTTGTTCTTGCTTCTCCTTGAAACATAAAAGCTCGCAGCCCACAGACTCTTGACATTTCTTTTAAATGCTCTTGTCATTCAGAAATTGCCACAGTCATCTCCTGCAACTTTGCACTTAGTGTTCCCAGCCTGTTTGGGGTTACTCGCAGAAGCAGAAAAGGAAATAGGAATAGATTACAGGGCTCAATCCAGCGAGGTGGAGAGTGTCCTAACTCTGAACCAATAACTCACTTAACCATTTACTTAACTTCCAGGGTGGGAGTAGACAAAAGCGTGTGGCCAAAAACTGAATTATAATCTTGAGAATGAGGTGCTGAAGAAGTTCTGCAAAATAAAGAGCCGCTGAGCTCCTGGGGGCAGGTGAGCTGGGTGGGATTTTAACAGGTTCTTGTTGACACATTGTGGCTTGCACTGGAACTTGCCACTTCAATGCTTTTCCAAAAATCTCCCTCTCTAGGATCTGAGATGAGATTCCTGGGCACTTTGAATCCCCTATTGCACATCACAGCTGCTCTTCTGCCCATCCTGACCACACCACACAAGTGTGTCCCTTCCCCTGGCAGGTGAGGGATGAAGAGTCTTTCAATGTGCAAGACAGCTTGAAAGGCTTGGAACTTTTTATCCCAGACCCAAACAACTCCATGGGAAACTCATTCTCTGGGCTTTGTATCCATCTAGGGTTAAGAATAAAAGTTGAGGGCTAAGAGTAAAAGTTAAGGAAGTCCTGAACATTTGGGAAAGCACCTTTATTTGCTTCAAAGCAATGCAGGAATGCCAGGTGGAGCTTTCATACCTTTATGAGCCATTGAACTAACAGAGCATTTTTTAGCTCTATTAGCTACATATATAAACAGTGATGGAACTAATCAGCTTGTAAATGTCTCCACACTCAAAATGAAAACAAGCATAATATCACCTTCAGTATTGCCTTCTGAAAGGCAGCCAAAGAGAGGGAAGACACTTATCAGGACCTTCACCTGTGTCCTGACCCGAGTGGTGCTGTTGATTCCAGATAGTGCTTGGGTTTGGTTTCCCACCTGTTGTGAACCTCATCCTCCAACCAGTGCTCATGTCCAGGATAAATTCTCTGTGATCTAGTCCCTGTGATTTTTAAATGTTTAAAAATAAACTTTTTATTATTTTTCTTGGCTACTCTTAATTTATCCTTTTTGGTGAAATTTATGTTTTTGTGACTTATGCTTCTAAAATCCTGTTCTTTCTGCCCTGAGCTACAGGGAGCTTGAACAACAGCCAGCTCTTCCAAGGACACATGGAACTCATATTTCCTACTTGAATCCTGACAGTTCACTGGGCAAGAAAGTGGTTTTTTTTTTGTTTTGTTTCAAACACGCTGTAAATTGGAATAAAAATCTTAAGTTTTTCAGTTGTTTGTGGCTGAATGTAGCAGTTGTTTCAAGAAAAGGTCATGCAAGAAAAACACAACAGGGTAATGGCAGATGGGGGTTTCAGAAGTCCCCTGACAGATTAAAGGGATGAACCCAAGTTCTCAATTTCTAGGGTAGGTGATTGGAGACAAGGTACCCATGGGAAATGTGGTCCCTTCTCTTTTCACTCTAGCTTGTCAAGTGCAGTGCTGCTGGAGTCCAGAGGGCACCTTGCTGCTGGCTAGGGCACCCTGGATATTTGGGGTGGACATGAGTGTGGGTATGGGACCTGGATGGGCCTGGTGGAAGCAGGGACACCCCAGAAACAGGGACAGAAAACTCCAGAGTCTCCTCAGAGGAGTTTGTCAGGGCAATGGAGACACAGCTTTGCAGGCACCTGAGTGGGATGGCTTTATTACTTCCCCAGATCTCTCAGCTCAGCTGAGGTGTCTTTATTCTGTGCAACTGCTGTTTTAAATGTTGCCCTTTGGGATTTGCAAGATGAAGCCTCAGGTGGCTTCAGGAAGCTGTGCTGCACTGGAGAGGCACAGCTTTGTCTCAGAAATCCTGGGTAAGATAGCAGTGACAAGTGACATGAAAGGTGTGTTTTGCATGATGTACATGGAAAAGCCAATTACATGTAATTAATGTTGGTTAAATGCTTTGAAGATGAAAAGCTTTTATAGAAGCGTGATTAACATCTCTTCTGTCAAAATGATTGTCTTTCTTATGTTTTAAGAAGCTTAATAGCATGCTCCAGCTTTTCAGTGTTTATCTCTGAGATGTGATGACCCCATGGAAAGCATTCACTGGAAAGAAAGGCCTTCAGTGGGAGGTGATGCTGGCCACAAACCAAACGGCTGAGACACTGTGGGATAGAGATGATCAGCCTGCTGACAGCTCAGTATCTTACAGAAGTCCCTAATCACCAAACCAGTTGAACAATGCTAAAGTATTGTTTGATACAAGACTTTAATTGTGGGTGCTCACTGCAGTGGAGCCTAGGGAAAGATGGTCTGTGTGTGCTAGATCCAGGTTTAGAAGGTGCAGCATCTCAGGCTTAGCAGGAGCCCAGCACCTGGCACAGGCCTGAACTGACACCTCCAAATGGGAATTTTGCCACTGGTTTCAATGAACACAAGAAATAACTACATTTTAGCATGCACAAAAGTAAGCTGCTATTGACTGAAGGCTTATAGTCAATTGTCTTGCTCTGACATATTTTGCTTTCCACTGTAAATAAAGCAGATTTGATTGTAAACCACTCACAGGAGATGAGAAACAATAAGGGCCGGACACTGAACAATAGGCACACTGAGAAAATAGTGATTTCATATATTGGCAGTTGTTGTTATTTTCTGAAAATGAGTGCAGATGTTTTACTGTGGTGATATCACTCAAGACTTTCATGGCAGAAAGAGGACACAGAGTAAATAAACTGGTGACAGGTATAATGAGAGGCATTCCATATATTTTCCTGTTCAGAGCTAGTTTATTCAAGGGAGCCTTGTTTTGCCTACCATAGGCAAATCCTTGAGACTAGAAAGAGTATCTTCCTGGAAAAAAAGAATTGTGCAAGATCATTTAGCCAGCCCAGGACTTCTGGATGACAATCAAGTAGAATACTTAATTCTTTGTAAGCAATTCCTAGAAAGCATCAGTTCCCAGAAAAGACATATATGAAGGGTCTGCTCTTTATTTGCTGGTGGGGAAAAATAAGAGCTGTGCCTCCAGTGGTGAAGTGAATGTCATTTGAATTGTTCTCACTGCTGTTGCCAAGAAAAGTGTCCAGATATCACTGAACATCAGCCAGATGAAGGTCAGGGAGGTTTGCAACCCTATAGGAATGGCACAGATCATACATTTTTCCTCTGTCAGTTAGTTATATTCCTGTATGAGCCAATCCATTTGGATTGGGATCAGTCCCTGCAGCTTTTCCCTGTTCAGTGAAGGCTGCCAGGTAGCTCTGAGTTGCTGGGACCACCTTCTCCTGCAATGTCCAGCCAACCTGGCAAAACCCCTCCCTGCACTGCCCTCCTGGGTGAGGGTGTGCTGGGATCACCATTGGGGTCAGTTACAGCCAGATTTTCTCTTGAGCACCAGGACAGTGCCACTCTGAGCTGTCATCCTTCAGGACAACTCTCTTGAGGTTCAACAGATCCCTGAGATGCTCCAGTGATGGGAGTTGGGGGCATTCAGGGCTCACAAAGTGCCACCTCTACCCCGTGCAAGGTCTGTGCCTACCTTGTCAGTCTACACAAGGCAAACCAGGTGAGACTACTGCAGCTTCACTTGGACCTGCTAACACATGGGGAAGATAGATGAGGTCCTCAGGGCTTATCTCTGTCAGTTCACATTTATTAATACTTTGTCTGCTTTGCCTTCCCTGGGATTTTACCTCAGGTTAATTACTCTGTATTTGCTAATGCCATGTAGGAACACGCTTTTTTTCCCCTGGTGAAGAGAAGCTGGATCCAGAGAAGAGCTCACTTTTCCTGCAGCTTGCTGGAGCACTGGCATCTTTATCTTTTAAAAATGCAGTTGGAAAAAATATCAAAATCTTTCCCACGAGGCTGTTGCTGCAGGTGAGGATATTCACCCTTTCCCACCTGGAAAGCAGCCTTGCACCTATCCCTGGTATTTATTGTGGTCAGACTTTCAAGCCCACCACCTTTCCTAAACACAAAATGTCCAGAAAAAGAGTTTTAAAGAGAGAACTGCAAGACAACCTTTCACTCAAAGGGAGGCATATGATAACTTCAGCTTTTGTTCTTGTGACCTGCCCTTGCATGACTGAAAAGAGCTTTGAGCACACACCCAGGAGAGCAGGAAATCTCTCCTTGGGATCACTTGTAAATGGTCCGGTTTGAAAAACATGCTGCAGGAAGAATGAAGCCCGACTGCAAAGGAGAGCGGGGGCTTTTTTCACCCGTGAATAGGATTTCCAACGAGCAGCCAAAGTGAATCATTATACATCCTTGCCATATGCCACTTTCAATCAATAAGGCCTTATGCTCTGCTAACAATCATCCTAAACCATACCTATTAACAAGAATGCACATTTTGGTAGTAATATTCCACGCACGTCAGCGCACACAGACTGCAAACAGTCAGAGCCGAAGGGAGATGGCTTCTGAAGCAACGTGTGGACACACACCACACTGTACAGGCTGCCACTCTTACACGTGTAGGCTGCTTTCTTGCTTTTTGCTCCTACAGTCTGATGGGTTTTTTTCCCTCTCTTTCAAGCACACGCCTTCTTGGTGACCCAGACAGTTTATTTCCTGATGGCCCAAGACTTCCTCAGAGCAGCTGATGCTCGGAGGATAAGGTGCAGCACTAGCCACGGGGGATGAGATATGGGTACAACAGGAGCCCTTCAGTTTGGAGGGAGATGACAGCAGTCATCATGAACTAATCATCAGTATGATGAATTCACACCTGAGCTGGTCTGCCCGTGAAGATATGAAAACCTGCTATAACAGAGACACAGGTTTTGAGGCATGTGGTGCAGGAGCAGGAAGCACAGACTTTATTTCCTGCTGAAAACAGGGCACCTCTGCTTCCCACCTGCTGTTTCTTTTATCTGTTCAACATTGCAGACTCCTTCTGAGGGGTGTCATTTCTCCAAAGATACTGAGCTTGCTGAAGCAGCTATTGACTGAAATGCCACATTTTGAGCTACTCAGAGCAGCCAAGCCCTGCACCATGGGCACGAAGCTCTTGGCAGGTTCACCCCAATAAAGCAGAAATCTGCTCTTGGGCCACCTGTGGCTCCCTTGTGAGGCAATGGAGAGCCAGTCAATACTGTTGATGGAGTCTGCAGTGATTCATCTCTTCCTAAAGGAGATGCCTAAAACAGAGCAGATGAATGACATAATAAACCCACTTATTTCTCCTTGCTGCCTGGAAAGCCCAGAATGAGAGCTCACACCTAGAAGTCTGCTCTGTAAATACCTGAAATGAGTTGACCATAATCCTACACAGACTTCCCCTGCCCTTTTGCTCTCAGTGCACCTCTCCCTGTACCCTGCAGTGCACAGAGATTTACAGCTGGACTGAAGGATGCCACAGCAGAGACACAGTCCCAAATTCAGGTAGCTGAAACATTCCAGCCCTGAGCAACAGCTCAGAGCCCCTGTGTGCCCCTAAGGCCCCAAATCCCCAGAGCCAGAGCTCACTGTGGGAGCTGGATTGCATCAGCCCTGAGTGTCTGGCAGAGCCCCACACAGATTGTGCAAAGTCCTGTGGCTAAGGAACCTGGATTAGCAGAGCATGTACAATATGGCAAGTCCTAATACAATGCTACAGATCTACCACATCAAAACCCCTTCTATCTTCCTGTCCAAGAGTGGATTTAAGCTTTGCTTGTTCCTGTTTTATATCTAAAGGCTGTTTCTGCAGCCCTTGTGTAGATAATAGCACATGGTCTATGTGACACTCTTCCTGAGTAATCCTTGTGTGTTCTGTAGGGTTCAACATAAAAATTCATTGCTAATCAAGGGGCATTGCTGCTCAGATGTTTCTGTGTTGCAAAATTACCTCCAGTCAATCAAAACTCCATCAGACAACCCCCGTCTATGATTTTTGTTTTGCAACCTTGTTTCCTGTGGGTGAAGGTGGGAAAGGAGAATGTGCTTATCTTTGAGCACAATTCTGTGTAACTTTGGGTGTCAGTGATACCTCTAAAATGTAGCTGAGGTCCTTTTCATGGCTGTCTGTTCAAGTACTCATCCACAATAGCATCATCTGTTGCAAAAATTTCACTTTGTTTCTTCCTCCCTGACTCAGTGTCCACTCATTGAATTGAGAAATTCTTATTCCTCAGAAAATTCCTCTCGCCTTTGATGAAGATTTGAAGTCCTGGAAGGACTGTGCAAAATTTATGCTACTAATTTATCATATTTGGAGATATTAATGATGTACCAGAGAACTGGCCAAACTGCTGCAGTCTATTTTGTGTGTGAAGTAAATACACATGATCAAAGGGTTACCCCTGGCTTGAAAAGGCATTAATACTACTAATATCAGATGAAGAAATTAAACCACATGTGTTTGTTTAAGTATTTAGTGTAGATGTTGACCCTATGGCATCCTCTCCCTTCTTTTCAATATCAACAAACATTTCAACATTGCTGAGATCTTTAGGAATGAGGGCAGTCAAGGTGGCAGAAAACAAGTTTTATCATCGCAAGAATGCTCAAGATCATCAAGGATGGAGTCTCAAAGTCACAGTCCCAGAATCCAACCCCCACAAATGACAAAACCAGACAATCCCACCTAGTGTCACATCTGGAAAACACAGACAAACACCTCCTAACACGTTTGGCAGCTGTTTCTGGCTATACAAGAAGCACCTGCTCCCAAAGCATCCCTGCATCCCTGGGGATCCTGTGAGTGCATGGATGGGGGTGCAAGTCCAGCAAGATGGCTTTAGCTGGGGCTGAGCAAACAAGGGGGTGGATATTTCACACAGAAAGGTTCTTTTGACATGGCTTCAGAGGGCTGTGGCTGCTGGAAGGATGGATTTGGATTTGCTGTGGTGATTTCTCCCTGTGGGGTCCCCAGGCAGGACACATTGAGTATTTGGGACACAGGGCTGCTTTCTCACATGTCCTCTCTGACTAGGATGGCACCTATTGAGATAATTATTCCATTGCTCCACACTACACCCAGAAATGCAGCTCAATCTCCCACATTAGTGTGTTTTTCCAGACACAGACAGTGGGACTGACTTTGCAAGGACATGTTGGGCTGCATTGGGAGCAAACTAAACTCCCTGAGCTGCAGCTAATTAGAAGGAGCTTCCAGTGGGTGAGAGAAGAGCTTTAGCCAAACTGTGATCTCCAGCCAGACTCCAAATCCACATCCCCAGCAACAGCACAAGTGTTTCCTACCCTGCACAGACATTTATTAGTATTTGTGTGTTGTCAGTTTTTTCATCCCTCATTTCCCTTTACAAAGTTTTATTTTTCCCAGTCAATAAGAGTGATTTTATTGTTCTTAATTAGATTTCTTTAGGTTTCCCATAGTAATTAATGCACTTTTCTTCAGCAGTATAACCTATTACAGTAGTTAAAATATTAAATCATGACTGTTGCCAGATGTAAGGGAACAAGAAACATAGGTTTTTCAATAACCACTTTGTCTTCATCTTTTGAATTAGTTTGCAGCCTGCTTTACATTTTTGGGTAAGTAATAAGATTTGTTGATTTGAATGAAGAACAATATAAAAATAAATTGCATTGTACTTTTAATTACATAGTCTTAATTTTTTTGTGGTGACACTCCAGGCTCTCATATAATGTTGTTTAATGTTTACATCTCTTTATTGATTTGATAATTTAGATACAGAAATGCGGTTTAATTTGCAAATTTCAGCATTCATTGTCGGGGTGCTGTGCTCATTAAGGAATCAAGGGAATTCTGATTTTCCCCCATCTCCTTCACACACACACAGGGATGTATGTTCTGTATTTGTTTTTTCTGAGGCAGAAATCTCAGCTGCACATGTTTTTCTTCTCCACCATTGTGTGACCATGAACCTCATTTTTGACATTTCAAACCAGGGGGCTCAGTATGAGCTGCTGCTCCAGGGAGGTTTTTTTGGGACTGTTGGAGGTGGTTGAAAATGGTGGGTAGTGGACACATCAGCCTTGATGGGATTTTTTCTGCACCTGGCAAGTCAAACACCCTCACAGAACTGAGAGGGCTTTGAGCCCACCCTCCCCCTGCAGAGGGCATGGTGCAAGCAGATCTTGCAAAACCCCACAGAAAATGTGGGATGAGCCCCAAAATCTTTAAGCCACCTCTTTCAGCTCTCCTGGGATGGAGCCTTGAACTCCTCTCCATCCTACCCCAGGCACTGTCAGCCCCTTGGCTAAATTCCACCTCTACGTTTTTGAGGTGATGGTGGTTTAGGTTTAGTGCTCCAAACATATTTCAGAGTTTCTACAAGTTAAACAAAATTAAAATTTTCTTTTAAAAATCCATCACCACAAAACTGTTTTCCCCTCCTCTTCATTAATGATTTACTTTCTGTGGAATAAATGCACCAACTGAGGACAGAATCATTATTAAAATCTCAGTTAACAACACAATATTACTTTGGTCCTTTCATTTCCTCCACTGTTATAAAATTCAAGATTCATTTCACTTATTAATATTAGCAATCTATTTTTTTTTCTAATTTTGATCAGGCACAAATTAAAAGGGGAATGATATTATAGAACTGGCACTAGAACTTATTTCTTTTTTCTCTTTTTATTGTAAAATTTGCTTTCCCCCTTCCATCAGTTCTTTCTTTGCATCTAATACTGCCTTCTTTTTATTGATATTCTGGGTGACCTAATTTGATACCTGGCATTACTCCCATGGAAGTCAACTGAAAGTGGCCAAGATAACTTATTGGAAGGTGATTAAAATTAAGAGAAAGGCTGGCACATGGGTTTGGGAGCAGGGGAGCTGGACTCTGGTCTGAGCCCTGCCATGAAATTGCTCTGTGACTCTGTGCAAGCCATTTTATTTCTCTGCTCTGCAGTTTCCATGTGTTTAAAATAGGAACAGGAGTGTTTGCTGCTCATTGTTCAGGTCTCTCAGCAAATAAAATGTGATATATCAGGGCTAACTGAGCAGGCAGGCACAGACCCTTCTCTCAGGAAAGCTGTGTCCTAGAGCAGCAGCAGACAGTGAGGACAGGGCAGAACAGTGACTTTTTATTTTTTTGAGGGCTTACAAATTGCTCCTGTTCCCTTTGTAGCAGATCATTGTCGTTGGGCTCTAATGAGATTTCCCTTGTGCCTCTGTAACACTAAATATAACCTGTGATATTCCTCACTTGCAGCATCTCTTTGTGAAAGAAAAGCTGGATTTTCAATCCTTTAGAATAACCAGCTTCTACAGTTATGGCACATGCTCTTCTCAGCTTGATTCTGTGCCCCCACAATCCTGGGAGCTGCACATCAGCTCAATATGCATTTGATTGCTCTTGCAATCCTCTTGATTACAAACAGGGGATTGCTATTGTGGCAGGACTTCCCAAACGCTGAAGAACTGAATTCCAATGATTTCAGTGGCAACTGGAAGAAATAGGAAAAAAAAAAAAAAAAAAAACCAGATGGATAAATCCCTTTAAGAGGCTCCCAGTACAATCAACAACCCCACAGCCATCCCTGCAAGAGCTTTGTCTAACAACTTCCAGCAGTGCCAATTCCACAAGAGCCTGTGGGAATATCCCTGAGCTGAACTATCTGAAACACTGGAAAATTTTTCCTTTTACCTGTGTTCACTCTGCTTGCAGAAGGAGCAAGGACAGATTGTGCCACTCCTCTTTGCATTAGCCTTGCACATATTTGGCAACTTGTGTCAGCTCAGTCTCCTTCTCTCAGCTTTACCTCAATGGCAAGTGTTCTACACCCCCAGCCACTCTTTATGCACCCTTTGGGCTTTTCCCAGCTGAGCCATGTGTCTCCTGAGGTGTGGAAATTGTCCTTGAGGAATGGAGAAGGTGAAATGGAGTTGCTTTCTGTCCCTCAGAACAGGCATCCCAGTAGAACTGCTGGATTTCAGCAGCACTGGGTTTCTGCTGAAATCCCAAGCACCACAGTCCTGGATCTGTTTCCCCATGGCAGAAGCCTGGCCAATTGCTCTTCTGCTCTTCATCTTACATTTGAGAAATTGATTTTAACTCCCCTGCCAGGGAGTGCAACATTTTAATTACTTCTGTGGATAAAGTCTGTTGTTCCCATTCTGATCTGGACTTAAGAGATAAGTAAAGTAAAGCCTATCAGAAATTCTGCAGAATCTTGAGCTGGAACCCAGGATACAGAATACCCCAACCAGAACTTCTGCCATATGTCCTTCACCCTTCTCATCATTGCCTCATGCTACCCTTGGTTTATTAAAAAATCTTCTTTCTCCCTCCATTTTTATTGAATTCTTTTCTCACCTGGTATTAGTAGCTACTTGCAAGCATTTGAACAATGTAGGTGAATAATTAAGGGTCTGTGCAGCATCCCACAGCATGGACAGGCCACAAGAATAGAAAACAGGTTGTCTCCTGTATTACTGATAATTTCCTAGCTGCCAGTAGATGCTTCTCAACACAAATGAGTGGCAAAAATAAAGGATAAGATCAGTGGCCTTTGGGAGCAAGAGAGGTCTGGGTGCACAAAGGGTCAAGAAAGTCAAGACAAAATGCAGTCTTCCTTCCAAAGGACCTAATCCCTATTTAGGGAGCACCAAGACACCTACAAATAGATAAAAACTTGAGGCTGGCTATAAAAATATTTCTGCTTCATTCGTCTGAAATCCACAGAGAGGCACTGCCAATGCCAAGAACCCATAATACCCTGGCACCACAACCTGCAGGGCTGTCTGCTCTCACTTGTGAATTCATTCATCACTGATAACGTGCCAAAATGTCCAAGAGCTGAATACTGGGGAGCACTGGGAAGGAAAGCAAGTTCTCATAGGCATGACTGGGTGCAGCAGGACTTTTTCTGCATTTGTACTGGCAATGTGTCACTCTCAAACTGATGGACCAGTGACTGGAATCTTAACAGAATAGTTTTTATACTTCCTATTTGTTATGACACATGGAATGTTCTGTGAAGAAAATGCACCAAGACAGCTTAGCAAGAAATATTTGGTAGGCAGGGGAAGAGGCAAGACCAAGGGGGAAGCAGATGAAAGCCAACAATGGCTTGGACTCATCCATCAGAGAGCTCTTCAGCATCCCAATGACCAGCAGTGCAACTGGGAGGGATGAATCCAGAAAATCCCCAGAGATGAGGAGTGGATGAGAGATGAGGAGTCCAGGATTTCAGCAAGAAACTTTAGCCCCTGAGAATGGCTGAGCAGCCAAGGGATGGAACAAGGGTCATGCTGCACAACCAGAAACACAAGGAAGGGACAAAAGAATTGGATTGTTAGGCCTTGGCAGGATGAAGAGAGACAATCTTCCCATGTGGAAAGCTGAAGAAAAGAGAAAAGGAGGAATTGCTCACCATGTGCTCACTAAGGACCAAATTACATCAGGAAAGGCTGAGGTTACACAGGAGGAAAAAGTTCTGCAGGTGAAACTCTCAATGTCCTGGGAGGCTGGAGCACTGCAGGAGGAGGTTGGATGAGCATTTACCAGGAATGCCATAGGCCAGTTAACCACTGCCAAAGGGAGGAGGATGGATGGGATGGCATGTGAAGACGCCTCCCAACATTAGCTTGCCAGTGCCAGGATGTGGGATGAGATTTGTCCAGCATTTCCCCACAAGACAGGCACATTACAGTGTAAAAACCAACTCTGCTCCCAATAAAGAAAAAAAAAGAAAACTACCTTGTTGTAATGCCCAATTCATTACTCAATACCATGTAATACAATAAAGTTGCACTTTCAATCTTAGTGCATCTGCCTTGCTCTATTTATACTGTGGTCTTGAGTGTTTATCATCTCCTGCTAATGGCAATAGAGGATTTGCCACAAAAACTTAATTATTTGTCTTCTCTGAGAGGGTTTTTTTTCCTGATTAAAGCCTTCCTGAGAGCAAGGCAGGAAGCACTCAGCCCCACCAGGCATTCTTATACCCTAACCACTGAAATCTGGGACAAAGGCCAATAATCTGGGACAAACTCTAAAAATACACCAAACACTCCAGGACATATTTTATTGGTCCTTCCACTCATGCCTTGAGTGTGTCAGGAGGCACAAGGCCACAGGTAGCAGTGGAAGTTAACCCTGCAGTGCAGTCCAGCTGGCTGCAGCAGGGATAGGGATGATTTTCTACAGCAAAGCCATTTCAAAGGGACATGGCACCTCTGTAAGAACTTCCCTGCTGTTAAATCTTAATTGCAACCAGTTTAAAAACCCCGAGTAGAGCTTTCTAAATAAAATACTGGAATTTGAAAGGTGTTCTTCTGCCAACTAAACACTTGGGGAGAGAGGAAGGGAGGGGAGCAGGAGAGATGACAGGTCTGGCTCCAGGCTGCTGTAGCCACCATATGTGCTTTGAAAGAATTGCATTGCACTTCCAGGTAAAACACCAACACCTGAACACAGTGTGGGCAAATAATTCCTATCCTCTTTTACAGGGGATGGTAACTCAGGCAGGAAAGGTTTAGGAGCAGTCCAATGGCTCTCCTCACTCTGCAGATTCAAAGGCTGTTGTATTCCCATGTTATTATATATATGTTGCATTTTCAGGCTCTCTTTCAGGTGCTGCAAAGCCCCAGAGGTTCTGCTGGCAGCCACCCAAAGGCACACAGCATCTCAGGCTGCCCTGACCTGGCCCAAACACTGGCCAAAAGCTCAGGGCAGGTTTCACACCTGGTCCTGTCAGCAATGTGGGCTGCTGTGCACAGCAAAGTGGAATGACCAGGGCAGCTCAGCAGCTCCCCATGTCTGCAGTGCCACATCATCCCAACTCTAGGGACATTTTCTCCAGCCCTCCTGCTTGTCCCTGTCACACAGAGGCTTTGTAGACAGCAAGAATGCAAGCCAAATGATCTGATGATGGACCTGCATTTATTTACCTTCAGCTTTTAATGGAAGGAGGACAGAATGCTTTATGGCCACAGAGCACGAGATTAATAGATTGCCATTACTGGAGGCTGTCAGTCAATAGGGTTGTCACCAAGAAGTGATTCCAGTATTACTACACCAATTTGGGAACACATTTTCCTGCCAGACAACCAGGCAGTCTTAAACAGAAGGAATTTTGCTGCTGTGGCACTTGGTAAACTGCTTGAATGGTCATGTACCTTCAGCTGGTAGAAATATTTCCTTCCACTGAATTTAACCTGCATTGACTTCAACTGACTGCAACACACACTCTTGCAAGTTAGAAATATTTACTTTTTTTATGAGCTACACCTCATCAATGCTGTTATTTGTATTTTACAGGGAATCTCAGGCAGAGAGCTTAAAAACAGGAGATGTCTGAAGTTTAGGATTGTAGTGGTTTTTTATAAATATACAAATACATATATATATACACAAATATATATGTATGTATGTGTGTGTATGTATATATGTATGTGTGTATATGTATATGTATATGTATATGTATATGTATATGTATATGTATATGTATATGTATATGTATATGTATATGTATATGTATATTTATATACTGTGCTTTGCCTGACTCCTGGTCACTGTCTTTGGAGCAGCCAGGCAGAGCTTTTCTACCTGAGGCTGAGGGAAGGCCCTCTGTGAGCTGTGAAAGCAGCACAGCCTGGTGTTCCAGGGGAATTTGAATGCTGGTTTCTCAATCCTAAAAGCCACAGTAGTGCTTGAGGGCATAAGACAAAGCTGGCAACCACAGTAGCCTTAAGGACAGTGCATCTCAATGGAGAAAATACCTGAAAGGAACCTCAAACATCAGGCAGTCCTTTGGCACTGTGACCTGGGTTAAAAAAGGATAGAAAATGCAGTCCTTTACCAATTAAACATGCACTGTCATTGCAGAATTAGTCATGTGGTGTCCATTATCCTCCTTGTCTGAGCACAGGAGCCTCCAACTCAGTTTGGATGTGCTTTGGTACCCAGCAAACTGGCATGACTAGGGGGTATGGATTAGAGCCTGGATTCTCCTTTTGGGGGGCAGGTAACACACCAATGGCACAGTCACTATCCAGCATCAGCTGCCCTCCAGAGCCTTCATGCAATTAAGTTCCCCACCCAAAAGGCCAGACAAGCTCCTGGATTTAAAGAGGAATAATTATACAACGACTGCTGGTTACAGTGGTAAAAATAATGAGCTATGCCTCAGAAGTCCTAACAAAACCCATGGATGAGTAAAATGACACTAAAGCTCCGACCTGAGCAAAGCTTTGGCACGTGGCTCTGATGGCAGCTGACATGTGCCAGGGGCTGGTATTTACACTCTAATCAAAATGCAGCTGAAAACCAAGGGAAAAGTTCAAATTCTGGGGGACAGCAAAACTGCTGGATTGTGGGCATTTCAGTAACAAATCCCTTTGCTCCGTATATTCCCTGCTAATTTGTCAACATCTGATGCCTTGCTCTAGTCTGGAGCTAAGAAAAGCTATCAAAAAATAAAGTTTAGGGCCCATTCTGTCTGCTGTATCACTTGCTATTTTTGCCAGCTGCACTGAAGCCAGACTGCAAAGGGCAAGTTTGTCCACATGGGTGGGCTTTTTTAGTGTGAAGCCCAAGGGCTCGTACAGACAGTAGCAAAGACTATCTGCATCCACGTCTGGAAGTTCAGGCTCTGATTTCAAGCTGCTTCAAATATAGAAATTCCAGCAAAGTTAATTGTGGCTGCATTATGGAGAGATGACAGCAGCAAGTCCTTAGAAAGTTGGGGAAGGTCTAAATCTGCCTCAGTCGTGTTTCCTTTGGAGTTAGACAAATCCACTGGGAGCAGAGGATATTACCAGGCTAATACTGGGTAAAAACCCTACTGGGAAATTGGGCCAGTGAGATTTGATTTTGTTGGCCACACAGCAACAGCATTTCTTGAATATAAAGACAAAGCTCTTTAGCAAAACCACCTTTTCTCACATGTTGAGAACATCACCCTGCTGTATCAACTGGTGTGTGCTTTTAAAAGCTTCCCAATTCTGTTCACAGCAGAGAACTTGCCTTACCTTTATATTAAGGAACAGCTCCATAGTGTGGGTTGGTTATTACCAGGAAGCACTTAATTACAATAAAATGTGTAGTGTAAGTGACAATTTATTTACTCAAGGTTATGAATATAAATTGATTTTTCTTACCCATGCATTTTGAAAGGGGGAGGCAGAGGCTGGGATCCCAGGAGTTTCTTCAGGCTGGGTGATTTTCTGCAAGTAGCTTTAGGGACCAATGTGGAAAGTGAAGCCTGTGAACCAGTTTGCTGCCTCAAGGCCACAGCACACAGTTCCCACCTGTTGCAAGTAATGTGGGTTTTGCTTAAGAAGTCTGGAAATGAATCCCTTTAATTGCACCAGAGCTCTGTAACCTGCAATGAACCAATGCTGAGCTGAAAAAGTAAATTGCCATTAGTGAACACTTGAAGAGATAATGCTGGGCCCTCTCCTACCAGTATTTTCCATGTTTTATAACACCTCTGTCAGTATAAATTTCCATTCACTGAAGAAATTAAACTTCACAAGAGTTACAATAGGGTTTTAAGATAAATGACATGTGAGCACTGCAGTTTTGTGCAGGCTTACATGATCCAAGTATCTTAATCACGTGCACGGTATCAAAATTCACAAATTTGACTTGTTACAGGAGTCACACGAGAAAGATTGAGTGTCATATGAGGCTGCAAAGCAGAAACCATCTCAGCTAAAATTTATTTTAGCATGGGAGAGTTTTTTAACTGTTAAGAATAATTATTTAAAAGCAGTCTGAGCCATGCAGCTCTAATGATAACTGAAAACAGAAAGCAGCTCTTGAAAACGCTGCTGGTGAGGGCACTTCTTGCAAGCACTGCCTGCTCTTAGCACTTGCTGCCTTTATTCACCAGTTTCTGAAATTCTTGGAAGGCTGATGAAGTTTTTAAGTGTCATCTTGCCAAAGCTGTAACATTATCTCCAGCGACAATATTCACTCCTGGGCTTTTGTGTTGCAAGTAGAGAAAACATTTTAGCTTTTCGGGTGGGTAAACACTTCCCTGCGAAACACGGCAAACAAGACGGGAGGAAATTTAATAAATGAAACTTCAGGGTATCATTTAGCCCCGGGCAAAAAAAAAAAAAAAAAAAAAAAAAAAAAAAAAAATCCAGCTTTGCCTGTGGAGAAAGGCCAGGCTGTGCCTGGGTGGCTTTAGGACAACATCCCAAGCAGCCTGAGCCTGTTTCCTCAAAAGCGATGACAGGCGCGTGATGAACGCGCGGCCGTCCCTGCCTGCACGCCCAGGTGCTGTGGAACTCGGCTTTTCATAGCACAGAGATTAAAAATAGCAGCAGAGCTGGCCAGGGAGGGCTCAGAGCCCCAGGGATCAGCCCAAGCCATCCTGTGTCACTCACCCCGCCTGCTCCAGGGCTGATGTTTTCTTGGGCTGAGCTGGATGTCTGGTTTTATAATCGTGGGGATGCTGGTCCAGTGAAACACTAGGTTGTGTTTTGTCACCCCACACATTTCTCTGTGTTTCAGCCACGAAATATTGACCCATTATTTGTCATTTTTCTGGAGGCTCCAAAAGCATCCTGAGCTGCTGCAGCCCACAGCCAGGACATTTACTTCTCCTTTGACAACTGTTTAGCATTCCCTTTCACATCTTGCCTGGCCTTCTCAGTGATTTTTGTCACAAGCAAGTGACAAGCATTTTGGTGGCAAATCAGTCCTCACTGTGTGCAGATTAAGAAGCAACAAACCCAAAGCCTACTTGTGTATTTCTGAATAAACAGTGATCACCCCTGACCCCTCTCTTTGACAGACATTTTATTTTCTGTTCTTGGTTTTACCAGCTGTGTGGCAGTATCTACATTGCTTTTTCTGTGCCATAGAACTAGCTCAGAACTAGATCTTTGTGGATCTATTTTTCCACACTCTTGGCTCTAGAAATTATTTTCTTGAGCCTTTTACACAGCTTTACTAATTGCACTGCTCTTCAGTGCATGTGTTAGCCATAACTTTTCCCATCAAGAGTATCATGTTTAAAGTCACAACCACTGTATTCCTGCCAATGTATTCCTCTTAACTTACAGGAAACCTATGAATGAGGAATGATACCATGAATGATACTATTAATCACTTTATTGCAACTGTAGCCAGGAATCCCATTCACTGAGACCTTGTTACGCAAGTGTTGTATGTATATAAAAACAGGCTCCAGCTTCAAAGTGCTTACAAGCCTTTGTAAAAGCCTCCTGAAGTTTTCTGTGAACTTGTTACTGTAAAAAGGAAAAAAAAATTACATATTTCTTCTCGGAACAAAATGCTTCTCAAACTTTTAGAAGAATGATTCATGTTTACTCTTATCTCTCTCCAGAGGAAAAAGAAAATGAGTTTTGGAATATTTTCAGCCTTAGTCCCCATCGACGAATTTGAGGGAGCTGACCTGCAATTCAGTGCTGTGCACAGCATCATCTGTGCCACATTCTCCAATGAGTCAGTGGCCTCACAGACCCAAAGCCTTGAGAATGACCCAGCTTCAGCATCTCCCCCTTTCTCTTTCTTCTCATTAAGATTCCTTTGGTGCTCCCTATAGCCATATTATTTAGTTAGAATTAAAATAAATTATGGGCAGCATTCAATTCCTGTAATCCTGGCAATGGAGAAAACCTTATTAACCCTGAAATGGCCTAAAAATGGATTTTGCTGAGGTGCCCTGGGGACCCTGGACAGTGTCACTGAGCCATTGCTCCTGCTGGATCTTGGGGTCAAGGGGCTGTTGGGGTGCAGGGGACTCCAGGACACGAGCAGGGAGCACACATTCCCACTGCCTGGAAGAGCTGGATTGTTTTATCTACAAGGACAAAATTTATTCCTGGCCCTGGTGAGGGCTGTGCTGCCCTCTCTGCTGGGAAGGCTAGAGAATTTTTCCAAGACAATGAGATGCCCTGTGCTACCCCGTCCTCCACCCCATCCTCCTCCACCCCATCCTCAGCACTGCCCTCCACCATTCCCTGACCCCAATCCCTCCCCCCAGCCACTCCCTGCCCTTAAAACCTCCCCAATCAGCCCCCTCTGCCACCCCCTGCCCCTGTTTGCTCTCCTTCCACTCCCTGCTCCCAAAGGCCCCCGGCATTCCCTGCCCCTTAACCCTCTGTCCTGCCATCCCCTGCCCCTAGACCTGCCCCCTGCAGCCTCCTGCTCCTAAACCTCACCACAGTTCCCTGTCCCTATCCACACACACCCTCTGCTTCCTCCTGGCCTGATCCACTTCAGCCCTAAACCTCACCCCCAGCCCCCTCCACACTTCCCTGCCCTATTTGCACTTCCTGCAACCCCTGACCCCAAACCCCCTAAGCCATCCCAGAACCTGCCCCATCCACACACACACACCTTCCATCACCCTCATCCCCTAAATCTTCCTCTCCTGATACTGGCCCTAAAACTGCTCCCCTACCCCTAAACCTCCCCTCCTCTCCCTGCTCCTAAATCTTCCCTCTTTCCCTAAACCTTGCCCCTGCAGCACTCTGTCCCCAAACCTGCCCCTATCTCCTCCTTGCCCTGTCGCAAAATCTTCTGCTCCCAAGCCTTCTGCCCCTAAATTTCTCCCACCAGATCACTCTACTATCCCCTGCCCTAATTTAATTTCCCACACCCCCTGCCCCATATTCTCTGTCACTCTCATGCCCCTAAGTCTGCCCCTATCCACACACACTCCCTGCCACCTTCTGACCCTAAATTTCCACCCCCAATCCCCTGGCCCTAAATCTCCACCTCCAACCTCTGGCCCTAAAACTGCTGTGATGCACACAGCCCCTCAGTCACCTTCTGCCCCTAAATTTCTACCTCCCACTGTTCCTAAACCTGCCCCTATCCACACATACCCTCTGCACACTTTTTCCCTAAACCTCTCCCTCCAGTTCCTGCCCCTACACACTCTCCCAAACCTCCCCCTGTCAGTGCCCTGCCCCTCTCCACACACCCCTCTGCCTCTTTATGTCCCTAAATCTGCACTCCCACCTTCTGCCCCAAACCTGCCCTTCTCCACACACACCCCTTTGCTCTTTATGCCGCTAAACAGTGCACTCTTACTCCCTGCCCCTAAATCTCTCCTCAGCAGCCCCCTGCCCCTAAACCTGTCCATATTCACTCTCATCTCTTATGTCCCTTATGTCCCTGAACCACTGTTTCACAGACCCCTGCCCCTAACCCTGTCCATATCCACACACACCCTCTGCATCCCCCTGCCCCTAACCCTGTCCATATCCACACACACCCTCTGCATCCCCCTGCCCCTAACACTGTCCATATCCACACACACCCTCTGCATCCCCCTGCCCATATCCACACACACCCTCTGCATCCCCCTGCCCATAACCCTGCCCATACCCACACACACCCTCTGCATCCCCCTGCCCCTAAACCTGCCCATATCCACACACACCCTCTGCATCCCCCTGCCCCTAACACTGTCCATATCCACACACACTCTGTGCATCCCCGTCCCTAACCCTGTCCATATCCACAAACCCTCTGCATCCCTCTGCCCCTAAACCTGTTCAATATGCACACACTCCCCCTGCCCCTAACCCTGCCCATATCCACACACACCCTCTGCATCCCCCTGCCCATATCCACACACACTCCGTGCATCCCCCTGCCCATAACCTTGTCCATATCCACACACACCCTCTGCACCCCCTGCCCCTAACCCTGTTCATACTCACACACACCCCCTGCCCCTAACCCTGCCGCTATCCACACACACCCCCTGCCCATAACCGCAGTCCCCCTGCCCCTAACCCCCCATACCCGCCCCCCCCGTCCCGTCCCCGGCTCCCCGCGGGCGCGGCCGTGACGGGCAGCGCCGCTCCCCACTCAGCGCCCGCGGAGCCCCCGCGCCGCACCGCCCCCTCCAGCCCCTTTGTATCCAACATCCGGGTTTCCCCGCTGGCTCCGCGCTGCCTTCTCCCTTTTTTTAGAAGCCATTTTGGACGCGGTTCAGTTTTTTTTTTTTTTTTTTTTAATTATTAAAAGAAAACCCCAAACAACAACAACAACAAAACCCCAAACCCCATCAAACCTCTTTTTCCCTTCCCCCTCCACCTTGTGTTTTTTTTTCTTTTTTTAAAATTTTCTTCTCCCGCCTCCCCATCCCGCACATGGCACCTCCCGCCGCGCCCCCGCCGCCCCGCGCAGCCCCGCGATGCCGCGGTCCCCCGCCGCCTCCTCCTCCTCCTCCTCTTCCTCCTCTTCCTCCAGCCCCCGCGGCCGCCCCGCGCCCCCTCCGCCGGCCCTTGCCTGCCGCTCCGCAGCCTCCCGGGATGCGGCTCCGCAAAAACCGCGCACGGTCCCTCTCCTGCCGCCGCCGCCCCGCTCGCTGCCGGCGCGGGGAGGAGGAGGAAGAGGAGGAGGAGGAGGAAGAGGGGGATGCGCGTGTGTGTGCGGGGGAGCGCGCAACGCGCGCGCGGCTGCGCGGGCATTGCGCGGGAACTGCGCGGGGGGGGGGGCGTGTGCGTGTGCGCGCTCGCCCCTCGCTGCTGGGGGAGCCGGAGGGGCTGGGTTGGGAGGAGGAGGAGGAGGAGGAGGGGGAAGGGGAAGAGGAGGAGGAGGAGGACGAGGAGGAGGAGGGGGAGTCGGTGTGTGGTGCACGCCGCGCTCCCAGCACAAAAGCCCAGGGAAAGAAACTCTTGGAAAGCTGGGAGCGAACGGTGGGGCCGGGCAGGAGCAGGTCGAACCGTCCGGGTCTGTTCGTCTCCACTGGATAAATTTTGCAACTGCGAAGGAATTAAATCCGATTTTCTTCTTATTGTTTTTTGTTTGTTTTTTATTTTTTAATTTTTTTTTCTTTTCCCACCCCCTACCCCCAGGATTTTTTTCTTCTTTTTTTCTTTTTGAGAGCGAGAGGGAAGGCAGAGCCGCGCTTCTTCTCCCCCCTCTTTTCACGCGCTCGATCTTTTTATTTTTATTTTTCTTTCCCTTGGGGTAGAGGTGCACGCCAGGAAAAAAAAAAAAAAAAAAAAAAAAAAAGTAAAGGACTATGTTTGCTTCGTGGCTGACTTTCGCCGTGCTCTGGGGAACTTTCTGTGCAGGTAAGAGCCTTTCGGCGTGTTTACCTCCCGCTCGGGCTCTCGGTCGTGTCTCCAAATGCAGAATTGAATGGGCCGTGCGGTTATTTGCAGCCACCCTCCAGCACCTCCGAAGCAGAGCAGAGCACCCGAGCTGGGGAATCCCCCCACCGCTGCATCGGCTTCATTTCCTTTATTATTATTATTATTTTCTTTTCACTCCCTCGCCCTCTCTCTCCGTTTTCTCCCTGCTCTCAGGACGAGTCTTCCCGTGCTGCTTTTTGTTCCCTCCAGGCAGCCTGTGGGAATTCATGGCAATGTAAACACGGCGCGATCTCGAGGAAACTTTGCAAAAATGGGCATTTACTTCTGGGCGGGGGGCGTGGGGGAGAAGCCGAGGAGGTTGCGGAGGAGGAGGGGGGACAAGCCGGGAGCAGCGGGAGCAGAGCTGGGCTCGCTCCGGAATGGTGCGGGCTCTCCCAGGTAGTGGCCATGTGTGCGCTCCGCTCCTGCCGGGCTGCGGTTGTGTAACTCGGGGGGATCTGGGGGACCCCCCTTCCGCCCCAAAGGGACCCCCATCAGCCCCCCGGGACTCCGCGGGCCCATAGGGATTAGCAAGGAACGATCCTCTTGGGGCTGGCTGATCCGCGGGGAGCCGGGAGAAAGTTGGGAAAAAGGGTGTGTGTGCGGCAGGGGGTGCCTGGGGAGCATCCCTCCGGAGGAGGCTGCTGCGGCGGAGGAGAGTGTTTATTTTGTAGTCTCTTCATCCCACTTATGGGCTACAAACTTCATCTGCAACCTGCGGGGTGCGCGTCGTGCCGAGGGACGCGGGTGGAAGTTCGCCCAAAGCCCGGGCACGGCCGGAGGAGCTGGAGGGGCACCCGGGGAGTCGGGGAGGGGTCTCCATGGGCTGCCCCATCCGGGAAGAGTCAGACCCTCCGGGCTGCCCCCAGCCCTGAAAACACGGGCACGCTGGAAATCCCTGCGCTCCCCACTTTCCCTCCTTGTTTTAATTATTGTTTATATTATTGTTATTATTTTCCCCATTTTTTTTTTTTTTTATCATCGCTGCATTTTCCTCAGGAAAAAGCGGTGCGGCAGCAATTTTGCCTCCTCCCCTCTTGCCTGGTCACCACGACCCTCGCGGGGCTGAGCCCGCAGCCCCCCGCCCCGGCACTGGGCAGGGACTTGTTCCGTCCCCTCCATCTGCGGGCCGGGGGGTCGCGGGAGCGCTGCGGGGCCGAGGGGGCTCTTTGTGCCCGGGGCTTCCCGGGGGCAGCGATGCTGCAGCCGTGCCCGCTCCGCGATGGGCAGCGGGGGGATCCCGGCGGCTTTGCCATCACCCACGGCACGGGTGGGGGCCGGGGCGTTCCCCGCGTGTCCGTGCCCGTGTCCGTGTCCCCCGGCCCGGGAAGGCGCTGCCCGGCGGGGGGAGCCGGCCCCGGGGCGCTCCTGCAGCCGGGCTTCCTTTGTTCCGAGTGCCCATTAAATATGCGCTGCCACCGCCTGCCTCTGCCATTACCCGCGGTGCCAGCGCTTCATTATTTTTTAAGTCACACCGAAAGTGCGTGCGATTGGCAATAAAAGGGGAGCGGACAATAAAAATGAAAAAAAAATTAATAAATTACTGTCTTAGCGAGCAAAGCCAGCTCCGGCTTTTTTTTATCAGATGGCTGGGACACTTGTACGCAGCTTTGTTTCCATGTGTGGGGAAGGGGGGTGTGCGGGGTTGTATTTACATAGCAGTGCTGAGGAGAGCAGGTATTTTGGAAGGAGCAGGGGGGGTGTGGGGGGCAGTGTGTGTGCCAGCAGCATTCCTGGTGCTCGCCGTTGCTATCATCACAACAGCTCTCCTGGCTGGAAAATTCTATTATGTGCATAAAGGAGATTTATGGTCAATGTATTTTCTTTCCATATATCTTGGAATCCTTTTATCTCGGGTGATTCAATAAAAGAGATGGCTTCCGGATTTTTTTTTTTTTTTTTTTTTTTTTTTTGTTTTGTTTTGGGTATGGTGTTGGGTTTTTGTTTGGTTTGGTTTTGGTATTTAACCTGATCCTATGGTTCTGTGCACAGAGTGACTGAAATCTAAGTTGAAGGAAAAAAAGCAATTGCTTTTTAAAAAAAAGCACCCTGAAAGCTTCTTAAATGTATCATGTTATGAAAAAGATAATCTGACAGGGCATACCTATGCTGAATTTTTCCTCCTCCCCTGAAAATACAATAAAGAAACCCCAGAAAATGAATATAATTCTGTTTATTTGGAAAGGTCCTCTTGAATCACTAAATCAGTGCATTAGCCATTCTGTAAATCCCTCCCTCTCTTTTAAAGCCTTTCTGCCTTTCTTGTGATATTTATGAGTATTTATCAACGTGATCTTCATTGTCCAGTTTTTCCTAAAGCTGTTCAGTAAAAAAAACCAAAAAACAAAAAAAACCCCAAACAAACAAAAACCAAACCCCAACAAATAAAAGAAAGGAAAACAGGCTGAGATACCCAAAGTTGGAATGTGTTGCTGGGATTCAGAGCACTGGGCTCTGCTCAAAGTCTGTCTTTTGTGTGTGTGCATGTTAGGGCTCTGTGAAAGTGGTGGGCTTTTCGAAAATTGCTTGACCTCCATTGTTGATGTTTCTCATCTCTACCTTGGCTGGCTGTAACAAAGCAAGCACGGGCTGCTGTTCTTTAAAAAAAAAAATAAAAATCTGTTATGCTTAATTTTTTTGGAATACTGAGGATTCATTGAGGAAAACATTATGTTTATTTTTAGCCTTTTGTTTGCAAATTCTCTGCAGCCCAAATGTTCAGAAATCATGTTTTAATCTATGAGCTTGAGAAAATACAGAAGGTGTAAAAGGATTTGTCTTGCAGAATGCATTGCTAACATGTTTTCCAAGCCATTACATTACTTTTATTTCGGTGCAAGTTTAAGTAATGCCATGCAGCAATGAACTGTGCTGCAAATGGTTCTGGTCTCCTCTTTCACTGTCTTGTATTTATCCTCTTGTGCTTGAGAAAGGGAATAAAACTGGCTTCATTAGCTTGCTAATTAAACACAATGAAGTACGTGGCCCAAGGTTAATGGCAATGGCCTTTAAAAACACAAAACTCTTGAACAGGTGTTTAGGATATATATATATATATATATTTTAATCTGCTATCAAATCTAGATAATTATACCACCGAGATAACCACTGTCAGGGTTCTGTGGAGAAGAAAATGCTGTGTTAGAGATGCCAGTGATCAGTGTATTATTTTTAGTGGCATTATTTATAAACACCTCTGCAGGTTCAGCACAACCTGTGGTTTAGTCGCTCCCCCCTTCTCCCCCTTCCCATTTCAAAGCATCTCCTGCATCATCTCTTAAAAATCCCTGGAGCAGAGTGAGGGTCTAACCTGAGCTTGGGGAGCTCACCAAAGTATTTACACGCCGAAATTTCTGCCCTTGCTGGTGCCTTTGAGCAGCCCGTGCAGGCTCCTGCTGGCTGGCTGTGATGGGAGAAGCAGGGGGTTGGAGCAGAGGGCTCGCAGTGCCCGTGCTGGAGCTGCCACCAGCCCCTTGTCCACCCTGCTGCCATCAGCTCAAACACTCTTGTCAGGCTGTTTTGTGCTCCGTGTGACGCAACAGTTGTGGACCTCCCCTGCTGACACTGAATAGATGGTAGAGTAAAAAGAAGCAGGCCAGCCTCACTGTTTTTTCCTCCCCCACCCCGCCTTTTTTTTTTTTTCTTTTCTTTTCTATGTTGTTGTTGTTTTTGTTCTCTATCCCTCCCACCATTTTCCCCCTTCCCCAGGCACACACACCTTGCTTGGCAGATCAGCCTGAGAGGCTTCTCCAGCTCTGGGGAGCAGCAGCAGGGCACAGGTTGAGGTGCAAGAGGGCATCTTTTGAAATGTTGGTAATGGGATGATGGGACCAGCTCAGGAATCCTGCTGCTGTGCTTTGCATCGTGCCTGTCCATGGGGTGGCTCCTCATGCAGAAGTGTTGCAGGAACCAAGGGATGCTTGTCTTTATTTATCAAGGGTGAAGGAGGTGGGTGGCAGAGATTTTTTGAGGCTGGGCATCTGTCAGGGATGTGTTTCTGTGCTCTGCCCAAAGGCAAAGTTTCCTGTTCCTAGAAAGCCGTGACACCTTTAAAATAAAATAAATATAAGTCAGTTACTCCCTATTTGGGGCCTTGTAGCAGAAGGTGATTTGGCTGTCATGTTCCAAGACCTGCTTTTAGAAACATTTCTAAAATTTAGTGATAAAAGTAGTTGACCTTGTGGTGCTGCACTAGAATAGTGAGAATTTAATGGGATTTTAGGAGCACAGGATCTTTCAAGCCCCATGAAATGTAACACCTTTCTATCAAGAACACTGAGGACAGAGATCTAAAAGTTGTGAAAGTGATTTTAATAACCCTCTGCTTCTGGCTCTGCAGAGCCCAGGCAAGGAGAAACCCCAATGCTCCTTGTGGGACTTGCAGCCTTTGCCTGGAAATCCGTGTGTCCAGCCCTGCCACTGGCACTGGAGAAGTGTGGCTGTAATTTGGGAAGGGGAGAGAACCCACAGTTCAGTGATGATCTGGACCCACATGAAAGCCCTGATGGGGTCTCACCCTCCAACAACTGCAGAAGTGCTGGGGAAGTCAGGGTTGATCCATGCCTGGTGCAGAGTTGGCATTTTCTTGCTGCTGGGTTGGAGGGGTGGTGTCACAGGGCAGGTGGCTGAGTTTGCCAGGTGCCTGGGTGTGCAGTGAGATGTGCTCTGAGATGTGCAGTGAGGTGTGCTCTGATGTGCTCTGAGATGTGCAGTGAGGTGCTGTGCCTTGGCACCACAGCAGCACCAGGGCTCCAGCACTCTCCCTGCAACAAAACGTTGTGGGAACTTGGGAAATGGGAACTGCAGAGTGTAATCTCTGCTTTAAAGAGGTGTTGTCTTTCTCTTTTATCCCTCCTTGGCCTTTGATTTTAAAGCTAGCAGGGGAGTGTGATTTTCCTGCCTGGCCAATAGCACTGCCTGGATCTGAATTATTCAGTGTAGCACTTGGCATTCTGCACCCTGTTCCCACTTAAGCTCTTTTTCGCCTGTTCCTTCATGTGGAGATTTTCACATCAGTGAAATTGGATGTGTTTAAGAGAGGTGTTTGTGGCCAAAGTATTCACCAGTATAAGCTCTGCTCTTCCCCTTCCCTTTCCCCTCCATTAACCATTGAGGATCAGCTAATGTCTAATCTCTTCTCTTCATTATTACTTCATTCTGAAATAATTTCGTATCTCATTAGTCATTTGTTCCTTTAAGGTATATTAGAAAAATATACATCACTCCCCCCTAGTCTTCTTTGTAAGGTTTCTTGGAGCCACTGAAGTCAGAGGGGCAAAGAAGTAAATTAAAGATGAAATTGCTGTGTTCTGCAGACCCAGCACATTTTATGCTTAGATTTGAATATAACTCTTGGTCTTTTTCACCAGTTTAATGTTCTTTTTTCTCTGTCATCTTCCTCCTTTGCTACACTATAGCTGCAATTCAAACTAAAAGTTAAGAGCATCAATTTTCAGTGTACACTGTAAAATAATAATATGCTTCCATCCAGCATACAAGTGCTTCTTATATTTTGCCAGTATTTGAGTCTTTTACTCTGATTAAGTTATTGCATGTGGCATTGATCCATCATGCTGCTTAAGAAAAAAAAATCTGTTGCTGGTGTCTAGGTGCCTCAGAAAAATACAGCTCCTCTTTTTGCAAAGTGCTGTTGGTGTAGAGAGAAGGTCCCTGCCCCAAAAATCCTGAGCAGAGGGGCCAAGAGGGAGAAAATTTGTCTGCAGGTGCTCCCTGCTGCCTCATGAAGTGGCTCAGCCAAGGTCACACTGAATATTTTGTACCTGTACTGAATGATCTGCCTGAAGAAATGTTTCTGTAAGGGGTAAAATCAGACTTCAACCTGAGTGTCCTCTGTCGACTTTATGTGATTTTTGAATTTCTTTTCTTCTGATGGCTGTGCTGGAGGTGCTTGGTGCATTTTACCCTTGGAAAGATCCTTTTCTCTTAGGCTGGGCTGCCTGCAAGCAGGGACCAGCTCACACATACAGGTGTGCAAAAAGCAATCCAGAGGAAGGAGCAGCCTGTTTGTGCCTGGCTGGAGGAGGATGTGAATGACCTGTTTCTCATCAATAATTCCACAATTTCCACCTTGGTGTGTCGTTTCACCACAGATTCTGTTTCTGACTTTGGGGGAGTCCTGCTGAGAGGATTCACAGTCCTGGCTGCAGAGCAGGATGCAGCCTGGGCCTGGAGCACAATTTTTTGTCCTCATGATGGATTTGGGGTATGTTAAGGAGCTGAAATAAACTTTTGAAAATGTTTTATGGAAGTGAAACCTGTATATCTGTATGTTTAATCTGGGAACATAACAAAAATTTGCCATTTATTCCTGGTGGAAGTGACTTCTCTGAGATCTTGGAAGTCAGTAGCAAGGCAAGGGCATTGCCCCCCATTCCTGAGTCCATGGTTGGTTCTCTGACCTCTGCATCATCCCTTTTTGTTCACCTGGAATGAAATTTGCTGGAAAAAATAGAATGTTCTGATGATTTTATTAAACCAGAGGTGTGATTTCTTTTTCTCCTGTCTCAGTCTCATAGCAATGTATAGTGTATGAGTGGTTCCTCTTTGCATAAAGAGAATAAAGCACATGAGAAGATGCAGTGCTTTACAATCTGAGCTCCATTAATTTTCACTGAAATGGATACTCATGCAAATTTAGAAGTGGATTTTGAACTGGACACTTTCTGTCGAATATGTATCTTTTTGTAACAAAGGGAGAAGAAAAAGGTGCTCCTGGGAGCAGAGGGGGTGAGCTAATCCTCCTGCAGTAAAGCTGGAAATGGAATGTATTGCTGTCAGTTTTATAGAGAAATAAACAAAACCTGGGGGAAATGAGTGTGTCTGGCACTTCCCAGACCTACCCCAAATCCCAGACCTGCACCAAACTAGTCCCAAATCACAGCAGCAAAAATTGTCATTTAAAAAATTCCAGAGTAGCTAACACTGTAGGGTCTTAGGTGCTGTGACTGCCTCTGCCTTTTTAAAAAAATTATTTGTCTTATTTAAAGCTTTTTCCCATTATAGAACTTGTTTTCCTAATGGTAGCAGAACTTGAAATTTTCTGTGTGGTGCCAGTAGTGCTAATGTAATGCTTCTTCCTAATTTATTTCTCTAAGGTGTGAGATGATAAGCCTTTGAGTGGATGAGAGGGATAAAGTTAGCTGCATTTGTGCCTGATCTATCAAGTGGTCAATCTAGGTCACTAACTGTTCTTTTCTTCGACATTTAGCTATTTAAAAATGCCTTGTGTAATGGGTGCAACTTCTAAAATTCAGCTTTTAGGAATATTTTGCTTATGCATAATTTACCTCTGCTGACTGCTTTGAATTCCTGGGGAGGGAGGAATGTGACCATGGGTCTGAAGTGAAGAAAGGTTAAAGCAAAACTTGTCTCCTTTTTGTGACTTTTTAAAAGTATTTCAGAAAATGAGAATATTTCAGAGTTTTTAAGCCCTTTTAGTGCTGTTCTTATATTTTGCAGTCTCTGGATTTCCTCTGAGGGCTGTTCTGCAGCTTGGCTGAGTTGTCTACAAACCCCCCCCCCCCCTCCAGTTGCTCCTGATTCTTTCTTCTCCTGGGAAAAGAGGGCATTTGAGCTTTGCACTGCTGATGTCCAGGCCTTTCTCTGAGGCAGCAAGCTGAGCTTTACAATGGGAAAGTTGTGAGGAGGCTTTGCACTGGTCTTGGAAGAAAAGAAAGCCAGTGAGCTGTGTAGGTGCTCAAATGTGAGAAGGCATTGACTTTGCTGCAGACCTGTGATTGCATGGATTTGCAGGAGTCCCTGAACTCAGCAGAGAGAAACTGCAGTTGGCTTGGGATGCTCAGCAAAGTGCAGATTTGTGGTTATCCTGCTGGTAGCTTTGTCCTCACTCTTGGGACAGCCAAGCCATGGCAATGTGACCTTCAGGCTCCCAGCTCTCTTCTTTCTCCAAGTCTTAATGTTTTGGGATTTTTTTCCTTCAGTATGGCAACAGGAACAGTGGGATTTGTATGGCTGGTTTAGTTCCTGAGAGTAATTAATGGGTCAAGAATGCTAATTTTCCTGTATATCTGCAGGCTGAGAAATTCAGTTGTCCTTGGTTTTTTGTGGCTAGAGTATTCAGTTACAACCCAGCAGCAGCTATTGGGTGCACAAAAGTTTGAACTCATAATCCCTTGCTTTCACATGCACTCACAGCTTATCAGGCACTTTTGTTTTATAGAAAAGATTCTGTTTAAGCACATTCTTACACCTGGAGTAAAGCATTTTTCCAAATATATACTGCAGTTGTGCTGGAAAACACTCACCTGGTTGGCTCCTAAAATTGAGTTTTTGTGGTGGGCAATGGGCACTGGTGCTGACACACCTGGAACAGCTCCTTGCTATGAAATTCCTTTTAATGTAAGAAGCCTGGGATACAGATAAAGCTTAGCACAACCTGAAGCAGGATGGGGCATTTTGATGCTTGGTGCTGCCTTGAAGGGATGGATGCCTGCTGGAACTGAGTGCTCAGGTCTGGTGAGGATTCTGGAGCTGTGGCATCACCAGCTCTGCATGGAGCCTCAGGTGGGGGTGCTCTCATGGGGTGTGCCCTGCCACTGAGCTGTCTCATTGTTATGCCTTGCTCCTGGGCTTCCTTTGAAATATTTCAAAGGCTGAAGTTTAGAAAAGAAAAAACCTGAACCAAAACACAAACCCCAACTTCCTTATCCCAAAAAGCAAACCTCAGAGAAACCCAAAAATTCCAACAACCCAACAGAAAAAGCCAACAACCCAACAGAAAAAGCCAACAACCCAAAACTCATGGAGATGGATGTTTTGACCTGATTCCTGTTGTTTTACTGTCATAGGCTTTTCCTCAGGCTCCTGGAGCATCTTTGTAGAGTGACATAATGAAGCTGGGCCCTGTGGAAGGGCTCAGCAATAGCAGGAAATTCCTGTGTAGGTGTTAATCACCTTTTACAGTGTTTGAAACAACATGCTGGCACTCCAGTCCCCATTTCCAGGCTTTTTTGGGTGTGTGATGGAGACCAGCAATGCCTGGTGGAGCCTTCTGATGAGCACCCTGGCTGTCCCTGGGGTTTCCTCTCATGGGTACAGCCTGGTGGCACAAAGCTCATCCAGTTTGAATTTTGCTGGATGTAAAAAAGAAGAAAAGGAAAGGAAAAAAAAACCCATTCACTGAATGTGCAGTCCCTGGGGCTGTTGTCTCCTGATGCCCTGACATTCTGCCTGTTCATACTGGCTGGAGATTGGCTGCATGTGCCCGTTCCTGGAGGGTATTTTAACATTTATATTGTGCCTTAGATAAGTATGGAATCTTTTACAGCTAATTTTTATTGCCAGAGAAAGTTTCCTCTAGATACATATCTTCTGTTATCATCTAATGGGACACAGTTAGTGTTGCTAAAAGCAAGCATGAGAAACTTTTTTCTTTCTTAATTGGAAATAGAATTTCCTTTCCCATGCAATCGTGCAGGGATCAACTATTTATTATGTAGCAGCTAAGAGAAGACCTCCAAGGTAACTGTGAGCCTCAGAGGTAAATGAGATGCAAGTGTATCTGGCTGGGTAATTGTGTCTGTAGGCTCCTTCTCAATGAATCCCTGGTGAAAGAAGAGACCCTGGGTGAGGACGTGCCCTTCTCCTGCACCCAGAGTGGCCCCATTGACATCCCTGTTGCTTTCTGTGCATGGAAATGATTCTGAAGGAGCCAACATGCTCAGCTTTGAAGTGTGGCACAACAAAATAAAATTGGCTAAAAATAGGTCTGAATGTGAAAGGCAAAAAGTGGGAGAGGGGGGAGCCAAGAGTCGTTTTACAGGCATTGTTGATAGAATTTCAGGGTCCCAAGAAGGGAAGATGAATGTCTTTCTGTTACAGTAACAGCTGCTCTCTGTCCATCGGGATCCAGTGTTTGCTGATCCAACTCATAATAATTAAACAAAAGAGGTATTTCATAGCAGCCTTGCTGGAGGATTTATGTTGGAATTTTATCTTTTTCTGTTTATACTTTTCTTTGTCTAATTAAGAAAAATATAAAGTTAACCTCTCACCTGGACTGGGGCTCACCCTCATCAGATCCTCAAAACTGAGGGGAAGCTCTCTGGTGCTGAGCCATTCAGAGCCATATTAATTAAACAAACAAACAAACAAAAAATCAGTAAGTTTCTCTAGTGCACTTGTTCTTTGTGAGCTTTCCAGGGGTTTTGTGTCCTGAATATGTGATTCAGGTGTTCACAGCTCCCTGGTATGGCCATGCAATGCATTATACAGATTTCTTTTATTTTCTTTTACTTTTTAGTGATTTCCAGCCCCCTTCCCATCTTGAGAGCTTCAAGGAGATCTCTTGTCTCTGAGAAGAGACACAAAGAACTCCCAAATGCAAAGTGTTTTGGGAATGGATCTGCATTTTGGGAATGGATCTACTTTGTGGGACTTTATTCTGATGCATTAACCCTACAAAGCCCCTTGTGTGGGACAGTTTTGGGGCAGAGAGGTCCAGAGAGAGGCAGAACATCCTGACTCAGCACCTTGTCCTGAATTCAGCCACAACTTTCAGCAGAATTTGGGGTCACAGCCTCCTCTTTGCAGAACTCTCCCACCAGGTTCTGCCACCTCCCCCTGCCCCCATGGAGGGTTTCCAGAAGATTGCACCTGGAAATAGCTGGTTTGTCACTTCTTTTCATCACAGTGGCACAGCTTTTTTAAAAAGACATGCTGAAGTTACCATTCCTTGAAGGTGACAGGCTGGAATTTATCCAGTGCTGAAGCACCACAAACAGCATCCTACATCCAGGGCTCCTAGCACAGGATCCTTTCCCAGGTTTTAATGGAATCCATGCCTCTGTGTAGCTGCCTTTTGAACCCTGTCTGTTCATTTAATACCATTTACCCCTCTCCAAAGGAGAGTTGGCCCAGTTGGATGGTGAGGTTAAAACCTGAGCTGTGCTATGTTTATATTAATAATTTCTACTGGTGAAATATGGATCTGAGACTTTGCTCATTCATTTAAACCTCATAGTTAATAGGCAGTAGTGGAAACGTACCATGTACATGATTATTGCAGTGACCTGATTTCACATGCACTTCTTATCTGACTTCTGATTTAAAAAAAGAAAAGAAAAAAAAGAATTATATATAAAATTGATTTTGGGAGCCCTGTGAAGGAGAAGGAAACCACTTATTTCAACCCCCAAATTCCTCAGAGCTGTAGAAACATTGTCAAAGTAATTGTAGCCTTTTCAATTTTTTTTTTCCTGTGTAAATTTCTTTCTGTGTAGTCTCAGAAAAACTGTGCTCTGTTGATGGATGTCACCGGGTTTTTTTTACTTGTGACAAATATCTCCCAAGGTATTGTTTGAGTGATGTAGAATTGGTTCATGTGTAAAATTCTAGCTTTTCATGAATACTTTATCATGAATATGTGCACACCAGATTCTTCTGGATTAAGGTGTTATACCTTTAGTGGTTTGCTGTGGGATATCATCTTAATCATTTCTGCTGTAATTTAATCATCTTAATTAAAACTGAATTGTGGAAAGTAATTTGGGTCTGGAGAGCAGTGGGGTTTGTATTTTTATTTTTTTATTTTTTTATCTAGTTAGATGATGGTAATGGTCTTGGCAAAGTTCTGCTAAAAATTAGCAGTGTATAAAAACTCATGTTGCCAAGTTATTCCACTATTTCTCCAGTTAATTGTGGCCTTGAAGGGTACAATATAAAAGGTCATCTTTGTTAGTGAACTGCAGGCTTCTCCTGCGAGACAGAAATCCATGTCCTTATCAAGGATGAAATCTTGGCTCCTTGGTTACACAATTGAGCTTTGCTATAATTTGGACATCATTAGGCTCTTTATTAAAGCAGAAGAACACTCTAATCAATCTTGGTGCTTTGCTTCCTTAAATGTGCTTCTGGATCTGAATTCGTGTTGTGGCTTCCATTTCTTTTCCTGCTGTGTGAACCCCATGAAGGAGAAGGGTCTGAAAAATGGCATGGAAAGAAAAGTTACTGGTTTCCTCTTTTTGGGATGTTTCTTTCCCAGAAAGCTTCTGATTCTCATAACAAGGGGTATGAGAGCTGGGATATTCATTCTCCTCGTCTTGTGTTGAGAAGTAGGAGGAGACATTTTTGAAAAACCAACCACTCAGTTTGGTTTGTGCTCTTAAACAATTTAAAAAAAACCCATAAAACTCCACAAACCCAACATTTATTAGTGGTTGGCATTACTTTTTCTTTAAACCCAAACAAAAGGGGTTTAATTGTTTTTTTGGTGGGGGAAAAAAAAAATCCTTCTACCCAAGCCAGATTTCTGTTTCTGTGGCACATGGTCACAGGGCAGAATTGTGGGGGAAAGAAAGAGATTTGCATTGTGCTTTTATCCCATTTTTTGTGCTCTGGGATTTGTTTTCATTAGGATGTTGGCACTCCCAGGAACATATTTTTGTGGCTCTGACTTGTGCATTGTAAAACACAGCCAACGCTTGCCATTCCTTTGTTCCACTGCTGTTTCTTTAACCAGCAGATATTTTTTCTAGTTGGATTGATAAATGGATCTTTCCCAGTTACTGGCAGTTAGATGTGACTTTGCACAGCTATAAAAGTACTTCTGTTCTTCAGCAGAGCTTCCTCCTCAAGGTTTTGGAGAGTCTAGGATTTGATGGTTTCCATCACCTCTGTTTGGATGGATGATGTGACAAACACTGCGTAGTTCTGCAGTTTGTGATTGTGCTGTGGCTCTGCTCAGGTAATTGCACCTTTAAAAACAAGCAAAAGCTGGAAAAGAGACTGTGTTGTGCTTGCAGATGGAGGAAGCTCTATCCAGGGACTTTGGCATCCAGCAAGTTCTTTTCATGAGTCCTGCTTTCCCCTGAATCTGTTACAGGGGCTGCCAGCCCCACGCTGGTACCTGCTCGCTGTGTGATGCATGCTGGGGTGCTGAGGGCTGTCAGAAATGGGCTGTGCACCCCCTCATTTACAGCTCCCTGGCTGGTACTTCCCCAGTTCCTGCCTGATGGATACATGTGCTCTTCAGGAGCTCTCTCCTGGACTCACTGCTTCCTGCAAAAATTTGCTCTTTGAGTAATTAGGAGAATGGAGTGTTTCTGCTCTGGAGGGGTGAGCTTCCTCGGGCTGTGAGTTTTTAATGAAAACTTCAGGTTATGAATGTGCCACCATCTCATTACTGTTCCTTACTGTGTGGCATCCTGTTGGTCTAAGGTACTTTAACTGTCTCCAGCCTAAATTGAGTGCTGCTTTTGGTATTTATAAACTCTACAACTGCTAAACCAAGCCAAATCTCCAGTTTCAGCAATGGCAGCAGGGTTGAAGACAAGGAGTTGTCTCTAAGGAATACAGTCTATTATAGGTTGGATATAAATCAACCTCTAACTTGTGGGTGTTGGGAGGAAAATTTCCTTGGGGACTAGTAATCCAGAATCAACCTCCTATAAATCTGCTTGGATTTTCTCCTGAAGCATGTGGAGGTACTGGAGAGCTGATTATGGATGTAGACCATGGATTTGGGAGTGTGAAATACTGCTGCTCATCCCCTTCCATCACCATGCTGGACAGACAGGTCCAAGGAGCAGATTGTTTTCAGTGTGGTGGAAGTGATGAGTTCATTGTTCTGCTCCCTCCCTCCCTCCCCCCCTCCCTCCCAGTAAAACCTGCAGACTTGGCTTTAGATATTGGGACTTGAAAGCAGACAGCAACAAATATAACGAGGTTGGTTTTGTTTTCTGGGGTTTCAGGTGCAAGAATGCACCTTAATCATATTTTTGTGCTTTCCTGTATTTCTTTTCCCATTCCTTGAGGGCTGGAAAATATTTTTCTTGAAATGAAAAGTGGTGTTTTACATCTTCTAAATGACCCTGAGGGATGTAGCAACAAAAATCCAGCTCCTCACAGGGCAGTGAGAAATCCTGGGAAGGAAGAAGAGGGCAGGAATAGATGCCACCATATCTGCAGGGACAGGCTGGCTCTTGTCAGCTGCTTTCTTCAAACAAAGAGTGTTTTTGTTGTTTTAGGGTACCACCCTGTTGCCAGCAGCTGTCTTGGTGCTGCAGGTTCAGGCACCTCCTTGAAGGTGTTGGACTTGTCCCTGCCTCATTTTGGTCAGCTCCTTTTCATCCCCATGTCCATCCTGGTTTGCTCAGTGCTCAAATGCAGTGTTTACAGGAGGTTTCTCCTAATGGGGAACATGGCCAGCAGCAGGTGATACATGAGCTTGGTTTGTGAGTCTTTATTAACCTTTTTCTTTTATCACCTCTCATGCAACTTGCTTACTTCTCTCATTATTTGGGTTGTTTTGCTTTTTTGTTTCTGTCCTCTCCACCTTTCTTTCTCTTTACAAGAAGTCATCTGTTCCAGCTTCAGTAATTGTTTCCTCGCTTACCAGAACAAAAGCAGCTGAGCCTGGTGGATTTTTTTGCTTGTGTGTGTGCAGGGATTTTGCCAGGGTTTTTTTGTGGACACTGCTGCTGAGCTCATCAGCAGTGCTGGGCAGGAAAGCCAGGCTCTGGTACAGATTAGATATCTTTACAGATATTTATCTCCAGTTTGCAGGGAGGTCAATCTTCACAGTTCAGTGGAGGAGTGATGGGGGCTGTGGGCAGGGACCCCCTTGCAGCATCCCCATCACTGGAGATCATCCTGCTGGGATGGTCCTGTTGATCCTTCTGTGTTTGCAATGAACTCTTCCCTTCCCCTCCCCAAGTGCCTGCTGCTCCTCACAGCTGGAGGAGCCAACCTAGAACTGGAGAAACCTGTCCCTGCTTTTCCCCAGTGAGGGTGAAATCCCCTCCACTGCCCAGAGCAGCTGTGGCTGCCCCATCCCTGGCAGTGTCCATGGACAGCTTGGGCAGGCTTGGAGCACCCTGGGATAGTGGAAGGTGTCCCTGCCCATGGCAGGGGATTGGGATTTGATGGCCTTTAAAGGTTCCTTTCAACCCAAACCATTTGGGGATCTTCTGAGTCGCTCACAATTTCCAATTAGTCTGTTCTCCTTAAAACCATGTCTAATAAAAGCTTTTTATTTTTATATCTCCTAAGTAGATGTTTGTGTCTGGGTGCTTGCAATGCTTTTTGCTTATTTCTTTTCCTGCTCCTTGTTTTCCAAGAGCCCTGGAGGGGAGCTGAGTCAAACCCTCTGGCTGGAGCATCCCCTGTCCTGGGCTCATCTCCTCTTCCCAGCATGACCACTATTGCCACATTTTTTGTGCAGTGCCTGCTGTGATTAGATCCATTTGGGCTGCAATTTATAGGCATTGCAGGGCCCTCTGGTGTGACACTCTTCCCTCCCCCATCCCCTGGGTATCTGGGACACTGTTATCTGCTGCAGCTCTGTTGTTTAGTGGAGGATGAGCTGTCAGGAGTTAGATCCTAAACAGGCAGCAGGTAGCTGGACTGAATTAAACTGGGAATGCCCTACTAACCCCCTTCTCCCTCCCCTCACATCTTTTTATCTGGACTGTAAATTAAATTATCGTTGTTGATGTGGCTTCAAAGAAGCAGCAAGGATGAATTGATGGGAGCTCCTGAGAGAGGTCTTCCACAAAAGCCTCCTCTTAGTAAAATGTTCTGGCATCTTTTTTCTTTTCTTCCCTAATTTTTTTCGAAGTCAGAATGGAAATAATAGTTCAGCGTTTCCAACTTTCATGATACATTTATAGAGAAATAAAAGTCCTATAAATGTCTGAAGTATTATCTCTTCTTGTGGGCTTCATTGTAAAAATATTTATTGAGGTTTCATGGGCTTAGAGTGTTGTGGTCAACACCATGAATGTAATGGTTTTGTTTAGGTGTTTCTTCTTTAATGGCACTTAAAAAAAAAAAGCCCCAAAACCAAAACAAAGCAAGAAAACCCTCATAGCTTTCTTCACTGGTTTTCTGGTGTTTATTTACCACAGATGAACCTGAAAAGTAAAACCAGCAGTTCCTTTCTCTTGTCAGAGCTGATCTAGCACCAGAAAATAAGTGTTTAAAATAATACTACAGTTTAGTGGCATACAAAGTTTGTTTAAAAAGATAAGGTAGAAAAGGAATAGTTCTGTGAAGGATGTTTTTCTTTGCTCTGTTGTTTGTTTGTGGGTTTTTTTGGGGGGGAGGAAATGTTGGTTTTCATTTGTGTTTTTGTTTGGTTGGTCTTGTTTGGGTTATCACAGCTTTGGAGCTTGAGAGGGTCCAGTTCCCAGGGAGGAGAAGGAAGGGGAACATGGAGCATGAACACAATTTAGAGAGGAAGGAGGGGAGTAATGGGAAGATTTGCAGGAAGAGAGACAAGGTTGGCCTGTCAGTGCTTCCATTATTTTTTGTTTGTCCTCTTCTGCCTCCGGATCTTGATATCACGTGATTTAACAGTGATGGATGGAGCACTTAGCACTGATGGATGGAGCCTCTCCTACTGGGAAAGGCTGAGAGGGCTGGGATTGTTCAGCCTGGAAAGGAGCAGGACTTGGTGTGACCTTATGGTACCTCAAGGGGCTGCAGGAGAGCTGGAGAGGGACTTTTGGGGAGGGCATGGAGGGATTTGACAAGGGATAATGGCTTTAAACTGAAAGAGGGGAAACTTGGATTAGATATTAGGAGCTAATTTTTTACTGTGAATGTGGTGATTCCCCTGCACAGGTTTCCCAGAGAAGCTGTGGTTTTGTGTGGATTCCATCCCTGGATGTTTCCAAGGCCAGGCTGGATGTGATTTAGAGCAACCTGATTTAGTGGAAGGGGTCTCTGCCCATGGCAGGGAAGCTGGAGCTATATGATTTTTAAAGTTCTTCTTGACCCAAACTATTCTAAGATTCTATTATTTTATGGTGCCTGCATCTCCTGCACATCTATTTATCCCTCTGCTAAACCCTTCCTGTTGAAATGCTGGACAATTTCCTGCTGAAATTTCCCCCCTTGTGCTGGACTTGGGCACATGGGGCAGGAAGGGGGTGGCACACACTGGGGTGGGGACATGCCTGGGGGCTGGCCTGAACAGAAGGTTCCTGCAGGTTCCCTGGGATGTGAATTAGTGATTATTAAGTCACAGGGAGCTGTTCCTGAGCATTCTCAGCACTGATGCCCCTTTCAATTTCTCCTGGAGATGCTGATGTTCCTTGTCAGCTGAGAACATGCAGGGGCAGTGGGGCATTTGTGGGTACCAGAGCAGACTTGGAAATCCCCAGTGCTGAGGAAATACAGGGGGAAAAAACAGCTTGAAAGTTATGTAAGTGTCTCAGGCTGATATCTTTTTATGAGATGTAGCTACCTAGATTTTTCTTACAGTTTCCTTCTCTGTAAAGGCATGAGGCTCATTCCTCTGGAGCTGTGGTGGCATTTAGCCAGGCCTGGATGCTGGGGCTGACACAGGTCAGATTTTGGTGCAAGAGATAGACTTTCTGGAAGTGACTGATGAACTAATTCCCCTCATTTGTCAGTAAAAGTACAAACTTTGGAAATCTCTGCTTTGGCCAAGAAAAGACAAAACCCATTTGTGGAGAGTTTCTGTAACAAGGATATTGCTCCAAAACACAGCAGTGGTTTCTTGTTTCTTGCCTCTCCAGAGCACATTGCAACTTCTCCTCCTCAAGTGGTTGTGGAGGCTGACATAAATACTTTTCAAGTAAAAAAATCCTCTTTTCTGCAAAATACGAGGTCACTGTGTGTGTGTGCAAACCTCCCATCTGCAAAGGGAGTGACTTAACCTATGTCCTGCCAGGCTTCACCTCAGCTGATCTGTACCACATGTCCTTCAAGGTAAGCTGGGTAAGTGGCTCCCAGTCAGAGCAGGGGGAGAGAAATCCCATTTGAGGCTGACCTGATGCCATCTGACATTTTGCTTATTTGAAAAGAGGAGGTTTGAAATGGAACTTACAACATATTAATCTTCAGGTTGAATTACAGCTGTGTAAAATGAGGGGTTTTTTTCACTCTGTGGTGAAGATTTATTATTCTTCCATGGGTCTGCTAAGTTTGTTTGGGTCCTTGACATGTTTGGTGCCTTGCTTGGAGCATGTTGGGATGCTGCTGTGTATTTAAATTTGTGCATCCATTCTGTCAAACAGAAACCTCCTTAATGATCCCTCTGCTTAGGTTTTATGGATGATGTGGTGCATGTTCCCTTGTAAGTGGGACCAATAGATTCTTGCTCCCTTTTTAACCCTCTGTTGTGGAGGAACTGAAAATTTGCAGTGTGCTTCCAAGAGGAAGGAGAAACCAGTGCATCCTGCCTGTGCTCCAGCAGTGCCTCCCCTAGGAAACATTCAGCTAGAGTTTACAGAAAATAAAGCACCTCTCCATACTGTAATATTTTTTTTTTTTTAGTGGGGTTTAGTATTTTTAAGACTGGGTAGGACTTTGCAACTGCTGCTCTGCCTGATTTTTTTTGGTGTTTGTGTAACAGCATTGGCTTTGAAGCATTGTGATACTTTCTGTGACTTTGTGCCAAGGTGAGAGTTTCTTGAGCCTGGCACCCAGCTTTGTGCCAGGTGAGGGTTTCTTGAGCCTGGCACCCAGCTTTGTGCCAGGTGAGGGTTTCTTGAGCCTGGCACCCAGCTTTCCTTGGCTGTACAGTCTGGATTGTGCCATCAGCAGGTAACAGATCAGGGCAGTCCTGCCTTGGCATGGGAGCTGCTGTGTGCCCTGCCCTTATTGCAGCTCCTGGTGCTTGGACTGGCAGAGCAGGTGCAGAGATGTTTGAGGCAATGCAGTGCCTGTCATTGGGAGCAGAAGTTGCTGAAAGATCATGTTTTTCTCAGTTTTCATTGGCACGTGTGGTGTCTCCAGGAGGAAAGGCAGCAGCTTCTCAGCTCATTGCATTTCCCAAAATCCAGCAGTTTAGGGACACCCACACAGCCATCCCCCCCACCAGATGGACACCAGGGTGGGTCTGATGGGCCCAGGATGGACACCAGGATGGGCCAAAGGGAATGTGCAGCTGGTGGGATGTGGGGAGCAGCAGGAAGGTAAAGGAGATCTGGGGATCCTCAGAGGAGTTATCCCAGGGAAGCCAGGAGCCTTGGATTAGGAGGGTGCACATGGTGGCTCTCCCATACCCCTTGTTTCCAGGCATTAGTGTGTGTTTGGGAGAGGCAGTCAGGATTTTCCTTCTAAGAAATAACTGCTTTGAGTAAAAAATCCCTCTGTGGAAAAGCTGCTGCTGTCCTGATAGAATCACATTTGAGAGTGCCATCTAATGTGAAATCACAGCTGAATCAAGATTTGCATCTTTCTTTTTTCTTTTTTTTTTCTTTTTTTTTTCTTTTTTTTTTTTTTTGGTTTTGTTGGCATTCCTAAAAATCATCCAGACATTTTCTCCTCTTTAAAAGCAGCAGTGCTCAAACCTCTCCAGCTGCTGTTACGAAATGAGTGAGTTATTCTAGCTAAATTGAGTAGATTGGACTGGAAACACTTCTGGAAATACTGTGCAGGTTGTGGACCAGCTGTTGGCAAAACCAGCCAGGGTTTCATACACGTAGTAGCTCCCAAAAAAAGAAACAGTATTTTGCCATAGTGATTTCCCCCACTATTTATTCTGCTACAAGCAAAATCTTGCACTTTTTAATTAAAATTTGAGCTGTGTCAGCAGCAGGAGAGGGGAGTAAGTGTGCAGCATGAAAGGGCAGTGATTTCCACAGTGGTGGCTGGTTCTTGTGCCTCCATCAGGCAGCTGGTGACCTGTGTGAAGGGACAGACCAGAGAGAACTGCTTTTCTTCTGATAGCAGAGTTTTCCTTGTTTTTCCATCCCCTTGATGAGGTGACTCTTCTTCTGTTGCACTCAACAGGGGGCCCAGCAGCAGGAGTAGAGGAAAAGTTTGTAGTAATTGAGATAACTCAGCAGAACATGCAGTGGGGAGCAGGAGGGTCCACTGGGGACAGGTACACCCGTGCTGATCCTAATCCATCCTGGCACTGGTGAACATCTCTGTTTCTCCTGGTGGTCTCTCCACATCTGCCTCAGTCTAACGCTCTCAGGCCCAGTCCAGTGTCTCAGAGATTTTTTTGCCTTCCCAAGAGTTTATCTGAACCCTTTAATTGAGAGCAGTGGTTGTGCATTGGAGGCTCACCATCCTCCTCCCTGCCTGAGCATCTGGGGCAGGCTGGATGGGGCTGAGCACAGCACAGCCACAGAGGTTTCTGAGTTACTCTTCTCTTGGATGTATTGCCAAAAATTCTCCCAGCAGCATCTCCCATCTTTCACTGGGAAGAATGTTATCATCAAGAAAAATGGAGAGAGATAAATTTTTGTTTGGGCTTTTTGACTCCTTAAATATTTCACCTTCCAAGTTTGAGTCGGCTCTTAATCCATCAGGTTTTCAATCAGGCACACTCAGATAAGAATTTAGTTCCTGTTTTCTTGCTGCATTTGCTCATTTTCTGCTGTCAGGTACCCACCCAGTTCAGCTGGAGGCAGCTACTCTGCCAGGAGCAGCAGAGCCCAGACACAGCCTTGCCACCAGTGCTGGGGTGAACACTGATGAATCCAGCTTCAGTGTTGTGCTCTCTTCTGTGTTTAGATAGGGCCACAAAGATGATTGAAGGGATGGAGCACCTCTTCTCTGAGGCAATTCTGAGATTTGGCATTGTTCAGCCTGGAGAAGGCTCTGGCATGATCTCCAATACCTGAAGGAAGAAATCTGGAGAGGGTCTTTTGGCATGTAATGATAGGAGAAATGAAGAGAGTAGGTTAAGATTGGGTATTGGGAAGAAATTCTTCACTGTGTGGGTGATGAGGCTCTGAAATAGGTTGCCCAGAGAAGGCCAGGCTGGATGGGGATTTGAGCAGCCTGATCTAGTGGAAGGTATCCCTGTCCATGGCAGGCAGGTTTGGAAATAAATGATCTTTAAGGTCCCTTCCAACCCAAACCATTCTAGGATTTCTACAATATTTGAACATAAGGGGGACCCTTTCCCCATCCTCCTAAAGGAAAAATCTCCAAATGCTTTGAAGTGCTGTCTTCAAGAGTCTCTAACTTCCTCCAACCAGTTGACCAAGAGGGTGACAGAACTGGGGAGGTGCTGCTGGGTGGATCCATCTGCTGCTAAGATACTAAAGAAGTTCTGAACCTTTAGAACCACTTTGAAATAATCTTTTCAGATTGAGATGTACCTGTCTGCACTGCATATAGCATTTAAAAGCAAAAGAATTGGTGGATTCTAGCCCCTCTGTGACTCCACAGAAAACCTTGGAAATGCTCCTTGCAGTCTTGGCTAGAGACTTGCTTCCATTTTGATGCACTTTAGCAAAAGTGGGATACTGGGAGTGTTGGCAGCTCATTTCTTGCTGCAGAGTGGCAGCTGTACAGTGCAGACTCCCACAGCTGACTCTGCAGCATCAAACTGAGGTTTTGAAGTGTTGCTTGTGGTCTAACAACACGTGGTGCTCAACAACAGCTTTAACTAGGCCATGCTCTGATTTTGGGGAAGGCCAGGGGTGAGGAGCTGTGGCAGCATCCAAGTAGGTTGTAGTGCTGGGAAGGCAAGAAACTGCATCTTCCTTCCTGTGAAGTGTGCTGGGGATAAGACTCACAGAGTGTTTGTGGTGACACGGCTGGTGACCCCCCAGGACCTGCTTAACTGTGGGTGAGAACCCCCCTGCTTTGCCTTTCTGATGATTTCAGAGGGGTAGAGCTATCATTGCAACAAAAGTAAAATTTTGGGGAATTTTTTACTCTTTAGCTGCTTTATCTTAGTTTATTTTGCTGTTTGGATGAAAACATCCCTTTTCATTCTGCTGTGCACGGGGTCAGAGACCCTGCATACCTTGTCTGGAACACAAAGGCACTCAGCAAACTCCCAGGAGAGCTTTGCTTGGGTGCACTGGGGACTGTGGTATGCTGAAACACTGCTTCAAATGCCATGTGCACCGTGGCTGGGGATTTTTGCTGGGGACTCCACGTGCTTTGGAAAGCACAGCTCTTCTCTAGGCAGGAAAACAAGGATCTGAGGGGGCTCAAATTGCTGTGATCGACCTCGGAAATCCTTTGCCTGGCTGTGTTGAGTGAGAGCCTTGCTCTTGGCGTCGCTGGGGAGGGATTTCACCCTTTGGAAACGATTCAGAAGCGTGAAATGCTGTCCCTCCCAGCCTGCCGGCGCTGGGCTGGATTCTCCCCCTGCCCCCTCTCTTACACCTGCTAAAATTTTTCCCTCGTGTTTTTCAAATCTGCATTATCAGCACAAATTGCTTTCTCTTCTCTCTCTCAGGTGTAAAAAGCCATTTTGAGTGGCTGGTGTGCTTTCCAAGGAGTTATTTAAGCACAGTGGGTCATCAATGTATGGCACACACTACGGCCATGCCTTGGCATTTGTTTGGCGTTTGTAATCCAACACCCAGCTGCTCCAGCCTCAGACTCCAGGCAGCTATTTAGTGCTTCAGCCTGTGCTGAGGAATGCATTGTGGTGCTGTTTACTTCGTTATGTGCAAGGCTCAGATGGAGTACAGTGAGCTTCAGCTAAAAAAAAAACCAACAACCAACCCAACACAACAACCAAAGCTGAAAACCGAGGGTAGAAAATAGGTTTAATATAGACGTTAAGGCAGGGTAGAGAGAACCAACAGAGAAAATTTGGGTTACATTCTGCAGTCATTGCAAACATTCTTGCTGATGAAAGCAGAGATTACTTACAGTGCGATAGGGAACTGGACCAAAAAAAAAAAAAAAAAAAAAAAAATCCATCTACTCCTCTGCTGCAGCTGTTCTGCTGCTTCTCCATCTCTGGCTGAGCAAAAAGTGCTGGAAAACCCCACCCCAAGCAGTAAATGGGACTTTCCTCTGGGAGTACTCAGGTTTTGCTGGTCCTGATCTAGGTTAAGGTTTGAGTTGCAGACTTTGGAGCATCTGCACCTCCCCAAACCATGCAGTTTCCACTGAAGTGCTTTGGGTTCAGGCAGTTCCTTCATTTGTGTCTAGTGAAAGTGTGTGGAGCCAAGGCCGGTTGAATTCATTGCATTTAGCTGGATAATTAGGATGCTGCTGGTTACATAAGGGGTGGTAGTAAGCAAAGCTTTTGATCAGCTGATGAGGATTTTGCACGTACTCCTGCTGAGGCTCCCCGGGGGTGAGGAGCCCTGGGGGCTCCTAAGAGGATCCAGGCTACGGAAACCTTGCTGCTCTGGGAGAAGGGGGAGAGGGCAGAGCTCCTGCTGCTCTCCAGCAGGTGAAGGCTGTCCCAGTGGTGTTTTCTTCCCAGAGAAAGCTTCTCATGTCAGAGGAATATGTTCAGTGAAAAGACGAGTGATTAATGGGGGGCTATTCCCGTCCCCCTGCTGCAACAGCTGGTGTTGGAGCACGGCTCAGAGGATGCAGAAAAATTCAGAAAGCTGAGCCCCTGTCCCTGACTGTCACTCATGGGTGAATTTGGTGGGGTCCAGGTGGTCAGCTGGTTGATTGCAGCAGGGGTACATGCTGGTGTTGCAACATGAAGAAGTGCTTTTTTGGGCTGGAGGCTCAGCAAATATGAGTGTGAGCTCTTGGAAGAGCCACTGCAGTGCACTGCCACCTCCAAATACTCCAGCTGACAGGGCAGGATGCTCAGTCATAAAGCTTTGGTGGTCCAAAGAGGTAGCACATGGTCAGGTCACTTCATGGTTTTACTGGAAGTGAGTGATAACCTTCTCCTCATGCTTTGTAAAGCCTGAACCCATTGAACTGAGATTTCTTTAAAAACTAAGGGATGGTCTGAAAAGAATAAAGGTGGGATTGGGATACAAATCTCATGGCAGCTTGGTGATACTGTGTGAACAGTGCACAGTAGGCTGGTGTTTTTTTTAGATATTGGGGCTAAAGAACAGTAATCAAGTTTTAGGCTGGGGCTGGTTTTGGTTTGTTTATTTTTCCCTTGTTTGATTTACCCATTTGCCACTGGGCTTTCTAAAAATGAAATCATCTCCAACTTAAACCATTCTGAGACTGTTTTTTTAGCTCCTCATGCTTTTTGTGATCAAGAAACAAGTGACATTGCATGTGATGGTACAATAATACATCCAGGTGGGCCTGGAGTGCTGGATGGACACAGTTATCCAACAGAGCAGGTTTAAAATGTATTTGTGTTTAAATGAGCAAAATGTCCCTTGACATATGTAGCTGCCTCTGGCTTGGCATTTATTTTTTGGGTTCAGAGATCTGCTTTAAGGCTCAGGTGCCACACATTTTTCAGAGATGCCATTATATCCAGTAAGCAAACTATGCTGGGCTCTGGGAAGGATTTAATGAGTAAAGGTTGGATCAGTGACCTTTTCCACGTGTATTGTTTTGGATGTGATCCTGCTATAGAGCCTGGTGTCTGAATGCCCTGCATTTGTGCTCAAAATCAGGGCTTTATCAGTTGAACTCAGCTTTGCTTATCAAATCCTGAGGCAGGAGTTCAGTTTCACTGCTAAAAGGTAAAAATGCTTTTTCTTTTTTCCCTTTTAATTTTTTTTAATTTTTTCCCCTTTCCCCCATCTCTTCTTTTCCCCTTCCTCCCCTTTTTTCTTTTCTTCATAGGCATCATCCTTTAGAAACTGCACTGTGTTCCCATGTTGAAAAGAGAGGAGAGAAAGAAAAGAAATCTAAGCCTATTTATAACAAGGCAAATAAGAAGAACCAGTATTTCATTGAGAAGGGACTAAGACATCCCTTAATTCCAATAAGCTCTTTGTCCTTTGCAGTAGCAGTAAAGAAGGATCTTCCTGTCTCAAAGCTGATGCTTCCAGAAGGGTTTCCTTCTGTCTTTAGATTCAGAGAGGTGTTGGATCCTGCAGACGTCTTGAGCTGTGAAATTGTTATTATCCAGCTATTTCTGTGCTGAGGGCAGGTAGAAGTGGCTGTGTGGATTTTCTGTGCCTGTTTTCCCTGTCAGGGTATGTTCAATCTCTTACACTCTGCAGTGGCTTTCATTAAGGTGGTTTCCAAGCAATAGCACCTCAGTGGTTCTGTTTTCTTTCTTTCTCTCCCTACTTTTCTGTCGGCACATCTCAGGTTTGAGAAGAGTTGAAGAAACCTAGACACATTTTCTGTGTTTTCTCACCTAGCCTGCCAATCTTTCCCTGCAACCTGAGACCAACTCCTACCTGTGCCCCATTTTTCCAGATTCCCAAACCTTTGCAGTACCAGGCTGCAAAAAAAAAAATAAAAAATCCCCTAGCTGATGCTTTCTTATATGTTATGAGATAGTCTAAAAATAGTGCTCTGCCCTTTTTAACAGAACCATGTATTATTAAAGAAGGAATGAATAGGCGATGGAACCAGAATAAAATCTCCCTTCTTCTCACTGAAGAGAAGCTTTAAAAACCTCTAAGTGAAAATATTTGACCCTTTTGAAAACCAGAGCTTCTCCCTGGGGACTGCAGTGCAAACTTAGAATTTCTGAGCTTGTGGTGAGGTGCTTGCTTACCTTCACAAATTCAGTACCCGGGTGATGTCTGCATTTTATTTTTTTTTGTTTATGTCTTTTTTTTTCCCCATCAAGAGGAGCAGCAGCAAGGATGAAGCTGGAACAACCCTCCCTTCTCTACCTCTATGCCCTTGTGTTTCTGCCAGGTGCTCGTAGGTGGTTTATATACAGTGATAACGGGGCCAATTGAATTTATCTTGGGATGCAGGGGTATCAAACACTCCTAAGTGGGGCTGGCAGCACCTGACACTGCACAGGCACTCCTGGGGAGCTGGGTGTAAAATGACACCCTGCTGCTGCTGGGGCATCCTGGATTGGCTCCTGGCACAGATGGAAGTGAACAAGATGCCCTGTGCCTGTTCTTGTGTGAATGACCGGTTGGGACAAATTATTGCAGGGTGTTTCTAAGCAGCAGACTCTTCTCTTTGGCTCAGTTTTCTCTGTGTGGTGCTGGTTGAATAACAGTGTGTGTAATAAGCAATTAATGTCTATACATTTAATTTTAGAGGACACTGTAAATAACAGGTTTTACTTCCCTCCCTCCCCCAACTGTTGCATTGAATTTCATTCTCTTTAATTATACTAACAAATGTGGGTAAAATTATAAATATTTATAGTGGAATGAGTGGCTTTATTCCATGAGTGAGTGAATGTCCCAAGGTTGATTATAATCTTCCATTCAGTCACAAATCAAAAGTATCTATTATACAACTTCAAGAATGAAACTCTAAACTTCTGCCAAAGGCAGAATGAAGCAACTTCAGATGTTGGGAATGTTGTTAATATGAACCATGGTGTGAGTGGCCAATGCATTTTGTTATCCTTCTTTCTGAGCAGCTAAAAAGTGAATTATATGGCTGTAATTCTGGTGTGACAGTGCATTTAAGATGCTGCCAATAACTAATTTTTGAAAAACAAATGTCAGGCATTGTGCTTTGACACTGACTTTGATTCAGCGTGTCTCTTTTAATTTGTTAAATGATATTTAGCCAGGCATATGAAATGATGGGAACACAAGTATTTTTCCCACGTTTTTCTGCATCTATTGTAAAACCCCTTCTTTCAATATTGCATTTATTTCCCAGGTTTCTCTCTAGCAATCTGGGTTTCTTCCTGCATCCTTTCCATGCATGCTGGTCACAGGAGAAGCCATCCTGGCAGAGCAGAGTGTTACTGGAAATGCTGTATATCCATTCATCTTGAGGAGTGTTTATTAGCAGCATAACCCTTTGTATGTCCTCAAAATTTTTTTTTGTTTTGTTTTTTTTTTTTTTTTTCCCTTTTGTTTCTTGTTTGAGAAGTGCTGTACCATTACAGAGAAGATCTTGCTGAATAGCAAGAATAGTTTCAAGTGGAGCTGTGGATGAGTGGACATTGATTGCTTAGTGGAAAATAAGAGCCAAAACTTTGATATAGTTTAAAACTAGTTAGTTTTCATCAGCATGTTCCTACTTTTGCTTTATGGCTAAGAAGAAAGGAAAAACCTCTCTGCTTTCACTGCTGAATGTCTGATTGTCACTCCAGTGTTAGTGCTGTGAGCAGCTCTTGGTGGATGAATTTCTCAGACTGTGTTCTACATCTCTGCTAAACTGCTGGGACTGCTTCTGTGGGCTCTGCTTGTCTATTTACATCAAGCTGCTCCAAAGAGGACCTGCCTGAGCTTTTTACAAATGAAGGAAAAAAATTATATATAAATATCTATATGTGTGTGTGTATGTCTATATATATACTTATATAGAAATATAAAAAAAGCATTGCAGCTATAACCACTGAGTAATAGTCTTGTTTGATTAAAATATTCCATAAAAAGAAATATAGAGTAGACTTTCAAACCTTCTTTCAGATCTTTATTAGCTATTCTTCTTTGTATCATCCAACTGCTGTAAGAGAGCCAGGTAGATTTTTAATGGTGTGGATTGTATTTTATAAAGAGCCCAGCATAATAGAGTCCTAACTGGAGCCTGTAATAGAGACAGTGATCATTATTGGCAATAAAAAGTGGCAAATTTGCTGGAGGTGTCTTGTGATTTTATAACTTCAGATGTCTATCTTAACACTATGCTTAAACAAATGGGACTCAAATTAGGAATTTTAGGTTAGCCTAATATTCCCACAGGTTTCATGATTTGTTTTGACTTTGAAGAGTTGAAATAAATTCACTTTGGTTTATCACTTTCCTTTATTATTGAAGCAGACAGAAGTGACAGTATTTTCTAAGTGGTCAGGTGAAATATTGGTTGTGCAACTTTTTTAATAGATGCTTTCAACTGCAAATGACAGGTCTGAGTTGAAGCTTGAGTGGACGTCAGGCATAAATTTCTACCCTTTCAATTGTTTTTTTCTTAATTTTTAGTTTTTAAACTAAGTTGTGGTGATGGACAAATGGTGTATACTCTCTGATGTCAAGGCACACAATCTGTTTTTAAACTCATTTTCCTCATCTTTCAAGCTCCATCCCATGTCACTTAGGTAAATGTGGTATTTTCTCATGTCACTTGCATGATTCTATCCTTAATCATCCATTTATCTGGCTCTGCTGTGGGTGTCCTTAAATGGATCCATGAAGATGCTGCTTCCTCTTTTTTTCTAATTGTTCTCTAGGACCCCAAGGATCCTACAGATGGTTGGTGTTCACACACACTAGGAAGAAGGTCCTTTAGATTTACTCAGATAATTCAGAGAATCCTGGAGATAAAATTCCACAGGATGATAAGGGATCTTTCCAAACCCAATGGATTTTAGGTGGTGCCTATATAAAATCAGATTATCTGTGTGTTTCCTGGATTTCTGTTCTTGTGGATTTCTGTTCTTATCTCTATTGCTCTTCCTTTCCATTGTTTCTTCTCAAATTAAATTGCAAATGACAAGGTGGCAGAGCAGAGAGGGGGGAAGGGCAGGAACTTCATGGAATCATAGAATCATTAAGGCAGGAAACCACTTCAAGATCATTGAATCCAACCATTAACCCAGTATTGCAGGTCCACCATGTCTCTAAGCACCATGTCAACACATTTTTTTGATGTCCCTGTCACTTTGAGAGCTTTGTCCTGTTTCAGACCTTTGGACACTACTTTAATTCCATGACATGACCATCCCCTGGCACCTTCCTGGGGCTACTTTGTGCTCCTTGCATGGGCAGGCAATTTCACATCTCTTATAAGGAGCACAGTGACATTGTGATACTGAGCAAGGACTTCCTTCCTGAAGTTGGAGTAAGTTACTCATGTGGTGTAATTGCTGGTGAGGCCCCTGGTAGCACAGAATATTGATTGTGAGGTGCTTCCCTTGCATTTTACCCTCCCATGGTGTCACACTGGGTCTCAATGGGCACGGCGTTGGAAAGAGGGCGTGTGGGAAGACTCAGAGCTCTCTTCTGCAGGCATTTCTTGTTTTAATAAGGGTGATGGTCACTGGTTGGTAACACTCACTGTCCCATTCCTCTCAGTCCTGATTTTTACTTCCCAGTGCAGGAGGCACCCAAGTGTGTGCCGGGGCTGAGAGCGTCGAACCAGGAGCCAAGCGCGAGAAGGAGGGGGAGCAAGCAAGGTCCTAATTTTTGTAAAGGAAAGCATGGCTGAACACCTGCTGTTCCCCAACAGAATAATATGAATTTGCATCAAAAAGGGGTCCCGATCAGTTGTGCTGGCTGCTTTTGAGGCGAGCAGTTGTGTCTGGAGGCATTCTGTTGGGGGGGACGCCTTCCAGTGAAAGCATTTTCCACACAAGGGCCGTGGGGCCCACCCCTGGCTGGCATTTACAGAGGGGTGGAAATGCTATTTAAATTTCAAATGGCCTCAAGTTTTCACAGTTGCCATGTCAATAGATCAAGTTCCTTGAAATACATTTTAGGCAGAGTTTACACAGAGCCGCGGGAGCCCGCATTGACTCCAGGGCTGCCTTTATTGTGCCTCCAGCAGCGGTAAGTCAATACGGCACATTGAAAGCAGCCCTGCTCTGCTGCCGACTGAAAGTTAGCAAATTCCCCCTGTCTCCTTCCAACTCTTTTTTTTTTTTTTTTTTTTTTTTTTTCGGGTAGCAGCATGTTTAACTAGTTGCAATGGTCTTTTTCCCCCCTTTCTTTCTTCGTTCTGACTCGTTTTGGGAAGGTGGTAATTAGATCAGGCAGCTGAACTCATCAGATCTTCCAAACGCCAGCCCAGGCACAGCTGAAAAACTGCAGTGATACAAGGGAAGGTAACAGGAAAACAAGTGGCACTGGGACAGTGTTGATAAGGACAGGCAGTTGCTTAGTACAGAACAATAGAAAATAAAACTTGGGAAACAAGACAGGCCAGAAGAGTGCTCATATTTCACTGTAGGAGGTGATGAAGGTTACAATGCTGTTGTTCCAGGAACAACATCCTCTGGGAGTGACCTGATCTGACCCCCCCTCCAACTGTTACCCATGCCTGATTTTAATTCTCACTCATTTATCTTCTCTCCCTACCCAAAATAGCTCCAAGCAGGTTTGGGGCTTGCAGCAGATGTGGGTTATGGGCAAGGACTGCTGGAGATGGGCCTGTCTCCAAAGAGAGGTGGGATGGATGTGGCTGCTCCTGGGAAAGGCTTGAGATGTTATTGACTTCCCCATCTGATCCATCAGGGTCTGAGTGTGCTGACACAGCTGCCATGGGCTCAAACTCTGGATTTTTTTTGTGTATAGCAATGCAGTGCTATTGCTCCTGTCTGGTGCTGGAATCCAATTTTCTCTCTGGTCTTCTGGTGTGTGTCCACATTGCAGCATGCAGTGGGTCTGCAGCACTGGAAACTGTCTGATTTGATTTCTACCAGGCATGTTTGCCACACTTCTGGGGATGCTGTGTGTGCTTCCCTCTCCATCACTCGCTCATGCATGGAAAACCATCCTTTCTCCTTGGTGTGAGCACCATACAGGCTGTCCCTTGTGAAATGCTCTTTAATTATTTCTCCCTGTGCCTTCTCAATGGAGAGGTGGATCTGAACATCCCTGTCTGTGGTGGGCAGATCTCAGCAGGTTCTGGTTTTGAGTTTTTGCTATCTGCAGTCTTCTTCCTCGTGCTGGAGCAGCCTGTGAGGAAGCTACAGCAGTCTGCAAGCTGGAGTGTAGACTTTGAATTTTAAATGCTCTGAGCTGTTTTGTTTCTGTTTGGATTGCACCTACCACTTGTATCCCCTGCCAGGATAAATCACTCCTGAGGTGACCATGCATTTCCTGGGCAATACCATTAACTTGAGCAAGCAAAAGGATGAGCTGGCATGGAGCCCTGTGGTGTTGGGTGCTGATGATTGATCCTTTGATTCTGCAACCCAGGGAATGTTCCTCTTCCTTTTCCAGGGCTCCAACAAAAGCTGTGTGATTGTGGTGCCCAAAAAAGGATAATTAGATTTACTTTCTACCAGAAATAGAGGGTAGCATGGCAGAAGCATATGTCTTGATTCCTAAATGGGAAAAAAGAAAATATTTAGGAAGGAAAAGCAGTTCTGTGGCTAATTATTTTTAATTGTTGTCTTTTTTTTTTTTAAAAAGATCAAGATTGTTAGAGTGCTTCTTTCCTTCCAGAACATCTACAAGTGATCAGGCTACCAAACAGACTAATTAGATGTCAAATAGACTTCAGTTCTTAAATTGGTTTAGTTACACAATGCAAAACATCACATTGGGAAGCAGATGGCGTGTCATTTTTAATATGTCTTGTAACTTGCCTGAAACCACTTCAAAGTTTCCTTAAAGAAAATATTGTTGCTACTGACCAAAAGAGATGCCACTGAGCAGCAGCTCTCAGCATAAGAAGAAGATGTTGGGTCAGTGTCTTGCAAATATTGTCAGTGCCTTCAGTGGCTTAAAAACAGAGGTATCAATTTAAAGGGGTTTATATTCAGTGGATAAAGAGCTGGTGCTATCTTAGAAAGTTGGAATTCTTTAATTGGGATCCAACTGGACACCAGAAAAAATGAAGGCTGTGATATAATTAGTTTTGAAAAATTCTTTCTCTGTCCCCAGACTATATAGTTCAATTGGCAAGTCTGTAGGGCTGTGCCTTCCTTAGGAATGCCTGTGCTGCCCTGGAATCTAAATGATCCATTGAATAGGAATATGTGGAACAAGGAACACTGCAGCAGTGGGGGGAAGCCTCACCCTCACCCTCCCTTGCAAAAACATGAAAATGGCTCAATATCTTGTAACTTGAGTCATTACAGCATTAATAAAAACAGCATTAAGTGCTGCCAGGCTTTTCCATTACAACCTTAATTACAGAAAGAGTAGGAAATGAGTGTTTGGGTGAAAAACAGCTTTAGGATGGTGGTGGAGATTAAGCAATACCAAATTGGAAGGAGAGCTGTGCTCCAGTGATCAAAACTAGGTGATAACCTCAGCTATATTTCAAATCCATCCCCAAAGCTATGCTTCAGTGGCTTTGGAAGGGTTTTTGTTGCATGGGTAGAAAGGTCCATGAGATATTGACAATGGCAATGAAAATAAAGTCAGTAGTATGTGGAGGGATGAGATTTTTTTATTTAATAGGCTCTAATAGATATGAAAGGTCAGTTTAAGTGTCCTCAGATGATTTAATGCTTGAAGAAACACTTCTTTCCATTATAGATTTTACTAAATATTGTTAGGAGAGTATTGGTTTGGGTTGGGGTGAAAAATAGGAAATAAATCAGTGTAGCCAAAATAAGGAGGAGAATTTAATTTCTCTCTAATATTCTTCTTTCATACACAGCTATTTTTCTCTTATTTACTTAAAATGCCATTTTCTAAAGGAAAGTGATAAATGCAAAGAATTAGTTTGAAATTAGTATCTTAATGAGTTATGCAAACTTTTGGAAATATCTTCTAGCACAAAATAATAAAAAACCTAATAAAAAATAGAGGAATTTCCTCCCTCCCTTCCATCCCAAGTTCTTAAATGGCAGGAGCAGGGTAAGCTTTGCCATGGGGCATCCTCATATCAAGGATGCTTAATTGCCTCTGAGTCTACTAATCTAATATATGAACAAATACCAAACCCATTAATTGTGTTAATTTAAAACCCATTTCCACTCTTGGTTTTTTCTGTCTCTCCCTCCCCAAATCTCTTTACACATTCATCCTGTTGGTGACAGACCATCACCTGTGAAACTGGGTGATGCATTGACCTTTTTTGGGTTGGGAGGCTGTGAGTTTGCAGGGTGAGAGCTGCTTTAGGAGGAGTTTGGATGCCCTGGAGGTGGGGGATGCTTTTTGTTGAGATGAGGTGTGTTCTCTAAAACCTCTGTTGGATGTGGGACCTTTGGTCATCCCCATGCAGAAAGAGGAAAACCAGGCTGGATAACACCTTCCCTGGGAAGGGAAGAGGGGAGATGGCCCTTTTTGAGTTATATTCACACCCTTTAGTCTCCCTGCTGATAACAGAGTTTTTAATTAACCTCATTAATGTGGGTATGCAGGGTCTCAATCAATCTCTGGGCCGTGGTTCCCGAGGTTGTCTTGCTTGGGGACTCCCTGATAAGTGGGTTTGGCACCAGATCCTGCTGAAGATCTTTGTCTGTGATGCTAATTGCTTGTGTCATCCCTGTCCCTGCTGCCAGCTATGCAAGGTTCTGGAGGCTTTCCTGAGCAGCAGAGAGTTTCTTTGGAAAGAAAACAACCTTGACTGTACTTTGGATTGTTTTACATGGCAGCAATTGGCTTTCAGTGCTGCTTGGGGGCACTGGAGGCAGTGGCAGAAGTTTGGAGAGGAAGCCCATGTGGATTTAGTGGGGAGCTGGGGAGTTTGGAAGATACTTCTCTCTTTTGGGTTCCTTAGAAAAATCTGTTTCTAAAATAAATTAAAAAAGCAAACCCAAGACGTAAATCCAAAGAAGTAATGAGCAGGATTGCTTGCCCTTGGTCCTTTGTGGCTTCCCCAAAATGGGAGTGTATGACAGCATGGAGCTGCATCAAGGTCATGAAGTTTTGCAGAACAGCAACCAGGTGGAAGAGAAGGAAAAGGTGAAGCAAAAAGACTGGAATTAGTTCATTTTTTGGTGGAAAATGCCATCCATGGTGTTTTTGTTGCACGCTGCTTTCTGTTGAGTGCAAATCACATCATAATATTTTATTCACCTCTTGGAATTATTTTGTTTTTAGTGCCTGATTGGTTTTATCCAATGTGGGTCCACCCACATTTTTACTAAGGATTTACACATCTTGGAGAGCACCTTTTAATAATATTGGCAATGAATCAATGGACTTGCTTTTATTTGCTGTTTCCCTAGACCCTACATAGACAGTCTATGCATCAATACCTTCAAAATCCTCATCCCCTGAATTATAGTTTTGAGAATTTGGATCTGATAGGTTTTGATCCATTCAGTTCTCTTTTTTTAAGGGCAGAGCAAAACTGGGAACTTAATTTTTTTCACAAGGGGGTTATGGAAAATGTCAGCACAATCATGTTTTTTTACCTCATTGTGGGACTAAAGATGTCAGAGCATTTAAGATAAATATGGAGGGCAGGGGCAGGTGGGTTCTGGGGGCCTTTGCTGATGGATGTGGGTATTTTCTCACTTTCCTGGTGGCATTGGATTATTGCCTTTGTGTGACTCTGGAATAGGAAAAGGTGCTGGAGAGGAAGCAAGGGGCATCTCCATTGCCCATCTCAAATGCTGAACCCTACTCTGCTTGTTATTCTAATTACAGATGTTTTAATTTGCTGTTTGTTTGCATGAAGGGTCAACTCTCACAGTAGCCTCTTGACCATACACTCAAATGAACAAGAACCACCCCAAAAATCTTTCATTCTCCAAGCTGTCTTCAATAAAACTAATATCTGTTTATGCCATATCAAAAAAAAAAAAATCCACCCTTTTAGCAGCCTCCCATGGTGGGGAGAATGGGAAGGTTCCCTAACCATTTCCCCCATTTATTTTCCATAAAATGTGAGGATTTTGAACAGAAAACCTGACAAGTTGTTTCCTATCATGCATTGCAATTATCTATTATAATAGGGAATAAAGGATTAATTAGTTTTCAAGCTGCAGATATGATTTAATTAGTTCTCAAGCTGTATCTGAAACACCTGTCTTGGCAAAATCAAAGTGTTTTCATTTCAGGGGGGAAATAGGGGAGTGGGAGGGAAGGAGGGGGTCTCTGATGTTTGCTGACCTGTGGGGTTGTTTCTCCATTTTATTTTCCACTCTTATTGGGGTGTGATGTGTTTTTTAAATGCCAAATTTGTGTGTTTAATTGTTCTCATGTGCACACACTTGCTCAGGACACATCATTGCCAGTTCCTGCCACTCTCCCCCAAAATCAAAGAAATTTTGAGTATTCTCTATACAATGCAGGTTCTGTCTCCAGAGAGGGAAGGACCAAAACCCCAGGAGAAGCTGCTCTGCCTGGGAGTGAAACTACAGCCTCTCTACTGCCTTTCCCTTCCAAAACAATCATAATAGTTATAATAATAATAGTAGTAATAATAACAACACAACAATAACAACATCAACCACAACAATAACAATAATAAAGGACATATTGTAATATATAGCATATATTGCATCTATATTACATATTTTTATTTAGTGCTTGTAATCATTATTTTTATGAATATTATAATCAATATTATCATCAAAATCTGCAAGAAATTAAGCTGGTTCTTTCTATCTTCTGTCACAAAACCGTATTTCAGAATCACTCTCTCCTGTCACAAAACCATAATTCAGAGTCACTCCCATCACAAAACCACATTTCAGAGTCACTCCCTCTGAAGAGGTGTGCAAAGCAATGAGAGTTTTCCTCTTTGGAGGTGAGGAAAACAAACCATTTCTGAAAAAAAAATCTGCTTTTTTTTTTTTTTTATTTTGTTTTTTCTTTTTTTTTCAGTATCTGTTTTTCTTGGCACACACATTTTTTTCTCTCCATCCTCCTTTCTCCCCCCAACACTTTTCCTTTGACTCTAGCCTGGGGAGCAGCTCTCCCCCCAGGCAGGGTGCAGTGTGCTTCCCTCCTGTAGTAGTAGTAAAGGTCACACTTCCCTGCCGTGCTTTTTTGGCCAGGTTATTTTTAACTCAGATCAGCCCATCCCTGCTTCTCCCTCTCCCTTACACCACACTGCAGGGAGCAGAGCAGCAGCTCCACTTGAGTTTATTTTCTTGCTGTTACCATTATATTATTTATACATTTATTTTTGGGTCCTTTTTTCTCCCTCTATTTTTCCCCTCTATTTTTTGTTTTGTTTTTTTTCTCTGGAACCGCTGGAGCTCTGCGGTTGGGTTGTGCCTGGGTGCTCGCCAGCAGCTATAAATAGCCTTGTGTACAAGCAAGAAGTGCCTGAATGAGGTTGAGAGGCAGGAAAGGAAAAGCCCCTTTTGGCTTCCAGCTGGCTGCCAGCCAAGCAGAGCATTGCTTCAGCAGATGAGTGTTTGGAGGTAGCGTGGGAAGGAGAGAGCAGTGAGTAAGATGGTCTTTCTCTGGGTAGAGGTGTGTGTGGATGTCTCTGTGTGTGTGCCTTTTGTTGGGCTCTGGTTTTATGAATGATGCCTGCAGGCAGGGTGGCTGGGGATGCTCAGGGCAGCTTTGGTCCCCTGAGCCTTGGGAAGCAGGTGAGGATGCTCTGGAGGATCCCTGGGGAAGTGGTGCTGGGTTTGGAGTCAGGTAGGTTCTGGATGTGATTTTATACCTGCTTCTGACATCTGCATTTTTTTTTTCCAGTCTGGAAATGCTGCATTTGAACAGGGTTGTTGCACATGTGGATTTGTGTCCCAGCATTTGAAATGTGTGCTGCACATGTGGATGTGCATCCCAGCATCTGAACTGGGATGTTGCACAGGTGGATGGGTGTCCCAGTATTTGAACTGGGATGTTGCACAGGTGGATTTCTGTCCCAGTGTTTGAACTGGGATGTTGCACAGGTGGATGGGTGTCCCAGTATTTGAACTGGGGTGTTTCACAGCTGGATTTGTGTCCCAGTATTTGAACTGGGGTGTTGCACAGCTGGATTTGTGTCCCAGTGTTTGACCTGGGGTGTTGCACAGGTGGATTTCTGTCCCAGTGTTTGAACTGGGATGTTGCACAGGTGGATTTGTGTCCCAGCGTTTGACCTGGGATGTTGCACAGGTGGATTTGTGTCCCAGCATTTGAACTGGGATGTTGCACAGGTGGATTTGTGTCCCAGCGTTTGACCTGGGATGTTGCACAGGTGGATGGGTGTCCCAGTGTTTGACCTGGGGTGTTGCACAGGTGGATTTCTGTCCCAGTATTTGAACTGGGATGTTGCACAGCTGGATTTGTGTCCCAGTGTTTGACCTGGGGTGTTGCACAGGTGGATTTCTGTCCCAGTATTTGAACTGGGGTGTTGCACAGGTGGATTTGTGTCCCAGTATTTGACCTGGGGTGTTGCACAGCTGGATTTGTGTCCCAGTGTTTGACCTGGGGTGTTGCACAGGTGGATTTGTGTCCCAGTGTTTGACCTGGGGTGTTGCACAGCTGGATTTGTGTCCCAGTATTTGAACTGGGGTGTTGCACAGGTGGATTTGTGTCCCAGCTCCAGACCTTCACAGAACAGCTCAAGATCCTGGTGGGTTTTGGACTTCCAAGCTCAGGAATTGGAATGATCCCTCTGCAGCAGAAGGGATGGCACCACCATTGCTCCCTCCTCCCCCATCTCCTCTGGGGCTGAGCTGCTGGTTGGGTACCCCAAAATGCCCCCACAGCCCCAAACCTGCTCCTGAGGCTCTTCCTAACCAGGGAATGGTGAGGATTTCTTGAATTACTGTAGCACCTTAGGCAGCTGGGGCTGTGCAAACAGACCAGAGGAAAACACTCAAAATCAATGCCTCAGAAACACATTTTTACCCTCAGTGCATAGATAACTGATTTTTAATCAAAGGCTTTTTTTTTTAAAAAGAAGACTTTTCTCTTTAAAAGAAGAATTTTCTCTTTATATATATATTAAAGAAGCAAGTAAAAAGTGCCTTTAAGTGCCTTATAGGAGCAAGGATTAAATGGCAGTTACTATTGAATTAAATGAGTTTTTGTCAGAATGCTTAGAAACACTTTTTCAATAAAGACTGAATTGCAATGGGGAAAACCTGAGTTCCCTCTGTCCAGTTCTTTCAGCTGCACTGAAAGGCTTTCTAGGGAGAAGCACTGCTCAGCCTGGACAGCATGCCAGGTTGGTGGGAGAATTTGAGGTCTTTGGCTTTCAGATTTAAGGCCAATAAAACCACCACAAAATTTCCTTTTTGGAATTTGCTGATTTTTAATCTGAAGCTTGACTATTTCAGTGAGATATGAAATACTAAAACCAGGTGAGAAAAGTAGAAATTTAGGGAATTTTTCACTTTTCCCTCTCCTTATGATAATTTGTTTGCAAACTCAGTGAGAAACATTTTTACTAAAACAATACAACGTTTAAGAAGTGCAGTTAATTATTTACTCAGCTGGGTAAGATTTCCTTAAAACTTTCAACCTGATGAATTAGTACTGCAAAAAAAATGAGCAGGACATTAGGGATCAACTGATCTGCTGATGATAGCAGCACTGGATTTTAACAGTGATGATAATGAGGCAATGATTGCTTGTGTGGCAGGACAATAGAATCAGATGTTTATGGTCCCCTGTGCTGTGTCCTGATATGATTTAGCAGTTATTGTCACCAGAATAAACCCAGATCTTCCCCAAGGCACCTCAGAAAAGCTATACACTATGGTATTTGCTCTTTTAAATATTTTGGGGACTTACTTTCCTCTGCTACCCCCCCCCCGCTCCCTTTTTTTTTTCCTTTTTTTAGCTTCCTGTTAATAGTGTTGACCATCCTGCAGTGCAGGTAATTCTGTGTTAATTTAAAAAAAATAAATCAATCTCCCTCTTTCTGGTTTCATAGCTGTTCAAATGTTATAACTGCATTGTATTGCTAGATCATTTTTTCTTTTCCTTCTGTAATTGAATAGTCTCAAAATGCAGGAATGACACTATTTATTTGAACTCCTTAGAGTAAAATTAATAGGGCTATTTTAACGATTGGTCTTTTGTGTCATAGTCTTATTTTTCACTATCTGATTTATGTGGCTAGAGTAAAAGGACAAAAAAAAAAAAATCAGCCTCATTTGAATTGCTGATATTTCTTTTATAGGGGTTTAGGTTGGGATTTTGTAAATTCTGCTTTTGGAGCAGAACACAGCTCCAAGCAGGACATGAAACATGAAGTTTCTTTTGTGGTGTTGTGATGGGGGATGCTTTGATGCCCCACGGTGAAATGTAAGATGCTGCAAAATGCAGGATGGCTTGAGAGCCCCAGGGATGCTTTTTCCTCCCCTTAAAGGTGGCTGGATCAGAGCGAGACCCTCGGGAGGGAATGGAGCAGGGTGGGAGCTGCTGGCTGGAAATGCCATTGGGGGAATTTGAGCAGAGAAGGTGGGCAGAGCCCCTTCTCAAACTCGAGTGGAGGTTGAGCCCCCCAGCTCCTGGTGGGCAAGGTCCCCCTGGAGGCTCCAGGGTCGCTCTGGGATGGAGCCCAGACGTGCAGGGCTGCATTTCCACTTTGGGAAAGGGAACAATTTGTTCTGCACGGGCGGTGTTTGCTCACCCCGGTCAGAGATCAAACGTCAGGCTGAGCCGCGAGTTTGCAAGGGACACTTTGGAGAGGCTGCAAAGAAGAGGCCATGGGGACACCGCCTTCCCGACCAGGTTTGCTGCTCCTCCTGGGCTGAGTTCTCTCCCTGATGCCAGCTGCGGGGGTGGGGGAGGTACTCCAGAGGTGTGCTGCATTTATCTGTGCACACCCAGGATTTGGCTGGGGGCACTGTGTTGGAGCTGGGAATTAATGCCTGGCCAAATGTGTCTGTGCAGGGGGACTTGTGGTGCCAAGACAACGGGCTGGCTCAGACCCCAGGAATGGGGCAGGGGCTGCGTGTCCCTGGCAGTGCTAAGGGTGGGTGATCCTCCAACCCAGCTTGGGTGATTCTCAACCCAGCTTGGGTGATCCTCAAACCCAGCTTTTCTCTGCCTTTTCTTCTCACCCCCTCTCTTAGCAGAAGTATGAAGTCCCACTCTTTGTTTTGCGGTGAGCAGCTCTGCTTTGATATAATCCATTTAAAACACCCAAAGTTCCTTTTTTTTCACCCCTTTGCCTTAGACATGAGTGGAAGCAGATATCATCAGTGGTTCTGTCCCTTTCCTGCCCTTCCCTGGTGTGGAGGGGTGCAAAGGGACTGGCCCCTGGCATCACTGTCCTGCTGAGCCACAGCCACAGGTGGCTCCTCACCTTTATGGCAACAAGAACTTGCTATCCAGAGGGACTCTTATCTCTGTGATAAAATCCTGTTTATGTGGGGGGTTTTACTGCTGTATGTTTTTTGTTGTTGTTGTTGTTTTGTTTTGCTTAGTTTTTTTTTGTTTGTTTGCATTTTTGTTTGCTTTTTTTTTTTTTTTTTTTTTTTTTTTTTTTTTTTTTTTTTTTTAATAAATAGCCTTATTATAGTCACAACTCTGAAAAAGTTAAACCATCCAGCTGTGAGCAGCCTGAGCCAAGAGAGGCTTTTTGCTGCCTGGGAGCTCCCTCTGCTCAGTGGCCTTGGCTTGTTTGTGGAACCAGGGCTGATAGTGAAGTGCTGTCCCCTAATAAACCAGAGATAGCCACTAAGGAGATGTTAAGACCAGAAGGTGCCACATGAGAAACAAACACCCAAAGCACTTTGGGGGCTGCTGGCAATGATTGCCTTCCTGTGTGGACTTTGGCTGGTTCCTGGGTTGCACAGTTCATGGACCACATCAGGGTGTTAGGAAGTTACTGCTGTTTCTGGGGCCAAAGCTTTCTTTTTGCTAATTATGGCACAATGCCTCCACATCTTATAGTTTACTTTTTTTTTTTTTTTTTTTTTTTTTCCTAACTGTACTGATGCATTTAAGTTAAAACATGGCATCATAAGAGTTTCTATTTTTTCTCTAAGCACCTAAAGCTCATAGTTAGGAGCTGAAATCCTTCTGCTTAAGGTGGGGCAATGCACCCAAATTTCACCATTCCAGAAGGGATTTAGATCTCCTGGTGCAGCTTGGAAGGTGGTACATCAATGGTGAGGCACTGAAACCACACTGCTCCTTTGAATGACAGACAGAACAAAGTATGAGACTTCATGATTTAGCTCCTCTGCTAAGCCAGAAAAAAAAAGAGGAATGAAAAAATAAATTTGTTCCTCTTAGAAGACCATATTCAGAAATTTGTTTTATAGATGTTATAGCCATACTTGTGGGCCACTTTTGGTCCATCCTGTTGAGTAGAGGAAGGATGAGGCAGTCATCAGACATGTGGAAATGCCTGGATTGATCCCCTGCTCTCTTGCTCATTTTCCCTTGGATCCTCCATAAGTCATTTTGTCTTCCAGTGCCCCAACCCCATGCCTGTAAGCACAGAAAACACTTTCCAGCTGCACTGGGAGGCTGGAAGTGATGTGCCAGTGTTTGCAGGGTACTCAAATAATAGAAATAATAATTAAAAACTAATGCATTATTAATGGTTTATTAATAATAAATAACAAACACGAATGAATAATTATAAGGAAAATAAACACACAAATAGTTTAAGCAGCAGTTATGTACTCACCCAGCACGTGCCTTATGAAATTGTCTCCTGGTTATATGCAGGATAAATTGCCACTGTGATAATCCTACATGAGTATAAGGTGTCTTAGGAGATGAGGCTGCACGAGTTGAAGTTGGATTGAAGGACTTCAAGTGAGCCCAGTATGCAAAGAACAAGATGCATCATCCCCAATGAAAAGATTTCTTCTTTATTGCTACTGTTATGGACTTCTTATGTTTTCTTATGTGTCTGTATGGAAATTATGGAGAATTATGGAATATCCATGTCTGCATGGAAATTATGGAGAGGGGTTTGTGGGGTTATTTCAGCAGCAAAAGCAGCACTGGATACTTGCTCTGGTTGAACTTTGGGGTGTGAGACTGCATCTCAAAAACACAACTCTGTGCAAAGGAGCATGTTGGTGTGAGCAGTGTAATATGTGCAATTAGGAGAATGATGTAGGCACAGTGGCACGGAGGTAGAGGTTAAATCATTGTGGCCTAATGCAGATTGGCACTAAACCTTGCCAAATTAAATGTTCAACCTTTTCTCTGTCAGAGGTTGCATTAACCACCGGTGTAATTAAGAAAAAAACAGTAATTTTACTCTGAGAGAGAGTTCTGAGAGGTCTTGTGCCTTGGGTTGCAGGAGTGAATAGTGCAAATGTCTGTCAAATCCAAGTGTTCGTGCTAACAGGATTTTACCAAAAATGAGCCAGCAGGGAGAATTAATTCTAATGCTGAGCAGAAGCTCCTGCTGCAAAATGCCATGGCCTAAAGAAATGGAGAAGAATGGAGGGCTGAAAGGAAAGGTAAAAACAATCTTTTCATTAGTGAGGTGTTAATGATAATGAGCTGCTTGATGATTGCTTTAGCTGTACCTGATGGGTTTAGTGTGAGACCCCACCCTTTTCTGGTTTTCCCCATCAGAGAATATCTCTGAGTTAACAGGTTTTGTGCTGGGTCTTGCCTTTCTTCTGCCTGCCTCTTTCTAGCTGCTGGGAGTTCTGCCAGCTGCAAACTTGGTTCTAAATTTGTCTTTAATTTTATTGCATGTTTTTCTGTTTTCTCCACTGAAGGAGGAGAAGCCCTTCTCTAACTCTGCATTTAAAAGCAAGTGTAATGCAGAGGTAACAATGAATTACAGGAGATGAAAAATCAAATATCTGCTTACTCTTCCCTGTTTCTGTCCTGTTTTAACATGGAGGCAATTAGAAGGCTTGATTGCTCTGGTAAAAGTTTTTTTTAAGCAGTTGAGCCATTTAAACTCGATTTAATTTCTGGCTTGTTTTTTGGCATCATCGTTTTTTCACACCAATGAAATTTACTGATCTGGAGAGCTCTGGTATGGCAGGGTATCTTATGGTGGCCCAGAAACCTTAATTAGTTTTTATGTTCCTTATGATGGTGCTATTTTTTATTTTCTGGAAGCTCCTTTCTGCTGTAGCTGTTTGGTGTCACCTCAGCCAATTTCTCTGCAATGCTGGAAAGAAATGGTTTGGGTTTTGTTGGGTTGGGATGAGATGATGAGTTCCTGATCCTCTCTCTGCCCAGAGAGAAAACAGAGCTGTGCTACTTCAACTGGTACTTTCCATGGTGGGAAAGACACAAATGTGTGTGAGGACATGGAGGAGAACATCCACTCTGTTGTGGATATTCTGTTTCAGTGGGAGAAAACCCATTTCTGTGGGCTGGAGGGTCAGTGCAGACTCATCAGAGGTGACAATCTGACAATAAAAAAATCTGCAAGAAATCTGCAAGAGCACTGAGACTCCCAGGAGCCCTTGGCCACTGATAACCAAACCAGGCTCAGCAGCTGTGCTGCTCCTTTCATCCTCCCAAGATGACCCCAGTGCTGCCACAGAATCATGAAAAATTCCCCATTTAATGACACCAACAGCAGCAACAACCCGAGCTCTGCCTGGAACAGCCCCTGTGGGTGTTGTTTGACTCCACAGGCTGAAGGTGCTCCTTCAATGGATGCTGCATCATGGTTCTCTCTCACTAACTCAGGAGGGGTCAGCAGTTTTGTTTACAAGCCTCTGCTCCCCCCTTTAAGTCGTTTCTGACCAAAGGAAGTTTAAATGCTTGCATTGATTCCTGGCTCTGCTGTGCAAAATATCCACATGTGGCAAAGACATGGAGATTTTTCAAAGCAGGCTAAAGAATTTAAAGTGCTTTTAACATCTCCCAGGCCTTGGACCACTGCTTTTAAGCATCTGTGAGTAACAAATAGATTTAGAAGATAAAATGCTGGATGCTGCTAGTTGTCTCAGTGCATCCTTTGCTTATTTATTTTTTTGAAGAAAGCATGCTGACTAAATTTAGCCTTTGTAATGTTTAAAGATTCATATTCACAGATTTGGTCTTTCTAAAAAACATGTTGGGTTTTGTAAAGAGTGAGATGGCTTAGAAGAAGTAAGATTTCTGGAGACTTTGTCATAAGTTTCTTCCCTGTCACTGAATAAACGACCCAAAAATATAGTCCTTAACAATTTCATATGTGACACATGTAAGAAACTAAGATGCTTTCTAGTTTTCAAGTAAAAGCTTGAAAATAGCGAGGTGGGTTGTGGTTTTGATTTGTGGTTTGGGTTGGGTTTGGTTTTTTTTTTTTTTTGTAGAAACCCAAGTTTTTAAGAAAAGTTGTTAACTCTTTCCGCTTTTCTATGGACTTAAAAATGTTCCACGCTTGAATGTTTCCTTTGAATTTTTTTTTAAGCCTAATTTTGTATTTCATCAGATTGCCATATATTAAGATGGCCCAGTATTGGAGGAAAAACAAAAAAACCCACAGAATTTCAGCGTGAAACTATTTTATATGTCAGCTCTATTGGAGTTAATTGGCTCTTGTATCATGTTCATCTGCAGTGGCTCTACCAAAATAGCCTAGATGACTGCTCTGCTCCATCTGGTTATTATCCTGCTTGCTGTAATATCCCTGTGCCATGCTGCTGTGGCCAGTCGTGGCTGGGAAAACTCGCTGGAGATTCCCCAAGATCTGCTCTGTGAAACGTTACCAACTTGTCAGGGGCTCACTTGACACATTGAAAATCAGCCAAATGCTTTTTCCAAGCCAAAAAGTAGCCTGAGATGATGTCTATGCATCATACCAAAGAGCTCTTTTGAGTTCCTTAAGGTGCCTGACTCCAAATACTCCTCAGATTATTAATAGTGCCCTAATAAACCTGGAGAGTGATCCTATAAATTTCAACATGTTCGGGGTCAAACAGTGAAGTCAATATTAATTAATAGTCAAAAGCAGTGTTTTATTTCATGTAATCAGCCTCCTGACAGTCTGAGCAGTCCTGGAGGTTAGTTATGCTCAAAGAGTGGGAGCCATGCCAGGGTGTCCCAGGCTCTGTGGCTATAAAATACCAAATTATCTGGAGCTGTTGCTTGTAGTAGCTGAAGATTTAATGAATCTCCTGAAATGCTCTGTGCTCCTTCATGAGGGGTAGCATTAGTGATGTGCTGCTGGACCTCAAGGTGGTTTCTTTCCCTCTCCACCAAAGAAAAACAACACAAGAAATTTGCTTTATTGAAGGGTAGGAGAGGGGTGCAAAAACCCAGGGGCTGGGGTGACATTGGGTGCTTGGAAGCTTCAGTGGCTTCGTGGTGGCAGCTCCAAAGCAGGAATTTGCAGGGGAAAGGAAGGAGATGTGAAGGACCTCTGCACTAATAGCACAGATGGAAAAGAGAGAGGATCCATAGGAAGGGAAGGTGCAGATGTGGACCTGGCAGTTCATGGTTGGACTGAGCTTAGAAGTCCTTCCCAGTCTTAATAATTTTATAATTCTAAGTGGAATCCTGATGTCCCTGATGTCAGGTCTAGTGTAAATTAAATTGCTTCAAATTTGTTTAACATGCACTAGTGGGAGTATTTAAAGGTGTAAAATTCTGTTTTGAGGGAACTTTCATATTCCTGTGCTCAAAAGCCATTCCATTAATTTGTAGGACTGATTTATAGATTATTCTGCTTTTCAATAGCTGACCTGCTGTTCCTGGAAATTCCTCATGAACTCTTCTCCCTTGCCTGGCTGGTATTTGACATCTCACCTGATTGTGGCTGTGTAGAGTCACCCTTGGTGGACAAAGGTGTGTGATACCAACAGCCCATTGCAGGATGCTTGCCAACAGAAAGCTCATCTTGCCCACAAGCTCTGCCTTCACTCATTTTGATGCTACCTCTAAACTACCAGGTGCTGCAAATGCCACCCTCCACCCCCAAAAAGAACTGAGGGGGTAAGAACAAAAAGCAAAGGAATATTTGCCAGGCAGATGCACAGACTCCCCTTAGCTGAGGATATTTGACAGTGCAATGATGGATGCTCCATCCAGGTGTTTGTATTTTCCCCCCAGTCTGTTATTAGAATGAATTAAGATACATTTTGGCTACCAGCTCTCCCCCAAGCAACAGGCTGCTCATAAGTTATTTATGTGGGATGTGTCACCTGATTAATTATATTCCCATATAACCTGACAAGGCTGATGCAAAGTGTTCCCTGGCATGAGGAGGATTCATGTGATGGAGCCATTTGCTCATCTCCAAACCTGCACCATACTTCGTTCCTGGGGAAGAAAAATATGAAATATTTGCAGAGATTTGTGGGCAGCTAACCCAAGCAATGCTTCATTTTTGTGGAAAGAAAAAAAAAAAAAAAAAAAAAAAAAGAGATTTGTGGCCAGTGAAAGGTTTACTATTGAATTTTTAAAATATCATGTATACACACTTGCACACATAAATAGAATGCATGAATATAAAATAAACATATATTCACTGCCAGTGCTAGTTGGGGTACATTAGTGTTTTAATTCAATTTAAATACATTCTGCCTGCCATCCCTTGCAGCTGGAGCTGCAGTCTCCATGCTGCAGTATCTACAGTAAGTCCCTCAATATGGGGCAGCTGGGTGCAGAGTACAGTTGAGCATGTTGATTGTTCTGAAGCAAAACTTCCCTCTTTTTTCATTTGTTCTATTGTTGAAGCTGCTCAACTCACTCCAAGAACATGAAATTTTGACTGAAGTATCCCTATATCCCAGTTTTAATCCCTATTCAATGGAGCACATCTCATTATTCTTGTTTAGACCCAGCATATATTAACTTCTGTAAGCAAATATTAATTTCTATCTTTCATGTGGTCTGAATGCTCTGAATTGGTTGTTTTTAATGACATTAACCAAATGTCAGGCAGCCTTTGGGGGGAATGTGTGTAAAGGGAATGTAGCAGTGACATGCTCTTAGTCATTCACATTTTTACATCCTGATGAAAACAATGTTCCAGATTTTAGCTATTTTTCAAAAAAAACTCCAAATCCTTTGCTGTATCTTGAGCTTTCCTTCCATGAGCTCTTCCTATCCCAAGTGTTTCCTAGAGGAGGTGTTGGTGATGGCACTGCATCTCTGCCCCCTCTGTTTTCCTGCTCAGCCTTCTGACATTGGTGCCAGCTCAGCAGAGGGACTTTTTGAAGGTTTTGTGTTCCTGCTTTGCTCTGCCATCATCTTGGCCAGATGTTTTCTCCCGTCTGGGGTGGGTCAGCCCTCCTGCAGCCTGTCCAGCAAAGCTCTGGCTGATGGGGAATCCCAGAGCTGGTGCAATCCTGCAGATTTTACAGCTGCTGCCTTTCCCCACCTGCTTTTACTGATTAGCATTTTGACTCCATCCCTGGTTGGAATGGATTTTGTGCAGCTGAGGAGATAGACTGGGAAGCTCCACTCAAAGGTGCCTCATTGTCAGCTTCTCCTCTGCCACCCTGCCAGGAGTGTTTTCTGATTCTGGCTACATCTAATTTTTAGCCAAAAAACATCTGAGTTTTGAGTGTGTGCTATAAAGCACATCTCAAGGTTTTTTGGTCAGCAAAGCACATGTGAACTAAGCACTGAACAGCCCAGCATCACAGTGGGTTTCCTTTTAATGCCAACTAATCAAAATTATTTAGCTTGTTCCCTTCTTTCTACACTAATATAAAAGCAGAAGCAATAACCAGAGATCAACTAATTTACTGGGAGATGGGCTTTTGCAGTGTGGTTTTTTTTTCTTTTAATCCAAGGAGTCAAGGATTAGTTTTTGCTTCATTTAGGATGAAGGTGTGTTCCTATGGTGGGGGTTTAGATTTACCTGCAATCTGATATATCTTCTTATAAGAAAACAGGGTGCCTCCTCTCCCCTGTAGCATTTCTTACTCTGTTGTTTGCTTGTTTTCTTTAAATGTGTGCCTTCATAGAATCATAGAATGATTTGGGTTGGAAGGGATCTAAAAGATCATCTACTTCCAATAGCCTTGCCATGGATAGAGACACTTCTCACCAGATCAGGTTGCTTCCACAAAGCCTAGAAGTATGAGCACATTTTAGTTTCAGTTTAAACATGTGCTTGTGTGCTGCCTTGGCTAGAGGAGGATTAAGTCCTGAGCTGCCACTTTCCCTGAGAATTTGTCTAAAAAATTGTCACGAACCTCCAGCTTTTTTCAGCTACACCTGTGACATGAGTAAATAAACAGGTCAGTGCTTTTGTAAAGGACCAAAATTATATCCAGTAACCCTTGTTAATAAGACAGGGTGTTTTGGGTGAGACCATCCACCCATCTGGTATTGTTTTCACTGATATCACTGTGCCTGTATTTGAGTTTCTATTGCTGTGGCTACATCAGCCAGGGATAGCTCAGCCACAATGCTGGGGGAAGTGTGGGGTGATTAAATATCTGCTTTTCAAGCAAATTCCTCTCTTGTGGGATAGGTTTGAATGGATGGAGCCTGATTAATGCCCCCAGCTGAGTTTGGGCATTCATGCCTGAACTCCAAGTGTAATTTTCATGAGAGGGAGAGGCAAAAATGTCATGCCAGGAGCTGGTTTAACTGGTGAAGTGTTGGTGTTGAGTGAGAGGAAGGACATGGTGGGTGGGAGCATGGGGTGCTACCTTGGCTGTGCTTTGTTCTCCAGCTTGGCAAAGATGTTGTAGGCCTCAGCCATGAAAAAATAACACTTAAGTACATTGATATCTGGTCAGGTCTGAGTTTAAAGCTGTTTTTTTAAAGGATCTTGGACCTCCTGTGTGACTGTTGAGGTTAGGTGATACCTGCCCGGGCACATCCAAGTTTGCCAGCAGGTGCTGGAGTTTGGTCTTCTATATTCATCCTGCTTCTTTATCAGAGCTGAGAGGCTCTGGGTGGTTTGCTGAGATACCCCTTGTGCAAATGGGTTCCTCTGTGTTTCTAGGGGAGGCTGAGTGCACGTGCAGAGGGAGGATTTAATGCCAATGCATCCTCCATCAATATTTGCATGGAGTGGACACAGGGCTCACTGAACTCTCCAAATCTCTGCTCTGTGTGGCTGAATGATGGAGACAGTCTTGCCCTACTTTGGAGAGAGGAAGGGAATGTGTGAAGGGAAGCAGGAGCTGGAGTTGCTAGGGAAACACGAGCAGGGATGCTCACAGGCTCTCACCTGATCCCTGCCACAGCAGCTCCATGGAGCAGGTTCCCTTTCATGCAAGTTCCATGTGGCCTCCTGGGTGAATGCACGGTCACAAAAAGCTGCTGGAACTGCCCCAGGGCTTGAGGAGCAGCAGTGGTGCCCAGCAGGAGTCCCCCACAGATTTGGGGAACACACAATCAGCCCCCATCAGTGCTCTGGGGACAATCTACCCACTGGCATCACAGCTGCTCCCTGAGGGTTGTTCTGGGGAATGAAGCAAATGGGGATTTGCTCCTTCTGGGATCACTTCTGGGGAATATCCAATTCTCCCTCACTGAGAAGGAGTGCAGCAGGCTCAGTGATTTCTCCACTTATGCCCATATTGTGGGAGGTGGGGATGATGCTGGACCCACCTGGGGTGTCCCTGTTTTCATAATTTTGACTATTGTTGTTCCCATTTGTCTCTCTGGATCTCAAGTCGCTTTGCTGTTTGAATAATTAGTGCCAGGCCATGTACCCAGTGCTTAGCACACCCTGTACCAGGGGGATGACTTCCATTGAATTTATGATTGTGCAGGTATTTTATTCCTTGCAAATGTTTTATTTATTGCAATGGTTATTGATAGCTGCACTTACCAATTCTGTTGAGGCAAAACAGCCTTCTACAACTGCTTTTTTTTTTTTTTTTTTTATTTGTGTGTCTGGAATAAAAATCAATCCTGGCAAAAATTTGAATATCTGGATTCCTCTTGGCTTTCCCACCTGGTAAAATTTAATAATAGCTTGTAAATGTTTTCATCAGCTGCTCCTCTGTTCTTTAATTGAGCACAGATGAATCTTGAATGAGGAGTTTTTGTATGACTGGGTGTTTTTTTTTCATGTTTTAGCAGCAATCCATTCTGTTTAAGCAGCGAGTGCTTTTGGGAGGTAGATGAGGGACTGTTTGCAGTGTGATTATTTTCTAAAGTTTGGAATGAAACAGTCAAGGAGGAAAGAAATTGAAACTTCTGTGCTGGGGAGTTCCATGGGAAGCAGCTGGTGCCATGCAGGAATTAGAAGCAGCTGGCTTTGCTCTATAACAAATCAAGGGAGTGATTATCTCGTGATAATCTTGCCCCCTTCATCTCTTATTGCATGAGTAAACACAACTTCAGCTTGTAAACTTTGAGTTTGGCCTTCCACCTTTGCTACCAGAGATGAAAATTCAGGAGTGCTGGGATGTGCTGCCCCTCCATCAGCCCTTCCTGGCATCATTCCTGTCACCCTGGGATGTGCAAGAAGGGGATGAGCTGGGCTGGCTGTGCCAGCAGCAGTGATGGAGCACAGTGCCAGCTCATGGGTGAGCTGTTCTGACTCAGATGAGCAGGGACCACATTTCACAGCCAAAAAGCCACCTGGGGAGAAGGTGGGTGCTGCAGGGATCCAGCTGTGACATCTGGCCAGGGACTGCTGCTTTGAGCTTTAAGCAGAAGAAAAGAACCAAATAAAAGATTGAAAGGCCCCTGCTAAGAGGTGAGGGTGGTGCCAAGGAGTCAATGTCTGGAGTTCAGCAGGGTGGCACTGGGTGAGATGAGCTCAGATTAGCACAACTGCTGTTCTTAAGAGCCTTCATTACTCGGGATGGGTTTGAGAGGCAGCTGGCACGCACACCATGTGCTTCAGGGCAAGCCTCAAACCCCCTGGGCCAGCTCACCTGAGCACTGCCCAGGCTGGCACTGCCCTCCAGCACACGCTGGGCTCTGCCTTCCATCCTGCTCTTAGCCCCCCTTCAAAAGGAAGGAGAAACATCTCTACACAGAAGGCTCCTCATCCATCTCTACTTTACTCCTTGCCCTTCCCCTGCAGTGTTTCCCTGCTGGGAAGGTGAAGCCCTGGCTGGAAGGATCTGGCTGGAGGCGCCGGCGCGGCCGCTGCGCGCGCCCCAGGCGGGGACGCGGTGTCAGCTCTGTCCAAAACACATTCTGCTTCTAAATTGAGACGGGGATTCTGCACAAACACTTGGCATAGGTGAGCTGGAAAAAGGTTTTAAGGGTAAGCAGGTTATTTATACCCTGTCTTGCGTGTCCAGCCTCTGTGTTTGTGCTGCTAAGTCGTTGATGTTTATTTTGTGGAGAGAGAACTGTGCCATAAATACTTCTCTAACCAGCAGTCAGCAGCCAGAGAAGGGTGCCATAGAATGCACTTTGGAGTGAGGAATATAGTTGGGAAGAGGAGTTTAGTGGGATTTAGTCCCTTCCCAAGGACCATATCTAGGGAATGGCACCCATTTTGGATGGAGGAGTCTGGTAGGGGAGGGGAGTTTTAAACCCATCCCAAGGACCACATCCTGCACCTTACAGCAACAGTGAGCTGGGTGGTGCAGAGCCTCTGTTCTCCATCCCTAGGCAGCTTCATTTTCAATATTTCAATATTTTCAGGTGCCTTGAGCTGGGAGCAATCACAGACCCATGCATATGATAATTTCTCTGCAGCTATTGGCCCTGCTCATATGACAGTGATCTCACTGTGAAAGTACTGTGTAATATATATTTTCCTTTTTGGGCACTCAGATGAGTAAAAGGGATTTAGAGATGCATCTTGGTTTGGGGTGGAAAAAAGGATTTTGAAGCTTGTGGGATATTCACAAAAATCACTGTTGTCCCATGTTGGTAGTGCACATAATCACATTTGTCTTACAAGGTCTTTAGTGGGAAAGAGTTAAATGTCTTGTCACATGTGTTCATTGCCACAGCCTTGAGGAGATTTCTTGTCTTCAAGAAATAAACACAGCACGTGTTCAGCTAAAAATATTGCAGGAGGAATCCTTGCTTGGCCACAGCCCCGATATGGGAGAGCAGCTGTGAGTCGAGGGGATTTTGTTTGTTTTTAAACTTCATCTGTCTTCAAAGTGATGCTGCCCTGGGGTGTTAGAAGAGCCAAAGTCCCTGCTGACCTTCATTTGCATCCACTGATGGCCATGGAGTAGGACTTCTGGCAGCTGTTTGCAGCTTTGTTGGAGGAGGCTGTTGGCTTTGTTTGCAGTTACCTGCAAAAGCAGTAAACCTGGAGATTGCTGAGATGAGTTGGATGATCCTGAGCTGCAGGATGGAGCACCTTTGAGGCTGCTCCTCAGTGTGAAAATCTGCTGCTGCACAGAGGTGGAGGGTGAGGAGAAAGGTCTCAGCCTAACTTTTTACAGGAATCAGTGACACCAAAACTTCCTCTTTGAACAAGGTGCTTGGTTTGCTCTGTTAATGGGCAAAATGAATATTGACCCTGAGATCTGACTCTTCCTCTGGCTGTGTGTGCCTTTGATCAGTTCACTGCTCTTGAAAAGTTAAACTGCTCCTGTGCCTGTCTCAGTGGGCTGGGATTTCTTACATTTGGTTTACCCTTCTGCTTTGGGCCTTTTACCCCTGCAGATAATCTCAGTTTAGTACTTTTGTGGTTAAACTCCTAGCATGGGGTCATTGCTTCCTTGGCAAATGGGTGATGTGGGTGGGATGGGGGTTCCTGGCCAGCTGGGATGGATCTGGGATGGATGCTGCTGCTCATTGACACAGAAGTGCTGGAAAGCTGCACTCCAGGACTGGCATGCCCTGTGATAGCTGCTCCCACTCCCAGACAGATCATTTTAAATGATGCTTCACTTTGCTTTGTAAAAGCAACCCTCCCTCTTTTTATCTCTTTTTTCTTTATCTCTTTTTTCTTTCTTTTTTCCCTTTTTTTATTTTTTTTAATTTTTTTTTTTTTTTTTGCATTGCTGTCCAGTCATTTGCCCACCATCCCAAATCCCAATTGAGATCTGATGCTGAGGGCCAGATGAAGCAGTGAATGTATTCAGCCCGATGATTTCCACATGAGCAGGGCTCTGTGCTGGTGAAAGAAGTGAACTCATTGCAGAAACCTCCCAAGAACAAAGCTTTGGAGAAAGGATCAACCTTATTAGCACATTTAAGGAGAAAGGGGGTTTGTCACTGTATCAGTTTATGCTTCAGCACATTAGTGTTGTAAATCTCTTTGTGGAAAGATTGATTAAAAACCTGTATTTGCTTTCCTCTTTTAAAAACCCAGAAAGAAAAAAAAAAAAAAATCAAATCTCCAGCACACTAGTTTTCTGTATATTTTTAACACAAGTTTATGGGGTTTGATGGTTTGAAGCCTCCTGCAATTAAAATGATTTTTTTTTCCCAAGAAATCTTTTGGTTTCCCAAGTATTCTTCTGGCCTTTTCACTTGAAAAGGAAAGGCAAACTTTCATGAATTGAGCAGGGGCACTCATTGAATGAAGTGAGGGTCAGTGCTTCTCCAGGCTTTTCTTCCCATTGTTTGAAGAATACACTGAGGATAGTGGGAGCAGATGTGCTGCTTCTATTTGGGCTTATTTTGGCCCCAGTATGGATATATAGGAGCTGCCATTGCATTAATTCCTCCCAGGGTTGCTGTGGCTTAGTCTGTGCTCCTTTGTACATACAGAACGAGCATCTTCTGATAAAATGTTGGTGCTTTACATTGACACCATGCTGTTAGAAAAACAATTTAAAAAGTGAAAAATATCAGTGGAAGGCAAAATCAGAGGAGAATTTCTTTGTTTTGTGATTTATGTTGTGGGATAGACACCCTGCTCTTGTGACCCTGGCAGAGGTGTATCTGCCACAGCTGGGATGGGCAAAGCTGTGTTAGTGTCTGAGGTGAGCATGATTGCTGAATGTGACATCCTAATGTGGTTTCTAATAGTACCTGCCACAGGGATTTAATTCCACAGGGTAAGGAAAAAAAAAAGAAAAAGTAGAAGTTGAAGGAGATTGCTTTTAAAAAAACCTGCATGTGATCTGTCTGTATTTCACACTACACAGGAAGATTAGCCAAGCTTTGAACACTAGACTGTAAATTTTGTTTGGCCAGTGACTCATTGTAGGTATGCTATAAATGAAATGGAGAATGGACACTTATAGGCATGAGTGTTATAATGCTAACAAAAGAAAAAGCTCTGTTGTTTGTTAGGGTAAAAGGGTGAACAGTCTGGCTTTGGAACAGAGATGTTGCAGTAATTAAAGGCATCCAGAAGCCTGGCAGATCTTTTGCTTTTGGGGGGAAATCCTTCAAACAGAGGCTTGATTCTGCCTGCATAAACTGATATGAAAATCTCTGCCTGTAGTTATAGAGGTGTCACCCTCAGCTGAGCTCTGACCCTATAATGGAAGTACTGTTGTATTACTGTATATTATAGCTGGAATCCTGCTTTCAAGGGAGGTGTTTTCTCATAGGCAGACATGATTGCAATCACTGCTTCAAGGACAGTATCTCTTTCATGAGGACCATATCTCTTTCACCTTCTGAATCTCTCATCCTCTTGAAACAGAACAATTGTTCAGTGGGAAATGCAAGGCACGCACTCATCCCTCCAGTAACAAAGGAGGTGCTTTGTTTTGGTTGAGGAAAAATACATATAATACACAAAATACATGTAATTGCTCACCTATGCATCTCCCTTTCTGTCCCATTATCTTACCTTGCTCACACAGGAGTGTGAGGTGTGGTTTACCAGGAGAGAGGGCAGAGGTGGGCTCAGGTCTGTGCCACACCAGGAAATCCCTCTTGCATGAGCAGTGGCTCCCAAGAGACAGATCATGGTCTGCTTGTTCCTGTGTAACAGCCAAGGAATGATCTTCACCCCACTAAGTGCCCATGTGGAAAATCTGTGACATGTGTGCCTCTTCCCTAGAAGGGGATGGCTGGAAAGAAATCCTGGTCTGCTCTGCTGGAATTGCCTTTGCTGCAGCCCCTGCTAGCACTCAGCCTCATCACGAGGAAATTACTGCTTTGCACCTGATGCATTATCAAAAAATACCCACTTGCAATGAGGCTGGATTAACCATGACATTTTACAAGGCCAGCTGGGAGGAATGCTTTGTGATTAAGTGAAGCTTGTTTCTAATGAGCCCTGAGCTTTACTTTTCAAAATATCTCATTTTTGGAGGGCATGATGTGTATTTCTCACTTTGTTTCCAACAAGCACATTTTGAAAACAAGACTAAACTGCAACCAGTCAAACCTACTGCATTGGCCTGGTGAAACAGGGCTGGAAAGATGCTATCTTCAGCAGGATTTATGATCTATCTGTGTGCTTGGAATTTGATGTAGGATACTCAGCCATAGGCTGACCATTCAGGGAAGAGCTGGGATGACAAAAGGAATTGCCCAGCAGAAATTTAGTGTGATGGGCTTGAGATTTTGCAGGGAGAGAGGAACTTGATCTTCTGATACCCACAACCTGTCTTTTTTGCGCTGGGTGCTTAAAATCCATTCCAAGATAAGAGGCTACCTAAGCCTTTAAGATTGCTTAGCAGCCAGTAGAGCTGGAAACAGCATGGCTGGATGAGGAGCAAAGTGATACTGGATAAATAAATTCCAAATGGGGAATGCCCATCCAAAGAGATGCCCCTGTTGTGGCAGAGGTTGTTGCTACCAACAGAAAGCTCTGCTGAAGGAATGTGGGACCAAGAGACCTAATGCATCATGGAGCTTGAGTTGAAAACCATCTGCTTGAGTTCTCCTGCTAGTCCACATGAGAAGATAGTGTGAGAAGTTGTGTCCTTCCTCTCTAAGTGGAAGATGGAAATAAGAATCAGGAGATTTCTATCTTTCATCCCGTGATAATGAAGAAATCTTCCATCCTAGGATAGCAAAGTGAGGTAATACAGCATTGAAGAAAATACCTGTAATGCACATTTGGCTGATGGAGATGATTCCTCTGAAACAAAAAAAAAAAAAAGGTCATTCCTTAATCTCTTACTGAGGATGCCTTGAGTTTGGGATTCCTGTTGTGCCCCAGAAAACACGAAGATTCATTGGATTTCCCTGCGTGCTAAAAAGCACGAGAAAGAGTTGATGGCTTTCCAACACTGCTGCAGTGAGCTCTGTTCTTCTCTGTTCTTGCCACCCCTCAGGCTGGTTTGCAAGGAGGGATTTCCCAAAAGCACATGATGTTGACTCAGCCCTGCTTCTAGAATCCAAAGGAAATATCTGCTGAGGCACTTGGAAACCCCTCCTGGAGTTACCCAGCTCAGTGGGGACTTCCACATGTGCTTTGATCTTTAGGTCTGCAGCTTTCTGCAACAAAGATTTTGTGGAGAGCAGATAGTCAGCATTCCTGAAGAACTTTTAATTTCTGTTCTGCAGCAGCTCTCAGCATGTTTTGCCTTCATGGTGATCACTCTTAGAAGTGAAGACCCAGATCCAGCACAGGGAGACACAGAGGGAGGGCATCCCCAGAGCTGCATTTCCAGTACAGATAAAGTCAAGGCAGTGGCTTTCTGATTTGCAAACCCTCCTTGATGATGAGCAACATGATGCTCTGCAGAAAAGGACAGGGCAGGACTATGGGAATTTGGATGCAAGCAGCAAATCTTGGTGCTAAAACAAAAAAAGCAGTGGAGAAGCTGTTCCTGTTCTGAGTGCTGTGCCCTTTGAGTTCTTGAGTGACTTTGAGCCTCTAGGATGATGAGTTGCCAGTGAAATCACAGTGAAATCACATCCACGTGAGGCTTTCCTCCAGTGACACAAACCTGCCACGTGCTGCTGCCAGCAGCTCGGATGCTGCATTGGGCAGAGCTCTTTGGACCTGTTGTAATGCTCTGGCTCAGCACACCCTGTATTTGCCCACCTGGTTTAAAGTGTTACTAGTTCCTGAATGGAGAAACTATCTGCAGGAACTCAGCAGCTTCCCTGCTTTTCAGCACTGCAGCTTTTAGGAAGTGGCTGCTGCAGCTGTGGTCAGATGAGCTGCTGAAATTAAAACAAGATATGGATTTAATGTGAAATACCTGCTCCCAAATGGCTGCATCCATCTAGGTATTCCTAATCTGGAGTGGAGATTAAAATTTAATCTGTTTTGTTTCACTGCAATATATCCACGAGGCTAAATTGAAACAAAGCAGTGTTATTGCAGGATAAACACATTTGCCTGTGAGCATTGAGAAGGAGCCTGTTTAGCTCCACACAAGCCACAAACCCATTGCAGGCAGCACTGCAAGAGGGAGCCCATGATGTGGAAAATCCCTTGCAGATATGTCAGTCATACCTGAGGATCAGCCAGGAGGGAGGGATAACAAACAGCACTTCTGCTTCCCAGTGAAAAGCAAGCAGTGTAAAAACACTTGGTTAAATCTGGAAATAAGATGCTGAGACTTATTGGGGAATTGCAATGAGGGGAACAAGTGGTTTTAATGTTGGAGAATAAGAAGTAAAAACAGTTGAAAAAAATAGAAATGGGAGCTGGTGCTCCTGATCTTGATCAGTGTTTTAAAAGCAGTGAGATTAATCAGAGTTCCTTGCAAAGCAGCATTTTCTGGGGTGCTGGCAGCAGGCCTGCTCTGAGTTAGCCAGCTCTGTCACAGGCAGCTCTGCAGGACTTGTGTGCACTGAGGGTCTGTGAGGAGATGAGGAATTTTTCAAAGCAGTTCTGGGAACTCATTAGGCTAAAAAACCCACATAAATCTCAGGTGGGTGTGAGTTATCACTGTACTTTCCCCTTCTAATGTGCCTAAGCCAGGCTGCCTCACCCTCCATCACCCCCTTGTCTGCACATCCCAAATCAGAAATGCCCCTCCCTGACCCTTGGGACAGGTTCTGGGGTAGGGAGGGAGTTCCCAGCTCACAGGGGTTGAGGGGTGTCCAGGATGTGCCTTCACAGCAGCAGAGCTTTGCACACCAGGCTGCCTCCTCATCCTCCCTGCCTTGGCAGCTGGCATTGTGCTGGTGACCCCAGGCAGGCTGCTTGTCCCCAGTGTCCTTGCACTCAGCTGTTGTTGGTGGCAGGACAGAGGGATTCCTGGGCAGGATGGAGAGATTCTTGGATCCTCTGTTTGGAAGCAGTGCAGGATGCCACATTTTATCCTTGATAGAGTTAAATAATGGTGGGTTTTTTCTTCTTCTTTTTTTGTTTGTTTGTTTGTTTTCTCCTTTTATTTTCTTTCTTCCCTCCTCTTTTCATGGGGGGCTGCAATGCTTCTTTGGGTATTTGTATACCCAACCCTAGCTGTTAGTGTTGGTCCTTATTTCACCATAGAGCAGCTCCTTCCTTTGATGTTGCCTTCACCTTTATTCTGTGACGAAATGAGCACATCTTCACCCTGATATTACCTTTAGGGCTGTGAGTTAACTGAGTTAAGAGCTCTGGTGTTTTTCTCTTGGTCATTTAGAGGTGCTCAAAGCCCTGGTGCCAAACAGCTGATCTGAGTCCCAGCTGCCCAGGGTCAAGGACACGTATTTGGTGAAACATCCCTCTGCTTTTTGGGTTTTTGTATAAATGGCGTTTTGCAAAGTGGAAGAAGCTCTCAAAACTGATTTCCCTGTTTCTTTGCTAAAGAAATCAAAAATTCATTGTTTCAAAGGAGTGAAGAGGTGCAGGGCTGCAGCTGAAAGTGCAAAGCAGTAAAATGCTGTGGGATCCTGGGCTGTGGAGACTCATCACCCCCTGTAGCATCTTCTTGCCATAGGGGATGCTTGATTTTATATCACTTAAACCCAGCAAGTTGTTTGGGATGAAGGTGGTGTCACTCCAGGCAGATTCCCTGTATGTGATAATGTGCTGTTTTACCTAGAAATTGTAGAAATGGGATGCTTTTCATCCAGCCCCAACATCATCTGTGCTAAAGATGATGACTGATGTGATTTTTCCCCTGAAATTCAGGGAAATCTCAGCAGAAGGGTGGAGCAGAGCAGGAAGCAGCAGCAAACACCATCTGTCCTTCATGGGGAAAGACCCTCCTCCTTCCCAATTAGAAAACTGACAATTATGAAATTATTCATTTGTATTCACAGCTGGTCAGAATACCCTTACCTGTCTAAGGACTTTCCTTGTGTGTTTGCTGGGAGTTTTTACAGGATGAGGGGACTCAATTTTTTCTAATTCACATCCTGGAAGTACTCAAGGGCAGGCTGCACTGGACTCTGAGCAACCTTGTCTAGTGAAAGATGTCTCTGCCCATGGCAGGGGATTGGAATGAAAACATTTTTAAGGTCCCTTCCAGCCCAAACCATTCCATGATTTAAGAAAATTGCATCCTTGCTGGGAGCAATGCTGTAATAACTTGCTGATGGGGAAGTGATCCAGGCACTTTGGCTTTCTCTCAATTAAACCTTACAGCAGCTTTACCTGCTGGAATCAGGAGGATTTAAAATGACAATGGAGACATTCAAATGAAGGTAGCACACAGAGTCTGATGGTGAATGGAAAATGGCTGTGAAACATTAGGGATGGCAGACTAAATCTCAGACAGTCAGAAGGCAAATGAAGAGTAAAGACAAAGAGTTCCTTAAAGGTGTTTGCTACAAAAAGAAAAAAAAATTAAAATGAAAATATTGTGGAAGCAGGTTGGTACTGATGCACACCTGAAAGATTTGGTAATTCAAAGAAAGAATATGCTAAAAAAAAGAAATTAAAATTCCATGTATTGTTTGAAAGGCAAGAGACTGCTGCCTTAGAAGTGCCATTGGCATGTGTGGCATGTTCTGAAATTGCTTGGGAGAGTATATTGGATTGGGGTGGGGAAGGGAGGGAGAGACTAATTATATATAATCTTAAAATGAATTAGGTGATATAAATGTAATGAAAGCAAATCCTGTTCCTGGAGAGACTTTTCAGTTTGCATTTTGATATCCTAGGGCAATGGCATGTTGCTCTCTGACAGACAACCATTTGATTTGGAAATATGTGAATAATTGGGAAGTGAAACCTCTTTGAATTTGTTCCTTTCCCCTCCAGCGTTTGAAGGACTAATTATAGTCAGAGATGCAGAATGCCCTGTGCGGGCATGGATGCAGCCAAGTTTCTACTTTGCTGGTTGCATGAGTCACTGTGCTGCATCCTGTGCTCTTTGATATGTGTCCTTGCTTGGGAAATTATATATTTATTTTACAGATGGAGAGGTAAGTGTGCTGTGCTCCACGCCAGTGAGCCCTTGCTGGAGACACCTGTGCCAAAAGGATGCTCAGCAGCCCCAGGTGGAGGCTGGGAAGGGGCTGGGACCTGTGGGTGGTTGGGTAGGAGTAAACACCCCTGTGAAGAGCTGGAAGATTCAGCAGCTTGGCAAGGCTTGTGCTGCTGGCTCCACTCAGAGGCAGCACCCTATTTTAAGCTGATTTTAAAATGGGGCTGAGGATCCTCCTGTCTGCAGTTCTCTGCTTACCAGCAGCCAGATGCTGACCCTGTTCCGGGCAGGAGGGACCATCTCCCTGCTGCTGGTCCCCTGGATGGCACAAACTAAATTGATGTGCCCAACCTGAGCTCTCAGGAGAAGAGAGGGTTAATCAGCCTCATGGCTGGTCTGAGGCACTTGGTCTCATTTATCATCTCTGCCTGTGCTCAGCCCCAGGATGGTGGGTGTGCCAGGGGAATTAGGGCCAGCGTTGGGGCGGGAGACACCGAAAGCGTGAATAAAAATACTCCTCAGTCTGGAAAAAAAAGCAGAATTTCGCTCTCTGGAAGAGCTCACAGATCCTAAATAATAATACTGTACAAAAGTATGAATGTCTTAAAAATACATGAAGTCATCTCCCACTGAAGGTGATATGCATGATGGGAGCAAAGCTGCTGCTGGGTTGGGCTGTGTGAGGGAAGAGAGGGAAGCACTTACAGCAAGGTGATGGGTAAAAAGCTCCCAGCCTGTGTGTGAGATCTGTAGTTCCCAAGCTGTGCTCAGCAGACCTGTTATAGCATCTTCTTTTAGGCTCTTGTTGTTTAGGTAACATGGAAAGTTTGGGATCTTCTGACATGGATGAGTCAAATATCCCTGGCGGCTCGTTCCTGACTCGATGTATAACCTTGAGCTTGGAGCTGTGCCTCCTCCTCCAGCTCTCCCCACCTGTGATAACTGGGATGGTGACATTTGCTGCTTTTTGTAAAGCAGTGCTGGCATGGAGATGTGCAGAGTGAAGCAGGGTAGGATGCAGGACGCTCACTGTTCTGGCCGAGAGCCGACGCGTGAGGTTGCTCAAAATGCAGCACATCCTTTGTCTCACCATCTTTAGGCAATATGGTGTTTGGGAAGAATCTTAACACAGTGAGGACCAGATGTATGTAAAGCCCTTGGGGCCATATTGAAATGCAAATGGAAATGAAATAGTGCATTACTTCCAAGAGTGGTCTAAAGATGAAAATGCCGTGTCGGGAGATTGTGCATCGAAAGCGGATAGCTGGGTGTGAGCCCTGACAATGCTTTATCCTGTTGGGAAACCTGCATACAATGCAGTGTTGTATTTGGGGTTTTGAGGTCATTGTTACACAGATTATTTAAGCCTGGATGCATTTTTAGCTGGACTTTGTCTAAAGAATAAACATAGCAGGGCTGTTTCCCAGTCATCAGCTAAATGGCCAGATCAAGGGCTCGAGTCAGCGATTCTTGCAAAACATTACTGACTGTCTTCAAAAATATTTCCTAACACTTCTTGCTTTTGAAAATGTAATCATGCATAAAGTGATGTATGTTAGTTTTGCTTTGCAAATGATTCTGGTGCCTGGATGCTGTGTGTGTGTTGGCTCTGCTTCTCACTTGCTTGTATGGTGCTCTGCTTCCTACATTCATCCATGTATGCCTGAAACACAACCCAAAGAGGGGACTTGTTCTCTTCCAGGAATAAAAGAGCTCCATTACCTCCTTCTGCAAAACCAGGATTTATATTTTTGCTGCTTTAGGGATGTGTGGCTTGTGTGAGCAAAACCAACCTGCATATCCCATTAAAACAGCTGCTGCAAACAAAGTGCTCCAGCTCTTTGGCTGGTAGGTGTGCCTTGGACTTTGATTCAATCTGTAGAGCTACTTTTCAGTAGAAACACTGATATTCTTCATATTTCATGGTGAGACAGCTAGTCCCCATTAGTTGTCCCATCTAGAAATTGTACTTTGTATAGCAATGAAGACAGAATATTAATTTCTCACTATGCTGAGATGAAAGGGAGTTGTGAGATGCCAGCTTGGACCAAGCACTGTGGTGACTTCTACTTTCCACTTAGATTTTTCCAAACTGTATATTAACTTGTGGATACTTAATCTGAGATGTTTTAAACAGTTTTTGTTCTCTCAAAAATGAGGCACCTTTTTAAGATAGGTTAGGCTGGCTATCCTGCATGAAAATATTTGCTCCTTTTGAAACTCTTGGCCCTTCCAGAATACAGCCAGGCAGGAACTTGGCTTCCTCTGCCTCAGTGTAAAGATCACTTATGATGTGTTGTTAATGAATAATTACTGCTGCATGCTACCCTCTTTAGATGGCAGGGGCATCCTTGCTACATTAAACATTAAAAACTTGTTAAGATGGAAGATACCAGCAAAGAGATAAAAAGCCTGAGCAAAATCTCTGTCTATTGGGAAATGGCTGCAAGGGTAGAAGGGAAGGACTCTGGTAGGAAGAGGGCTTTGTGTTCTTCTCTCAGCAGCTGTCAGCTCCAAATGGTACTTCTGGGCTCAGGGCAGTTGTTCAGAGGGATTGGGTTCCTCAAATCCCAACATGAAAAGAAATGCAGGCTGCCTGGATGGGTGGGGATAGAAATCAAGAGGAAAGCTGCAGTCAGTGACATACTGCATTTGGTTGGTCAGTAGCTGCTTGGGTCATTCAACATTTAAATTGTTTCTAAATTATGTTTTTAGGCTGACAACATTTAGTACAGGAGCTGGACAATGGCCAGCAGAACAAGAAAGTGCATGTGGTTCTTCTTAAAACATTAAGAGGAATCTTCTGAGAAGGGGTTCCCCATATCACCTGCCCTTTGGGTGAGGAACTGGCTTCTCCAGGTGTGCTTTCAGCCAGATGTGATTGGTTCACCCTTCATCACTTGTTTACCACTTGCTTCATCCTTCATCACTTGTTTCACTCTCCAGCATTTGCCCCACTCTTGCAAAGCAGGGGCCATTGGAGAGCTGGAGGAGGCTGATTAGCAGTTTTATTCTCCAGTTTTCATTCAGCACAAGGAAGAGTGCATCTCACCAAAGCTCCCAGGATATAGTTAGAACAGTAGGTTATGTTTACCAGGGCTTATTGCATTAAAGAAAGTGAATCCTGTACTAAAGTATTTATATTGAAAAGCTTGAACTGTAGCATGACACCCATGGAAAATACAAACAAGCAGCTTGGTCTGAGACTTTCCTATGGTCCTTTCTTTGTTCTCAAAGATATAAAGGTGGAGGGGTTCCCCTCTGTGCTTCTGCCTTGCCTGGGACAGGTGTGTTCACCTTGTTGGTGTGGAAGCAGATGGTCCTGCACCCTCCAAAAAGTTATCAAAAGTTTTGTTTGCTCTTCTCAGATGGCTGCAACGCCTTACCAAAGTTCAGGGAAATTGGCTGGAGAGCACTGGGATCCATGTGCTCAAACCTACTGGGGAGATTAGTGGTTTTATTGCTCAACTGGCTGCTGTTACTGTGAAGCTTTTCGCATTCCCTTGGAACATTTTATGTTCTTTAGTGAAAAATGGAATTTACTGGTGGCATGTCTTCTGTTTCTGTTCCTGCTGATTAGCAGGAGTGTACAGTAACGTTACATAAAGTACCTTTTTATTAGAGAGGTGGGAGTAGCTTGCATGTTTGTGTCCCCAGGCAAAATTGAGCAAGGAGAGGCAGTAAAAAGATGTGTTCAGGGCTGTAGTTTGCTCATCTCTCCATAGCTGCCAGTCCTCTGTGTCTACGTTCCTGCAGGCAACTCTCCCATCCTCCAACTCAAGCACATGGACCAAAAGAAGTGATTATTGCATCTTGCTGATGAAGCTCTGGAGCCAAAAGAGAAGTTTGACTGCAGCCTAAAATGATCATGTTACGGGTTATTTAGGAGTTTTGGAAGGATTTGGGTTGGAAAGGACCTTTAAAGATCCTTTTTTTTCCAACCCCCCTGTCATGGGCAGGGACACCTTCCAATGACCAGGTTGTTCCACACCCCATCCAAACTGGTCTTGAACACCTTCAGGGATGGGGCATCCACATTTTCTCTGGGCAACCTGTTGCAGTGCCTCACCACCCACACAGGAAATAATTTCTCTATGATTTATACTCAACATCTTTCATTTAAAAACCATTTCTCCTTGTCCTATAACTACAGGCCTCAGTAAGAAGTTTTCTTCACCTTTCTTGTAAACTTCCTTTGTACTTTGGTAGGCTGCAGTAAGATCTCCCTGGAGCCTTCTCTTGTCTTGGATTCTTATTGTATTTCCAGTGATAAATCCCTCTAAATATTCATGGTCTCTCTGCCTTGCCCCAGGCAGGGGCACCCCCATCTCCTTATTCACATACATCAGCATCTAAATATGTGGAAGCAGCATCAGGGGTGGTGTTAGTGGAGATCCCACCTACCTGAGGTCAGAAAATTGGGAATACTGTGCTGAATCTTAGAATGTTACTTTGTGCTCTTTTATAAAATATTGGAGCCCTGGGAACTAAATGGCATCCAAATAGAAAGTTGAACTGGAAGGGAAGGAGCTGTTGAGCTCAGGTAGTCCAGAAAGCTTGGGCGTGGATGGAGGGTAAGTTCTTCTTTCACTTCATGTACACACTGTGGTCCAAAGTGTTTTAGTCTTCCTATGGTGGGAGAAAACCAGGAAGGAAAAGATCTGTCCCAGAGCATGCTGTTATTTTATTGCTATTTAGTTTATTCCCACCTGTGAAGCAGGAAAGATTTAAATTTCCTGAGACAATTTGCTCAAAACCATTTTTATTTCAAAGTGGGATCTGGATGCTGGTTAATGCATGTCATCAAAATGAAAGCTAATATGTGACTTTATTTCCCCCCATGCCCCTTTACATAGAATCTCTTCAGCATCTCTTTTATAACTTGTCTTTAGAGAATCACCACAGCTATCCAGACCTTTCTTCCGTGCCTTTCATTACTGTAACAGAAACAATCACTGGAAATTGCATGAGGGTATTGGGTTGTGCTACATTCCTTCCTCAGGTTGTCTGACAGCAGCTTTTTTCAGTAGACCCAAAGGAGAAAGGTACATTTCTGTAAACATGAGACGAGTCCTAAATGTGCTATAGCCACCTGGGAGAAAATTCCATTGTAAAAGAGGCTCTTAAAATTGCTCATGTGGGATTTGTCATTAAGAGCATAAAGACTGGAGAAGTGGACTTCTGATTTGGCTGGCATCTTGCTTCTCATCCTTGAAGAATTTTAGGAATGTCTTTACTTCCTTTTGGGGGGGCTTAAGGCTAGTTTGTGATTGCAAGGACCAGAAACTTGCTTTTTTCCTGCCTTCCTTCTCTTTCAGGCTAGGTTCTGCTGGCTTGTTAACTCTTGAAATACCAGTGTACATAGGGGAGAGAGCTTTTTAAAAATCAGTGGTTTCTTCTGCAAACCTTGAATGGTTTGAAGGTGTAGAGTGTCATGCAAAAGGTGTTCCTTGCACCAAGTATTTTCACATGTACTGCTGTGGGCTGGGTGGAGGAATCTCTGTTTGGGATGTGGTATTGGATGCTTTTCCTTCAGTAAGACTGGCTATAAACTGTGCTTGTGATTTTTTGTGCACTGCACTTCCATCATGTTCTTACCCTTTGACACAGTGTGTCAGACCATCAGGGACTGCTCATGTGCTGGGGGGAATGCAGGTCAGACTGGCAGCTAAAATGTGCATGTTTTATTCTCTAGAACATGAAAAAATGTGGGGATTTTGTCACAGTGTATTTTGTATAGCACATGAATGGTCTTTGACCAAAAGAGCTTGGTTCCCCATCAACCCAGTGCAAGGAGCTGGGCAAGCATCCACTGCATGGTCCTGCATTATTTCTTGTCACTGAAGCCCTTGGTTCCTCTGAAGGAGAAGTTTGGTTTTCTCAGCTCAATGAAGAAGAGATCCCAGTTGGCACCTGCCCACAACCATCCATCATCATGCTGGAACTGAGGCTTGAGCTTAGACATCTGTAAGATTTTCTCTCTGTCAGTGCCTCCCCTTCAAGTGGCTGGCAAGGAGAAGCTGTGATATAGCAGAAAGGTAATCTTAGAAACCTGATTTCTAGGTAGAGATAATGTTCTTCTACTGAGAGCATTTTCAAATTAATTCTTCCTTGAGTTTCCCACTTGCTCATGTAATCTGCTGATTAAGTGACTCATCTCTGTGGTGTATTTGAATTCTGGTCAGTGATGGAGTCAAAACAGTGATTTTTTGAACTGGTTCCATAGTTTAGAGTGGTTGTGGTTTTTTACTGCTTTTCTTCCTCCATCCTGCTGAGAAAACTGCTCAACTACAAGCTTTGATTATTTAAGTAGAAGAGGGTGACAGGAACACAAACAAGCATCATTTAGTTCTTGGGGACACGTTTTCCTGATGCTTGACCTTTTGGACTTCCCACATCTTCTTGTCCATTTACATGCATTACAGTTTTTCCAATTACCAGTGAATTAAATTTGGAATTGTGGTATTTGGAAATGTCAAGCAGAATCAATAGAAAAGCACTTGGGGCCCAATCTTAGTAGACTCAGCACATTTTAAAGCATATTTGAAATGTCCCTGCTGGTAAATCTCAGAGGACCCTGTGTAGATTATGAATTGAGGTGCTGCTGTTCTGGTGCCAAAGCTCTCTCTGGCTTGCCAGGTGTGCTGTGCTGTGTTGGACACACATCACTCTCTCCCTGGAGAAGACCTTAAAAATCAGGAGCTCTGAAAAGCATTTCTGCTGGAGGCAGTGCCACAGGATGATGGGGATAGTGGGATGGAGCAGATGCACGTGAACAGGGAAAGGCACCACCACATGATTATTGCTGTTCCTTAAACCTCTGCTCTCCACAAGGAGATGCTCCCATACCCTCATTCTTCTGCCTGGAAGGCAATTCATTTCCCAGGCTTGCTTTGAAAGCTTTTCAAAACTTCTCTGTGTGTGGGGAAAATATTTAAGAACGAATGTGATTTCACTTCCTCCTCCCCTGAGCTTTGGAGACCCCACGCTGGCTCTGAGGAGAATGGGAGAGAACAAATGGTTGTGTTCTAAATGTCATTTCAGAACTTGCTGCGTGTTTTACTTAGTGATTTGTGGAATCTGGTCAAGACTTGCCCTCTGTTTGATTTTCAGGAGTGCAGTTGGAAATACCTTAATCTTGCAATTAAGCTCAAATATTTTCCCTTACAGAGGCTGCAAAGTCTGGCTGCTGAGACACCTTCTTGGTAGTTTGTGTGCAGAGTGCTCAATCCACAAGGGGCCATTTTTCATGCCAAAGAGTGGTCACTACTGTTACAATCCAAATAAATGGCCTGCTTAATGCTTTTATAAGAGCACACCTCAAATTCAAGAAAAAATAATCTTAATAACTGTATGCCTGTTTGGAAACTCATGGTCTGGGGGAGAAAACACAATTTCTCCTTCATGGAATTCCTCTGTGAAGCAAGATGGTGCAAAGGAACCCTGGAAGTGTCTCCTAATGAACTGAGGGGATGGAGCAGCATCATTTCAGAGGTGCTGCCCAGGGTGGCATCTCAGGGCTGGTCACACATGGACAGGCAGCAGCTCTGAGAGCTCTGGCAGGGAGTTTGGATGGGCAACCTGCAGCTCCTGGTGCTCTCCTCCACCCTCACTGTGACCAGGAAATGCCTTTGTGGATCTGGGACTTTGTGCTTGTCAGGGCTAGCTTGGTTCTCATTTCATTCTCATGGGTGTAGCTGAGGAGGAGTATGTATCTGTGCAAAAAAAGAAAAGAAATTAGGAATTAGGCCTTTTTTGTGTGTTATTACTAATCTGGTTTGAGCTCTGCTGTCCAAATTGCCTCGTTTGTGACCCAAAGTGCATTTAAACATGAACTGCAGAAGCACCACGGCATTAAATGCTTTTGATTGATCTCCCTGATGGTTTTATTAAAGAACTAAAACCTTTCTGGGGGAGACAGATACAGTTAGTGATGTGAAGGGAGAAATGTAATTACATTTTTGGCTTTGTCCTTAACTGAAATGATACAAAATAGGATTTTTCTAATGGATAACTAAAATGATCTCTTCTTTAAATAAAATATAGAAGTGACCCTCTGAGTTCAAGTCAAAAATGCTTTGCTTCCAAAAATTGATTAACTGCTGGCATCATTTCTGTCCTGCTGCAAACCAGGCCAGCCAGCAACCTGGCCAAAGCTCCTTGGATCACTCTGCCTGGCCAGAGGAATGATTTACTAAACCTTTTCCTGAGAGATCCTCCCCTTAGTGCCAGGAGATTGATCTCACCAGCTCTGTGTGCATGTATGGGTGTGTGGACACTCAGTATTTCACTCAGCTGAGTTTTGCTGTCATCTCAGCCCCATCTTCCCTCTGCAGGATCTGCCTGGTTCTGTTGCCTTGTGAGAATCTGGGATGTTCCAGGTGCTTGTCTGGGTCCTTCTCCTTCCCACCCTGTTTGACTTAAAATAATAGGGAAGTTATTCAGAAGAATTAAACATTACTGCATCCTTTCCCCAAGCTGGTAGCAATAACTGCTAAAACACACTCCTTACATTTTACAAAACAGGTTTTGCTGTCTGTTTGGGGGAAAATTCTAATAAAGATCTAATTCTTTGGAAGAATTTCCTTATTATCATTTACTGACTTAAACCCAAGTTAAAAAACAGATATATGGGGAGGGGGGTTGCTACACAGATGTCCGTGGAAGCTGTGAAGTGTGAGTCATGGTGTGAATATAGAAGCCCTGAGTTGTCATCCCTGGTGAGCAGGGAGGATGTATTTCTTAATATTAAAGTTCCTTTTTTAATTTTAAAAGAAAATGACTTAAAGCCTCCTGTCCTTTTGAGAGTGGTTGTCAATGGCATCATTGCAGGTTACCATGGCAATATATGCTGAGATAATAGATTAACAGCCATTGATTGACTCGAAAACTTGGAGCTCTTTTACTGTGGGATAAGCCAAATCTATTGACAGAAAACAAAATTCCAGCTAATATCTTCCCTTGGCATTACACCTTTGCTTTCTCAATGCTGCCTGAGCCCAGATTTACCTGATCTGGCTTAAGAACCAAAGCATTTTGCAACAGTAGATGCTTTTAATTAATTATTCCTGTATCCAGCTGGTTGAATGGGGCATCTCTGCCTGGAAAAACCCTGCCCACTGAGTTCCCCAAAGGTGGGGTGAAGTTTTGGCTTGAGAGGCTCTGCAGAGTCCCAGGGGTTGTTTCTGCTGTTGTTTAAAGACTTTAGTGAAAGAACAGGAGATAAAAGCAACAAGTCTCCAAATCCTCATGTGCAGTTATGTGCTTAACCACAGATGTCATCACGAGTTTGATGCTTTGCCTAAAAATGCATTTAGCCCCTATTATTTAAGTACAGCGGGAATGAAATCACCCTGCTTGGGGAATAAGTGCTGGAGCAACACTTGGAAATCTCACATTTGTTTCGTAGAGATGCAACTGGGTGGTCTCTCCAGAGCAACATTTTCCAAACATTCCCAGTTGCAAGCCTTCATCTGGATTGATTTTGAATTTCTATCACAGCTATTTGGAATTCTTTGATTTGCAGGTGATTTCTGGGCAGGTGCCTGGCAGAGGGAGAGCTGGGAGGCAGCAGCTCTCTTTCCCTGCCTTTCCCTCCCCACCAGTTCCTCTGAGAGAACTCTACAAATGGGATTGTGGTGCCCTGTTGAAGGGAGTGCCAAAGTGCAGCTGTGGGTTTGGAGCCTGGGAAGGGGCTGAAGAGGCTCATCCCAGCAGGTGCTGCACTGCAAGGTGAGCACCCAGCAGCCCCTGATTCCCCAGCTCTGCTCACCCCTGGCACAGTTTGAGGGAGAGCCCTTGAAAGCAAACCCAAACCTCAAACAAAGGGCCCGACTCCCATAATCACACGTGCAAGAATGCATCAGCAGTTGCTTAATTGCTGCATGCAATTACCCTCCAAATTAGAGGGCAATTACCCCAATTCAGTGTACAATCTCTGCCGTTTTATATTATAAAATTACATGTACAAATAGCTATATAGGGACATAACGAAGTGTTTGCAAATAACTTCAGTTGCATACACTGTTTCATATATAAAGCCCGGTGGTTTTGACAGTCAGGCAAACAGACTGTCTGGTAAATCACTCAGTGTTTATGCAGACTATTTTGACACATCCCATCTTTTCTATATACTTTCATTTTAGGTTTTCAAAAGGGGACAGGCAGAGATAAAGAGCTGAGATTTATAGCAGCCTTCAGCCTTGGGGAAGATATTCCCTATGTATCTAATTATGAGTTAGGAGCCTGGCAACTGCTAACACCTAGACCAGGAGTTGCTACACTGGATCTTGGCAATAATTTAGAAGCTGTTGGATAATGATACAGCCTCGGTGATCTGTCAGCGACTCCAAATTAGGAGAGCAGGGTTTAGTCTCAGATCAGCAGCAAGGTCCCATGTCTCAGCAGGCTGAAGTCCTTCAGTTCACAAGGATCTTTTTTTAATGAGCTCCCTCTGTGCCTTGCAACTCCCAAATAGAGGAGAGAGGTCTTCCCATGTCGCATGGTGCCTCGCCTGCTCTTCCCATCATTATGTGCCTCAGATGGGTGCTGGGGGCCTTGCTTGGCAAAAACCTAGTGATACTACAGTCATTTGGAGCAGAAAATTGACCCAGGGGAATCAGCATAATGACAGTTGCTCTGGACTGAGGTCAAAAAGTTGATTTCAACCCCAAAAGTAGGTGATGGTGGGTAGCCTTCCTCTGCCTGTGTGATGTGTGGGAGTTATTTGGGCTTGATATTTTGTGTAAAGGTATTTCTGTGATGCTTTTATTCAAGGACAAGCCACTCTGCATCGTGGCTGTTATAGATGGGTAATGCAATGGTTGGCTCTCCCAATTAAGGGGTGAACATTATGTGTATGTTAAGAGAAGTTTTATAGATGTATAGTTATGTTATTTTGGTATGTTCTCCCCATAATCCTCTTTCCCCTCCCCCTTGTATTGTTGCACTGGACAGCCTGGGCAGTTGGGGCATTTGGGGAAAGGGAAGGCTTGTTCCTAGGAGGCACAACATGGCAACACCTTCCCTCCAGTCAAGCTGTAAGAAAGAGATCTCCACCAAAGGATGGAAGCTGACTCACAAGACTTTGGGAGGAGCCAAGGGTATAAAAGGCAGAGCATCCATTTGTAGGCGAGCACGTGGCTGCTAGTCAAGACTACTCCCAGTGCTGAAATTTTTCCTTATTCAGTCCTTCTGTTGTATTTTGTTAAAGTTTAATAAACCTTTTGAAATTTTAAAAGGTGAGCGTCGTTTCTCACATCCCCGAAGCGCTGGGTGGGTGCAGTGGGATGCCAGAAACCCATCTGCTCCTGCAAAGCCTGATTCTTCCTTGGGTTTTGATTTCAAACAGGACTTCAGGCTTTATCACTTAAATGACTATTTGTGGATTGTGGTATTAAAAAGTTGATTGTTTTTGTCTGCCTGCTGACACGAGACTCTTTTCTGTGGAGCGAACTGGAGCTGAGAGTGGGATGCAGTGCTGGGGATACTCCTGCCCCATGTCCATGCTCCTGCCCCACGTCCATGTTTCTGCTTTGCAAATTTTTCTCCCAAATTTCATGTTGTGGCTGGTGGAATAGGCTTAGGCAGGAGAGGAATGGGAGCCCAATGAAAGAGACCAGGTTCCAACAGTGATCTTCAAACACTTGCTCAGGAAAGGTTTTAGATATCATTGCACCCAAGTCCCATTGATTTTCTGCCAAATGCTAAGCAGTTTCCAGGGTGTTTATTTTCCATCCCACATGAGCAGGATGTTACCAGGCAGTGCCAGCAAATGAAGGAGCTCAGGAGTTTTCCTATGTACCACGGATGCTATGAGACAGATGACAAGAGTGAGGAGAGGGAGAGCAGGACTGTGGGGACACAACACCTTTAATCTGTCCATGCTGTGGTCTGTGACTGCACTGGAAGACTTTTGTTTCAGGAAAGGCCCTTTTGGCCAAAATTAACAGTGTGACTCCTATCAGATGCTCAAGTTTGGTACAAAACTTCTCTTGAGCCAGGCTGTACTGCTGGGGCCACAGGAGAGCCCAGTCAAATCCTTGTGCTGATGCATCAGCTGTGTCCAGTGCTTCCTGCACAATCCTGGGCAACACCCTCTGATTCTTCTTGCAACTTGAAATGAGAAGCAGGACATGTTATCCATGTCTTTGTTACTTGGCAGAATCACAGGATAGTTGAGGCTGGCAGGGACCTTTAAAGGGAATCTAGTCCAACTCCCCTGCAGTCAGCAGAGACATCTTCAACTACATCAAGTTCCTCAGAGCTCTGTCCAACCTGGCCATGAATGTTTCCAGAGATGAGGCTTCTACCACGCCCCTGGGCAACTTGTCCCAGTGTTTTTTCACCCTTATTGCAAAAAATACTTCTTCCTTATATCAAATTTAATTTTTGGTTTAGTTTAAAACCATTAGCCAATGTCCAGTTCAGTATTTCTTACAGACCTGCAGCACTTGGGGATATCCATTGCCCAAGGGAGGAAGAGGAGGCAGGAAAAGCTACACAGCTCCCTGGGGATGGATGAGCAAAGCTCAGATTTCCCTGTCTCATCACACCTTTCTCCCCCAAAGGGACAAGCTCCTGTTTTGACTCCCCCTCCCTCTGTTCAGGCAGGGTTTTACCACAGTGAGTGCAGAACAGGCAGTTAGCTGCAAACTTTGGTCTCTGCGTGATCCATTACAGAGCAAGGTGTGAGTGTTTCTTGATGAGCTAAAGCAGCAGGTAAATTAATACCCAGACCTGGAGCCGTGCCCCTTCCTGCTGAGACCATCTTGGGTACAAACAGAAGGGTTTCTTGCAGTCATGAGCACCCAGCAGGGCGGGGATCCTACCAAATGGCTTTTAAAGAGATCTGAAAGCAGGTAACAAACACACAGGTTTTTAAAGTGTCTTCTTAATGCAAGCATCCTCAGGAGCTGTTATAAAGAAAGCATACATCTATTTAGTCATCTAAAACTTTATGCATGTTTTTATTCAAATCATCTAAACTTTGACAGCAGGGGGGAGAGCTGGGAAAGGCCTTTTTTCCTGGCGTGGTTGCTGTTTGCAGAGTTGGGGTTGCGTGTTTGCAAGCAGCTCTTAGTCTTCAGCTGAAACTTGTTCCAGAAAAGACAACTGCCTTGGGGGAAGGGAGCCTGGGCTCAACACAGGATTTAGCAGCCTTGGTTTGCTGGTCCCAGAGCTGATACAATTCCTGCTTCACATCTTTTCAACATTCCCTTTCCAAAGCACAGTGGAAATATCAAATCTCACCTTGGCTCTGTGCACTGGCTGTCATTTATGGTGGAGAAAACAGAGGCTGCACAATATTGCTAGAGGTTGCAGCTGGTGGTGGCTGAGCTAGAATTAGATTTTGAGGCTGCTTTCCAGTGAAATGGTTCATTAAACCTTCCTGCTTTCTGGGAGACGGGGTTGGGGAGGGAGGGGAAATTTCCCTCTTGATCAAAAGTGATATTCAGTTTGGGATGATAAAAATGATACTAAAAAATGTATTTCCAGGAGTGGAGCAGAAGATGATAAGTGAGGATTAAGTGTCAGGTACCAGCTGGAAGCCTTGTGACTTATTACAATGATGGTGGTGAAACTCTAGCTCAGGTTTTCACAGAGGTGGTGACTCTAGAGGTATTCAAGGTCAGGTTGGATGGGGTTTTGAACAACCAGATCTAGTTAAAGATGTCCCTGCTTATTGCAGGGCTATTGGACTAGATTACCTTTAAATCCTTTCCAATCCAAACCATTCTATGATTCTATACAGTTAAGATATTTATTTTTTCTTTCATAAGTAAAAAGATATTGCCCTCCACACCCACACACAAGAGAAAGCTCTTTTGCTTTCCTGCTGATTTAACCAGTATTTAGCAAAAATGCTTAATCTGCCCTAAAAAAGCACGGTGTAAGTATCAAGAGAACAAATATCAAGGCTTTAACAAGGAGTGTCAATATTGACATTGTTCTGTGTTGAGGGATATTGGTAGGTTGTTTTCATTATTGTAAGCAACTTGTCAGAGGAAAACTCTGATGGAGCTTTGCAAGAGCTGATAAAAGCTGCAGGTGCTATTGAAATTGAGCTCTTGTCCGTGTGTGCTTTGAATATAATTGAATATAGTTTCAGAAGTCAGCTTTATGACATTCTCATACCCCTACTCCCTTGCAGCCTCTCCCACAGTGCAGATCAAGCAATCTTCCTAAGAAGCGTTATTGAAGGATTGAACACCTCAGCACTTTGCAAAGTGATTTTTCTAGTGAGATGAGTTTGCTCCATGCCATGAAAATCACCCACTGCTGAGTCCAGGTGTTGGGATTGGGAGCAGGTTGGACCCATCACCCTCAGCTTATTCAGAACTGTGGTTTTCTAGCTAGAAACTTAGTTCTAGGTTTCATAGAGGTCTGGCTATTCTGGGAGCACAGCATTTTGTTTCACCATCCTGTGGGACCTATTTGTGTTTTCTACCCAGTTGTCAACACATTTTATTGAGATACCTACATTTTCCATGATTGCAATCCATCAAAATAATGGCCAGCCCTGACCTTACCTTAGGTTGGGTAATCCCAAAGAGAGATGGCTGCAGGGCATTTCAGAATTTACAGAACCATCATGGTACAGGGCTCATGGTATCTTTTGTGTTTGTCTGCTTACAAGATGTGTGTTTGTTTCATTCTTCATTTTGTTTTAAACTGATCCTCAAGATGCCACAAAGCAGAGTATTCCAGATGAAGAGAGGTTTTCTAAGGTTTAGGACAGAACAGATCACCTGCAAATATCAATGTTGCCTTATTTGACTCTGGTTTTAATGGATGTGTCTGCAATTGTATTTCAGTTCTGCCACACGGGGCTGTGGGGGAATTGTTTCCTTGGGGGCAGCAGGAGCTCCACAGTGGTTTGGTGCAAAGCTCTAAAGGAGGGAAAACCCACAGGCTATGGAGATTCCTTTGGCTATGGTGGCCAAGCATCTCTTTGGGGTGGCCAGCATTGTTTGGGGAAGAGAATTTTCTGTTGCTGAAGGTCTTGCTTGGGTGGAGAGGCACCATGAGCCATGTCAAAAATATGGCATTTATCATATTGAGTCTTACCCTAAGCCTGAACTGGATCTAAGTGATGAATGGCCAGTGGTCTGGCCCTCCTGTACAGGATGAATATTTGTTCTCAGTTACATCTATGGAAGAAACTGTGTATTTTTAGGTGGTGCTTCCCAAAGTAGTGGTGGAGAGGGAGACTAACTCCACTGCTTGACATCCCAGCAAGCATCAAGTAGCACCCTGGGAGGTTGTCTTTGCTAAACAGGGTTTCTGTGGTTAGACATTACACATTATTAGACATTCTGTGGCTAGACATTACAATGCATTGCCTTGTGCATCCCCTCTTTTAGGGATTCTAAGGTGGAACCATTGTCCAGAGGAGATCTGGGAAGGTCTCAGCTGGGCTCTTGACTTCACCACGAGCTCCTGTGTGAACTTAGGCAAAGCTGACCTCTCCATCTCCCTCCTCACCCCAGAGAAGAAGAATAATCTCCACACTGTGCTGCAGCTCACACTGCTGAGCTGCCCATCTCCCGGAAAATCAAATACGCCCGTCCCTAAAACAGATCCACACCATTCCCAAGATCTCCTTCTTTACCTGAATATCCTTGTGGCTTTTTATTTGCAGGACCAGGCCATGGGGAGGCTGAGACCAGGGAGTGCATTTACTACAATGCCAACTGGGAGCTGGAGAAGACCAACCAGAGCGGCGTGGAGCGCTGCGAGGGCGAGAAGGACAAGCGGCTGCACTGCTACGCCTCCTGGAGAAACAGCTCGGGCTCCATCGAGCTGGTGAAGAAAGGCTGCTGGCTGGATGACTTCAACTGCTATGACAGGTAACAGCCCAGCTGCTTCAGCTAAATACAGGTTTAATCTAAGTGTAAAAGCTTGTGTTTTTTGCATAGAGGAAAAAAAAAGGCGAGCCCAAGTTAATTGGCAAAAGCGTCCCCCTGCAATTAATTTTGTTGCTAATGCAGCTCTCAGAATTGTCACTTAACCTGATTTGGCTTTCTAAATAGAAGCTGCAAAAAAAATCACTTTTAGGGGTTTTGTATTGTGTTTTGTTTTGTTTTATTTTGTTTTGTTTTTTGCTCTAGCAAAGCTTTGATAAATCTGGCATTCATTGAAAAACCTGTCCTGTACCATCAAATGAAGAGCAATATATTCTTCCAGGAGCATTTGGTGATAAAATTGAAAACCTGGAATCATTTGGAGGTGTCTAGAAAAGCTTGGATATCTCAGGGTGGTTAGGGGTTGAGATATTCTGGCATCTGTGATGTTGCAAAAAGTTCCACTGTTCTTTGGCTGAGTGAAGAGGAGGGCCAGGAGAAAGAGTGGGGCAGCAAAAGCAATGTGAGTTTGTGTGTCACTGCCTGCAGTGAGCTGAAAAGCAGGGAGGTTTTGTGGTGTGAAGGCTCCAGCCTCATTAAATAGCTGGGAAAATTAACTAGCCTTTTCTCACTTCCCTTGATGCAATTCTACAAAGGGGAAAAGAATTACAGCTAAAGAAAACAGCCCTATGAAGTTTCTCAGTTGAAAAGGACAATGTTCAGTAGCTCTAAGCTCAGGGTTTTTGTTAAAAAGCCCCCAAACCAATGACCAACCAACCAAGCCAAGCCCAGCCCTTTTAATAAGGATTAACAACATAAAATTCAAGGATTTCCCTTGATAGAACACCAATGTAGGTCGATCTCACCTTTGTGCAATTCTCAGTTGTACATCTTTGTAGTTTTAGGCAGATCAGGTGCTGAGCTGTGGGGTTAAGCTGGAGCTGGATTTGTCCCATGGCTGCAGTGTTTTCTCCCTTTGGTGCTGTACACTTCCCCTGCTTTTGTGCCTGTTGTCTTGGCTTATCTCCACTGTAAGTTGTTCCTCATCTTTGTTCTATTTTTAGCTCCTGAGCTGCTTTCCTACCACACCTATTCCCTTGCCAATTGAGTAGCCAGGCTCTATATATAGTTAAATTTTTGTTCTTTCCCAATAAATCAATCCTCCTTGGCCCATTAGTCATCTTAATGCCGATTCTTCTGAGAACAGAAGGTCACTGTAGTTTCCTACTTCCAAGCAGAAGTGTTTACTGTAAACAGATTTCTCCTTTCAGTGCCTGCTCTCATATCCAGTGACACTTGTATTGTCACTGAGTGTCTCTGCAGGGATGTAGTGGTTCTTAAACTTTGTCATAATGTGTTGCTCTGTTACAATGGTGAAAAGTTTCCAGGGCTCCTCACCAGCCTTTTGCAGCCCTAGAATTGAACATCCAGTATTCCATTGCTGACTTTTCAAAGCCACAATTTCCAGGGCAAAGCTAAAAGAGCTTCTGAGAATTAAAAAACAGTACAAGTATCAAAAGCAACATTTGAAATAAAGGTTAGCTTTAATTATATAAAGGAATAAAACCTCTTTAAATGCAGTCCTTTTCATTTTTTCTCTTCCCTTGAGTTCCCTTGACAGACTTCCATGCAGGCAGTACTGCATCCCAAGGTGGCAAACATGACTAATAAGATGATTTTTCGATCAGTGCTGCTGTGCTGATGCCCTTTGTGGCACCTTTGGATGCTGAATTTCTGGGAGCAGCCTGGGCAGATGCACCTGTGTTGTGCCTTTCTGGATGCAGGGCATGGTCCTGTCCTGCTGCTGCCTCATCTGCTTTTGGAGCACTGGGATGTGCCAAGCTCTGCCTCCTTTTTGTCACCAGAATGTGGAAAAATTTTGGAGTGCAAGGGTTGGGATGGTGAGGGTGACAGCTCCTTAGCCTGTTCTTTATCTTGAGGAAACAAGAACGTGGCACATGTACATTTAAGGTTATAGGGAAAAGGTAGTGTTTAAAAATCGACTTGTGTGCTCTCTTTTATTTACACAGCCCTACCAGAGAGGTCATGTTCACATTCCCCTGCAGAGAACATGAACCACTCCAAAACGTGCCCTCACTGCCACAGAGAAATGTGTCATTCTCTCCCACTGTCTCACTTGTAATATTTGCTAAGTGTAACGTGTCAGGCATACCTGGATGGCTTCACTCAGAGACAGGGATAATGAATTGCAGATGTGGAGCAGGCTGTTTTCACTCATTAGCTTGATTTTTTAACCAACAGATTTAGCAAAGGATGTGTTTTCTATTGAAGGCTCCAACACTGATGCTGTTGAATCCAAAGGGCTTGTTATCTGATTTCATGAAAAAGCATCTGGAAACGTTGTTTAACTTGTTGAAACATCTTTGTTCATTTGAGTAAGTCAAATGGCTGCTTTCTTGCTTTGAAGATGAAAAAAATGAGAGCCTGAAAAACAAACCAAGTGCTTCCCAATTGAGACCTTGGAGGAGACAGTTTGGCTATACCTGTTTTTTTTCCCCCAAAGGCAGTAAAGCATTGAAAACTACCCAGTGCTATGATTGAAGAGAGCCCTTTCCATTCTTCTCGTGGCAGTATGTCAGTGATAACACAGAAAGGGAGGCTTGGCAGGGGTTCAGAAATGAGTAATAATGTCAAACACATATGATTGTTTTGCTACTTCCTCCAAGTGGTCGAGGGAAGGAAGTTATGCATATAATTTAGCTGGGCTTCAGGAAATAGTTTGATACAGTTCTCTGTGGAGAGCAGCTCTGCAAGCCTAATAACTAAAAGCAGAGCATAGCACAGCAAAAGGTGGCAGGGAAGGGAAGCAGCATTTAAGAAACAGAAAGAAATGACAGCTAGAGTACTGCAAAAATCACTGCACATCTCTTTTGGCATTGATCTGTGGGGAGAGGGAGGATGTGTGGAAGTGGAGTTGGTTTGATCCATGGAAGTCCCCTAAGGCCTTGCACAAGGAAGGAAAATCTCAGTGCTGGGAAGGTTGTAGCAGTACCTGGATTAGAGGCAAAGGCAGAAAATGAGAGGTGCAAACTGATTTTCTTAAAGGTTTTTATGCAGAAATAAGCTTTTTATGGAGGAGATGGCCATTGAAAATTAAACTTAAAAACCCCAGAAATGAAATGAGAATCATAGGACCCTCTAATGATTAGGGCTGGAAGGGACTTTTAGAGATCATTCAGTTCCAACTCCCTGCCATGGGAAGGGATACATTCCACAGGACCAAGGATGGTCCAAGTCCCAACCCTGTAACACTTCCAGGGATAAGGCATCCCCAGCTTCTCTGTACGACCTGTACCAGGGCCTCACCACCCTCACAGTAAAGAATTTGTACCTAAAATCCAATCTAAACCTGTTGTATTTCAGTTTAAAGCCATTCCCTTGAGCTATCACTGCATGCCTCAGAGCTGCAGCTGCCTCCTGCTGCAGCAGGGCTGTGGTTCTGCTGTCTGGTGCCCTTCGAGTGTGCAGAGCTGGTGATGCAGCCTTAGCTCAGCCCTTGTCATGGCTGCTTAATGGCACAGTCTTTAATTGCATGATCAAATATTTCTCTGCCCTGGCAGCATTCATATGGGCTGTGGGAAAGTCACTGTTCAGGGATTCAGGCATCTCTCTGTCGTTTTTCTCCTTCTCATTCTGTTAGCAGCAGTGACTGTTATTTATTGCTCACCAGCTAATGCCCTCAGTGCATATGGAAGCATTTGTTTCCTTTGCAGTCTTTTCAAGGGTCTTTGCTATCCACTGGGGTATTTGAGTGCCAAGTTGTTTTCTGTAAGTGGAGCCTGTTGATCTGTGTAGTGCAGCTGCAGGAAAAGGTGTGTGGAGAAGACAATTTGGGGCAGGTTGGCTCCCAAAGTCAAGAGGCAGGAGTTGGCTGACAATGTTTTTCTCTCCCCTTCACTTCATGTCTGTCCCTCCCTGGCACAGGCAGGAGTGTGTAGCCACAGAAGAAAACCCTCAGGTGTTTTTCTGCTGCTGCGAGGGCAACTACTGCAATGAGAAATTTACCCATTTGCCTGAAGTCACCGGCCCAGAAGGTGAGTGACTGGGAGGGTGGGAAGTTGAGGTCTCTTCCTCTAGAGCCAGTATCCAAGGACTTTCATAGAAACCATGGGATGTCCTGAGTTGGGAGGGACTCACAAGGATCATCACTCCTGGTCCTGCACAGGAAACCCCCAAGATTCACACCATATCCCTGGGAGAGCTGTCCAAATGCCCCCTGAGCTCTGAGCTTGGTGCTGTCACCACATTGTGGGGAGCTTGTTCCAGTGCCCAACCACCCTCTGGTGGTTCTTTCTAATATTTGTCCTAAACCTCCTCTGATTCAGCTTCATGTCAACATTGAATTTTTGGATGTTTTGGTTACTAAGTCAGAAATCCTTTTGCTAGAGTTCTTTAAGAATAGTTTTTTGAGCTTGTTTCTCTCTGGCTAAAGCTGTACCAACACTTTGGATACCATCAGTAAGGGTTAGGTTTTCTTTGTGATGGACAGTTCACTGTGGGATGCTACAAAACAAAATCCCACACAAGGAGAAGAGGGCAGAGTGATTTATATAGCATGGATTGAGCCTCAAACTCTTAAAAGGTGTTTGACTCCTTCCTCATTAAATCCATAGGTCATGAGTCTCCAGATACCTTGAGCATCTGGGATTTTTGCATTTGATTCTGTTTTGTTGGTCAGGGAATTAAAGGAAAGAGTGTGTGCCACACTTCAGAGTGTGTGGATATGCATCAAGGAAGAAAAGTAATAGCAGGACCTTCTTCAGAGGCTAATAGAAAAACAGTGATTCTTTTAGCTGTATACTTTTTAAAGTATCATTCAATAAAAACTATTAAAACAGGTGAATCTTTTCCTTAGGTTGGTTTGAGCTAGCTGCATTTCCTGAGATGTTCCAATAGACCTTTATCAGATTTTCCTGGGCTGTCCTGATAGGTTTTTAATTGTTTACATGGGTTCTATTATCTCCTGTTATTAACGTACCCGTAGCAACCTAGTAGCAAATATTCTTTCTCTCACAGTTTTTTTTTTGTTTAATTTGGCAAGTCTTGCTATTTTTTCCTTCCCTGTCTCCAACATAGCAACATGGCTCCATTTAGTATTCCCATTGTTTGTGTCTCAACTGCACTGATGTAATTTGGAACAAGAACTACTGTGGGAATAGTGCATTTGATTGTGGCTCCGGCAGCATTTTACTAAAAACTGACAACTTGTCAATCACTGTGAAAGGTAAAGCAACGCTGCAAGGGATTTCGTGCTCTCTTAATGCATTTGGAAGGGTTAAGAGGAGGAAATGTTCTGCTTTTATGTATCCCAACAAGAAATACCTATCTTAAATAAAGGTCAGATGGAGGCTCAGCTTGCAAAGTGTGGTTTGGACCATTGCTGCTCCATTATTAACATTAGAGAAAACCATGGAGCTTTATGAACACTGCTGGGTGTGATGGGACCTGCCAGCTTTGGAGTGCAGGGACACCTCAGGATGTGCAGCTGACAGTGCTGCTGCCTCCCTGAAGGTGCTTTTCCCTCTCTCTTTTCTCTCAGTGATCTACGAGCCGCCGCCGCCGCCGCCGTCGCTGCTGAACATCCTGGTGTACTCGCTGCTGCCCATCGCCGTGCTGTCCCTGGCCATCCTGCTGGCCTTCTGGATGTACCGCCACCGCAAGCCGCCCTACGGGCACGTCGACATCATCGAGGTCAGGGACCCACTCCCTCTGCTCTGGGCAGCTAGCACCTGCCTCTGCTTCACTCTTTTCAGGGGGACTGCCATGGTTTGGAAGGAAAAACCAGTGAGAGACTCCAAGTCAGAAATGTAATTTAATAGGGGAAAAGAGAAAAATAAAATACGTGCAGTAAAACGAAGGGAAAAGTGCTGGCAGAGTCAGAATACAACCTGACAGCCTGCTAATTAGGGTGGTGGTAGCAGTCCACATGAAGTGGTCTTCTCAAAGCAGTGATCCTGTAGAAATCCTGGCAGTCGTCCTAGTAGCTCTTGTCCTCTGGAAACCAGTGGATAAGATCAGCTTTGGTGTTCCAAATCTCAGTTTTTATCTAGCTAGGAAATGCTTGGCTCCTCCCCCTGAGTGGAGCATCTTCCAATGGGGTGATGTAATTTTATCAATCATTCACTGGGACTCAATGGCCATTAACAAGAGATATCTTCCTGGAGGAAGGATGGGTCATGGGAAAGATAAAGAACATTGCCCCATCTGGTTTTAACAGCTGGCCCATTAGCAGAGGATATCTCCCACAGAGATAAGGATCACTGCCTGTCTGGTTTCAGCAGATGGTGATAGAACACAGACTTTTTGGCACATTGTAACCTAGGACATGGCCTAACTCTTCTTCACTGCTTTTTGAAGCTGGTGGCACAGTTGGCCTCCATGTGATGCCTAGAGGACCTGGAACAGAGGCTAGACAGAGTTAAGGGGAATAAAATGGATATTTATAGAGGGGCCTTCAAAGGCCACACCCTGTCAGTAGCAGTGCCACAGTCATGGCCCTGCCCAGGTGACTCCAAGATGGAAGCAAAACAGAGCTTGGCCACACGATCTCATATTTTTATAGGTTTTAATCCATTTGCATACAGAAGTCAACTGTCCAATTAATAGACTCAAATCATGAAGTTTCATCCTTCTAGCTTGCTTTCCCTCCCTCCTCTTTTCACATTGTTTATGCTTAGGGCCTTAAATTTGAAGAGATTGTCCTTGAGTCCTCAGCTGGAATAGGACAGTTTTGTCTTCACCACCCAAGCACAGCAGAAAAGCACACCCAAGCAGAACAGAAAAACTTGAAACTTAAGGCATCACATAGAAGTGTCAGACTGATGGGTTTAGGGGTTACCACCATGTCTGAGAGACCTGAGGGAGGGAAATTCAACAGCCCTCCCAAACTCTCAAACCCATTGCCTGATTTCAGCCAGCTTTGTAGAGCATCAGAGATCTGAGAGATTATAAAATTCCTGCCAGCTTTGTGGGAGGAGAGAAGATGCTTTCCCTGATAAAGTTCAGGTTTTATGAGCCCTCAGAGAATGGGTGCATGAGGCTTTGGGATGTTTTACTTGCAGCCTTCCAGTACCTGAAGGGAGCCCACAAGAAAGATGAAGAAGGATTTTTACAAGAGTATGTGGTGACAGGACAAGTGGGAACGGATTAAAAGTGAAAGAGAACAGGTTTAGATTAGATAGTGGAAAAAGTTCTTCCCTGTCAGGATGGTGAGACCTGGCACAGGTCACCCAGGGCAGTTGTGGCTGCCCCATCCCTGGAGTGTTCAGGTCCAGGCTGGATGGGGCTCTGAGCAGCCTGGGGTAGTGGAAGGTGTCCCTGCCCATGGTAGGGAGGGTGTAACTCGATGATCTTTAAGGTTCCCTTCCAACCCAAAGCATTCTATGATACTGTGAACCTTTCCCATATGAAAGCAGCTAGGACAGAGCTCCAACCCCACGCATCCTACAGGGCCACATTGTTCTCCTGGACAAATGCAGAGTCTAAACAGATGTGATCTGTATGATCTGACAGACCAGTTCCCTGCCCATGGCTGGGGTGGCATGGAGCATGCTAATGTACTGGAGAGCAGTGGGAGGTTTTAGATGTAGTTGGCTGTCTGGTCACAAAGATCAAAAGATTCCCACTTTTGGCAGGAGGAGCCTTGAGGACATCAGTCCTTTACAGCCCAAAATAACTTTTGCTTTGAAAACTCAGGAGAATTCAGGTTTTGCCCAGAGCATGGCAGGCAGTAGTGTCACAAAGTGACACTTGGAAGTGTAGATTGTTATACGTGTTCTATACCAATACATTACAGAGTAAGCAAGACAAGGAATTTCATGCTGTTCTTGCTGCAAACAGTGCACTTAAATAACTTGTATTAAATAAAATGTCACTTCTTCCTGCTTCTTTCCTCATGTGCAGTCTGTCAGTTCCTCCCCTCCCTTTATTTTACAGCCCAGCTTCAGCTGGTGACAGTGCTTTTTTCTCTGCTGCAGGATCCTGGCCCACCACCCCCTTCTCCCCTGGTTGGCCTAAAGCCCCTGCAGCTCTTGGAGATCAAGGCCAGGGGACGCTTTGGCTGCGTGTGGAAGGCTCAGCTGATGAACGACTACGTAGCAGTGAAAATCTTCCCCATCCAGGTGAGAGGGACACTGCTTTAGGTTCTTACTTGCCAGGGGTTTCCTCACCAGGGCTGAGATGCTCCAAGTGCCCCTGGAGATTATGGTTTTTGAGGCCATAACAAACATGCATTTGGGCTCTTCTGCTAGGGGAAAAAAGTTCAAGGATCCTTCCTTCCTACACTTCTCCCTGTGTTTATCTCATTGCTAAATGCTTCCTGTAGTAGTACTTGTTGCAAGAAGGGCGAAACCAAGCACTCTGAAACCTACAGGGTATGTTAACTTCCCTGCAAAAGCCTGTGCTGTTTAAATCCATTGAGGCAGGGTGCAGCTGTGGTGCCCAGAGTGCACACAAAGAGCCCTGGCTCTGTGTGTCCTGCCTGGGTGGGTTGTAAATCTAGATCCAAACTAGTGAGCAGTTTACAGCCTCCAAAGGCAGAGCCCCAGTGCTGTGAAAGCAAATTGCATTGCAGTGTTTCTGTCAGCTCCTGCCTTCTGCTCCAGGAACGCTCCTGCCTTGATTCTCTAGGAATTGCAGATCAAAAGAGTAAAGCAATCGAAAGTCAAGTGAAAGAAAAATGACTAAAACATCTTTGTGCTCCTCTGCTGTCTCCCTCGTTACTTTTTCACCTTGTATTTGTTGTCATAGCATTGCTAAAGGAGATCTGCACATCTCCTGTCCAAGCCAGCTGTAGTAAATATTCAATAGAGCCTAGATTAGATTTTGCAATTGCAGCAATTACACGACAAGGCTGATCCTGGGTGCTGTATGCACAGGCTTTCTTCTTGCAAGTATCCTTAAGAAATCCTGCAAAATCTTATTTCTCAGTAAGGTTGAGTTTGTCTTCCTCTCCACTCCCCACACATGTCCTTTAAGAACAGCTGAGGATAATTTTGGAGAGGGGAGATTGAGGACAGCAACTTTCTTCCTTAGGGAAAACAGCCTCCTTTTGAAGGGATGCAGCACATCCTAACACTGGAGCATGATTTTTAGACTAGTGTGAGCATCTCTGACTGAACTGAAGGAGCTGTTTGCTTTAAAGGGAAGCGTGATCTTTGATGGTGCATTTCTCCCTGCTTCAGGATAAGCAATCTTGGCAGAGTGAGAGGGAGATTTTCAACACTCCTGGCATGAAGCATGAAAACCTTTTGCAATTTATCGCAGCAGAGAAAAGGGGGACAAACCTGGAGACAGAGCTCTGGCTGATCACTGCTTTCCATGACAAGGTAATGTATCATTGCATACATATTTTGGGGAGGCAGAGAAGGAGGTGGTTGTGATACAGCAGGATTATAACCCCTGTTATCTATCCAGTCTGCTCCTGGTGGGCTGTGACTCTGTGGCAGCAAAGTGCTCCTGCTCCCTCTCTTCAGAGGCCCTTCCTTTAGTTTTCATGGCTTTCCTACACAATCAAAGGATTAATAAAATTGGGGTTTAGGAAGGGAGAGAGGCACAAAAGGCCACAGCTCACATCTGTGGTGGTCACCATCTCCTGGTGTGCATAGATGAGCATCATGGGAACAGATCTCACAGACCCAGCTTGCCCCTTGCACATGGGCTCCATGTTTGCTTTTGAGGCTTGGGGCACATCTCCCACCCCATGGATTGCTTTAGTCATAAAGCATGACTAACACTTTAAACAAATGTGCAAATCTGGGGTTGGGCCAGCAGTGTTATCCCCCTGTTAAACCCAAGGTCTGCTTGAGTCAATGATTGCCACAACCTGAAACAGTGCTTCATCTTGCATGGAAGGCTTTCCCCTTGCTGAGGTTAGATGAATTGCTCTGGTTAAAGATGATTCTTACCCTTTCTTACTTTCCTTCCCTTCCCTGGCAGATAAGTAGACATCAGGAGGTCTGTGCTGCCAAGAGCTGAAAACTCAGGGACACTTCTGATTTTTAGTTCCTTTTTAAAACTTTCACTAGTGATTCCCCTCTCCTTTCCTCCCCCCAAAATTATATGAAGGCTCAGATTTTCCAAGCACTCTCTAAACCATTCTCTAAATGATGAGTTGGCCCTTCTGTCACATAGAGGGGTCTAGGATTAAGAACTGACAATGTCCTGTTCTGCAGGGTTCTCTGACAGATTACCTGAAGGGCAACATTATCAGCTGGAATGAGCTCTGCCATGTTGCAGAAACAATGGCCCGTGGCTTGTCCTACCTTCATGAAGATGTTCCCTGGTGCAAAGGTGAAGGACACAAACCTGCCATAGCACACAGGTAAAGCCTCTTTTGTTGACACTGTCTTTGAAATTATGCTGTTGAATGGAGGAGGAAGTTGTGCTTTTAGGAATTAAAGGCCTTTTATCCCAGCAAATCCTGTGCTAAGACAGGAATTTTTTTTACCACATATAAAATGGTGACGGGCAAGTTAGTGTTTTGCCTGTGAAATAACAATATTGGTAGTGGCAGGTGGGGAATATCTAAAAAGTAGGGGTTTGCCTTTTCCATCAACTCTTGCTTTGTGGTGGGAAGAGAATTCTGGTTGCTGCAGAACCACTCTTTCAAAGGACTTGGCTTGATAATATCATCACATTGTGATCTGTGTATTTCTATGGCTGCACCAGGAGTTGGGTCTTATTTTTCCCTGCTTTAGACTGATAACTCCACTGAGTGTCTTCCCACAGAGCCTTTGATCATTAGGTAAAAAAATGGAGAAACTGTGGAAACACAGGAAATGGCTGCTAGTTACTTTTCCCTGTAGTTTTATAAATCCTAAATAATTCCAGGATGTTTATAAGAGACACCACAGCAGGTGCCACCCTGACCCTGAGACCCCCTGGCACACACTTCAGCCTGCCTGGGTGGCTGTGCAGAGGGGACAGCAAGAAAGCATTGGGTTAAACCATCCTCATGCTTTAGTCCTTCTCCAAAATCCCACACTGCTTGCCCTAAAGCATCTCTTCTGAGTGGTTTGCTCGTGGCAGGGCAGGATGGGGGAGATTTCCAGAAGGGATTTAGAGGCTGTAATCCATGGCCATACTCCCCCACCACATTTCATCTAGGAGGGACTTAAACCCCACATCCAGCTGTAGCAATCTGTACCCAATCTAGCAGCCTGAATTCATGTATGGCAGGATAATCCCTGTTTTTGCAAGGGTATCCCTGCCCCTAGAACACCCCACCTCCCCAGACCTCTAAGTTTTGGAGAGCTGGGGGCTTTTGAAAGAGCCTGCAGCTGCCTTTGTGCTGCTCCTGGAGCTGACCCCTGTGTCCCTGACATTTGTCCCTGTAGAATAAAGGCAGTGGTTTATAAATGAAAATTCCTGAGGGTGGGGAACAGAGGAATGCTATAGAAAGGCTTTAAAGCAACAGATCGTGCTCATTAGTGTCCCTGTCCATTTAGCAAGTGATAAAAGCTGGAGAATGCAGCATTTGTGTGAATTTAGCACATACCTAGTGGAGGAGGAGTTCAGGACACAAAGGATTTCCCTCGGATTACCCCACTCCTTTTAATTTTATTTTTGAAAGAAAGCACTAAATGCATTTTAAGTCTGAGGAGGGGTGTGTGGGGGGTGTTTTTGGATGGCTTTCCACAGTGCACATGGATGGAGAGGCTGGGGTTGCCAGGTGGAACTCCCCAGCCACTGCTGGGCAGGGGTTCAGCCAACTCTTCTCTGGCCCCCAGCACCACAAGAGGGATTAAAGATATGGAATCACTTGTTGGTGCAAAACTGCCCCCACGTGGAAGCTGCAAATAAAATCTCCAGTGTCTCAATCAAATTAACTCACCCATTACTAATAGTCTGCTTGTTCTGTATCCCCCAGTTTGAAATGCTCTATGAAAAAAAAAAATTCTTATTTTCATGCCACTTTTCTTTGTCAGTGACCATTTTAGGATGGTCTAAGGCATATGATGTTATGGGAATTCTACTTGGCACAGCTTGGATTAAGTTCTTCTCCCTGGCCTGGATACATTTACATTGCAGCTCAGACTTGCCAGTTCAAGGTGATTTGTGAAAGGAAGGAAGGAAAGCATGGAAAAATGGAGAAGTGTATGGAAGTGGGGGAAAAAATGGGATTGCAAAGGGAAATCCCTGCATCATGGCCCAAGATGTAGGAGTTAACTGTTGCATGCCCAAAGGGCACTGCAGGTCAGCAACAGCAGCACATGCCCCTACAGCAATGCTGGTTTACCTCTTGTTTCACCTTGGAACCACATAGTTCAGGCAGATTGTGTGATAATTTCTGTGTGCCACTGCTTTGCAACAATCTCTTGCACAATCTGTACCATCCTGAGGGCATAATCCCCTAAAGCTGAGAGAGCAAAGGCGTTTATCCATGTCATTAGATGATGGCTGTTTCCTAAGCCTGTGGGGAAACTGCTGCAGCATGGAAGCAGGCAGTCTCTAGGATGACAGATAGTGGGAAATGCAGTTTTTCCATGAAATAGAGGGGTACCAGTATTTGGGAAGCTCTGCAAAGCTGTCCTGAGTCCCTAGAGGTGATGGAGGCTGGTTTCTGCTGGGGTTCACTGGCTGCACTGTACCCTCCAACTTCACACCCACTTCCCCCATCTTAATCCTCAAGCCAGAAATGCCCATCCTGCTGTGTTTAGCTTAGAAAGGATAAATCCTCTCTCCTGATATTTTAAGCTCAGAATCAGGGGCTGGGTGGCCCAGGGTGATTTTTGCTTGCAGTGCTGTGAGCTGATGCTCTGGCATCTGAGGCTGCAGGGAGCAGCCCCTTCTCCATGGTCCAGCAGTTTCTCTCTTCACAAAGAATTTTGACAGGTCTCTCTAGTGCAGAACAATCGTATCTGCCCTCATTAATTATTTTGTGCAGGCCTGCAATGTCCTGCAATCAGCAGGGTCACCGAGTGAATTGATGATAGGGAAGTTATAATGCTGAGCATACAGGACAATTGCCATCTGCTGTCTAAGGTCTGTAATTTAATTAGATTGCCAAACATTCCTTTTCAGATGAAAATGCAGGAAGCCCAGGGAATAGGGCTTGACTGGTTAGGCATCTCAGTGTGATCTTCCTCCAACCCCCACCCTTGCCAGCCCCTGCAGATTTACCTGATCTGCCCTGAAATGATCCTGCTGCAGCACAGGGCTGACACAAATGTCCCCTTTGAGTACAGACCCACATCTCTACTGCAAATTCTTACACCTGCCTGTCAGCTGCCTGCTCCAACCCTGACAGAGTGAATAAGTGTGGCCTCACCCCCTCCCCTGCTTGCTTTCCAACCCTCTGAATTCTCCAGGGAGGATCAATCCAGCAATTACAGCAGAAGGCTGATAGATGACTATGGCAAAAGTCTGTTGAAGCATGTAGTCAGGGTGGAGAGAGTCTCACCAGCATCTGCTGATTTCCAGAAAGATCTAATTTTGTAGATAGGAGCAAACATCCTTACTAGGATAAAGAGTAATGTAAATGTAAACCTGCCTTGGTTTTGCTCTCGGGAATGAGAAGGGTCCAGAAGATGAGAGTCCAGAGCTGGTGCTTGGAGCAAGAAATGGTGCCTTATATACAGCTTGCTCTAATTAAAAGAGCCCCTTCAGAACAGATTTTATTTTGAGATTAACTCACTGTAGAGTTTGGCTGACTCTGTGCTGGTCAGCTCAGGGCTGCTGTGTTTTTGGGACAAGGGCAGTGAGGAGCAGCCAAGTTTGCAGCACTGGCCATGCTGAGAATCTGGGGAAGAAAGAAGAAAGGAGCTGATTTACTGGGAGCTGCCAAGCCTACATACAATATGTGTGCTGCAGTGTGATTTAGACACATGCCATGGTAAACCCTTCCCTTACTTCTTGGCTTTTCCATAGGGACTTCAAGAGTAAAAATGTCTTGCTGAAGAATGACTTGACAGCTGTGCTAGCTGATTTTGGACTGGCTGTACGGTTTGAACCTGGGAAACCTCCAGGGGACACTCATGGACAGGTAATCATTTCCTTTAGGTTTTTAAAAAGTTGGCCATAGCTTCTCTGGAATGGGGGCTAGTTTGTGTAGATGTATTTAATTCTCTTTGAGGTATGTTTTTTTTTTTTTCTTTTTCTTTATAAAAACTTGTGCTCAGACATAAATTCTGGGAGCTGCTTTAATCTGGGTGAGCAGGGAGGGTGCTCAGACCCTTCTGATTGCTGTGCAGGTCAGGTCCCCCCAGCCCTGGGGTCTGGGGCCTCCTCTTTCAGACACAGAACTCATTGTCTCTTTATTGTTTCAGTAATAAATATCCACAGAATCACAGAATGCCATGTTGGGAGGGACCTCAAGGATCATCTGGTCCAACCTTTATTGACCAAAGCAGGGCAAGACAGTCCAGCTGAACCTTAGAAGTGTTTAGTTTTGGAGTCTGCTACACATACCACTTCTCTAGACCATAACACATATATTAAAGCTCCTAAATATTAATACTGATACCACAATACAAATAATAATAATCCTAAAATTATTGATTTAATTTTAAGAACTCAGCTACACTGGCTGCTTGGGTGACCTTTGGCACAACTGGCTGTGCACTGTGTAAACAATATACTACAGTTTTAGGGGTTCTTAATTTTCTACTCTTTTTTGCAGCAAGCAGCCCCATCATTCTGTTCTCATTCCAGTTCAGCAAGTCCATCATCCCCTCCTTGTGCCTCCTGTGCTTTCTGAATTCTCATCTCCAATGTAATCTCCTTTCTTTTACCTTTATCTCAGAAGGAATGAACACTCTTCTGGGTTAGCCTTACTCAGCTTTCCTCATTTTTGTCATCTTTTCTTTGACTTTTCCAGTATTGTGCACATTTTTCCATACCCTGGCTTCACTCTGTCCCCACTGCCTCAGCTAACAAAGAAGAGATAAGAATTTCCCTAAAGGAAATTATTAAAAGTGTTTCAATTCCCAAGGAAGGTGTCTTTTCCCTTGCTGTCCTGTCTACTTTCCTACATTATGAGTATACTAAACATAACAATGGTGGCACTATAATGAAGACTGAATTCCCTCAAAAAACAAGAGGTCTTTTCCAAATCATGGCAAGCCAGGGTTCATGTTTTACTACTTCATGTGGATGCATGAGACTTTTTTTACCAAGGGCTGTCAAACCAACACCTTTCCCTACCCTTTCAGGATATATAATTTTTTCTCTTCTCTGTTTTTTTGATTGTGTTTATCAGGGGGAGTGAAGTTTGGTTGTTTGAGTTTGGAGTTTTTTGTTGGGGCTTCTTTTTTTTGAGTGAAAGAGGTTTGAACTTTCAACAATTAGGATGACCTAGTCAGACTTGACCTCAGGGTGTTCTATGTATCTCCAAAACATTTTCTCATGCAGGAGATACATGTAGCAGGATGCAGACCTGCACTGAATGAGTATCACATGTAGCCTTGCACTTTGGCTTCTTCCTTCATGTAGCTTCTCTGGACTGGAGTGATCTTAATGAGAATTGGTGTCAGAAGAAGCATCTTCCCTTTGCCTGTTTTTTGAGCACCTTGAGCAGCAGTGGCCTCCAGGCTAATGAAACCAGCTGTCACTCACCTGCAGCCAGCAGGGGCTGAGGGGCCCCAGTGCAGTGTAACTTGAGCTGTGTTGTTTCCCTGTAGGTGGGAACAAGGAGGTACATGGCTCCTGAAGTGTTGGAGGGAGCAATCAACTTCCAGCGAGACGCCTTCCTGAGAATAGACATGTATGCAATGGGCCTGGTGCTGTGGGAGCTAGTCTCCAGATGTAGAGCAGTTGATGGTAAGAAAAAAGATCCTTTCTTCTCTAGGGAGGGTTCTGTTTCAGTGTGGTGCAGTGGTACAGAGAATGGATCTGTCTCTGTTAAAAAAAACCCAAAAAGATCAATGGTATATTTTTATTAAAAGCATCTCGCCTGATTTTTTTTTTTTTTTTTTAATATAAGGTGTTGCTCTCTGTATATAATAACCTTTGTAAGTGCTCAAGCCTCAAAGTACTTTTTACTATGTTGTTTACCTTGCAAATTGCTGAGAATTCAGAGGGAGAAGGTGATCCCTGCAGGATGGGTGTCCTTCACTCCTCAGTGCACATTCCTGCCTGTGACCAGGGCATGCCTTGGACTCCTGAGAAGAGCCACAGAGCCAGCTTGGCTGTCACCTCACTTCTGCAGGGCAGTGGGGTGCCTGAATGGAAAACACCTTAGTGAAACAGCAGGAATACAGGGCTCAAGGATTTCCTGGGTCAGCAAGCCCATTTCCCTGCTACCATAAATCATTAGTTATTGATCTTTTACTTTTGCTGATTGTGAGAAACGATGCTCACTTTTTAAAATTTCAAAGGTTTATTAAAATCCTTGAAAAAATACAATAGAGGACTGAATAAGGAAAAGGACAGCACACTGGAAGTTGGTGACACAGCAGTTTGTCTGTAAAATTGCTGCACCATCTTTTCTACCCCTGGGGGTTGCATCAGGCAACCTGGTCCCTCCCAAAGTCTTGTCAGTCAAGTTCCATCCTTTGGTGGAGATCACTTTCTTGCAACTTGACTGGAAGTCAGCTGTTGCCATGCTGTGCCTCCAGTAAGAAGCCTGCCCTCTCCCCAAATGCCCCATGCAAGGGGCACAGGTACACACCACCTCCCTCCACATGTCCTGGCTACCAAGGCTGTCCCTTGGCAGCCATGCAAGGGGGAAAGGGGGACTATGGGGAGAACAGAGGACAATAAATCACAATAGCATAACTGTACACCAATAAAACTTACACATAATATACACATACACATAATATTCATCCCTTAATTGCAAGAGCAAACCATCACATTACCCATCTATAACACTGATCAAGCCCTCTCTCAGCAGTGGGCTAGGTTTGTTGTTTCATTTACAGCTTTGGAGGATCTTGCTTTCTCCTGAAGAATCTAAAAGCATTAACTTCATGGTGTCTTCTTTCTCCTTTTTTTTTACCCTAAAACAATGCTGCAAAGTGGGGCATCTTTTCTGTCCAGTCAGCATATCTCTCCTTGAGTGATCCTTGCCATGTGCAGGACAGGGAAGCAGTCACATCATTGTAGTATCTCCAAAGCTGCTTCCTCCAACTTTTTATTTTTTTTTTTTTTCTTGTATAGATATTGGTGTTCTGAACTGAACATCAAGTTCATAAAACAGCAGCAGCTCACCTAGACTTGAAATGTTTTTGTTAGCATTACAATTGGCAGAGGAGCATGATTATAATTAAAATACCTCCCATAAGTGTGTGGTAACAGAAGGTCTCATCTTCAGAAATGTACAGTCTAATGAGACAAAATGCTGGAGGAGCAGGGAGCTGGGAGCACAGTAAGGTAAAACAGTGGTACACAACCACTCATGTAGGAATTGCCCTTCTCTGTTGAGGTGTCCCGAGTATCCACTTTCATTTTTCCTGTCATGTTTGTGATCTCCTGCCAATTCAGCAGCTGAGATACCCCAGGTTCCACACACAGCACCACTGAGTCAGAGGGAAGGCTTCCTTTGGGAGCTCACTGAGCCTCATCTGCACTTCCAGCTCAGAAGTGGTGCTGTGTAAACAGCACATTTAGCTTGCAGATCACAGTGCAGCTCTCCACAGCCTGGGTTCCTCTTGGAGGAAAAGGAAAGTCATAAGTGATCTTGTGCCATGCATTGGAACAAGTGTTTCAGTTTGGTTTGTTGTCTGCTGCTGAGTAAACAGAAATAATGATAAGCTACTCTAGTGATTTCATTCTTTAGAGTACCTAAACATTGTGCTGTTGGTGTCACAATTCATGAGCAGATGAAGTGGTCAGCTCTTTTATTTTAGTTTAGAAAGACCCTCCTGAAGTAATTCTGCTCAGGAAAGAGGTCATTTTTTGCTACTGAGAAACCATAAGTGATGCCATGGAGCACCCTGAGAAGCCCATCAGTTAAGCTGGGCTGCTCTTTCAGAGAAAGCATCTACACATTGCCAAAAGCCAAATGATGTTTCAATAAGCAGAAGTTACTGCTATCATCCAGCATCTGCACTGATACTCATACCAATTGTCTCATTGCCATGGCCCTGGGCAGTTCACTGGTATATAACTGGTATAACTAAAGCATTCAGAAATAATTTTACACTCAGGAGCTGGTACTTGGGACAAGTGCATCCAGCTCCAGTGTGTCAGGGCTGACTCAAACAAACCAGAATCACAAAGCAAAAATAAGTGTTGCATATGCTTGACCTTGCTAGTCAGTGCTAAAAAGAAATTATGCACATGCTGAAATCTTTCTCTAGGTTACTGTGTATTGAATTGTTGTGTTAGAATGTGGGGAGGATGGGTTGATTTGCTCTTTATATTAAAATAAATCACAGATTACCTGGCAAACTTCCTCAAGGAAATGGTGAGACCCAAAGGCACAGCTGAGAGTTTGGATTTGTAACCCAACGAGGTGGAAAATGCACGGCCAGACAAGCAGCAGGGACAGCAAAGACATTGTGCAGGAGGAATGTAAATCACATTTGTCTGCAGTGCCATGTGAACACCAGGCTTTGTTGCAATGGGCTGAGGCTGCTCTGGAGCTGCAGCTCACTCATGCATGGGGTGTCGTGGCTCTGCAGAGGCCATTTCTACCCTCACGTGATTCTCTGTGTGCACCACAGGTCCAGTGGATGAATACATGCTGCCTTTTGAAGAAGAAATAGGTCAGCACCCATCCCTTGAGGACCTGCAAGAAGTGGTGGTTCACAAGAAGATGCGCCCCGTGTTCAAGGATCACTGGCTAAAACATCCCGTACGTCCCTCCTGGTTAACAGTGCAAAATATTTTCTGTGTGGTGGGGATGAGGAATGTGGTTATGCATTCCCAGTGTTAGACAGAGTCAGCTCTGGGGAATGAGGGGTTGCTCAACACCTTTGTGCTCCATTTTCTTTTTATCTCTTGTTTTTAGAGACTAAACAAGCTGAATAATCAGCTAGTGCTGAATGTGGAGCGTGTGGTGCTTTAGTAGGACTCCTTTAATATGGTGAGAGAATGGAAAATAAAGTCCTTTCATTAAGAAAAAGAAAACGATCCATACCATTGGAGACACACTCCTCACAAATGAGATACCATGCAAGACTTGGAGCAGTTTATAGAGGAAAAATTAATTAGATGTGAAAGCAAGCAGACAATGAAGCAAAATGCAGTGTGTTTTTCCCAGAGGTAGTTCATTTCAGGCTCATGGTTTTAATAAAAGAGCTGATTTTTCTTAGATTGGGAAGATGAGAGAGGATGACATCTCACTGGACTTCAGTAAAAAGTCAAATGCCTCTATTTTGCCTAAACTGCTGCAGATTTGGCTACACTCAGGTGTACTAACTAATTTCCCAGAAGTTAGGGAGAGCTGTGGATTGTAAAAAAAGATGAGTTTTCCACTTCAAATGAGGGTTCAAATAAGAGCTGTGTTCTTCAAGCACTGTTGAATTCAGGTTTTTTAGGAATATCAAGAGAAGTGATTACAAACAAAGCAAATGGTTTCATAGTAACTGATACAGTGCTGCCAGCTCTCACAGTTTTATCATGGGAATCTTAATACTTGTTGTCTTTTAAAGCTTCAACAGCTGAATCTTGGGATTTATTTTGGTATTTAAAAAAGCACTTTTGGGGCTGAATGTGACCAAGCCTTGGAAAGCAGATGTTTAAAAAAACACATGAAAACACATATTTAAAGTAATTTTTGAAGCTTATCTCATGGTAATTGGCATACTGTGGAAGAAATACTTGTAGGGTTTTTTTTTAGGGCATTGGCTGTGCTGAATGGACCTCTCCACCCTCTGACAAGGTGGTATCCATGATGTCTTAAAGATACAGAAATAAAAAACACACTGTTGAGATAATATTAGTATAGGAGGTAATATAAAAACTGGTCTTTAACTGGAGGCCTCCAGGGGTAGACATGGAAAAATGCCCACCCCACAAATGTCCATTTGTATAGGGCAAATACAGCTTTATAGGTTTAGCATAATTGGCAAGAATCCCCAATTATAAACACAATTGATGAGGAAATTCCCCCTCTTGGTTCAACCTCTTCTGGAGCCCCTATTGGTCATATCTGTACTTGGTTTATGAGAAAGTGTCTTGGGAGGGTAGCTCATCCTTGATTCCCAGGTGTCATGATCCGCTCAACCCGAGCAGGAGTCGTGATGGTTTGTTTGACCCCAGAGTGCAAAAGACAAAAGCAAGAGACTCTGGTTTTATTCAACAGAAAGCAGCAATGCAGTTTATTGTGTGTGAACAAGTGAACAACTCAGTTTTGCAATAGAAAAGAGAGAGAGAGAGAGAGGGATGGGATATGGCTACCAACAGACAGGATGCATCCTTGTGGTCGTATGATGATAGACGCGTCCTCAATCCATTGGGGAAAAAGAGATCTCAGAGTCTCTTTAGGAAAGTCGCTTTATATAGTTCTTTTCCAAAGCAACTGGCCTCTGGCCAAAAGGTAGGGAGATTTAAGGGCTATTGTATGTGGAGATTGTAGCTCCAAGAAACGGGTGGAACAGGATGCTACTCTGCTCGAGAGCAGTGTACCCTGGCAAGCACCAAGCACACCAACAAACAGTCCTTGGCAAGCATCCACTTCAACCAAGCCAGAACTCAGGTGCAGAGCGAGAGTTGGGGTTGTGAGGCAGATCAGAGAAACTTCAGACCGACTCTTACACCCGGAAAACGCAAGATAGGATAGGAACCTTTGGAAACATGTTTTATCTTTCTGCCTGGAGCTAGCTAGGAACTACAAAGAATAGACAGGAAGGCAATAGGGAAGCACGGAGCAGGCGAGGTTGCTGAAGGGCGTTTCTCCCCGTTGCTGTCCGCAGGGCCTGGCGCAGCTCTGCGTGACCATCGAAGAGTGCTGGGACCACGACGCGGAGGCGCGGCTCTCGGCCGGCTGCGTGGAGGAGCGCATCGCGCAGATCCGCAGATCCGTCAACGGCACTACCTCGGACTGCCTCGTCTCCATCGTCACCTCCGTCACCAACGTGGACTTGCCACCCAAAGAGTCTAGTATCTGAGCCCTGGGTCCTGGTTCACTTTTGTCTTTCCAGACTCAGCGGATTTAAAGCAAACAAACAGACAGGAAAACAACGAGGAAAAAAAAAGAGTTTAAAAAAAAAAAAAAAAGTACAAAAAAAAGAAAATCACAAAAATTCAACAAACCCATGAATGCAGCTGCTATTTTATCTTGACTTTTTATTATTATTGTTATTATTATTATTATTATTTTTTTGGATTGGATCAATTTTACCAGCACATTGCTCTACTGTATTAAAAAAAAAATGGACATTTCAGCAAGCATTCAGGTGCCGACTAATGAATGCAGAAAAGGTGCAGGTACCTCAGAACCTCAACAAACTCACTTCAGTTGTTTTTATTTTACTCAGTTTTCTGGGTTTCTCTTTATCAGTCTGTCTTCTGAGCGGAGCATCTGTGACACAAAGCTTACGTGACATAAAGGAAAACCACCTACCACCTTCGAAAACGCAATGCTGCAAACTGTGGAGGAAACTTAAGACTGTTATGTAAAGAATACACCTTCCTCAAAAGCATTTTTCCCCATTTTGGTTTTGGGTTCAGTTTCTTTTTTTTTTTTTTTTTTTTAATTTTTTTTTTTGAAGTGAGCTTCAGAAAAAAACAGCAGATGTGTCTTTTACGGATCTAACGGGTGTCATTGTAACATGGGAAAACAAAAGTAACTGGGCAGAGAATGTTAATTCTTGATGGTATAATTGAAGGGGGGAGCATAGAATAGGGGTGGGGAGAGTGACGTTGGACTTGGCAGCATTTGGGGAAACATCATTTGCTATGGAGCTACTTCTCAGGTAACCATTAGAGGAGGGGAAGGACATTTCTGGGCAGAGTATTTACGCCTGCAGGATGTGGAGAAAGCAAAGTCAAAGAAGTGGTTGGAAGACAGGCACTTGATTCTTCCTCCAGAGTCTGGGTTTGGGCAGTAAAGGAACAAAGCAGGACTATAATTTTAATTTTTCAATTCCAGATAGTAGTAGGAAGGGTGCTTTTAAGCAGTGTCATCAGGACAGGTGGGGAAGTGTGATTTCAGGAGCACTCTGGTAAAATACTGGAAGACAAGAAAAATTTGGCATCATGCTTTAAGTACAGGTCAGTTGAGAAAATTTGGCCTTGGGTTGATTATTTCTCAGCTCAAGCTAATGGTGCAGATGATGAAAAGGGTAAAAATTGGGTATATAAATTTTTTTCTTTATTAATTTGGGACTGGGAGAGTGGACGGTGTCAGCTGGCTCCTCTGAGAAGCCTGAGAGCTGCCTGGCTGCAGGGAGCTGAGGCAGCTCAGCAGCAGCAGCAGCTCCCACAGCACCTCTCCCACGGGTTCCTTTGACTCTGCTTTCTCCTTACTCTGTGATGAAACTCTTTTGTCTTAAAGTGGTGCATATTCGAAAATACCGTTACTCTTATTATGCCATAAACTCGCTCTAGTCAGTGAATGTTCCTAATGCTGCTGATTCAACATTGAAATATTTTTTTAATTTGCAAAACATGCAATGTTTAAAAAAAGAAAAAACTTAAAAAAAAAAAAAACAACAACCAAACACAAAACATACACACACACACACACACGTTACGTGGCTTCCGAGGTTTAAACTGAAAAAAAAAAATTGAAAACTTCATGACCACAGACCACCTCAAACCAGAAATACCTCAGAATTTTCTACTTGTATGAGTTTTATTATATATTTTGTTAGTTGTGTTGTCTTGTAGTAAGTATATTTTAATGTAAGTTGGCTTTTATGACAAGGGAGTTTTAAAAAAATTAAAAAAAGAAAAAAAGTTCCAAAATCTTTTAGGAAGTGCTACCATTTTTTTGTTGTTTTGTTTAATAAAGCACCATTGTAAATAACTGTATACAGTTGTAGAATAACTGCCTATATAAGGTACCTGGGCATTATTCACTCTTATTTGTGAAGGCTGTTTCCATTCTTTTTTTCTTTCTTTTTTTTTTTTTTTTCATTTTTTAGTCTGTTTAGTGAAAGGACAGTACATCTTTTTTTTTTCTTTTTCTTTCTTTTTTAAAACCTTTTTTTTTTGCTTTGAATATAAGATGAATTTTGCGTCTTGCTAGACTGACAAAGTTATGTCCATTGGATGGCCAGACTTCTAAATTTTTCTTTGTGTTAAGCCAAAATGCAGTCCCAGTCTAATCACCCTGTATGGAAATGTAAAAAGTCTGTGTTATATATAAATAAATTGGACTTCTTTCCACTGCCAAATTACCAGTGTGCACCCTTGCACAGATATAATTTATTAAGCAATTGAAACTGCTAATTGGAAAAAATATAAAAAAAAAAATTGAAATATATTTCTTGAAAAGTATAGCTTTAAAACCTAGAGGTCACAAATGAGGACATGGTCCTTTATCTTGAAGAGACATTAAGAGAATTGCCTTAATTTGTCTATCTGAATAAAGTCTTAACCTATTCTTTCAAGTTACTGAATGTATATTGCATATTAGTATGTACACACATGTAACTGTGTTTCCGTGTGTAGGTTTGAAAGTTTCTGTTTCTTGATGTGCTTCTGTTGAGAAAACCTTGACAAAACCAGACAGAATGAAACCATTTTGACCCAGCCAATGTCCCTGGTGGCCATTGGCACCTTTGGGCCTGATGCTGCAACATACCTATGCTTAGCATTGAGGGTGTAGGTAGCTCTTCTGGTGTCATGACATTAGGCACTCACTTAATGTTAAGTGTGGTTGTAAATGTTTGCAGGATCAGTATTTTTCATGTTTAATACATTTCTGCACTGAGATTTATATGGAAATGTGACTATGTTTTAGAAGTGAAGTGATGTAAGGGTTGGGGTGGAGCGTAGAGCAGTTAAGACTGAGTGAATACTTGTTTTGAGGTGGGCTGGCTCCCTTTCCCCTAGGAATGGGAGCCAGTTCCTATTGCTGCAGAAAGAAAAAAGCTGTACTGTCTTTTAACTGTTAATATCTGTTTGCTCTTCTGGATTTTTTTCCTTCAGCATTACGTATTACAGCTAAAACAGGCTCATTACAGCAGTTGCTTTTTTATCCTGATTTCTTTAAGAAGCTTTAAAGTATTTATTGAAAGTGCCATATTATTTTAATAGCCTATTAAACAGTGTCTGAAATCTTCTCTTTTGAGAAAGCATAAACACAAATTCTCACATGTAGCTTATCTTACTGCGGGGAACTGCACGACCGTACAAACCTTGACCGAACGTTGATTGTAAAGTGTTACATCTTCCTGGTGCAATGGTTCCTTATAGATCATCTTGTCAGCAGGATTCAGAAAGTGATCTGAAAAAAGAATTTCCAAATTGGGTGTGTGCTGGGTAACAAGTTTTATATGTATGTAGGTACGTGTGTCTTGCCATTGCAGCATAGAAGGAAATCTTGAACTTTTAATTTGTACCAATTTGGTTAAAGCTGTTTTTTAAACTGATATTTATTTATTTTATTAACAAAGACAAGCTCTGATTAACTTGTTGGTCTTTCAACAGTTGAGCTGTCAAGCAAGTAGTTTCCTCACCTCTAATTCATTTGAACTCTCATTGACAACATGATTTTGGTTCTGTTTGGTACTGCAGAGGCTTTTTCCGAGTCAGGAATTGGGCACATCCATAGGTGTAGCTGTCATAAGCAACTGCAGCTCTTTTCCTCTTTACACTCCCTTGAATATGATGGTGACAACACCCCTTACCTTACTTCCCAAGCACTAAATTTCACTTCCCATTCAGACTTAGGGGAAACAGCTCTTCAAAAATTTGGCTGCAGAATTTTATTGGTCACCTCCCTCTCTCATATGGAAGTTCTCAGGTGAATATTAACACTGAATATCCTGAGTAAAAATTATTCTTCACTTTAGGAGCCAGGATTCCCCATCTCTCTGGTGGAACTCCCTTTTATGAATTTATTGCACTGGCTGGGCAACCTGGTTTCCTAGGTGCAGAAAATTCGAGTTCGCATTTTTAAAATGGAAATACCACAGGAACTAAAACTAGGATGGTTTTTTGAGATGGTAGATCTGTGATTTGCTGATGAAATTGCATTAGTACAGCAAGGCTGAAAATTGTATATGGCTTATATTGAAATATAAGTGCATATTATAAGAGATGGCTATAAATCAGCCTAACCATCAGTTAAGTAGTACCAGGGTTATTCACTATGATTAAGGATTTTAGCTGGTCCTCATCATTAAGAAATCTCTATTTAAGACAAAAGAAATCCACTTTTATTCTGCCTTGCTCTTCAGCTGAAATTCTTTTACAGAATATCCAGTGCTAGACAGTTACACCTATGGAAGTGCTGAGGTCTTTGTTTTGCAGAGAAGGTCTGTGAGTGCCCCCCAGTAACTCCCCTGCATTTTCCTTGGGTCTCCTGACTCCCTGCTGTTCCCACTGGAAGTCAGTGGTTTCAGTGGAAGCAGATATTTCCAGGCTGGCTGGGTCAGACCTGGCTGTTAGGAATCCTGATCCCCCTTAACACTGCAGCACTGAAACCAGAGAACACACGTTTTATTCCTCTGCTACGATCTTCTAGGCAGGCAGTCAGAGCTTGCCCTGTTTCCAGGGAAAAGCTCTGGTTTCACTTAGCATGGAAGGAGCTCGTGCTGCAGAGGAAGGTGCTGGGTGATAAGGTGTGGCAGTGCTGTTGTTGCAGTCCTCTTCCAGCCACACTCTGCTTGGGAAGTTGCTAAGCAGGAAGTGTCCCCCAAACTTTTGTCACTTTTACATACAGGATATTGTTTGGTAACATTGTAAATAAAATAGACTATATAATAGAGGGAAATAAGGACATTTTGACTTTTTTACTTTTGGAAATATATATATATATTTTAGTTACATATACAAACAAAAATTCTACATTGTGTGAAAATTCTTTTATACCACAAATTATTTTTGTAATGTCTAATATGTTTCTGCAGGGAAAGGGGAGAAAGGTCTGTATATGCACAGCAAATAAATAAAAAAATATATATAATGTTTAAATTAAGTGTGCACTACATCAAAGTCTAGAGGATAGAACAAGTGTAGCCTGAAAACAGTTTGAGGAGCAAGTTTGGATGTACTTGGACATGCTTTGAGGATGGCACTCAGTATATGTTTAGGTTATCTTGCATGTCACATCCCTTCTGCTAAAGATGCTTATTGCTTTTCTCTGGCCATCTTCAGCTAAGCCAGGAGGAGTTTTTTCACGTGTTCATGCGAGTGTCCATGTGTGGGCAGTGTCCTTTGGCATATGCTGTGGTGCTGCAGTGAGTTGTGAAGTCAGGTTGGTAATTTATCGAGGCCAAGTAGCCGGGCTGATCTGGCTCGCTGCCGTATCCTTCACAGCAGCTGTGTCTGCTGCACTGACAATATGATCTGTAAGGAGCTGCTGCCAGTGGAGTCCTGATAAAACCAGTTCCTAGAAATTCCTTCTCCCTAAAGCGACACAACTAATCAGGCTTCACCAGAATACACAGATAAGTGCTCTGTGTTCCTAAAATCAGATTTAATAGTCTGTGTCAGAGGCACTAAAGAAAAGGAGCACTGTCATGTCCAAAGTCCTACCAAGAGAAAGAGCTTCCCAAATCTGTGTTACCAGCCCAAGGTATTCTAAAAGTACTAAAGAAAAAAAAAAATGGGGGCAGGGGGTGGGAGATTAACCTAATTTTCCATTGGACTTAAAATTCACTCCAGTCTTTTTAGTCCTCTCAACCAGCATAGCACAGTGTCAGTGGGTGAGAGGGGCAAAAAGCTTTACACCAAACAACACATGCACTGCCTTGGAGCTGGTTTGACAGTGTGCCTTTTGCAATTAGTGCTCACTAACTCAGGCAGGCTCCTGCAATTCCTCAGCTGTGCTCTGGTGAAGTCCTGGCCCTGTGGAAACCAGGGAGAGACTTTCCATCCAATCCAATCCTGTGTGACCACGAGTTTATGTGTGTGCTCCTGGAACATTTCTAAGCACACCTGGTCCCTTATTCACATGGGACTTCCTTTCTCATGACTCGTTTTAGGGTGATGCTCAGTTCCCTGACTGAAGTAGCAGCCTATGGAATAAGCAGCAACGCTTTTTGTCAGGACACTTCCACAGAAAGAGATCATACTTGTGTTATGTCCATCCAGCTGTTCTGAAATGTAATGCTATTCTGTTGTGCCTTTATTTTTCCATGTAAAAGCAACTGCTGTAAGCTTTCTTTCTCTTTTACTAGTTTTTATTTTATTTCTGTCTGAAAAGAACACTTTTCATCGCCCAGCTGTCATTTCTGGATGCAGTCTGTGATCCAGGTATTTCAAGAACCAATTACCTCAAACCTCATGTTAAACAGTGTTGCTATCTGGATTCTCCTTGATACTACAATATTGTAACATACACAAACAGGAACCTTGCTCTATATGGGTGTTTACATATATATATCATGTATGTATATATATGATACATATATGTAAATGGAAAGTGATCCCCAAGGACTGAAGGAAAAAAGCAAAACTTATTTTGTATTCCAACATTGAAACCAAAAGGGCTTTTCTGAAGCTCTATAATGGCATTGTGCTGGATATCTAGAAAGAAAAAGTGTTTTCTGAAAAGTGCTTCCTTTATTAGCCTTTTATTTCAGTATTTTAATGGGGCAGATGATGTGAATAAAACACCACTTCTGCATTTCTGGTCCATTTTGAAGCATAAGCTTCTTAATCTTTCCAATTGTTTAAAAAAACAAAAACTCAGTTTATAACATTCCAATAAAGTTGATATTGCAAAACTCAAACATGTTCTAGGAAAATTTAATAGCTTCTCTTTTTGTGACATGGAAGGCCATACTTCATTCAATTTTCTAGTGTTTTGAGGAACTGAAGTTTAACCAGTAACCATCCTAGTCAATTAAAATCCTAGTCCAGTAGTCACTGGCATCTCTGCATTGCCACTTCTGTTAAAACACCAAAATAAACACCATAAAACAATCAAAACCAAAAATCCTGCCATGATGGAGGAGGAGTAGGAGATTGGAGCATCTCATAACTTTGGAAAGTGGACTTAGCAACTTTATGGATAACAAAAAAACATGTTGGCAAGACCTAGAACTTGTCTGGCTTTTTCCTTTCCCAAATACCTACTCCCAAGAAAAAACACATAAAATCAGACCTTCAATTATAGCAACTTCTTAATGGTACTTTGGTGAAGAGAATAATGTTCAGGCTATATTTTGGGGAGAAAAATAAAAGTTGGACCATTTTTTAAATAATCATTTTATTTTATGTGTTCCCCTCACAAATGTCTGTTCAAAAAAAAAATGTATCCAGGTGGCTGATACAACATCAGTCTGTATTTTACTTGGACAGGATAGCAGCTTTCCTGTCCAAATACTAATGAATTTACTATTACTAGTAATTCATTTAATTACTGGTAATGAATGGATAGTAATTAATTTACTAAAGGAAGAGAACACGATATTTCCCTTTCCCCATTTTTTTTTGACTGCCTAATGTTTCTATGGCTATTGATGGTTGATGATGATTATCTTTGGTAAATCAAAGTACTAAAATCTCCCAGAAGGAGATATTTTGAAATGCTGCTGGCCTTCCAATGGAATAGTTAGGATGCAAAAAATCAATCTCGTAGTGGATGAGGATTGAAGGAGGTGGTTACTGCAAACTAAGTAACATTTTTTTGGCCTCAATTCTACGCCATAAGCCCGCACAATGCCATTGCCAATCTGCTCAAACTATCTGCTTATGAATTCTGCATGATCCTCATGATAGAGTTGAAAGCCTGATCTTTCACCTGTTAATATTTTCACATTCGTCCTTAAGTTTGACAACTTTTGTACTGTAAAGTTGACTTAAGTACAGTTTGATGTCAATTCTTGTGGAAAGAGCTTTCTGCATGTAACATTAGATGCATACAGTTAAACAACACAGCATAGTACAAAAACTCACAGGAAAATGTTTTGGCACCAGCAGGAAGAAATCTCACCCTAACCATTTGTCATTTTAAAACCATCCTATTGTAAGTTTTACCAGCTACTTCTAAATTTGTGCTTTATTTAAAGAAATAAAATAAAAATCCTAAGACTTGTCTAGCGTAGTGAAATATGTGTATATCAGTTTTAGGATAAATAGCTAAGTCTTATTACGCTGTGTTACTTAACTTGTATATATAGAGTATACATAAGAGTTTGCAGTAACCTGTTTCTCCAGGATTTCCAGTTGGAATGGATTTAAACTCAAACTATGAGATTAAATGATTTAGAAGATTGCAGAATAAACTGAGTGTAAATTACAGGAAGCTCTATCAGATGGTGAAATAATTTTTAAAGAGTCTTTTGGTCCTTGGCTCAAATTCACTAAGTACTGTTTGTATACCAAGATATGTGAAATGTAAATGTTGTAGGTTATATTTCACTCTTGTAGCTATAAAAATGTAGAACAGAGATAGCTTGTACTACTGAGTTAACAAAAGTTATACTAAAGTATCCTGTTAAAGAAAAAAGTATAGAGAGTTAAGCTCGTTGCTGTAACCCCTTTTGGATTGAAGTGTGCTGATTTTTTATATATGTACATTTTATATATATATATTCTGGACAAGTATACATATATAAAATGTATGTATAAAATGGCCTAATGCAGACATCCATTGTATTGCAGTTATGAAATGAAGACATTTTGGAAAGAACATTGTATCATAGTTCATGAATTTGCAGTGGATCTTTGTTCCTTTTTACTGTGGTATTTTAGAAATGAGTCTCAAGTTTGAAATTAGATCTGCCAAGTTGGAGTTTTGCTGCTTCAGCTTTGCACTGGGTGTCTGAATAAACCAGTATGAATGTAGTATTTGCCCTGTGTGAAGCAGCTACACCCCAACAGATAGGAGGAAAAAAACCTAGAAAGAACTATTTCAAGTTTATCTTTTTGTATATGAAAATAAACAGTAAATTACAAATAACTGTTTCCCTCATTGGTGTGATATTAAAACTCATTGTTATTTTATTATCTTTGGCATCTAGCTGGAGGATTTCCTTCTTCATAGTTGAATGTTTTTGATATTTCAATGGCATTTCTGCTGTCCAAAATCCCTAAAAAGTCCCTGCAGAGGCATAGCTGAGGCCTGCTCTACTACCCATCACTCGCAAACAGTTCCAAAAAGAAGTGGGAGTTATCTTAAATTCACAGAATCATAGAATGGTTTGGGTTGGAAGAGACTTTAAAGCTCATCCAATTCCAGCTGCCCTGCTAAGGGTCACCTTCCACTAGACCAGGTTGCTCCAATCCCCATCCAATCTGACCTTGAACACCACCAGAGATGGGACATCCAAAACATCTCAGGCCAACCTCTGTCCCATGATTACTATTATTATTATCAATTATTATTTAACTGCCTATTATTTAATTGCTCTTTTGAGTGTGTTGCCTCTTCTGGTGCATTGCTAAACTGATCCTTTTGTTTGTTTGTTTTTTTAAAGAAAATTGCCTCTAGCTTGGTGCTGGGTTGAAAATGCTTGGTGTGGAGATGTATGAGGCAAATATGAATATTAGCAGGCATTTGGGAGGGAAAAATAGTAATAATCAGGCTGGTGGTTTTCCTGAAAAGAAGCCCAATGTAACATCACCCTATATTGGCTGAAGCCAACCCCACACCAAAATCTTCTTGTTCAGCCTGGAGAAGATACTGGGGAGATCTTCTGGTGACCTTCCAGACCCTAAAAGGGACTTATAAGAAAGATGAGGACAAACTTTTCAACAAGGCTTGTTGTGATAGGACAAGGGGGGATGGTTTAAAACTGAAAGAGGGTTGATTTAAATTAGATGTAAGAAATGTTTTACAATGTGGGTGGTGTGGCACTGGCACAGGCTGCCCAGAGAGGTGCTGGATTCCTCGTCCCTGGAAACATCCAAGGTCAGCTTGGATGGGGGTCTGAGCAACCTGGTCTGGTTGAAGGTGTCCCTGGTCATTGCAGAGGGGTTGGACTCTCACAGAATCACTGAATTGTTTGGGATGCTCTGGAAGGATCCTCTGGGGACCACCCAGTCCTGCCAAGGCAGCATCACCTGGAGCAGGTGATGCAGGAACGTGTCCAGGTGGGTTTGGAATGACTCCAGAGAGGGAAATCCATGACCTCCCTGATCCAGGGCTCTGCCACCCTCAGTGTAAAAAGTTCTTCCTCATGCTGAGGTGAAATTTCTTTGTGTTTTAGTTTGTGGCCATTGCTTCTCATCCAGTCGCTGGGCACTACGGAAAAGTCCAGCACAGTCCCCTTGGCACCCACCTTTGAGATATTTAAATGTGATATTGAGATCTCGCAGTCTTCTCTAGACTGAACAGCCCCAGCTCCCGCAGTCTCTCCTCATAAGGGAATTGAGATTTTTGCTCTCCAGCAGAAGACTTTAAAGATCCTTTCTGACCCGAACCGTCCTACGATCCGATGACTCAGTGACCCTTTACGCTTGGAGCCCGCGGTGATCGCTCCCAGCTGAGCTGGATGGGGGCAGTTTAGCCACCTCAGTCCCTGCAGTCCCCGTGAGGGCACTAGTTTTATTTTCTAAGGCCGGCAGGCTGATCCCCTCACGGAGGCGGTGCCGCCATGGCGCCCGCAGCGCGGTGCCGTGAGGGGGCGCTGCGGGGCCGCGCCCGCCCCTTCCCTCCCTCCCTCCCGCCGCCGCCATGGCGGCTCTGCCCCGCCACCGCCGCTTCCTCGGCGGCTTCGTCTGCGGGGCCGCGGCCGGGGCCGCCGCCTCCTGCTGGGCTGCGTGGCGGCTCCTCCGCAGCCAGAGCCAGCCGGAGCCGGGCCCCGGGCGGGCTGCGGCACAGGGTAAGAGCCGCGGGTGTGGGGACGGCGGCCCGGAGTCCCGCAGCCCCTTCTGTCCCTAAACTCTCTCCTTCTCCTCAGAAGAGCCTTTTCCCTCCTTCCCCCATTCCCGGAATGCCCAAATGCTGCCGGGACATCCTGGGCTCCCCCAGGACCTGCGCCGGGCTGAGCGGGGAGGTTATTTGGGGATGCTGAGCTGTAGCTTGTGATTAAACGCGCTTCCCTTTGCGCCTCCTCACAGCCGAGTGCTGGTGGCAGGAGAGGAATGTGTGCTTAGTTTTAAACACGCATTTTGGGTCAGACCATAACTAAATTTCAGCTGTTGCTGCCCTGGGTCAGCCGAGGCTCGTTCATCAAGTGTGGGGTGTGCTGGGTGAGATCTTTGGGGCTCCTGAGGGAGTGAATGGTTTTCTCCGCAGCCTCAAGGCTTTAAAAGTACCGGATTGTTGGAAAGCAGAGGAAGAATGGCTCTAAAAACATGTGTTGCTGTTGGACAGATGGCTGGAGAATGAACAAGACAGTAAGATGGATGTAAATATTCCTCCATGAGAAAAATTATTGCTTGTTAAAAAAAAATTAAAAATAATCCAGTGAAAGTTTTATTCATTCAGCAGAGTTTAAATGCTCCCAGTGAGGGCAGGACTTGATTGTGCCCAACTTCTAAATCTCAGTTTGTGAGGAATTTGATTTCCTGCTCCAAAGGGTGAAATGTATGTGTTGATCTCCTGTGTCTGTAATTCCTTGTGTCTGTTATGTCCCTAAACATCTCAGAGCTTTTTTTTCTGTATTTTCTTCTGCCTTCTGTAGGCGTTAGAATAGATAGATGAGTTAGGCCTAGACCTGACATCCTCATGTTAAAACATGATGAGAACCACAACTATTTTGGCAGATGAGATTTTCACTGGATAGCTCTCTTAATATTTTTTAGATCTTAGTTGTGGCTGTAACCTCAAATAACTCCCTATACAGTAAGTTTACACCCACTGAGATTTTTTTTTTTAATTGTCCTGTTTATGATCACATTTCATCTTTGGATGGTTTTCTGTTTATTTTTTCCTTAGAACCAATAGAAGAGGCTCTGCTGGAAAGATATGGATTTCCTGAGGCTGGAACAGAGACCAGATGTTACACAAATCATGCTCTGTCTTATGATCAGGCAAAACGGGTTCCTAGATGGGTGATTGAGCACCTTTCAAAACAAAAGATGCTGGGTATGTAGGGGTTCATTTCCTTACATTTGTGATGCTCTGAATGGGTTTTGCTTCTCACAGAAGATAGACCTTGGAGAAGTCAGGGAGAAAAGTCCTATAGTGATCTCTGAGAGAGAAGCTCAACTTGCCTTTTTATAACACAAATGGAGAGAAGATGAAACGATGAATATTAACTTTTCCATACTTGAGTTGCAGCTGCAAAGTTGCTGGAGTGCATAAAAATGGCTCCAGCTTCTTCAGTAGTGGAGTTAATTCTGAGGTCTAGTTTATGTCAGTGGAGTCAATGCCAGTGGTAGCCAGAGCTTTTAATGGACAGATCTTAGAGATTTGCTCAGAATGGGAAAATGTCCATTTGTGACATAAAAGCTGAGCAAAGGGCATCAACAATTGTTCAGAGCTAGATGGGGCATTACCTCTTCAGTGCAGCCATTATTTACTCTGGTACAGTTCTTACACTCTCTCCCCTGTTCTTTATGCAAGACAGAGGCTCAGTGATTTTTTTGCTGTCAGTGGGGAGTGAAATATGAGTGGTATACAGTCATTGTAAATTAAGTTTATAGCATTAGTTCAGATTTTATAAAGCAGATTATTAGTAATGGAGGTTACCATGTAATTATAAAATGTTTTATGAAAGCAATAGTCCTCTAAGTACATCTTAATCACTGTCTTCAAATTACCTTTCAAAATTAAAAGCAAGATCTTGAAAACGTTGTGACCAACCCCTAAGTAGCATCATTGATCCCACTTCTTTCTGAGAAGAAAACCGTAATTTCAGGCTTATTTTCAAGTGGGTCTTAACAGCTGAATTGTTAAAATGTTTTCCAAATAATCAGATACAACTAGGCTAAAAGTTGAAATTAAGCATTTTGAGGCATTCAGTTCTGATTTATGTCTGTAGCCCCTTGAGATTTGAGGCAGACTGTCTTGTTTGGGAAAGACTGAAAAGTCATGATCTAAAAATCCATATATTTTATTGCTAAGTAAGAAAAATATTTCAAACACGTGGCAGAAAGAACTTATCATTGCCTGTAAATGAGATGTACAGATTTCAGGTTAATGTACTGAATGCTTAAGCATGGGTCATCTGGCAAGGTATGACAGAATTAGATCTTTTTGCTGTGATGGTTTCATGATAATCTGACCATTTAGTGTGTCGTTCTTCAGGTGATGCAGATAGAAGGCACTGTAAGTTCAGACCAGACCCTAACATCCCTCTGATGTTCAGTGCTGTCAATGAAGACTACCTTGGCAGTGGATGGTCACGAGGACACATGGCACCAGCAGGAGATAACAAATTTTCAACAGTAGGACTTTTTTCTCCCATCTTTTCAATTTGTGTTTGTCAGTTGGAAAGGATCAAAAGACCCTTAGAAGCAATGTGCAGTGTTCCTTTTGCAGTTTGTTTTGAGGTGGAACATTATTGAGGCCCAGAGCTGGATTTGGAGTCTATTCCTGAGTCAGGTCTATTCCTGACTGAGCAGTGGAGGATGCTCTCACAGTCTGCTTCAGGCATCTAAATCAGGTGCATGCTCTGATGACATACCTCTCCATTAAATCACACCTACATCAGCTTGTTTGGCAGAGATGATGTCTTGAAGTGTGGTGTTAAGGAAGTCTTCTTACATGCCACATTTTCTACCTGTAAAATGAAGATGATAACCTTCACCAAGAAAACCCTGAAAGTCTTCAAAGCACAGTTAGAGGGAGACAGGGACAATGATGTCATTGTGGCCAGCAGCTGCTGAGATATTTAAGGCTGGATTGGGCAAAGCAAAGATGCTGTTAAGTACTGTTCTGTATTGGCAAGGGGATTGCCTGGATGATTTAAAAGGCTTTTTCCTTTCTTGCAATGTGTGTGAGGTAAATTAGACTCTTTTGCCATAGTTCTTTCAGTCTATAAAATGTCTTCACCTGCCATTTATTCAAGCTGTAAGAGAAAAATGTCTTAATGCCTTGGCTGACTTACAAAACAGCCTTGAATTTATTGGATCCTCTTGTGAAATGTGCCTAATGCAGCAATTTGTTAATTAAGAAGCAGTTTGAATTTGTATTTCTCCAGGCACATAGTATTCAGTGTGGTGGAGTGACAGCACAGTGGCATGTGGTAAATGAAAGAATCAGTAGTTTTATTTATATTGGAATTGTCTTTGTTGTTATTTATCTCTGATATCTGGGGAGTTTTTGCTGGTGAGCTCCCTGTGCACAGAGATCCTGGACCTGGCTTGAAGTGCAGTGAGATGATACATTCTTTCAAATACAGGATGATAAAAATGGAATTTCACTGTCTAATTTTTGGAGGTAGTGTTTACTCATTGTCCTAAAGAGTTCTGTCAGTCCCATCACTTTGCAATAGCAGTATGTGAAAAATATTGACAAATGCAGGACCTGGGAAAACTCTGGATTAAGATCTTGCAATTTTTTCTCTCTGTATTTCCCTGCATATGTCTAGGGTTTTAACACCAGGTCCTTCACCTCTAGAGGTGTGTGAGCTTCTGTTCAGAGATGTTTATGACACTTCTACAAGATGAAATTAAGCAGATATATGGATGTTTGACTATTATGGTCTCATAATAATTTCACTGCCTGTATGTTATGTATGTGTAAAATATTGATGAGTATATCTAATAAAACTTTTTCTTGTAAAGGAAAGAAAAAATTAGCCATTAGCAGTCAAATAAATGAAAAGCATGCTTGAAAGTGTCCTTCCCATTCAAAATGAAAAATGACTAATTGCTTTTAAAGACATTACCAAACTGACACTGAGTGACAGTAATTCCTGTGCCTCTAGAATTGGACATTCTGTTTCTGTGCTGTTTCTGCCTGGGGAAAAAAGTAGATTACTTTGCAAGGATTCCACCTCAATTGTGCACCTCTTAATCCAAAATAAATAAATCTGATTTTGATTTTTCTGATTTTCTGTATTAATAGATGTTAAAATTAAACGAGGAATGAGATTCTGATCCACAAACTGCTAAAATGTGTCTTCAGCTCATGAATGTTTCAGTGCAATTATATTCTTTTTCTTTCTCTATGCAGAGAGCTATGGCTGAAACGTTTTATCTGTCAAACATTGTGCCTCAGAATTACGAAAATAATGCTGGGTTTTGGAACAGGTGAGAAATTACTTGTAAGTAAACTAAGTGAAAAATACCAGGCAGCAGCATAAATCAAAAATGCTTTATTTTTAAAGGTTCTTCACATCCAGGTATTTTAGAGGAGTGTATCTGTAGAGGTCATAGGAGCTTTTTCTGACATGAAAGGCAGCTCAGTCCTCTCAGTGAAGGAACAGTATAACGACTACTTCAGTTCTTCATTCAGTCCAACTGCGTAGGACATTTATTTAAAATAGACAAAATTATTTTTTTCTGGCTCATGTGAGGCAAAAGTACCAGGCTTAACTGTCCTTAAGGAAGTTTCAGCAAAGCAAGGAGAGAGTTTAGATCTTCCTCAAAGAAGCACCTGCAGTGTGAGAGTATTCCCATGTCTGTGTGTGGAAGTTGGTTCCCTTTGAGTTGGAGAGCTGAGCACTCCCCACTGAGCTGTCACTGCTTCAGGGCTGAGGTGTTCCTTCAGGTCCTGGCTCCCCAGGAGCAGCCAGGCAGGATCTCTGTCACTTGTGAGTGCTGACTGCATCCACTTTGAGGTGGTGTGGTTGATAAATTTAAACTTGCTTCATGTAAGATTTTTATTCTTCCCTTCCCTTGAGCAGAGAACTTAGTAAAAGTAGCATTCATCCAGTGCTTCTTGCATAGGACTTACAGAATGTGAAGGCTCAGAAACAGGAGGGGAAAATGATAGATTTTTCATGGTTCAGTCAAGGGAAGGTCAGCAAAATTATATAAAGTGTTGTAATAAAAGTCCATCAAAACTGCATCATCATTCATCTGCACACTGCTTTCCTGTTTTACAAGAATGTGTATAAAATCAGATGAGCCATTCAGTAAGGTTATACTGTTTTATAGACAAATAAAATGCAATAACATTTTAAGAGGGGTTTTTTTCTGATTTTAATAACTCAAGTGTTTGAGCATAAATTTTCCTTGCACCAAAGCTAGGCATTTGTACCAGTTCAGGGTAGGGAAACCCTTTGTTTCCCTTAAACAGGATCTCTTCCTAAACAGGAAATCATGGGATGTATTTGAAAATTTCCTCTAGCACTATCAACCCTGCAATTTAAGCAATTAATGCCACTTTTTTACAACCCCAGCACCCTCTTTCCAGAGTTTAAATGCATGAAAAAGACATTGATGCCATTTTTTTTGCCAGTCATTTCTTTAATAATAAATATTTTGAAGGATACTGTATTTCACATATGTTGTATCCTTTCTTAGCTCCAATATTCTCTTCCATTCTCTTATTTTAATTGCTTCTTGACTTGCCTTCTGAGCTGCAGGCAAGCAATGGAGCTTAGTCAGTATAAGTGTGTGTTGTTTTTCTAAAGTGATGTTTGCCCTCCTGCCTTGTGTTTTTGCTGGTTTCCCAGTTCCAGCTCTGGTAGTAGCCTGACTGTGAGTCAGTTTCATTTGCCAGCCCAGTTAAAAACTGATTCTTGTTTTGTTTTGCTTGGTTATGTTTCTGCCAGATTAGAAAATTGGATCAACTTGGAAGATGGATTAGGACTGGTCAGATGTGACAGACAAGGGGAGCAGTAGGAAAGGGGAGAGCAGGACTATGATCATCCAGCAAGCTCTTAATAGTAAAGTCCTGGACTGGCTCTGTGGCATGTTCTAACTCCACCTTAATATTACTCATTCTCTTCTAACTGATATTGAACTGTTTTCTGCCTTGAGTGTGATTTCATGGTCACTGCAATCTCTGCCATGAAAAGCAGATTTTATTATTATTATTTAGCTGCATTTATTTCCATTCTTTACAGGTGATGTTTGTCTTGCCCTGCCATGAGACAGCCTGAGGAGCTGGGCTGCTTGGAAGCAAAGCTGGTGGCAATAGGAAAAGAATTCACTTGTAGTCAATGCTTCTGTATATCTCATGAAGAAAGGGCTCATTCTTGCACATTCTCATTTGTGTGGCTCATTCTTGCTGATTTAACTCATTAACCCAGCACCAGAAAAAAATACTGATTTTGTTTAGGGTTGTTGGCAGATGAAGAATGTTCAAGTGGCCCAAGGGGGAGGTTGAGGAGCAGGAATTAGAGAAGGGGATGAAACCTTCCCCTTTCAGAGGCAGCCAGATTACCTGGGATAATGTGGTTAATACTTCTCTGTCCATTTGTGTGAACTGCAACTCTTACCTTTGTGGAGGACCAGTGCTTGCTCACTGTATGTGATTTCTGTAACAAAGATCAAAGATGTGCCATAATCATGAAATTACAGATTTATTTGGATTGGAAGGGACCTTAAATATCACCTAGCTCCAACCCCCTTGCCATGGTCATGGACACCTTCCCCTAGGTCAGATTGCTCAAAGCCCCATCCAGCCTGGCCTGGTTAATCTTTTGTTTTCTGTAAAACAGGTGTGATCCAGAAGACTTCTTATTTGAGAGATATTATATGCTGTAAACTGAATCAATTTAAAAAGCAAAAATGCAGTAGCATTTCTGGAGTTGCTACTTTATTTATGAACAGTGTTATATCTATTAAAAAAATAGAGTTAATGAAAATGGCACACACAAACTTTCTCAGTACTTTGAACTATAGAAAGAACTGTGTTGCAGGACTTTGATTCCTTGGGGAGAAACACATAAATCCAATAATATGATAAAACCTTTCAAAGTAAAAATGCCTCAGCTTGCTGTTTAGAACAATTCTATTTTTCTAATCCCAGGTGACCACCAACAGTATATTTCTAGTGTCAAGTGTGGGTGTAAGCAGAGAACTCAGTTATTTAGACATGTGCTAAGGCTGCAAAAACCACTTTCAGATGTGTGCAGTAACATGTCTGCTTGTAAATAAATGAACCTCTTTTACACAGGACAAATGGGGAGCAAGAGTTGGACCTACATTTTACCTTGTTTGCCTTGTGAATCTGGAAGAGTGCTCCCTTCCCTTCACAGTGTGTCTCAAAGATGAAATCTTCCCAACTGACTTTCCCTTATCTGACAAATATGTTCCAGAATGGAAATGTACTGTCGGGAATTGACTGAGAGATTTGAAGATGTTTGGGTTGTTTCTGGACCTCTTACCTTGCCTCAAACAAATGATGATGGAAAGAAGAGTGTTACTTATCAGGTATGTATATGTGTAGCTGGGATAGTAGTGCAGTAGTAATTATTTATTTAAAATCTATATCATAACTTGATAAAAGTTGGGCATCTTAGTACAGCCAAAATGTATAAAATATTCAATACTTATTGGGACAAGATTAGCAGAAATGTTACATCTTGCCTGTACATGAAAAAGCATAATTTTAAAATAATTTGTTTATTTATAAAGATCTATTTCATGTCCATAGTCAGCAGTAGAGCTGTTTATCCAGTTCAAGTCAGTGTGCTAATGCACAGACATCAATCCATTTCTTCATGTGCTTTAGAAACAGTGGAATGCAGAGGTACTGTGAGCCTCTCAAAACTCTACAGGGTGTTGGACTGCCAGTGCTCTGTTAATTTCACAAGCAGTTGTTTGCTGCTGCACCATAGGCATCACCTGGATGAGGCCTTGCAGCTGAGATTGTGAGCATGCCAGAGTCACTTGGAATACCTCACTCTAGTGCAGTGTAATCACTGCTCAGTGGTACTGCTAAACTTCTTTTAGCCCCCTGTTTTTATTACCTGCTTAAAATACTCAGAAGATTTACCATGCACAGTCTGTAGAAACCATCACTGTCAGACAGATGGGACAGGCTATGAAGTTGAGAGGTGAATTTATTGTTACTCACCCAGACTTCCTCTTAGCAGGCTTGTGTTTAGACATCTGCAAGGTTTGAGCATAGCAAGTTACTCAGGGGAGTGTTACCTTCTGCCCCCACTGCAATGAGATATTATTGCTATTTGTAGTTGCAGATGAAAGCTGGCATAATGCAAATAATAAATGCTGCATTTTGCACCTCTTGAAAAAACACTTTTCCATGAAAATAACAACTGCAGCTTCAGCTTGTGAGCAATTCAGTTTCCAACCAGTTCTCTGAGGAGCAATGAATGAGCTTGCCAAAACAGCCCCCTGTTTTGGAGGGATGAGAGAGAGGGAGAGATATTCAATTTCAGCACTGGCTTGTTCAGCAGTAAGAGTTAGGCACTATTTCTCCTTTATAAATACACAGCTGATTTCCATTTGGTTGAACTTGGAACTTGGTCATGACAGAACATAATTTTTCCCATTTGTTTTTACCTTTTTACTTTTCAAGAAACTGTCCCTTATGTCCCCAGCCACACATCAAACCTGTCACAAAATCACAGCTTTAAATTTGGGTTTGTTTTTTCTGGGGAGAGTTATGCTTAAAGTGCAGTAGTAGACAGATACCTTCTTCATGCTTAGTGGCAGTTCCAAACTTCAGCTCTCACCACATCTTTGTGAGGGAGGTGATCATTTTTCAAGTGAATAAATAAGCCATGGTTAAAGGACATGACCAATGCCAGATGATAAATTAGTGATTCCAGATGATAAATCAGTGCTGATGACTGTCAGATCCTTCCACAAAATGCTTGATTACCCAGTAATCAATAGAAATAGAATATATAGCAATAGAAATAGCAATGGAAAACCATCCACACTGGGTTTACTGGCCTTGTTTTGTACTGCTGTAGAAAGATTGAGGCAGCACACAGAGTAATCCAGTGCCTCCTGGTGACAGCATGAGATCTGTCCAAAAGCACATAGCTGGGAGCAGGAGAGAGATGTTCCCTCTCAACAATCTTCAAATGAGCATTTGGCTTCCTGTCACTCAGAATGGTACAGAGTTCTCCAGGCTTGCACATGGATTGCTGGCATTTGCTTCCTTGTAGCTGTCAGGATATTGCATTTATTTTTCATCCTTAAAAAATATATTCATCTTACATGGCAAAGAATTAAAAATCCAGAGTTGACTTGAACATTTTATAAGTGGGAGTAATTTCCAGGAAGAAGTTAAATCATCTATCAGTTGCATCTGTCAATGGCTTCACTTTAATCTTGCTCATCTTTTTCTTGTTCTTCTCTAGAGAAAAGTGTTTGCTTAGAAGAGGAAGATTGCATTTTCTAAAAAATGACTGTCGGTCTCAGTCTTGGTTTTGTAATGTAAATTTTAGTATTCCACAGGTAAAAATCAGAGCAGACACTGCACCTTACTGGCTTTATTCAAAATAACTTGGTATCTGGATACAGAGGTGAAATAATAGTGGCACAAAATGGCCATGCTGTTGTGATTGTCATCTCTTTCTGTTCTTGCCTTTTGTCTTTGTCATCTTTGGGTTTGATGACAGCACAGATCTTTTAGGAATGTTCTACCAATTTTGGTCTTACTATCAACTGAAGTTCAGTGTGGGATTGAAAATGGTGAAGTGATTGTGTTCCTGTTTGTGTGTCACCACTTGTTCACATTCACAAATCCTTCTACTCAGCTTCCTACAGTGAGATTCATTATGTAAATTGATTTTTATTTAAGTATAGATAATGCTGTCTCCAGGTAGGAAAAGTAAAGTAATGTTTTTGTAGGTTTGTTTGTTTGTTTGTTTAAAATACTAAATTGTTTGATTTGGGTCCTCTAAATAAATACAGGCTGAGAGTGTTGGGGTTTTTTAATTTTAAAATCTCTTCATGATTGCTGAAGTTTTTGTGCTTTGCATTGCAGTTATACTTTGAAGAGACTTCAAAGTGGAGTGGTGGTTTTTTTTTTTTTGTTTTTGTTTATTTGTTTTTCTTTCTTTTATCAACACATACACTTAGAGGAGGAAACACAAGGTGTCAAAGCACTGGAGAGAAGTTCTTTTCAAACAGACACCTTGGATATAATTGCAATCATTGCCATTGATTTCAGTAGTCTGGGATTCTGCCCCTGAAGGAAGAGCACTGAGGGTTGTGAAGGGAAAGTGTCTCTTAGCTGCCTTTCAGAGTGAACTCAGCAGAGTTCACACAAATGACTTCAGACTGAAAGGGGTTTTAGTCCTCATTGTTTGGGTATGAGGAGCTGATGTGAGAAGATAGCCTTTCCTTTGTCTGTGCTGCTCAAGGAGAAGTGCTCAGTACAGAGGAGAGTGCTGAAAACTCACAACCTGTAATCTGCCAATGCCTCTGTTCAGGCTCAGCTCCTCTCTAGTGTTTTTGCTGTCTCAGACTAGAGCTGTGAAAAGGAAAGAAACCACAGATGTGCTACAGTGAATGTGTTTGCACTGATTTGTTTCAGATCCTGTCTTCAATCTCAGTTTCCTTATTTTTGGCTAAAGGAGTGGTGAAATATGTATCCATGGTTTTACATGCTGATGTTTCAAACATCCAAAAAGTTTATTTTTAGATCACTACAGAGGAGAAACAGAGCATGGTCGTGGCTTTGTTCCCAGTTCCTGCTTGGACTCTGGTACCATTTGCTCTTTAATTCCAGAAAGGGAATTAACCTTGAACTCCTTAGATGCCAGCATTGTTCTATCTATTGGCTGAACTTGTGGTATCCTCAGATATGTTCTGTCATTTCATCTGTCTCCAGTGGAGATTTTTATTGCAAAGGGTGGATTGATGACTGTGCTTGGTATCTGAAAAACATATTTTGAGAATATATGTAGAATAGAATGCCAACAGGAAAAATCTGTTCTGTGTCATTGGAGAGGCAGATGCAGGTTTTTCATCTTTGTCCAGATCAAATCAAAATGACATTGTCTTGTTTTATACATTACTGCTCTCCAGTGACTGTCACTTTAGTGATTTTCCTCTGTCAGTAGATCTGGGGTTTGAAATACAAATTTTGCAATAATGAACTATACAGCATGCTCAGAGCTCCACCCTTCCCATTCCCAAGAACATCCTAGTGAGTGCTAATTTTAGAAGAATCAGCTTGGCTGGGAAATGAAAATATAGTTTAGATAATATTTTGTTTGTTGTTTGAAAAAGACATTTTATTTACTTTTTACTGATACACAAGGTTCATACTGGAATTGTGTTTGCTGTTTAATTTTCTAAATTGAATCACCAGAGAGGCACAATAACCATTCCAGAAGGCACAGTTGTCATTTCTGTCTGTGACACATAACTAGGAAACAAATTGCACCTCTCAAATATAAGGTGGTACTTCATGGTTTTATCCAGTTAACTTTCAGAACTGGTAGAGGTTGTGTCCTACTAAGATACTAGGAGAAGGAATGCTTGTTGAAGCAGGAAATAACTTTGGGAACTATTCTTTGTTGTCTGCTCCAAGTGGTCCCAAGGCTACAGAGATGATTACTGGATGTAGGTCCATTATAGATGTCCCATAAACTTTATGCAAAGGGTTCAATCTTAGATCAGCTGGTGCAAGCCACCAGAGCTCTGCCAGCCCTCAGCTGAGATGTGAGGTACAAATGAATGGAATAGACACTGGGTTAAGGTGGGAGGAGAGACACTGAAAGGGCAGGAGAGATTAATTGTGATTGCTTTTATTTAGCACTGTACCCATCCTGAAGGTTGTGCTGATATAGGAAAAAGGATGTTAAGGACTGTGGTGGATTACTTTTTAAGTAACCTAAGTAGATTCTGTGGAAGTAGTAGTCTATCATGTAAATACAGTTTATTACATACATAATACATATCTACACCCTTTTTGTTAAAGAGAAATAAAAAGGGATTAGGGCATATGTCTTTTAATGTCATAACTGTATTCAGGAACAGCTTTTTTTTTTACCATCTCTTATTTTTTTTTTCCTTCCTTTTTTAGGATTGCCAAATGATTTGGCAATAGCATCAGACCAGCCACAACAAATTAAATTTTCCTGAAGTACATATATTTGCATGTTGGAGTGCTTGGCTGTGCAGATTGTTATTATGATTTTTATCTGTAGTGTTTTCTGGTTTGTGTGTTGCTAGGTCTGCTTTCACACCCCTCAGTTCTTCTCAGTGCCATCTGATAGAGCTCTCTCAAATATTGGGGGAAAACACTCTTGGCAGAATCAGTGCTGCCTAACAAACCCAGAAGGAACTTGAGTGAAGGCAGTTAATGCTGTCACAATGATCGAGTAAATAAAGTTACACTGATAGTAAAATAAATGTAGTGTACTGCCAGAAAGTCTTTTTTTGTACAGAATTCAGTATCAAATGAAAATACAGCTCTGGGTTGTCAAATGTGGGATCACATCAGCAGGAATGATGTTTTATCTCCAGTGAAATACCTGATGGACCTGGCCAGTATCATGCTTGGGGGACAGGAATGATTCCTGGAATTCTGTCCACCAAGAAATGTGGTGGAGGTGTTAATTTTGCTACTGCCAGGTGTAGAGGAAGGACTCTGGCACAAGGAACTGGGTGTGATCCTTATCAGACAGTTCTGTTTGTAATTCTGGCTCAGTTCTAAACTTGGGTTAGAACTTCACAGAAAGTGAAGAAACAGTTACTGGAGTGTCAAGGGAATTTCTGGAGCTGACATTTTAAAGTATTTGATGGTGGTACTGCCTGATGCAAGGACTCTTCAGTGTGTGCTGGTGGTTAAGGCATGATTGAGTGTGATTTCTGTTTGCCAGGTTCTGAGAGAATCACAGATAATTGACAATCCAGAGCTGCCTCTCCCTGATGAAGGGCTCCTTATCCCCTCTGCTGATTCTGTGCAGGGTGGATTTCCAGTCTCTAGTCACTAGGTGGCAAAATACCACTTTTGGATTCATGAGCCCTTTCTTTTAAAAATGATCTGTACTCTTGCAGAGGATGATAATTTTTTTGCAGTCTGGGAAGCTGCAAATTTTCATGTAAAATGAAAATTTGATAACATTGATTTGTGTTTAAAATTTCCAGTAATAGTAACATTGTGTTTTCTTCTCATATAATCTCAACTGTTCTGCCTTTACACTCCTTATATTCCTTTTCACTTGCTCATGGAGTTTTCTGTCTCATAAACTCCAAACTGACATTTTTAGGGACTGCCTTGTATTTATCTGATTACTGCCATGGAGGTGGCATTAATTAATGGCAGGTGCTTAAACTTACCCTAGATGCCATTAGCAAATGTCTTCATAATTTATTTTGATACCTAAGGACTCCACTGATATTACCAAATTTGCTTCCAGTGTTTTTAAATCTGCAACCAAGAACAGGATTTGTCCAAAACTGGGAGGAGAGCCAATCTTAAGACAAATCCTCCTCCAGTGACTTGGCTGTGAGAGTGAATTTATCAAAGTTCTCTGAATTCTCTCTGCTTTAAGAGATGTTCTACCCTTATCTGTCCCTGTGAACTCTTTGGGTTTCTTTTTCAACTGCTTATCAACACGTTTTTTTTTTGTTTTAGTGATGTGTAAACATCTCTGAATGTCAGGAATTGCACACATTTTAATGGCCTGTCCTCATGACAGCTGCCCATGTTTAATTGGGCTTTGAGAAGAATAACAAATTCACACACACTTGTGGAATGTCAGGAACAATGTCAATAATCATAGAAAAATAATAACCACTGCTCTGAAAATGACATTATGATGATTTTACATTATTAGGAGATACCAGTTCAGTCAAAGGAGCAAAAATGAAAGGAATAAGTAGCTGCAAAAATTTAGGGCAATGCACATTTTTACATTGAACTGATATAGACAGAAAAGCATCTGAAATTTCACATTGGTTTCCCAAATGATGATGGGAAAGAAATATATTAATTGCTATAAAAAGAAGGCTTTTAGCTTGAGTGCCTTTTTTTTTTTTTTCATATTAGGAGCCTGTTGAAAATTCAGAAGATTAAGCAAAATTTTATAGCAATAGCAAAATGGGAATTTTCAAAGGATTGCACAAAAATTTGCCTTGTGGGCTGTTACCAGCATGGTGTGAATACATGTGGGACAGCAGTGATTTCAACAGGCCATTGCTGGATTTTCTTGCTTCTATGGGAGCACAAAATTCCTTTTAGAATCACAGATACTCTTCAAAAACTGCAGATAGACAGGCACAAATCAAAGTCAACATCTGTGCATGGATAATCTTGAACCATTTTCCATCCTGTTACAATATGCTCTCTGCCAGTCAAAGCACTGAGATAAATGGGATGGTGCAGATCTGGAGAGTGATTGAGGCTGCTGAAGTTTGGGAAGAAAATCCTCTAGGTGGCAATAGGAAATGGAATTCTGGAGTTTGTTTTTCCTCTTTTCTATTCCAAACTTCACTTTTGCAGGGTCATACTTTACTTCTTTCCCTGGCATCTGAGCTGGTGAAGAGGCAAGTCTAAGGAAACATTTCTCTGCAGCTTCTTTATTTACTCCCATAAAACAGCAAAGTGTGGGATATTACAGGGAGCAATGGTGGAAATACTTTGCCATGCTCCAGAACTGCATTTCCTTTTTTTTAACAGAAATCATTGGGTCACACTGCAGAAATTACTGGTGATGAATCCTTGTGCATGGTTCACTTAACTGCTAAACTTCAGAAAAAAATATTTCTTCTCAGTCATGCATATTTACTCTGTCAGAGAAATCAGGCACTGGCCTTTGATGGTGTTCTTTCCCAACAGAATTAGCTGGGGATAGAACTTTAATGCCTTGTTTTGAGTAAGGAAGGGACACCTGTGGTCTCTGGCAGTTTGGCAGGCTAAAGATGGTTTTAACCACTTGAACAGTGTTAGCACTTAGTAAAGTTGTTGCAGTAGTAGTTTGCTGCTGAGAAATTTCAGAGAAATTGGTATGAAGCTTGTGCACTGCTTAAATTTTATTTAAATTCACAAAAGAGAGTTTACATGGAACTGAAAGGATATAAATTACACATCTGACTATTACAATGTATGGAGTTGAATTTTGATCTGCATTTCTCAAAAGGCCAGCACTTCCTTCATTTTGAACTAGTCCTCTTTGTTTGTTCTCCTTTCTCTTTCCTGGGTGCCCATAAATGTGCATTATTTTGCATAGAATATATATATTTGCATAATATTACATAAGCACTGGGTCTGTTTTCCCTTAACACCCACTTCAGGCATTCAGCATTTCCATCTCATACCTAACTGTTTTGTGTGCAGCTCTATTCATTCCCCAGCCTCTTTATCCACCCACTCAGCCCTCAGCCTCCATCCCCAGCTCCCTCAGCTCTCTCCACATGCATTCATTCACCTGTTTGTTTTATGTATTCCATACATTCCATTAGGTACCCCCCTAACTGGAGATCTTGTGCAGCTCCATCTGTGTGCTTGCTCTTCCTCTGGTCTTTTATGCACCACAATGATGGGATGTGGATGTGTGTGGGAGGTTTGCAGAAGGAGGGAGCTGAGCTGAGGAGGACCTGGTGGCATATCCATGGATTTGGAGTGGGAAAAGTGTGCAGAGAGGCCTGGAAAAGGCCATGCTGCACAGGAATGCTGCAGGTCAGGAGATTGTTGGTCCAGGGAGATGCTGAGGGCTGGGGTTTAGCCTCACTACTGCCTTCTCTCAGGAGGCTACAGCCTCTCCCTCCTCTTCCTCACCTTCCTCCCTGCCCTAGGAATGTGCAGGGGGTGGGATTGCAGTGCAGGCTCTGCAAGCTGCCTGCTCCAGGGGAGAAAAGGAGCCCCAGCCTCCTGCCCTTGGCTGTGTCATCACTGGGCTACTGGGTGAATATGGAAATATGAACACCTTACTCTCCCCTTCAGGGAATTTCTTGGCTCCCTCCCTCTCACTCCCAGTATTTTGCAGGTCCTCCCTAGCTCAAGTGCCACTGATCTCCAATAGGTTAAAACTCCCAGCAGCATTCATTTTATAATTCAGTGTTAACAGATACAACAGCATTTTCCTGCATTGGTTTCAGTACATTATAGCATTACCTGTGCATCAGTCAGTTTTGGTTATTTATGGTGCTGGTCCTGGGGAGTTCTAGCTCTGGTTTCCATACACAGAATGCTAAATGCAAAGTGCTTTGACACCCAGGAGCTCTCTTTTCCCTATCAGCACATCTGTCATCTTTGAAAAGGAGAGGAGATTTGGCATAAGGCATTTATTTCTTAACCAGTGTCAGTGGCTGTTTGATGTCTAGGCAGAGTATTACTTAGAAGAAGGTTAGTGGCTTAACCATGATAATTTTTTTTAAAAAGCAAACCAAATAATCTACCCCCCCTCAAAAAATCAAAACCCAACCAAAAAAAAAAACCCCACAACAAGAACAAACACACCAAAAACCACACAAAATCCCATCCCCCCAAAAAACCCAAACAATCAAAAAAGTTTAAACTACAGCAAAACTATTAAATAGTCTAGTTTAGGGCAAGGGAGGAAAGTATTTTAGAAATCTAAGAGCATGTGTTTTCCAGAAACAGGAGTAATGTTTCTACTATGTTATTGCACAAAACATGAAAAACATTTATCAGAATTTTCCCTTTCTCCTGAAGGTACTTTCTCTGGTTTTTATCTAACCAGTAAGACTTTAGGGCCAATCATTTAAAAAATTGGCAACAGAGGTAGAGGACACAAATCACTGAAAGAATTTGTAACTGAAATTTAATTAATTGTTGGAATAGACCAGCATGAACCTTGGTTCAGTAGCCACAGGCAAAATTGAATTTAAAAAATATATTTTTGTTTGCAGAAGGGCTGAATACTCAGAAAAAAAGCATACATAGGAAGTGTTTATTATGTGATTGAGTTAAACTCAGTATATGAGTGGACAAGGCATGTCTGAACTCCTGACACTGGATTAGTTTGTAAAATATTTTTAATTAATGTGATAAATACCTGCTTTCCCTGAAATGGTATTTTAACTGTATCTAACAAAAGCTGTCAAAAAAATCCAAACCAATCAGTCCTTGCTTTTGCAAGTATTGCAAATCCTGAAACAGCACCAAATTACTGGATTTTATGTACAGAAAAAAATGCCTTTGTAGTTTTTGTAAGGGATCTGCATCTTTTTCTTCTGTTACAGTTAGAATAAAAGCATGGATTTGAGAAGAGTACTTACAGAAGGGTTATGCAAAACTCAGATTTCCATGTGTGAGCCTGTTACACTCTTAAGATGACAGATTCAGTTCAGCAATAGAGAAGAAACAAAAAAGCTGAATTCAGTGCATGCATGAGCATAACTTACTGAGTCCTAGAGAGATTACATTTGAGAATACACCATCCAAATTCCCTTGTATTCCCTTGGAGTTATCCCTGGGGTGGGGCCTGCTGTGTGCATGTGAGTGTGAGACTTCAACACTCCTGACCCTCTTGGATCCTGGTCTGAGGGACACAGGGGGAAACCCAACATGCACAAGCACTGAGGTTGGATTGTAAGGAATTTATGGAAGAAATAGGTGCATTTTCTTTGGATAGAAGATACTGAGTCACTGAATGTTCTTTATATCTGGATCGCCTCAAAAAATGCTTAATTAGGTAAAGTAGCTTTTAAATGCTACCTGGGTGTGGTAGAGAAAATATAGAAGAAATATAGAATATATAGAGAAAAAATAAATGACAGACAGTAACTTAGAGTTGATTTGAAATGTGTGTTCAAACCTCTGTGATTTGGAGAGGTCAGGAACTTCTATTGTATAAGTTACTGTAGTTACAAAAATGAGAGGGGCTCCAGAGAGAGGGAACATGAAGGTGAGGTTAGGGACATGGTTCAGTGCTGGATTAATGATCGCACTTGATAATTTTAAAGGTCTTTTCCAACCAAAACAGCTGTATGATGCTGTATCTGTAACAGTCCTTTCCTTTTGGCAGGTAATTGGGAAGGATGATGTGGCTGTCCCATCCCACCTGTACAAGGTGATCCTGGCCAGGCGCAGCAGGACATCCTCAGAGCCCCTGGTGCTGGGAGCTTTCGTGGTGCCCAACCACCCCATCGGCTTCAGCCACCAGCTCACCGACTTCCAGGTCAGCCTTGAAGACCTGGAAAGAATGTCAGGCTTAGTTTTCTTCCCCCAGGTGGACAAGAGCAAGGATGTTAAGGATATCTGTGAGGTGGACAGCTGCAGGCTGCTGGGCTGGGAGGAGTTCAGGCTGTACGTCGCCGGCCGCAGAGTGCGCAGCGCCCGCACGCTGGCCCGGCTGCAGAGAGCCATGGCAGAGTTACAGGAGGCAGGCATCCAGCCTGATGAGCACCTCCTGAAGCTTTACAAGGAGAAAGAGGAGGAGCTGCTGCAGGAAAAGCCAGTGGCAGCTAGAGAGGGGAGAGCTGGCTGAGTGTGCAGGAAGTTGTATGGCTTTTTGGAAAAAGAGGGACTGAAAGCAAACATGGAGACAAGGGCTCCTGGAATCGTCCTTTTTTGAGCTGTGAAAACAATAAAGAAATATCTGGAAGCTAATGGGTTTGCAATGATGCTCATTCTTGTGTAGAAATGTGATTTGCTGCACTGCTTAAGGCATGGGAAGTACAAATGACCCCTTTGTGGCCTGAGTAGATCACTGGACCTCCAGGAAAACAGTAATCACTGTTTTCCACCTGAGACATCAGACTTGGGGTTTGTGTAGAGTCCCTTCTAGGAATATCACAAAAAATAGACAGTAGACACCTTGGGAGTACAACTGGAACATGTTCAAATGGAATTCCACCCACAAATGTCTCTAACTGCAATGCTGGAGAAGCAATTGTACTTTCTGGAATATTTTGAAAATTAAATAAATTAAGAAATATTTCATTTAACACTTCTATTGAAGACATGTAAGACATAATGTGGCCTTCTCTTAGTTATATTAACTAAAACCTCTACTGATCTTGTGTGCTTTGGATATTTCAGCATGTCAGGAACTCACAATTATTGTCATTTGTGACAAACTTACTCCATCATGTATAATTCTGCAATTTTTTGGTAAGAAAACCCCAATAGAACTAAAGTTTAGTCAAGTGCCTACCAGTGTAGTTTTCCCAAATTACTGTAAGCTTAATATTTAATTTTCACCACTAAGTTTGGATAAACATGTTTTCTTGCATATTGTTTGATTTCAGAGGTGAGCAATACTTTGGTTGTCATAGTCACTAACTGGCTTTTTTCTCATCATCTGCCTTTGGACTATAAACTGTACAACAAAACTTGTATTTTGACTGAAAATGCATTTCCAGTTCTTTTTTCAGTGACAGCTGATGCTTATCAGATTTGCATCTACTTGGAAGATTAAATGAATATTTTTTCATTAGTTTTGTACTTTATTTGTGCAACTTATTGTGACTTGTATGCTCTTACATCTTACATCTAGAAAGAGAGTAAAATCTGGAAATATTCAGATTTTTTTTTTTGATGGTGAGAACTGATAGACATTTTTGTGCCATAAAAACACCTTCAGTAGTTTTCACATGGAAGAAGGGTCATGTAGTGCCTGGCTGAATTGGGCTGTTTTCATAAAGGATGAATCAGGAGCATTATTTGGATGCTGTGAATCATCAGCTGGGGGTTCTAAGAGCTCTGTAGTTTCCTTCTCTGCTCAGTTGCACTATCCCAAAGCAGATCACTTCATACAGTAAGCTGTGGTTCCCATGACACTTTTGTGTTTGCCAAGAACATGTACTCAAAATCCAGACATTTAAATCCAGAGAAATGTCACTAGCTAAGGACATCATAAAACTGCTCACATGAATTAGTGAGAAATTGGGTGAAATCGTGACAGAATGTTTGCTCATTTCGATTTTAGCCCAGAATTGTGGTTGTAAATCCTATCAGATGGAACAGAAGCAGCAAATTGCAAAACAAGAAGCCACATTTCCCTTTGCAGAGTGTGCAGAGGGGGGTTGCCTGGAGTAACAAAATGCCAAATTCTTCCTGTGCCCCTTGGTGATCCACTGAGTGTTTCACTGGAGTCCAGGCAGCATTTGGCCACTGCCATGGTGTCACCCTTGGAAACAGGTACCTGGTCATTGCCCTTTGCATTCTCTTTCCCCCCATTCTTTGAATTATTTACATTTTTTTTTAGTTCAGCCTTCCACCTTCCTTTTCAGCTGAGAGGTTACAGATCTGCCCTGTGGTGCTCACACACCCATGGGTGGCTGAAACAGCTCTCAGTGCTGCAGATTTGTGTCCAACCATTGCAAAAACCTGCCTTGGGACAGTGCCAGGTGTGTGTCAGGAGCTCCAGGTGTGAGTGAGGAGCTCCAGGTGTGTGTGAGGGGCTCCAGGTGTGTGTCAGGAGCTCCAGGTGTGTGTGAGGGGCTCCAGGTGTGAGTGAGGAGCCCCAGGTGTGAATGAGGAGCTCCAGGTGTGTGTGAGGGGCTCCAGGTGTGAGTGAGGAGCTCCAGGTGTGAATGAGGAGCTCCAGGTGTGTGTGAGGGGCTCCAGGTGTGAGTGAGGAGCTCCAGGTGTGTGTGAGGGGCTCCAGGTGTGTGTGAGGAGCTCCAGGTGTGTGTCAGGAGCTCCAGGTGTGTGTGAGGGGCTCCAGGTGTGTGTGAGGAGCCCCAGGTGTGAATGAGGAGCTCCAGGTGTGTGTGAGGGGCTCCAGGTGTGAGTGAGGAGCTCCAGGTGTGAGTGAGGAGCTCCAGGTGTGAATGAGGAGCTCCAGGTGTGTGTGAGGGGCTCCAGGTGTGAGTGAGGAGCTCCAGGTGTGTGTGAGGGGCTCCAGGTGTGTGTGAGGAGCTCCAGGTGTGTGTGAGGGGCTCCAGGTGTGTGTGAGGAGCTCCAGGTGTGTGTGAGGGGCTCCAGGTGTGAATGAGGAGCTCCAGGTGTGAACAGGAACTCCAGGTGTGAGTGAGGAGCTCCAGGTGTGTGTGAGGAGCTCCAGGTGTGTGTGAGGGGCTCCAGGTGTGTGTCAAGAGCTCCAGGTGTGTGTGAGGAGCTCCAGGTGTGAGTGAGGAGCTCCAGGTGTGTGTGAGGAGCTCCAGGTGTGAGTGAGGAGCCCCAGGTGTGAGTGAGGAGCTCCAGGTGTGTGTGAGGAGCTCCAGGTGTGAGTGAGGAGCTCCAGGTGTGTCAGAAGCTCCAGGTGTGAGTGAGGAGCTCCAGGTGTGTGTGAGGGGCTCCAGGTGTGTGTCAGGAGCTCCAGGTGTGTGTCAGGAGCTCCAGGTGTGAGTGAGGAGCTCCAGGTGTGTGTGAGGAGCTCCAGGTGTGTGTGAGGAGCTCCAGGTGTGAGTGAGGAGCTCCAGGTGTGTCAGAAGCTCCAGGTGTGAGTGAGGAGCTCCAGGTGTGTGTGAGGGGCTCCAGGTGTGTGTCAGGAGCTCCAGGTGTGTGTCAGGAGCTCCAGGTGTGAGTGAGGAGCTCCAGGTGTGTGTGAGGGGCTCCAGGTGTGTGTGAGGAGCCCCAGGTGTGAGTGAGGAGCCCCAGGTGTGTGTGAGGAGCTCCAGGTGTGTGTGAGGAGCTCCAGGTGTGAGTGAGGAGCTCCAGGTATGAACGAGGAGCTCCAGGTATGAATGAGGAGCTCCAGGTATGAATGAGGAGCCCCAGGTGTGTGTGAGGGGCTCCAGGTACCATCCCTTGCTGTGACAGCTCAGCACTGTGACAGCAGCAGAAGGGCTGAGTGCTTTCCTGTGCAGTCCTGCTGTGGAGACAGCTGCTCCCCAAGAGAACCTCTTGAGGCCTCACATGCCCCCTTGGATTCCTGCAAGCCCCAATTACCATAATTCCCATGCCTTGTGGCTTACAGCGTGGCCTGGGCTCCCTGGATCATTTTCAGCCCCCTTTGAGCATGGTTGGTGTTCCTCAGCTCCCCTTGGGGAGCAGCAGCAGGTGGTGAACCATGAAACCACTTCCAGAGCTGCTCTCTGCCAAAGAGAACATTCACCTGCTCCCCTCCTGCTGGTTTCCTGATCTCAATTAACTGTGCAGTCTGGCATGGAGCAAAAAAATCTGCTTTCTTTACAGTAGGAAATACAAGATGAGTAATAGCAAGGGGGTGAGGCTTTACACACTTGTTTGAGCCACCTCTGTGAGTAATTGATTCAACATCCATGGGAACTGTGCTGGTGTCTGTGTCTATCTGTCATTCCTGTGGCACAATTAATCATTTGCATCTGTAGTGACAGTGGGAACCTCTGTGCTGCAGCTAAGCAGCAGGAGTCCTGGAAATGGAGATGTTTGTTCTTTGTTCTTCTGTTTGTTTTAGCAAGATAAATAACCAAATCACAGGGGAAAGTTGACAGCTAGGCTGTCCACAGGCAGATGCAGTGATTTTCTGGCATTCTCCTGGCTGGCTGCTCTAGATTGTTTCTGCTGGGCTGGAATTGGGGTGAATCAAGAGGCAGGTGGGAAGGGAATGGCAGGAGGAGCTGTTGCTGTGCTCAGTGCACTTTATTGTTTGGCCTTTTGAGGGCAGACTCCTTCCACAGTGTCAGCCCCGGCAGCCAAAAATGATGGGGGGCATGGCTCGAGTGTGTCTGGCCCATAATAACTGTATTTCTCTTTGTGATACTGAAATACCCGTTTAAAATGAGCTGTTTCAAGCATTATATTGAAGCATTATATCAAGTGCACTATGAAGCTAATGATTTTTCCTAGATAAGAGTTTTGACAGTAATGTCTGCAAGTGCATTCACATTGACCACCCAAGTTCTGTATCTGCTACAAAGACAATTTTGTCTCCAGCTTCTTCATGAATTTCATTCTAGGTGAGGATTGAACCCTGCACTGATGTCTTGTAGTGCTGTTGATTTGCATCTATAAACACAGTTGGGTGGGGAGAGGGAGGTGGAATTAAAATTTAATTTTAATTTTTGTGTGGTTGGTTTATTTCAAAACAATTTTCAATTCACTCTGTAGTTTTAAAGATGGATCTTTGCTGCTTGTGTCGAGTGCTGCACTGAACTATGGAGAAACAGTTTCTCACCTGAAAATGTGATGTGTATTGGGTACACCAGGCAACAATTGGAAGGGCAGAAGATACACCAAGATAACCAGAAACTTGAGGACTTCTTTCCTCAACAATTCTATGATTTCATGCTTCTTCCAGAAGCTGTGGAGGAATTGCATACAAACCCCAGCATGCTGTTGCTCATAACTTGTCTCAGTGGGGAGGTGAGGAACAATTTTGCTGTTATTTTTGAATTGTCTTCTGCAGGTGCATGGGAAAAAAAAAACAAACTTTTCTCACCTTGTAGCAAAGGAAATGTAGGAAATGTTTCAATGTTTCTTTTTTTATTTTAATTTTTGATACAGGTCCATCTGATCAGCTCCACCCACACAGTGGTGGTGTAGCCAGAGCTCACACGCTTCCTAATAACCATCTGCCTGTGCAATTAATGGCTTTTCTGCTTTTCTGCTTTTGCTATAGCATGGAGGAAAAGACTGAACCAGAGCTTTGAGTATTTGCTTAAAATATCTGAAGTGTGTGTGGGGATGCTCTGGGATGGAACTTGGTGCTGAACACCCCCCACTTTCCCATGTTGTAAATTACTGTGGAGCAACTGGCCTTTCCCACTCAAACAGGGCAGGTTCCCCACCTGCTGTGTGAAAAATGAACAGCTGTGGCAATGTAGTATTCCCAAAATACTCACTCCCAGAAGCTGAGCACAAGGCTGGCAGTGTTGGTTTGAGAAGTACCACGGCTGCCATCCCAGTGTCTCCATCTGTGGTGGGTGGGGAGAGAGGCAGGAAACAGATCTGGAAGGAAATGCTTCCAACTCTGCTTAAGAAACAGAGCAGAGATATTTAGCAGATCACAGAAGTAATTTTGGGTTGTGATAAGAATAAATATTTCCTAAGACAACAAAGTGCCATGCAAGATCTCAGCAGCTCTCAGCAGCTGATGGGGCTCATGCTGGGCTGCTGGTGTTCACAGCCCTGAGCCCTGTCCCATCTTTCCTTGGATGCATCCCACATCAAGCCTGCAAACCTTAGTTTTTATGTTAATAAATAAAGTTTGGAAATTGTTGGTGTTTTAGCAAAAGCTTAATACCCATTGTGTTATTTTAGAAGGATAAAAACACCCCCTTTGAATTAATAAAAGTAGAATTACCTCCTTTTTGCTAACCTCTGAATAAATTTGATGAGAGACCATCCTGTCTCCCTGCCAGCTTCCTTTTACTTCCCTATATTAAGAAAATATTATTCCTGTCCAGATGGCTGTTTTGTGACTCTTTATTGCTGCAGTGCCTCCAGAAGTGAGGAGACCATGCCCAGCTCCTGGGCAGCCACAGTGGGACATGAAGGATTAGGCAGCCTGGCTGTAAAACTGGACTTAAGCTTGGATTTGGTTACAGAGTGTTGTAAAGTGCAAGATGAGCTAAAACTGGAAGGTTTGAAAGTAGGAGAGAAACCTGACCTGAGCAATGGCATTACTGGAGGGGAGGATGCCACACTGGAGTTCCTCCTGAACAGAACCTGAGCTGCTTCAGTGGGAATTGAAGGACTACAGAGCATCACCCTGGCATCAGGCATCAACTCACCTCAAGCTCTGGTGTGCTGGAGCTCCAGGTAAAGGTTTATCTGCATCTTGGAGACATCTCTATTGCTGCTCCTACTGCAACCCTATTGATAACTGTATTTTTGTGTTATTAATACATCAGACTAACTTTCCAGCTGAGGGAAATCTAATCAGAGAACTCAATAGTGCTCACTGAGGGTTCAGGATCTCACTGGTGGGAGGTGAGCTGGTGACAGGGCTGCCTTTCCCCACTGCCCCCCGCTGCCTGTGGGGTCTGTGGAGCCCTGCAAACACTGCCAGGGTTAAAGAGCAAATGCAGAGATTGCCCAGTTATCCCAACACCTCACTCCTTTCCCTGTCCAGTGTCACAGGCATCCCAGAGTGTCAAGCAAGTTTAAAAGGAAAAAGCTGCACAGGAAGAAGCTGTGCAGGAGCAGCAAAAATCTGCATGGAAATTTCCTCATCCTCTCCTGTGTCTGCTCCAGTCTCCAGGTGTTTTAGAGTGTGGGGAGATTCCCGTGGGCTGGAATGTGAAATGTGTGTTGCTGTGTAGCTGGGATTGCTGTGTGGCTGTGTGGGAGGGGAGTTTTGGCTCCAGGGTTGTGTTTTCCATGTGTGAGAGATTTCAGGGGAGAAGTTGCTGTTGCCATCGGGGTGAGTCCCACTGGGAGCAGAGCAGCATTTTCACCTCTTCTGGGCTTGCCTGTCCTGAGCCCTTGCCAGTGTTCAGTGTCCAGGGCAGGCCATGTTCTCCAAACTTAGGTGAAAAGCAGACACACACACTAGAAATGCTGGAGGCCAATATTCAACCACTCCTGCTCTTGATTTGCACTGAGGATTTGAACTCCACATTCCCAGTTTCAGGGGGGGACACGTCTTTAGTGAGGACACAGGAAAATCTCTCTGCTAAAGTGCTTCTACTGTCCCTAAACTGCTCAGAAGGTTTGATTGCCAGCGAGGGAGGATGCAATATTCCCTGCAGAGCCTGTGGGTGCTGCAGGTGTGTGTGCCCCACAGAGGCTGGGAGGGGTGGGTGAGCAGGTTTGGGCTCTGCAGCACCCCAGGGCTGCACACATGAACAGCAGAACCCCAGGAGACCTGGGACTGCCCATGGCCTTAGGAATGCTGGGTTAGAGACACTCCTGTCACATGTGCTGAGATTTCAGGGACTTGAAGATTAAGCCAGGTGGTATTTTTTTAATGCAACATGTGATAAGCACAGAGATGTGAAGTCCAGGCATTTGCACGCTCCTTTTCATGCTGCACTCTCCCTGGAGCATGGCCTTCCTCACCCTCATGGTCCTCCTCATCCCCTCACCCCCTCCTACTCTTTCAGAGCACAGTTTCACTTTGCTCTTTCCCCTCTGTCCTCCTCCTCTGTCGGAAGCTGCCATCACCAAAGCCAGCGTGTTGCTCTTACTAATAGCAAGGTAATCAATTTGAGTCACTGTATACATTAGTAATGGCCATGTAATTCTAGTGCAAATTAGGTTTGGGCAGGCTGTGAAGCCTGAGATGTCTCGTCTTCCTGAGCAGAGCTTGGATTTACTGTCCTCTGGGGAAGGCCACAGTGAAACACCCCTCTGCCCCCCTCACAAATCCTCCCTTGATTGGATACAGTATGGCCATCTGATTAAAATTGTGCAGTGGTTCAGAAAATGATTTTCAGCCAGTGCTTCACAGTAAATTACTTTTTTGTTTTTTTTTTTTTTTGTTTTTGTTTTTTTTTTTTCTGCCAAGACAACAAATTTTTACCTCAAGTACAGCTGTACTGTAACACTGAGATGAGAAGCTCAAGAAAATCAAGATGCCAGCGAGGCCAGGATGGAGAGGGGCTGGGAGCAGCTGGTGGTGGTGACACCCTGCCAAGGGACATCCCTGCTGCAGCTCCTGTGAGCAAACCTGAACCTGCCCCCAGGATGCTGCTGCCACTCACACCCAGATCCCTTTTCCCACTGAGTCAGGTTTGCCTGCCATGGTCAGTGTCCTGTGGGCAAATATCTGATGCTTCAGGATTTTAGCTTTTATATTTTCATAGATTTGTAATCCTGCAATTCTTTAGATATCTTTAAATTCCTGTAATCCTGCAAATCTTTTCTGATCCATTTTGGTTAGACATAATTCCTCTCTAGGCTAGGAATCAAGGACACCTCACTGTCTCAGGCCCTGAGAAACATAAACAAAGGTGAGTTGGGGGGGGGAGAACAAACTTGGGGCAAATTTCTTCATTACCTGAAGCTGTAATTGGAAGATTAACCCCCAATATGCAAATGGGCCAAACTTATAAAAGTATGAAAAACCTGTGACTCATTATACATTTTGGGTGTAGCCCCTGGAGGGGCTTAGTCTGCCTGAAAAGTACCTGAAGGCTCCTCAATAAATACAATAAATACAATAAATACAAGGTCATTTATTCTCTTAATTTTGTCTGGCCTCTGTTTTTAGGTAGCCCAGGAAGGAATCATATCCCAGTACTCACCTCTGTGTGGGGTGTCCCCTATCCTGCTGTGCCTTGTCACCAAACTGCCAGCTGTCACCAAACTGTCCCCAAATGGGAGGCAGATGTGAGGAGCACAGTGTGTGTCCCTCGTGACATTCTCCCCTCCACCCTGCTGGCCAAGGAAAGCCCCAGGACAAGGTGCCCACCAGTGCCAGCCATGAAATATTTCCCATCTCTAGGTGCTTGTCCTGGTTTGAAGGACAGGTCTCTGCCAATACAGGCAGAAGCTTCTCTTTGAAAGGGAGAATGTAAAACCCCTCCCTCCAAATTACTATAATTTTGAAATTAAGGGGCTCTCAGGCAAAGATAGGGGAATTAGGAATAACAGTTCTTTACTAGGAAAATTAAAATAGAAATACAGTATTACAAAGAACAATCCCAAACCCTGCCAGAGTCAGAATCCAAGCTGACACCCGTCAGTCAGTCAGGGTGGTGGCAGCAGTCCCATTCAATGGTGGCTGCATCCTCCTGCAGTGGCAGATGTGGTTCAGCTGCAGCAGTGCTCCTGGAGAAGGTGCAGTTTCCTCTGAAACTCCAGGGATGATGTGGAAAGGTCTGGCTTTCCTCTGGAATCCAGTGGAAAGAAGGTGCCTTGGTGTCCAAAATCTCAGTTTTTATCTGGGTAGGAAAGGCTTGGCTCCTCCCCTGGCTGGAGCATCTCCCAGTGGGATGATGGAATTTTATCAGCCATGCACTGGGACTCAATGGGCCAGCAGCAGATGATATCTCCTGGAGGGAGGATGGGTTGTGGGAAGATAAAGATGAATGCCCCAGCTGGTTTAAAGATGGCCCATTAGCAGAGAATATGTGCCAGGAGATCAGGGTCACTGCCCCATCTGGTTCAACAGATTTGGACAGAATTCACATTTCTGGCCACATCCTGTACTGCAATCCAAGACAGTGCTTAAACCACTTCTCACTGAGCTGTCACTGAAGGAAATGCTCAATATTTCCTCAATCCATGGAATGGTGTCTCCTGTTTTCTGTGTGAGCATCCCAATGACGCCTGCAGATCCATCTGTCCCTGATGTCTGATCCTGCACAGCTTGCTCATTGAAAACACTGCTGATGCTCTTCTGCATGGGGAGAGTCTCCCCCTTGGGGAGTGTCCCTCTCTTTTGTGTGCTGTGCAAGGTCTTGGCCTTTATTGTATTTATTGAAACCCACAAAATGAATCCAAGATGAATTTCCCCTTTCTTGCATTGCCCAAAAGAGGGTCAGGACCTGCATCACCCTGACAGACTTTCCAAAAATCATCTTGAGCATCTGTCTGCAGGAAGGTGAGTGCTGATGGCAAAATGTCCCAGTATTGGCATGTTCAAGCCTTGAGGAGTCTGAGTTAAGCATGCAGGAATCAGCCCTTCTTGGTGGCTTCTTGTGGACCTGGTGCCCACTTAATCAGCACTGTTGGTTTGGTTTTTTTTTTTATAATTAGAGACAGATAATATATTGTCTGTGTGCTCATGTGTCATTTGAAGTGCCTTTCAACTAGTGGTATTCCATTGCATACATGTGGGTTGACACTGAGGTGAAGGTCTGAATCTACCATAATTTTTTGGCTTTCCTGCAGGAACTGTGACAGCCTGGGGGAGTGAACAACAACAGGCAGTAAAGCAGCTTTATGTGTGGCATATTTAAGATTTGTGTTTGTGTTCAAATAAATGTGAAACAGATTTCCTCCCTTTTGAGGTAAAAAAGAATTAAATGGTAACTGCAAGTCTGTCGGTGGCAATGAACCACCTGCCTCTTTAATAACCTGGAGGCAGGACATAATTTGCATATGGCACAAACAGGTGGAGAAACTTTCTCACAACCAGAACCAATTTCCCACCTTTGCTGCAACACAGGCTCTCCCCCGTGTTTGGATTTGGACTTTGGATTTGCTTCCTGAGCAGTGGGTAGTGTGAGGGAGGGAAAGTCTGTTTATTAAATTAGGAAAAAATGTTCCACAGCACATTGGCACTGAGCTGGAAAGGAGCAGCTCCATTGCCCACTCCCTCCCCAATCCCCACAGGACCATTCCTCACCAGGGATGATTTTTGCCTTCATCCATCCAGTTTGAAATGTCACATTTCCTGCTGCAGTAAGAAGGATCTCTTACCCACAGGATATATGGGTGTGCATCTGAGGGGGTGTTTTTGTGCCCTTCAGGTAAATGTTTTATTAAGCAGTGTCCAACACACAGCAAAGCAGAAAAGAAACATATTGCTAAAGACTGTTATTGTAGCTTTCACCATTTTTCAGAGATCCCTGGGAGCTGGAAAGGAGGAGTGGGTTTACAAAAGGAAGTGTGGTATTGTTTTTAAGCTGGGGAACAGGAGAGATGTGGTTTCAGCATGCTCAGATCCCAAAAGGATCTGCTTTCACCCTGGCAGGGCTTGCCTACACGAGTCTTCTGGGACACAGCAGAAGCAGCTGCCCAGTCCCTCCTGGGGCCACCTCTGGGCAGCTGGCAGCAAAGCTCCACCACATTTTGGTGGAGAGAGGACAGGAAATGCCAGAGGACACCTGGTGCAGGTAAAATCCCCCTTGGTGACACAGTCCTGTGCCCTCCTCTGAGGGTGCCCAACATCCCTGGAGGGGGTTGTTCCAGGCAGTGGGGCTGCCTGAGCTGGCAGGGGGCTGGAGAAGCTGCTTTTGGGACAATGCTGGCACAATGCAAACTGGCAGCACAATTTCTATCCCAAGCTTGGCCCATGCCATCTGCCACTCTTCTGTGGGACACCTGGGCAGAGTGGGGTGATGACATGGGCTGGGAGCTTTTCTTCCTGAGAAATCTGGGTAAAAGCAGCCAGTCTGGGGAGGGAGGTAAGAGACACAGGAATTAATACAAGCCATTCTGTACTTATACTCTTTAATTTACCAGTACAGGCATATCTGACCATGCCTTGAAAGTCATGAAAGGACAGGCCTGCTTGAGTTCACCCTAAATGTGGGGTGTCTCTCATTCTGACATCATATCTGCAAACACAGAGTGAGATTTTCACTTCCAGTAGCTGTTGAGTAGACCCACTCTTTTTAATGGAGCACAGAACAGATCCAACATGGTCTTGACTATGAAATATAATTCAACAGGAATAATGGGCTTACTTCCTACACCTCTGTATGCATAAGAAGATGAGGTTCCTACCCAAATGGCTTAAAAGTTTTCAGGTGTGATCCTACAAACCCTTATTCACACAAGTGTTCTCAATTACTTCCAAGGGGGCTCTTCATAAAAGGGAAATTTGTCTCTTTATAGGTGGAAGTGTGTTACCACTTCATTTTTGGGGTGGTTTTCCACAGGTCCTGGAAAATGGCTCAAGACGCTTGTGGTTTGTAGATAGCCCCTCACTCATTTCTCCATCTATCTTTTTTGGTGTACTTTTGCCTTTTCTTCATGTGCTTTTTCCTTTTTTTTTTAATTTTTTTTTTTTTAATTTTTTTGTTCTTATTTCACTTGTTCTTCCCTAGTTCCTTGGTGTTCTGGCACTGCCTTCAGCATGCAGTTCCCAAGGTGTTGCCCACTTCAGACAGGGCTGATCAGCAGGGAAAAATGACCAGATTTTGAATATACAAAAGGAAATGCATGATGCCATGCCTTAGTATGGGGAAGTTTTAATTACCCAGCCATGATTGCATTATTGCAGCTCAGAGGAAATGTGACTAATGCCATGTCTGTGCTTCTGGCACATGACTGCTGTCACATCCAGTGAGGACTTATTAAATATAAAAGAGGTGTGACTAAAGAAAATGGTGAGCAGGATGTGCAAATAAGCAGACACAGTCCTATTCTCTTTGCTAGGAATTTCTATTCTGGGATGGTAGGGAATGTCTATGTAGGAAGACCAGGAATAAATTGCTGTATTTTGTCATCAAAGAAAATCAAAGTTAGGCTTCAGGGAAAGTCATCCTAACTGTGAAGTGATGTGTGACACTCTGCTCAAGTCATCCTTGGGTGCTGATCCCTGCTTTAAGCATGGCTTATTCCCTTTGGAGGAGACAGTCTTTGAGGAAAACAGGAATGGTCCTGTGAGGAGGGACCAGAAGGCAGCTTGTCCTCCTGTGTGTGGCCTGTACCACAGGGTGATGCTCTGACTTTCCATCTCTCTGGCCTGGCAGCCTTTCATCTTGGCCATTCCAGCTCCAGAGCTGGATGTGGACAAAGCCTGAGTCTTGGCACACCCACAACCTGTGGGAGGAGGGAATTGAGGAGCTGTAGGTTTGACTCTTGCTGCTTAGGAGCACAACCTCCCATCTGACAACTCCCTCAGGATACCCAGTGCCTGTACAGCCTGCACAGGCTCCCTCAAAACACCTCAGGCAGTGTTTTGGAGAGCAGCTCTCATTTGATTTCACAGGGAGTTCAAAGTGACTGAAGATATTTGTTGGGAGACCCAAGCTCCAGGAAAGGCAGAAGTTCAGGTATCTGTCTCTCCCTGGTGCCTCCTACCAGCTCATCACCCTTCTGGTTCAGATACAGCATCCTGACTTCACCCTTCAGAGATCTCCTGCTGAAGGCTCGAGGGATTTAGGCAGTCTGGAGCATCCCAATGTGTTGTGTTTGAGCTGTTGGAGAGCAGCAAAAAGGATAATGCGAAATAGTTCTTTGTGTAATGGAGAAGCAAGAGATGGAGCTTTTATTTCAAGAGACACTGCACTTATATAGAGTAGTTTGTGCAACACAGAATAGAAAAGACTCATTGGTCCAAGAAGGCAACACCTCTTTGAAAACATGCTTTCTGCAAAACATCATGTCTCCAGCAGGTGTTTAATTGTTGTTTTAATTTCTTGTCCTTGAGCAGCTTGAGAAAAGGCTGCTTTCTTGGCTCTCAGCAATATCCTAACAACACCAATGTAGCCAAGCACAGAGTATTTTTGCTGTTCCTGTGCACAATTCCCCCAGCAGATCACCCAAATGGTGCTTGCAGCCTTCAGTGTCAAACCCTTCTGAGATGCACTTTTATTTAGGACTCAGCACCGAGGACTGCCATGAAACATGCAATTATCTCCTTGGAGAGGTGTAATTGTAGAGCCAGATTTGCTGCTGATGGAAAAACCGTGTGATGACCCTGGTGGGCCAATGCCAGCCCCTGCCAGTGACCGTGTGCCCCATCCTCCCTGCATGTGCACTCTCATTACAGGCTCTGTCTTTAAAACAAAGGCAGAGCTGACAAGCTCGGCCAGTTTTCCTGCATTAAACAATTAGAACAGCAAACACAGAAGCTTTACATCACTTCTCTCAATACCTACCATCAGTGTCTTCCTCCCAAATGAGTTTTTAACAGCTGTGTTGTTCCAAAGCAGTGCATTACCATTAGCAGCTTCCCATAACAGCTGCATTACCTTTAAGCAGAACATTACAGGGCTGAGCACCATTTCTTTCAGGGATGCAATTAGGCAGGTGATGGGGCGTGATGCCTGCTCAGGTAATTGATCCAGAGCTGCTGGCTGCTGCCCCAATCAGCAGAACAATCAATGGTGATGATAAAAGTTTACTAAAAGAAATGGAAATGAGGGAAGAGCAGAGTCTGAATCAGGTGCTTGTGTGTTTCACAGGCAGGGCTCCCTGGCTCTGGGGACAGGATTTCCCTGCCAGCTCTGCTCCAAGCTCAGTTTGGGGAGGGCATGCATACTGGGCTGTGCTTGCCTTCTTTAAAGAGCCAAGCAGGTATTAGTTGCTATAAAGTTGTTTATTGTAAAGGCACATCAGTGTTGAAAGGCAAAGAGTCACAAGCATTAAAGTCCATGCTAAAGCTTTGTGGTATAGAGTCCTAAATAGAAGTAAAGTCCCAATTAGAAGCTGCTCCTGTTGAGGCCCTGGCAGAGTTGATGTTGCTGCTGCAGCTCCTCTCTTCTTCAGGTGATGATGATGGCAACGAGGAGAGAAGAAAGAGAGAGCAAGGGTGAATTTCTCCCCAATAGATTCTTATACACAAGCTAAAAACACAAACCCAAAGCATTTCTTCTTAACCTATAGAATTCTAGTTTCTTAGCATGCCAGGTAACATATAAACTATGGATATGATCTGTCTTGTTCTTTCTAAAAATGTAAGCAATAATCTTACTATTGTTTTATTATGTCTAAAACTATGTTCCCAGAGCCTACATGGAAACTTCTTTTCAACACTAGTATCTAGGACTGTGTTTTCCAACCTTCACTAGAACTTGCACTTCTACATTTGTATCTAAGACTTTTACTTTTTAAAGCACTTAAAATACATTCTTACTTACTTAAGCTTACTTATTCTAAAACTTAAACTTGCACCTCTACTTTATGTGTCAGTGGCTTAATATACTTCAAAGGTTTAACCCAAAGGTTTTAATTCAATCCCTGCCCTCTGATTTCTGTCTGAAGAATTCAAAGAAGCCTCTGATTTACAGACTCCAGCAGGTACCACTCATCACCTGCCCCTGGAGGACTCCCTAGGCAGGACTGGAGGCTTGCAGCACATCCTGCTGCAGGTTATCATTTTGAAGATGAATGGACAGATGGGCAGGGCTGTCTCAAGGTCAAATGTGGAGTCAGTGAAACCCAGAAGCCCTCACCCCAGTTTGCAGGCTCAGCCACTTGATTAAGTTACTGCACTGATTTTTTTCCCTTCTTTTCCTGTTGTAATGTTATTATCGCCTGCTTAATAAACTGCACACATTAATGACCCATTACAAGATTCTGGAGATGCAAAATTAATTGGGAATTTCAATCTCTTGAAACTTTTACTGGAAATCCAAAAGAAAAACATTAAAGACATTCATTTTGGCATAAGCCAAGCCCTAAAATCCACAGCTCAGCTGCTCTTTTATTTGCAGGTGCCCCAAGGGTCTAAGTTGCTTTTAGTCTACACTTATTCTCTCATTTTGAGTTTGTATTAAACAAGATGTACTCCAGTACCCTGTAAAGAAACCAACCAACAAAAAATACCCAACCAAATAAAACCTCAAAACATTTATATCAAAATATTTAATTTTAGAGGGTTTTATGAACAGCAACACAATTGATCTGGAACTGCTTCATCAACATATGGATGACTGAGGTGTGAATAAAACCAATCATGTCACATTTTGACTGTATCATCAGTCCTGATCAGTGACAGTTCACATAAAAAGAGCCCAGTGCTGGGCTGTAAAGATCTTGAAAAAGATTGAAGGATCAGAAAAGAAAAAAGGGCAAAATTTATTTAAACTGAAACCAGGTAATGCATTACACCCTTCTATAAGGATTAAGGACTGAATCACTATCATCACAGTGTCCACAGTGGGACTTTGATTTTAGATATTAAACTTTTCTGCCAACCATAAAGTGTAAGCATGTAAGAGAAAGGGAGAACAAGAACACAAACCTCAGCTCTGGAAAGTATTTCCTTGCTTGGCAGCAACTGTGTTTCTATGACATTGCATTTATTTAGATGAATTTTATTTCACTGGGCTTGGTCTTGAAGGTCTTTTCGAACCCCAATGATTCTGTGAAAATAGGTGAATCAGGCATAGGTAGCAGGAGGAAAAAGAGACCTGTGTGAAACCATAGGTGGAACTTGTGGCTGAGTCATGGGAACAGTTTACACATCAGCAAGGTAAATTTCACAGGTACAAGAGGCATTCATCCAAATCCTGTGCTTCCCTCTAAAAGTGCCTTGCTCACAACCATTATAATTTGAATTACTCCTGGTCAGGAAAAAAATGGGACGACCTCTTCCCACCTAATCTATCTTGTCCAATTTGTGAGACATTCGAGCCTGACTCCTGTTTGTGATTGTCTTGTGCTCCTTGTGGGGAACCAACAGCTTCACGCCCCTGGAGTCTGTGGTTTCTGGGAGATTTTGGCAATGCTTTTGCAGGAGTATTCCCACAGCAGAGCAAAGGACAAAGATTTGCTGGGCTTTTCCTGCATGGGCTTGCACGTGGCTGGTTCAGTGCTCGAGTATGGGAGCAGCCTGGGACTGCTCTTCTTGATTTTGTCTCTGTTTCCCAGGGTTTTTCATGCTTATCTACATGTTTGTGAACACTTGTTCAAGCAGAGGGACTCTTGCTGCTTGCTGTGTGGTTTTTGCTGCAGTTTTTAGGGACTTTCTTTGCTGCCCCTTTGGATGATGCATGGGAAAATTACCAGTTCAAATCCCCCCCAGTGAAATGTGAGGTGAAAGGGTCAGAACCCTGCATCTTTCCAGCTCATAAATACCCTGACAAGCCACTTTCTGGGCTGACCCCCCCTTCAGACATCAGTTGATTGTCCTTCTCCTGACTTGAGGAGCAGCCTGAGAAGGGAAGAGAGATTTCTGAAGTGAAAAGTGCCCTGTGATGAGATAGGGGAGCCAAAGAGACACAAACTGCTCCTGGACTCCCAGCCTGTGGATAAGAAACTCCAGCTGACACTTATGAGTGAGAGGGGAAAAAATGCCTTAAACCCATGTGACACTTACATAACTTGAGGCCTGGGATGTTTTTCTCACAAAGGAAGGACGAGTGTTGCCAGGGGCAGCTTTCATGATAAGAGCAAGCCAGTAACCTCTGAAAACAGAGTTCCCAAAAAACAAGCCTTCAGGAGAAGACAGAATGTTCCACATCAGGCTCATGCCCCTCTTGACTGCAGAGGGGTACAGAGGCTACTGGTGGCTCCCAAGACTGGTGTAAGTCAAACAACACAGGCAAACAAGTTTTTGAGAGAAGCAAGGAGGATTTTTGATGTGGAGGATGCTGAAGAGTGGGAGCACACAAGAAGAAGGGGAGGGAAGTGTTGGGAATGGGGTCACTTTGGGACACAGGAGACCTGATTTGGTGAGGTGGGCTCAAGGCAGTAATTTTTCCAGGAACTTCCTAAACCCAGCAGTTTCTCCTTATTCCTTGAGAGCCTTTAATTTTCTGCCAAAAAACAGTGGGAGAGCACAGGAGGACTGGAGCAGGTCCTGTCCAACCTGAGTTTCCTTCTGAACCATTTGGGATGGTGTGAAAAAAAGAGAAACCATTTAATACTGCACCTTTGTAGATACAGAATATGTGACACAGGCAGGAAAAGGAGATGTGGATCACCATGGGTTACATGTAGACATGGACCTGTAGAGTTCTTTGCCCAGGGCATCCTCAAAAATCTGCTGCTTGGTGTCCATTAGCTGGTGGTGGTAAGAGTGACACGCTGCACTCAGGAGGTGACTGCCAGACTGAGTCCAACATTTTGCCAATTTTGGATAAGTCTTGACAATAGAGAGAGTTCAGACAGACTGACCACCTGCTTTAGATGTTTGCTCCCTTGCTGGTTTTGTGAGAGCAGGAGATGCCTCCAGAGGGGAGAGTTGGCAAATCCTACCCAGCTATCAGTGGTTCCTGCTCTGCTGCTTGTCTCCACTCAGAGCTTGGCCTTCCCCATCTCTCAGAGCACAAAAATCAACTCCACATTGTATATTAACATTCAGTATTTAACATTGGTGTGTCCCAGCTTGTTCTCTGCAGAAGAAACACTCCAAGGCAAAGGGGCTCAGCAGGGTAAGTCTCATACAAGGGGTAGGTCTTGCCTCACAGACACGTTTCAGACTCAAGGCTCTTGTTCTGCCTCACACTGGCTTTTCTCCCCTTTCCCTGTCCATGCTGTCCTCTCTGCTCATGGATCCAAGGCAGCAGGAAAGCAGGAATCAGGGGTATCTGTGCAGTGACAGCTCTTTGTGAGCTGCACCTCGTCAAGCCAAAGCTTCTGACCCTGGCATGTGTGTTTGAATCACTCTCCTGTTCCTCCTCTAAATCCCCACCTGAGGTCAAGCTTTGAAAGAAAGGTCAGATCCATTTGAAGGCTGTCCAGAGAGGGACTGAATCACTCAATCATGAGTCATTGAAAATTAAATGGATGCAAATGCTCATTTGACAACCTGTAAGTCTGGGGAGAGTTCCAGCCCAACCACAGGTTTTGTGCCAATGCAACTGGGCTTCCCCTGGCTTGGAGGAGGTTTTTGCAGCAGGTAAACAAGGGGTGGGAGAGTCCTCAGAACACCAGAATTATCTTTTCTTCCCAAGGCCTGACTCATAGCAGGAGGGGAATCTCTGCAGAGAGCCTGTGTCATCACTGTGTCACTGCCTGGCAGCACTCCTGATTAGTGACCCTGATTCTGGGCTGTTGGATTTTTTGTTATCAGCATCAGAGGTGCTGGGCATGGTGATGCTGGCTGACTTGAAGAGCAGCTGAATGTTCCCAGCTCTCCTAATAAATCATTAACTACTCCAGACCCATCACTGAAGTGTACAAGGAAATAAGCAATTACCTCCTGCCCTAGAGGAGCAGATCTTGTCCAGAACTAGAAAGTGTCTGGGGATAACAATGTAACCAGAATAATTAAATGCTCTTTTGTGTTTGTTAAATTCAAGATTATATACATATTCTTTTAACTTTCCCTTCCCAAAAGAAGAGGGTAATTAACTTTGAGGCAACATTACTGGCATTGACTGACCTTGCACGAGCACAGTTGGGACATTTTGCACTGGCTTTGCATGGGTCTGAAAGACTAGAGCAAAAGCAAGAAAAAGGAGAAATTGGATCTGTATTTCACAGAATTACAGAATCATTTAGTTGGAAAAGACTTCTAAGATCATCAAGTCCAACCTTTAACTGATCACCACTGTGTGAACTGGACCAAAGGCCAAAGTGTGATGTCCAGTTTTTCCTTGGACAGCTCGAGGGGTGGTGCCTCCATCACCTCCCTGGGCAGTGACCAGTGCCTGTGTGTTGAGTTGGTGTGTCCAGCAATGTGTATTCTGTCCCCATCTGTTGCAGCCAGGTGGGGCAGTGACCCTGATCTCCTGGCACATATTCTCTGCTAATGGGCCATCTTTAAACCAGCTGGGGCAATCATTTTTATCTTTTCCACAGCCCATCCTCCCTCCAGGAGATATCATTTGCTGCTGGCCCATTGAGTCCCAGTGCATGACTGATAAAATTCCATCATCCCACTGGGAGATGCTCCAGCCAGGGGAGGAGGCAAGCCTTTCCTACCCAGATAAAAACTGAGATTTTGGACAGCAAGGGACCTTCTTTCCACTGGATTCCAAAGGAAAGCCAGACCTTTCCACATAATCCCTGCACCTTTAGAAGAAACTACACCTTCTCCAGGAGCACTGCTGCAGCTGAACCACATCTGCCACTGCAGGAGGATGCAGCCACCATTGAATGGGACTGCTGCCACCACCCTGACTGACAGACGGGTGTCAGCTTGGATTCTGACTCTGGCAGGGTTTGGGGATTATTCTTTGTAATACTGTATTTCAATTTTAATTTTCCTAGTAAAGAATCGTTATTCCTAATTTCCCTGTCTTTGCCTGAGAGCCCCTTAATTTCAAAATTATAATAATTTGGAGGGAGGGTGTTTACATTCTCCTTTTCAAAGAGAAGCTTCTGCCTTTATTGGCAGACACCTGTCCTTCAAACCTGAACAGCCTGACCACCCCTTCTGTGCAAAAATTTTTCATGGTATCCAACCTGAAGCTCCCCTGGCTCAGAGCCTGCCCCCAGCTGGCTGCACCCTCCTGTCAGGAGCTGTAGAGAGTGACAAGGTCACTCCTGAGCCTCCTTTTCTCCAGGATCCTGAGCTCCCTCAGATGCTCCTCACAGGGTTCCCTCTCCAGGCCTTCCTCCAACTCTGTTCCCTTCTCTGGCCATGCTCCAGCCCCTCAATGTCTTTCTTGAAGTGAATATTTGCCACATACAGGCAAAGGCTGTGCAGTCCAGCTCAGACAAGTGGAAAAAGCCAGAATCGAGGTTATCTCTGTGGTGCTGCAGCAGAACATCCAAAGGGTGCTGAGTCCTGTACAAACTTTAAAGAGAAGTGTAGCTAAAGATAGGTTTCTTAGCAAAATACAGCCATGTCAGAGCACTACATCATTGTGACATTTGAAATGCCCTTTATTTTCAGGTTATGATTTAATGCAGACATAGGATGACTTGTTTTGTCAAAAGTAGGTTCCACTCAGAAAGGCTGAATTCCTCCTTTCTTTAGGAGTGACCACTAAACCTTGGGATGTTTCTTTGCCCTTTGTCTAAAGAACAATTCTGGCCTGATACATTTTGAGTTGCATTTTTCTTTGCTTTTTAATTTTTAATTGTCTCTCAGCTCAGGAGGCAGTCAGAACATGCTTTCAAATAAGATTTATTGTATTACTTGTATACCTAATCAGACAATAGCTCTGTTTATCTTAATCATGTATATTACTTCATTTATTTCAACATGAATTCCCTTTGAATGCCATTTCAAAGTATCATGACAGGCCTCCAGTTAGTAAACAAGAGTTTGGAAGAACTTTAATGGGTGATATTTGTAATTAAATATTAAATGAAACACAGGCCTCTCTTCTTTAAAGATGGTAAACCCATAACTCCTTTATATTTGTAAAGTTTTTCTTTACACAAATAAATAAATATAGAAGCTTCATAAAAGCTCTATGGGTTTATTATCCCCATGTTTCCCACATTTTCTGACTGCTTTGGACTCTATGTAACTGTGTGGTAATTTCTTTTGGGAGCTGATAAATTGCTGAAAGTCAAACAGAAGCAGTCCTAAACTTTGGCCCAAAAGGTAAAGGATATTTTAGAGGGGAGACTGTCCTGCCACTTTTCCTTGTGCAAGCTGATGTATTTGCTTTGGAACAGGCTGCACTCACAGCATTTCCTGGCTGGAGTGGAAGTCCTGGGATTCCCATGGGGGAGACTGAACTCAACATGCTTTCAAGACAAAAATTGTTCAAGACAAATAATTTGGACAAAGCTGAGAAGAAATACTAAATAGAACTGAAATCTTTGATAATCAGCCAAGGGTAGGGGAAGTGTAAAATACCAAGGGATGAGTTGTGCTCTTTTATTCAGCATCATTTCTCTGCAAATTGCACAAGTAACATTCCTGCAGGGCAGGCATGCTGGAGATGACTAAAATTTAAAGTGTTTAGTTTGCTTAGGCAGGAAAACAGGAAAGAACAAAGTTTCTCTGTGTAAACAGAAATTTCATGTCTGTCAGATTGATTTTATCCCAGAGACAAAGACTCAATCAGACAAACAGAACCTATGGGATAAAATGTGAAAGCCAGAGAAGTAAAAATTTCCAGGCTCAGCCAGATTATTGATTTCCTTTCAGCAACACAGTGATCATCTGCCACATTACCAGCTACTACAGAATTACCTGACATTGCAAAATAACTTGATGATTGACTTGGGGCTCTGAGCACCAGAGAAAAGGCAGAGCTGAGTCTGACTTTCATTACAAGGTCTTGCTCCAGATAAAGCCCAGCTGCTGTGGCAGAGGTGAAATTTGCTCAAGTCCAGCTCTCCTGAAACCTAAATTCTCATCAGCTAAGGAAGTTTGTTATTGCCATTGCCATTTCTATCTTTTTGAAAAGGAGAGAGGGTATTTATTCTATTTTACTAGATCTCACTATGCCTTTGGAAGGGAAGGGAAATGTACGTGGGAGGAGAGAGGGAGAGCTCCTGGCATGGCTGTTACTAGAGACAGGGTTAATAGCTGGTACATTTGATAAATAATTATGTTTAATTTAAGCCTCAGGAGCTTCTAATCAAATTGCATCACCTGTGGTTCTGCTGCTTTTACCCAGGCCAGAGAGAGGGAAGGAAAAAAGCTGACAAAAAACCCTGACCTTTGCTACAGCCAGTTGTGAATGGAGAATTTCCAAGCCTGAGTGAGCCTGGGGAAGTTGGAGGGAAGCATGTTCTCTCTAGCAGCCCTTTCCCTGGAGAGCCCAGGGTGCTGTCTGAAGGAGTCTGGGCAGCTGGTGGGGTTATCACAGGTACCAAGCCAGCCAAGCACTGGAGGGGATGTGGGGACAGCTTTGCCTTGCTCAGTGGAAAAGCAAGTGGCACATGGTCCCCCAAAAAAGCTCACCCCAAAGTCAAAACACCAGATTTTGCATTCCCTCCATGGGTAACATAAGCCTGGAGGTGAAAGGAAAAATGTTTCCTCAGTGCTACTGAGATTAATGTGCTGTAACATGGTTAGGGCAATAACAGCCCATCCCAGAGCTATGGGGCTACAGAACAGCTGATTTTAATAGTTGCTGCTCTTTTAAAGGGAAAAACAGAGTTTTCTGAAACTGGGAAAAAAAAAAAAAAAAAAAAAAAAAGGAAATTAATTTTTAAAGGTTTTCTTCATTATATTGGGTAAAATTGGCATCAATGTCCCTGAAACTGCAACTGCCTGGCTGCAATATTTTGAAAATACCTGAGACCTCAGGTTGGGAAAAGAAAGCTTGGAAAGCAATGATTGGAGAAGGCTGTAATGACCTGGGAAATGTCTGATATTCATCATCACTGAGTTGGCAATAAATCTGAAAGGGATAACTGCATTTTGACCTTGGTGTGAATTCCTTAGTTTCCAGCTCCACAAGTACAGGGTTAGATTTCTGCTGTGCAGACTGTACTGAGCACACACCTTTTTTAGCTCTGAGTCATCCCTGGAAGTTCTGCTCAGGTGAGAGGGGCCAGGGGAGATGTGCAGTGGTCCCAGAAGCAGAAGCTGCTGCCCTTGTCTCTCCTGCTGCACAGAATTCTTCTCTCTCTGCTGCTACTGGAAAGTGGCTTGGATGTAGCTGGGAGCAAAGAGGGATGCAGACATTATGAGTTAACCAGAAAATGACATCCTTGTTTTGGGTAGAGAAAAAAAAAAATTAAAAGGGAAGTCTGGAGAGGGAGTTTATTCTAGAGCACTCATACAGCTTAAAAATGTCCCTATTTAACCCAGGGCTGCAAAATTTGGTAAGCCTGGACACAGGGAAGGGAATGGTGTGGGAAAGCACAGGGGATGTGTATGGAAAGGGGAGAGATTTGCAGAGGTGCATCAGAGGGGCCAGGAAACCCAGCAAAGGGACAAGAATGTGCATAGCAAAGCAAATTCAGTTTAGTTGGGGGAACAACATGATGTGTCTCTTTTGGGGCACAGGAAGGAAAACCAGCAGGATTTACAGCACACAGGATGTTTTTCTGAGCTGAGTGAGCACCAGTGGGCTCAGAATCAGCCTTGTGCCTGAGCACAGGGAATTACTGAGAAGGGGAAGATGAAGGGACATGGGCTATGGGCATGGGAAGGGGCAGAAAAATGCAGGAGCAGAGCCTTTAGCTGCAGATTCCCCCATGGAGCACCTGCAGAAGCTGAGCTGGGAACACCCATCCCATCCACGGGGAGGAGATGGAGCAGAAGCATTTCTGGTGGGTCATCCAAATTGTGCTGGGAACCCAGCACCATGAAACTGCTGCTTAGGCCACCCCTCCTGTTAGGGAGGGCTGGAAGTGGGACACAGAGGGTGCCTGGAGCCCAGGCTGGGCACAGCTCTGCGTGAGGAGGGGTGAAGCTCACCGAGCCAGCCGAGGGCTCACATCGAGTCCTCCAGACTCATTCTGAGGGAGATTTTTTAATCTGTTTAGGCCAAAGACCAGGGCAGCCCTTAAAGACAGCCCCATGCCAGCAGATCCACAGCCAGCTGTCTCCTGCAATCAGATCAGGGCAGGCACAAGCCCATCCAAACTGCAGTGCGTGGGTTTTTGGAGCAGCCACGTGAGAGCCAGTCCTTGCCTTTGGGAGCCCAGCACAGGGTGAGGAGCTGGGTGACTTTTATTTTAGCAAGGACACAAACAAGAAGACACCACGGGGATCATCTGATTTGCCTTTGTGCATGGTGAGGGAAGGTCATGAGGATGTGCCCATCAATTCCTGCAGCTTTCCCAGGATTTTTGGGTGAGGTGATGGGCACCAGCTGCAACATTTGTAGTTTCCTGCTGCTCCCCAAGGGTGTGCCCACCCATGGCCCAAGGGAATGAGAGCTGAATGCAGATTTCAGAAGAATATTACAGTAATGATAATTGCACCAGAGCTGCACTGCTCACATGGATGTGTTTGGGGGTGCATGTCATCATTTGGGAGGATGGAACACGTGTCAGACAACACTGACCCTGTTGTTTTCATTGATTTTTAAAAGGAAACATTCAATTTAAATCCCATTTAGTCTGGCTAAGCAGAGGCCTGTATTATTTAACTGATAAAGAGAAGACAAGGCTTCAGAAGCTTCACACACATTACAGGACTGACTGCTGAAGTTTGTGCTAGGACACAAATTCTCCTGGAAACCTGATTTACTTGGATTAAATACCACAATATTCATCCTGACTTTCTATTTCCCTGACATCTCATGGACCCTGCAGCCTTGAGCTGGGCATTAGGGAGCTGCACACAGAATCTGGAGAGTTTTGGTGCCTTAGTGCAGCACCAGCAAGGCTGAATGGCAGAAAGCTCCCTAGGCTGTCTCACAGGAGTGTGAAAAAAGTGCCACATCTTCAATTCTGCTCTTTGCCAAAAATTACAGGTCTTCCAGTGGGAGTTGCTGCACACCCAGCATTTGTAAACTATAATTAAGGAACTGCTGAATGGTAATTTTAAATAAGCACATTTTCAATGTAGCTCTTGGAAGTTGGAATTAGTGATAATTCCTGTGTAGATTTAAGCTTTTATAAAAATGCAATGACCTCTACATAAGGAAGCTTTGGATCTGAGTTTTTTTCAAGTGATTGGACCTATATTATTAGAGGATTTTTAGGCTGGACTATCACAAGCACTGACCATTTATCTTGGTATCTGTACAAAATCTCTTTAAAAATGCAATCCTAGTCATATCTGCATAAATTCCCTCAAAATAATCTGCTGATAAATATCCCCTGAAGTCAAAAATGCCAACTATACATAGCTTCAATTCAAAGCTGAATTTACTTTCCTTTCTTGTACATCAGACTACTTGAATTACTGAAACAATAATGGAACTGGATGATTATTGCACCATCTACATCCATATTTTAGTTGCAATTAAACTTTCTGAAACAAAGTCCTCGGTTTATTTAATGAAACCAAACACTTTGTTTCAAAAAAATAAAAAAAAAGAAAGACTCTGCAAATACAATCATTATAATCCAATTCCAGAAGAACTAAGAAAAAGATCAATCCAGAATTCATTAAATGCCTTATGTGTCAAGATGACCTTTAAGGTGTGCTGGTAATCTGCATTTTCAAATTTTTACACTTTTTTTTTTTTTTTTTTTGCAGAGAGTGAACAAAGCAGCACTGATCGTGTTTATTGCTTAGCAAATGGGGGATTTTTCTGATCATTTTACATCTACATATTGTTTTGTTCATCAGGATAACAGTTCTGGGCTTCAGACTACAAGAGACATAATGGAAATGCAGGTATTGTGAGTTCTTTTTCCACAAGAGTAGAGGAGAAAGAGTTGTGTCAAAGAAACATCAGGGATGCATCTGCCATCCAACCCCCCAAAGGAGCACACACCACATATTTCTCATATTTACACCCAGAGAGAAAATCTCTGACCAGAGAACTAACTTGCCTCAAATCTGGAATCATCCTCAAGGATTTTCCAAACCTGGCATCATCCTCCTGGATGGAGTTTGGTCCCCTGCCCTCTTTCCCCCAAAAGCTAAAACACATTGAAAACAATTTGTGTTTTACTGAGGAAAATTGTGCACCAATCTGTTGCATTCTGGTATCTCCCAGCATAGTGAATTATTGTTAATTTGGGTATTTCAGGTGGCTGATTTCTAGATTAAATACAGAAGGGAGGCAAACCAAGGACAGGATTGGCAGAAACAAGGGAGTTGCATGGGAAGTCACTCATTCAGAGAGAGAAAATGGCATTGCCCCTGCCTTGGTTTGGGTGAAAACTCTGGAACAGCTGATAAAAATGCTGGCTTGTGACCTGGTGTGTCCTGTGAGGTGTGACACCAGCCCAAAGCAGGAGCTGCTGCTGGATCTCATGCCTGCTTGAAGCAGTGGAAATCCAGTTCTGCAGGGAAGATCCTCTCTAGCTGAAGCCACATCCCTTGCTTGCATTTTTTGGGGTAAGAAAACCAGATTTTGCCCATACAGCTGAGAAGTCATGAGGCAGGGCATTAAGCATGACCCAAGGCTCTTGGGCTCCTTTAAAAAGCATTTCCCTCAGTATTCCCACATGCCTCATCAGTCCAATGCTTGGCCACAAGAGAGAGACAATAATCAACAATCATTTTCCTGTGTGGGATGGGAAATGGAATGGCATGGGGAGGCTGTGCCCGTGGTTTCACACAAAGGGTGAGGCAGAGCAGGACACACATCCAACCCACTGCAGAGACCTTTTCTGCCAGAGAAAGGGCCAGACTGGCAGCACCAAGGGGCAAGACCTGCAAAGCAGGTACAGAGCCTGGTGTGGAAGGAGCACCTGCCAAGCTCAGCCTCTCTGCCATGCTATTAATAACCACTTCCCGTGATTTCCACGGCTTTCTGCTGCTGATACTTGAGCTCTTCGTTGTGTGCAATCCCCACTCGGGTTGCAGGACAGCCAGCAGCTGGGCTGGGCTGCAGGTCTGTGCTCCTCGCTGCTCTCCCTGTGCTCTGTCCCCCTTTCATCTCCGCCGCCGCCCCGGCAGCTCCCCTGGCCCTGCTCCCATTTAAACACCAGCTTGCACCTGTTGGTTTTGCTGCTGACTGGGAGGAACCCCAGCAGAAAGTGACCCCGCGTGTCCGGCTGAGCTGTCCCTCCCTGCTAATGGAAAAGTGCTAAAGCACCAGAGTGTTCCTGCAGGCTATTTGTATCCCGAGTTCCTGCCTTACTGACTCCTCTCCTCTCTCCTCTCTCCTCTCTCCTCTCTCCTCTCTCCTCTCTCCTCTCTTTATCCCTTCCCTTCCCTTCCCTTCCCTTCCCTTCCCTTCCCTTCCCTTCCCTTCCCTTCCCTTCCCTTCCCTTCCCTTCCCTTCCCTTCCCTTCCCTTCCCTTCCCTTCCCTTCCCTTCCCTTCCCTTCCCTTCCCTTCCCTTCCCTTCCCTTCCCTTCCCTTCCCTTCCCTTCCCTTCCCTTCCCCAGTCCAGCAGCCTCAGGACTCGATTTCTCACATTAATTTGGTCATTGCTGTGCAGCAGGAGTTGATTTTAGGACAGCAGGCAGCACATCCTCATTCCTCCACTCCATGTGTTAGGGAGATTGATGTTGTCCTAGCAGAGTCTTTCTTCAATGAAAAACAAGTGGGGTTTAGTCAACTCTGGCTTTCCAGGAACAGTCTATTCACCACTCTGCTCTGTATTACACAAAGACTTGCATTTTCCCAAGTAGTTTCCTAATTTTGTGGCTTCATGTGTGTCTATGGGTGGGCCCCAGGAATGGGGGCTTCACAATGTGAAGGATGTGACAGAAGCATTGGCTGGGGACCTTCCCTCAAGCAGCAGAATCACAGAATAATCTGGGTTGGAAGGGACCCACAGGGATCATCGAGTCTAACTCCTGGCCCTGACAGGACACCCCAAGATCCACACCATGTGCCTTGAGGGCATTTTGTTAATGCTTCTTGAGCTCTGTCAGGTTTGGGGCTGTGACCACTGTCCTGGGGAGCCTGTTCCAGTGTCCAGCCACCCTCTGGGTGAAGAACCTTTTCATAATATCCAACCTAAACTCCCCCTGACACAACTTCATGCTGTTCCCTTGTGTCCCTTCACTGCCCACAGAGAGCAGAGATCAGTGCTGCCCCTCTGCTTCCCCTTGTGAGGAAGCTGCAGACCATGATGAGATCTCTCCCCTGTCTCCCCTTCTCCAGGCTGAACAAACCAGCCTGCAAGAGTCCCTAAAAACCCCATACCCAGCAAGCTGGGTTCTCCCTGCTGAGAATATCCATCAACCAGGAGAACCACAAATCAGGGATCTTGTGGCAGCCCAGAAGTCACTCTGGGGGGAAGTAAGGACAATGCATTTTCCTTTCTGTTGTTAAAAACTCTGAAAGTCACATATTAAACACACCCTTGTGGCAGCCTGTATCTGGATACCTCACAACAGGCCATCAGCAGCTTTCAGAGGTCCCTCAAACAAGCCCCTTCCTATCTCCCATCAGCCAGCACCTTCTCAGGGTGGCTCAGCTCTGATAAGAGATGTCCTCATTTTCTTTGGCTTCTCAGTGTGACAAACATATTCCTCCCAGGGCTGCTGAGGAGGGATGATACCATGGGCATCAGGCAACAAGGAGAGTGGAGAGGGAGGGCCAAACAGCCTGACAGCTGCTTCTCAAGTACATCAACAACTATCTGCCAGGAAATTTAAAATAAATCAAGGAATGGTTCTTTTTTACAACTTTTTTTCACTTTTTCCCCTGGATAGCAGGTGGGCCTTTTGCATCCAGCAAAATAACAGGCATTTCCATGAGCTGTTTATTTGACAGGGTATTAGAGGAAGGTGAATTATTAGGTTTTGGGGGGTGTTAATGGTGCCATTTCATGCTGTGGTGATTGGTGGACTGATAGAATGGATTATGTGTCTGTAATGATCATTTTTTGCTGCTGGGTGGTCACAATTTCCCATTGAAAATCTGCTTGTCAGGGCACCGAGGCATTTTTCCGTGGGTGTTCCTTATTGTTATTTAAAGGTAAAGAAATAATTTCAAAAGCACAAATTAAGCTTGGTTGCCAACAGGAAGGAGATAAAGTTAGGGGGAAGAAAAAAGAAAAAAACAACAAAAAAAGAAAAGCCACTGGGAATCTGACATGCAACCACACTCCTGCAGAATGGGGGATGCGTGGGCTGTCACCCACACTCTGCTGTGACGTGGAGGGTTGGGAATCAATGACTTTGATGTGTTATCTTATCCCTGAAGATAGAGAGCAGGGCTTGCTCTCAGTGCCACTCCAGCAGCCCCTTTTGAAGTGCTAGAGCAGCACTCGAGCGAGAGAGGAGAAGCTGACACCAGCACTGCTGCTTTGGGACACAGCCCCCAGGGGCCTGGGGAGGCTGATGCCTTTCTGCTGGGTGGCATCTCTCCTTGTCACCCACGGGTGTCACAGCAGTGGGTGGCTTTGTGTAAACATCTCCCACCCACGGGTGTCTGCCCTGGGCACATCCGCAGCTCTGCCGGCTCCTGCTCCACAGGGATGCACTTCTGAGTGTGGGGATGGCACAAAAAGGCAGGCAGGTGTTCAGTTGTGTTCTTCTGATTCTTGGGGATGAGCTGTCTCACTGGCATTTGGGTATCCAAACTCAGCTGCTGACTCCATCCCTGGCAAATCTCTGCAGGCAGCACGAACTGGGTTCCTATCAACGCCCTTAATAAGAATCTTTTTCTACCCCTCCAATCTCTCCCTACACTGGTTGATTCTTGTTCTTTCTGGTTTGTTCTTCCTGCCATCCAGCAGACACATCTATGCTCCCACAGACCTAAAAGGCAAAAATTTGCTCCAGATTTCCATTATCCAAATTTGCAGCAGAATTTACTCAGGCGTTTGGCGAGCAGAGTCCTACTCTGCATTTCACCATCCCTTTGTGTTGGCTGGCACACCTCTCTGCTTTAAACTTTCCCCTGCTTTGCCTTCTTTTTACATCAGGCAGAGCAGCCAGATTGTGTTTTCAAAACCTCTCCTGTCTGTTTCTTTCTGCCTCTAATTCCCAGCTCTAACCTGCCCCACACCTTCTCCTTGTCACTCATACAATTTCTTGAGCAAGCAACTTCATATTTTCCCCACAGACACCTAGAAATATCTGCAAAGTGCTCTCATTGCCCTCCTTTGAACTTGCCTTGCTGCAAGAGAGCCCTGGGTAGTAATTAAGGTGCTGATGGACAAGTATCATGGCCACGATGCTGACAGATAGCACTTCATCCTTTCCCAGTAATCCATTGCACCTGTTGTTAAATGTTTTCTTTCCTTCAGCCTGGAAACTCTTGTGAGGGTTTTTTATTTGACATTTTTAGACCCTGGAACAAAGATATCCTGGACTTTCTCAAGTGCTGTAGGGATTTAAGTGCCAAATAAAAGAATAGTCATTTAGAGCTGGCCACTTCTATGTATTTCAGAGCTGAGGATAAAATTTGGTTGAGTTGCTTTCAAAGTTTCCTCCTTTATGCATCATTTGAATGAAATCCAAAGGCTCTTTTCTTTGTCAGCTTGGCTGATTTGTTTGCAGTGCCACTGTGAAAATTCCTTCCTTCTGGTGGTTTTTTTGTGATTTGTTTGTTTGTTTTGTTATTGTTTGTTTGCTTGCTTGACTGCTTTTGTAGGGTTTTGTTTGTTTTTAAATTTGTGTTTGTTTTTTGTTTTTGCAGATCCTGGAAAAGTCATACTGAGACATGACCTAGCCTGATCCACAGAGTGTAAACTGCTGCCATCCATCACCAGAAACCTCCTCAGGAACATTTTTTTTTCCTTGCTTTAAGTAATCAGTCCAAATGGAAAGCACAGAGCAATGGAAAGCAGATAGCCCGTGGTTTAAAGAGAATAAAATGCTTTGTCAAAACCCTGACAGACAACTGCTGAATGAATTCCACAGAAGGGACCCCATCAGCCTGACCCAGAAAAGATTCCAGCTGCTTTTTGCAGAGCTGATCCATTGGTGTGTCTGGTGCTGACACAAGCTCCTTGCACCAGCAGGAGCCATTCTGAGGTCTTGTCCTATTTCAAGGAATAATAAAGTTGGAAAAGACCTCTGAGATCATCAAGTCCAATATTAAACCAGCCCAGCCAGGTCCACCACCAAACCATGTCCCCCAGGCATCACACCTGCACATTTTCTGAGCATTTCTGGTGATTCCACCATTTCCCTGGCAGGCTGTTCCAATGCCTGACAGCTCCTTTAGTGAAGAAAGATTTCAGCATTCTCCTTCCTCATCCCCAAACCCCAGCACACATTGGTGGATCACATTTATCCAGCCCAGGCCTCCTTTATGAGCTTCATCTCTGGTGATCAGCAGCAACAACTGTCCAAGGGACATGAGGAATTAAATGTCTGCTTGCAGTATAAAGTCCAAATTATAAATCTGAAGGCAATATCAGGGTGGTGTCTCCTCAAAGCTTTCTCTGTTGGCCCAGCTACACCTAATTTTCTCTTCATCAGTCATTTTAAAATGTCACACTTTCCTGGCCTTAAATGAGAACACTCATAACATTTTATTCTGTATTTTTTAAAAAAATTTAATCCCATGAATTCTGAAAGTGAAATTGTTTAATTAGAGGAGTCCAGTTCTGCTTCAATTTATATAGCCAAATATTATATTATATATATATATATATATATATATATATATACTATAATGCTGCGAGACAAAGTCACCCAGATCCCAATTTTCATCTGGCAAGAGAATTTGTTAGCAAATCATGGCTCAAAGTGGTTAAGTTATTTTTACATTGTGAAGAAAAAGGAACTTGGTGGCAGGATTCCTTCAGAGGCCTGGGCAAAAGTGATTGTATTTTTTACTAAATTACTGTTTAGCAATCCAAAAATGTTCTTTGCTATTTGCTGGCATGTGAAAAGACACACTAAATGGCACTTGGGGGTTAATTTTCATGACCCTGACTCTACCTCTCAACAAGATAGATTACATTTTCAATTCTATTCCTCAGTGTATAAGAGAGAATCATTTTGTAGAAAATGAGAATTGATCCAAATCTTCACCCTAAAGTCAAAATGCAGTTTTATTGACCAGAAAGAAAAAAAAAAAAAAAAAAAAAGGATGCTTTCTTTAGAGGAGAATTCCCTGTGATATCCTCTGTGACAAAACAACATGAAATGGGAGCAGAACTGCCACCTTTGGAGAAAACAAAGTTTGGGGAAGGACAGGCCATGCTTGGGAGGTCCAGCTGCTCCTATGGGCTCATTTGAGAGCTGTTTGTGCACAACCTCCATGCATTTTCTTCTCCTCACAGGATTTGGTTTGCTGCCTCCCTGCCCTCTGTGCCTCCTCCAGCCTGACACCATCAGGGACATACAGGTGCAGACAAAAGGGCAAGGGGGGCTCCCAAAATGTGGCATCTCCCTTCTGGAAGTCCGTGGGAGGTTCTGTCTCTGCTGCCCTTCATGGGGTGAAGGGATGGATGACTTTGGGGTGATGGGCACCCACAAGAGGTCCAGGGGCATCAACAATGGGACACAGCTCATGTGCCCTCCTGGGGCCAGCTGGGAACAGCCTGCAAGCCAAGCAGGCTTGGGGACTTCATCCTGCTGTCCTGGCTAGGCAGAAGCAGAGATTTGACTCCTGGACATGCCCTGGGCCAGCTGTCACTTTGGGAAACATCATTTCATTGCTCTGCTCCCACATCCCCTTGCTCAGCTTTGGCTTTGCTGTGCTCATCTGCACTGCTGGTCCTCCAGGAATGCTCTGGGAATCAGCCCTGGCCAGGTGGCTCTGGGTGGGTATTAGGTCAGATGGCATTTTATTTTCCCCTTCCCTTGAGAGATTCAGCTTAGGTAAAACCAATAAAAATGTTCCTAATCTTCCCCCTAGGAGAAAAATGTTGGAAAATATGAGCCAAAAGGGTGAAACAAGCCCAAATTTCTCCCTTTCATAAGACATATAAGAAAATGTCTGGGTTTTCCTTACTGTAGGGCTGAAGAATTTTACAGCCCACTCACCACATGGCTCTGAGTATTTGGGCTGGCACCAGCAGTGCCAAGCTGGGCACACTTTGTGTGCTGGTGTGCAGCCAGGCTGGAGGAATCTCTGTCATCATAGGGGATGGAATTAAAAACCCATCAGCTCCCCGACCCAACAACAAAACCTTTCTGCAGGAGGCAGAGGGCAGTGTTTGCACACACATGGTCATTGGGAGCTCCAGCAGGTCAGGCTCATCCCTGGTGTTCTCCCCAGGATTCTCCTTGGGGTGAGGGTGGTGGGCTTATCTTTGAGGTGAGGGCAGTGGGATTGCCTTTAGGATGAGGGTGGTGAGGTTGCCTTTAGGGTGAGGGTGGTGGTGTTCTCTTTGGGGTGAGGGCAGTGGGATTATATTTGGGGTGAACGTGGTGGGGTTATCTTTAGGATGAGGGTGGTGAGGTTCTCTTTAGGTGAGGGTGACTGGGTTATCTTTAGGATGGTGGGGCTCTCTTTGGGATGATGGTTGTGGGGCTCTCTTTGGGGTGAGGGTGGTGGGGCTCTCTTTGGGGTGAGGGTGGTGGGGCTCTCTTTGGGATGATGGTTGTGGGGCTCTCTTTGGGGTGAGGGTGATTGGGTTCTGTTTTTGGTGAGGGTGGTGGGGTTCTCTTTAGGATAAAGATGGTAGGGTTATCTTTAGGGTGATGGTGGTGAGGTTGCCTTTAGGATGAGGATGGTGGGGTTCTCTTTAGAGTGAGGACTGTAGGGTTCTCTTTAGGGTGATGGTGGTGTTCCACTGTGGACTTGGTGAAATAAAGGTCAGCTTGAATGTGTCTGGGGAATGCTGTGGGAGTGGTTGTAGTGCTCACCTCATCTTAAAAACTGCCACAAGTCCCCATGGAGCCCCTTGAGACTGATGGTCACAGCTTCTCCTGTGGGACACCTGTATCAGAGAGCCCCAGTGGGGCTTTTCCCCATCTGGGGGAATTTCCCTGCTCTGAGCAATCAGAAGCTGAGTCACAAACGTTCCAGGCTTGGCAGGAGGCAGCTGCTCACAGGTTCAGTTCTTTGGCCCTGTCCCTGGGCACTCCTGCATCTGGAGGGGGAGAAGCTCCCACTGCATTATCCCAGTGGATAATTCAGTGAGGCTCTCAGAGTTAGCTGTGTGCAGGCAGCTGATGCTGCAGAGGCAGGAGGGAGGCCATGTGTACAAGCCTAGGAGGATAATTTGATCTCCTCCCTGCTCCCCCCTGCCCGCCACCTCCAAACAAACCCGGATTAGCAAGGGGAGCCCACGGCCCGGCCTGGCTGCTGGAAATGAGCCTGGCTGGAGGCATGGCAGGGCACTCACAGCCTCAGAGCCTCCTCTGGCAGGAGCCTGCGGGTCTGAAATCAACACCCTGTGCTTCCTGTGCCCCCTGCTCATCCCCTGCTCATCCCTGCAGAGCTGGCTGTCCGGGGTCACATCCGATGCTCCCCGTCACAAAACACCCTCCAAGGATAAACCTATTGGCACATGGAAGGAAAACTTTCCCAAGCTAAAACTCAGCTTGTGTTTACAAACAGGGCTGCTTTAGGAAACCAATAAACTTCACACTTTCCTGCTGGTAGCCTCAGGGGAAAAATAGCACAGCTCTGAAGTGCAGTTCCTACAAAAGGAGTTTGTGTGTGCCTATAGAGACCACTGTAGTCTGTATCCATTTGAACAGGGAGCACACAAATCTTTCCCAGGCATCTCTTTGGTGTTACCTGCAAGAACAGCTTCCCTTCTCCAGCAGCAGTTGCATTTCACATTATGGTAAAGACAGAAAAGGGACTCACTTCTGCCACTCGATACCAACTATCCTGTGATTAAATCCATCCCTGCTTTAGCTTCACTGTGCCACTGGAGCTGAGTCAAGGTTTAATTTATCCCACACAGCTTACAAGGTCCTCATGAGCACACCCTGCCCCTGGTGTACTCAAACAGCTGATGGAACATCCCAGCTCTGAGCAGGATCTGGGAGGAGAACACTGCAGCAGGTGCTGTGTAAAGGGATGTGTGACACAGCCACAGGCCTGAGAAATGCAGAATTATCTCTGAGACAGCCCTTCCTACCCATCAGAGTCTCAGCACTGCTCTCATTGAAGGGTGGGAATTACTGTCCCCAGCTTGAGTCAAGAAGCTGCTGAATGCTGAGGGGTGCACAGGCTGCTCCCAGGAGGGATGGGAACTGTGTGTGTAACATCATGTAAGATCTGTGTGTAATCCTGCACATGTTTAGTGTCTCAGTACTTCAGGAACCAAATAAGATCATATTCTCTTCCAGGTTCTCTCCTCTAGTCAGTACCTCAACCTTTCTCTATGATTTTTCTTAATTTGTTCTAAATATTTTTAATAATAAGTAAATAAATATATTATAACATACAATTACATATTATACACCAATAGGCAAGTATAAATAATAATACATTATAATTATTATATATTATAATTAATATATATTATTATTATAATTAATATTTAATTATATATAATACACAATAAATAAAATAATAATTTTCCCCCTCAATTTTTCCTAAACACATACCACTCTTCCAGCACCAGTGCACAGGTTTCTGCTCTGGATCCTGTCCTAAAGCCAGGCTTTTCCTGCATGGTATAATTCTGATCAGTCCCACATGATTTTCTGATCAGTCTTGCAACTAAGCTATTTTTATTGTAAAAAGCTTATTTACCACCTCCATCTGTCCCGAAGAAAGAATTACCATCCCACCTCCATGGAACACAGCTGGGACCAGGTCCCAAACCTCTCAACACCTGTGTGTCCCCACAGTGGGAGAAGGATGCTCTCTTAGGTTCACCCCACGTGGGATATGTTTTGTTAAAGATTTAAAGAGTTATAGGAAAGCAATTATTTTTATAGAGCATTTCTCTTGGGATATTTTGCAACACAGGCTGATTTTGGTGCTATCCAAAGCTCAGTAGCCACTCCATGTCCCTGCCCTGCTGCTGGGTGATGGTTTCCTGGAGCTCCAGCCTTCTTCTTCAAGAGGAGCCTTGCCCTGGTAGGGAAAACCCCACTTTGAAAAGCCTGTGTTCACAAAGGAGGCAGAGGAGTCCTGCTGCTTTGTTAGAAAAAAGGGACACATTCCCCACTGGGGCACATCCCCATGGGGTTTTTTTGTCTCAGGTTTCAGAGGGTGCAGCCTCCTTTTATCCCAAACTCACAGCCACACGTTGCCCTCTTCCTTTCCCCATTGTTGAGGTACCAGGAAGGTACAGCCTACCCCATATTCCCACTTTAAACGTTTCTTTTTCCCCCAAGGTTCAGAAACTCAGGCTTGTACAGACTTTCATGTGTTTCAGGAGTCAAACTGTTCTACAACCTGAGGTTTGAAGTTGGTAGAGACATCAAGACCCATTTCAAACACAACACCCATCACTTCACCCATGAAATTGGTTGTGAAGACATTAGCACACATTTTTCCCATCACCCTCACACCCACCCCAGCCCCTGCCATCCTAATTACCTTCATAGTTTTGGACGTTTCCACTGTGAAATTCTATCCAAAACCTTGCCCCCCTTCACATCCCTTTGGGTTTTTTATAGGGAAAACTTGAAAAGCTGATCTGAGCTCAGTGGCTTCCTATACAGAAATTAACTTTTCCAGTGAATCCATCTCAGGATTTCTAGTTTGCCTTCCTTCAGTGCTGTGGAAGCAAAAGCAGTCTCGGGTTTTAAGCATTTCACAATTTAAACTTGTTCCCTCTAGAAAATGAACTAAGCCCTTTTGCCTATGGAATTATTTTAGCAAAATTTCTATCTTTCAAAATCCCTGGAGTACTTAGCATGAATTCAGAGAGTGATGGTGGTTGGGAGAGAGTTGTGGGGCCTGGCTGCAGGGTGGGAAGGGGATCAATGGTGCTTCCATGGGACAAATTGTTTTCCCTTCCATGGGGAAAAACACTGGAGCATTGGGAATATGGAGGCCAGTGGGAAGTGAGGATGGTGGGTGACTGTATGGGCAGAGAACCAGTCTCAGACTCCTCTGACAAGCCCAGGGATAAGCCCACTTCCTAATGAAGTGCTTACTTTAATTAAATCAACATTTGTGGTCAGCCAAGCTTCCAATTCAGGTGTTCTTCAAAAACTCAGCAAAGCTTTAGGCAGGGTAATTCTGACATTTGTAGCACAACCTCTGTGGTGCTGGGGCTGCCATGGCTGCTCACAGGAGCTCACACTGTTGGACACTGCTGGTCACACCTGTTGGGAGAGCTGAGGAATGCTCAAATCACCTCAGGAAAGCACTTTGGGAAACACAGCATTTTCGAGGGTAAGATGTTTCTTACTTCTATGTGCTGGTGAAAAAAATAAGGAAAATATCTCCACAGGACTGACTGCACCCAATGTGATATTCAGAGCTGGGGATAAGCCCAGGGGAGTGATGGGCTGAGGATGTGTGGGAGCTCACAAGAGCTGCCTGCCCAGCAATGCCTCAGCAGCACTTTGGGCACCAAAGATGCTTCACCAACGTGTGGGTTTCAGAAAAGCTGGATCCCCTTTACTTCAAGGAGGAGACCCAGGCTAAACTTCCCATGTTGTGGCAGGAGACACCTGTGCTCACTTGCTCTGGGACTCAAGCAGCAGGAGCAGCAGGTGTGGGTATGGCATGTTGCTGCTGGAGAGATTGAAGTTTACACTGCATTTATCTTCTCACAGCAGAAGTCTCTATAATGCACATTCAGAGCTTGCCTCTCAGAAAAAAAAACCCAAAAAGCTGGTAAGAATCTGTTTGCTTCCAAAAGTCTCAAAGGGGAGCTCCTGTTTGTTTAGGAGGTGTTCTGCTGTCCAAGACCTAGCAGGAGAGCTGCACGAGTTATCACAAAAAAAAGCTTGGGAAGTCAGATCTGGGAAAAACACAATCCCCTACTTATTTTTGCCCAAGTTTTCAACATCTGGCTCAGTGCTCAAACCAGGCCACATCCCCTTTGAACCACTCTTCTCTCCAAAGATGGTGCTGGAGTTCCCTGGCATGCCTGACCCCTGCTCCCCCAGGGGTGCTCCATGCCAACACATGCACTGCATTGATTGGGATATTCTCAGCCAAGACAATGGATTTAATCTTTGCTGACAGCGTGTAAATAAAACAGATTCTAACATCTGGTCTTCTGTTTTTAAAACACAATGGCACTTGGTAAATAATACAACATTTTAACTCCCAGAAGGCTCTAACAAGTGTTTTATTAGGTGTCAAGTCAGTGCCCCATTCTGCAGCAACTGCCCAGAACTAGATGTGTTATAATTCAGTTACACTGTAAGTAGCTACTAATGAGGCACATTATTATAAAGAGCTAATGCTGTGCAGCTAGACCACAGTAAATCTGGAGTAATTCCAGTGAAATCAGTGCTAAAGCATGGATATGTCCTTATGAGATGAAAAACAAAGGCTTGCTCAAAAAAAAAAAAAAAAAAAAAAAAAAAAAAAAAAAAAAAAAAAAAAAAAAAAAAAAAAAAAAGAAAATGGAGGAAAGTTCTGAAGAACTGTGACATTTTGAGGATGGGTTTGAGGAAAGCTCCTAATTATTTTTTTGCTTTTTTTTGGCCTTCTCTCTTCTTTTTTCCACTTCGTTCTCATCTGTCACTTATGTATTGAATATCCTGACAAGTCTGCCTGATGATTAATGCTCCTGTTTTGTGGGTTTGCATAGTGTCTCCTGAGTACTTAGCAGGTCTTAGAGAGTTCAGTTCACTAAGCTCTCAGCTTGTCTGGCAGTCCCAAATGGCTTAATAATGCAAAATCATAAAGCAGACTGCAAGTGATTCCACTTTTCCTGTCTATTCTTTTATCAGGAGCTGCTATGTGGGATCTGGAAGACAGCAGCATAATTAGATGTGTGCTGACTGGGATTTCCCTCCAGCAAGCACAATTCCAACCTCCAGCTTCTCATATGAGCAGGGATTTTGGGGAGGTGGATTTTCTGGGGATAATAATACTTTCTTCGCTGTAGGATGGAGAAGTTCATAAAGCAGCTTTCTGGGCATAGAAAGATTTTTATCCTCTTTCCAGAGATTGCTCACTCAAATATGGTCTTAGAGCAGAGCTGAAATTGCTATATGCTCTCATATAGTATATCAAATGGGATGCAACACAGCTGCATGATGTAACCCAAAAATTACCTCACCCTCCTTAAAACCAGCCTTATTCATCCAGTTTCCAGCTGATAGATTTATTTTTATCCCTGAATGGCATTACTTCCCTTGGTAGACTAAGAGGCTGGTTTCTGATCTCTGCCTAATTTTCAGGGAGTGTGTGTGAGAGGCCAGCCCTGGTGTGAGAGGACAGGTCACTCCCTGGGCACATGCGTGGGTCCGTGTGCGTGTGCTGGCTGACAGCACACCCATCACACCCCTCCTGCCAGGGGGCCCCAATCCAATTTGCTGCTTCCTTTCCATCCCAACAACGTCATTACTTGCTGCTAATGTGGTTAAGAGGGAGCAGGAGATGCTCTGGGATGCTGGCTGCTGCTGGTGGAGCAGCACCAGAGCACGTGTGCAGACCCTGGGCTGTGGGAGCAGTTGCAGCTTGCAGGGCACAGGGATGCTCTGTCCTGGCCATAAAATTGGAATAATGCTCAAGCTGGGACACTGGAGCACATCCTGTGCTGAGACTGCTCTGAGCAGCTTTGGGCAGCAGTGTGACACCTGTGTAAAATGACTTTTCTGTTGTGATTTCTGCAATTTAGACAAATCAACTCTGATTCAGCAAAACATAAACCCGTGTGAAGCTTGAGCTGGGCTTCCCTAGGACTGTCCATGAGTTCCCAATGGGCAGATGCTTCCATGGACCCTCCAGAGATCAGGAATGCATTCCTTTGGCATTGCAATGCTTCTGCTTTCCCAGGCTGGGACACCAAACTCACAGCAAAGCTGGACAAAACTAACACTTTTTTTTTTTTTTTTTAATTAAGTGGACTGGAAGTCAGCTACCCTTCCTCCTCGGGGAGCACCCTAATCATAAAGCTATAAAGAATCACATTTCTCCTTTCCTCCCAGCCCAGCCTGGTTATAATTTAATTATTTCAAAGACCAGCATTGCATCAACATCAGGGAATGAAGCACACATCACCCCTTCAGCATCCCCTATGATTCCATGGCCAAGGAGCCCAGGAAATTGGTTCTTATATAATGATTTGGGTTAGAAGTGACCCTAAAGATCATTTAGCTCTGACTCCTTTCACCATGGGAGGTTCTGCTCCTGTTGTTGGAGGCAGAACCATGATTTAGTCTTCCATAAAAAGCAGCTTCCTCAGCTGTGGACCATCAGGAGGAGCATGGGGAACTGTTGAATTTTGGAGAGGGCAAAGTGTGATCTTGCAAACGTCTTCAAAACACATCTGCAGCCCAAACTGCTCCTGACAGCTCCCAGTTTTGCTCTATGATCAGCCTGAGGAATGATCAAGGTGCTGGGATATTTGGTTCTCCCAAGATGGGTGCATTGGGAAGTGTTACTGCCAAACCCTGAAGTACCTGGAAATGCTAATTTAAAAATACATTAGCAGCTCTGAGCTTGAGATTCCCCTGAGCTCTGCCTGTGCAGAGTGAGGGGTTTTCACCTTACAGCCCCAAGAAGCTGCTGAGGGCATTGGGCTCCAGTGCAGAGGAAGGGATGTGCACTTTCTTCTGCAAAAGAGATGTGATGGGGTGAAAAATGCTGCCAGTGTGAAGTGCCTGGCTCTTTTGACAGTAGGAGCAACCAAGTAATGCAGACAAACAGGAATATAAAAAGTGTTTATGCTGTGCTCCTTCCACAGAAAAAGAATAAGAAACCAGATATCTGCTGTCCCAGTCCCTGAATCTGGATATAAAATCAGACTCCTTTCCATTTGATGCAAAGGTGGACTCAATTTCCACTTGTTCTATATAAGAGTTTGCTACACTTTTAAAATCCCCACCATGTTTTTTTCATGTGTCTTTGTTACACAGCTGATTTATACTCTTTGAATAAAACAGCTATTTTTTTTTTTTCTCAGACACCTCATGCAAGGTCTATTTTTAACCAGGTTCCTCTGGCTTGGCACAGTGAATCACTGTTCACACAGTGCTGAATGAAGCCACTAATTAAATATATGATTTTTATTAGACTGTAGACAGGCTATACTTACAAGACAGTGCTGTAAATGACTTGTTTGTACTTTTCCTCAACTTATCTCCTGCCCCTACCCGACTGCTTTGAGTGCAAACATGTCTACACTCACAAGGTATGATGGCAAATTCTCTCTGGATTCATGCTTTTGTACACAGATCCACATTCTTAAGTAAGGAAGCCTGGAAAAGTAATTACATGGCTGCTTGTGAGTCATTTGGTTACCCTGAAGTAGCTCTGAGGGTTGAAAGGTTCTCTGTGCTCATGCTGAGCTGTTTGCTGACTTTGCAAGGAGCTCATTGAAGTGAACGGTGAGTCCCTGCTCTGGCACTCACAAGGGTCAGGAAGAAAAAAATCAGGGTGGAAACGTGTCCAGGGGCAGGTCTGAATCACAAAATCACAGAATGGTTTGGGTTGGAAGGAATTTTAAAGATCATCTCGTTCAAAACCCTCTGCCATGGTAGGGACACCTTCCACTATCCCAGGGTGCTCCAAGCCCCATCCCACCTGGCCTTGGGCACTGCCAGGGATGGGGCAGCCACAGCTGCTCTGGAAATCCTGTTCCAGTCCCTCATCACTCTCACTGAGAAGAATTTCTTCCTAATTTCTTGTCTCCTCTTTCAGTAAAAAGCCATTTCCTCTTGTCCCATCTCTCCACCCTTGTCCTCAGTCCCTCTCCAGCTCTCCTGGAGCCCATTAGGCACTGGAAGGGGCACTGAGCTCTCCCCAGAGCCTTTTCTTCTCCAGGATGAACAACCCCAGCTCTCTCAAGCCTTTCCTCATAGGGAAGTGCTTCAGTCCTCTGACCACCCTCATATCCCTCCTCTGGACCAAACAGATGAGGTTCTTAGCATCCCTTCTTTCCCTTAAGCAGGAGCAAGCTGGCAGATTTCTGGCAAAGCTCTGGTTAATAATAAATCACATTCCTCTGCTGGCCCTGCTCACATCTGTGAATGTTTCACTTCATTCATGGAGCTGAGCAGTAGCTCAGGGCACCCAGTGTTTTATCTACTTTAGTAAAAATTCATTTCTTGTGACACCTCAAGGGGTCTGTGCAGCAGGTGAAAAATGGGTGGGAGTAGGTGAAGAAATACATCACTTTACAGTCAATCTCTCTGTGATGGAACAGATTAAAAGCAACTATGCAAGAAAATAGGATCCCAAATCCCTGCAAAAAATAAAAAATAGAGCCTTACAAAGATAAGGAATATGATTTTAGTGGGAGAAAAAGAAGCTTCCCTTCTGTTTCTCAGGCAAACAGTCTTTAGTAGTGAGGATATGTGCTATTTTCTTATGGCTTTTAAATTGGTTTCTTGATTTGTTTCTTTATCTGCTCCCCGAGACTTTCCTGATTAGTTGAGATTTCTACACTCACTAGTTGATTAAATAATGAATACATTTGTTTGATTTGCAGTTGCTTACTTAATTAAAATTTCTTTTCAGTGCCCCAATTTCCATTATGATTTCAATTTTGCATTTAATCACTCTGTTGTTCTTTGCTGCCACCTCTCTTAATAGAGGTCTACTCTCCTGTCAGCATTATTGCAAAGCCTGGCTCAGCTGCTCATGGGCAGAGGAAACTCCATTTGTGCAGTTGATTTAGACAGGAGCTTGAAGCCTGGAGGGAGAGGGGGGAGGTTGAATTTGTAGGAATATCTAAAGAGTATAGATGTAGTTTAGTCTAGGAAATTAATGAAAACTATTTCTATCATTGTCTGGTCAAGGAGTATCACATTTGCCTGTGGAAAAATATCAGATTTTGTATTTCACATCCTATAGGCCAAGGCTAAAGGAAGGTTTCATCCCATAATGCAGACAGAGTGATCACCACTGTTGGCCAGTGGTTTGTAGTAATGAGAGAATTTGTTCCCTACCAGAAAATAAAAGTAGTGAGGCATGAGCTCAATGTTTTACTGTCAATCAATTTTCTTGCCTTCTTTATTCTCCTTTTTCTTTATTCTCCCTTTCCCCCTCACCTGGATCTGCTCTTTCTTCTATGTGTGCTTTCTTGCAGCAGACACAGAATTTCTGTCCTGAACTTGTTTCTCAGTCTGAACCTTTTTCTATTCACTGTTAGGATCACACATGAAATGGTTAATGCTCTTCCATCACCAAAGTTTAGTGCCAATATCCCAATCTGATTATTAAGAGAGTGAGGGGAATGCCACTTTTGATGGTGGTGGGAGCTGCAGGCATGGGCACATTCCTCTGCATCCACTCACAGTCAAAGGGGACCCTGGGTCAGGAAAGTAATATTGGTATTTCAGAAGAAAAGGCATCTGTCATCCCATGCACAGCAAGCTCAGCATATTTTTTAGCAGCCAGGCAAGGCAGAAACACTGACAAACCCCTCCCCAGGCACATGATGATGCTCTTCTGGTGGAGCTCTTGGAGAATAAAATATTTATTATATATTCTGCCATTTGCACAAGTATGGCAGTGGGAGTCATCAAAATGTGTAGCTGGAAAAAGTGATCAGAGGTGAAGAGGGTGCAACACAGAGGGGTTCAGGGAGACAGGCACTGAGGACAACTGATACTTTGGGAAGCTGGGAGGAGGGAATGACCAGGGTTAATGGCTTAAATCCTTATCCACCCAGGAAATCCCTTTAACTCCACTGAAGTGAATATATGTCAGCTTAGAAATCACAAGAACATCTGGTTTATGTATTTGCAGAAGTAGGATTGGTTAAGGACTCAAATTTTTCTGTGTTTCCACATCTGCAGCTATTAATTCAGCAAGAAATACAAACATATCCTTTAAAGCTGCCCACAAATAACTGACTCTTCTGGAGTCAGGAATTATTTTTGCTAACACCAAAAGCAGTAAAAACAGATCCTGTAATCTTGACAACTGTGTGTGATAAGTCTATGACAAATGTGCCTTTTCATAGAAAGTAGAAGTCAGCTATTCATAAAAAATGAACAAAAAACCAAAACTGAAAGAAACCTCTAAAATTTATCTTTCCTGAACATTGGACTTCTGGGAGCCAGAATCAGAGCAAAAGCCTTCCTTCCCCTAAAAGCTGTCTTGTTTTTATAATAACAGGCACAGAATAAATGAGTGAAAGAAAGTATCTCACCCATCACCTATTTGAGGAGGGACTAAAGGGTTCTGAGAGAAGCAACCTCATGAAGATGTTTTCAGAAGGGATGCAGTGGACCCTGAAAATAAATACCTGACATCAAGTGCATTAATTTAATTCAAACACTTATCCTGGACATTTCAATAGCTCTCTTTGCTCAAGGAGCAGCCACTCAAACCTTTCCTGCTCTGATCTATTTGGATCCATCCTGGTCACCAGTGGTAATGACTGTTAACGTGGGTCACATTTGATTAAACATCTTACACTGCTGAAAACACCCATTTATGAATTATTTATCTGCTTTTCTTATAGACAGTAGAGTTTGGGAGTTAGAAGAGTGCGTGGGTTTGGAAGCACAATCCACCTTGTCCTCTAAAGCTGGTCAGATGAATCATGTCCACAAAGTGAATATTTCTGTGTGCTGACTGCACAGGGGCTAAGCCTGATGACATGCAGGAGCCTGGATGGCAAATGTTGAAGGGAATTAATCTTGCATGTCATGTGCCTCTGCAGTTTTTCTGTTCTCTGAATTGAGTGACCATATATTGAGCAATATATATCTTATCATGGGAGGAAGATATATGCATGTGCAGCAGGGAAAACAGGAGCAAAGGTGGTCACACAAACTGAGCAAGAGGTTATCTCCTGTCTCAGCTGGCTATTCCAAGCAGTATTTCCTTTAATGTAATTCCTCACAAGGTTAGGTGCAAAAAAGGTCCATTTGAAGTCTCACAAAGGACAATTCATCTCCTCTTAAATTAGGTATCTCAGTTAAGTGGGATGAATCAGACTCTGGAGGAATTTATCCCTCTCCACCTACTATTTATTGGGTTCCATTAATAATGTAGAGTTTAGCATTTGCTGAGCAGTAGCAATAGCAGCAAGCTTGTTCTTGGCATTTAAATCTTCAAGTTAAGTTGCATGTAGGCACCTGGTTGAAACTGCCTCTATAAATTTGAGAGCTAAAATGTAGAGAAAGAAAATCAGTCTGATGCTGGATTTTATTGTTTTTCTTAATTCTCTCACAATTCAACAACTTTCCCATCGTAACCTTCTGCAGCTCATACTGGTTTAACTTGTGGATTAACCACCTCTAAAAAGAGAAATCCTATTTTGCCAATGAAATACTTGTCCTGCTATAAAAACATGCCTGTGGATCTGCTGAACATCTCTTGATGCCAACACCCCTGGGGAAGGAAGGCTTTTGACTTGGTATTAATCACAGTCTGAAGCACCATCAGCCTTAACATTTCAAATTCAATTAGCTCTTCCTCACGCAGTTCATAATTCAGATGGTTTTGTTGTAAATCAACCACAACATAATAACCTGAGTCACTTTTAAGCACTCAGTGGGCAAGTGTGTCTTCAGTTCTTCAATAAGTATTGATAGCAGGTTCAAGTCACAGAACAAAGATTCAATTATACCCAGGACAAGCAACGTCTCGAGTATTTGTGATCAAGGAATTCATTACAGAGCAAGCACTGGGGAAGTTTGTAATTGAATCATTTAAATGAAAAGGAGATGCTGTCATCCTCTAGAAGTGAAAATAAAACAGGGATTTTGGCATGGCAGCAATACAGTTCCTGTATTGTGTGGAACCATAATCCAAACCTCACTGAAGGCACAACCCACACAACTGGTGGTTTGAACCCACCTGGAATTAGGGGAAATACTGGGGAATGTGGTGAATTTGGGCCCTTGGATGTACAGACTGCCTAGAAACAGTCTGGGCAATGCCTGGCCTGTGAGGAAGCTGATGGCTACTGGTGGCATTTTGTGAGGGGATGGACTGAGAAAATGAAATATTTTCACAGAGAGGATGTTATGGATTCCAGTGACTGAGATGTGGAGCAATATGGAGGGAAAGCCCAAATGCTGTGAAGGAGAGAACAAACAGCTTGTGGCAAGAACAGACATCTAGGAAGTGCTTGAAAATTACGTGTGACTGAGCATTAAAATCCTTTAAATGAACATTTGGGCTTATGTTTACCCACTGAAGGTTAACAATAAAGGAAACAGAGACAAGCACTCTAATGAGCTCTCATTCCCTGAGGCATGTGTTGCCTTTTATTCAGGTAACAGCACCCTTTCCAGAGCTAATGATTTTCTTCTGTGTCACAAGGCAGATTTTCTTTTGCCATTTGCCCTCCACCTATTCACAGCAGATGGTGCAATGTGCAGTTTTGGGAGCTAGTCTAGGGTGCATGAACTGATATGCATTAGGCTCACAAATTCAATTGTGTCTTACCTGTCTGACTGAGGAATCCATCTACTAGAATAAGTAAAGAGACAGAGAAAGGCAGCAGCTTATGTTTGTTTATTGTGTTTTTGTTGGAAAAAAAAAAAAAAAGAAAAAAGAAAAAAGAAAAAAAAAAGTAGTTTTGCCTTTCTGCCAGAACTTTAAATCACATTTCAACAGAATATGTCAGGGGCTTAAGGTCATCCTCTTATGAAAGCACAGCCAGAGTCTGGGCAGTTTCAAGCTGAAATAAAGGTTTCTGGTCTAGATAAATCCAAGGCATGGAGTAAGATGCTTTGCTCTCATGGATTTAGGCCCAAAGCCTGCAAACTCTGAAGTACTTAACTCACATGAGTAGATCAGTTGAAGCCTTTGTATCCATTTCTGGGAGGCAGGATAAGCATGTGCATAAATAGCAATAAATCAGGTAAAAATCAATGTTTTCTACCCTCTTTGGAAAGCTGTGCCTGCTCATTCAGTCATGACAATGATAATTCTAGTTGGTGCTCATCCTCCCCAGTTTTACCTCTCTTGTGGGAGGCATGGCTGAGGCTCAGAACAATTTGTGTTGACCCACCCATGGCCCAAAACTGACCTAGAGACTGATTAGAGCAGCGCTGTGGGGCTCAGTGTAACGTGATCAGTAAAAGGTGCAAATCTGATGAAATAAGGGTATTAATCACCACAAGAGGATTTGCCATCTGAAAAAGGGTTTTTCCCCCCTCCAGATCTTACAGGGCTGTATTGACAACAAATTCACAGTGTTTATGCCCTGGACAGACCTGGCTCCTGGGAGATTGCTTCTTTGCTCTTGCTGGACTGGAAGAAGAGTGTGTAGGGACAGTGTTGAGATGAGGTGAGTCCCTACAGAGCAGACTGGAACAACTTGAGCCATCACTCATATTTGGCACAGGGCTAAGCCAGACCTTTTTGCCAAAACAGGGAGCCAGGTGAGGACAGTCTGACCTCTTAGGCCAGCAAAATATTGCACAACTATTTGCACTGGGTTAAGAGAAATTGCATTATTGCTGTTTATACCCACAATAATACTGCCACCCCACATTTATGGGGGGGTCAGACCTAGACCATCTGTTGATCATCTCACAAATTCCCTTTTAGGACAGATTCCCCCTGTAAGCAAAAGTTTTAAAAACGTCTCCGGCACAGCAACCTGGGTAGAGGAAGGCTCATAAATTGATGTATGAATTGTAAATACTTAACATTAGTGACTGTTCTCAATGAGCAATGAGATCTGGCAAGGAAAACCAGGTCAGCAGTGTTGTTATATTTATTTGTCTGTTTAAGCTATAGCTCTCACTGGTTTTTGACCCCATTTACCTCTTCCTAGCTGTCTAAATTTGTGGTCTGTTTTAAGACTTAAGCACTAACTCAGATACTCACATGTTCCCTCCATCCTTCTCTGTTCACAGAATATGCTGAGTTGGAAGGGATCCATCATCATTGTGGGGTCCAGCTCCTAGTGCTGCACATGACACCCCAAAAATCCCCCCATGCACTTGAAAGCATTGTCCAAATATTTCTTGAACTCTGTCAGGCTTGGTGCTGTGACCACTGCCCTGGGTTCCAGTTCCCAATCACCCTCTGGGTGACAATAATATTCTTGATATTTAATCTAAACCTCACCAACTCTGTTTTGTGTCATTTCCTTGAGTCCTTTCACTAGGCACAAGAGAGAAGAATTCATCTGCATCTTTGCAGTATGTCACCTACACCAGTTTTGGCAGATCTTGATTTGTAGGAGTTTGACATCCAAATACTGGGTCAAAAGTGTGCATGGAAGGTTCACCTGCAGAAGGAATCACCTGCAGAAGAAGGAGTGTTGAGTGGGAATCCAATGGAAACATAAAAGGTAAAAAGTCCTGAACCAAGGCCTTGCAAGCTGCACTGTTTATAAGGTCTCCTTTCCACTTTGACCCAATGTGGAGGTTGTGATTAAAATCTGGATGCTCTTTTCTGCAGTGTAAAATACAGAGAAAAATAAAAAGTCACCTTTTTCCTCCTGCTACCTCTCCCCTCTACCTTGCAACAAGTTTCTCAATGTGTTCTACCCATAGACTCCTTCCTCTATGGAATTAGTGACCATACAATGAAGGAAAAATTCAAATAAACATTTTCTTAAGGAAAAACCAGCAAAAGTTGTTAAAATAGCATAATTTTAGATGGAATCTTGAAATTAAGCTGTCTGGTTATTTTTCTTTGACAGTGAAACAAGAAATATTTCTCTTTCTCCTAATCTCCCCCAGATTAGGGAAGCACAGACACCATTCCAAAGGCACCATTTTTTTCTAGATTATATTGGGAAGAGAAAGGAAAGGAAAGGAAAGGAAAGGAAAGGAAAGGAAAGGAGAAAGGAAAGGAAGGAAAGGAAAGGAAAGGAAAGGAAAGGAAAGGAAAGGAAAGGAAAGGAAAGGAAAGGAAAGGAAAGGAAAGGAAAGGAAAGGAAAGGAAAGGAAAGGAAAGGAAAAGGAAAGGAAAGGAAAGGAAAGGAAAGGAAAGGACAGGAAAGGAAAGGAAAGGAAAGGAAAGGAAAGGAAAGGAAAGGAAAGGAAAGGAAAGGAAAGGAAAGGAAAGGAAAGGAAAGGAAAGGAAAGGAAAGGAAAGGAAAAAGGTCAGCTGAATAAAAATTTCCTATGGAGAGTTTTGGCCAAAAGCCAGAGGGGAGTTACCAGTTACCCATTCAAATGGTTCTGTGCCAGACCAATCAGCATAAGGGTGTGGACCCATCCCTGGCTTTTGAAGACATTAAACAATCTGGAGATATTGAACTGTGACTTTCTTTAAAGCTTTCTGCTGGGGCATAATTTTCCCAGGTGATTACTAGTGTTCATGTGACTCAAACCCATGGTGATGTCAAGATCTGCCCATGTCCATCCCAGTTACCAGAAATCTAATGCAAAAGAGGACTAAGCCCAGAATTTCATGCAAAAGGACTGAGTATGAGGTTTGATGAATTGATTACAATAGTGTAAAGGATTGAGATTGAGTGGAACAGAAATTTGTCACAAGAGAGGGGCACCACAGTGATTTCTAGATTATTTCTCTCTTCTTGACCTTTTGAGGGAGCCTCATGCTCTACCCTAGAGACCAGACCACACACATTAATACTTTCTGATCAACACTTGCATTGGGTTCATTCTGCATACAGCATTTCTTCAATTTCCTTCTCAGATCTGTGTCAAAATGAATGGAAAGATTTGTACACCTTGAAGGTGTCTCTTTGAACATGACTGAGCTTGAGCTTGGACCATGCCTTCCTCAGTGCTAGCACAGGATTCCCCCAAATCCCAATCCTTTTATTTTATCACAGTGAAGAAGGTGGCACTACCAAGAGTTCACCAGAGGAAATGCACTATTGAAATAATAAATATTCTAACCTTTTCTGGTTTTCCTGATCTGATATGACAGCAGAGGTCTGAGAGGGACAACCTTTTTGATTTTCCCCCATCCTTCAGTATTTTGATATTTTTACTCTCTTTTCTTTGGGAACACGAAGATCTTTACTTGCTTTCACCCACAGAAAAACCACATTGGAATTAGGTGCTGGAATTTGGGCTGGGGAGAAAAAACTTGGCCTTTTAGCAGACATGGCTCCATGCTGCAGGATGGTGGGGACCAGGCACTGAATGGAGGTGCAGCCCTTTTCATCCATGTTAAAACCCACAGGTGCTGGAGAGACCCTGGCTCACAGGGAGAGGGGTGAGCACAAGGAAGCCAGGGCCAATGCCAATTCTGAGAAACTGGCCTCTCTATAGCATCTGCTTTTCCTTGTTGCACATCTTAATCCATTTACTTATCACATGGTCTTGTGGGAACAGGCCTGTAACTCAAGCCATATTTGTTTTAATTGCCTTTGGCTTTCCTTGCCACTTGGCACACGTACAAAATGAGGAAAGAAACACTTTTATGGGAGTAAAATTCTACAAAGGATCACTCATATACAATGCAGACCACATACTCATGGGGGGGATGCAAAAATTGCTTTGACCATGAGTTGTTACTATTATGCATCCCAAGAAAGGGTGGAAAACCTTTTTGCTTCTCAAAGTCTCTCCTTTGCTGTGCTCCATCAATCTGACCTACAACCACTGCATCTTAGTACTTACCAAGGAGATTAGACAGTGTATTTGCCACAAATAAAATCAATGGTAGCAGTTCCATGAGAACAAAACTGACCACACTTTCCTGGATGCTGACACAAGGTTTGGGCATTGACTTCTCCCAGGGATGACATGTTCCAGAGCTGATTTCATACCCTGCATCAGCATTTGGGCATCACCCACCCAGCACTGAAGACCACCATCTAACCAAACTAGCCAGTTTCTGAAGAACTTCCATGGGGAAGGTCTGGAGGGTGGCAGAGCTCAGGGGGAAGGATCTGCCAGCCAAGTGCTGCAGCCCTGTCAGCGTGGGGAGGGCTGGGCTGCAGCCAAGTCCTTGCAGGCACACAGTCCTTTCACCACTCCAAGGCACGAGCAGATGGAGGAGCACAGCCCTTTCCCAGCCCCTTATATGGAGCAGATTTCAGTAAAGGAGATAATCCAGCCCAAAGGGGTTATACAGATAATACCCACCAGGCACGGTGGAGACACGCTCTGTGAAATCCCTTATATGGCAGAGCTGGATGGGCTCAGATCTCCCAAATATCTGGTGCCTAAGGCAGCTCTGTGAGGGGTCAGACAGCAGGCAGAGTCCTGGTGCAGTGACAGAGCTCATCTTCCAACCACTCCCTTGAAAAGCTGATCCCAGAGCAGTGCAGCATCTGTAACCACCTTTGGGAGGGGATAAATCTCATTTCAGTTAAGGTTCATCTGCTGAAATGCTGCAAATTCCCACTGAGGTCACTCTAGGGATGGGGGCACTTCTAGAATTGTTTTTCTGCCCTGGTTGTAGCCAGACCATGGAGATCATAAAGTGTTTTGCTCTCCCTGGCTGTACCACTTGGTGCCCCCACCAGATCCAGACATTCTCACTTAGACAAACAAACCCATCAGTTGCATGTGAAACCTGGCACATCTTTTAGATACTTTTTCCTCACCCCCACTGCAAAAATAATTACTCAACCTTTTTTTTTTTTTGTTTGTTTGTTTTAATAAATGCATTCTTTCATCTTCAAGTAGATGAAAAGCACTTCATGCAGGTACTCCAGAACAAAATGACATGTTGTTAAGGCAGTTCATGAATGCTGCTTGTATCCAGAAAACTAAGCTTCTTGAAATATATTTTAAATAAATATGAACTATTCTTTCCAAGTCAAGAACTTGTAAATTTGTGACAAAATTCCAGACTTGTCACACTCAACTCAAAACAGCTATTTTGCACTTGAAAGAAAAAAAAAATGTGAAGTGAATGGTTGCTGCATTTTCTGACATACATTTCTTTTTGAACTTTATTATAGTCACTGTGCAGCTGAGGAACAGCTCTGGATATATCCAGCTTCATAAAGCCCATGGTGCTCCACCAAAGGTTGTTGCTCATAAGCCAGGCTCAGAGGTCCCAGTGCCAATTTCCCAGCAGGGAAATCTCTTTTTTCCATGAGAAGAATGCACCTTTCTCCCATTTCTTCATGACTATAACCTCTACCTTATTGCTCATGCATTGACATGAAATACGTCAGAGGGTGCTGTGGATGGATATCTTAGCAACTGGTAATTTTTGGAGTGGAATCAGGACTTGTATGATCAGTTTTGCAAAAAAACAGGTGTTAGAATATCAGTCTGGGATATTGATAAATCAAAGTTTCTTCTGACAGTGGAGACAGTCTTCTCTTGAGCCTCTGGAAAGCTTATGCCAGTGTGAAATATTTTACATTTTTTACTCCTTTAACTGATAATTACAAGTGTGGTACTCTTTGTAAAATGAAAAACCTTAACTGCTCTGAAGTTTCTGAAATTCACAGGCTGATTTTTTTCTTCTGGAGAGTTTCCTATAACAGAAAAGGAGCCAATCCCTTGAACCTCTGCTGCATAGTGGAGAGTAGGACAGAACCTGGGCACCGACTTGCTCCTGTCTGAAATTTCTGAAAGGGGAAAAAAATGCTGAAAAGTTTCAGAACAGCTTCATAAGTAGTTTGCCTTATTCTTCTGCTAATTGCATAATTTTCTGCTCACAAAATGTCAGGCTTGCACATGCCTGTAGGAGTAGGGTCTACCCTGCTGCAGCTCGTATTCCTTGAGCTGTTTATTTGTCCTTGCTCGCCTCTCTGCCATGGCTGCCTAGCAACTCCGTGGGATGAACAAGCTCCATTTCATTTAGGTGTTAAATAATCTGAAGTGCTGTGATTTTTTTTTTTCCCCCTTGCACAAACATCAGAGGACTTAATAACAGCAGCAACCAAACACAGCACTGGCGTAATGGTGGTGATGTTCTAATGAAATGGAGCAGACTGATGCCTGGTATTTTTGAAACTCAGGTTTGAGAGGTGCCTTAAAAAGCATGTATCTACCAAAATGAACCTTGCTTTGGTAAATGTGGATGGGTGAAGTAGTGATCTGTTCACTGCACACATTCCAGGTGTGCTCATCTAGGGCTTCATGAAGTACCCAAATAAATGTAAATGCTTAAGTTTGGCAGATCTGAAGTTTTCCCTTACTGTTGTGTCCCATTCCTGTGTGGAAGGGAAGACCCAAGGTAGATGTTTGTGGTTGAAAAAGAGTGTAAAAAGTCAAAATGGTCCCAAAACAAAGCTCACAGACCTTTATAACCAAACTACACACTCAACATGGAAATTGGTGAGTTTTGCCCCTGCCCTCTAATAATAAGAAGAGTAAAAGCATAAAAGAAAAGAGGAAAAAAAGAGACAGTGAAAGGAGATCAGACAGGAGAGGAAAGGAGATCACAAGTCCTGGTTCCATCACTGATCCAGCCAAGAGGGTGTCCAGGGTCCTGTGAGCACTGCCCAGGTTTTTTGTGGGTTCCTTTTCACAGGTAAAGTTTACCTGCTCTGGGATTGGGTTTTTCACTTCTCATGCAAATGCAAATGCAGTCCATTCCCCTGAATCCTTCTGGAAATGGGTCAGAGGGCTTTGAGGGTCTTTATTCACCATAATGCCCCTCTACTTGTCTTTCTCACTCCTCCATTTAATTCCTCTGCTTGTGTGGTTCTGTGCTCTGTGGTCTCTGTGGACCAGCAAATGGAAGTTGGTCCCAAGGGAAATGCTGTCCTGTCTCCTCACAGCCCCCTTCTCCAGCTCTCAGAGTTTGAGACATGGCACTGAATTCACTTCTTGTTCCCCTGGTTTCCACATTTAAACCAGCAATTATTGCTGTAAAGTATTTGGCTTTGACTTGGTAAAATTTGATTTGAGATTGTAAATTTTGATTTCCAATCAGAATAAAAGTAGACTTTTGGAGAGCAAAAAATGAAGAAAATACCCAACATTGCTCTCACACGGGAGGTGTTTGTTCTGCAGAGTCCTACTGGGATGAACAGAATCTGTCAGGCAGAGATGAGGAACAGGAATGAATGAAAATGGCAAAGAAAGACCAATCCACTTTTGTTACATGAGCATTTCATGCTCCTGAATAGTGCAGTAATGCTGATGGTTCAGATGGTGCAGGGAAGGAGTCAAGACTGAATTTTCTTTAATGCATTGTACTGAAGATAGGAAACTCTCTTCTTGTGAGGCTTGTGGGTGGCTGCTTCTTCTCCCACTGAGAAGAGCAACAAATTGATTAAAGGTCAGTGGGAATGCAGGCTGAGGTGGGTGCTATCCTGGGACATAATCAGCTCAATTCAGCTTGAAATTAATGAAGTTGCTACAGCAACCTGAGATGGTGACTGTGTTCAGGTGGATTGTAATGGGCAAGTTATTTCAGAGGTGTGGAGAAGCAGGAGTGCTGTGGGAGAAATGACAGCTCCCAGTGCCACAGTTCAACCCCAGTGGGCAGCTCAGCCCCACACAATTCATCCTTCATCCACTGCTTGGATGCAGATGTAGTGCACCCAAGTGACTCCCCCTCAAGAAATGCACAATTATTAACAGAGCTGTTCACTTCTTGAATTTGCAGCAAACTAACACCGATGAGAAAACAAAACTAAAAAAGCACAGTACAGCTTGGAGTTAGAAAAAACCATGAAAAATAATTTTTATTTAATATTCTGCTTCCCCCTCTAAGTTTTCTCCTTTGGCAATATAGAGCAAAAGCAATTATTCACATAGATCTGTTGGAAATCAACAGTAAAGCCAAGCACATCTCTATCATTTCATAACAAGGCATTTAACCAGCCCTTCCAGAGGCAGAATCTTCCTCAGAGCAGTGGTGCAGATCTCAGGCTCTGCTCATCATGGAAAGTAAAAAACAAACATTTTACAAGTCAGCATCTCTGTGAGAGATGGATTTTCCACAGTATTTTGTTAGACTACCCACATAAATGTTTTTCTTAAAGAACAGGTCCTCCTGAAAAACTGCTCTGTAGATGGAGATCTTTGTGCCAAACTCCTTGTTAATATTTTTTCCTTGTAAATATATTGGCAGAGAATGCAAGTCCATTAAGACTCAATTTAATATTTACAAATCCCTATTTATCTACAAATTTCCTTCCATCTCTTTACCCATTTTTCTGTCATTGCCTGGTTTTCTGCTCCTTGCATAACACGTCTTGATGGAATATGGCTTGGTTTGGGAGAACCTGCTGCTCTGGCTGTTTGCAGAGACTCTACAACAGCTTTTATTACTTTAAAAGTCTGTTAAAACAGTGTGTTGCCTCACTTAAACTTTTGTTTTTCCAAAGGAAATCCATTTAGCTTTAACATATTTCCTGCCAAAAGGAAACCCGAGTTGTGCAGCCTGTCTCCCACCTTTGGGGATAGTCCTTGCCTTTCCTTCCCACTTGCTACTGAAAGGACAGCAAAATCTGCTGGCCAGCCCCACCCCCTCACTCCCTTTTATCAGAGGCAAAATTAACTTGTCCCTCATGTGTGTTGGATTCCAGTCTAAATCTGGGCACTGGGAGTTTTGTGTTGATGTTGACCTTGGCACAGGACACGTGGGTGTCTGAGCACACCTGGCTGCAGGGTCTGGGCAGCTGGAAAGCCTCCAGTGCTAACTGCAGCCACCTTCAGCCCACTTTATCCCATTTGTCTCACCCAGCAAGTCCCTGTTCCTTTTTCTGAGAGACCTTTCTCTTGTGGTTTGTACCTTAATAAAATCCAAATTAGAGATTTGAAGCCCTGTCAAGGCTGTTTTGGGGGGAATTCAAGGTGACTTCACGTTGACTTCAGCCCTGCCTTGGGCTCCTGCTGGAGGTGCAGATCCTACACTGAACATTTTGCAGGCTGGATTTATAAGGCCTGGTACAAGGGCATCTTGCTGTTGGGTAGGTAGGAGAGTGGTTGCCACTCAGGTGATGGGATTTTTTTTACCAATATCACTCAGAAGTGGTGAGATAGGCAGCAAAATCCACACAGGGAGCAAGGGAGAGGTGGGGACTGTGTCAGTGTGCATCCATGAGCTCTGCTTGTCAGTGCCTGTCCTACCTGGCTCCAACCAGAAGCTCTTTTCCCCTTCTTTTTACCTCTTTTTCTGTCTTCTCTAACAGCCCATAAGTTATCTGTTTAAAAAAAACCCCAAAGATGCATTTTTTTCCCCTGCAGTGCTTTGTCTCCTTCTCAAATTCCTGACACATGTTGGGACTCTTACCCTTTCTGCAGTGAGAGCTGGTGATATCAGAGGCAGAGGACTGTGACCTTTAAGTGTGAAAAAGTCAGAGGAGGAGATAAGTTATAAGAAGGTTCCTGCATGAAATAATTCAGTGACAAAGTGTTTTGAGGGACAAAATAATTACTAATGTATAGGCTGTAATTTCACAGCTGAAGGGAAACCCTAAGTGATCTCCAAATGAAATGATAAACTAAAAAAATGGCTTAAAGACTCAAAGATTAATTTTGCTATCTGAGCCCTGTGCTCTCCCAGTGTACACAGGGATATAGGGGCCTGAAACAATCCTGAATTAGAAGCAATGAGGGTGCTGCAATATTTGAAAGGCCTGTCCTATGGAAAAGTGAAAAAACATCCAGTGAAGGAGAGAGGATAGATGGTGTAGGGCTATTGTAAATGAGACTGAGATAATTTGGTGGGTTGTTGCATTTTGCCTGTGCTAAAAGCAGTGCATTACATCTCCCCAAATTTCACTAGCACTGAAGAAACACGTGGAGCTTCACATGATCAGGTGTCCAGTGAGCCAGAAGACTAAGACAGTCCTGTGGATAACTCTGGATTTGGAATTCTATCAGCTCTTTTGGCTACATCCTCTGTCCAGACTTCAGAGCCAGATTCTTCACGCTGGCAACCTGGATCAAAGGCAGAGGGAATGTTTCAAATTTACATGGGCTTAGGTGGGAGGAAGATCAGAGCAGACTCGTGACATGGCCAGTGATAGGACACGAGGGAAGGGAATGAAGCTGTGCCAGGCTAAGGTCAGTTTGGACACCAGGACAAGGCTCCTCACTGGGAGGATGGTCAGCCACTGGAATGGCTCCCCAGGGAAATGGTCACAGCACCAAATCTGCCAAAATTCACTGAATGGTGCTCTTAGTCATGGGGTCAGCTGTAGGTGGTGCTGTAAGGAGCAGGGAGTTGGAATTAGTGATCCTCATGGGTCCCTTCCAACTCCAGGTATTCCATAATTCTACATTTTAGAAGTCCATCAAAATGGAACTGTAGCTGACCAAAGAGAGAAAGTGGTGCTGTCTGATCACCACAAGGGGAATGGTGCCCCCAAGTTTTGGGAGTTATTTTAGGAGGTGCAGAGTCAGGAAGCACATCAGTAAGGATTTTGTAATGTCCTCATACAATGATGAAGGATGAGCTTTGATTTAATCACAAAATCAAAAGGAGGAAGAGGCTCTAGTGTTTAGGGGATGAAATAGGAAGAAAAAAATCGGTGTTGGGCTCCTCTCTTTGCTCAGGTTTTGTGGCTAAACTTCTTTTCAGAGAGTCTTGAGGAGAAAATATGGAAATTACATTGCCTGGTCATGTGCTGGAGGCCCCTTACATGTCTGGGTTAGAACCATCACAGAGAGGGTTTTCCAGAACAGGCAGGCTTCACTCAGAATGCTGTGTTTTGGGCTCAGCCCTGGTGTGTTAAAACAGAGCTGCTGTTTGCAGATGCTAACAGGAAACTGACAAATTAATGTTGCATAAGAGAAACTCAAAAATACCTGTGCCTGCCAAGCCAGAGCTCAGTCTTGCCCAGAGCCCCACTGTCACCTTGGTGGGTAGACAGGAGCAGTGCCTTGTGACATCCCAGCAAACTCTCTGTGCTTGGCAGTCCCTGGAGCATCTTTATTTCATTGCTTTGCACTGTCACATTTTGAAACCACCAAAAAACCCCAGAGTATATAGAGCATCCCCTGGTCCAAGCTCCAAAGCTGCAGTGCACAGACAGTGCAGATCTCACTTTATTTCTGTCCCACATGCCATTTGCTGGTTTATTTGACACCTCCCTAGTCCTTGGATCACAGGAGCCAGAGCCTCCTTCTCTATTCAATTTTTTCCAGGCTAGTCATGATTTTATACCCCTCTATCACATCCTCCTTCACTTTATCTGCTGTGCAGGCAGAAGAGTTGCCTCTATTAAATCCATCCCCACACAAGAGCTGTTCCCTACCTTTGATCCTGCCTGTCACCCTTCTCTACACCAGCTCAGCAGCAGCTTTTGGGCAAGGGGGAGATGAAACCTGGTGAAGACTCACCCCACATTTATGGAGCAGCATGTTGGTGTCTCTCCCAGCAATGCATAAAACTTGTTTTTTTGCTCAAGACCACCCATTCAGCTGACATTTTCTTAGAATATTTGTTTCACCTCCCTGAAAAAGATTTCTTTCCTACATTGCAGCTATTCCTCCAAAATAGAGGGCTTTTTCCCACCTCTGTCTGGAATTGGCTGTGTGGTGGTGGCACAACCCAAATTCCCAGCACAGCTAGGAGGAGGATTAGAAACTTCAAAACTTTAAGTCACACTAACAAAGTGGTACACATGGGGGAAAATCGATGTCTCTGTTTTTGCTCTGGATACAAAAAGCACCTAAATCACTGATTAAAACCACTGCTGCTAACAGACATCAGGGGCAGGGATGAGAAGAAAGCAAATAATTCATATGGACCTTTACTCCAGAGCTGTGTAGGTGGGAACTGGGCATGATGGGTTCTGATTGCTCCCCCCATGCCAAAAAAATTGGGGAATTTATTGTTATTTTTAGCTTGTTTGATGAGGAGGATTTCCAGAAATAGTGCCTAACTCCAGAGTCTTCACAGGGTTTCTCTAGTGCAACTATTGCCTGAAATTCAAACCGGAGGGGGAAGCCCGGGTGCCAAACATGTTTCACCACCCTGTAGTCTGTGCAGGATTGAAAAAAACACCAATTTCTCAGAGAAAATGTCTCCCTTTCCACAGGACACAGGGTACCAGAAACCTCCAGGACTGTCAGCAGGTGGTATCTGGACCAGCTGAAGTCTTCTCTGAGTTTTTTTTGCAAGCTCTGTAAGAATTACAAAATTCTTGAGTTATGTAAATAAACCTCTTCCCTATATGTTTCTTGAACTTAATTGGGTGATGAAAATATTGTAAGTCTGTGCTTCTACAGCATCTTTCATGCAAAGATATCAGAAGTGCTTCATAAACATTCACTAATTAAGCCATTAAACCATACAACACCCCACTGAGTCTGGAAGGACTTATAGGGATGTACAGTAAGAAGATTAAGTTTTACTCCTAGTAGTTTGGGATGGGGGGGGTGGGTTTGGAAAAATAAATCAGAAACTATTTTTCTATAGAAATGACTTAAACATCCAATATATTGGGATAATGTCAGCAAATCAGACACAGGCAGATTGTGGGTGGGTACTCTTGGGACCACATCAGTGAACAACATGCTGGGAGGTTTCTCCACATTTTTCTTACCCTGCACATTGAAGGAATGCAGGCACAGCTCGATGTCAATCCCCTTAACTTTAAAACAGCCCCTTCCCACTGGCACTGCAGAGTGCCCACACTTTGAAAATCACTGGTGCCCACATGGAAAGCCTCTGGCACCTTTCCCACATCCATCCCATTAAACACATTGGGCTGGATAAATTTATATATGTATTTATATGTACTCACAAGCTGATGATGCATGTATTCACCCCTAACTTGGCTCTGCCAGCCTGGGTGGGAGGAGAAGGGAGGATGGGGCTGTCACTCCTCACTACCAGCTCCAGGAGGATGAGGAGGGTCTGGGGAGGGGACAGATCCCACACTTTCCCACAGGATGCCACAAGAGCATCAGGGCTGGGCATCAACAGCCACCACCGTGTCAGCAGAGCCCACTCAACAGCTCAGGCTGAGCTTTTGGGTTCCAGGCACTCGGGTATCAGCCCGTGGCACGAAAGCTGTTGGGAATCACCTCTGCCTGTCATCTGCTCTGAGCCAGGGTGTCGGGGCTGATGGCCGCGCGACTTTGGAAAGTTTTCCAGCCCGCAGATAAACAGCAGCAAATGTTCTCAGGACAACACATTCTGGAGCCCCAATCTTATCAGGGCACTTAGGACACAGCCTGTGTACACGTTTCAGACAGTCAGAGAGCACCAACAGCCCTGAGGAGCACGGTGAGGCTGCAGGCTCTTCTTGCTGCTTCTTTCTTTGTTTTGCCATCCTGCTCTAGCAGGGCTGCCAGAAGAGTGCTGAATAAAGGCAGCTTTGCAGAGATTGATGCCAAACCTTGTATTGCTGAGTGCTTCTACAGCACAGAGGCTCACCCTCTTGTCTCACGGGGGTGGTGGTGGAGAAAAGCAGCTCAGGCCATCCTCTCAAAGGGTGAGGGGAGAATGTGAGACAGTTTTGAGTCCTGTGTTCCCTGCACACAATCTAAAGGATGCACTGCATGGCATTTGGGGAAGGAGTTTGTATCACTGCTGGTGGGCAGCTTCCATTCATTTTGCATTGCCCAGATAAGGGTACATCAGGCTGGCAGCACAAGTGTGGCCATGGGACTTCTCTTATGGTTAGACCCAGCTTTGCTAAAGCAAGCTCAAACCTGCCTGCACTGCATGCTATAACCCTAGCCTCAGTCCTTGCTGTACATTCATAAGTGCTCATATAGTTTGTAAAAAAAATCCCTCTGCTGTGACTAGGAGAGCTCAAAACCACCAGAGACAGAAATAAGCTCTGCTTAGAAAAAGAAATATTTCAACAAGTCTCTTCTCATGGCTTTTGTTTGAGTACAGTCAGGGAGTTAAAATGAAATACAGGCATTGCAATTTGAGGTTGGGAGAATCAATGTGTTTCACACCTACGTGCATGGTGTTACCTAAAACTCCTCCTCCTCCTTCCTGTGTCTGCCTGGAGTCTCTGCTGCTGCTCAGTTCCTGCTGGCAGATCCCTGTGATCTTCCTCCACCAAAACAACTCCCCTGCTGCATTCCTTGCAGCCAAGGGAGTGATGGATGTGAGCCCACGCAGCAGCTCCAGCTTCGCGCTGAAGTCAGATTGAACTCCAGGTGAACTCCCACACATGGTGAGAGAGATGCTGCCTGACACCACATCCCTCTTTTCTGCACCCTCTCTTGCAGTTTGGACATGACAGCTCTGTTTAATTATGCCCCCACCTCCTCTGCTGGCTTCAGGCAGAGCTGTGGTCAAGATCAGACTGAGCAAGGAACATTGTTGGGCTTTGGGAGCGCCAACCTTGGACACTGAAAGGGGAAAAAATGGAGACCAAGGCTGCTTGTTTGCAAGCAGAAAGACAAGACTGTGAGGGGTAAAGGGTTCATCTTCCCATTGCTTCTCAAGCCTTCTTCCCAGCATTGTTTCCCTTAAAGACAGATGCAATTTTTTTGTGTATGTTTGTAGTTTTGGTGCTGCAAACACTTTCTCTGTGCCTGCTTTGCTGCTGCTACTGCAACCAGTGTTTGCCAAGCTCCTCTTGGGGCATCTCTGTGACACGGTAAAGGACCCAGTGGCTGAATGAAAGCTGAAAAATGAATAGTCTGAAGAGCCATCAAAGCTAAAATTCTGCACTTTGGGCTGATTTTTGTGTTATTCTGCTTGATTTGGAGTTTGTCATGATGGCACAGCTCCTCCAGCAGTGCTGGGCTGTTTCTGAGTATCAAAAGTGCTGCTGGGGATGTGTCTCTGTAACCAGAAAACCAAGCATAAAACACCATTAATTTTGTTATCAGACCTTAGCTTAGCTAATATTTTCTCTTTTCTTTCCTTCATCACTTATATTACGTTATTTCACAATTTCCAGGTGCTTTTATCCTAACTGAAGAAACCTCCATTCCTACCAGCTATAAACTAAGAACCAGATTCTGCCAAAATCTGTTCCTCAGTACCTAACATGAGGCTAGATATGAGTAGAAAAGGACATAACTCACTTTTCCTTACCCTTGCCTAGTCTCTTCACAGCACACCTGCATAAACCCATATTGTCATGTTACATAAATCAGTTTAATCCTGGTGTATTTTTAGCCCTTTTGTTTCCTTTTTCATACTTCCCTGTTCATCATCTACATTCTCTGCTGCCTATTGAGTATTTGCAGAAATCCATACATGCCAGGAAGTCCCCAAAGTCACAAGGGCTATGGGATGCTGCTGATGGAGATGGGGTTACTTGGCCTGGAGAAAAGGAGGCTCAGAAGTGACCCAATCAATGCCCTACAACTCCCTGAAAGATTCAGAGTGAGATGGTTATGTGTCTTTTCCCTCACCCACTTAACAAGTGACAGGATGAGAGGAAATGAGCTCAAGTTTTACCAGGGGAGTTTTAGATTAGACATTAGGATTTTTTTTTTTTTTTCACAGAAAGAATTTTGAAGCATTGGTACAGAATCCTAAGGGGAGTGCTGAAGTCACCATCCCTGGAAGGGTTCAAAAATGTGTAGATGCAGCACTTGAGGACAGGATTTTATGGTGAACTTGATGGTTGGACTTGATGGTTTCAAAGGTCATTTCCTACATTAACAATTCTAATATTCTATAGTTCTAAGAGGTCAAAGTTTCCTTTCATCACCAGACAGATGGATATGCTCTTGCAGTAAGTTTTTCACATCATTTTGTATTGCTTATTTTTGATTTTTATCTTACCAAGGATTTTGCACCAGGATCAGAGAGCTGAACACCCACTCTGAGGCTTTTTTGGTAAGGTCACTTGACATCTTCACTCCAAGCCTCTGGTATTAACTTGTATGAGAATGCACTTAAGATAAACATCTGTCTGAGGCTTATCTGGGCTCAGATTATGTTCACAGACAGCAAGAGAAGAATACAGGGATTTAAAACTTTTCCTTCCGTTAAAAATTTGTTTAAAACTTTACATAATCTGAAAAAGCAAAATGACAAACTTAATTCAACATCCAATGAAGTTGTTTAAAACATTTCTTCCTAGGGTATGAGCCGACCTTTTCCCAAATAACAGAATGCCAGTGGCTTCTGTCACAGGCCCCTTGAAAATGCCAGTTAAGTGTTTTTCTGCCATCTCTCTCCACAATTCCTATTAGGAGCTGGTTTTCTCAAGGCCTGAACTGTATTTGTCCTTGCAAAAACCCTGAGGGGAGCAGAGATTAATTCATTCCTACTTTACCTGTTGGGAGCTGAGACCTGGAAGAATAAATCTGGAATTTTGAAGCCCCAATGGAGCAGTTTAGCTGGGCAGGTAACAAACTCTGGGCAGGAAGCACACAGGGGCAGACCCTCCTGGTTTTGGGCATGAGGACAGGCTGTGCTTGTGGTGACTGTGGGGAATTGTCACCTCAAGGACAAGGAACAGGCACTGAGTCTGTGCCTGTGGCTTCTCTGAGAGCACAGCAGGGTGGGCAGAGCCAGGGTGAGACTCCTCTGCCAAGGGACCTCATCTGAACTACTGCTCCAGGCTGTCTTTCAGTTAATGGAGAGAAATAGGTGTCTCAGGAGAGTGATCCATCTTCTCCTGATGTGGCTGTCCATGGGGAACTGCTCTCTGAAATTGCCTGTTTCTACTGGCTTCCAGTGGAGATGAGAGATTCTGTCTCTGAGTGAAACATCATTTTGGGTGACAAAGTCAGAGAGAGGAGCTGGCCTGGATTCTGCCAGTGACAACCAACCCCTGGAGCAACCTTTCCCATGGCTTTGGAATACCCATGGCACAACACCCCATATCTCAAAGCAGCTGGAAAAAACTGAGTATTCTAGAAAGCAACTCTATGGCTAAATCAAATTATATTCCACAGGGAAGACACTGAGCAGATCTGCAAAAGGTTTACCTGCCTTCCTTTCCTCCTACCATTCCACCTTGCTGCCAAGCAAACTGGCAGAGTTAGGGGGGAAACTGTCCCTCTGGAGTTATATTCAAATATTCTGGGTTTACATTTATATGAATCTCAACCACAAATGAACCACCAAATGAGGAGAGACCACATTGCAGTGATATAACCCATGGGCATTAAGCATCCCTGAAGGCAAGCACTCAGCTATTCAGCCTTAAAAAGAGCAGTAAAGAGAAACAAGATCCATGTGTGAACTCTAATTTCTTTGAGTTAAGATTTTCCACAACTTAATTTCATGAAGGCAGTTAAGGGCTTTCCAGCAGGAGTTGTAACAAGAGGGTAAAAACTTCCAGATTACAAATACTGGCAAAAAGTTTAACAGTAGTATTAAATTTAAAAAGTGCCCATACTTCATGAGCATAGCTCTGTATCCAGGAACGAGCATTACATTGGCAGAACTGATTTCACCCCATTCCTTTTCAGCAGTCCTGTATATCACAAACACAATCAAAGCAAGAGGTGGCCTCACTCAGAGTGACTTTACTTGCACAGTTGACACCTCCCTCAGGAAATCCCAGCTGGGGAATGGACAGCTGTGTGCAGCTGTTGCACAGAGCACCAGCTCTTGGCTGCATCTGCAAGAGGGATGGGTCAGTCTGTGCAGCCACAGCCTGCCCAGAGCAGGCACCAAGAGCATCTCTGGGCTGGGAAAGCTCTGTCCCTGACTCAGGGGTGAGAGCTGGAGCTGTGGGCACATCCCTGGGGCTGGAGAAGGGAGAAGGGAGGATGGGAAGGGCTGGCACCCCACGCAGGAATGAACCCTCCCTTGGCAGCTGCCAGCAGCGAGGCTCCAATGGCCAAATGGCACAGAGACACCATGCCCTCATCTCCTCAGCAAACAGAGGGTGTGTAAAGCTTGCTCATGCTAATTAAGGGCTATATCACTGTTCCCATAATTGTGGATTCTGCAAGAGGCAATTCTCATGTTTTGTGAGGTAGTCCAAATTCCAGACACCCTGTTTTATCCACAAGTATTTAAATGGTGTTCTGAAGACAGGATATGGAGAAGGCACCCAAGAGGTCTTTGCCTGTGTCTACTTTTCTATTAACAGCATGGAAAAATTTGTTATAATATTCCCAAATGGCAGTTCTTTTGAGTACACATAACTGTCCAAGTAATATTACTCTGTAGTACCTTTTTCTGGTGCTATCACCTCTGTTCTCTTAATTATTCTTACTGAAAAATAGACATGCATTTGAAACAAGCCAGCCAGAACACCCTGTCTGATGTGACAGTCCAAATACTAGAATAAGCAGCCAGTGGTTGTGAGAGGGATTACATGATTGGGATGGGAAATACTTCACCTTTTTTGATTGGAGTACAAGGAATGTTTCTAGATGGAGAAAGAAAGGCATGCAGTGAGATTTCTCCCTCTGAGTGCTAACAGCTTCCTCATGTCTGCTGGGCAGGACACCTTCCCTAACCCTGCAACCTTTCCCTCTGCCAAACACAACAAATATGGGTCAATGGCTTTTGGAGAGGGGAAAAACTCCAGAGCAATCCTCCACTGAGGCTGAAATAATTCCAGTGCATGAAAAGCGAGAGCAGCTGGGGCTGCTTCCACATCCACAAGCAATGCAGCTTGCTCTTGCCAGCAATCCTTAATCCTCTTTGAACTCCTGACTTTACATATGGGATGGTTGCTCCATGGAGTAATAGCTGTGCTTTGCTGCCCATTCACTGTAAGTATTTTGCAAGGCGATTCAGGGATGAGAAATGTATTCTCAGAGGCTGGGGCACAAAGGTTCCTGCATGCAAATCACATTTTGTGTGGGCACTGGCACATGTTAGCAAAGCCAGGAGCAGGGTATCGAGTGTTGAAATGGGAAAAATTCCCTCTGCATCCTGTGAAAATGCTGGCAGCCCAAGGGCAGAGAGTGCCTGAGGGTGTGGTAATGCTGCACCAGCATTGCTTGCTAAACAAAGTGATCATTTCAGACACCAAATAAAGGGAGAAAACTAGTTCAGGTGTCCCTTAATCTGGGAGAGGTGGTAAAAACCTTTAGGTGTGAGTGAGCCACAGGTGAAGGAGCACACTCTGTTAGTGCTTAAATGCACTTATTTTGCTGTAGCCTGTGTTATTTTAAAGTCCTGGCTTTGGGAATGTAGTGATGAGGTGTTTAAAACGATTTCCTTTGGAAGGATTTTGAAAGAGCAAGTATTTCATCTTACAGGGGAGACACAAGTTCATGTCATTCATGTTGCAGCCTGAAAATGTGACCTGCAGATGCTGAAATGTCAGAAAGCAAAGAAAAAAAAAAATCAAAAACCAGAGAATCTGAACTTTTTTTTCCCTTTTTTTTTTTTTTTTTTTTTTTTTTAATACTGTTTTCTTCTCCCACCCTGCTGTTGAGGGCAGGAAGGGAGATAAAAGGGGGAGCCAGTCCTGATTTAGAAGCATTTGTATTTGTAATTCCAGCAGCCAAAGGGAATGACCCCATGGAGATGGATGCTCCCCCAGACTGGAGTCACTCATGGATGGGCTGAAGGGTATTCCTAAATATATGGATTATACAGAAGTTAAGAATAATTTTGGTTTCCCCAAAAATGATATCTACTTGTTTGATTTTCTTTTATTCCTTTTCAAAAAATTGGTTTGATATGGTTTAGTTTCTGGTGTTTGGTTCATTTTGTTTTGCTTTGTTTTGTTTTAATAAAATGATTTGGTTTCCTGACAAGACTGAAACTTGTTAATCACAAGCAAACATTCTCAGAACAGATGGCTTCAGTGCAGAGTCAATTTCTCAGTGAAAGGGGATTTTGTTGGACAGACAGTGCTCAGTGCTTTTCCCTAAACTCTCCTTTTGTGCAGGGGCACTGGCATGAGGTCAGAAATGTTTCAGCTGTGTGAGCTGCATCCCAAGGCAAACCAGCCCTGGAGTGGACACAAGGCTTGGGTGCAAGCTGATTTCAGACCCTTGAATAAATCTGTAGCTAAATTAAAGCTCATGCTTTAGGCTGCCAGTGCTTTCAGGAGTGCTGAGCTGTAGGGTCTCCACCAGGACCCATAACCTGTCCTTGCCAGAGAGGTTTCTCTGCCTTCCTTTACCTGTCTGCAGTGCTCTGCAGCTCTGACTGAAGGCATTTGCCCAGTTTTTTGTATTTCATAGACTCACCACAGACTCATAGAATGGTTTTGGTTTGGAAGGGACCTTAAAGATAATTTATTTCCAACCTCCACCTTCCACTAGACCAGGCTGCTCCAAGCCTTATCTAAATTATCCTTGAACACCTCCAGGGATGGGGAATTCACAGCTTCCTCCTCTGTGTTTGGGTCAGCCTGAAGAGCAATATCTTGGGTCTTCCAGCCCTGTCCTGTCAAACCCATCCTGGAAATAAAGAAGAAAGTCTATTACTGCCCAAATCTGCTAAAAGCAGAAAGCAAAACCTGAATCAAGTATGAAGAAGGGTTAGGAGATGTGAGACCCTGTCCTGTCAGTTGAGAAATTTGTCACTGTAAAAATCTTTCCACAGCCCTGTTGCTAATGGCTCTTGAGTTAGGTGCATGAACCATTAGAATCCAAAACTCTTTGGGCTGAGCCCATGCTTGGGAAGCCTGGACACACCAAGATCACAGCAAGGAGCAGCCCCACACCCCCAGCTCACAGAGACATTTGTTTTAACAAGCCTAGTGGGGCATATGGGGACAGGACTGTGTCCTGCAGCTGGATTGATGACCCAGGGGCAAGAGGCAGAACAAGCTTTGCCCTCAGCTGCATGTGTGCAAATCCAAATGCAAGATGTTTTCCTGAGTTTCTGCCCACAAATCTCAGCCCTTAACATAAAATTCTGGCAGAGCTTTGGAAGAAGCAACCTGAAGGATTTGGACAGATTTTACTGATGGATGACAAATGACAGGGATTTCACTAGCTTGGTACCAAGAATATACCAGAAGAACATAATCTTTGTACTGCAACACAGATTTAGAAATACTGTTTTGCTCTGAACTTCACTCCCTCACATTTTTCCTAAATAATATGAAAATATAAGGCTTTCAAAGGAAAAGGGCAGTTTTCCAGGATACATCAGCTCCTGTCCTCATTTTCTATGCAGTCATGGTATCAGTCATTGAACATAATCTGAAGGCAGGTGTGATCACAACAGCAAGAAAAATTATGTTGGTCTTTTTTTTCAGTGTCTATTTCTGAAGCTTACAATCTATGTTGAGGCAAGAGGCAAATTAAAATGTGAATTTACTATTCAGATGCAGGGATATTCCTTCAGCTCAACACCAGTTAAATATCAAGGGGGTGCAATAAAGGGATCCAAAGCCAGAAGCAGTGAAACTGTAACTCATTAACATCATTATTCACTAACAGCTTATCTGATGTCCTTGCAGAGTGGGTCACACGCACAGTAGAAGGATTTCTTTGATTAATGAAACAAGCTAAAAAATGAAAATATGCTGGAACTGCCAGGGCAAAGGTAACTTGAGGCTGCCTCATGCTGTGATACACCCAGGGGACACCCATGGTTGTGAAACAGGAGGTTTCTTTCTGTCCTTGTAAGAGTTTGTTTATGTCTTACCATAGGACTGTGGCAGGAAAAAGCATTAATAATAACATACATGGAAAAGGGACTCATTTGGAAGACACAGAATCATCAAATGGTGTGAGCTGGAAGGGACTTTAAAGATCACCTCATTCCAACCCCTCTGCCATGAACACCTTTCCCTAGGTCAGGCTGCTCAGCTCCCATCCAGCCTGGCCTTGGGCTTTTCCAGGGATGGGGCAGCCACAGATTCTCTGGGAAACCAATATCTCACTTCCCTCAAAGTTAAAAAAAAATAATTCTTCCTCATATCTGACCTAAACCATAGGCTTGAGGCTAAAGGATAAATAAATAATGGGTTTGGGCATCTCCTTCTCCATGTGTTGTCTGACAGGACTGATGTTTAATCATGGCCTGTGCTGTGTAGCTCCTCCCAGTCACTGCTGATGTGCTGGGCTGGAAGGGACAAGTTGCCAGAGGTGGTGTGCAGCAGCATAACCCTGGCTGCAGCCAGCATGGATATAGACATGTACTCAGGTGCTCCTCTGACAGACCCACAGAACCTTCCAGCAGCATTTGTGGCCCTGGAGTTTGCACCAGCTCCACTGTACAGGTGCTGCCAACCTCCCTTGCTGCCACTTTATTCTGGAGGATGAAATTCCAGGTGTCGCACAGTGTGCAGTGAAGTTCTTCTCTCCTCCAGCATCCACACACTGACCCTTGTTTGAAGATGTGGACTCCAGCCAGAGCACAGAGGAGTTTCCCTAAAACTCTGGATTTACTGCTTGAGCTCTTTGTAAGCCAAACCCTGCTCCTGCTGCAGTTCAGAGACATTGTGCAAAAGGACTAAACTTTGTGTCTTTGGTGAATTTCATCTGGAATATTTAGTGGGTAGCAGGTTATAGCACATCTTGTCTGCAGGGATTGCTCCTGCACAGGGGAAAATCCCTCCTGCACAGCATCCCTAGGGAGCACCAGATCACACCAAGCCCTTATCTCCAGGACACCAGCAAGTGTCCAAGGGTTGGACATTGGCAGCTGTGCTGTGGAAGCATTGCAGAGCTCTCTGGGGTAAGGGTGATGCTCACAAGAGCAGGAGGAAAAGCTGCAGCAGAGGCCAAGCCCAAGTTGAGCAGGGATATATCCCAGGAGCTGATGGCCACATCAAACCTCAATGCCTTCTGTTCAGAGCAGGGCATGCTTCCTTCTTGCTTGTCCACAGCAGCAGGTGCCCAAAACCACACTTGGTGTCCTCAAAACACAGCAGAGAAAAATCAGTGCTGGTGTTGTGATGGTGCTGCTGTGCTGCTGAGGGACAATCAGTCTGCAGAGGGGCAGCCCATCCCAGGGACATTCCCAGCCACCCAGAGAGCTGGCAGAATTGTTAATCCTGAGGAATCTGAGAAGGAAACTGGAGGGGGCACAGGCTGCTGCTTGGACAGGATTGTAGGGGTGTCTCCCACTCCCACCCTCAACATAAAACTCACAGACAGGAGCCATGTGCAGCAAACTGGAGTGACTACAAACACTGTACTTGCTGCTCAGGCAGATCTAAGAGAAGGTTTCATGAAGCAAAGGGCTGCTACAAGGAGGTGGGATGTCCAGGGAATGTCCACACCCAAAGCTTAGGGAAGATGGATTTGGATGTTGATCATGGTTGGCATCTTGACCACAGGTCTTGATACCTTCTGCTGCTCCCAGGCTCTGCCTGCAGCTCCAAAAGCAGCTGAAATGGCAACATCCAAATGCTCAACCTCTCCTCTAATATCCACAGCTCAACAACAGACAGGATTGCCTAGACAGAACCAACAAGTTCTGAATTCTTCTTCAAACTTTCCTTTGGGAAAAGGAGCTGACTCTGTTCCTGTGGGTCATTCTGCTGAAGTATCACGTTCCAGAGCTGAGGCAGATGAGGTCCAGGCTACCACATAATATTCAAATTAAGGGATTTGATCTTCAAGACACCCCTAACAGCCCAACAAAGCTCTGTGATGCTGTAGCCTTTGCTGCAATCCAAAATATTCCCAGGCCTTAGGTAAAGGTAAAGTTTAGGGGTTTATGGTTTGGCTCTACCACAGCTTTAACTTTCCCCAGGTGTGACATCTATTTGACAATTTATTTTCTGAAAAGGCCTCAATCATTTCAAAATAACTAGGTTTTTTTTTTCTTTATTTCTTTTCTATGGATAATTAAACTTTGCTCTATTCAAAGGCTTTCAAAGAACAGCTGGCAGAAAATAAACCCTCAAACTCCAAGAAAAGAAGGAAGGGTTGCTTTTACAGAGTAATCTAAATTACCCACACTTCAAAAGCAGAGCACAAAGGAGGCATTTAAATAAGGGTCCTTTGTTCTGTAGTTGCTGTTGCTGGACAGTGCTGCAAAGCCCTTTTTAAGCTCAATATAAACAGCCTTTTAAAACCCAAAGAAGTCTTTAAAAGGCCATCAGATTAGGGTTTGAGAAAAATTGTTGCCAGATTATATTGAAAGTTACTCAACAAGCCAGGGGGAATGTTTCATAGATTTGAGTCTCTTTGCTTTTGTGACCCTCACTCTTCATTTCTGGCTTGCAGTCAGTCACTGGGGGTTTGCTGTTCCTTCTTCTGCAAAGAAACAAAAGGGAAGTGCCTTGGGGATACCTTGCCATCCTGCTATGAAAAAGGCAGCATCACCATTTTCAGCCAGTTCCTACTTTTTTTAAAACCCTGATCGTGTTCACATCAAGCTGGAGGAGCAGGAGGAGGATTATACACAGATTTTTGTTTGTAGAAAGGATCCTCCAACCTCATGACCCTTTCAATAGTTGTGTCCCCCTCATGACTCATTACTGCAGGTAAGCAGCATGGAATGCATGTACAGTCACACAGCCCAGCTTGATTTAATTAGGCATGCTTTTAATTAAATTTTATCATTGAACCTGTAGCAGGAGCATGCTTAGATGAAAACATAATGAAGATTTCCTTGGCATCAAAGAAGAAAGGTGTGACTTCAGCTTAATTGCTTAGACCAGCAGAGGTAGAACTGGGCTGTATCTGAGAATTGGCACCAAATTAAGGCTGCAAACAAAGGCATTTGCTGTACACCCTGTGGCTGTCCTGCAGCCTTCACTGGCATGGTGCCTGTGCAGCTTCATGGCAGCTGAGATACAGCCCTTGTTTGGGTGAAACAATTGGTTAGACCTGCAATTACACTGTGATAATTGCTAAGAAGGGGGACCTCTACTGTAGGCAGGCAGGTAATAAATACAATTAGGCTCCTATTTGCTAATAAATTAGTATTAGGGTTCCTATTTACCAATAATAGGGTTCATATTTACTAATAAATTAGTATTAGGGTGCCTATTTACAAATAACAGGGTTCCTATTTACTAATAAATTAGTATTAGGTTCCCTTGAAATTCTCAGACCAAGAGGCAGGTTTAGGAGATACCCAAATCTTGCACAAATGGAGCTGGGAAATTTGAATCTCATGGAGCCTGGATGGCCAAAATCCTTTATCTCTGTTGGAGGGCACTGTTGCAGGAAATGAGGTGTTGATGAATTTCCTCCCTTCCTGGTTTTCCTTCCAGATAGGGGACACTTCTCTAATTTATGAGTCGTTGAATACTTGGAAGAAATGTCTAATTTGCCTCCTCATTGCCAGACACATCCCAAGCTCATAATTTTCTACCAGGAGGCAGAGAGAACAGCCATTAAACCCAGCAGTGAAAGAAGAAAATCACATGCACAATTTGCTGCCTGTGCCTCTCCCCTGGGACTCCAGGGTTTTAATGCAATTTGGTGTATCCCAGCCAGTGGTGCTTGGCTGCTTTTAATTAAAAAAAAATTAAAGGATTTATGTTGGGATTAAATGGGATAATTATTGATTGATCTCTGCCTTCTAAATTGAAAAGCATTTGGATTAATCAGCTTTTAAATAGGAAATCACTTGGCTCTGGACAGGAAGCCAACCTCAGGCCCTGCACTCTAGCAGGGCTCTATTTTACCCTCTTCCTTCAAACCCACTGGGAAATATTTTCCTTTCCTTTATTCTTGCTTCAGAAAACTGCTTTCATTGAGGCAGGCTCAGGGTCACAGGTGTTAAGGTCACCCTGCCTTGCAGTACCTGCAGAGACCCTGCCAGGCTCTGCAGCATCCTGAAGGAGCTGAGCAGGAGCTCTGGCACCTTCTGAGAGCCTGGTGCTGGGAGCTGGCCAGCTGGGGCCAGCCAGCAGCTCCAGGCAGCACTGAGAGATTTATTCCATGGTGGAGGGAGCAGCTTGGGACCAGCAGTGATGTGGGAAGGTCTGTCTTGCAGGCCAAGCAAAGCAGACACCCAAATATCCAGCTCAGCAGTCAGGAGAGGCTGGCAAATCAAACAGAGCAAGGCTTGCTCAGTTCTGGGGCTGTGTGCATCACCTCACCTGTAAAAGCAGCTGGAAACCAGGTTAAGCAGGTGAGGAAGGTGGTAAGGCAATGTGAACTAAAAATAATAAAGGCACACTCAAAATAATAATATCCTCCATCCCCAGCTGCAGAAGTAGGCTGCTGACCTAAGCACTGTGAGCTCAGGTTTCTACATTTATTCTGGGGCAGAAATTGTGTATCTCTGTGGCTCTCATCTATACTTGGAGAATTCCACCTGCATGAAAACAAATGTCTTGTTAACTCACAGGAAACCCCAAATGGAGAATTTGGAAGAGATTTGCTGTTTTAGGGACTTCCAACAGGATTTTTCAGCCTCTGAATTAAAGGATTATGGTTACAATTGTTTAAAATTTTCAGTTCCAATTAGTTATATTTCCAGTGCTAGAACTTAAAAGCAGTTTTTAACTTTATTTACCCTTTGTGAATGAGGAGAACACTGTGAGAGCAATGTCCACATCACAATCTTTGTCTTCTGATTTATCTAGTTTGGAAAATTTTCCTATTTTATTTTTAAAGTTTCTCCCTTCAAAACATTTTTTAAAACATTCCTCACGTGGAGACAGCAGAATACCTACCCAGAGAATCTACATTTTCCTAGGAAGCTTTTCTGCTGAAGTGCTTCCATCAGTGGGCTGCTGCTCCAGCAGTGACTCTGCAGACCCCCCCACATTCCCCCACCTGAAGCAGGTGACCTGGCAGCAGATTCCACCCCTCTGCAGACAGAAGGTAATTCACACTTAAAAGATTTATTTGAGTTTCTCACACAGTCATCAGCTCCCTAATAATTGGAACAAAAGACTTCTTCAGCTGAGTGAAAGCCTTTCCTCCACAGACAGCCAAACTTGGAGAGCAAAGCACCCACAGTCAGTGCCACTCTCCTGAAATCCTCACCCTGGCCACAGCCCCTGAATGGTCCCTCCTGCACATCTTCCTTAGGAAGAGCAGACCCAGAGCTCAGCCTCACTCAAAAGTGTATAAAAGAGCTGCTGATGTGATTATGAGAGACCTTCTTGCTCCCTACAACTCCCTGAAAGGAGGCTGTAGCCAGGTGGGGGTTGGTCTCTATCCAGGTGAAAAGGGATAGGGCAAGAAGAAAAACCATCATGTTGTACCAGGGGAGGTTCAGATTAGAAGCATCATGTTGTACCAGGGGAGGTTCAGATTGGATACAGGAAAAATGTCTTCATTCAAAAGGTTGTCAAGTGTTGGACAAACTCCCCAGTGGAGTGGTGGCGTCACCATCTCTGGAGGAATTTCTGAGCTCTGGAGATGTGGTACTTAGGGCTGTGGATCAGAGATGAACTTGGCAGTGTTGGGTTAATGACTGGAGTCTTAGAGATCCAACATAAATGATTCTATGGTTAGTAATGATGATATAAAAATGGATGAAGCATTATTTGAACAGCAAGGTCACTTGTCTCATCTCAGTTACCATTTTCTAGAGTGGCCTGGTCCTCAGACTGACTGCACATGCCTTGGGTAGAGAGCTCCCACTGGAAACCTCCTAAGGGACATTAGGAAAAGAATGAGTTCCACCACATTGGCCAACCCAGTGGGGCCATTCAAGCTTTCCTGCACCACACTCTGGGTCTGCTTTGGAGATGAGCACAAAGAAGAGCAGTTTTTTCCTGCAGACATATATGTACAAGCTATTTTCAGTATTTTCTGCTTACCCCAGGCCTACAAGAAGGTGGAAAACAAAGGGAGCTTTGCCATCCTTTTAAGAAGCAAAAAAATTGAGGCACAATAAATGAATCAATTAGAGAAGATAACAGATAGTGCTTTAATCACTAAGATTCATTACATTAAAATATGTAAGAGCCAGTGATATAAAAACCCAAAAGTAGACATCCTGCTTTGAACACAGGCAAGGAAGAGGAAAATTCACTCCTGTTGCTCCCTTTTCCAAAGTAAACAAGCTATGAAAGGCTAAAGAAAGGGAATTTTTGAGAGTATAGAACCAACATCACCATCTTCTTAAGCTTGATCTTGCTAAGATCTTTTCAGCAAACTGCACTGTGCCATTGCCCATGGTAACAGCTAAACTCACCCTCAGATCTGGCAGTCAAAACTAACAGTCCTGACTGAATATCTGATAATACCACTGCTGTTCTCACCAGCTAGATGTGGGGGATTAATGAGAATAAAAAGCCATATTTGTTCCCAAGGATCACAGCAAAACGTTAAGAGGCAATGGCACAATTTGTGGCAAAATCACACATAAAAGGAGAAAAAATGCCCAGAAGAGTGATGCAGCCTGCAACAGGGTCCCAGGGAGCCTGTGCCATCCCTGTCCTTGCTGAAATTTGAAACTGAGTAGACAGGGCTCTGACCCACCTGATTTAACAACAAATGCTTGAGGTGAACCCTGCTGGAGCACTGGAGCTTCCAAGGTCCTGAATGGTTTTATCATTTCATGGCACATTACTGACTTACCCAACAGCAAAGTTATAAACCACAAATTTTACTTTTGCCACAGGTGATTTTTCAGATACTTTGGATCCATGCTTGACATGCTTTGCAAGGGAGGGACTGTGGATTTGGTCTGATGGCCCCTGGGCAGCACAGGAAGCACAGGACTCCTAATGTGAGTGATATCACCAGTGAGACCCTCAGCTTGCTGCTGTCTGGATTTCCCATGCCAGGCATGTTGCACTGTGCTACCTGAAAGGAAGAATTAACCAACAAACATCTTCTCTGGTCAGCAGAAAAGGATATTTGGGCAGGAGAGAATAAAAAGACGAAATTTCTGGGTGATGTTCATGCACGTGTTGCTTGAGGTAGGACACTGCCTCCTGCCTGAGGATCCTCTAAGGCACTAACAGAATTGTCCCTCCAAGAGACTGTAGCTTTGAAAAACTTTTATCATCTCTTTGCAGGCAGAAATTGGGGCAGGCAGCAGCTACTGACAGCTCTCCTGCCCACATCACTGTGCCCTGCTTGAGCAGCTGCCTCTGCATTCTAGGGCAGCCCTGGCACAGGATGACTACACAAAGGTAACCTTCATCCCTCTCCTGGGAGCATGCAGTTCTTTCTTCTCCTACCCTATCACTTTTCCATGACCTCAAACTTCCCCAGCAGACTGTCAGAGTTTTGAATTCCAGTAAATTCCTGCAGAGTCCAACTCTTCTCCTCAGTAGCTGCTGCTGTCTGGATCAGCTCAGGTCACCAGAGGGTGCTGCTGGTGCCCTCCAAGAGCCACCTTGGAAACCCAAGGTGCTCTTCTCCCCCAGCTCCTTCTTCCTGAGCTGTAATCCTTGTGTTTTCAGGCAGATTGGCCTTTTGTCCTGTGCACTCCCCCTTCCTGTGATGGTAGTCTGTCTAAAACCACCTTTCTTTGCAGTCTCAAGCTTGAAGCATCCTGGAGAGTGTTGGTGTGTGCAGTCCTGTGACTTTGTTCATGCTCCTTCACAAAGTCCCCTGGCAGCCCCAGGTGCAGGAGGGTCAATAAGGCTGAGTGATTGACCCTGGTTATACATTGAGAGGGTTTTCCACCAGCCCATAGAGAAAAGGAGAGATTGTGCATATCTGTGCACAGAGAACCACTCAAAACCAGTGCATCAGTTCCACAGGACAGCAGAAGAGCCTGTCTGGAAAGTCCTTTTGGCTTCACATGCCTAAAGCTGTTGTTGTGATGGATTAACCCCACAGTTTCTGAGGCATGCTTGAATTTAGTCTTAAATGTTTCTGCACTATGCTTGCTTCCAGCCAAGTTAATCTTTGCTGTCACTTGAGTGCAGTTAATGATGTCCTACTCAGAGATTTACAGTTGTGCATAGTGGGGCTGGAGCCCCTCCCTGGACTCTTCACACTGCTTTCAGAAACCTTCTGTTGGGTGCACAGGAGCCACTGAGCATTTTACAAAGCAGTGCCTGAAAATGAATGCTGAGTCCTAAATGAGCTGCTGTATAATCCCCCTATTTGCCTCAGACTGTCTCAGATTAATTCTATTTGCCAGTCACTTTCCCCTTTCTCTAAAATAGGGACATATTTTTAGCCTCTCAACAAATCTGACAGAGTGGAGTTTCCCTTGTGTGCATTCTCACTAAATGTTTGTTTTTTTTTTTTTTTTAAAAACTCTTCTTCTTAATTTCTTGTGGCCCAAAACTGAGAATTTAATATGTATAATACTTGCAAGAGACACAGCACCCAAATTCCACCAAGAGAAAAAACCACTAGTGTGAGTTTGTAGAGTCACAGATCTTCCTAAAGACAAGCTCTGCAGTGGAACCAGTGTCTCTCTGCTGCCCATGGCTTTGACATGCCCTGGACAGGCCAATTGTGGTTATATAATGCTGGCTCTGGAGCAGATGCTGCTGTGCTGGGGTTGGGAGATTAAAGCTGGCATGTACAGCTAATGGCAGCTTTCTGACAAATGCAGGCACCTCTGTGGGGCAGGGGGTTGATGGAAGCTCTGGGTGCCTCTTCCCTGAAATCCTGTGCAGCTGGGATGGAGACAGGAGGCTGCAGTGAGAGCAGCAACAACAAAACACCCCAGAAAATGCAGCAAATCCAGCACATCCAGGTGTGGCCAGAGGTGCAGGGCTGTGACCCAGGGCTGCAGCAGCTGCCAGACACAGGTGTTCTGTTTGGGGGGAGATGATGTGCTGTGCCCACATCATGGTTGAGGTGCTCCTGTGGCTGAGTGCCTGATTTGATGCCTTAAGTTTTAAGTTTTCCTGTTCTGCTTGGGTGTGCTTTTCTGCTGTGCTTGGGTGGTGAAGGCAAAACTGTCCTATTCCAGCTGGGGCCTCAAGAACAATCTCTTCAAACTTCAGTCCCTAAATATAAACAATGTCAAAAGAGGAGGGCAAGCAAGCGAGGAGGATGAAACTTCATGATTTGAGGCTGTTAATTGGACAAGCGACTTCTGTATCCAAATGGACTAAAAATGTGAGTGTGAGATCTCGTGACAGAGCCCTTTTTTTATTTTTTTTATTTTTCCTGCCAAGGTATGGCCTTTGAAAGCCCCTCAATAAATATCCATTTTATTCCCCTTAACTCTGTCTGGCCTCTGTTCCAGCTCCTCTAGGCATCAGATGGAGCATTTCTTCACGCTCCTGAGTGATTCACCACATGTTTGCCCTATTGAGTGTCCTGTCACCTTTTCCAGGGCTGTGACCTGGTGCTGTGGCATGTGCAGCAAGATGTCACTGCAGGGATGGGACAGCAGGCTGGGGACAGCACCCAGAGAGGCTTTCACACCTCACCATCAAAAGGCTGCCTTAACAACCCCAGTCTGCTCTGACTCCCATCCACCAGCCATCTGTGGGTGAGTTTTTTCCAGGCAGGTAGATGGGAGGGAAGCAGGAGAATCTCCAGCTGCTGCTCACAGCAGTGCTGCTCCCTGTCCCCACCCTTGAGAGACTTTCAGTCCCTGCCACCCCCAGGATGCCTCCCAAGTGTCCTGCAGTTTGACACACACAGCCACTGCTGTCTGCTGACTCCCAGCACATCCCTCCAAAATCCTGGGCTGCTATATCAGGTTAAAGTGATGGATGAGGAAGAGCTGTACCCAGCTGATTCAAACCTCTCCTTGTTAGTGCTTAAAGGTTGCTTCACATCTGTATCCCACTAAAAAAAACTATCCAGTTTGGTTGCTAAATAAAGCTCATGCAGGTGGAAGACTAAATGAACAAACATTTCTAGCATCACTGGTGGTGTCTGGTTTGAGGTATGTGCCACCAGTGGTGACTTACCTTCACAGAAAAGGCTAAGCCATACTAGGGATAGGGTCCAACTGGATTCCTTTCCTCATAAAGTAAAATAATCATCAGGTCACCTAGTACTCATCCCCATTTGGCCATTTTAATTTTGTTTTTTTCTGATATCTGACAAAACCAGTCTTTTGCTGTTTTTACCTGCACTTGGGACAGGCAGGGAGATGAGGGAGTGCTACATTCTCATGGCTTACAGCTTCCCATCTGTCCATATGGAGCTGTGTGAGAATTCCCAATTTACCTCATTCATTTCCTAAATCCCCACTGAGAAGGGGCATTTCTGAGAAAGAAGCTAAAAGGAGATCTGAAAGCTGTTCAAGTGCCTTAAATTTCACACAATCATAGACACATGGAGTCTTTCAGGTTGGAAGGGACCTTAAAGATCATCTTGCTCCAACTCCTCTGTCATGGGCAGGGAACTCTCCACTCTACCAGGCTGATCAAAGTCCCACCTAATCCAGTTTGAACAGGAGTGGGGTACCCACCACTTCTCTGGGAAAAAAATGCCTCTTAATGTCCCTTGGGAAGGTCTATCCAGAAGATTCTTCCTACTTCCCAGTCTCATCTGAGTAACAACCTCTCCACTCACAGTTCTGAACAGTGACAGGTCAGATGGAGCCTCAACCAAGGTAGGATTGGACCTTGCTGGGCTGCAGATGTGTTACCTTCTAATTAGCACTGTCATTATTTCTTTTTTTTTTGCAATTCCACCTCATCTATGTACACACACTCCATCCATTCCCCCATATCACAAATGGCAGAGGAAGCTGACAGATTCTTCAAGGGTCTATTCTGCATTGTAACCCTTTGGTTGCATTTCAGGACCTTTTGGGGCTGGGTACCAGCAATACCTGAGCTCATTTTAAGGCTGTTGACTTCCAGCAATCAGTTTAGAGCAGCATCTGGGTCAGCATGGGCTGAAACATGCCCCAAAGCCAGCAGATGGATCAGTGCACTGAGGGCTCTGCCTCATTCCTGTGGTCACACTGCAGCAGTACCTGAGCTGTGTAATACCCATTTCCCAAAGGCAAGTCTACACAATGCTGCAGCCCCTAGCAGGGATGTCACCAGAATAAAATCTTGGGCTCCAGCCACTGTCCAAACCACAAAGCCTCCCTTCTCCTGGTAAACAGCAGCTGCTTTGCTTCCCAGAAGTGACCACGCTTCAGCAATGGCTGTTGCAATGTAAATATTTTCTAACCCACCAGAAACACGTGGGCAGGCTGTCCTTAGGGGTTTGTGTCCTTAGAGTGAGAGAGGCAAGTGTGGAGCTGGATGGTCACAGGGGGTTTGTTCCTTCACACAAAGTGCAAGATCATGTATTTGCTGTTTAAGAGCAGCTGTCAGCTGAATCCCACCACAAATGGTTCAGAAGTTACCTAATCAAGGATATTGGAGTTGCTGAACCACAGGAGGAGGAGCAGTGACCTTGGCATTGCTGGAACTGGGCAGTACAAGCCATGTGTCTTCAGCCCAGCTCTTGTGCTCCTGTGGGAAAGCAGCAAAAGATGGGATTGCAACTAATCACAGCTCCACAGGCTGAGTCTCACAGACCCTGTATCCTGGTTTGAAGGACAGGTGTCTGCCAATAAAGGCAGACGCTTCTCTTTGAAATGGGGAATGTAAACCCCCTCCGTACAAATTATTATTACAATTTTGAAATTAAGGGACTCTCAGGCAAAGATATGGGAATTAGGAATAATGATTCTTTACTAGGAAAATTAAAATTGAAATACAGTATTACAAAGAACAATCCCAAAACACTGACAGAGTCAGAATCCAAGCTGGCACCCGTCAGTCAGTCAGGGTGGTGGCACAGTCCCATTCAATGGTGGCTGCATCCTCCTGCAGGGGCAGATGTGGTTCAGCTGCAGCAGTGCTCCTGGAGAAGGTGCAGTTTCCTCTGAAGGTCCAGGGATGATGTGGAAAGGCCTGGCTTTCCTCTGGAATCCAGTGGAAAGAAGGTATCTTCTCAGATAAAATCTCAGTTTTTATCTGGGCAGGAAAGGCTTGGCTCCTCCCCTGGTTGGAGCATCTCCCATTGGGATGATGGAATTTTATCAGTCATGCACTGGGACTGAATGGGCCAGCAGCAGATGATATCTCCTGGAGGGAGGATGGGCTGTGGGAAGATAAAGATGATTGCCCCAGCTGGTTTAAAGATGGCCCATTAGCAGAGAATATGTGCCAGGAGATCAGGGTCACTGCCCCACTGGCTGCAACAGATGGGGACAGAATACACATTGCTGGCCACATCAACCCAACACATCTAGCAATACCCAGAGAGGTATTTATCACATATTTCACTGTGTTGCTGGAAGGAGGCTGTGCAAGTGATTATAGTGATTATTGACATCACCATTGCCACCTAAATCCTCTAGGACAGTGGTCATTTTTTTAGGCTGTTCAGGGGAAAGCTAACAATGCGGAGGAGTCAAAAAATGTTACAGCAGATCAAGCAGGTTCAGATAACAGCTTTTAGTTACTGATGTACAGCAGGATACTCCTCAACCCTCTTTTCAAATATGCATGAGGCTAAACATTGTTCAATTGTCAATAGTATATTAAAAATATATATACTGAAGAGGTATTAGATTCCCTTGGTTCTTTACTGTATCAGCTACCTGGGGCAAAGGCTGGTTTTGCTCAAGGCCGGGACTGGGCTTCACATGGATTTTTAGGGGAGCAGGCTGGATCTAGGGAGAGCTGGGGCAGCTTTCCTGCCTCTGCAATCACTGCAATTCTGCCTCTGCAGCAGCTCCCAGCTCTGCTCACTGCTGCATTAACAATGGAGAGGCACTTCCAGGTGCTAGAAAAACTCCAGTGGGAAATGGAGACTCCCACCTCCAGGACCTGTACAGCTTCAGAGTGCTACTAGAGAGGAATTAAAATTCTGTCAGCAGTGCCAGAGACATCTGGTGTGAGCTGGATGCCCAAACTTAACCAAAGCTTGAAATTATAGCCTGAATCTCAATGAAACAAAAGGCAGATAAAGGAACAGCATATTCAGAGAGAAAACTGAGGATTCCAAATGCTTGAGCACAATATTTTAATATGGTGTCTTCAGCCAAAGCTGCCTTTAATAAATATAAACATAGTTTTGGTTCAGTCAAAATGTTTAACATAAAGTTGCTCAAATGATCTGAATTTGGGACTTTGTTCAACTATTGGAAGTAGACCATCTGTTTGCTGCACTACTCTCACTGAAAGTTGGGAAAAATCATGCCAAGGATTAACCAGTGACGAGCTGCAGACCTTTGTGCCTGGGGAGGGAAAGGGGTGAGGAGTTCTGGTGTTGGATCCCAGAAACCTGGGTTTTTTGAGGTTTTTGTGCTTTCTGGCACTGACCCCCTGGAGAAAACTACTTTTGAACTCAGGCCTTGGAGAAGGCTTCCAAATTTGAGTGATGGAGTCATGGGTGTGTAGTTAAATAGAAGAATGTGCTTTCACATGGGAAGAGGTTTAAATTTGAGGTTTATATAATATAGTAATAAGTATGGAACAAGATGGAGGATTTTGGGTGGTGTCTCTTTTCAGTGTCCTTCCTCCTTCTTCTTTATGGTTTCAGGCAGTAGTTTCTGGTTGGACAGTTAGTACTGCACTTAGGGTCACGGGAATTTGATTATTGGATTAAAAGTATAAATAATATAGGTGCTAATTCCCTATTGCACTGCTTAGCTTTAAGAGACCTTGTAGCAGCTGGACTCTCCTCCATTTTGCTTGCTTCTAGCTGGGGGCTACAAGTGTTGCTGAACTCTCTGTACTTTAGATAAGATTTAATAAACAACCAAGCCCGAACACGAGAAAATTTGTCTCTGTGTTTTTTCATCTTGGCTCTGAGTGAAGACAGAAGAAACTTCAGACAAACCACTAATTAAGTGGTGCAAAACACCACCCTGTTACACTATGGTGTTTTTTGAGAGTGCCTTGGCATGGCTGGTACTCTTGGGCTGTCTGTGCCCCTGTCCCTCTGAGCTCCAAACACCATGGGCAATGGACAGACTGAGCCTGCCCAAGGCTGGAGGACATCCACTGCCACTGCTCTTCAGGAAGCACCTCCAGAGGAAAAGGGGAACCCTTGACTTGTTTTCCCCTCTCAGAAACCCGAGCATGCAATCTCTACAGAGACTCCAAGTGTCAGCAGCAATGTCAGTGCTGGAACCCGCCCGCTGCTCCCCGCGCTGCTCTGCGGCACAAATTACATTTGCTCTACATAAAAGCCTTTGCTTGCTCACAGCTGAGTGATCACCAGCTTTTAATGTGCTATGACAAGGACGACTGGGTGTTGAACCTCCTGGCCCTGCTGCTAGATCACTTTTAGCCTGCAGTGCAGTTTGAGCCTTCCTGCTGAGTGTGGCAGGAGACATACCAAGATTTCTCAGATGCCTCTTTGCTCGGTGCAGAGGGACAGCTGCAGTTGGGAGAGCTGCCCAGAGCACCCTTTGTGGCTCAGCAGCACATGGGAGAGAAGGAAAGGGAAGGGAAAGGGAGAGAAGGAAAGTGGATTTACTGCTGAGTCAGATGCATTTGTCTCGCTCTGGACTTGGGTCCTGGGATGATGTTGCTGTCACACAGCAAAGTGAGTTGTCCTAGCACAAGGAATATAATTGATAAACATAAAGAGATTTAACAAGCAGGAATCAACAACTGCACTCACATCTTGGGTCATTGCTTGGGATGGCATTTGGCCCAGCAGGTTTTCTCCCCAGCAGTGGTGACAGCAGTGGGCAGCTCCTGCTTTGCATTCTCTGTGGTCATCTTCTTGCAAGTCAGCAGATATTTGAACCCCACCACCATTAGATTTTGTGGTTACTTTGTAATGCACATGTAATTGAGTCCTTCTGTGGTTTTGGTTTCATTAATGTTGCACTCATTTTTAGAGTATGAAATAGCTTACCTTTCCCATCCTCAGAAAATGAAGAACACATTTTGGCTCAGAGAAATGTCCTCAAAAACCCAAGATAGAGATGAAAACTCCTCTCCAGGTGAATTGTTTTCAGAAATTTCTCCTGAAACCATGTATTTTCATGTATGTACACACATGAATGCAGAGCTCTGCTTTTCTGGTTTTATTTTTTTAAATATTATGAGATTGGTTCGACTTAAGGGAAAAGAAATCAGAAGATATCCTTTCCCCAGAGTCCCCATTTTCTGGGAGCCTACCAAGGAGAACTCTCAAACCAGCATCTACCACACTTTTTGGTGGCTTGACAAACCAGCCAGGTTTCTCACTGGGACTGAACAGATGGAGAAGCAGCCTGTCCTAGGGAGCTTCCCAGGCTTCTCCCTGGCTGGAAGAGCCCTTTGTCAAAGTGATTATTCCTCTGCCACTGAGCAAGACACGGCCAGACACAGACTGCAGTGCTGCCACACCATCTTCCAGGCTAGAAAGTTGCTCTGAGCACTGCAGCACTCCTTGTGTGTTCCTGGTCATGTTAACAGCTTGGTGCTGTCCCCAGGTCATCCCATGCCACCCATATTTCATCCCTCTGCACCCTCATACCCTTCCCAATTTCTGATTGTCTGCCATCTCCAGCTGCCTGTTCTACCAACGTTTTTTTTCCAGCAGCCACTTCACCCCCAGGAAGGTTTGGAGGTTTTGGGAGGCACTGGTCTAGCAGCATGCCCTGATAGATGAGCAGAGGAACATCCCTGGGACAACTCTGGTTTAGGTCAGTGTCCCAGATATGATTTTGAGAATTCAGACTAAGAACTGCTTCAGCTAAGCAGGTTGGAAGGTGAGACCCCACTTAGGAGGACCAGAGTTTAGTTTTATTGTCCTATTTAGCCTCTGGGCAAGAAAAGCAACCTGTGACTGATTTTGGTATCCAACAGGAATGTAACATATGAGCTGGAAACACAGCCTGAGATGTGATCCATACAGGTTAACTAGCCAGACTCTCTCACTGCCCCAAAACTACCGATGACTGAGTTAGCAGAAGACATGCTTTAATTTGGCTCACCTAAAAGCTAAAGACAGAGTAAAAAACACAAACCAAATGATTGGAAGTTAATGTATATCCTTACGAAGAGGAAAATTAGCAAAAAACTAGTGTTTGGAACCAGCGTGGGACATCTCAAACATTTTGGAGGTGAGAGGGTGTGCAGCATGTCTCATGCTGGATGTGAGGTATTGCCTTGTGCCCAGGTTTATAGACAGAGCTGTAAGCCAGGGAATATTTTATTCACATTGAAGTGACCACCTTCTCATCACTTTTGTCAGTGGCATGATGCCCTTAAGGAAATCTGAGCCTTGCAGACAGACCTGCCTGACCCCATTAGCTTGGGAGGGAGATGAGTGTTTGCAATGGAAACTCTCATCCTGGCTCTTTCATAGACCAGTAAGACAGAGCACCAAGGTGCAAACATTGGAGTGACTCACAGCAAGCTGAGATGAAATGGAGATGATATTGAAGCACTAACAGCAGCATCTTCACAAAGTTAGGAAAACCATCTTTGGTGATGGCAAGGCAGAGGAGAAAACAGACTTAGAGGGTAAAAAAGCTGTTTGTGGGACTGATCGAGAGCAGGAATTCTCCCTCCTTTAATAAAGAGATTTATCTGCTGAGTAGGTGATAACATCAAACTGACACCCCTGGAGGGAGAGCATCCCAATTTAGGATAGCATCACAAGTATGTTTTGCCAGTCACTATGAAGGTATTTACATGCATTTAATCCACACAGTCAGCTGGTGTGAGAGTCAAAGCTCTCAAATTAGAGCTGGGTAAGGACCTTAAGCTTCAGGCTTCAGGGATTTGTACATAGCTCTGAGACCAGAACTGTGATACTTGCAAGCATCCACTGCCTACACCAAGAATGGAGAGGATTAAAAAAGCTCAGATTGATAATTGCAAACATCATCAGATAAAAAGATTGCTACAGGATCACATTTAATCTCATTCTTTACTCTGGGAAGGTTCTTTTGACTTCATTTGGAGTTTACTTCATGACAGAATGCTGAAGAAGACAGGTCCTACCTGCCTACATGGAGGTGACAATATAATTTTACTGAAAATCCCTCCCAGCAGTTCTAAACACTTGAACTAAATTCCTTTCAGAGGAAACTGGGGGGAGTCCAGTGTGAACATGAAGGAGTGTGCTTTGTCCACCCTTCTCAATACAAGTTACAACACTGAACTTACTTGAGAGGGGTAAAACAGCAAGTGATCCCTCCCTGTGTCTCTGCAGCATTATAAAGCAACAGCCTTACCAGCCCTGTCAGATTGGGACCAGGGCCATGTTTGCCACCTTCTGGGGTCTGGGTAGTTCTCTGCCTTCCCCCTGTCAGTGTCCAGGAGTGTTTCTATGCCAGACACTCCAAGAATGTGAAGGCTGACCAATCTTCAGGCTGATCTTCCCATCCTTCCCAGGGAGGTAGAGGTGAGAGGGGATCACAGCTGCTGGCTAGAAGGGTCACACTCTGGCTCCTGAAGCTGTTAAGTCCTCAAGACCCTACCCAAAAAGAGTGATCTTTGCAGCCTTTGTGGGCTTAAGGTTCCTGACATGTGCATTCCACACGTGAAAGGCAAGATTTTCTCATGGTGCAGTAGGACAGGACAGCAGTGGGGTGAAAAACTGGGGCTTTGTCCTTTGTGGTCACACCTGACCTGTGGACCCATGACCTATTTTCAAGAGGGACAATGTGTCTTTGGCTGCACTATGTCAGGCTCAGTATAGGGTCAGAAGCACAATTTCAGCTGAGCATTTCCCTTTCTCATTAACTTACAATTTTGCAGCAAGAGGAAGATGTCCTCCCTGAAGCCTGGAAAGCCTCCATGAGTGAGAAATTAGGTGTTTTCTGGCCTCTTTTGTCTTCTCAGTGGACAGCTGGATATTCATTGCAAATGCCATTGCACGGAGCTGTTTTATTCCCAGGCAGCCACTCCTGGCAACACAAATCTCACCACGGCTTGAATGGCAAAAAATCTTTGGCCTTAAACCAGGGCATTTTAGTTGTGGTGGTTTGGGGCATTTTCTGGTGTCCTGTACTAACATCCAGCTCTGCAGTGTGCCCTCCTGTAAGGAAAAGAGAGAAACAGCTTGACTTATAATTGCTCAGAGTAGCATCACTGGGGTTGAACACTACAGAGTTTCAGAGGGGCTTTCCTCTGACAGTGAGGAGAAAGAGGACTTGAGTCCAAGTTGCCCAACACAGCTATGAGTTAAAAAAAAACCAAACAAACAAAAGAGAATCTTATTTCCAGTGGACACATTTTCTAGCCCACCACATCTTCTCTTTTGACTTCCTGTGTCAGGGTGCTTTGTGATGAACTTTCTGGGAGGTGAATCCAACCGCTGGAGCCACACTGACAGGAGCACCCTGAGACTGCTGTCCTCTGCACCTTCTGGCTGCCTGGAGAGGACAGTGCAGGGAAACCCTGGGGCTGGAGAGCTTGCCCAGCTCAGCCCTGCAGTGTTTCAGTGCAGAGGGATGGTTCCTGGAGCAGAGGGTGCAGATAAGCAGTTATCTGTGCTGTGCACACACAGTGTCAGTCCTGGCACTGCAGGCTGTCCTGAGCTGCTCACAAGCTGCATCACTGCTGATGGTACCCAGGTGACTGCCACCTCCTGTGAGAGATTCAGGCCAGTGTCATCACCACTGAGCTTATCCCCTTCACCTGCCCACCACACCATTCAGCAGCTGCTCCTACCCAAGCAAATCAAGGTATTGCAAACTTCTAATCCCCACCTTGCTTCTCCCACTACTTTATCAACTCCTCCAGCTTTTTCTGAGAAGCACTTCACAGTTATATGGCTGTGGAGGGAGGTACAGGAAGGATCTTGCCTATAAGGTGCATAGCTATCCTCCCAGCTCCTCCTGGAAAACAAAAAAATAAAATACCTTCCATCTCAAGTACCTTCCCATTGGATAATGAAGGCAATCCAAACAAAGCTCATGGCACCAGAACGAAAAACATCTGGTTTTTCTGTGTTTTGTGTCATGGAATTGGTGATCTTTGGTGGTGAAGCAAATGCAAATTAATTGTTCCTCCTACAATATGAGGTATTTATATGACCTGCCTGTGCTTCTGTGTGAAAATATTTTATCTTTCCTTAAGACCTGGCTTCTTTTTGCAACCTTTCCTGCCTGCCAGACTTTCACATCCTCCTCAGTTGATTACCTTTGCAAAGCTCATAGGAATTCTTTTATCTCTGAGACATCCATCCCTCAACCAAACCAGACTGAAACAGGCCAAGGGAGAGACACAGGCAGAGGTGTGTGGACCCTGTGACTATTTTTCTTTTTGTTATAGTTGTAGCCAGGTAGGTCCTGAGAGGCACCTGCCCTCCTTTGAGGGCTGATATTTTCCCTGCCTGGGTAAGAAGCTCCCTTCTCCTACTGCACAGGAGAAACAGCTATCTTTACCCCATTTCAACCATCTTTACCCCATTTTAACTGTCTTTACCCCATTTCAACCCCAGGCTTTAGAGAAGCCCCTGCACATGTGCAGCACAGTGCTGCTGAAGCACTTGGAACAGCTACAAACCTTCTCCTGCAATATCCAGAGCAGCCCACCCTCAAACCACAGCATCCCACTTCCTCACAAGGAGCACCTTCTTCTCTTCTGCCTCCCTCAAAGGTTTTTCATCAAACCTGCCAGCAAATCCAGGCTCCAAGAAACCCAGACCATCCCTTCAGTCTCCACTCCTGTAATAAGAGAAAGGAATTTGATTGAAGATCCCAGTGGCTCTTCCTCTGCCTTGTCTGGCCTGTGGGGTAAGGCAAGGACAGGTGGAGGTGATATCCTCTCCTATTAAAGGTTTAGCATGTTTTTTTAATGACTTAAAGGAGACCTAGAAGGAAGATAAATGTTTTAGGGGAGTTCTGTTGTGGTAGGACAAAGAGTAATGGTTCTAAAGTAAAAGATAAGATAGGAGATTCAGACTAGTATAGGGAATAAATTTTTTACAACGAGGGGGGTGAGACACTGGAACGAGTCGCCCAGAGGAGCTGTGGCTGCCCCATCCTTGAAAGTGTTCAAGGCAAGACTGACAGGGGCTCTGAGCAACCTGGTTTAGTGGAAGGTGTCCCTGCTCACTGCAGGACAGTTGGTTTGGATGACTTTTAAAAGTCCTTTCGAACCCAAACTTTTCCCAGATTCAATGATTCTGTGTGACCAAGGCTGTCACCAAGGGCTGAACTGTCCCATATTGCATTGAGCCCCGTGACTCCAGGTTTGTATCCTCTGTAGAAATTCGTATAATGAACACAGTTGTTCCCTGAGCTAAAAATGAAAATTATTTCATTTTTGCTTGGTCTGCAAGTTTTGAAAGTGAATTAAGACAAACTTGTGCAACTGGGACAGTCTATCTATATGAAAGTGTTAGCAACCTGGTTTCCCTCTGGGAATTGCAAAAATTCCCTTTAGCTTTAGAGAAACTGAGACTCCACAGAAGCCACAGGGATTCTAAAGCAGAGCTACATAGTTCAAGTCACCTTTAAACTTTTAGAACCATGCATGGTTTCATCATAATCGTCTGTGTCTTCTGTTTTTTTTCTCTTGAAGCCCCATTTTTTGATACTCATAGCTAGTTAGAAAATCTGTTCTTTGAACAGTGATAATAAATGTATTATAAATTTGTCTTATAATAAATAAATCTGTGTTCAGATTTCACTTACATGTTAGAGAAAACAAATAAAGCTTGAAAATATCACCAGATCACCTAAAATTGAAGTTTCGGAGTATTAAAAATAAAGTAACAGTGGTAGTAGTAATAATAGGAAGAAGAAGAAGAAGAGATGATTCTTTTGAATTAAAATCTCATTTTTAAGCCCCTCTGGTGATGTCTGAACACCCAATAGTGGTTTTTGGGACTGCAGAAAAAAGGAGAAAAAGACCTCCAGTGACCTGACCCGGCTGGGACTCACAACCCAACGCGAAGCAATGAGATTGCAGGGGACGAAACAACTGCAGCAGCAGCCTCAGAAACTTTGCCACGGCAAAAGCACGTGGGCCAGGTGCTGCCCAAAGGCCTGTTTGTCAGCTGGCTAAAATAGCCCAGGCGGAGGTGCTGACAAAGCCATCCCAACACCTCCAACCCTCGCGGGTTATCGGGGACGTTTGACCGCGAAGCATTTTTCTGCCGGCTGCCAATGGCTCTTCCCCGAGGACTATTTGCTTTCACATGCTTTCCCTTTGACACGGCTGCTATTTCTTTGCAATATGTAAACACTCAGAAGGATTTCCATGTTTGTTCTTTGCCGGGTGTGTGGGGGCTCAATGAGGGATTGACGTGAAGGAGCAGCCGCTCCGCGGGCGCTTCCTCTCCGTGTGCTCTGCTTCCTGCCTGTTTTCTCCACTTATAAATCCTGCTTGATTATAAGTTATTGTAAGTTCTGCTCCAGTCTCCACACCCCTGACACACAGCAGGAAAATGCATCACTGGTGTCAGAAACATGACACTGCCATCTTACATGGGTGTTCTTTAGAGCCCAAAGGGGCCTTTGCGCTGCAAAGCATTTATTCTTTATTTCTCCCCTTCCTACAATGTTTTCTGACTTTAAAAAGTTTTCTTCAATATCAGGCATATTACTAATGTGTGACTTTTCCTAAGAAAACTGTTTGGGTTGCCTGTGCTGCTGTTAACTCTCTCTCTTAATGCTGACATTTTTCCAAAATGATCTTAGTATTTAATAAGACAATTTGCATCAAAAGTAAAAAGGAACAGAAACCACTAAAGAAGAAAAAAAAAAAATCTAAAAATTATCTAGAAATTGCAGGCCCTGACTCCAAACTCATGGATTGAACCTAAGCTTGAATTAATAGATCTGCTGCTTTGTAAAATCAATTTAATTTTACTTATTAGTGTGGTTAAGCTACAGGATGGTAGATTTAAATTGGATGTTAGGAAGAAATTTTTCATTGTGAGGGTGGTGAGACACTGGAACAGGTTTTCCAGAGAAGCTGTGGCTGCCCTATCCTGGACCAGATTTGACTGGACTTGAAGCAACCGGTTGTGGAAGCTGTCCCTGCCCATGGCAGGGGGGATTTGGAACTAGATGATCTTTTAGCCTCATTCCAACCCAAATAATTCCATGTTAAAAAAAAAAAAAAGCAAGTATAAAAATCCACATTTTCTGAGGAGACAGTCCTCCAAGTTCCTTGATAGGGCTGGAAAAGAAGAAATCCAATTGGCAAATTTTGTTTTTTAAAAATTTCATGCTGAAAATTAAAAAAATCAGAAGCTTTCCCAAGACCTGTATGAAAATAAGGAGAGTCCTGTAAGCCAAAGCAGCCCCTAGCACAGTGATGGGAGCACACGTATAGAGGTTAGGCAATTCTGGTAAAAATCTGGATGTGAATATCTTTCTGGTGGGGATCATGACACTGAACTTCCTCCACATGTGGAATTTTGACCACAAATTTTAACGAGAAATTTCCATAACTAATCTGACATGTCTCCATGGAGAATTCTCATTTCAGCAAACTGCTCCTTCCAATGAAAAATATCTTCCTGAATTTCAGACATTCATTCTATACACATTGACTCAGAAGTCAAATTATTTCATGACATATTTTAGCAAATGCTTATTAAAAAAAAAGTCTTCTTCACAAGTCAGACTGCCCCAGGCTGATATAAAACATTATTATAAATTGATTTTATTAAACTAATTCAAAGGTCTGACTGATTTTTTTTCATTGCAGCTCAAACTAGTTTTCCTCCTCCAGCTAATTCTACTGGGCAGGTTGGGTTCAAATAGCAATGTTGGATTCATCCTATAAATGATTCTGTTTGAGAAGAGACTTTTGAATCTGCTTCAAATTCATCTGAAGTAGCCAGAAATTCTCCACTGATTTCAGGAAGCTTTGGATCAAGCCTTTAATGCTCTGTAGGTTGCCTTCCAATGTAAGATGAACTGGAAAGGTTTTCATCAAAAAACCTCCTAGCCAAAGTCACCATGCATTTCCCAAACAAATACGCGGAAAAAGAGTCAGAGAAATAATAACATAAATGTTGATAACATAACAAAAAAAAAAAAAAAAAAAAAAAGGCAGAAGAAATATTTGTTATCCTTATTTATTTAATAAAGAAACATAATAAACTTGAATTTTTCCAGGTACAAACAGCTTAATATGTCCTATGATATTGGCTGATATTTTCCTTGCTCTTTTTGTAGCTTGAGTGATTCATGTGGTAGCCTTTATTGAACAAATCAACAGAAAAAATGGCAGCACTCATCATGCTTATAGACAGTGTGGGCCAGCTATTGAGTTAGTGTCTTAAACTAAGTCACTGCACTGGGAGGTTGTATCATGGCTCGATTGGGATCAGCATCTCCAGTAACAAAGATCTACAAGTGAGGTTATTTGATAATTTTGAGGGGAGTTCTGCATACCATACAAAGATACCATTCCCTCTTCATCCCTAAAGAAACGTGCCACAGGACAATAGAAAACCCAATAGAAAACCAACCTTCCAGTTACAAAGGTTTTTGAAAATAATTTACAATTCAGTTTTAGAAAGTTGCACTGTAAACATCTAGAGTTAAGACCCTCTTTCAGATTTTTTTTTTTTTTTATTATTTTTTTGTTTGTTTATTTGTTTGTTTGTTTTTAAAGAGGTTTTGGGTAAAAGAACCATTTGTAATTGCATCAGTACTATAGGGTCTCACATCAATGACACTAAAATGTTAAACTCAAGGCTGAAACGACCAAAGGAAGGGCTCTTCTCTAATAAAATGGTGACCAGCTAATTGTCTCTTTACATTCTGTTCATTACTGGGCCTGACTCTTAATAAGAATAGCAGTTGAATATTTTCTAATAAAAGTTGCAAATAATTAAAATATTGTTAAAGCAGCATAACCAACAACTCACTACTGAGTGCAGGCTGGTGTTTTCCTTGGGTTTCAGACAATTTACATCATACATGAAAAGAAATCATATGAGAAATGCTTCTTTTCCTTAGTATTTCCCCCCCTCTTTTTTAAAAAAAAATTTTATTCTAAAGATTTGAAAGGAATATAATTTTGCTAGTTGTCAGCCAATAAATGCTTGTTCGGCAAGTAACGAATGTACTATTTTCTAATTAAACAGTTTCATTATAGGCAGCAGCTTGTTGCTAATGATCAATAAATCCCATTTAGTGGAAACATTTTAATCAGTAAGTCGTGTCCTCTGAGTGTCAGCCACTCTATAAACTCACAAGATACATATATATGTATAGATATACGTATGTGTGTGTGTATATATATATGCATATAAATATAAAAATCGCATACTCTTTCTGGGTGATATGTACAGTCAGAATAACATTACAGCATAAATACACAGGGAATTTGTATAAAGTTTCTCTAATTTGAGAAGCCTTGAGCAATTCTGAGTTTTTGGGGGAGGTGAGGGGAAGGGGGAAGGAATAAAGAATGTTTTTACTTCAAGGAACGACGAGTAGTCCCCTTAAGTTAGAATCTAATTACATACAAGATTTAAAGGCAACAAAATGCCCAGAGGAACAGCCCTATGTTATACACCATAGACATGGGGTTAAAAGGGCAAGAGAGCATGATTATAATAATACTTATATAGTATGGTTCATTCCCTTATAGCACTTTGCAATCAGAAAGTCTTACAACACCCCTGTGAGGTAGGTAAGTATTATTATTCCCATTTTACAGATGGGTAAACTGAGGCACAGGTAGGTTAAATTATTTGCCTAAAAATCATGTAGTAAGAATCAGGAATAGACCCCAGGAATCCTGATGGCAAATCCTCTGAATAACCGATAGACCACTCTCAAGTGAATGCCTGAGACACCTCTCAATGAAAGGAGAGAATATATTAGCCCATATTTACACAGATACATTGTCATCCTTTGGACATGTTGTCGTACATATTCTGACTTGTTTAGAGGACAGATAACAATGGCCATAGATAAACTTGACTGTAACATGTTGCTTTAATTCTTGTTGCCAACCCCATGTGGTTTTTTGACTCTTTCACAACCCGGGATGTAACTAAATGTTAATGACAATACACCTTAAATACATTCTTGATATCTTTGCTTCTCCAAGGTGAAAAAGCACGATTACTCTTCCTTTAAAGTGCAATGGCTCATTACAGAAATCTCAAGATTTTCCATGAAGTCCAACCAAACCCAAGTACAATCAGTCTGAAGGTGAAAAAGAAAGAATTTGTCTGTAATGATGGACATGTCTCTATATTCCATAAATAAATTCTCACATTCTATCGAGGCTGAAAGATAATAAATAATCTATGTTAGCACGTAAAAACCTCTAATACTTTTCTACAGTCACACATCCACCTTTCACCCCATTGTCATTTCTTTGGCCTGAAGCTGAAGGACACATCAACTGTAAATATTACTTTGTCTACAGGAATGAGGATATAGCTACTATCTAGCAGATTTTTTTTATCAGTTCCTGTATTTCTTGTCCTTCCCCAGAAATCTAACTGTGCTATCTGAGAAAATGAAAGATGGATCTTGAGTTAAAAGGATTCAAACCCTCAAAATCTGTGTACAGATCCAGAGGTAATTCCCCTCCCACCTTCTTGATCACACTGTCGCAGCCATTCTGCATGGCCCAGTTGGCATTGATTTAATATTAGTAGTAGTATAAATAATTTTTTCTTTTTGAGTAATATTGATGCACAGAGTTCCAAATCAGGCTGCTTAGCTCAGTGTTCCTGGGGAAAATGTAACCTATCCCACTACCTTAACAGAAACTTTGCCAGCCTAGATGGTGCTTTGGATCACTACACACAAACGTGATGCACTACTTCTATGGCGAGTTTGATTGCAGATTTCAAAGCAGATTCTTGAAACATACTACAAAATTAGTGCTTTTATTAACAGTTTTACAAACAGAATCCATAATTGCCTAGTTTCCTGAAGGATAGAACAAGCCATTTCTGTTATCATGTTGAGATCATTCGCTTCTCTGGTTTTTTTTTGTTTTGTTTTGTTTTTTTTTTTTTGTTTTTATTTTTGTGTGTGTGTGTGTGTTTCTGCTGATGTGCAGTTGCAAGTCCCAAGAGGGAGAGCTTAGTGTAGTCAACAGTTGAAATGTTGCTAATTTGATACTTCCATTTGCAACAACTTTCCTCTTCAAGTGATGGGGATCCCATAAGTTACTATTACCTTGACTCAGAGTTCATCATGAAGAGTGTTAGGATCATTAATCTCCACGGAAAAAGAGACTTCTTTTTTTTTCTTTTTTTAAGTAAAAAAATATCAAATATAATAAATTTATGAAAGACCATTCACAACATATACAGTAAGTGTTACATTTTGCTACAGCAGCTGTGATTTTTTTTTTTCTTTTTAGAATGCAAGGTCATACATCTCCATAAGTAAACACACTAATATGAGTAAGACCTTAAATGAATGTATACAGCCAGGCTTTATCTGTGGGTAGATATACACTGTGTTTACTGTTTTACAGTCTAGCCTATTCTTATTCACACCATTGATATAACAGCTATGACCCTGCAGAGAATCTTCCTGTGCATATATAAATATAAATATTGAGCCAAGTCAAAAAGAGCAGGGTCAAATGTTATATGACTTATTAGATTCCTGTAGTTAAGGGTAAAAACTCCACTGTTTCTTTTTGCAACTAATTTTTAATAAGAAGGCTGCTTCAATCGTTGTGTAGTTACAGCATTACATTCTGTAAACAATGTTTTAAAGCATTCTAAACAAACATTTAAACAATTGATTCTTTATCCTTGTCGGGTGAGAGAAGACAATCTATAGCCTCATCGCTTTTGCTCACGTCCGTTATCTTCAGCTGGAGGTTTTCACTCGTGCCTCTGGTGACGCTGTCGTAGGACGGGGGGAAAGAGGTGGAGGACAGAGTTTCTGACTTGTCTATTGGCCTGCCATAGTTTTCGTTCATCATGAACGCGATGAGACCCTCCTTCTCGGGCGCATCGTCCTCCAGGATGCTGCTTTCCAAAGTTCTGTGCCGGTACAGGTAGGATGCCTGCTTCATGGAGCGCCGGAACAGGTGTCTCCTGTAGGCCCTCTGGATGACGATGGCCGAGACCTCCTCCTGCTTCCGCCGCAGGGTCGTTGTAATGGGCTCGTAGGAGATCTTGGAGGGGTTCGCTGCCATGAACTTCTCTTCCATCTGTATTTTAAGGGCATCCATCTCTCCAGATTCTCCTAGCACCCTTTTTGTAAAAGCAAACAAAATATCCAAGCAATGGATCCTGTCTCCGCTGACCATGGGCAGGTCCATCGCTATGAGTTTGATTTTGTTCGGTTTCGCTATGCGCAAAGGTTCTGACAGCGCGTCTGCAAAGTCTGAAAGTGCAGAATACTCAATAAACTGAGTGGCTTCGGGGTCAAACTTCTCCCAGATTTCATAGAACATATCAAAATCATCCTCGCTTAGAGGCTCTGTACTTTCCTCAGTGGCTACACTGAAGTTCTCTAAAATAATGGCTATATACATGTTTACAACAATGAGAAATGATATAATGATATACGTAACAAAGAATAAAATCCCTACAGCAGGGCTCCCGCAGTCTCCCTTTGAACCATTTGCATTGGGAAGGTTGGGGTCACAATATGGTGGCCCGGTGTTTAAAATAGGGTTGAGAAGACCATCCCAGCCAGCTGACGTGGTGATTTGGAAGAGACAGAGCATGCTGTTAGCAAAGGTTTGGAAGTTGAACATGTCATCAATCCCATACTCCTTCTTCACATAGGCAAAGTTAGCCATGCCAAAAATGGCATAAATGAACATGACCAGAAACAGCAAGAGGCCAATGTTGAACAGAGCAGGCAGGGACATCATTAAGGCAAAGAGCAGAGTTCGAATTCCTTTGGCTCCCCGGATGAGTCTCAGGATCCGGCCAATCCGAGCCAAGCGAATGACTCTGAAGAGTGTGGGAGAGAAGAAATATTTCTGGATGATGTCAGAAAGTACGGTGCCTTGAAAAGAAAAGAGACAGATAGCAAGTTAGTACATGGGAAATAATCCCAGGCTTTCCTTTTAAAGCAATCAGTCAGGATTATTGAGAAAATAAATGGAAAGTTGCCCAGATTGGAAGGCTCACAATAAAGGGAAAGGCATTGTTGCTTTTTCAAGCCCGTTTAATCCATAAGAACTTGTGAGACTGTAAGCAGAGAATGGTAGTGGCAGTTTTATTAAAGGACAGTTTTCTGTTGGTAATGAGAAACCAAGATCAAGCCAAGACAAAAATACCTGCAGCTTTTTTGGCCATGACCCACCTGAGAAATTTGATGTGAGTGCAGATAATTTGTCTCATGTAACATTTTTGTCTGTAAAGTAATGAGTCAGAAATTCTGGTGTGCTGGGCCTGTGTTTTTTTTGAGCTTCCACCAGAACAGTGCAGGTTTCCACTGTGTATCCATTTGGTTGGTTGGTTGCTTATAAATTTTTCCAGTTTCCCTGATGGGCTGTGAGGGAACTAAGGGCTGAGGCTGTGCTAGCAAGGAAAGGAGCTTGCACTCCTGGACTAAACTCTTCATGCAGGAGCAGAACACTTGGTCCAGGCAGTCTAAAGCCAAGTCCCTGGCTGCATGAGCTGTGCTGAGCTCCTGTCTCCCACAGGAACAGGACTCACTGGCGTCCTCTGACACTGCAATAACCTGGGACAGCACTCTGAGCAGCATGACAGCTCAGGTTAATAACTGTGTGCTATGGCCATACCCAGAACATCTGACCTCAAGGTTCTGGTGACAGCTGTGTGGCAGTGACATTCCCAGGGTGACCCAAACCTGTGGAATCCAGGCTGTTCAATGCCCCCAAAGCACAGGGTGTTCAGAGCAGCAGGAGCACCAGTTGATGTTTTCCTAATGCGACACTTTTTTTATTCACCTGTTCTCTCCCTCAAAATGGAAACTGCTTTTCTGAAGAGTCAAATTTCTGAGCTCCTTTTGCTCACTGGATCAGTTGATCATCTTCCAGTTGCTGCTACTTGCAACTTTAGTGAAAACTCTTTTGGTAGGACCTCAGATTCATTTGACCTGTATTTCTTTGGCATCTAAATACATCTCTGTTTGGGGCTGGAGAACAGCAAATGGCACAAGCTAACAAAAAACTGTGTCTTTCTGTTTCATCCCTTGGCTATATGAGAGTGCAGAGCTCTAGTGACAAGGCTGAGAAAAGTCAGACACGCTGCACTGCCCAAACCTGCCCTGAAGGACAGTTTGAAACTTTTGTAATAAAAAACAAATACCAAAGCAATAGCAACCCACATGTGCCACTTTCATGTGTTTTTTTTTTTTGCTTCTCTGTCATTGGCTGTTATGCATAACTGGTGTTAAGTGTTTGTGGTGGCCAGTTCATGTTTTATCACTATGCACCAAGTGTAGAGTCTGATAAACCTCCTAATTTTGCTGATCAAACCAGTTTTTGTTAAGCAGTGGTACGCTAGTTATAATCACATATTAAAATTGAGTTTAGGATTAAATTCTATGAGTTGAAAGCATATATTATTTCACAAACCCTCCAACTTTGCTAATTAATTTTATGTGCCTTTCTAACATTGGAGTCTGGGTGAAAATCCAGGGTCACCTACCTACGATGGACAGAATCACGACCACAAAGTCAAAAATGTTCCAGCCGTTGGTGAAGTAGTAATGTCTCAGAGCCAGCATTTTGAAGATGCACTCCCCAGTGAAGATGGCAACAAAAAGCATGTTGATTTTGTGGAGGATGTTCACTTTTTCTTGACTTTGGTCATCTGTTTCCACCATCATGGTAACCATGTTAAGGCAGATGAGAATCATGATGGAGACATCGAAGGCTTGTTTTGAGACGACATCGAAAATAAAACCTTGGTATTTGTTCTGGGGGAAAGGATAAGGTTTAGTTGGGAAATTTGAGCCATGTAAAAATTATGTAGTTGTATCCTGATTGATCAGAAAATAGAGGAAAACGGACAATACATTGCATCTGATTGGAACTTCATAAAATTAAAAAGGATGATTAATTTTTTTTATGGAGTTTTCAAGCCTGCTTGCTTCTAGTGCTTTTTGAAACTACTGTAAACAAGACACTGGATTGTGGCCATGAATTTATTCAGAGCAGGCAGGTGGCCACTGGCATATGTAACTGGCACAGGTAAATTGCAATGTTAGTCAATGCTGCAGAACAGAGAAAATTTTGTACCACAGGTCACTGGACTTGCAAATATTATCCAAGACCAAAACATATAATTATTAAATGCCTTTCATCTGGAAGCAATAAACCTTTCTCCACTGGAGAGTTGAATGGTGCTTATTCTAATAAATAAACATTCAGTTATTACAGAAAGTTCAACTGAAATATGCTGTTCTTACCAGTGGCCTTGGGATTGGCTTTTGAGGTTTCTTAGATCCCAGCTTTTTCATTGCATTATAGTATTTTTTCTGTTCTTCTGTCATGAAGATGTCCTGGCCACCTAAGTATAGGGTGAGAACAACACTATTACTTTTGATGAAGAGAGCTCACCCCTGCCCCCTTCCAAAGTTCAAGGATGAATCCTCTTCTGTTTAATTTCCCTATTAATGTAGCTTTCCTCAGGTTGGACTGCTCAGAGGGACAGGGGTATTTGTGCACAGAGGACACCAGGCCAGCCTGTGCCCCAGTGTCACATTTTGTCAGATCCCCTCTGCCTGAGCTCTTTGGCTGCATTCTGTGAGGAATAGAGTCCCCCACCCTATATTTCCAGGATGCTCATGCTCTAGGGACATTAGGGACTGTGCAGCTGTGGCTTTGTAGAACTCCTGCAAGGTGGTTTGTGCAGATGCTCTGCCACTTCTGATCTCAAGGATGCTGAGGCAAAGCCACTGCTGAGAAATCTGTTCCTGGCCTTGGTCCCTGCAGCAGTCACAAGATGATGTGTAGCATATGCACTACTTATCTTTTTCTTTTGTTGGTTAAAATTGTCAATGATGACACCAATGAAGAGGTTCAATGTGAAGAAAGACCCGAAGATGATGAAAATCACAAAGTAGAGGTACATGTATAAATTACATTCCCATTCAGGCTGCTCCTCACACTGCAAAGAGAATAGGGAAAGTGGGAAAATGACACCACCTCTGCACACATCAAAATATTGATGCAGTCAGAACAAAGCTGTCCATTGGAGATAGAATTATGAAACATGAGAAAAATACTGTAATTTCTGTGAGCAATCAGCTCTCCTTGGTCTCTGAAGTTTACCACTGGCATGTGCAATGCCACAGTCATTTCAGCAACACTTCACAGCACTGTCACAGCAATCACAGAAAGTGCAACTCCAGAATAAATCCTACAAAATGTTCTCAGTCTGAACTCAGAAGGGGAAAATAATCAATTTTCTGGTTGTCCTAATGAACTAATGGTACTTACAATAAAACAGAAGTATGATTGCAGTACAACTGGATCCTACTGAAAAACATGGTAATTTTAAACACAATTTTTTTTTTTTTTAATGAGGGGTGGAATGGAATAAGGTCTATTGCTGAAGAACTGACCAACACAGTCTGATAACCTCAAGTCCCCCCTGCCATGTTTGGCAACAGTGCTCAGATTTTCCTCATCAGCTCCTGGTATCTAAACAAGTGTTCCCTAAATGCCATATTTTCTTGGGGGTATTCCATGATTTTCATTCAGCAGCAGGAGGATACCTGTGCACATGTAGTACCAGAATAAATCACCATCATGAGCTATGTTATGCAAAGGTATTTCTCTGCTCCTGTGGTGCAATCAAGTTTTCCCACACCTTACTCCTCCCCTTAGGCCTTGACTTTTGCCCTTAATTCATCCTGCCAAATTCTTAGTACCAGACCTTTAGTACCTTAAAAGTTAACAGTAAGTGTAAACTTGTTCCTCTAATATAATTAAAATAAGGAAAGAATACTATAGATCTTTCAATAAAAAGATAAACAAACCACATATGGTGTAGCAAGGGAAATTCTTTTTTTTTGTTTGTCTTTTTTTATGGAAATCTGAAAGCTGGACAGGATGCAGGTAAGAGCTGAGCTGTCACCAGCACGTCTCAAGTCAGAGTTGGAAGTTCACATTCCCCTTTATCTGCCAGGAGCTTCTCCACACAAGACACTTGTTCAAAGTGAAGGTGTAGGGAGGGTTAAATATTTGTCTCACAAGGCAATTCAACTTCAAGTCAACACTTTTAAAGACCTGTTTTCATCAGAAGTTGGAAAATAAGGAAGTAAACAGGGACAGGGGAAGAAATATAGAGAATAATTTTGGTCTTTGGTGGACTCAGACTAATTCTTGAGGTGCCTCTGTGTGCTGGGAGTTCTGCAGTAGGAATAGATAAATCAGTTGTGTAGGAGTAAGGGCCACATTTACTTTAATTTCAGATTCATCCTGCTTCAGTACAGCTACAAATAATAAGAGTTTGCAACTGTCCCAGCAAGAGTAGGACAGGGACTGGCACCCTGCATGTATTTAATTTTGTTGTGTTTGTTGTTAAGCATCATCAGGGCTGCAAAAGGCAATGGGAAAGGAAATTACTAATTTTCTTGCAGAGACTTACCTCTCTTGAATCCACTGCTGCATACATAATATCCATCCAGCCTTTAAATGTGGCCTGAAAAAAAAAAAATCCCACACAAGGCATAAGAATATTAAACAAATATAGCCTGAAATCATCTCTATTATGAACTTTCAAAATGCAATGTTTGGCATGTACTTCACAATTAATACATTGCCTGCCTTGCACTCTAACATATATCCTTGAGTTTATGCTCATTTAGATATTTAAATTCATTCCAGAATGGTTTTCTCCTGGATTCTCTCATTTCTGTTTTTTGACTTTCTGCACTTGCAGGGATAAAACAAAGGTTTTTAGAAGAGATTTTAAGAAGGAGAGAAAACATAACAAGTCTTTGGAAGTCCTGACCTTAAAAATTTCACATAACGAAGGGACATGGCTGCACATAACATTAAAGAATGTTGTCTTGCACAAGGCTTGAACCAGATGAGGTGGATCCCATCCATTTCCTGCTGAAGCTTGGATTCTGCCCTCGTCTAAACCAGGGCAAATCACAACAATATCAAAGCCCAGGGAGTTGCATAAATCACAGCTGATTTGAGAGAAGCAAAGGCAATCAACCCCTGCTGTGAGCCTGGCCCTGGAAACTCAATCTGCTTTACTGTTCAGGTTTTCTTTTTATTAAACTTTATGAAGTCAGTACTTTTAATATATTTTTTTTTAAATAATTGTTTAAAGAAGAAAAGACTGCACAGAAGTCAGTGTCTCTTATTGGAATGTTCAATGCAGAAGGGCAATGACAGCACTCCTAGGAGAAACACAGGGAAGGGACTTTTTCCTATTCTGCAGCAAACCCACGACTCCTTGATCTCAATATATTCCTCTAATTAGGCACAGCCTGGTGCCAAGCACACCTGGCATTAGGTCTGACTCTGGCCTAAGCCCCACTCCCTTTATTTGAGTTCTCTAGAGTTGTTTCTCATTTGACTTCTGACCTATTTAGACTTACCTAAGTCAATGTGAGCAGATAATGAGGCATTTTTAGATTTATTCATTTCATCAGTTTTACAGGCATGTAAAACCCACATCCAATATTTTTTTACATCCTACTTAAGTTGAATTTTGCCCTATTGTGTAGGCATACAATTCCAGATAATGCTAGTAGGAATTTGGCCAGAGGTTACCAAGAGAAACCCAGGCTGTGGTGGGTACATTTAGTGGTTTAAAACTCTCTATTATTATATTCAGTCCTGGAGGTAATACTACCTTCCCAATTCCTTCTGAATGCTACTGAGCCAAAGGAAAATGTACAAGAGATCAATGATATTTCTCATTAAAGTATATATAAAATAGTGTTTGAAAGGTTGCACCTATTCTTATCTACTGCTTGAACAAGAGTAACCCACTCCCCTAAATCAGAACCCTTTGGAAAATCTCTTCCATGGTGCTGTGTGTTAAAAATCACTTTAGATGAAAACATATCTACAGGAACAATCAGCAGTTTTAACAAAACAATTATTTGAACCTGTCATGCTGATACTCCTCAAATATTCTAATATTTTCCTTTTTTGCTGTTCTCTTTCTAATCTGATTAGAGACTTTCTGGTGCCATTAGAGCTTTCAGCTCAAAGTGCTGCTCAGGAAGGGTGGCTGGGACGAAACAAGAAATCCTGTCCCTGTGGCACAAAGCAATGTGATCTGAGCCTGTACTTTTCTCCCACTTGGGGGGAAATCTTTTCTCTGGAGCAGCTATTTTACCCCTCAACATGTACCACAGACACGAGAGACTCTCCTGCAAGGCACAGTGGTTTGTAGTGATAAAGGATGATGAAGTGATCAGACAAAAATAAATATAAGAGAATGAAGTGCTGTGATTTTCTGTTTGCCCCAGTTGTCGAGAAGAAAGAGAATTACAAATCTGTGGGACATCTGGAAAGCTTCCCTGGACACTTCAGCTGCAGAGGGCAAAAGATACTGAGAATGAAAGAAATATAACACTGAGAAAAGAAATTATTTATCTGGAATTAGTAACCACTTACACTCTGGATAAGGAAGTGACAAAATCTTCATAGGAGTGTTTGTGATATTATCCTGCCTGGAAGCTTTCCAGAGAAACACCATTTTCTACTGAAACTGTCATGTGATGAGATTATCTACTGATAAACTCATCCTGGGATGGGATTACATTTTGTTATTTCACTGGTGGTTAGAGCTGCAATGCAGCAAATTAGTGGGGAGGAGATTGGTGGGATGGCACTGGCTGCCCTCAAACCAAATGGTGCCTTGAAGTAAAGCAGTACTTTAAATCTGTAAGCTTTTGTTGGGTTTTTTTCTTTTCCTTTTTCCTTTTTCCTTTTTTTCTTTTTCCTTTTTTCTTTTTCTTTTTCTTTTTCTTTTTCTTTTTCTTTTTCTTTTTCTTTTTCTTTTTCTTTTTCTTTTTCTTTTTCTTTTTCTTTTTCTTTTTCTTTTTCTTTTTCTTTTTTCTCCTAGGAAAGGAAATTGTTCAATAAAAATACCTGCTTTTCATGGCTGAAACACTGGCCTTCCCATTGCTGAAATGTTTCTTTGGGCAATACTATTGATGAGAAAAATTTTTGAAAGCTAAACCAGAGATTTATTTGCACATTTTGAATCCACAGTGACAATAAAATCAGGCATTGCAGTTTACACAAGTGCAGGAGATGGTGTAACACAGTAACTTTAGACACACAACCATTTTGTGTCTGATTTATGGGCTCAGTCAGGACTTCAAACCTGGCATGAGGGATTGCTTTAACTCTGCAGCTCCTGCTTGCTGGCCTAGAACTGCTTCTGTTATCTGCCATTCCTTATCTGGAGTCACAGAGTGACAGAGTTAATAGGACATATTCAAAGATAAATAAAATACAGTCAATCTAAGTCCATTCTGTCTAAGAAGAACTTTTCCAAACAAGCCAGATGCTGCATGAAAGATCACTTATTTCCTGGGTATTCTTCAACAGATGGCTGGAATTTCAAAATACATTAAAAAAAAAAAAAAAAAAAATGGAGGTCATCACAGGATGGAAAGGTGGGATTACACATGGGAGATGCAAAACTGCTAATGGAAAATTAATATATTTCCTTGATCAGCTTAAATTCAGATTTATAGAACATAGGTGCTGTCATACTTTAAGAAAACTTGGAATACAGAAAAGCTGTTACTAAAACACTGGGTTGTAAGAAGACTTTTTCCTGTTAGATTAGGGTTTTAGGAGTGTTAAATCACCAGGAAAGTGAATCATCCTTCTTGCAAGTCAAAAAGTTGTGATGACAAAGAGCTTTCCCTCCCCATGAATGAGGCATTCCTCTTGCTTGTAGAGTGAGCAGATTAGTTACCTCTGTTATTTTATTAACCTGTTTAGGGATAGCCTGTTATTTGGAGGAGCTTGGCACTTCTCATGAATGTTTTCTCAGACTCATTAACCCCAAGTGGCATCCCAATCAAGGTAGGAAAAGAGCAGAAGATATTTGGGGCAAATTTTGTGCAGTTCTCAACTACACTGTCAGAAAGCTTTCCTCTTTACACATGCCCTAAAGTTTCCATAGCAGCAACTTCCATTTCTTTCAAACATGCTGCTGAAGAAGACAGAACATCAAGCAGATTTTGTTTCATGCATTCCCATTTGAATTTGCAGGCATTCCAAAAGAACTTCAGAGTCCTGGGATTTGTGCTGTGGCAGCTGAAAATGTCAGCAGCCAAAAGACAAGTCACACTTAAATGCTCAAGTTTTGGATCCTGGAGGGCTGTAACCCAAATTCTGATGTCTCCTTGCCCTGCTGACAAGATGCAGATGTGTCTGTCTCCCCTCCAATTCCCACAGGGGTTTGCTGAAATGTGACCCCTCATGGAGAATATTTGGCAAGAGGCACCTGTAAGTGACACTCTTGGCAAAGGAGATCCAGGTTTGAGCCCCTTGGTGTGGGTGTCACCTCTTCTCTTTATTGCCTTGGTCAGCAGCAGACATGGGAGCTCCAGGTGCAGGATTAAAGCCAAAATCAATCCCCTAATGGAAACTGGCTCCTGCTCTTCCTCTGTGGAAAAGGAGCTGCCACCTGCCATGGGAGTTGAGCTTGTTTCCTGCTAAAATCAGTTTGTTTTTAACACTTCTTTTGTACTTTTGCAACTGGAAAATCTAGCTCTCTCCTACCCAACAACACAGGATCACAAGTTTCAAAGAAACTTGCAGGATCATCAAATCCATTTTCAACTGGAAAAGAGGAGTATTAGCCTATTCCATTCAAGAATGTGCTGAGATCCACCTTACAACCAGCTATGTTTCTTCTGCCACCACTGATCCCAACAGAAGTGACTAGGAAATACTGCTTCAGGATACTCCTTAGGAAATGCCAACTTATGAAAAGCCAAAGATTTTCAGAAAATTGGATCTTGATTCTGATAGAAGAAATGGTGAAGGAATAGCTACTTCTCTGATGGAATACTCCCCCTCAAAAAAGTAGGCAATTGTTATGTAATCAGAGGAATTAAAAAACTTCAGGTAAGGCAAAATATTTTAAACCTGGAAATTCTTGCTTATCTACATTGGATGTTTAAATGAAAGACAAACAAAGCACTATATAGAACAGAAAATCTAATTAAAGGCAAAGTTAGTTCAAAGGGAAATAATCTACCCTTTATGACTGAGCTGAATATTGCAATTATATGCAACAGATAAAAGCTCTCACTCTCAGCAAGTTTATGTCATGGAAAGAATCAAAAGTGGTTGTGTCCATTCCAATGTTTCTGCTTTCCAGAGGGTGTGAAAGCATAAACTCAAAGGACAGCAATCAGAAGATCTCAAACTCAAGTGTTTATGTACCAGGAACTGCACACATAAGAACAAGGATTTCTACGAGAAAGGAAAATTGTTTGATGGAGCTGTTCCATGCATCTGTAACAGAGAAAAACAGATCTGGGAAAAACAAACTCACTTCTTGGGAAGGAGAAGGGCTGTGGGTGACCTGTGCCCCTCTGGAAGGGCAGGAGGGGGCTGAAGGCAATGCCCAGCTGCAAAGGCTGGATTCTACATGTGACAAATGAATTGAGCTTCCAGAACACAATTTTTTATCCCAGAATTGAGGGATACCATCACAGGTGTTCCAAGAAAGAAACCTCCCCATCCAAAGATGTAGCAAGGAGCTTATTTAACTCTGCATGCAAAAAATGCAATGCAGCAGACACTCCAAGTGCACATCCAGCCCCTGTCATCATTTGGCTCCAGATTAGGAACAATGGAAAAAAGTATCATAACCACTAGTTTGTGTGAGGGCCCCATGAAACTGAAACACAAAACAATTTGTCTGAAATCACCCAGCAGTCCAGCAGCAGGGCCTGACAAGGTGGAGTCTCTTTCTATTAGGTTATCCTGTGTCAAAACACAGTGAATCTCACAACCCATTTATCTATATTTTACATTTGATGGTAAAAAAGGTTGTAGAAGTGGCTTCCTTCTGCCTTTCTAGCTCAAATATTGCCATCATCTTTGAGCCTCAGCAGTCTCTTTTCTGCTGTGCTCTTGTCACCTTCCCAGAGAGGCTGGGCTGGGGGCAGTGTCAGCTCTGATCCCCACCATGGCCCATAGCTAGATTCAGCCTGAATCATTATTTTAGCAGGTGGACACAAGGTGAGGAACCAGAATGAAAGACACCAGTGTCCTTAAAAATAAGCAGAGGGCCATAAATTAAGGCTACAGCTTTGTGCAGTAACTTCAGTTGGGAAACTGAAGGCACTACAATTTCATTTTTTCCCAGCAGGATACAGTGAAATCCCAGGCTGCTCAGGAAGGGCAGTGCACTCTGTCTGCAAGGACAGTCCTTCCTGTATCACAGATTTCTTTTCTGGAAGTGAACTTTGCTCTGCATTACAATATTGACAAAATGATCTTTAATTCACCTCAATACTCCAATCACCTGCCAGAGAACTGTATTAGTGACACAGCAGAAACTCAAAACCATAAACTGCCATAATATCTCTAGGCCAAGTTAATATGCAAAATATGATTTATTTACCCTTGAGGAAAGGTATTGTCCTGATGGGTAAGGCTGAAAAACCCAGAAAAGCCCAGAGGTTAACCTGAGCTTTTAAACTGATGGTTTCAGTGACAACCAGCAATATCTGCCCATTAGTTTCTGGTGGTCACACTTACCACTTGTAGCAGAGCCAGGTACCCAGCACCAACATTATCAAAGTTAACTTTAACTTTTGTCCAGTAAAAGTTGCCTGACACGTTGTAAAGTATGCAGTCACTCATGTTGTTGATAATTTTAGAGTCCAAAGGCATATCTCCTTCTGTCTTATTAATGCACTTCCCAAACTTGCCAGCAAAGAGGTTCACTCCCATGATGCTGAAGATGAGCCAGAAGATGAGGCAGACGAGCAGAACATTCATGATGGAAGGGATGGCTCCCACGAGGGCATTGACCACAACCTTTGGGGCAAACAGGAAAGGGAAACCAGAATTAATGCCAGCACTTGGATGGACACTTGGTTAACAAGCTGTTGTGAACCCTTGATTAATGAGTCTGAACCCTCACATGGTGACAGTGGATAAGCACTGACACTGCCTAAGGAGCCAGACCACCCCTAAAGGCTTCAAACAGGACTTTTTTTTCCTTTTGGTAATCAAAGAAAGAATTTTTGGCATCCCACCCAAGGGATGATGCTTTTTCAAGATGAAACTCTGAATTCAGAAGTTGTCTTGACCTCTCAAATCTTTCTGGATAGTACACTTCAGTCAAACTATAATAATGATGTGATTAATTGGAAATGGCTGGGGTGCAGTACAGTGACTCAAAAGGGAGAAAAAAAAGACTTCTGAAATCTTTGACTCCACTCAGGCCTCTGTAGCCAGTGGGTTCTGAACTATAGCTGTGATAAATTTTGCTTAATTAAATAATAACAGATTGAGACATACTGTACTAAGCCAGCTTCCCCTATCTGATCAGTATGCACGATTAAAAGAGCAAAATCATTCTAATTTAACAAAAAAAAAAAAAAAAAATCCGATGTCATGCTGTAAAATTCCTATACATTAACCCAGGCAGGGCTGCAAACCCCTGCACAAAATCCTACATTAAAATGAAAAGCAGAAGGAGCTTTTAAGGTGTGTGAATGATGGCACTGGAAATGTTGAAGCCAAGCAAAAACCAAAAGTTCAGACTATCTAGAGAACCTCTACAGCTGCCAGATTTGAGTGCAGCACTGTAGAACCACTACATCAAGCAGGCAGGGTGCATTTTTTTATTGTTTTGAGCACTGTCAGGGTTTAAGGTGGTTAAATCATCTGTGCATGTCAAACTTTACACTAAAGAATCAGAGAATCACAGAATATCCTGAGCTGGAAGGGTCCCACAAGGATCATTGAGCCCAACTCTCAGTCCTGCACAGAGTCACACCATGCAAGACATTTTCTGAGATAAGAACTCTATCACAAAATGTAGCTCTCCCCCCTTCCTGTGCCAAGCAGGTTTCTCAGCCTTTGGGGATGCTGCCTTTGCATGGTCCAGGGCATGCTGCCTCCCAGCTGCAGCCACCAGCCCCACACCATGAATTTGTCTCCATCCCTCTCTCATGCTTTGGAGATTAAAACCTGATAGGTGGCCACTCAGCTCTTCTTCTTCTCCATCTACATTTCTGAAACTGAGACAAGGTGATATTGATCCATAAAAATTAAACTTTATTCAATTGGTGAATTTGATTATGGAAAATGTCAGCTCTTCTTTTCTCTTGTGTTAGTGTCCAATTTTCTGACAAGCTAACAGAGTAACATTCACTTCTCCATCATTTTTGCATTGCTGTGAAAGAAAAATACCCAGAGGAGTGAAATGGTTTTCATGCATGTATAGCAGCAGCTTCCTCTACAGCACACAATACAAAATTATGTAGATGTTCCAAAACTCAGATTTATATTTTGTGCATTTATGAATGAAGCTGATTTTCACACAGAAAAAGCTGTTTGACCAATTGTTTTGTTTTGTTTTTCTGTATAGGCCCATTCCTGACAACTTTTCTTGGGATTTGTTTTTTGCTTTGCTTTGTTTGTTTGCTAATTTTATCTTTCAGTTTTGGATGTCAATCAATTTCTAACCTCATCATTTTTTGACCAAATTTACCATGTTAACCAAAATGCCAAATAATTTCCAAATCAAGGGCTTGTTTGGATATAGCCTTGCACTTTTCAGAGCAATTCTCATTTGCTTCTCTGCACAGCAATATTTTTTTTTTCAGTTTTAACCCATGCCAGCAATAACACATTCACTTGTGTTACACGTGCTGCTGAACCCAGCTCCCAGTGACAGGACACAGAATCCAGGTTCCAGCAGTACAAGTGATGGCCATGCCCACATCCTGCTTTTCTCCTTCTGCTGAGTTATGTTCAATGGCCTGGAGATAACAAAACACGACATGAGGCTGGAGCAGATCCTGCAACACCTCTCTGAGTGAATTATTCACAGGGGGGCTCATTCTTCCCTTGCTGCCTCTGCTCTTAGACCACTGTGATGCCATTTGTTCTGGTGGAAGCATTCTTGTTTTGCAGTGAGACAGGTAACAGGAAGACCTGGATACATAAATTCAGGATATTATCATAAATTTATATTAAGAATTCACCTGCACACCTTGCCATGGAAAGAAAGGAATTTCTGCTGCACTTTGGAATACCACCCTCTGCCCTAACTCAGAGTGGTGCAATCTATAACCTGTGTTTGGTCCCCAGCTCTCCTGATCTCACCTCCTCAACCAAAGCTGATTCAGAATTTTAATCCAGAAATAGACTTGCATGATGAGCTAATCCTCCCTTTGCTCTGAGAGAGTCCATCAGACTCCCCACAGTGATTTCAGACCCAGACTGTAACTCCCAGGGAAGCTCAGGCACAGCTTTTGCAAAGACATCTAATTTACAGTGTCATGATGTCAAATAACAGAGGAAAAAAATGTATTATTAGATAATCTGTTCCTGCTGCCCTTTGTCCCCAGTGTTAGAAACAGCTGCTGCATTTTTAGGTGGAATTCGTTGAATTTCAGACATCTGCTCTTGGATGTCTTCTCCTGTCATTCCCATCTTCATTTTGGGGGTGGGAAGTTACCACTGCACATTGCCCTGGGTAATTAAAAAATCAGAGATTCATTGTAGCTGTCATGGTTCTTTCAGATTTTTAATCACACTCGTAGCTCTCTGCAGAGACTTCCTCATTTTTAATTCCCCTTTTCCAGCACTTTCATGGAATTCCAGTGTTGAAGCACTGCACTGTCCCTCTGTTTGCTGGGTTATTTCCCTGCATATCCAGAGATTCTAATAGTCACCTCATTTGTCACACCAGCCCAAAATCTTGTGTCCTGTTGCACAGTCATCCTGATCCCTATGTCCTTCTCAGCTGCTGTTTTCCAAGAAACATCCCTCAGAGTGACCTACATTCCTCCTGCCAAGATATTCATTGTATGTGGGTTTATTAAAATGTGTGTTGTACAATAGATCTATTTTTCACTGTGATCCAGATCAGCCAGCATAATTCCCTTATCTGTAATTTCACTTGCACTCATTTTTGAGTGCTGTCAGCAAAGATTTTATATTTTCTTCCAGATGCTGTTAAAGTACAGATTAAAGATCTCATTCTGAACAATCCCTCACCCTGAGATGCTCATCACCAAATTTACAGCGTAGTCACTGCTTACAATTACTTTTTGAGATCCATCAACCATTTTAAAATGTGTTTACTTGTCTTGGTACAAAGCTTATGTTTTCATCACAATGTGTCATAGTATCAGATTCCTCTCTGAAATCCAAGGATTCTGTATCAGCAGTTACTGTCATCAGCATAATTTGTAATCAAATCAAAGGCCCATATCAGTTTTACAAGAACTATTCCCATGAAATCATGCTAACTAGCATTAATTATGCTGTTTCTTTCCTGCCTGTATCTTGTAACACTCTCACCATGACTTTGCCCAGTATCATTTTCACATTTAATGGTCTCTCATCATCCTTCTGAAATACTGCAATAACCTCCCTTGCAGGGAAGTGCCACCTCTGAAATAATTCCCTGATGGACAACAAATGAGGAGACATGAGAAATGTCATTATTTGGGACAGGCAGATCTACTTTATTCTTGGCTCATGAGTGTAAAGCCTCTGGGTCTACAGTGCTCAGGTGGATCCTGCTTTTTTTGGGTCTGTTTCTGAGGATTCAGGGGTACCAGCTCATTCTTATTTTGTAGAATTCTCATGGCACAGGAGCTGTTGAGATTCTGCCAAACTTGCACAGGTCCCAGACTGTTTGAAAATAGGAAAAGAACTGAGGTCTGATGGCAGCAGGTTCTCTTGGCCACCCAAGTGCTGCTCTGTACCTTTGTCTCAGGGAAAATTCCTTCCAAAATTTAGGCACAACATCAAGGAAATAAGTCTCTTACTGCACTAAATGAGAACTTTCATGCTCCTGTTCTATCCCTGCAGAGATGTTTCAGTTATTCAAGAAAGAGGCATTACATTAGAGTAAACTATTATTATTTTCTCACTGTCAGTGTTTGCTTCTCAACATTATCATTATTTAATCCATCACTGTGCTGGCAATTTTCCTGTGCATTTTGGAGCATATGAACTCCTAATAATGAAAGGTCTAACTGTCCCTAGTCTTGTTAAGTGTGGTTAGACAAACTAAAGCTAAAATGATTTGCTTTTCCAATAGCACGTATTCTCAATTATACTTTATCATGGTTTACAAGCTAATTCACCACCTCTGATAGCTCAGAGTGACTGAATATATTTCACCTGCAGCAATGGTACAGGAAAGAAAAGGGGATATTGAGTCAGGGACTGAGGGGCCTGTAGGAATGAGCTTGTGGGAAAGAAATTTGAAATTTGCTGGGCTGATCCATGTTAAGATCTTCACCAAGTCAGCCTCCTACTATTGTCAGAGAGAAATTAGGAGTTTTTCATGTTACTTTTTCTCAGTTCTACTAATGATTTTCTGATGTTTTTGGCTCATTTCCCCACTGCTATTCAGGTTTGAATCCAATTTAGTTAAACTGATGTGAAATCATGAGTAAACAATTGTATGGCAGCTTAGAACACACTGAGCTTTGCTTGGGCCTGTAAATCCACCAGTAAAAGCTAAGCCTTCACAAGCCAGATCTAAACTGATTTGAGAGAATCTGTGCACAGATCACTCTGGCAGTTAAACCAGAGTGCTTTTGCTAATACTGAATGCTGAAATAATTCCATCTGTGAATAAGGTCATCAAATGACAGGAGTGAGAGCTTCAATTATTGTCAGTAGTGCAACCTCACTTTGTACCTTTGCACCTTGGTTTTCTTTTATTTGGTCAATTACCTGCAAAATATTGCCTGAAAGTTTGTGTTGATCAAAACAGATTAGGATTAGGTGGCTGGATAAACAGAGTCCTTTGAATCTTTTTGTCTTAGTATTAGCACAGAGGTGGTCTGCAACAATACTTGCCTCATCCTCATCCACAAAAATAATGTCATTTAGCCAATCACAACATCTTTGGAACAAGGCATTATATTACCAAATCTGGCCATCCACAAAAGAGGAAAAGAATGGATGTGGGGTTTTCCTATGCTGCTGTATCACCATATTTCCTGGCTCATCTCAGTTGTTAGGCTCTCCTGCCTTCAGTCTCTTGCTGTGAGAGCATTGCAGTGAGAATAATTCATGGCTGGGAGATCAGTGCATGAAATACACATTTAGTCACTGATGATTCTGACCAAAATTTTGTCTACAGGAAAGCTTTATCCTGAAGATACATCACTGTGAAATATATATCATTTTCCTTGGCTTAGCAGAGAGATTTGGGATCATCAATATAGTTTGTCACAGAATTTTGTCACAGATTTGCTATACCTTGCTATGCAATCTGCAAGGTTAGCAGTAACCTCAGCTCACAGAGAACACAGCTGTCACCACCTGCAAGTCATGCATGGTGTGAGGAATTTAATAAAGTGCTTATCTAAACAATAATTGATTCTTGTTAGCAGGTAGGCTTAACAAATACACAGGTGTGCTGTGGGAATATAGCCAGGGTGGCAAAGGAATGCAGAAAAGAAAGAGATGGATGCATAAGATGGAGCAACAAGCAGAAGCTGCATGGTTTTAATGTTAATCTCAATATTCCTCATTAAAACTGCAATCTGTTCAAAGAGGGGGAAAAATCATTCATTCATTTGCTTTCCCTATCTTTAGCATTTCCAATTTTTGCTTTGATTATTAGTGAAAACTTCCTTAAGAACTTTCCAGTCACTCTCATTTTAATGGGTGTCAAAACAGAGAGCAAACTTTAGCTTGGTTGTTCCCCTGATACACCTTATAATTGAGAGATAATTGACAACCAGATGCTTCCTCATCCAAAAAGCTGTTTTTTAAGTCATAGTATGACAAGTCAGGCAGCAGGATTAGTTTATCACTAAATCCACCCAAGGATAAAGATGTGATGATACAACAGCAGCCAAGACCCGGGAAGGATTTCTTTGTTGCTTTGATTGAGCACAATCATTCATTTCCTTTGGCTGACAAAGCCACAATCCCCTGTCTCACTTGGATCCCCACAAAGCTGAGCTCTGCTGGGTGCTGTGTCCTCTTACCCTCATCCCTTCAAAGCGTGACAGGGCTCTCAGTGGCCGCAGGGCTCGCAGGGTCCTGAGGGATTTGATGGGACCCATCTCTGAGTATCCAAGAGTGTTGGCAACCAGGCTGATCAGAGACACCTGGGGGGAGACACAAAGGGAAAATCAGACCTGTAAGAACACTCCTGCCATGCTCCTTCTCTTCTGAATGTCCTCCCTGGAAAGAAACAGCTGGATAGTGGAACAGTGAGGGAAAAGTCTGAAATGGGAGTCACTGGATTTGGGAATGGGAAATGGGAACATTAGAACCACACTAATGGATGATCCTTCACAAAGTGAATGAGAATGGAGGTCACCATTAACAGACCCACCACTCTGTGCTGTTGTTTGTATATCTTCACTACCCAAAATATGAGTCAGACAAGTGTTACAGTTTAGAGCTTTCTGGAAGAAAGCACATCTAACCCTTTCCAGCAGAGATAAAGGATTTTGGTATTTACATTTAATCACTGGCTTTCAACGAAGTGGTTAGAAACAAGTCTTCTACATTGCTGGCAGACATGACTACACCACAGACCTTAAAAGAATGATGTGCATGGCTCTTCCATCCTGCTCTTACTCACTTTTTTTGGTTTCTGCACAGTCTCTAAAGAGGATGGAAATTTGACAGGTGCACAGTGTTGAGGCTCACATCTGTCAAAGACTATTTATTTGAAATGAACTTCCTGAATCTGGAAGCAGCATGGAGGTGTTCCCATGCTCTTCATATTCCCAGAGCTTTTGTAGTGCCCTAGCTGGTCAGAAATGTGGGTGGTATCAGGCACAGGACTGGATTCTGAATGAGCTGTGTGGCAGTGGAGATTATGAACACATAGAGCAATAAGGTTTTTGCAAGCTCAAATCAGTGTTCACAGCCTGAAATCTTACTGAGCTAGGAGTGAAAACAAACAGCTCTCCAACACTGTAGGTATCATGCCAATTTGCATGCATTAAAAAACCCAAAACAACAAAAAAATCCAACCAGAATTAATCACCACACACTATAAAACACTAGTTTCTAGAAGGAAAATCCTGTGTATATTGCTCATCACAGTTCCTTTTCTTCCTTTTAAATTTTTTTTTCTTACTTACCATTGTCACAGCCCCAGTTATCACAGTATCCCATGCTCACCAATGGGAATGTGCAAAGCTCATCTGTGAGGAGTGGGTGCTGTTGCCATTTTCAAGACAGCAGCAAAAAGCAGGGACTCTTCTACATTATAAAAAATAGGTGCTTAGTGTAAGGTAACTCCAGCAGCCTCTTAAACACTGACAGCTCTGGAGGGAAACCTTGTTTTAATTTTAGGATGGGATGATTTTTACTCTCAAGCTCACTGCTGGCTGACCAGCCCAGCAGCACCCATGAGGTCTGGGATAAATCAGGGCAAGACCAGCCTGGTCCTTAAGCCCCAAGACTGTGTCTCCTTTGGAGCAGCCTTTCTCCTGAATATACATTTATTTACACACCAGCACTGTCTGCACAGCTAAGCACCTTTGTAAGAACTTGCTCCATTTGTTGAATTATTTACCTGCTGATGGCTTTATTGTGTCACATGGGTGAGTAAGGGCAGGAGGTCTCAGAGAAACCAAGCCTGAGCTGGGGCTTCTGCCAAGATTTCAGCCCCCTCTGCAGATGGCTCAGTGGCACAGAGGCTGGCTGTCACCCTGAAACGTGTCACTCTTTAATAAGGGGTGACACAGATTCCTCTCCTGTGTACAGACCCAGCAGCTGGGGCAGAAGGGAGGGCTTAATAAACACTTGTGCCTTTTGGTGCTGAATGCCCTGTGAGAACATCACAGTGGACAGGCAGACTGGGCTCAGGGTCTGATGTCTTAGGCCCCTGTCTTGGGTTGCAATACAGGATGTGGCCAGAAATGTGAATTCTGTCCCCATCTGCTGCAGCCAGGTGGGGCAGTGACCCTGATCTCCTGGCACATATTATCTGCTAATGGGCCATCTTTAAACCAGCTGGGCAATCATCTTTATCTTCCCACAACCCATCCTCCCTCCAGGGGATATCATCTGCTGCTGGCCCATTGAGTCCCAGTGCATGACTGATAAAATTCCATCATCCCAATGGGAGATGCTCCAGCCAGGGGAGGAGCCAAGCCTTTCCTACCCAGATAAAAACTGAGATTTTGAACAGCAAGGTACCACTGGATTCCAGAGGAAAGCCAGACCTTTCCACATCATCCCTGGAGCTTCAGAGGAATCTGCACCTTCTCCAGGAGCACTGCTGCAGCTGAACCACATCTGCCACTGCAGGAGGATGCAGCCACCATTGAATGGGGCTGCTGCCACCACCCTGACTGACTGACGGGTGTCAGCTTGGATTCTGACTCTGGCAATGTTTGGGGATTGTTCTTTGTAATACTGTATTTCTATTTTAATTCTCCTAATAAAGAACTGTTATTCCTAATTCCCATATCTTTGCCTGAGAGCCCCTTAATTTCAAGATTATAATAATTTGGAGGGAGGGGGTTTACATTCTCCATTTCAAAGAGAAGCTTCTGCCTTTATTGGCAGAGACCTGTCCTTCAAACCAGGACAGCCCAATAGACACTGGGGAGGTGAAAATCACCAGCAAAGCCTTTGCTTCCATCTCTAGGAAAGCAGATCTGAACCTGTGATCTGAGCATGATGCATAAATCATTTCAGAGTAAGAAATGCCATAGGTTTGGCATGCTCTTTTCACCCAAATCCTGCTTACCCAGTGCTCATAGCTGAAGAAGAAAATCTGGGTTTAACTTAAAAGCCATCTTCAGCTCACCAATGAACCCATTTCTTGCCTTCCCTGTTTCTCACCAGCCTGGTTTACATCCTCTGCTCTGAAGTTGCATTAACACAGAGTTCAAATCCTCCTTCTTTTGTTTACTCTTCCCACTAACTTAATGTTGCCTAAATAATGATAAAGGGCTGAGGATTTGTCTAACAGCACTAAGCAAATGTGCACTGTAGTTATATACTAAAGCCATTCAATTAAGTCATCTTAAAAGTCTAAAAAATAACTGGCATTAAGGAGAAATCATGATAGGAGTAACACTGTGGCACATATTTCTATCTTTGGTGGGAAGTTTAGTGCAGAAAACAGCCTTGCCCTCACAAAGCCTTGGAGGTTGCCATCCAGAAAGGCTGAAGGTACGAGAAAAACAGCTCAATGATTGTGAGCTCAGAGATAGAAACCAAGATCACATACCAAGGGAAGCTCACTAATTTGTAAAATTGATCTGTAAAATGAATGTAGATATTTAAATGAAAATTAATCATACACAGATTACCCAACACCCTTCTTTGCTAGCTTCACTCATGATGACTGAAAGTCAGATCTTATCAAGGTCTTCAAACTGCTTTGGTTGGAGAATCTTCACAATCCCTCCCTTATCCTGGATTTGTATCCCATAATTGCCCTTTCTCCCAAGTCAGAAGGGTTTTAGTTCAAATCCTCCAAGAGCAGACTTTGGATTTGGGTTCCCATTTTCTTTTGAGTGCCACAAATGTTACCCTGAAACACATCACAGGTGGTGATGCCCTCCTAACACAGATTTACACAGCATTAGATATCTCTGCAGAGGATTAGGTCATGAAGCTGTGTGATATTTGGCAATGATTTACAAGGCTGGAGTCAGAACAGAGTTTGAGACAACTTGTTTAAATGCTTGCATGTTGGTTTTGAAGGTATCCCTGTCAAATTTTATTTATGGAAGAATTACCAATGCAGGGACTTGGCCATTTGGACTTGATTAAAAGTGACCCGGAAGGTTATTTTTAGGAAAAAAATCAAGCAGTTTTCAAAATTGGTGCTGACTGCCCCACATAATCACAACAAAAGGTGAAGTCAGCTATTTCTGTTATTTTTTTTTCTGTTGCAAGGCTGTGCAGCCCAGAGCTGCTCTGAAGTTCTGCTTTGTGCTACGCTCAGAATCAAAAATGTGCTGGCACTCAGAAAACACCTCTAGGGTCAATGCAACCTCCAGATTCAGAGTAAGTCACACACACATTTCTAATCCTTTCAGTACCTGTTTGTAAACAGTTTTGTAGGTTTTTTCATAAAAACCTCCCCCTGAAGCAGCACTGGTGGAGAGCAAGTGAATCCTAGGAGTCACTACTGCTTGAAATAATTTCCCATAAAACACACAATTTGCTGTTGACCTTGAGCTTTCACCTCACCTTTCACACAGCAGGTTACAGGTAAGTTATGGGGTCCCTCATCCTCCTCTGCACTTCTTCTGAGCCAAGCAGGTTTGTCACAGCTTCCTTTTGCTCTGCCTCCAGCATTTCCCTTGCAGGTCCTTCTAGAACTTGTTAGATCTTACTAAGAAACTTTCATATTTCCATTTAACTTATCAGGGAATAGCTTCCCCTTGTTAGGTCTAGACTGTTCCTTATCCCCTTGACTTGCTGCTCATTTGGTGACCCTGCAGCCTCCAGAACAATGCTGTCACTGGAATTTTCTGCCTAACCTGAAGTCCAGCAATGAGGGTCCCTAAGGGGAGAGAGGTCCTCATAAATCAGTGTGTGCAACCCTGCCTCAGCAGCCTTCAGCCTGTGACACACAGGTCTCACTAATCTTATGGACTGGGATGTCAATCATGTGGCAGCTCTTCCCTTCTGCATTCCCTGGATCATCTCAGCACAGCCTCAGTGCTGTCAGACACTTCCCAAAATTTACTCCAGCCCAAAAGAGCAGAAATTCTAAAAGAGTCAGCATTTACTGCCCACTCAATGGCAGTTTCCCAGCAAAGCTCAGGCTCCTGGCAAAACCTTGTAAGTCCTACCTAAACAATTAATCTCCTTGCTATCATAGACAGGCAGAGACTGTGGAGCTCTCTTTGATCCTGGCACTCAGAGAAGATTTTTGCCCCTGTTCCTGACTTTCTTTGACCAGAGTGAGTTTTATCTGTGCATCTATAAGAACATTGGGTCAATAAATATAGACCTGTATTTCTATATTCTATTCCCACATTATTTCTATATTCCCACATTATTTCTACATTGCCACATATTTCTAGATTCCCACATAAATCCACACACAAGTTTATCTATACAGATTTTGGAATCATTTGCATGTCAGATGCCTGGAGCTGAGCAAAGGGAGAGACAAATGAACACCACATATTTTACAGTTGTCATTTTCAGTCTCATGATCAAGGGAATAAAAAGAGTTTTTAATTCTGGTGCACTGGGCACTAGAAACTCCAGCCATGGGGGTTAATAAACCTGTGGCTGGTGTTTGGAAAGCCAGTCTCCTGGTATCTATGTGCCTTGGGTCTGGAGTGCCCCACTCTATGACATTCATATGCATTTCCAGGACACAATCAAGAAGAATCAATGAATTTAGAGTGCTAGAACACAGGGAAGGATCTCCGATGAAAGGTTAGTCTCACTGATAGATGTATAAATTATATACATACATACATACATACATACATACATACATATATACATAATATAACTCTAATGAGAGTAGTTTCTGAATGCCTTAATAATTTTGAAAATCCACCTCAAAGTCTTGTCCAGGACACAGAACATTTTTTCAGTAATTTCCAATTTCTTGTCATAATTTCACTATTTTGCAGAATTTGTGTCATTCTTAAGGTAAAAAACATGAATTGTGTATGTGTCCAGGTGGCACCTGGAGTAGTGTTTAATTCCCAGTGTGCTCACACTGGTCTCTCAGCCATTCACCAGTTACAGAATGTGCATTGTCTGACTATTTAAATTATTCACCATGAACACACAGAGATAAAATACTACAATAATTTTATGTGTCTTCATTATCTGACACTGACCTAAGCAATCAGTGTTGCAAACCAATGTAAACCCAATAAAGCCACCAGAACAGAATTTTAAGGTGGCAGAAAAACAATTACAAAGTAGGGACTGTGATAATGCAGCACACAGAGGGAAAAAGACCTTTAATTAGAAAATCATAGAGGTTTTTTCCCAAGGACTGATTGCATTTACAACAGCAGTGGGTTCCTCCCTACATGAACACATTTTAATATTATATTAGCAGCTTCCACAGACTCCCAGTCCACGGGGGGGTCACAGGGAGTCAAGGGCACAGAGTTTGGGAGCAGAGTTTCACCCAGGACTGGTGGAGCTTCCTATAGCAAGGAGAAACTGGAATAAACTGAGCTGGAATAAAGGCTGCTCCTCTCTTTCTAAAATTTTAAATTTTTTAAATTTTTTTTTTCATTCCTAAAAGTACATTATTTAAGATAACCTGGGAGAATCCACTGGATCAGGCTGGGAGCAGACAGACCTGAGCAGCACCATTCCGAGGCAGGCACTACCCAGCACAAATTGCTTGTTTTAATTAACCCCGAGGTGAATTAATAGCAGAGCCCTGAAAACAAGAAATTCTGCCTGAGACAAAGCAAAAATCATCCTTGGATAATCATATAAACCCTAAAACCAGCCAGAATATCCACTAAATGCCTGCTGCTGCACACACCTGAGAGCGATGCCTTGTGAGTCTGTCTCAGGGATAAGGAGAGACCTCCTCCCTGGAATGGGCAACAGCATATGCTTTATGCAGCCAGGGATTTCATCAAATTAACCTGCTTGTTCAAATTAGAGGGGAGGGAACAGCAGGCAAAAAAAAAAAAAAAAAAAAAAAAGAAGGAGAAAAAAAGAAAAGGCATCTGAATGGAAGCACAGCAGCTGAGCTGAAAGCTCTGGCTACTTATTTAAATAAGCAGTTCCAGCTAATGCAGGCTCCTGGTGCTTTCAAATAGCTTTTTGTGTGCCCCAGAAACACCTGTCTTGCCCTGTCTAATTGTGCCTTTAAAAAAAATTATAATAGAGGAAATAGTGCTTGGATTGCTGTGAGTGACTCTTTTCAATCCAGCCTGGCTTCTCCTGTCTTTGCTGCCCAGGATAGGATCACTCAAAGATCTCTTCACTGCCCAGTTTCTTTAAGAGACAAGCCTGAAGTTACAAGTTTCTCCCTTTGATTTGAAAAGGTACAAAATTCAATCTTTACCCCAGATGCAAGGTGGAAAACCCACAGGGAAAAGGGACTTTGCAAACAAACTGAAATACATGGACCTTCTTTTGGCTCTCTGAAATATGGCTGGGAAAAGGGAGATTGTAATGAGGTTGGTATCTCTTTCAGCATCCACCCTTTCTGAGCAGACTTATTGTCATTTCATTTTTTAAAATATCCCTTTGTCCTTTCATTCTGACACTGCATTTTCTGCCATACAGACGCCAAACTGTATGATTGCACCTGCCAATCCAGAAATTGCACATTATGAAAGAAAGGCACAAAGTTAAAGGAAAGTCTGAAAAATAGGACATAGAGAGACACTAAGGTGACCTGAATTCCCATCTCTGCTCCCTGTTTCCTTGAATCACAGCCCTCAAGTTCAGGTAAAAACTGCAAACTCCTTAAGGCTGCTCTGGGGTTGGTCCATGGCCTGGAGGGGAAAACATGTCTGGGAATGAGCTATCAAAGGGCTTCCCTCTCTGCAGCAGTTCATTACTGCTCCTGGAGTGCTCTCATGAATTATAACATGATGGGCTACACGAGTGCCTGGATTAATTATAAACAAAAATTACCTCCTGGAAAGCCCAGTGCCTCTTCCTATTACTCAGGTTTAAAAACTCGTTTACTTCACCCACTTCTCATTTTTAATTTCCGTTTCTCCAGGACTTTTCCACCCTCTTTTAATTTTTTTCCTCCATCTACTACTCAGACTAAGGCTATAAAATTCTGTTAATATTCCATGTTCTCAGCTTGTCTCCAGGTCCTCCTGTCCAAGCTTTTCAAGGCACCATTTCCTTTTGAGGGGGCAGCCTTGTTGCAAACAGCATGTGTCACTCTTGTTGGGTTAAATGCTTTTAAATAAATCATTCCTGCATCCTAATTGCTTCCTGGCGGTTTCCAGAAGAACCTCTTTATGTCTTGCTGTTCTCTTAATCTGTCACCTCCCCTACACCTGCTCCGGCTTTTCTAACAGCTCCAGTCAATTCCCAGGGCAGATGGCTGAGAATCAAGAATTAAACCTCAGCTAATTTCCCAGGGCTGTGAGCTCTCACCCAGCGAGGCAGCAAACTGACTTATTGATCTGCAGTTTTCTCCCCCTCACCATTTACAAATGGATTTTCAGCTTGTCTCAATTCACCTTTTTACTGAAAACAGGCACCTTTGCCACACCTGGAAATCCTGTTTGTTAGCACTGGGTAGTGATCACAGAATCAGCTGAGATCACAGATCTGCTGAGTCAGAAGGGATGCACAAAGATGATGGAATCCAACTCCTGGCCCTGCACAGAACACCCCAAAAGAAACACCTTGTTCCTGAGAGCATTGTCCAACCTCTGCCAGGCTTGGTGCTGTGACCAAGGCAGCCTGCTGGGGATTCCTGTGAATTTTGGGGATCAGATGATGTAAATCCATCAGACAAAGCTTGGCTGAGTCCCAAGGGCTCCCTCTGCAGTGGTTGTGCAGGTGCAGATGCCTTGAAAAGTCTGGTTTCTGTTATGACTTAGAGCAAAACAATTTCTTCATCATCAACTGCATTCTGCTTCTCATCCAGGTGCTGTGTGGAGACAGCCTGGACTTAGGGCAGCTGGAGAGGAAAGACATTCTCCCCTTAAAAAGATCTTCAAAGCACCTCATGGTTCATCCCAGGGAACCTTCTGATGCTGGATGCTGCATCAGGAGTAGACTTGACTATTATTTATTATGTGAGGACATAATGCCAGGGTGATTAGTGACAGAACATTTCCCTGGGGCTCAGCCCCATGGACTCTGCTGCATTTCCATCCCAGCTGGTGGGAGTTGAGGTGCTGAGGTAAAGCCAAGTTTCCTTCTGGATGGGATTAGGATCAACCCTACTTAGATATGACATAATGAAAACAGCAACAAAAGAAAAAAAAAACAAAACACACCAACAAAAGCCCCAAACCAAAACCCCAAAACAAACAAAACAAGCCAAACCAAAGAAGCAAGCAAGCAAGCAAACAAAGAAACAAAGAAACAAAAAAAAAAGAGAAAAAAAAAAAAAGAAAAATTTGTTTGTATTGCTTCCTCAAAGTGCTGCTCTGGAATTGCTTGCTTCCCTAAAGTGTTTATTTAATCAGATGTTCCAAATCAATATGAAAAAAATATCAAATTGTTGTGTGAAACATGACAGTTTTAGCTTGAAAATCAGCTCAGTTTTGTTGGGCTCTTGCACCTGATTGAACCTGAATTGTACTGAATGTGTCCATATTGTATTAAATGTGCCAGAATGGAGAGGTGCTCTGAAGAGCTGCAGGATCCCTGACTTTAAAGGTAGTGGTACAGGTAGGAGTACATACCAAAAGTAGGAATTTAAAACTTCATTTGCCTTGGCACAAACATCCCAAGGTCATCCATACCAGGGTCTGCACAGTCTCTACACCACCAAGGCACAGCATTCAAATTTCATTCCAATTCCTTTCATCTCTCCCTCACTAATAAAGAATCTCCATCCCTTTGCAGGCTGCTTCTATCTCTTCATTTCTTCCTTTCCCCTTTTCCTCAGGAGGAGTCTCTTGAGCTGCTCCTGAACATCCTGCATAGTGGGAAGATGGTTTTTTTGGCAGAAAGTTGGGGTTTCAAAGGTGCTGGTCATCAGAGAGAGGAGCTGTGGGACAATCCCCCATCCTCCTCTGTCCCTGGAGAGTTTGTGGGACTCTGGACTGTTAAATGCAGTCAGTGTGTCTCTCCCAACTCAGCTCTTCCATGCAAGGAGAACATCCCTGTGTATGGAATTTGGATTCACTCCTAGTAATGGTAAGGGCCAAGCAAGCTGCATGCAAGAACTCCAGGATTTCATTAATTATTCTCATTTAAAGCATAGTCTTCTAAAAAAGGGCACTGAGAACTGCTCCATTTTTAAATAACATTGAGAAATAAAAATGTTTGGTAAATCTAGCTCAGCGAAATCTGAGTGGAGATGGGTTTTTCAACAGCACTTTTGTAAGTTGAAAATCTGCTTCAGCAATTGAAATTCATCAGCATTTTCAGTAATTATTTATCTCCCAACCACTTTGCAAGGTGCAGGCAGATGGTGAACTGAGCTTGCTGTGGACTTTTCTCCTCACCTCCATTTTCCACCCCTTTTCCTGCAGCTGCAGCATGTTTGGTCCTGCTGAGCTTTGTCTGAAACTCAGCCTGAGCTTCCTCTTGGCAAAGCCTGGCTTCTCCCCTTTTAGCATCCATGTGGTAGTGAACATGAGGTGCAAACCAAGATAAGACCAGACATGTGGATGTTTTTGCATGTGCTGTGTTGAGATAAAGTGTGGGGTGGCAGAAGGGAGATTTACAGCCTCGGCTGACCTGCTAACACACATTAAAACCACTTATCTTCATCTACATTTTTTTTTCTTTACACTTATCCTGAATTAACCAATATGTATTAAAAGAGCATTTTTTCTCTTCTTTATTTTTTTATTTTTTCCTTCAAAACCAGGCTTCCTGGATTCTGGAGGGGGATTCTCTCTCCTATTGGTTATCTGGGAAAATGTGCACTGAGACAACTTCAAAAATCCCACATGTGTATTTGCTTTGAGGAACTGAGGAAAAGCTAAAAATCAAAAACTGAGCTCTGAAGTTATAATACCCTGTTGTACCCATGGACTTCTGACAACTCACAAGGAACACTAATAAGTTCTCTCTAAAGATGCTGCTCCAAGTGACAAGACATATTATCTTTAATTTGCCTTGGCTGTGTTTTTGTCATTCTGCTCCTGTGTGCTTTTCTGAGCAGAAACAAGACAAAATTCACATGCTCATAGGGTAATGTCCCAAGAATACAAATTGGATTTCAGTGCTGTTTGGGAACGACTCATTACAGCAGATTGTGTAATTACTGGTACAGCAAACAGAAATCACCTTGTTAATCAACAGGGAATACAGATGGAAAAAAAAACAATTAAAGTAATCATAAGCCATCAATATTTACTTCACACAGCAAGTTTTTAATTGTCACTTAAAGACAATCCGACACAAGGGCATAATTTAATTCAATTCAATTTTAACTAGAGAGAGAAAGACTGTTTCAAAATGTTCATCTCAGTTTCAAGGATTATTAGCTGTTTCTTTACTTGTCTGACAGTGAAGTATTTGAAGCAGAAATCTTAGAGCAAGTGCTTTCCAGGAACTATTTTGGAAAATGCAATACCTTTGTTTTTGTATAAGTGCTCAGGGAAAGTGATGATGCATTTAATGCCTGAACATCCACGAGCAGATCTCATACAAGCACACAGGGAATCTGGCAGCAAACAGGAAATTTGGAAAGCTTCTCAGTGGGGAATACAGACCTCTAGTTACCAACTCAGCAACTCCAGACAAACACCAGAAACTTGCTGTGTTAGAACCACTCACAAAAGTTACTGAGGAGAGTGAAAAATACATATAATTTCATTTTTATAAAAGCATCTACACAATCCTACCTAGTGGATTTGTTGAATAACTTTTGAGATGCCTGGCCTTTATTCTTGAGCTGTGCTTGAGCTATTTTGTAGATCTACTAGCCAAAACTCTTGTGAGCACCTGCCTCCATAGCAGGGGAGATGGAAAAGGGATGGAAAGAATAATCTTCCTGGTGAAACTAGTGGGGCATCAGGGCATAAACTGAGAATTAGAAATGTTTTCCCCTCCCTGCTGCAGGACAGTGCAAGGACCAGACATTGCTGGAGATGGCTGGAGGAAAAGGAGGCTGCCAGCATCCCTAACAAAGCAACTGCTTAAGAAAATAGCTTTCTCCACTGTGAAGACTTGAAAGACAGGATAATCCTGGAAAGAATTGGTGGAGAAACCCTCATCTCCCCTCATCCCTGAAATCAGAACACGACAATCAGGCTGGGCTTTTGTGAGCCTGATTGGGACTAATGTTTTGTCAATTAAATTGAACACAAAAGCTGCAATGGAGATGGTGGATTTATGATAATGGACTTTTGTGGAGTGATGACATTAGTCCTGGTTTAAGAGGATTTCTCTGTGAATGCCATAGGCAATGAAACTTGGCTGTGACTTTTTTCCTGAGCATTCTGTTCTACCCAAGGAGTTGGGAGTTCACACCTCTTTCCCATGAGCTTGTCTGGGGTTCCAGCCTCTCACCTCTGCCTCCAGTGCATGAGCAGTGAGTGAAGAAGCTGCTGACTGCAACACCTCCAGACTCTGAATGATGCTAAGCCCAGACTGATGTCTTTCCCAAACTGACCATGCAATGGAATAATCCACCCGCTGTCAGCAGAGACTGGGACACAGCTCAGAATTAATTGGCTGAAGCTCAAGCTAGATAAGCTCAAGATAATATTTATAGGTCAGAGGAAACAATTGAAAGGAACATCAAGCATGACACCAGCATGCACAGCTGGGGGAGTTTCTGCTCCTTGTTTCAAAGCCCAGCTCTGTCTGTTCTGCAGGACAGCCCTGGTGGAGAGCAGCTCCCACAAATATTCACTTTGGGTGCCTCCATCCCTGGCTAAATTCAGACTCCTCGTTTAATCTGCTTTGTCCAAAGAGATTTTGATTGCATGGATGCTCAGAAAATATCAGTTCTTTGTGGAAATGCTTGCCTATGCATCCTAGGAAAGAGGATTGTGCCTAAATGCCACTCCTGATGGTGATAGTGATGTCTGTCTGCACAGATATACTGCAGTCTCTGCCTTTCCCTGATGTGAAAAGAGCTGTGGTTGAGTGTCCACCACTGCAGCTCATGAGCACAGAGAGCTGATATTTGCAGTCTAGGAGGGTGTTACTTTTAGCATACAGTTCTTTTTTGCAGGGTAACTTGTATAGATGTACATTGGTGTTGTTTGTTCAGTATGCCCAGCTTCCAGCAGATATCTAAGGCATCTTTCCCAAGTGCCCTGAGCTGAAATGAGCCTACATTTTGTGGTTTAATTAACCCTTTCTCTTTCCTCCCAAAGAAATCTGTAGCAGAGCTGTTGAAAGGACATGATTGCATTGCAATGTATGTGAAGGCACTCTCTGCTACACTAGCACACTTCCTTGAGAGGCTGAGAAGCCCATTACCAGAGATCATCCTTTAGGGATTCTACATCCAGCAAAAATAGCTCAGTTTGTGGATTATTCTGTGTTTTTGGTGCTTAGGCATTGCAGAACAGAATTTTCTTTAGTAATCCACAACTGTCAGATGGAGTCTCTGCTGTTCCACTGGCTCAAATCAATGTCAAAGGTCTTTCATAAGGCAGGATATGTTAAAAAAAATTTCACCAGCAATATTCTTTTATACCCTCTGGGTTCAAAACCCATTTAGAAATAGTGAATACTTGCAAATTTTGAGCTGGTTTTATGAATAATTCAAAACAGAAAATAGATTCAAAGTTGCATTTGTACAATGAGAAAACACAGATGAGAGATGGTTTCACATGTCCAATCAAAAATCGACCACCACAGCTTGAATTTTGAATACTGATACCAAACCACTAATGAATAATTTGCAGATCAGGAATTTTTAAGTGAATAATTTTAAACAAATAAATTTGAGAAAATCAGACAAGTGGTTCATCTGCTTCTTTTGGAGCAGCTAATTCATCCATTCACTCCCTTCTGCAGCTCAGTTGCAGTGATTTGGTTCTCAAAGGCCCAGAAAGAAAATGGAAATTGAAATAAAAAGTGTGCTGGAAAAATTATAGGATATTACTCTTCCAATTCAGAGTGGCAGGGTTAGCAATAGGGTAGGAGAAAAGCATCTGTTAAACCTGCTAAAAATATAGTACCAGGTTCTCAAAATCTGCTCTGGGAAAATATTTTTGAGAAAAAAAATAGTGCAGGGGGAAAAGATTTATTCATGGAGAACCCTAAAGACCAAGTGATGGCCTAGAGACAATCAGCAACCAAAAAAACTCAAGGGTGGAACTGCTTTTTGGTGGGACTGGGAGCTTGCAAAATGAACATTTGAATGTGGGTTGAGAAAATAAAACATTCTGGGTCAGTAAGAAGGCTCTGGGACTGATTTTCTGGGGGCAAGGGTAGTCCCAGGGCTGGTGTCCCCCCCTGTTTTATTCCAAAGGTGTTCAGATGAGAAGGGGAAGGTGAAGCCCCTTTCCCAGGCCATCTGTGGCTGCTTCTCCAATCTGTCATTATAAACTCCACCATTAAAAGGCAAACATGCAGCTAATTTGCATTTGGGCTTTGTGTTCTCCTGTGGCTCCTGTTCCAAGAGGGGTTTTCACACAGGGGACAGAATTTAGCTTAGTTTTTGGTTTGCTCTCTTTGGTCTTAGTGAGGGTGTTATTTCACAAGTGTGGAACTAATTTCAAACTGCAACTGAGTTCCAAACTGCCTCAGTGGATTGATCCTGCACACTGTTGCTCCCATCAGGAAGACCTCTACTTATGGTTGTGACAATATTCATCCTTCATCCAGCCCTTCTAGTCTTCAGAAACTCACTGGAACAGTAACTCCAACAACAAATTCCTGGAAACCCATCCAGTACTTTAGGTGAGTCCTATTAATCCCATTTTGGAGATGGAGAAACCAGAAAAGAAAAGCTATGACACCTAAATCACAGAACAGTTTTCAGAGCTGGGCTTTAACTTAGGAACTGGCAGATTCCAATTTTGTGGTTAAATAATTAAACCAGGCCTTCCTCTTCTGCTGGGGCTAATCTGAGAAAAATGAGTGCCTTTCCTTTAAAAGGTTTCTAAGCATATATGCAAAGAAGAATTTATGACCTACAATTTATGTAAAGAATTTCCTTTTCATAAATCAATTTATTAAAGCTCTGGACAAGTTTCCAAAGGCTCTGATCCAGCAGTGCACTTAAACATGTCCATAACTTGAAACAAGCAAATTGCCCCATTGAAGTGCTCTCCTGGGCTGGGGCCAAAGGATTTGCAGTTCTTCCCTCGAGTCAAGGTTCAGATGTAAAATGGGGAAAAATAATTTCTATGAAGTTTAATAAATTACATAATCATGGCAAAGCTCTGCCAGCCTCCCACATTAATACCTCAAGCTAATAAGAAATGGCCTCAGGAGGTAATTGCCTCCTTATTGATACACTGAGATGAAATGTTAGACTTCATCTGGAGAACCTGGTGTTGCTGACTTTTCCCAAATTTGGCAGATCCCACATCAATTCAAAGTGAATTTTTGGAGGAGCCAAATCTGGTACTAGCAACACTCCTGGGGCAGGATCTTCCTTTTGTTCAGACTCCTCAGGACTATCCTTGCATTAGGAGAAGTAAGTATGGCAGTATTTCAAGGATTTGGAGTATTTTGCAATGTTTTGTAGTAGAGAAGACACTTTGCCAAGAGGACTTTTCACACCTTCTTCTGGACTCCTGCACTGGTAAATATTTGGGGGCCAGTACTGAACATCCTGTTACACACTGCTGGCAGCCTCTCTGGGGAGCCCTGCCAGGGACAGCTCCTCTAATCTGCTGAAACTTGTGTGCCCAGGGCAGGGCAGGCTGAGGTAACTGCACCTTGTGCCAGCTGGGAGTGTGGAATGAGATGTTAAATGCTGAAAGAAAGGGAGAATTCCTGGGGATGGGAAGGGGATGACACAGGGTGACACATCCACGTCACAACTGAAGGTCCTGTTTGCTTTGGGGGTGCACATTGCACATCCAAACCTCCTCTGAGCTCTGCCTGGGGTTGATGCTCAGGATCAGGGTGACAGCTGCCATTTCACTGATTCAGAGCTGCCAGACTTAACTGCCCTTTCCCACCCACTGCAAAGTCCAACGTGAGAAGGGTTCCAAAATCATACTCACATCTACAATGAGGAAATCTAGCCAGCACCAGGCATTGGTGAAATACTTCTTGAAGCCATAAGCCACCCACTTCAGGAGCATCTCCAAGACAAAGATGTAAGTGAATACTTTGTCAGCATATTCCAGCATGGTTTTTATGTTTTTTCTATCTTCAAGGTAAATATCTTCAAAGGCCTGGAAGAACAAAGGATTGGTTAATAACTGCTCCTGAGCCCTGTTGGAAAGCATGGGTGTGGCCCTGCAGGTCTATATTTGATAAAATATCACATACAGCCTGTGATTTCTGATACAGTTTAATATCACAATTCCAAAGATTGTTCAGGCACAAACAAACTCTTCAGCTTTCCCCTACAGAGGACACAGCTTGGCTGTCTCTCTCCAGCCTCTACTGGCTGGACTGGCTGGACATCCTTTGAGTGTAGGAAGAATTTCTGCACCCTAATTTTGGAGTGTGGACCCATGAGCTGAGTGCCACCCCAAAATGCCCAGATTTATCTTGCCTCATCTCCTGCTGGCTGTGCCAATGCTACCCAGGCACCTCAGATGTCCCAGGGCACAGAATGTCTATATTTAGGATGCAGAATATGACCCTTGCATTTAGCCAAATAGATCTTATTGGTAATGATGACAAATTGGGTTATTAACCTGCCTGTGTTATGGAGTACTGGAGTTCCCTGGCTTCTGTTCAGCCATCACATTTCAGGTGGCTACAGCTCTCTGCCTCAAGAAATGCTCATTATTATTCACTTAGCAGAACAATAATGTTTTAAAGGTCAAGGTATCTATCTCCCCATCTCATCTGTCTTTCCAACTAATCTCATGCACAGCATTATGAAAAGAGTTTCAGTATCTATATCAAACACGAGCAACTGAATAACCCCTTTAAAATATTTAAGATCTAAACCAATATGCCTCCCAAAAGAAGGAAAATAAAGATGCCTCATAATTTAGCCTTCACTTTATGATGCATGTCAAATAAAAGGCAGGATCCTGGTGTCAGGTTTGCCAATGTGCAACCTGCTTTGGGGCTTCTAAGCTAAATTATGGTCTGCTTCCCCAGCTACTTTTGCCACTGCTGTTTCACAAGCTGCTCCCAAGTAACCTGGATAACCCAATCTGTCACATATTACCCTCATCCCATCGTGTGACCCAGAGCACTTGGCAGCAAGAAACACAATTCGAGAGGGTCTGTGCTAATCATCTGAATTATCTGCATTTACATATTTCCAGATCTGTAACTATTTTCTGAGAAGCTTCAAAAAGTTAGCAAACACCCAGTGCCTGGAGATACAAGAAGTGTGGTCCTTGTCACTCAGGCAGTCACACTGCTCTTTTGCCTGCCAGGGAACAGTAATTAAACTGACAAGAAAGCTTTGGCAGCCTGTGCCAAAGCTTGTCCATTTGTCCCCACACTTTGGGGTGACGTTTTCGCTGCAGCCCTGTCTCCTATCTTGCCTTCAAAAATGATATTTCAAGGGTGTGAAAGAGCTGTTGGAGAAAGCCTGAAAACAATGCACAGATTGGAGTTTATCACTTCTCCTAGGGGCTCGCTCACTCTGTCAGATGACTTGCTGTACTTTGCAATTACTGCAAAAATAACAACAAACCATTTAAAGTGATTTCCTCCTCTCCCTCCTTTGCTCTCCCTACTTTCTATTAACTTGTCCAAAAGTACATTGTGTTTTGTCTACTAAAAGCACTGTGAGTCAGGAAGCAGCTTATTAAGGGATGAAAAATGTGCTACCTGGACAATGCTGTATTTCTGAACACGCTGTGGATATTACCCAAATGGCAAAATTCTGGTGCTTTGCATTTTTTCATGGTGACAATGGATGAAAATTCTGCCGTATAAAATATGAAGAAGGGTTGGGTTTTTTGTTTTTTTGGTTTTTTTTTTTTTTCTGCTTTGCTTTGTCTGTTTAAAAAGAGTTAAGTAGGATACCTGCAATGTTATCCAAAATTACTATTAAAAAGTAAGCTTCCAGTTTGGATGCTTATGACTTAAAATCTTAAGAAAGGTTTTTGGATCTTCTGCAGTAAGCTAAAGATGAATTTTGATGGTTCAACCACATACATATATATGTATTGGCTTGAAGATATATATATAGCTCTTCTCCCTTCTGAACTTAAGGTGTCCCAGGGATGCAGCCAGATGAGCTCAGTTTTTTGGAAGAGAGCAACCAGAATAACAGGAAAAAAATGTGTGTGTTGCCTCCAACATCTCCAGTCCAAATACTGAAGTGCAGTGCTGATATGTGAGAAAATGCAGGATAATTTGCCCTTATACAGAACTGCATTGGCTAAATTGAAAGTCACAAAAGCTAAATGAATGCATGCAATTTAAATTAAATGAGCTTTATATTGCAGTCTTCAGTTATCTAAGGCACTTTTAATTACACACGTAAGGAAGTGTATTCATCTAAAGCACATTATAGCAAGCGACATTCCTCCTCTAAAATGTGTTCAAAAATTAACATTCTGATGCTCAAGCTGGTGCAAAAACTGTCAGAGTCCATTCATTTCAGCAAAGCTGTGACAACTTTCAGAAGCCTACTATTTACCCAAGTTTTTCAGCCTCTTATTTTTCATAATAAAATAAAACCCCCTGGGTTACATTTCAACCCATCCTGGTGGACCAGGAGGACAGTCCATTTTCTTCCCTTTTTTGCGTCAACATTTGTGTATTTCCACCTTCCCCTCTCCCTTCAGAGACTTTCTTTGAGCTACACAAACCCAATACTTCTGTGTTTTCCTCTTTTTTTAGGCCACTGATAATTTGTGTTGCTCTTCTCTGGAGTTTCTTCAATTAGCCCGTGTCTTTCCCGAAGTGCAGTGCCCAGAGCTGCAGCCAGTGCTCCAGCTGAGGCCTCCTTGATGCCAGCTGGGGTGGAAGAACAGGATAATTTGTACAGCCCACTGGGGTGTTGGGCTTTTGTGCAGGGCTGTGATGGACTTTATTCTGTTTGTTGCCTGCTCCCTCTCCAGTTCTTTTTAGTAAACCTGTTCCCTTATATCCATCCTTCATCACACCTTTCTGCCTGTGACTATTCCCAGTGAGGTGAAGCAGGAACCTTTCTAAAATTATATTTGCTTTACTACTTAAGGCAGATTCATCCACTTGGCTGAAGTCAATCCTGAGCTCTGGAAATGCATGGACAACCTGTCCAAACATGGCCCTGCTTGCACATTTAATAAGTGTATCTCTTTATTGCAAAGGAGATGACCAGTGGGCACCAGACTAGAGCCTGGAGAACTCTTGATGCACATCTGCTCTAGGTCAGGATAAAAAACCTGGGAGAAATCCCACCAACTCCAGCCACATTCCTGACATGCAAAAGTGAAATATAAATACATCCCTGTGAAGAACCCAGGGCTGAAAGTGCACAGAGGATAATTCCAGAATGCAGGGGGATCTCAGGAGGAGAGAATCCCCTGTCAGAGTCCTGGGCAATGGCCAACCAGTGTCCATAGCACTGATTCAGTGCCCTCTGTGTCTTTTATAATTTTGATTTGCTGGTTATAGAATGTGCTAAAAAAAAAAAAAAAAACAACAAAAAAACCCAAAACAAACAAAGAGAAGAAAAGACAAAAACAAAGCCAACCCTGGAGCAAAATGCAAGCCTCCAGATGGGAACTCTCATGGAAAAGCTGCTATGGGATATTGAAGCAGCAATTCTGACAAACTTCCTTACACAGACTTCCTCAAGGATTTTCTTTTCAAAACATGTGCAAGTCAGAATTCTATGTCACAGCAGAAGAAAGTTCCCCACCATATGGTAAAGGCAGGTGAAATCAGAAAAGCTGACAACCTGTTTAGCCCCAGACTAAATGCTTTGCTTTGAGAAATTGCCCCTTAGGGTTCATAAAATCCTAGAGACAGCTAAACTGGAGAACACTGGAGACCCATGTCCACTTTAAACCAGTTAGGAAATGCTGTCACATTTACCAGGGCTCCACTGCTCAGCAGGATCATGAAGATGATGAATGTTTCAAACCAGTTGTGCTCCACGATTCTGTAGCAGGTCTTTCGCAGCCTCCACCAGATTTTGCCTGGAAATTTTGTGATGTCCACTGAACAGCATGGGAAGAATCTCACACAGACTGTAAGAAATTAAACAAAAACAATGGAATTGTTAAAAAAAAAACCCACTTAATTCTTCAAGCTGCAATATGAAGCTGCTAAGGAAGATTTCTTTTAGCAATAGACTGCTGCATAGAATCTTTCCTCCCTCTTGTTTCTCACAAAACCTCTCTGCTCTGCCTTCCATTCCCCACTCTCACTCCTCTATTAAAAAACATTCAAAATCACTAAAAACGTGTCCCAGGGAGTCCTCCCAATGATTTTTGTAATACAGAATATATTGGCCATGAGTCACCAATGCCCTAGGTCACCAAAAAGTGTTAGCTGAGCTCAGGCAGCACTTCTGATCAGGACTAATAACTCTAGGAGGTTATTAGTGATAGCTTCCACATCCTTTTGAATGGAGGAAGGTTATTTTCTTGCTAGTACAATACCACTGGAATTACTGATTAAAAGTGGCAATCTAATGAAAGAGAGATGATGAGAGGAGGTGCTACAGTGCAGATGGGACCAATGTGCTGAAGAGACTCAGACAGCAAAAGCAGGAGCAGATTTTGATCTCTTGGACTCTAATTAGCTTAAATAAGGCATTAGAACAATCTTGGAATTATACTGAGACAGTTAAATCCCCACTGATGTCACAGAAATTTAGATATCTGCTCCATGGCAGGATCCCCAATGATGCTTTGCAGCACTTTCTGACCTCAGTGACAAATAGTGTGTGATAGTTAAGTGCTGTGCTGGTAATGGGGCCCACACAAGGATTTCTGATAGGCAAGACCATGGCCATTTTTAGTTTCCTTAGCAACACTCATTTGTTATAGCAAAAAGATATTGTCATTGGTAACAGACAGATCCATCTCTTCCACTTCAAAAACACCATGTGCATTGCCTTGTGCTGAGCAAGAACTTAAAATGGTGTGAGAGGACCCTGGGAGCCAGGAATTGTCCTGGCCAGTCAGGTAGTCTGACTCAAAAGTCACATTTGCTGATGATAATGACCCTCAGAAACTATTCTATTTTCAAAAAGCAAGCTTCTTACCCTATATTTATTCCATGTGTTGTACAGGAAGAGACTTAACTATGGAAGTTTATCATTCTCATCATGAAAAAAAAAAGCCACAGGCCAACAGCTTCTCTAGCTGGGAGATGGCCAAGGTCACCAATATGCCTTGAAACACAGAGCCACTGCTCAGAAGTGACAAGGGAGGATGTCTCACCACGCTGATGCAATGCAATGCTTTGGCAAGTAGAAATAATATTTAAGGGAGGCATCTTGGGGAGGAAAGAGGGCGAGTGCCAAGGTTACAGAGAGAGCAGATGCTGCTAATTCAAGGTGGCATAACTGAGCTGCCTGTGAGATGGAAGGAGATCAAGTGCAGCTCCTGGGATGCTGGGATTCCCAAACAGCTGGAGTGGGGCTGTGCTGGCAGCAGGCTCTGCCAGGAGGAAGAGAGATGCTAAGTCTGCTGTGCTGCTCCTGGCATTTTCTGTGAGTTTTTATTATCCCAGATCCTCCTATGCAGCAGCAGAACTGCAGGATCCTTCATAGAGGAACTACTCCCAGAACTTTTCCCGTAATTTTTCTGAGATTTTGGTTAGGTGTGGGCTCTTGGCTGTGCAAGGTTTTGGTGTGGGACTAAAAGGACAGTAAACCATTTATGTAAAGGTAATTGTAGCATGTAACTATTTGTTCTCCAAACAGCTGAATCACACAGAGCCACAGCAGCTCCCAGTTTGCCACTGCATTCTGGAACTCAGAGAGATCCTGGGCTCAGCTGAAATACACTAAATTGTTCAAACTTTTAAAAAAAGGCATAATACTGGGAAAAGATGAAAACATGTGAACCAACTCTCTGTCACTTTGTAGGTCAGGTACCACTTCAGCAGAGGCAAGAATTATCTTTCTAAGCACTTCAATCCTAAACAATAAAGAATCAAGGCAAGAAACAAAAGGACACCACATTAGTCACTACTTTTTGCTAAAACCAGTACAATGCTCACAGCTGGCAGTGTGTGTGGGTTTGGGTGTATTTGAGGAAGTGGGTACACAGAACAGACTCCACAAAGCAGATTCTCTGCTGAGAGAGGTCCACCAGGAGCACCCCACCAGCACAACATGACCAAGGGCACCATCAGCTGCATCTCTCAGCTCAGAGAAAAGTCTTGCACAACTTCTCACCCCATAGCCCAGGTGGTCATCACCACCTTTCAGGTGTCTGGCTCACACTCTGTGCTTACAATTCAGGGAAACTGCCCACCTCATTGTCACCCCAGCTTTGAGTCAGGAATATCAAAGACCTGGGCTGAAATCCCTCACTTATCAAATGATCAGCTTAATGAGCACATTGTTTACTCTGTAAGTCTGGATTTTTTGTGTTAAGCATAAATCTCCCTTTGTACTAGAAGTAACCACTTGCAGTAGAATTAATTGTCCTTGCATCTATTTTCTTCCAAAACCAATTTCAACTTGGAAAAAAAATCAGTTTTTTTTTTCTTACTTTAAATATTTATACAGAAACTTTTCCTCTTTTCTCTTAAGTTCCTACCTAGACACTTACTTGACTTTTTAGTCTCTTAGACAAATGCTTAAGTCCAGCCAGTAACAGGCATGACATGCTCTGCCATGCTCCCACAGAGTACAAATGCTCTGTAAATAATGTTGGAAAAGGTTAGGATCTCCCAGGAAGTGGGAAGATAACTGGATGAATCATTCCCTGGAGGAGTTCCACTACACAGGGATTACCTGTTCCACTCCACAATTACCTGAGGCCAAGCACAGCTAAAATTAGGGATCACCTTCATATTAGAAACTAATGAGCAGGGCACTGTGGGTTGCAAAGTCACTTTATTTGTGATGGGAAACACAACACAGTTAAAACAAGCTATTCAGTTGGCTTCCATCTGATAGTCTACAAATACAAATAGGTATTTTTAAAGACAGAAAGCCAGGTAGCACTACTGATTTTTTTTTTTTTTTAACGCTCTTTGATTGCTTTCATGCAATTTCAATCTGAAAAAAGAGTCCTAGTTACTGACAGTAATACCTTGAAAAATCCAAAATAGCTTACCAGATGAGTCAGCCCAAAATCACAGAGCTATTAAATCCCATGCTTTTGATTGGGCCCAATTCAGAAATGTTTAGACCAGATCCTGCTACAATTGCTAATGTCAAGTAGCACTTCCGTGAATAATCATGCTGTCTGCAATTCAGATGAAATGCTGCTTTTAACTACTCACCCAGAGAAAAAGGAAAGAAGAAAAGAAAACTGACCCCAAATAGGTCTTTTAATGAATTAGTAGAAACCTGTTTCTATTTAAATTTTGTGATTTTCCTCCCTGACTGTTCTTTCACGCCTGTGCTTTTCTGGACTCTCTAATACTGGTTGCCTACTGCTCTGGTCATCTTGACCTAAGCTTATATGTTGAATTAGAAACTTCACTTAACCAAACAGAAAAAGTTTACTTGACCTTGGTCTGTAGTGTTTGTTGGTTTCCCCTCCCCCATTTCTGTGAAATCAAAATATCAAGATAATTTTGATGAGTCTAAGGCATGATCTGAGAGGGTCTGAGCAATCCTAAGTAATGAGGCAGGTGGTCAGCAAAGGCCAGCTTTGGTGCACTTTCATCCACACAAAGGAGACCATTCATTAACACCTTTTATCACAGCAATGCCATGGCAAGAATAAAAGCTCTGGCATTTCTTATGACAGTTACTCATCTTGCCTGGCCTAACAGATTTGTGCTATCCCACTGAAATCAGTGCTGGGAGGGAATGGGTTCTACAGAAGACTCTGACCAGATGTGGCTTTGCCAGGTCTTAGTTTTGTCACTGTAATTCATGTTGGGCTGCATCGTTTTTGGGAGCAAACTGACTCATTTCCACCATGGTCCTTTGGATGGTAGATTACTGCTCATCAGAACACAGAACATTGGAAGAAGTCCCCCACAAATGGGTTGAATTATTTACTGGTAAATCTCTGAAACTGTTCTGAGCTGCATTCATGGTCCAGCTGTCCAAGAACAATGTCTGTTTCCAATTGACCTGTGGACCTTTAATTCAATTTCTCATAAAACAGAGGCCTATTTACCAAGAAACCTTTCCAAATGCATTAATATCCCATTATATTAATATATTTTTGGTTGTATTTCAGACCAAGGAAAATAGTCCATTCAGTCATTAGGGTGTCCTATAGCACAATCACAGACTGAAGATTAAAATATATATATATATATTTTTTTTTTAAAGGAGAAGGAATTTCATATAAAATGCATTCTGTGTAAGTATTTCTTTCATTCCATATTCACATTTTCTAGCCTGGTGCACTCTAATCATGGAGCTCTTATACTTGATTGCATTACCTTGGTGCATTGGGAAAAGAAAAATCTCTCTTTTTTTTTGAGTTATACTGCAAAACCTTCCTCCTCAATGCCTGACAGTCAAGCCTACTGATTTTAGGCTTATGAGCAAAGAATTTACAAATCCATTGCTTGTTCACACCAATATATATTTAAATTTTCATAAAATTATTATTTAGCTTTGGATGGATTGGGCTGCTGGCTCTCTCAATAAACCAGGAGCCCAAATTAATTTGTTCCATTCTGTTGTCCACCAGGAGTGGTACCTTGTGTTCAAACCACAGCAATTTTATGAGTGCCTTTACACAAGAGTTCTCAATTATTGGGACATTCATTTTTAGAACAAAACAGTATTTTTCTTAGCTTTGAGCACTGGTTACAGCATTGCTTGGTTGGACACAAAATACAGCTTCCTCAGCATGTATTCAAGCAGGCAGGTATTCATAAAATGGGTTTATATATATATTTTTATATATGCCAAGCTGGAAAACCTTTAAGGTCCTTTGCAACCTGAACCATTCCATGATTCTGTGACTGCACAGCTGGGTTTTCGTGTGAAAGAGAGATTTACAATCACCATCTCCAGCATTTGGGTACCTGAGATGCATCAGGAGATCTGAGATTTTACTTGTGTGCTACAACTGTGGGCTGTCAAGAGGGCATCTGACAAATCCACAACCAGGTGTTTTCATCCTTCCAAGGGCTTAACAAAGGAACTTTTCCTGTTTATCTGCTGCTACTCTCCTCAAAACACATCATCTAGGAGATCACAACAAACAGGAGTGTAACACCTTGGAGTAAAGGCAGTGGGCAGCCTGGCCTACCACTGATGTCATCCATGCTTTGAGTGAGGGGATGGATGAGTTTTAAATCTAGAGGTCCTGTCCAACCTGTGTTAATTTAATTCTGAATGCATAATAGGGCTGTAAGAGTTTTATGATGCCTGAAAATTGTATACAACATAATGCCAGCATGCCGTTCCTGGTGGAAAAGCACAGAGTGTCTCAGGTCTGACAGCCACAGGGAAGGGATACTTTAAAACTTGGGTGTGTTCCATGTTTTTTTCCTAGGATGCCAATGAGCACATTTTGTTGGGCTTGGCTTGGTTTTACTCAACCTTTGAAAATCATCTAGTGACAGTCCTTATAAACCTGTTAAGATTTATTCCATGTAATAATCTATTTCTTCCCTTCTCTTCTCTTTTTTTTGCCCCTAAACAGCCGCAACCCGCAGTCGGGAAGGGCAGCACACAGATCCCACTGCTAATCAAGGCAACTCCACTAAGCACATGGCATTTCCAGCTGAAGTTGGGGCGTTTCAGGAGCGATAATGGGTCACTGATGGTCACAAGGGGAGATGTTCTGGGCGTCCTCGGCGTCACGAGCCGCGATCAGCCGCGCGCTGAGCGCGGTTGCTCATTCTCGCATGACCCTCTGGTGATATTCCCTCAAAACCTGTGCCAGTGTCCGGGGAATCACGCCTAAGGGCTTGGTGGAATCTTTCTCCTATTAGGGTCTGGGAGAGAGGAGCGTGTTGTGGCACCAGGGCTCTCTTTGGATGACCTTCTGTGAGACACACAGAGGATAATGCCCAAACAGGGAGTAAATTTTGCTGCAGAGAACACATACCGATGGAGGTAACGGGACTGGAGTGTTGCAAGGCAGCTGGAGGGAAAAGTACCCAAATAGCTGGCATTGGATGAATGTTCCTTTCCCATCATCTGGCAACCTGAAATGGTCTCTCCATTTCTGTCAGGTTTTTTCCCAGCAATACTTGCTAGCTGCCAGGGCTGTGACCCTACCTTGGCTTCACATTTCCTGACCCAAGAATGTTCCCTGTTGACCCTAATCAAAGCTATTTTGAGATGATAACACATTAACAAGTCTCCCCAAGAAAAACGACCTATGGCTTATCTGGGTCACCCAACTCCCGGAAAACTGTGACCTCAGCAAACTTTCAGCAACTATTTCAAGAACATGCATTATCTTTGTTGCCTTTGTTATCTGAAAAAAAAGGGGCCTGAATCTGGAACATATTTGTTCAGGACATAACCTATGCTGGATGTGCTTAGAAATGTCATAGTTTGAATTTAGATAGCTGAAGAAGTTAAGAAATCAACCCTTCCTCTCCTACTCTTCTTTTTCACATAATATTCTTCTTTCAAAAATATTAACTTTTGTACTCCCAAATATATACATGTTGTTATCTCTTTATAAAAAATCGGTAAAAGCAGCACTAGATAAACCTGCCCAGTGCATGCCCTTCAATATTTTCATTTTAGTAGTTTAAAGCCTTGTCATCTCAGCTAATTAAACTGTTGTTTGTTGGCTTACTTGGTTTTTAACTAGACTGAAGTGACAGCTGCATGAGGTTTAATTGCACTAGTTAAGTTTGGACAAAAATATTGGAAATATTTAATAGCAGTTGATTACAGGAAAACACTTTGTTTCCCAGCATAAATTAAACTTAATGTTAATGTTGTTGCTGTAAGAACCATTTGGACTTTCCATTTATGCCAATTTGACTTGAAATTTTATGAGCGAATAATCACGTGGTGTTTGTGAATTTTTGCCAAAATCCATGAGCAAAGTGATCACATTTAGCTGAAAGGTTGTAGATGTGTTGAGGAGGATGTCACCTGCACCTGCAGGTGTCCCAGGGTGCCATGCACTGGGCTGGGGGCTGGGAGCAGAATCTCCTTTAGTTCCCAATTAGAGCTCAGGGCTCAGCTGGCTGCATCCTGGGAGAGGAGAAAAACAGTTTGACTTGCACAGGCACTGATGAGGAACTAGGAGAGATTAAGAGTAAAACCAAAATGCAGGAAGAGGGGTGCTCAGGAGGAAGGGAGCAGGAGCCAGAACCTGAGTGGATGTAACCCATGGCAAACTTGGGGTTCAGCCCACAGTGCCTTCATTTCTGCATTTCTCTGCTGCCAGAATGAACAGCAGGTTTCAGAGCTGGGTAAATACTGCCAGTGATCTAGAGGAGCCCTGCTTGCTACCCTGCATCCCACTGGCAGCACTGAGCAGGATCTGACAAACTGGGTTGGTTCCATGGTGTTCTTGCACCGTGGAATTTCAGGCAGGTTTATTCTAAGACAGATAAATTACAGAGTGCTGCTGCTCTGGGAACATGTTGTGTGATGTCTGCCTTGTTTCTTTTAAAAACTGGATGGTGGTCATGGCCAGCCACAGTTTCAGAATTTGTAAACTGGCATCTGAACAGCACTGATCTCCCAGCACTGGCTTGTTTAAGCATCTGGAACATAATCACTTTGCAGGGCACAACAGAAATTGCTGCTCACTAGCCTCATTAAGAAATATATTGTGAAAGAATGAAAACACCAGATCTAATTTCTAAATGTTATTGCAGTGGCCTGAATAGTTACACCATGCTTTCTTCCGTCAACTGCATTAATTTTTGGCTACTGCTTTTAAGCAGAGCTGCCAAGAAAATGTTTAGATCCTAGGGACATTTGTAAACCCTGCAGGGCTCCCTTACCTCATTCAATCATCTTTCTCACAGATATAGAGATGCACATTTTTGCTGACTTCAGGGGCATTCATATACCCAGCAAATCATCTCTGTCTGATCCCATCTGAGCTGCTCTGTTTTTGTTTATAATAATGCTTGAATTTTCAAGGGACTCTTCTTACATTTAGCTAACCCTATTTTTCCCAACCCAGCTTTAAAGGAAAATGAAGAATTTGACTGAAATAATATTTGGAATAGAACTCATTCTGAGAAGATACAATTTAGGATGTTATTTACTTTATATATTTATTTTAACGTAGGTCTTCTGATGTAGCTGGGTTTCAAATCAGTGTTTTGGAGCATGTTGGTGTTATAATATTAATAAAGTGATGGTGAATTTCAGTATTAAAAGAGATACGTAAATGTGGACAATTGTTATCTAATTTAATTTAGTCTAATCTAATCTGTATATATATAATATAATTATGTTAAATGCCCTTTACATAGCACTTCTCTGACCAGATGAAAGTTAGTGGATGTGCTAACCTTGACACCCTTTAAAATAAATGGAAGAGAGTCCCTAAGACTTGTGAACCCTCCAGACAGATTCTATGAACTGCCAGGATACATTTAAGCAACAGAAACATCCTGATCTGGTCAGTTCTTTAGCAAAATTGATCATGTATATTGGAAAGCAAAAATCTTCACCGGCCAGATGACAAACATCAGAATTTAAAAGCAAACAAATACCAACCAAACAACCCTTTAAGGCACAAATAATGATTTTAAAAGCCTAAGACTTGAGAAGCTGCAGAGCATTTCAGAGCATGCTCTTGGCTTATCTCACCTTGGAAATCCAAAGACTGATGATAACAAGGGATTCTGTGTGTGTGTTTGGAGCATTATAATGCCTGAGAAATGAAGTGCATCCAGTGAAATCCTACTGCAAGCAACCAGAGCAACATGGTGAGAATGTTCAGTAAGAGAAAAAGGTTTCTCACCTCAGCACTGCAGTGGAACATGCAGGCTCTTACCTTCAGGGAAGCAATCTTCAGGCTCCATCAGCTCCTCAGCAAACTCGGGGATCTGCTCCAGCAGCTCTGCAGGATTTGTCAAATCCACTGTGCTGCCTTCAGAAAGACTGATTTCATCAAGCTTGTTGTCAACAAGAGCAAAGATGAGGGAAACAAATTGATCAGTCGGCCTGAAGGAAGTAGCTGAGTTATCATTCCACTAACCAACACTGCACTGAAGCCACCACCACAAAGACAATGCCATGCACTTCCCAAAATGCCATTCCTGGGTGACAGCCCCGAGGCCAGAGCTGACCCATCAAAAATAACTCAACATTAGAACTTACTTTTTGAAACAAAAGAGAAGCAAACCACAGAAAGAGAGTGAACACCCACTGAATATTAATGACAGAACCTTAGAATGATTTGGCTTGGAAGGGACATTCAAGGTCATCCAGTTCAGCCCCCCTGCCATGAGCAGGGACACATTCTACTACTCCAGGATACTCTGGTTAATGGTAGGTGGAGCCTTGGAATGATGGGCTTCATCTGTTTGACATCCTGAAGGCTCATGCCTTTGGGTGGGGCGTGTCAGAAGTGGGACCTGTCTCCTGAAATGCTGACGGATGAATTGGATAACCTGCCTTGGGCTCCTGTATTTGGGAGTCATTCCTGAGGTTCCTCAGCCCAGCTGTGGGTGAAGTCTGCACCTGCTCAGTCAGAACCATGCTCTGCTCCTGGTGACAGCCTCTCCTCTGAGAGGAGCAGAAATTCCTCTTTTCTCATCCTGTGCCTGACTTGTTCTCACCCCATGACACGGCCCCTTGCCTTTCTCTCCCACCTTTCTGATCTCCAGGTGATGTAGGAGGAGGGGCACATGGCTTTTGGAAGCATCTCAAGGGCTCTACCACTTGCCTGAAATATTTGACACCATCATCTTAGGTGCATTGTTTAAACACAGCATTTCTCAGATCTTCCTCTGCAAAATGGGCAAGAATATTCCCACTCCCTGGAGCACTGGTTGTCTCATCTATTTAGAGCAGGAACTCTCAAGCAGATCTGGGTAAAAAAAATTCTGGGGAATATATTATTTTCAAGAATTGTTTTGAAGGCTAAACTCATGATTAAAGGACATATAATACATGATTCAATAAGTCACCCAAATATGAAAAAGAAATTTCATTTCAGGTTAAACTTTCCTTTAAGAGAATGAAAACACTTTATAAAAAAAATAGGAAATTATTCCCCCTATTTTATTTTGCTATGTAAAATAAAGGATTTCTATTTTGTGTTAATCCAAAATTAGATTTTACTTGATTTACTTGTAAATTTTGCAAGCTAAATAATTTGGCCACTAAAGTGCAAGAGCTGATATTTGCCCAGTCCTGCTCACAGTTTGTCTCTGGATGTATTAGAGCATTTTCTGGTGTAAGTGGGCAATGCCAAAGCTGGGATCTTCTATGGGTCATGGCAATGACAAATAGCTCCAAGCAGGAGAGGTGTGTTGTGAACTGGTTCACTCTGTTCTCTGAGTTCCCACTTAAAAGTTTTTGTGCTTTATCTTGCAATACTACTGCCTTCATTTTAAAAAATGAGGGCAATAATACTTACCCACGCTTTTAAACAGCCTGTGAGATAGTTATAAGAGAGATGGCACGTACAGATAAAGTATTATTTTCATAAGCATGATGGTGATGGAGTAAGAGACTAGGCACAGCTTTATATATTTATTATTAATGTGAAAATGGGCCCTCTGTTTTCCGGCATCCACAGTCAATGCAAAATTTATAGCTGAATTCAGAGAAATGCTGAACATGGGGTAAAATGGGCAAGACTGAACATTCCAGCAGCCCTTGCAAGCGGGGGTGGAAGGTACTTGTTTGCAATTAGCTGCAGCATCCAGAAGGTCATAGTCTTGGCTAGGGTTTTTAATGCTCTACTCAAAAGATCTGCAAACAATTGAGAAGAGACCTTTTAAAAAGAGAGTCAGAACAGAAAGAACAGAACAGGTCCAAGATATGGATAAAGCTTCTGAAAACCCATATTCAGAATGCAGCTGTCATATAGAGCCCATTTCCTACAGACTCACAACAGTGCATGATGGTGGTAAAAAAAAGTCATAGCAAATTTTAGCACAGTCAGAACTTTATGATACTGTTCATTAGGGAATGCATTTAGTCATTATGTGTTCTGTTATGAAGATGTCAAAACAGAGATCACTGAAATAGTTCTAAATCATATGCAGCTGTAGGATGTAGAAAATAGGGGTTCCAATGAGAAGAGAAGCTTTGTTGGGTATAATTCTTACCAATAGCCAGAAATCAAAGAAAACTGTGAGAGCAATGTCAGCTCGATAACGTTTTCAACTAGAGAGCTGGATTTAGCAGAGACAGGTTAGGAAATTCACAGAACAAAACACAATGAAATTATCATAGACTAGTTTATCAGGAGCAGTTTCCAGGCAATATTAGAATCCATCAGTGTCTAAGGGAGATGGGGAACATGCAAGGAAAACAGACAGGTTTTCTTCTGAAAAGCCTTCAAAGAAGAAGAGACAATGAACATGGCTTCAGAAAACAGTAGATTAACGTTTGAGGGTCTGAACAGGGGCTAGAGAAAGGAACCAGACATATGAGAGAGAAGGAAAAGATTAGGAATGATTCTGGGAAGGAAGCAAAGGTTACTCTTTGCCAGAAAGATTAAAGGGATTAAAAAGATTTTCATGAACTCAGGGAAGAGTCAGGGACACAAGAGCAATTGATGAGGGGAATGTAGATAATCAAAATTCAGTTGTCTAAGAAAATAAACACTTCTTAAAATCATCCAACAAGGAGATCAATAACAAGAAGGGGGAGAGCCTGTTAGAATTAATATAAATATAAGTAGAGAAATATCTAGAAAGCCTATATATACATATACAAACCAGTAGATGCAGGCAAGGCACACTGCAGAGCATAAAGGGATCCAATACACCCAGTTAACACATCATTAGCAATCAATAGTGAATGCTCATAGAAAACTGGAAATGGCCCAGGAGAGCAGCAATAAGTAAACACAGCACTGAGCTGAGAGAGGAGCAAAAGGGAATAATCATGGGAATCACAGATCACTGAACACTTGCTGTAGCCTGTGATTAAAGTAAATTAAATAAAGATGGAGAGGAGAAAAGGAGAGTGCTTACTCGGGGTGAAATGTCATAGACATAAAAGCAGTGAGGTGGTTCTCCTGTGTGCTAAGAGAACTCTGCACAAACAGGGTGAAGAGAGGTCAAAAGAAGGCAAAAAGGACAAATACAGAATCTCCTTCTTCTTTCTTGGAATAGGTGAGTGGAAGAATTTGCCAGGCAGAGGCAACAGGGTCTATCAGAGACCCCTTTGGAAGATCTCCCTGGTGCACAAATTCATGTTGCAGAAGGCAGTTCTGAACGTGTTTGTTGGTGGAGTGTCTGTTTTAAGTACCTGGTCAGGGCTTCCACACCCACTGCTTGTGCCTGTAACAGCAGCAAATTGATCTGAAAGCGTTTTTCAAAATGCCTTTAGCAGTGAGACGCTGAAATCTCATCGAAAGTTGATGTTTGCTCAAGGCTTAGCCCTCTTCCCTCCCTTCTCTGCCTCACCTCTGAAAATCAGAGCCTTAATCTATCAAATTGACACATGATATATAAACCTTAAGAAAACAGTTGGATGTCTGTTATAGGAAAGCCTACTTTCAAAATAAATTGTAATTGGCTCGGGTTCACTCACTGCTGTGCAGAGAAAAGCCATTCTAAGGACCCAAATATAGCACAAACTTTCTCTTCAGAGGAGGAAATCTGTGGGGATTAGGGTCAGCATTATCTTCACTAAAGATATAGAAGAGGTCCTGACCGATATAATCCTCATGTTAGCTGATAATATTAAATTGGAGAGAGTATTGAAATCGAGGAAGCAGAAGGGAAAAGAAACATGGAGAGAATATAGCAAAATGGGACATGATTTTAAAAAGTACAAATGGGCAAGTTATAGGAAAATTTCAATGGGCATTTTGGAAACCTGGAGTAATATTAAAAAAAAACTTAGACATGATTTTGCAGTGGGATATAATGATGTAGAAAACCATATGAAAGCATCATGTCTAGATAGTGAGATATTATTTCTTTTACGGTTCTGTAGAAGTTGTATTTGGAATATTTCGTTTGCTTCTTGGCAAACGAACTCTGAAAAGGAACAGTAGAGGGAGTTGCAAAGAAAGAGGTAAAAAAAAGTGAGATAAAGGGCACAGAGATATTAATTTACAAGAAATAATGAAATGAAAGAACAATGGTGCATGACTTCAGGGGGTAAGCCCCAGACAATAGGAAGCAAGCAACAGTCTGTTAAAGTAAGAGATATTAATTCATACAAAGAGACTGATGGATAAAACTGGTAAAAGAAATGAAATGACATTTTGAAAGGGGAAAAAATGGTGAAAAAAGGCTGGTGTTTAAAGAAATATACCAAGCCATGAGATATTTCTTTTTAGCAAGTGAATTATTCCTTTTGGTAAATGAAGAAATCTAAGTTGCCTGATCCATTTAAAGCCAGATTCCACAAAGTTTACAAAATAGTCTATGGGTCAGCATTTTGTCAGAGAAAGCAACCAGTTTGTACTCTGATGTCTTCTCCACCCATGACACCAATGATTTTATTTCTGTGGTTCCTTTCTGATGATTTATACAGAATGGATTTTTAAGCATATGGCTTACTGACACCAGCAGTGTTTTACTCAGAACTCACCCAGCATTTCCTGTTACTGACAGCCCCTAAAGGCCCTGCCTCTTGGGCATACCAAATCTGTCACTCCCTTGCAGTTGTTGGCTTTATTTGGCCAGTTGCAACTTCTTGGGACATTCATCAAAAATATGACGAGCATGTCCTTGTGTGTGCTGGCACAAAGATCCCTTCTGCACGGGGGGATTGTGAGTATGCCATGTCCACACGGGATCTGCCCTTCCAAAATACCATCCCTGAGGCTTTGCTCTTTTGTGTTGGCATTCATAGCCTCGTGTGAACTTCCGCTTGATTTAAAGTCATCCCTGGATTATTGCCATGTGCCTCCACCTCTTTATAGGCAGCTGCAAATAGAATCAGTTATGCTCTGCTATGGAGAGGTGGCATTTGTGTCTCAGGAGCCTTTGAAAGTTGAGGGAGGAAATGGGGATTATTTCTTTATCACGATGTTGCTGAATATATCGAGGCTAGAATGTTCCTGACTTATCATGACATTTTGTTATAGCACTAAAGAAGGATATGGTTTTCTGGCCTCCCCTGTTAGGATCACAGGGTTCATTTGTATTGAAAAGATATTTAAACATGAAGGATACCTAATCCCCTGAGAGAAAAATGCCTGGCATGGTCTTCTCATTCCTCCTAGTTATAATGCTTCTTTACATTGTTTGAAAGTTTTGTGTTTCTTTGCTAAATATACCCTTTTTTTCCTGAGATCAGGATATCAAATATTTGAGTATCCTTCCTCTAAATTCAGTATGTTTTCTTTCTGAAGATGAATATGCCAATAAGTACTCTGTCAAGGATTGCCCTTTAAAGAAATGCTTCATGGCTGGAGGATTTCTGATTCCTGTGAGTGGAATTTATCTCACCTAAATGTGCAACCTAAGTGCTCCCTTTATAGTTAATGAAGAGAAATAGGCACTTTTATAAGATCTGACCTAATGTAAATGCTGATTTCAGCTGGAGACACATTTACCTGCCTACATTGTCTATACAGAAGCCTCAGATGACAAGTTCAGATTGCAGAATTTCTACATTTAATTCAATAAATTCCACCCCATATGACAATATGAATCAGCAGGCTTGGAGAAAAAGAGCCCTGGTCTGGCATGGGTCTGTTTCCTGTTGTCCTGTCAAGATTTCTCCATGGGATTGTTCCTGCTGGGCACAAACTTGCCAGAAGTTTTATAGCAGAACTGGGAAGGGTGTGTTGTATGTGAATACTGTGCCATCCTTTCCCTTTAATTAATTTTTTGTCCCATACATCCATCCTAGCTTCCAATCTCCAGCAGCCATGGAGTTCTCCAAACTCCCAGGACATCCCAAACCTCTATTTCATGACTGGAAAAGAATCCATCATTCTCTAATAATAGAGATAATGTTATATCAATAAAATTCTAAATCTGAAGGGGAAAAACCCCCAACAAGCCAGCAAGGAGGACACAGGTAATTACACAGCCTGGAGTCACTCAGTGTACAGTACAAGCACATTATTTTTGATATTTATGTTTATAAGGACAACATAATCCTGCAGCTTGAAAATAAATGTCAGTGTGTACACATCAAGAAACAATTAATGAGCCGGATTTTGGCCAAATCAACTGAGTAATACCAAGGCTTGCTCTTTAATTAGTACCTTCACATCAGCTACTTCAATTGTCACACCTTTCTTGGGTGTGTGTTAACAGGAAAAGAATTGTTAATCTGTGACAGAGAGCAGATGCCCTCCAGTGAACTTAATATTCAGGTCTGCCAAGTCAGCAGATGCCATTCCTAGAGCTGCTTTTCAGTGGGAAATCACACAGGTTTTCTTCTAAAATGAGACAGTGGTTGGTTCTTTTTCCCAAAAGCCTCTTACAATTCCATCTTAATTTATAATGCAAGTTTTCCAAGCTTTCTAATTATTTTCTATTGACAAAATCCTCTCCTTTACTAAGACTGTAATACCTATCACACACAATTGCTTTCCTACCCCTTGACAAACACATATTTTTACAAGCCATAAACCCCACATAAACCAGTGGCATGCACTACAGAGCTGGTGCAATGAATTTCATGCAGTTTCAGGTAGGAAAGTTGTTTGTGTTACCTCTTTTTGCCCTACTGGAGGTGGTGGCTCAGCCTTCAACTGCTTATCCACGTGCAACTCACTTAACTCTTCATAAATCTCAGAGTTCTGACTCCGGACTCCTGGGCTTTGGCATCGCTGCCCCCTCAGCTGCAGCTGCTTTTCCTGCTGGAAATAATCCTAGGTGGGTTTATTTTCTTTTTCTTTGGTAGCATGCTTATTTCCTAAGGAGAACTCTCCAGCTAGAAGAGAAAACAGCCTGGACTATCCTCATCTTAAGGACAATGGCAAGAAATGAGATAACACAAGTTTATGTTGCAAATTTTGAGCTTTAGCAACTTGGATATGCCAAGATATCTGCCTGTAGAAAATGGACATTCAAACAGACCAGTTTTTTTCTGAGCTGTTGTTGAGGTGGGAGGAAATTCTCTTGCCATCTCCATTTTGAGCCTGGTTTTGAGACACAAACTTCCTCCAGTGACCTGAGGCGCAGAGAGAGGTGGCTGTCAAATAACCAAGGGGTGTGCTCTGAAAATTCCCAATCAGGTGGTGACACTCAATGTAAAAGCTGGAAAAAGGCACCAGGGCAAAGCCCAACATTGTTCTAGGAGTCTGCTTGAAAAATGCCCACACCCAGAGAAGAAAAGATTCACGCTGAAGGGGGGAAAAAATGCAAAGTTCACTGGAAAAGATAAGAGCTATCTGAAAATAGATATGGAAAAACTGCAGGTGAACACGCAAATGTATGAGGCTCCTATTCAGAAAACACTTAAGGCTACTTTGCACCCACTGAAGCACAGGGGGTCAACCACAGGCTGAAAGGAAAGCACACTCTGAAGCACTTCCCTGAAAGGGGATGGACTCTGGAAGCACAGCAATAATTTCTTCTCTCAGTAAACACATTTGACTAGACCCAGTGCTTGCTGGGTTTGCGTGGTGCCATTAAATCCAGCTGCTTCTTCCCGGGGTGGTGATTATTGCTGCTGAGCTCCCAGAAGTTCTCCCAGAACTAATGGCAGAGTAAAGGATGTTTGCAGGGTTGGTCCCTCCCTCTGGAGGCCCAGGTATCCCCTTTGTGTGGCTTTATTGATCCACCTAGGGTGGGGATTTCTCTGAAAACTCCACAGCTCCTCGCAGCACTAGCACTGTTTGTGCCATTGCTAACGCAGCTGCTAAAATATTAATAAAATTCCAGTCAGATTCAAAAGGTTGTGTTGAATTGCTTACAGAGGGACTTCCATGCTGAGAAAAAAATTACAAGCATAACTGGATTTCAATAGTAATTATTTAAACCTATTTATCTTTCATTTGTCCAGCTTTTTTTTTTTTTTTTTTTTTTTTTTTTTTTTTCTTTCCCTTGGCTTGACTGACATTCAGTGTTATTCGGGTATTAAGCAAATTTCTCTTCCCCAGGGAGCCCCAGACTACCTGCCTCAGTTTTAAAGCCACATCACCACAGGAAGTCTCTCAAGAGGTACCCAGAGCAGAAAAACACTTTATTCCAAATGCAACTATCTGAAAGACCAAGTGACACAAAGGAAGCAGTTGGTTAAGCAAATTGCTCTCTGTATAAATACTTTTGGACTGCCAGGTTTGTACCAGACTTTTCAAATGTTGTTGTGTGTTTCTGGGAAATTAATTTAAAATCAAATTACTTGTTTCCTGCTTCGAGGGCATGTGGTCTAAAATATATTCTAACTTTAATAAATCAAATTATTCATGTCCAAACCTATACTCTCTGCATAGGAGGGTACTACATACAATTTCTAGTCACACATTATCACTGATTTTCATAGGCAAATAATCACTGAGTTACTGCTATGTCTCTGACAAAAAATAGCACTTTTAAAGACTTTTCAGCAAGCTTTGTCTTTGGAAATAGTGTAATATTCAGGAGAGAAGCCAATATGGAAGGCCCAGTACACACAACTAAGGCACTCAGCCATAAAATGTCCTTTTTTTTAATGCAATGTGCATACAACTTAGTACCAAGTAATTTTAATGGCATGATATTGGTTATAGCACTGGAACAACAGAAACAATTGTTTCATGTTGAAAGTGCAGCACAATCTGAGGTGACATCTCAAGTTCATTTATGCAGAAAGGTTGAGCACTCAGATTCATTAGAAACTGCTCACTGTAAAAGGACAGACTCTGTAACTCAGCTGATCTGATGAAGATTCTAATTGTTAAGCAAATTATTGTATTCAGCTAGAGTCAAATGCCAAACTTACACCAATTCTCTATTTCTTCATCCCTCTGTGTGGTACCAGAATTTAGCAATGCTTTCCTACAGACTAAACTCCAGGAAATGTAGACTTGGCTTCTTCCAGAAATCACACTTCTACCAAGTATCCAATGAGTTAACATTAATTAAAACTGGTGAAATATACCCTGGCAAAATATTCAATGGGGGCATCATGCACATGTGCTCAGACAATGATTTGGTTCACCAACATGTGTTTTCAGACTTGTCCTCTAAATTTATAAGCTGGGAAAAAATTAGTAAAAGAAATAGACTGTTCCAAAGAATCTGGTTGTGTAGAATGATCCAAGAAGGAATGTTAGGGAATCAACTGAGTTTTTGCAAGCAACCAGTGATGGCCCAGGTGAACCATTCTCTTGAGATGAGACAGTCTCACTTAAGGTGCCTTTGGTTTATGTTCAACTTTGGGCTGTTTGCTTTTGTCCTGATTCCAGATGATTTGTTCTTCTGGCAGCAATGGCAGCAGGTCTATCTCCTGTGCAGCTTCCCACTGTGGGTGGTTAACATAATTTATTTTTAATTTTTGTATAAAGTGCCACATTGCCAAGGCAATACACATTATGTTAATATTTATCAATTCAGTTGCTTTCTTCATTTGTAAAGTAGAAACATTGAATGGCACTAAAACTTTGAGAGGGTTGGGAGCCCAGGACTGACCTCAGCATAGACCAAAAGTTTGCTCAGCTCTGCTCTGACACGGGCCCTAAAAAGAGGTGATGTGCCAACACATAGCAGTGATTAGCACAGGGAGGAGGGTGGACAGTGTTGTCCCTCTCATGCTGCAGGCCAGTCACAGCTACCAGATTGGAAACAGAGCATAATCTGGGTGACATCTCAAGAGTGCTGGTGCACAGACCCACATACTTGCTTGCTGACACAAATAAATGCAAAGGCTCCACGCTGCGTTGTGTCTCTGTAAAGCTCAGATTGGCTAATTGTTCCAGGCTCTAACAGGGATTAGTGCAAATGCCGCTCCTCTGGAAAGAAGACTTGCTGCTGGCAAAACAAGGCAAATACCTGTCATCAGCATGGATTCACTTTATTCCTTCCCCATGGAAATGTCATTTTTTCCATTCTGTCCAAACAAATTTAGAAAGAGGATCCCAGGACTTGCTTTTCGGATGGTGATCGGTTCAAATGGCTTCTCCTGATGCTTCCCTCACTCCCTAGATCGTGACCCTAACTTGTGACCTTTGTTCCCTGATTCCCTGGCTGTGGCTGTTGTGAGAAACATGTGCAAATCCTTTGATAGCAAGAAGCTTCCTGTCCCAAGCAGGTGGGGAGGAAAGAAATGGGAATTGGCTCTGGGACTGTCCTCCCTTGCCATTGTCACTGCAGAGACAGAAAACAAAAATGATGCAGATGGATGAAGTTATTTATTTTAATATTTTATGAGAATGATGAGGGTTTTCACTGTCTCTAGTGAGACAGTGCAAATGCAAACTGCCTTTTACTCAGTCACAATGCAATGAAGGATGGAAGCTTTGATACCATATATGTTCTCCACTCCCCACCATGCTCATGCATCCAGCTGCCTCTTTGACAACTGGAACAGGAATTCAGGGGTGTCTGAGTTCTGCAGTCACATTCCTGGAATGAGAGTTCTGCAGTCACATTCCAGGAAGGAGCTGTTCAGGACATTTCCAGGTACAGACTCAGGAGTGGAGGTTTGTCCTGGTTCCCCCCAACACATGCCTGCACATTCTGGGCCATGCCAGAATGATCCTCTTTTACCATGGGATGCTGCCCATCAGAGGAGCAGCAGGATGCTGACAACAGAGAATCTCTGCTTTAGCCATTCATTAATGAGCTATGACATGAGTCTCCTCAAGAAATCCAGCTCCTTTAACAGACAACATATTTTAACCTGCAAAGTTCCCCATACCCAAATTTTGGATATCATAACAGGAGAGCTTTTTATGTGTAGTAAACCCAGCTCAGCAGTGTGACAGGCATTGCTACAAGAGGGCTGTTTACTCTGTAAAGTGATTGTTGATGTTTGTGTTCCTCCTTGCAGACAACCATGGATCTCACAAAATTGCCGTGCCTGGTAGCAATTGGCATCCTTTCTCAGCAACAGTTTGCATCTAGTAACTGGCACCCTTCCTCTGCAAAGAAGCCAACAAGTAAATGATGGTGAAAACTGAGCTGTTTATATACTACCTCTACATAAGTGGAGAAGCAAGCAGATTGCAGAGCTGCTGAAAGACGGTGAGCTTGCATTGCTGCCTTGATGGCACTTGCTTAGTGTGTAAAGTAAACAGGAGACTGCAGTCTGCAGAGCTGCTCAGGCTGACAACTCTCAGATATGCTGAATTCAGTCTTTCTGAAAAGCCTTGAAAAATCTGAGCTGAAACTGGAGAGAAATAACCACAAACCAGAGAAATGAATCATTGGTTCTTATTAGCAGAACAGAACATTTATGATCCTGGTTCTTCTCATTCACAAATAAATGTAAATCCTTGTAGCACCAACAGAATCAGTGGATTTATCTTTCTGCATGAAGAAATATCATCAAATATATCAGGAATATTCCCTTACTTCCTCAATATGAGAAGGGGAAGATTAGCATCACTTATTCTGCTAGGAATAACAGACGACTGGAGTGCAGCTGTCAATTTTAAATGTTCACATTTAAAAATCTCTCTAACCTGCTTTGAAGAATTGCTTCTGTAATGCAGAGTTGCCACTACTCAGTTTAATGGGAAATCACAGGAAAACCTGGAGCAACACCTTGCCACAGCACTAGGATTATAGCTGAGACACAAAAGGGGCTTGTGCTACACTGTGTTCACTTACAAGAGCATTTTATTGGCAGACTACAACATTTGCAGTACCAATGCAAAGTGTGTCAAGTTCTACCTTAAGACTGACACACGCATGTATCATTTAAGATCTGCAAATTCCTCACAGAGGGGACAAAGTCAGAAAGCCTAAACCTGATTATTTGAGGCTGGTGATGCTCCCTCTCCATCCCATGTCACTTGGTCCATCATTCCACTTCAGCAGGAGCAGCCAGACATCACAGCTTAGAACACTGATTTTTCAGCATTTATCCACCCTCCCTGTCATTTCTCTTGTCATCCATCTATGCAAAAGCCAGAAACAAAATGGTGCAAAGGGAGCAGTAAAACATGAGAATTAGAAGGTGCTTGCTCTGTGAATCCATATTTTTTTTTTCACTTTCTTGATGACTCAGCCTTTATAGGAACCACATTTATAAAAATCCCAATCACTAAAACATGCATAAGAGCCAAGTGGGCAAAGCAGATTAAACACAATATTCTCTGAGTTCAGAAAGAGGAGTTTGTTTCCCAGTCCCTGGGTAGATGATGCTCCCAATCTGGATATCTGTAGATCTCAGGTGATTTTCCCTGTGGGCTGTCACCTGCCAGAGTTAAGGGACATTTCCCCCCAAAAAGTCACAGGGTATTTTTAAGAAAAATCCATTATCTGCTCTAGAAAAATAATGTACCTGTGAGTACTTAGCTGGACAAAATTAACAGAATCTGGCCATTACAATTCAGGATATCTAAGACTAGGGCTGGCCAGAAACCACAGCTGCTTAGCAAAGGATGTTAACAGCAAAAAACTCCCCTGGAACCAGCCTGACCTGGTATTTTCTTCCATTTTGAATAAAGATGAACTTAAAATTTTTCCACATAAATCTCATCACAGCCTCTATCTGCTGGTCTCTTCATGAGTGCTGGATGCTTTGCCAGATATCATCCCTCAGAAACTGCAGTTCAGCAGAGCTCCTTCTTGGATTAATCCAGAATATTTTAAGCCTTTGAACTCTGGCTGCAGAGGAGCAAGGCATGTTTTTTTTTTTTTTTTTTTAATGGCTTCTGCCTTCCTGGCCCTAGATCCTTTACCACGCTGACCATAATAAAACAGAAATTCATTATTCCAAGGGTTGACTCTTAAAACTTGTCTGAGAGGGAGAACTTGGCAGAAAGATGGGCTGCCAAAGTTAATTTATCCTGTTATCAATTCAATAGGCTTAAATAGGCAGTGAAAGCGTTTCATAAGTGTTCATTGTTCAGAGTTCAAGCTAATACCTTCTGCTAAATTGCATTTTGAAGTTTAATCACAATCTACTTTATGTTTCTTTTGGTAATTGGTATCTCTCCACAGTATAATATGAAAAACTCAAACTAATGGGCTTCTCTGATGGAAGTTTAAATTTTGGAAATTTGCCTTGGAGTGCAGTCAGTGCAAGTGCCTGAAATAACCCAGAACCTTTCACCCAATTAAGATGGTAATATTTTGATCATTAGGAAAGTTTCATATTATTAGGGGCCACAGCAACAAAATAACCATTATTTGAAGAGTTATTTTGGAGTGTAATTAATGGGAGCAGTTTCACCCCTCCAACACAGACAGCCACTGCCTCACGTGGCACGGGAACTGTTGGGGTTGGCTGCTGCTCTTTTTGTCCAAAATGCTAAGTATGGGCAATTTTTTCTACCAAAGGGAGAAACAGTGAGAAATTGTTCATTTCTGGTCAGCCTTTTGCTCCAGGGAGGGATATGGACACTGGGAAATGGCATCCAGCAAGCTGTGAGTGATGTGCAGCCCAGGCACTTGTCCAAACGAATGTTGTCAACTCTGCTGTGCCTGGTATCAGCTCTTTCAATGCCAGCCTGGCTTTCCCCCTCCTTCCTTTCTCTCCTCCATCAGCTCCCTGTGTTTCATGCACCTTAGGTGTTGTGCTGTGGGCAAATATGTTTCCCTGCCTCTGAGAAATGAATAAGCACCCTAAAACCTCTGTTTGTGGTGTGGATGCTCCAGTCACGTCAGCAGAGATCTGACACGGGAGTTTCTGCCCCAAAATAAACACAAGCCTCTTTCCACACGTAGAAACCAAGATGAGGATATAGGTGCTCTAAATCTGCTGCTGGGATTTACATTCCTGTTTGTTTTTTCTAACACCCTTGCTGCTATTTTTCTGAAGACAATAAATCCAGAAATGTTCTCTTTTGTTGCCAAAAATAATTAGCTAATAATTGAGTTCTATGCAGTTTTCAAGCAACACAAAGCAGAACATATGGCTTATAAAGTGATAAATCCAGGCAAACTATGTACAGAATAACAATGAAACCTCCCTGCTATCTTACTTAATGATCAGAAAAATATTGGCCCAAATAAAGATGACAAGAAGGATGCTGTGAGATTTGTAGTGTGCAGCATGCATGCACACCAGTGGGCTCAGTCTCCTCCCAGTGAGAACTGGGGAGTCATCAACAGGATTCAGTGGTATTTTATCCAGTTACACTCAGAGAGAACGTATCCCACAGACTGAAACTGCAAACAGAGAGAATATAAATACTATTTGAAAAGGGCTTTAGAGTTCCTGACAGCAAAGTATATTTCCTGCAGTAAAAGGCTGAAATTACTGCACACTGTCAAATAAACACATGGCTTCATGGTATCTCTGATTTATAGGTGTTAGAATTATTAGGAGCATAAGATATTGTCACAAACAATTTTATAACAAAATCTTTGGGCACTGACATTTTCATAGCAATTTTCAATAATTTCAGCTACACTTATATCAACTTGGATTAATTCCATTGACTTTTTCAGAATCCTTTCAGGTTTAGAAGCAGGTTTGTAATGAGCAGGAATTGTACAATAAAATTTCCTCTGTATACAAAGGAAACAGATGTGGGTCTGCATGCAGATGGTGAACTTTCTGTTACCTGAGAAATTTCAATCTTTTTTTTTTTTTTTTTTCTCATCTTACAAATGATCTATCATAGCAAAAATAAACTTACAGGCTCTCTGCAAAAATTAGCTGTAGTCCTTGACTCAGTGCTTTGAGAAAGCAAAACCATCATATTTTAAGTGTCCTCTCCGACCTCAAAATTACGAATCCCTTATGTAAAAACTCAGAAAAAAGGCCATCAGAAACAGTTTCACCTTGTTAAATGAAATGAGTTAATAGTTCTGAAACTTGTAAGGGGAAGAAGAGAATAAAAACTTGGAGTTTTGATCCAGTTCAGGGCAATATAGAGACTGCACTAATGGAATAGAGACTGGGGGGGCAGCCAGCTCTATCTTTGATGTGTACAGAGGGAAATACTCTTATTCATCTACAGCTGGAAACCTGTTTTCTCTGGGAAATGTGTTTGGTGAAGTCCAGACAAGGGTATACAAGGGGGGAGAACTGTCAATTAGAAAAGAAAAAGTATGATTGAGAGAGCAAAGTGTGCTCTGGAGCAAAGAACACCCACCCAGTGTGCAAAATCCAGGTGATGACCAGCCCTTGGGTCCTCTGTGCAGACCCAAACATCCCAAAAATGACAGCAGAGCTGCTGCTGTGCCCAGAGTGGTCTGGGAAAATCCCACTGAGGAGTGGAGCTGTGCAGGTGGGAAACTGTGAAAAACACAGTCCTGCAGGCAATATTCCCTGCCAGGTCAGGGAAAGGTGAGCCCCAGGAGACACAACAGAGTTTAAGAATTCCTGGAGGCAGGGGTGAGCCTGAAGCAAGAGAATGGGCCAGACCTTTTTGGGATGGCACAAAGTGGCTGTGGGGGAACTGAGAGCACAGCAAGTGATGGGTGCTGGGGTGGGAGTGCCTGCAGCCCAGGCTGGGGTGGAAGTGCTGGGTCCTGGCAGCTGCAGGCAGCACTTTCTGCATGACCCAATTAGCCACTCCATCAGAACAAATCAATAATGGCATCTTCTGGAGACAAGCAGGCAAGTGCTGCTGGCTGGGCACAGCCCTGCAAGTGAAGGCACTAAGGTGTGATCTCTGCAGAAAATTGGCTTTCCGTCACTGCAGAGGGGCTCAGTCTGAGAGGTGGCCATGAGCCACAGAGCCACTGGCACTGCAGCAGGGGTTTTCTCCTCAGTGGCATGCTGGGTGGCCATAAACAAGAGGTTTGAGTAAGGCAACACATGTAAGAACTCAGTTTAAGGAAGGGCAGAAAGATGTAACAACCCTGCTGGACTGACTCAAATAACAAGGAAAGGGTAGAGCCATTTCCTTAGGTGGTAGTATTAAAATTTCCTGCCTGTAGGAACTCATGAATGAACAAAAGGATCCAGGCAGTGAGCCCAAAAATCTGAACCCCATTGAGACTGTGGTAATAGGTACAAGATAGAGTTAACTGTAAATGCAGGATATTGTACTTTGGGGGCTGATTAGGACACCCAGAATTACTCATCTGGAACCTCCTTTCCATCCATTTATCACAGGATTCCTCTGAATCAAAAAGTAATGTCACTGTGAAAAAGGCACACAATCTTCTGGGCTACAGCTGTGGGCCACTTGAAAGGGAAGTAAAACTAATGCAGAAATTATTGAAGATAAAAGCTTTTCACTTAGATATCTAATGCAAATAGTACAAACCCCTCTGATGTCTGAAACCCTCACTACAGCTAAATTACAGGTAAGTTGTTGTAGAATCCATTACATTAGTTGGACTGGACTGTATCCACTTAATTGTCCCATCACCTTGCTGTCCCCATAATCTATTTCTTACTTCTTCAGGAGACTGAAAGGTGGTGCCACATATGAAAAGATGGCCATAAAGCAATTACAAGACACTCTGTGGAGGCTCAAGGTGGTAACTTCCACATTTTGATCAGCTAGGAAGCCAAAATGAGAACCCAAATGAACCTTGAGAAGATGCAGCAGTAAATTAATGTGGTTGCTGCTGAGTATTGGGAGCTGTTTTCCTGCTGGGAAAACCCATATTTTACATGTCAAAGACAGGGAAAAAAAATTTAAAGATAGTTATTATTTTTCTCATTATGAGGCTAAAATAATTAAATCCTTAAGAAACCCTGTGGACTGAGAGGGAGAGACTTCCCCAGCACTATCAACAGGTCAAGGAGAAAGGATTAGATAAAGACACAAACTAAACTGCTGCAGTGACCAGCAGCAACACACATATCACACAGCAGTGACAAATTAATTCAGCTCAAGGCGGTTCTTTCTCAGCCTCACTCCTTGTTTCTTGCACCTGTGCTGACTTTCATTGTTCTGCTTTTCTTTTGGATCCTTTCACTGTGGGATGTGCAGGCTACAGGTACATGTCCCCTGGCTCTCCGAGCTGGCAGAGCATCTCACTTGCATCTCAGTAATCAAAGGAGATTTGGGAGCCATCAGGTGGGCTCCCTCCTTCAGAACCCTCTCAGTGACAGTGCCACAAATTGGCAGCTTTCAGGAGGACAGCTGCTGCCAGTGCAAGCTTTGATAACAGAAATGGCAGCTGAAATTTAAACTTAGACATTTCTATTAGTCAGAGGGAAAGGTGCAGTCACAGAAGGTTTTCTCATCATCTGAAATTTCAAGCTGCCATGTCCAACGCTCTGGGGCCCATTTCTCACTGCCACAATGGGTTATTCTAGAGTAGTTTTGTGACTTTCTGGGAAGAGCCCAGCATTGGTACAGGAGCTGTAAGCTGAGATGATTCTTAATAAAACAGCCTATTGGGATCAATAACTTCATTTATCAATAATTCAGGTTCTGCCTGAGACCAGCATCCCTTTAGCCTCTCCCTTTTAGACTGGACAAGTCAGACTGATGGAAGCACAGGGTAACTGGTCTGGGATCTTCAGCTGGCAGAGAATGTGTAAAGGGTGTGTAAGATTTCTCTAGGTTTACTAGCTATGCACTGCAGAGGCATTCATCCCCAGTATCCCTTTTTATGCATCTCCTGTGACCTCTTCCAAGTTCTTGCACCAAAATCCACATGCAGGAAGAGGAAGATACATCCTGGCAAAGGGCTGCTCAATTCCAAACAACTTTAAAGCCAACAACTTTAAAGGGAAGCAGGGTACATTGTCTTCTCCTGAGAAGCAAATGCACATACACATTCCCTTTGTACACACTAAAATATTGAAATATGTAAAATTATGGATTGTAATTAGGGGAAAGTTGGAATAGATTTGAATGTTTAGCATACTCTTGGTATTTCTTGTTTGGTTTCTGTGTGATGCCCTCTGCACAAAATGATACTTCACCCTAATTGTGCCCTCTCAGTGCAATCATGCAAATTTTGCTCTTGTTCATGTTGTTCTTCCTTTGGGAGCTCTAATCTGGTTATCCTGGACATCCTGGAGGGGAGGAGGTAAGGACACCCATGGAGCTGGGGCTTGCAGGATTAAAGATTTGGCAGTGAGTGAGGAAGTTTATTCTCCACAGGGATGTCCTTGGTAAAAGGGTCAGCCCCACAACTCAATATCCAGGGAATTGGGATTTCATATCAGCCTTCAGATACAATAATTTCTTCTGCAGCAACCCACATGTTGATCAAGAGAATTTTTCTCTGAGTCCAGAGATTGTACATCTTTGGAATGGGCACCAGTAAAACTGACAGATCTTTGGATTTGTTGGCATCTGCTTTCTCAAGGCTCTGCTTCTTTTGGAGATATTTACAGCTGTGCAAACTTATTAGGGTTTTGCAGAAAAGCAAATGCAAAGCTCATCATACAATTATTATTTCTGCTGTAAAGCTTCTTCCTATTTTTGTTTATTTATTATGCCAATGTATTTTGAGTTTTTGAGTTGGAAAGGCCTTGTACACAGACATTTTCCCCTCTAGGAATTTGTTAAAATTGCTTTCTGGATATATGAACTCACTTGTTTGGACCTTTCCAGCAGTAGACCCCTCAGACCTGCAGATAAAAACTGCAAACCATTGATCAGGGCTCTGCACAGGGGAACATCAGTGACCTGCAGCAGCTGTTTGTCCAAGCCTGGAAAGCACTAATGACAAAGCTAATTAATTCATTTCTCAACTCTGTGCCTCCTGTTTAATGCACATGCCAGCAGTGAACCACATTATTTCACTGCAATCCAAATATCTCGTGGTAATGTGACAATGCTCCTCTAATGTTTGTTGAGAATTTCATTAAAAGATTCAGTGGAAAGCTTATCTTGGTTTGCTACTCCTACTGGGTTTTGTTTTCCCCTATTTTGTATCACTCTGAATCCTCAATGTTATACATGATGACGTTTCAATCTTATTGAAACTATTAAGAGTTTTCTTAATATTTCCAAATCAACTTTTATTCATAATATTGTTTCACTGAAATGCCTGTTTTTTTGCATCACCTCTTTCTCTCATGACTCTAATAGATCTAAGCAAAGCTCTGATTTCACATTTACAGAATAAAATGGTGGTAACCTGTTTCTTCCACTAATTTACACACCAGCACATAGTGCAGCTAAACAGAAATCTGCATTTCTACACTTTTAAAGCACATTAAGCATAAAAATCCCAAGCTCTCCATGCATTATGCTGGGATTTGTCTTGTAATTGTGAATGTTACTATTTATCTTGAGCATGCACAGGCACACACTTCCAGACCTCATGGACACTCGAGTGTAAAGTTTCAACAAGCTTTTGCTTTCAGTGTAAAGAAAAAAAATTAAAAGAGTGAGATTGTTACCATCTGTCAGACATAGCAGAAAGGTGAGGGCGTCTTTAAAGACGAAAAAAAAAAAATCACCAAACCCAGAATTCCATAATTAAACATATTTTACAGTATCATCCACATATACACTAGGCAATATTTACAGATCACGTGATACTAAGGAACATTCCTGCTTTAAGCTGGGATTTGATTTTCTTCCCAGTAGCTGGTACAGGGCCATGTTTTGGATTGAGAATGAGAATAAATGCTCAATATATGAACTGGGGGGAAAGCTGGCCAGGAGCTTGTGACCTGCCTGGCATCAATCAATATGGGGAGCAAATACCTTGAGCATCACTTGTTTTGCATATTCTAGTTCCACTACTATTATTATATCTTTTTTTTCTTTCCTATTAAACTCTCTTTATCTCAATTCATGAAGTTTACTTCTTTTTTTTTCCAATTATCTTCTTCATCCACTGCATTCCTACTTCACTTTTTGAATGTTTTCTGCTTCTTGGTTCAAATACAGCCAGGGAATAGAGAAGGACTTCAAAGAGAAAAACTAGATATTATTCATACTACCCACACTGATCCACAGATCATTTCAATAAAATAGTCCCTGAACAGACACAAAAGAACCCACCCTAAAAGTGTTTACCAAGAATTGCAGACTTGTCTTTTTGTTACCTAGGTTTCCATTTGGACAGTGGAGCTTGGTGATTAAGTTTTTTGACCTCTTGCAGTTCCACTCCCCAGTGAGTTGATCATTGTGGTCATTTTTGGTGGTGCACTGACACTGAAGAGATTTCCACAACACAGCAGCAGAAATTAAATTTTAGCAGCCGTTTTGTGCCCAACTCCTGACACAGAGTCCTTCCTTGGAGCTTTTTTACAACAGCCCTTCCTTCTCTAACAACTATTTTGCTTTCAAGCTTTCTTCCCCTCAACCATGGGACCGAGGATCCCTCCTGACAGCTGGATCTGAGGCAGCAGCTTTGATCCAGTGCCTGCTGAACTCTGCTGGTTTCAGCAGCATCAGAAGGTGCTGGATCAAGGCTGGAGGGTCTGGAAAATATTGCTTAGATATGGTGTGTGGAGCCAAAAGATAAAGCTGGTAGAAAAGGGAGAGGAGGAGAAAGAGAGAAAGAAAAGCATTCCCCTGAAGATGTTTCTTCTTCATTTCACACAACACTTCAAACTGCACAGAATTTTTCAGCCTTTACTATTGAGTGCTCTGGAAAAAAAATGAAAATCTGCCATGTCACACCAAAGAGCAGGTGAATAACTGTTTCTCTTGTCAGAATACAAATGATAACACATCTTCTCTCTTTCTCTGGTGCCTTGTCATATCATCCTCTGTCTTATTGTATTTTAAAAATAACTACTTGGCCGTCAATTCTTGTTGCACAAATGAAACCAAGATGTGCCCATTTTGAGAAAAATCCTCCTCTAGCCTAAGATTTTTTCTGCAGCATTCCCATGATTCAGCTGAAAGGGAAAGGAACCAGTCTGCTGTGTGAGAAAGGATTTAATTGCTCTGGTTAGAAGAAATAATCTAGACAAGCACAAAGAATACAGAGAAAGGAAATTCCTCTTGTTGGAAACTGAATTTTGCTCTTGGATATGTGTCTGTAACTTCTTCTGAAGTTAGCAGCATATCAAAGGCAGGATTAGGCCATAGGACATTTGCATCACTAGCCATGGATCCAGACCAAAGGTGGGAACAGAGAGGGTCTTAATAAGCTGAAATTAACATTTTAATTGCCTACCTGCTCCATTTCTGTGCTCTGCTCCTCATCCTCCTCCTCGATATCCGACTCTCCCACAGCAATAGGAACACAAATGGACAGGTCAGGATTGGTCATAAAATCATCATCTGTAATAGCTGGGCGCTTCTCTCCGCTTTTATTCCCTCCATCCTCGGCGTGATTCTCCTTGGGGTTCTCCACATCCTTGCCCAGCTCGGCGGCGGTGTGGCTGTTCACGCAGTTGTTGAGGGCTCCAGGATTCTGGGCAGCGAGTTTCATCATGGCTTTCTTCTCAGCAGTGGTCTTGGGGTGCCTCAGGACGCTGCAGCAGAAGCTCCAGGCGGCTTTTTTGGCGTGCTGGAGGCCCCTGTTGATGCGGGCGAAAGCGAGCTGCAGGTTGTTCATCTCCCCGTCCTCGTCCGGCGCCGACAGGTTGTCGGCACTGAAGGAGCTCAGCAGCAAGGCAAGGAACAGGTTGAGCACCTGGAATGAGTAAAGTTAAAAGGACATTGGTGGGTTTTAAATGTGTTTAAAGGAGTTTCATCTCACCTGGTCTGGAGAAGCTTACAGCTGGGCTGTGAGCCAGAGGGGGTTAATGAATAATGGGAAGGTATTCTATCAAGGCAGTTGGCCTGGAGACCAAGAGAAGAATGAGGTAAGTGGGAAAGAAAATCTGCATCTGGGAAAAGTATTTTTAGAAAAGTTTTGTGAAAATCAGAGGTGTGGGTGGTTTTGCACCAATGAACGTTATGTTGATCTCTTGTAACCAATGAGGAAAGTGTAAAATTTGCAGAGGGTATAAAGGACAGCTGGTTGTTGCAATAAATGGGACATTAGCCTTCTGAAATGTAGTGTGTCTATGTGTATGTCACACCCACCTCAACAGCAACAGTCTGTGGCACTGTAACAGCATCATGGAATTCCCTCTAATTACAGCTGACTCCATCAGGAAAAGGAGTCTGCAGGCATGTGTTGGATTGCAATACAGGATGTGGCCAGAAATGTGAATTCTGTCCCCATCTGTTGCAGCCAGGTGGGGCAGTGCCCCTGATCTCCTGGCACATATTCTCTGCTAATGGGCCATCTTTAAACCAGCTGGGGCAATCATCTTTATTTTTCCACAGCCCATCCTCCCTCCAGGAGATATCATCTGCTGCTGGCCCATTCAGTCCCAGTGCATGACTGATAAAATTCCATCATCCCACTGGGAGATGCTCCAGCCAGGGGAGGAGCCAAGCCTTTCCTACCCAGATAAAAACTGAGATTTTGGACACCAAGGGACCTTCTTTCCACTGGATTCCAGAGGAAAGCCAGACCTTTCCACATCATCCCTGGACCTTCAGAGGAAACTGCACCTTCTCCAGGAGCACTGCTCCAGCTGAACCACATCTGCCCCTGCAGGAGGATGCAGCCACCATTGAATGGGACTGCTGCCACCACCCTGACTGACTGACGGGTGTCAGCTTGGATTCTGACTCTGGCAGTGTTTTTGGGATTGTTATTCGTAATACTGCATTTCCATTTTAATTTTCCTAGTAAAGAACTGTTATTCCTAATTCCCATATCTTTGTCTGAGTGCCCCTTAATTTCAAGATTATAATAATTTGGAGGGAGGGGGTTTACATTCTCCATTTGAAAGAGAAGCTTCTGCCTTTATTGGGAGATGCCTGTCCTTCAAACCAAGATAAGGCATTTTCAAACACTGACATCAGGGGCAGAAACACACTCTCACTTTCTGTTCCCCCCTCCCCACCCCCAGTGGGCCTTTCAGTGCATATACATGGTCTATAGAAAAGATGGGGACAACTTTTTATTAGGATAGTTGTAATATGACAAGGGGAGATGGCTTTAAACTAAAAGAGGGGAGTCTCAGACTAGATTTAGGCTGAGGTACAGGTTCTCATCACTGGAAACATTCTAAGTCAGCCTGGATGGGTCTCTGAACAACCAGATCTAGTTAAAAATATCCCCACTCACTGCAATGGCTTGGACTAGGTGCCCTTTAAAGGTCCCTTCCAACCCAAATTCTTCTATGATTCTATGACAATGATGTACATAGGCAAGGCACTTCAACCAAATTGTACATTTGGAAACATTTCTAAACATTTGTATGCATTTTCACAGACAGTCTTGCTTTAAATATCCTCCGGGCCATAAGGGAAATCTATTGTGACTGTGAATAAACACCTCAGAGGTCATATAGCTTCAAAAACTTCTCCCTCCAGGCTAAAACAAGCCATCACAACCAGATTACTGTGGCCAGATATGAGCAGGACTCACTCCTGAAACAGGCTTGCTCCTGAAAATGCTGTTATTAGTCAGGAAAAAAGCTATTCCAAGAGTTTTATAAGTTTATGAAAAAAAATAAACCGAACTTGAGATTGTGAGTTACCTTCCTCTTGTTCTTGCCACTTCAGAACTCTCTAATTTTGCTGTCAGTGTGTGGCAAGATTAGACACAACTAGGCATTTAAGTGACATATTTGATGGTTTAAACCTCTCATTACACCCCTGTCCCAATTAAGTACCATTATATCCAATAATTTAAACCAGCTTCTTCTCAAAGGTCATCCCCAGTAATATATCTCACAGGCTGGTCACCAGTTGCTGTATATTGAACATTACATCTGCTCATGGTCTGACAGGAAATAAATTACAGCTTTTGTTCTGGATTTATCAGGGCAAAAAGTTCACACTGGAGGTGGGTGCTTGGGATGACAGCAACAGGGCAAAGGTGACTCAAACTAATATCAGCTAAAATATATTTACCCCCAAACAATCCAATCCCAAATTGCCTGGTATCAACTCAACTGCTGTCTGTACCAGGTGGGTGGGTGCCAGCTCTGGGTTCTGCCAAGGAGAGATCAGTGCTGCAGCACTCCTGCCATTTACAGCAATAAAATGGACTTTGTGCAGGTATTTTCTCTGTGATCTCTTAATGCTGCCAGAAATACCTGTAAGCCCCCTGACTTCTCTCTTTCTGATAGTCCTTTAAGTTGATAACACCTGCTAGACCAACTTAAACAGCATAAAAAGTGCTTCTATTTAACTGGGACTTACCAAAGAGCCACAATCTTTTGCTATCATCCCCTAACCCTGTTGCCTCTTATTTCAAATATTCAGAACATATGGGACAGAATTCTGAAAACCTGGTCCTAATCACTCTGATGATGCTGTGTTTGAAGTGCCCTGTCAGTGCTGTTTTGTAAAGTACCCTTTGCAATCACTGTGATTAAAAAACAAAAGCAGTTGGTAGCACAGCAGATGTCCCTGTCCATTATGAACCTCTGAATAAACCATCACAGCCCTGAGCACTGCCCTGCTCTAAAGCAAAGTGAGATTAAAGCTAATTGTTTCTTAGCTGGTCCACCACACTGGCAGCCTGTGTGGGTCTGTCATCACTGTGCTGGCCTGGTGGAATCAACCTTTCCTTTCACACCCCACTCACAGGTATTGCTGCCTGAAACCAGAGCAGTGGGTTTGCAGCCAAGAAGGTGAGAGCCCAACAGGGAAGGAGATCCCCTTTAGCCATTTTCAACCCAGTTTGACAGCAGGATGAGGTCTCAGGGATAACCACATTGCTACAAGTGTCCTGAAAATAAGCATGTGTGTATGTAAGAGGAAGCAGCTGGAGGAAGGAAAGGGTTAAAGGAATCCAGAATAAAAATGTTCTGGACTCTATAGGTACAATTCATTACCTTAACAGAGGTGTCTGCTGATGTTGGAGAGTATTTGAGATATCAGACCTACAGGAGGTGTGTGTCCTCCAAAACTCCAGCTGCCATCCAACCATCCCAGTGTGTTGCAGAAGGAGGCAGACTGGCCAAATTTAGGGGACTGAATTGCTCACCAAGGATGGCAGCTGCCTCCAGCCTCAGACACCAAACCCTGAGGGTCTAATGGTTCACCTAAGCTTGACTTCAATCAGAAATTCATCTTGTGGACAATAGAGACTGACCATAGTGACTGTGCCAGGGCTACATGCACCTGCCAATACAACTAGTGACCATTCCATGCCCAAGCCATCCTCAGACAATTACCCAGAGGGACACACTTGTGGAGCTGTGTCCAGCTGCAGGCCAGGAGGGATAACTTGCAGTACCCCCAGTGGTCCTCAGGCAAAAGTGAGTCCAGCCCTAGATCTCTGCAGGGCAGTGGTAGCTCAGACATCTCCATACATGAATAAATCCACGTGTGCACAGGAATTTCATTACCTGAAGCTGAATTTCATCCTGTACTTCATTAACTCTGCTGTTCACAAGAGGTTTGAAACACCTTGTTTCAGTTTTCTGTGTTCATTTCAGACATCAAGCTGCACATATACATTAGATATATTTGTCTAGATGCACCTGCAGGTATATGTAATAGGTGGTAGCATCCTTAGTGTTGTTATTTACCACGGATTTTTAAAGCAATCTTATTTGCTTCCCAGAAAAGCAGGTGACATTTTGCACAAAGAGCTATTTGCACTTCATGCTTTTAGCCCAAAATAAATCTCAAATATAATTCCCTGCTTCCTTTATGAGCAGGTAACCTCAGAGTTGCACTGCTGGGCATTCAAACAGAATGAACTGCTGAATAAGCACTTTATGTTTACTTATCCCCACATTTCACTGTACACTGCATTTTCCAGAAAAATATATGCCTAACCCATGACACACCACATTTCCACACTCAGCCCTCCTGGCTGCTAACACAGTGCTCTAAGTTTAAGTAAAAGCAAACTAAAGATTACCTCAGTTTTCAAAAGCAATGGCAGATTTGTATATCCATGTGGATCCCCTTAAAAAGAAATCTGCTTTCCAGTGACACTGAGCAGCCAGACTGAAAGCAGGTGTTTTTTTGGTCTTTGAGGTTGGGAATCAAATGACAGATGCACTCAAAGATCCCCAAATTCTTTTAGTATAATTATGTTAAGCTTTTAGCCTAATGACAATCCAGCATGCTTTCATTGACCTTCTCACTTTTAATGCCTTTTCCAGAGCTCGTGACTCTGGTTGTGCCAGTATAAGGCAAAAATGATCAGATTAATCCAGCCTTATGTCAGGTTCCTCCCTGAGGTGCTTAGCTGGAGTTTTCCCAGGATGTCTGTAGACAATGGAGACAGTCTGGCATCCCAGGGGATGTTGAGGAGCTGAGCAGTACCCACTGAAGACTAAGCAAGCTTGGATTTTGTATCTCAGATCTGGATTAAAGGTAGAGGCAGGTCAAATAAACCACACAGAATCATGGAGTATCTCAAGCTGGAAGGACCCATAGGAAACAGACTCCCCAAAAAGCTCTGGGCAGGGACTGCTGGTGGAGACTGGGAGCATGTGTGCTGCTGTGGTAGGCTGTAGTCTGAATATCTCAGCTCCATCATCTCATTTTGTGTCAACAGGGGGCAAAATCTGACAGTTTCAATCCAGATGACACCTTCTCATCAAATCCTGTTTGCAGATATATCTGCTGCTGAAGTTAAAATACTTTTGGAACAAAAGCATGAGACTACTTCCTTTCCCTTCCATCTTTTTATTTACCATGATTTGGCAAAAGTGGAGCAATATAAATCTTCATGTATTTAACTTTCATTCAGTCAGACAGTGTGCAGGTCTCCTGAGCTCCTGTGAATTGATCCAGCACTTCATTCACTGCCCTGGACCCTCACTGGTGTCCCCCAGAAGGAGAGGGGGGGTTTAACATCTTGTTTCCCTGTGGAAATCTCCTGGGAGCCAGCCAAACAGGTTTTGCTGTAACAACAGGGTCCAGAGCAGAGAATACCCCTATCAGTGCAATCTACCACAAAAAGCAAACCATTAATCCAAACTGTAACCCTGTGGCAGCTCACTGTCACTTCTGTCACTCAGCTGCATAGGAAAGGCCTGAGAGTTCATGTGAAATACCTGCCAGGATCATCAGCTACTCATTTAATACTTTTTTTATTGTGGGTAAAACAGAGCCCATACACCTGCCTGGTAGATACAGATCAGCAAGAAGCTCTTCAGGCACTCTCTGACCTGTGAAAATATCTGATTTTCTTCCTTGTTCATGGATAGCAATGGACATCTGCACTGTTCTTTGGCTAGCACAGATGGGAAAGAAAGTTTGTTCTTTGGAGACTTTCTAGCAAGCCTAACAAAAAGGAACCAATTATTGTATTTTGCTTACTCCAGCAAAATCCACTAAACTGCAAAGAAAAACTGCTCAGAAAGGGCCTTTCATTGCACTAAGTGTTAGATGCAAGTTTGAGATCTGCAGTAATAGGTCAGTAATGCACTCAGTCTCTCTGGAGGATTATTTCTTTCCTTGGAAGTGTATTTTCCAACCCTTTGTATGTTTTCATCCCAGGGCAAAGTCTACTAAGAGAGAGTATTCCTGGAAAAAGCAATTTACATGATCAGTCATTTTCTATATTCCCTTTCCTATTCTTTCAGCTATTTGTGCTTGGATAAGAAGCTTATATCCTCCCAGCCCAGTTTCTCTTTATCCTGCAGCCAATCTCATAATCCCATTCTTCTGATATCTTAGTTTCTCACTGTCAAAATGATCATAATACCACAAGATTGGCAAGAGGTCCCTGTGGCCTGGGGCAAGTGAGGGTGAGCACAGGTTGGAGCATAATTGATCTCCTTCATTTTTTTTGCCCAAGACCAACTAGGAAAGCACATGGAAACGGGAATACAAATTTTCTTCTTTGAAGCCACACAACTTGCCAAGTGGAAAGTGCTTGAACCCACAAGCAGGACAGCAGCTGCAGATGGGAGGGTTGTGGGGCACTGTAGTACCTCTGGAATACCAATTCTTCCAACAGGAATTTTTTTCTCATCAATTCTTTATTAATCTCTTAGGTGAAATAAGTGGTTTGTATGTTTAAATATAAGAAAATGAATTTTAATAAGAACTACACAGCAAATGCAGTCTATTTCCTTAGTAAAATCTCTGAAGTACTTCATGTTGGTAATGAGAGCGGATGTTCTCCTTAGGAAAGAAAAAATGTAAGTAATATGGTAAGAATAATTATTTCATATGCAATAAGTGGCTGTAATTTCAGCAATTTCATGTGAATGACTTCTATTTACCCAAAAAGGGGGGAGAACAAGGCTTAATTTTACCTCTGGTCTATGAAGAAATAGCAGGGAGGCTGAGACAGCTTTAGCCATCTTCAGGCAGACTCTGGGAATGGGGTGAGATCCCCCTACCCTGAAAGTTTTTGTGGTATTTACAGTAAAGCTGGGGTTTTACTGACCATTCTCCTCTTCAGGTTTTGAACTTTGTGTTTCCCTGCAGTTCTGGTGTCTCTGTGGCAGCTGTTTGTCCCTGAGCAGTGCAGGGCAGAGAAGGGATGCTGGATGGCAGCTGTGCTCACCTGTGTTTGATGGGGTGGGGAATGATCACCCAATTCACTTCAGAGGTAAAGGAGTATCTGTAATTAATGGGGCAGATTCCTCAGCCCTGTTCTCATCACTTTACAGAGGAGGGACCAACCTGTACCCTCTGGCTGTCCCCATCCCCAGGTCCTGCAGCACCCCACAAGCTGTTGGAGCGAGGTGCTTGTGTCCTTGTCACTTGAAACACAGTCCTGGAAACATAAATCTGAGGCAACCTGTGACACTTCTTAGCACAACCTGGTGGTTGCCTCATGTTGCCAAGATTTTTCCTTTGTTATCCACCTACGTGCATGTAACTGTGCAGACAAATTGTACCACTCCAAATCTGGTCAAGAACTATTGAACTTAGATTTCTTTTGTAGCTGATGACTTTCAGTGTTATCTTTTTTCTATGTCCCTTAGAAGTGTTAGAAGATGAGTCTTTGGAAAGCAAGTGTTTTCTGATCTGAAATTCTAAGTTTCCAAATGTTATATGTGAGGAGGGAGAGATGGTGAGTGGAGTCAGATAAATTCTTTCCACTACTGGAGCCACAGCATAAAAACAAACATGTTCCTGCAGATTTTTCATCAGATACCAAAACAACATTAATTCACCAGAGTAGCAAGGGCTCCATCAGAGCTGCTGTGGACTTCTCAAACCACTGTCTAGACAGACAAAACGTGCTGTGAGACAAGTCCAGTTGAAAACTTTCCCAGTAAAACCAGCTGTGTTTGTGATGTTAAAGGCTCAATGTGCCCCAAAAACATTAGGGAAATGATGGAAAGTTTATTGTTTGCAAACCAAGAGATGATTCCCCTTCTGATAAGCCAACAAAAAGGTTTGGCTGTCCTGCTGAGGAGGATGTCAGGACAATCAGAGAGGACAGACTGCACAGTCTGGGGCTGACTGAACACACTGGAGAGTCTTTGCTGTTGCTGCTCCCTGCAAGGATTGATGCTCAGTGAGAAACACCTGCATTATCCTGGAATATTTTCACTGGCTGCATGCAAATAACAGCTGCTCTACCAGTCATTATACAATGACTAGACACAGGGAAAAACCCTCTAATTTTGGATGCTTAAGCTTTGCAGCTTTTAGCAGAAGATCACACCAAGCCTAAACTTAGGGGGGGTCATGTGGAGAACACAGCCCAGTCCAGGCAGAGAAAGATCCCTGGAGTCATCCTTTCACAATTCAGATCCTACTCCTCCAAAGAGAGGGGGACTCCCACTTGTGACCAAGGATCTGCTAATTTTTGCCCTCAATTATCTCAAGGCCATCATGTCCCTTGGGCAGTCAGGTCTGGGGATAAGGGAAAGAGATAATTCTCATTCACACATGGCAGAAAATATCTGGGGAAAGGTAAGCCACATAGAACCAAAAGAATAAGAAAACCCCACATGGAAACAGAGTAAAATTGAAAGAAAACCAGTGATAACAGACACAGTAAGTAATGGCTACCTGTGGTCAATATATTACACCAAATGAAAGTCAGCATGAGGGTAGGCCCAGAGACTCGAAAATTAAATCAGAGTCAAGAAATTATTTATTTTCTCTTTCTCCCCCTCCTTTTTTTTTTTTTTTTTTTTTTTTTTTTTTAATTTCAGAAAGAACATGGTTTCCTTTAAAAAATCTTACTTTCTAATCCATTTCCCAGGTTTAATATTATAATTTGAGTTCCACCACAAAATCACATTTTCCTATTAAATAAAATGTGGAAAGGATACCTCCACAGTGAATTTGGGAGGTGTAAGGAAATTCTGATTTTGTGCCTTTTGCAAGTGCAGGTTCCTGGAAGGGCAGAACAAAGTGACAGAACTGCCTGCCAGCCAGGAAGCCTTCTTTCAGAAAAGCTCCAAAATAGATTTCTACCAGTAATTTTGCACAGTATGAAATCTCCTGCCTTCACAGCACATGGCTGGGCTTGTGGCTTTCACAGGCCACGGTTCAGAAGTGGGGCAAACCCCCACAATTCATTAAAAAACAGGAGGATTTAGCAGCAGTGGTGCTGGTTACATCTCCAAAATGAAAGCCACGCCCTGCAGGGTGGGAGGTGCTGACACACACACCTCAGTGCTGTCCTAAAAAGTGACTCATTTCACCTGCCAGCACCTGCTCCTGGGTCCCAAAATGTCCTCAATGGACAGGGCACCCCCTTGGATCCCAGCTGTGGCTAATTCTGCACATTTCTTAATGCTTCCTAAATCCCCAGGGAGGTATCCAAGTGAAAGAAGGGAAGGAGGTGGGTGTCCTTATCCTACAGGATAAAGCTGGCTCTGAGCTGTGTTTTTCAGAGAATCCTTACTAGAAACATAAGAAAAGCACTCCAAGGAGGGAGGATTGGCTACCAGCATCCTTCAACACAGATCTGTGCTCCACCATATGATCAAAGCAAACTCTTCTTTCCAGGTAAGATAACCTCATCTCTGATTTCCTTCTTATATCAGAAAACACAAAGGCATTTCGCTGATGTGCAAATTTGAAAACTGTTTTAGTTATTAATTGTATATTGGGAGTCTGGCAGAAATCCTAGGAACTGGGGTTACTAAAAACTTTAAGTGCAAGATGGGTAGGCAAAGAAATTTGATGTCTGTTGTCCTTAAGAACATTTCTAGGGGTTTATTATCACTGCCAGTCTGCTACAGAAAAAGCAGGAACTGAGAGCCAGGCAGCTTGGCCACTTTATGATCTAAAAATTGCATCTGAGTAGTAAACAAAGACCAGCCAAAGCCTGTTCCCATCCTAAGGGCAAGCAGCTGATTTCTGCTCCCACAGGATGCAGAAACCCCAGGATGGTTTTGTGGCTGCTCTCCCCAGCCAGGGCTGCTCCCTGAATGCCCAGGCAGCAGCTGGGATGGGGTGACCAGGGAATGCTTTAACCAGGACAGAGGGGAGACACTCATAATGTTTGTTTTCATGCCTCAGTTTCTAGATGAAGCCACTGTCTTGGGTTGCAATACAGGATGTGGCCAGCAATGTGAATTCTGTCCCCATCTGTTGCAGCCGGGTGGGGCAGTGACCCTGATCTCCTGGCACATATTCTCTGCTAATGGGCCATCTTTAAACCAGCTGGGCAATCATCTTTATCTTCCCACAGCCCATCCTCCCTCCAGGAGATATCATCTGCTGCTGGCCCATTGAGTCCCAGTGCATGACTGATAAAATTCCATCATCCCACTGGGAGATGCTCCAGCCAGGGGAGGAGCCAAGCTTTTCCTACCCAGATAAAAACTGAAATTTTGGACACCAAGGTACCTTCTTTCCACTGGATTCCAGAGGAAAGCCAGACCTTCACACATCATCCCTGGAGCTTCAGAGGAAACTGCACCTTCTCCAGGAGCACTGCTGCAGCTGAACCACATCTGCCACTGCAGGAGGATGCAGCCACCATTGAATGGGACTGCTGCCACCACCCTGACTGACTGATGGGTGTCAGCTTGGATTCTGACTCTGGCAGTGTTTTTGGGATTGTTATTTGTAATACTGCATTTCCATTTTAATTTTCCTAGTAAAGAACTGTTATTCCTAATTCCCATATCTTTGCCTGAGAGCCCCTTAATTTCAAAATTATAATAATTTGTAGGGAGGGGGGTTTACATTCTCCATTTGAAAGAGAAGCTTCTGCCTTTATTGACAGACACCTGTCCTTCAATCCAGGACAGCCACCTGCCTGTGTTTTCAAACAGAGATTCTTCAGCAGGCACTTTGCACTTGCTGAATCTCCCAGAAATGGGATGGAACAACGTCCAGATGTGGGAGACAGAACTACAGGAGGGGAGAAGGAAAATGGAAGTCTTCCTGGAAGAAACACCTCTACAAGAGAATTTGCAACACAAGGAGCAAGAGAGTGCTCTTTGATTCCAGGACAATGAAGGCCAGAACAGACCAAAATGGTAGAAAATATATTTTAGGTGGAAGATAATTACAGGAATGGCATTTTTGGTTCATACTCAATTAGAAGTAATTTAAAGGTTCCAGCTAAGGATGACCCAAACAAAATAGGAAAAAACATTAACACATGAATCTGCAGTCAGGGAAATAGAAAAAGAGGGACTTAAATAACAGCAAAGATATAAAAATTACAAGGGAGATGAAAAATCAATAGGTTTGATTCTCCTTTCCTTTGTATTGTTTGCAATAATATAAAATTGATGAAGTAGATCTATATCTGTTGGAGATTCTCCTCAGTAAGTGTTGGTCAGTGGGTTTATTGAATTTAGAGAAGTTTAACACAGTAAGACACAGACCAGTGGGATTTCAGAAAGATGAAGAAATGTGGAATGGTAGCAGGAGACCAAAGGCAGGACCCTTTTGGCTGCAGGAATTTCTTACTGTTCAGTAAGACTCCAAAAGGCAGGAAATTGGTGTCTGATGCTGTGTAATACATTTGTTTTCCAAATTATTCAGCATTTTTTCCTTGATAAACCAGGCCATGTTGCCACGTATATGCTGGGTGGAGAAATCCAGACATGGATTTGCACTGTGCATGGAAAAGGTAAATTCCAGTGTCTCTAAAATATCATACACCTGCTAAGAAGGCTAAGTCTGCCATGACTCACTGGTTGTTTCTCATATTCTTTTAAACAAGATATTTCTGGAGGCAACTGTTAGAACAAACAGCTCAATGCTTAGTTTTGGTGATGAAAAATAATATTTGTAACAGTTGTTTTTTTTCAGACAAAAGTATAAGATGTTTAGAACCAGTGAATAATGTATTAATTTTGTACCACCTGTTCTCTTTTAGCATTAAAATCTTTCCTTCCCCTCTGCACATGTTAAGGATATTTCTGTTGTTATTACCCTTTCAATGACATCCAGACAACTCACACTGTGACATTAATAAAAAGAGACACATTTAGTTGTACCTACCTTTGCACACTTTTGCCCAATTAAATTTGACTCAGTGCCTTCTAGATTTTTAATAAATACCCAGCTATTAGCAAGAACTTAACCACTGACAAACCTCTACTTACAAATTAATCAAGGCCACATGTAGTACAAAAAATGGGTAGGTTTACCCTGTTGATGCCTACTACATCAACAGGGATGCAGTTTTCCAAAATGATAACTTAGCTCTCCTTTAACCCCCTGGAATACAACTAAATCTCAGCAAAGAATCCACTAGAATCTTCACAAATAAAATATGTATGAGAGCATAAAACATACACATGGTGTATCTTATTAAAAATATTTCCTCTTGTCAGTAGTTCATATAATGAAGTCAATGCTTAAACAATATTTTTAGAGAAATATCTTTGATTTGGAAACACAATTAGAACAAAAGGCATGAGGATGGTTTCCGAGGGGTTGAGTTGATTGAATTAATGTATCACCATTCTTCTTCCTCAAGACACCTCACACCAATAAAGGTTAATGGAAGATAGTTTTGTATTCCCTAATATACATGCCTATGGAAGAGCACTAGCATTGTTAACAGATTTTATTTCTCTCTGATATATCCCAGTGACTCATTTATAGATCAAGAAGCAATATTTATAATTCTACCAATGAGAATCTGCACCAAATGCCAAAATCTGTCACAGTCCACTAATGAATCTGCTTTGAATTTTTGCTTTGGGAATTCCTTATGTCACAAATACATTAAAAAATATATATATAAAAAAAGGTTTAGTCCACTTTTTGTTTTCAGCTTCCTTTGAGTGCATCAGAAGCAAAAGGTCGCTCTTCTGTATGCCACCTTCTATTGGGATTTGAGCTAGCTGTATTTTCAAATATCTGCCTTTCTATGGATGAATATTGCAGAGGGAAAATTGGCAGATTTTAACATATATCAACACAAACACCTTGAAAACACACTTGTCCCCTAACACAAAATGCAAGCTCATATTTAGTCACTGAGTGCCAAGAAGAGGAAACTCCTCAGAAGAAACAACTGAGCCTGTAGCAGGGTAGAGACTCTCATAAATCTGAAGTAACAGAAGGAAGCAGATTACTTTTTAGAAGCAGGTTCTGAAAGTAGTCACTCCTCCCATCTATTTTCAGGTGCATTTCCCTCACATATCTTAGGTGAAGCAGCCCCAAACCTCCCAGATTTGGATAGACTCCACTCAATCTATCATAGAATGGCATTTTTGAAACCCAGCAGTCTTTGATGGCTCATCATAAATACAGTGAGGTTAATTTCCCCAGACTTTTTAGCACCAGCATCTGGTGTTACATATGGGGGTGGGATATATGCACCCAATAAAAATAAATTTTAGATATTTATGTGGGTACTGGTAAATCTTACAGCTTTTAAAGCCTGGAGTGTCAGAAAAAACATTGTATTTAAGTAACACACAAGAGGATGGAGGCTTTCTATCTGTACTAGGAGCCATCAGAGGCAACTGGACTGATTGATGGTTGGTGTCAGGATTTATTTTTTTTAAGCATCAGACAATGCCATCTGTTTCTGGTGGACATTTCTTTAACCCTGAGGATGTTTGATACTTTAGCATATACAGCCAGATGTTTGACAAAAAGCATCGACTACTTCTCAAGACAGGATGGATAATGGGGAACACAAATAGCTGGAATTGCTCTGGGACACACAGAGTTTCCAGGTAGCAGGCATGGAAATTATGAAGGGAGAAGGTGGGAGATGTGCTGGGGTTTAGCTGCCTCCCTCCGAGGTTTGGGCTCTCAGGTACCACACCAAATGATCCCGCTGCCAAATGAGGAGAAGCAAGGAGGATGGTGACATGCTGACACTTGTTCTGACACCACTTTCCTTGTGTCCCCAGCTGAGTTTATTCATGGATTCTCAGCTGAGATGTTTGTGGATTCTGGGCTGTTCTCCTGCAGAGCCACGCGTGACTGAGGAAAGGGAACTCACCTCCCTTACCGAAGTGTCCAAGCTGATGAGACACTAAAAATTACACTTTTCACTAATGATCCCTTGGGCTCCCTTGGTTTCTGCAGGACCCTCAAACTCAGTATTGTTGCCAGTATTTCCCAGCCCTCATTATGTCTCCTGCAGCTCTCTGATCATTCCTCCTCCCTGACTCCCCACGTGCCCTTTGCTCGCCGGTTTGCAGATTTTGTCTCTCCTGACAATGACTGCTCCTGACACGCCTATTCTTGCCTGTTTATCTGCTGGCCTCTCAGCTGATCTAACCAAAACACAAATGCATATTTCCAGAATGTTGGGAGCTGCTGAAAGAGCAGATCAGGTGAACAGCAGCATCCAGGACATGAGCATTGGGGCGCAGAGAGAGGGGAGGGAGTGTTCATGTAAGACTTGGGACAGCCTGAACTCTCTTCAAATCACCTATGGCTTCCCTGCTCCTTGCAAAAAGCTCTTTTTCCATGAGTTTCACATAGCTGCATCTTTCCCTCTCTTCCTTCCACTGTGCAAGAATGGACCCCAAGGAGAGTATGTGCTTAGAGGTAGAAGTACAACACATAAAGCTTGAGGACACTGCAGACCTCTACTGTGATTCAAAAATTAAAAATCAAAACCCTAAATGTTGTAATTTTGGCTGTCATACCTTCTTCCCAAACCTGCTTTAATTTCCAGCAAGCAGATCTAACCTAGTTAGATTTGCAATTAAAAGGTACACAATATTTTAAAATTCCACTTCATTTATATTAATTATTAGATGCAATACAAATACTACATTTTCCTCCAAGGAGATTAACCTTTATTCACACAGTGGATGTCTTCAGTGGCCCTCATGAGTAAGCCATGTTTGTCATTAAATGAAAAAATAATTACTTGATTCAGGGCAGCAAGTCTTGCTGGAACCCTTGAGTTAAGAATTTCTCTAGGGATAGACTGTAAAAACAGCAAAAATGGGGACTTGGTATTCTAGATTTGTACATAATTTGAAAAGAAAATAAGGAGATAGCTGAAAAAGTGCTATCAGATGTCATCAGAGTTCCATTTTTCATTCATTTATTGACAAAGGTAATCTGAATTAAAGAGGCCTTGTACTTTTTGGGGTAAAACAACCCTTTATCATCCCTTTAAAAGTTTTACACTGACATTCCCTGTTTTAATGCTTCCTGTCTTTTAAAAGCATTGGGGTTTTGATGTATCTTCCCTCAGTGACAGCCCTATCATGTCAGGCAGAAATACAAATCTCCATCTGAAGACCACCTTTGACCATCCTAATATGCTTTGGTTGTCTGAGCTCTTGAAATGTAAAATTGTAATCCACTTTTACCCAGGCCTGAAAGATGCTATTTTGCTATTACTTCTGGTTTTACCACAAGGGATGATGATAGTTCTCTGTACCCATTTCATTTAAACAAAGAGAAAATCTGACATTACCATAAGCCTCTTTCAAGCCCAGTCATGATCTGCTGAGAAATTTGCAGTGATGGAGAAGCATCAGCATTGAGTGAGACAGGACTTTATGGATACTCCTACACTAATAAATTAAATGTGCTCAGGGATATTTTCTGGCACTGGGGGCAAATGCAAAAGATCATCTTGATCCATATTATTAAACTTCTGCATCCTCTGCACTGATCACAATATTCCAGGTGGGATAGACCTGTGCAGCTCCCACACAACCAGCCACTTGATGGATTCCAACAGGGTGGGCTACCAGTTCTCCTTCACAGGTGGCCACAAAGACTCACTCTGATGTTCCTCAATTAGAGATTGTGGTACTCAATTAGTGACACTCAGTAATTAATTCTAGAAAGTGGTTTATACAGAAGCAAAGCCCCCCTGTTGAAGACCATGCAATCCAAATATCCGCCCTGTCTCATACATTTGCACACTACACATTACAACTCCCTCTTTTGTGGGTTTTGATCTGTTTTCTTGACTCTAAACATTGAACTAAAGGCAACTTCAGCAAACAATGCAAAAAAACCAGATAGACACATGGGACCCAGTGACACCTTATATTATTTAGGGTTTGTTGTTTAGGAAAGTGATTCAGGGCAGGGAGTTGCTGTGAATTTTTTCTCATAGATTAAGCTTCACAGAAAGCTGTAGTCATTTCTCTTCCCTACCCAAACAATCCTCCCAATCCCAAATCTCTCTCTTGCACATCTGTCAGGCCAGGATCCATGTTAAATGATCCTTCATCTCTCTTGCCTTTTTCCTCCTTCTAGGCCATTATTCCCATCCAGGTTGCATTGGTGGTGCTCAGGACAATGTTCCCATGGTCAGGAGGGAGACTTGTGAAAGAACAGGATGGAGTGGAAGCACTAAGAAGTTCTGCATTGTTCCCATTCATACAATCATCTCCTGATTTGGGTTGGAAGGGACCTTAAAAATCACCTATTTTCAACCCCTCTGCCACGAGCATGGAGCCTTCCACTAGACCAGGCTGCTCAAAACCCTGTAACTTGATTTTTCTTTCTTGCCTGGCTGCAGAACTGTATGTCTGTCAGAACAGCTCTGGTAACACATTTTATCAACAGACTTTGTGTGTTCAAGAGGGAGATGGTGGTGAATGACTCATAATGAAGATCTCTTGCTGACCAGTTTGAGGATCCACTGATTTTAACCTGATGGAGGTTTCATGGGACTTTTCCAGAACACCTCTTGAAGGATCTGTCCTACATGGATTTGTAGAAAAAGCATGTAGGCAGGCACAAACCTCTCCAGCCAAAGAATGTAATATTTCCATATATCTACCTGTCTCATGGGCCAAATTATAACAGAAAAAACATCCATAAAGGCTTTCTGAGATGTGGAAGCAGAATAGAAAGACAAATTTCAGGCACATTTGACTTTTTCAGAGAAAAGTTCCACTGAGTTTAACCAAAGTGGTCACTTCAAATCTCATCTGAGCAGCACTTCAAACCCTGCTGAGCAACTCTGCTGCCAGGCAATGAATTACCATAGGAAAACACAGGACCAGAAGGTCCTTTTGGGTCAGCATATCAAGCCACATGGGGATTTCTACAGCTGAGTTTGCCTCCTAGGATGGCAGGGACAGAAATAAGTAGTTTTAGGGGCTATTTAGTCTGATATATTTAGATTTTTTGGGGTGGTAAGATATTTTATGGTTTCACAGACTCCATTAACCATATCTGACTATAAAGGCATCTCCATGTGATTATTTCAGATGTAGATGCTCAATAACTGGTACCTATACTCTCAAACATTTTCTGTAGGTAAGCTACTGGACCATAACATAAATATTTAAACAGGGCTGAGTGCATGACCTTACACTTTGTATTTCATAATTCCATGCATCATGCATTAATTCAATAATGGTTATGCAATCCTGCCTACAGGGGAGTGCAATACCCTAGAAATTAGTGGTGCTTCCACCTTTGTGTTCTCAGAAAATGTCATCAATATTTTCCTGAGTGAGTGGACAGCAGGGGAAAAAAAAAAAAAAAAGGCTAGAACTGATCCTAAAGGAGGAATTCCATTCTTATATTTTGTGTTTAAGGAAAATTCTGAAGGTGTCATTTTCCTGGTTACAGACCCTACATGTTTACCTGCTTGTGACTCCAGCAATGCAAGATCCACCACAGAAATGAAACAGTGATCTGCCAGCTTGTGGTGACTGGGGAGCAGGGGTGGATGTGCTGGGATGTGTGAATGGGACAGCAGCAGTCCAGATCTCAGCCCCAAGGGCAGTTAATGCACATCAGCTCTGTGGTTTAACACTGAGATGCTTTTGGCTCATACAGCCCAGCTGCAGCAGGAGCAGAGACAGTGAGTGCATTTCTGCAGTACATCAACCTGTCCTTCCCTCGGTGGCACTTCAGGAGACTCTGGCAGGACCCAAAATTCATCCTGGTGGCCACCAGAGATTAAAAGTGTGGCTTGGCCAGTGTGTGTCACACACAGAGCAAGGTTGGGAGGTTGCTCTGCCCATGATGAAGTGTCACTTTTATTCATGCACGTTGCTAGCACCCAGCACACACAGCTGTCCCCTGAGAAGTGGCTGGTGTCACATTGACTCTCACCAGCAGAGCAGGGGGCACCAGGACCTGCCTTGTGACCCTAATTCTCCTCCATCACCTTAATAATTCCTGTCTTGCTGATTTTCCTTGTTCACTTCAGTAACATAGGTTATAAACACGTTGAGACCTTTTGGAAACTTAACAAAAAGCATAATTATTCACTTAGCTATTTCAGAAGCTCTCTCCTAGAAATGAGGAAAAATTCTTATGATCTGTCTGGTTTGGCTTTACCTTCTAAAGCCTCCTCAAAGACTCTGAAATGCCACCTGGCAATAGCAGCACAGCTTTATTGTGCAAAGGACAGTTACAGAGCACATTGTTTCCCAACTATATTGAAAAGTTGAGCTCCTTGAAGATGATTCACTCCTCAGCTGACCTGTCTTAAATATAGTTTTCGTGTGGCATGGCACACAAATTGTCCAAGACATTTTTAGGATATATGAATACAACCCAAAGACCAAGGATATACTAAAATTCCTTTCAATGACTGGACTGCTCTAAAACATGATGTTGTCCATGGCACTTACTAAGTTTCCTGGCTTTTCTTCCACCATTCCTTTGAATTTATGTAGGGCTGGATAAGACCTGCAAACTGAATCACTGAACATACCACAGAATTGCAGTGGTTGTAACAATTTCAACATCAGCTTGCAAGTTTGCTCCATAATCCTCAGCCTTGCAGTTGGGAAAGTGACCACAGATACCACCATATGGCAGATGTGACAGATAAAAGTATTTCATTTAGATGCATCTACAGATATGCTACACCAAGATTTTCTTCATGCCTCCAGATAACATGGAACATTTAGAGTCCAAATGAAATACAACCTCGGGATAATATTCTTTATCAGAACCGAGTCTTGAAACTCAGAGAAGGAAAAGGGATCTCAGCAAGTTAAAAAAGAGACTCTGATTGCACAGATGGCAATGGAGATACAGGTAAAAGTTTACACATATGAGTGTTTTTACTTTTGGTGCATTTTAGTTACCAGAACTTTTGGGTTTGATGATGTTATGCAAGTAAGTGAATTGGTGAGCTCAATCTACTCTTGCTGAAGAAAGCAACAATTTTGCTGATGCCAGAGGTGTAGGATGACCTCCTCTCTACCTGCTAATCCACATCATGACATCTCCATGTTGACACTGGATGAGTCTCATGATTCAGAATTTGTTGTTCTTTTTACCACCTTCATCACCTATAAATAATTTGCTTTTTTTTTAAAAAATTTTTCTATGAGTGACCCAAACACAAGAATCATTCCTCTTTGCAGTCTTGGCCACATCCTTACAGAACTGTTGGCTGAAAAGAGTAAACCTAGCAATTTTTTCTTTCAGCTGACCAGTAACTTCAGATTATCCATGCTGACAGAGTTTTTCAATATCTGATTTTACATCTGGGACAGCCTTTTTTTTGAGCATTGAAGGTTAAATATACTTAGATAATGTTAATGCAGTCTCTGCTGAGCCAGATTTAATATTTAACAGAACTTATGCACATTGATGAGTGTTAATATCTAAGGGTATCAGATGTTGCTAATTCACATCTTTTAATAATCCATGAATATTTCAAATGTTAACATTTCCCCCAGAATTTAACACATATTATTTCCAGCTTTCATCATCATATACAGAACACATTGCTTAATGGCAGAGGGAGATTAACTTTCCAGATCTCAGACTAAACTCTCCTAAAAGATATAATAAATAATGTTTTTTCCTAAATAAAGAAAGCAATATTTTGCCCCAGGTCTTCTAATCAAATGTAATTCCAAGGAAAATTTATAGAAATGGTAAGTCATAGATAAAAACATAATTAATTTCCCACTTTCTGAGTAATCACAGTTTAAGTTTTTGACTTTTATTAAAAAAAAAAAACTAAAAAATATACCTTGCCCTTGCAATCAACATTTTCAGTGTGAAAATAACTGTTAAAATTTAAGTTAATGTAAACAAAGCAACACACTTTGCTTTTCTATCAGCTCTTTGAAGAACTTTTCTACCCCAGCAGTTGAGAACCAAAACACTGGGTACTTAAAAGCACAACAACCACTAAAAGCAATCAGTAGCAAAACCCAACATTTTTTTTTTTTTTTTACAGCAGCATCTACTATTAAACAACTCACTACATAAACAGTAAGGCCATTAGAGCCACAATGTCAAAGATGCTCTGTAAGCTGAACAGGCAAAGCATTTCCACAATGACTGAAAGCCAGCAAAGCTCTCCTTAAGATGTCAACAGGGAAATATAATTCACTCTTAATAGGTTCAGAGCTTATGTAAGCCATGCTTATGGGATGGTCTATTAAAAAAATAGCAAGTGAGCCAGTGACTGTAAACAAAACTAGCAGCTTCTGAAAACATGCAGGCTTGAGATGTTCAAAACTCTGCTCAAAGGCACTGTGCTGTGGTAAGGTTTGTGTGTTCTGGGCCAGGAGTGAAGGGAAATATAAATATGTCTCCAAACAGGGATGGTTGAGGTGATACTCACACCTGTACAGAAAACAGGTCAGGAATGCCTTCAGCCCCATGAAGGGCCCAAGAAATAAAATCATTGTGATCAATGTGCCTTTTTTCTAGTAAAACATCTGCTCTTCTGAAAAAACCCAGCAAGCTCTCATTCTCAACTAGTTAACTAGTAATGTAACTTTGTATTTGGGATAAAGCAAATTTCTCTTGCTGACAACTCGGTTCATTGAATTAAAATCATGGTGCAATGTGAGATTTGCCATTTCTGGACTACAAAACGGTTCATTTGCATGTGCCCACCAGAAAAGGAAGAAAAAGAACACAAAACCATCTTGAGAACTCACCACCAGGTTTCCTATCACCATGACCAACAAGAAGACCAGAAGGCACAGGGGCTGCCCAGCCACTTCCATGCAGTCCCACATGGTCTCGATCCACTCTCCGCACAAAATCCGGAAGATGATGAGGAAGGAGTGGAAGAAATCGTTCATGTGCCACCGTGGCAGGTTGCCAGTCGTGCTTATCTTCTTCACATTGTCCAAGTAGCTCTTCCCAAAAAGCTGCATTCCCACCACGGCAAAAATAAAGACGATGATGGCCAGCACGAGGGTGAGGTTGCCAAGGGCCCCCACGGAGTTCCCAATGATTTTAATGAGTGTGTTTAAGGTCGGCCAGGACTTTGCCAACTTAAAAACTCGCAGCTGTGAACAGAACATAAACAACAGTGTCAGCTCACAGAAGCATCAGACACTTCAGCCAATGAATTATTAAAGGGAGTAAAACGTGAAAGATGTTAAATGCCTCAGTGTGTGTGGTACAAGGTGATTTTAGCCATACTTCCTGTTAACCTCATTACTTCTATTAATAAAACATCAGTTTGGCTACTCAGATGAGAATTAAGTTTTCCTGAGCTGTGCTGAGCTATCTGGTTTAACAGACATGGTTTTAATGGCACTGGTGGGGAAAGGATGGAAGGATGAAATCTATTTCTTGGTATTTTCTTTTGTGTTGCTTTTTCTCCTCAAAATAAACAGCCTGGCAGGCATCTGGAGGGAAGGGTTTCAGGTTTGAGAGAAGTGAGAGAAGGAATTCCACTGTGCTTCAGAGCAAGCCCCAGTCAGATGTTATTAGCTGTTAGCTCCCAGGGTGAAAATCACCTCTGTGCCGAGGATCACGCAGTCTGTGCACAGCCCACGCCCCACTTAAGACCTATTTTAAGGATGCAAATGGTCCCTAACCCTTGTGCTGTATTTTCAGCTAAAGGTTTAAATTAAGCCCTATTGAAGCAGGATTGCTCCAAGAACTGAGGGGAGATACGTAGGACACTGATGGAAAATTTATTCTTTTGAGCAATGCAGAGAATTTTGGGAAAAAAAAAAAAATCTTCTGGTAAATGTAACCACAAGGGCTCATTTTCCTGATCTTTAAAAATTTGAAGCCATATCATGGCCAGAATAATTAGCATGGACATCCTGGTACATGAAGTGAAACACAAATGTCAAGCTGGCAAGGGAAGTACTTTTCTGTTCCAGCATGTTGCCAATCTCTCATTAATAGAACACCACTGTCCCCTGCTTAACAAAGGAGCTGACAGCTAAGGAGTTCCCATGAAAGACAGATGATATGTTATGCTGATCAGTTCTAGAAAAAAAAATAAAAATCTCTCTCTGAATATTTCAAAGACATTTTCTTTTGACAATATCTAAAAGAACAGTGGCATGTTTATAACATAATTTAGGAATGACAGCTCTTGAAACAACAAGTTATCAGCTCTTGCATTTCTTGGGCTATCAATTTTCTACTGTCTGTGCTAACAGGTGTGCAGGTATAAAGTGGCAGATCTTTATTACATGTTGGAATTCAAATATTTTAAGTGTGCTACAAGTACCTGGCACAGCTATAAGGAATCAAATTATGTTCTCATTTACCCTGATGTAAATCTGGAACAATTCCATTTATCCCACAGTAATTAGTGTCACATACTGTTCACCAGTTTGCAGCAATTATAGGCAGATGCATTTTAAAGAAAATATGTTGCATTCATATCAGAGTTTATATGCAATAAAAAAAAAAATATGGTTAAGAACAGAATAAGACCATTACCAGTCGAAAGGAGCGTAAAACAGACAGGTTTCCCATGCTGGACAAACCCAGTTCCATCAGGCTTAGAATAACAATTATGCTGTCAAAAATATTCCATCCCTGTTGGAAATAGTAGTAGGGGTCAAGGGCAATTACTTTGAAGATCATTTCTGCTGTAAAAATCCCAGTGAAGACCTGCAGAAAGAAGATATGAAGTCAAACTAACCTTTCACGCACAACTCCTTGCTTGTGGAGTTTCCATCACACAGCAGAAAAGCCAGACACATGCTACAAACAAATACTTGGGGCTTTTTTTGTGGCTGATTCTTTACCATTATTACAATTTTGTCTGGTCTTTTCACAATAATATCTGATACTGCTGTAAACTTATAAAGACATCTGACTTCAGGATCTGGATTGGAACATACATTTCCATCTCCTTCCATCATCTGAATAATCACAGAGGTAAAAAGAAAAAAAAAAGTGTAAAGGTGCCTTTTATAAAGGTTAAATCTATCGATTTCAGTGGAGAAAGGTAAGTGAATGGAGAGTGAGTGTTAAGGGCTATTTGGGTTGCAGTGTATCTGGTGTATCATCCCTTTTTATTTTATTCTTATTATCAATGAAGGGCAATGCATGCCTCCAGTTATTCTGAGGTTATTGCTGCCAGCAAAGACGATTAGAAACTCTAATTTGAGTCTTGCTTTGTTGGTTTGGTTTTTTTTATTTTTATTTTTACAAATAGTCACAGCAATTTTCTTCTCATTGCATCTTGGGAACACATTGGTTATTTATGACCCAGTTCAAATGTCATATGGTAGAGCTTCTAATTGGAACATTTTTCTTTAAAACAACATATAAATATTACCTATGAGGCAGAGGGAGCAGGGAAAGGAAGGCTGCTGACAGCAAATTCACTTTTAATAGATTCCTGTAAAGCATCCCAGGGAATCAGATTTTGTCTTTTTGTATGCCCTGCTTAAGTAACCTTTTAAATGCATAGTGCAATGCTACAATCAACTGCAAATGACAAAATGTGGGCACCAAGTTTGTAATGTACTGCTTCATTTTCATTTCATATCCTAGTACAAGCTGCCCAGAGCTTTGTGTTTCTGGAAAATTCTGGAATTTCTGAAATAGATACATTTGCAGAAATGGGTAATATCTGTACAATTAAAATACATAGTTTTCTGTGAAACAATCAACATTAATGCAATTTGTTGGTCAAATAAAAAAATCAGAGGTCATGTATCACTAATATACAGTCAAGGAGAAATGTTTTCCTTCCAAGAAGTTGAATATTTGCAACATTAGCCCAGCAAAACTGATAAACTCTGAGCAACAGAGATGAGACACCCACTGAGAAGTGAAAGGGAAAGAGTAAAATCATACAATTATGATATTAAAGAATAAAAATCAATTATCATAGCCTGAATTTGAGGAGTGCTTGGCTTTGCTCTGTAATGCTTCAGGAATTAATTACTCCAAGTGGCCATTTTACACAATTCCTTGTGGAAAGTACCTTCTGTTTCCCCTCAGGAAAATGATATCTTGGATTGCAGCAATACCTTGGGACAGAGCAACTTTCCATCAGCACCTCACACCAAGAACATAACAAACAACCTGTCTCATATTTCTAATTAGCAAAGAACTTGTGAGTCACAGGGGTTAGAGATACCAAAGATTCCCATCATAATGCTCGAATTTTTCCTGGGACAGAGAACAGGACAAAACTGGATGTCTGTGAAATTGTATCCAGGGGACTGCCTTAAAAAACGACAAGACCACGCTGCACACATTATGCAACCCTCTTGCTGAGAAAATGACTCAGGAGGATCACTTTCTATGCCTGAATCATTTTAATCAATAGCCTTCTGAGAAGGAAATGTCACAGCAAGACAGCAAAATGTCTGAGCCTTCCTGGAGGCATCAGGAGTGGTGTGTGTGTGTGTCTGCACCAGCCACAAACTGCACACAGCACCTGCTCCACTGCACCTGCACGAGGGGCTGGGTGTTTCATCTGATAAAGGATGGGGAGAAAACAAGGAGCTTAACATCCCACTGGTGCTAAATATGACACTGCTGATGTGGAGCACTTTGTCTTAAAAAAAAAACCAAAAAACCCTTTTACCTGTTTTCAGCCATTTAGGCTTTAATGTTGCATAATGGTACCTCAGCTTCTAAAGGAAAACAGAAATTGAGGGAGTTTTGCTCTCCCCTCTCATTTTTTTAAGTGGTGGCACTGCGTGGGCAGGTGAACTCTGTGCACGGGCTGCCTCCTGCTCACATTTGAAAATGTGCCTTCCTGTAAGGGACGAGCTGAAGGGGCTGAAAGTAGCAGATGCTGAATGAAGTAGATGGACAATCACAGCAGGAGAGCCCCAGTGACTGGCAGATTCAAATAAAATCTATATTCCATTTTCATTCTTTCATTTCTCTCAGAAACATTTGTCAGAGTAAAAAAAAAAAAAAAAAAAAAAAAAAAAAAGGAAGCCAAAGACCTGCTCTCTTTAATATTTCCCCTGTTTAATGCTAGCATAATCACTCAAAGAGGGTTGGATGTAACAGGAAGACAGCCAGCCAGAGTGGGGGCAGAGGGGGGCTGGCAGTCTGCAGCTCGGGGGATGCAGTCACCTGGCAGCCTGCCCTGGAGCTGGGACTCCCTTCCCTTTCACAGGGAATTGCAAAAAATGTCAATTTTCATTACAAATGACTTTGCAAAACCTTCCACAAAATGGAGTTACCTTTCTCTGACCTGCTCTGCTCACAATTAATCCAGTTAGGAGGGGGTTTAGTAAAGCTGGTGAGGGTGAGCTGGGTTTGTCTGAGCTCTCACAGATCCAGGCTGGGATCTCAGGAGAAGGGGAGCCCCAAGCCATCAGCCTGCTACATCAGCTTGCTTACTTTACACTTCAGCACAAAGAAGAGAAATAGCTCTAGGCACTGCTAAGAGACTCACACTGAGATTTTTTTTCTTCTTTTTTTTTTCTTTTTTTTTTTTTTTTTTTGGCAAAATGTTTGCAAAATTGGCTTTTTAATATTTCTCTCTCTACAAAAAAAAAAAAAAAAATTAAAAAAAAAAAAAAAAGAGAGACAGAGAGAGAGAAAAGGTCTCTCTGCAAAATTTCTCTGTCTGCAAAATCCCTGTCTCTACTGATTGTCTAATTTCCTGATGGCACCTGGCACAGCCCTGCTCAGCCCTGGCAGGTCTGCAGGAGCTGTGCTGGCAGGAGGGGTGCCAAGGGCTAAAGTTTCACTGCCTGTGGTCTGCAAAGTGGAAGCTGATCTGCCAAAAGCAGAGTGAGGAACAGACACCTTGACTATCCCAAGTGCCAGAGGGGGAAGTGGCAGCTTTGCCACCTGCTCTGATGGATGCAAAGGAATTTTTTCAAGTCATCTTAGAAGGCCACAAATTGTTGAGCAACGAGAAGGAATGCTGGCTGCAAAGTGGAGCTGGATACAGTCCTGTGAGGTGATTTCCAACTATCCTTATCTACTGCTTTCTGCAGAGGGCAAGAGCATGGGTTTGGCGAAAGAGACACCCAAACAAATTTCTCCTTAGCACAACAACAGAGGGAGATCTGCCAAGACACATCAGCTGAAAAGATCCCACAGCATGGGGGAATAATCTCAACCTGCCCACAGAAGCCCAGAGCTAGAAATAACAAGGACCAGAGTAAAGAAAAGAATCTCTATGTGTTATATCCCATATTCTAGGACTGACATAAAATGTCTGGTTATTGCTACTACCCACCCAAACCTGCCAGCATGGCAGGCTTCTCACTAAAGGCAGGTCTGACATCTGCAGTGTCTCTGTGTGCTCCCACTCTGGTCCATGGCTACTACAGTCACAGCCCTGCAGGCCACTGTCCACTTTATCCAAAAATAAATGTCTCTACAACAACACATTAAAGGGGCTTGAGACTGTCCATTACTTTCCACTGACTTCAAAAACAAAGAGAACTGGCACAGACTCCTGTGCTGTAAATACCTGAAGTTAGGTGACATGAATACAGTTTTGAGATACTGCAGCCTTTGTTTTCACAGAAATAAAAGGCTTTTTTAATCTCTACTGTGAGTTCTTCAAATGCAAACTTGTCAGCAACCACCTTCCAGAGTCTCCAGATCAATAATATTCCCATATGATATCTCTGCTGCTGCCACTACATCATAGGGGCAATCCCACCGTGCCATGGCTTGATGGCCTGTGCCTTTTCTAATTCAGACTCTTCTACAATTAAAAGGATTCTAAACATTAAGTTTTAAAGCAGTAACACAGCCAACTTTAAAACATAACTCAGAGAAAGATGATTAAAGAAAAATATTCCATTTTGTGGTAACTGCAGAATTTTAGCAGCCCCCTGGGTCATAAATTGTATCGTGATGTCCTTGGAAAATTTTTTGCTGTCCCTGCAGCTTGGCTGTAGAGTGTCCCTCTGCTTTTCTTGGGGCAAGTGTGGTCTCTGCTTGCTTTGCATCTCTGCTCCCACTGCTCTGGCTTGCACATTAAGTTTCCCCTCAAAGCATCAGCCGTGTTTGCTCCATGTCCCCTCTGCCCTGGGGTTTTCATAGGACCAGCACATGGAAGATGCACAACAGGCACTTCCAGCATAGATACAAACCCATGATCAAAGACAACTCCATTTCCCTCCATGATCTTGCCTTGCTTTTTTCTGTAGGATTTTTTTTTTTTTTATGTAAAAGTCACCAATTAGTCACCAAGAACTGCTGCCTTATGGGTGCTTTACCAGAAATCCCACGTAAAGCTCATTAACCTTTCTCTTATCTCATTTCCTTAAACAGATATCTGTCAGGAACAGCCCAAAACCATGGCTTTAATGGATGCTAATAGCATTAGAATAAGTTAGCTTGACAAAAACAGGCACTTGTTCTCCATTCAGTTCTTTTCAGAAAGAGGTGGCTGTGTGGACTTGCCTGAAAAAAGGCAAAGCAATGCTGGCAGTGTATCAAACTGGGACACTCCCAAACCACAGCCAAAACTTTTCATAGCAGGAAATTCACCCCTCATGTGGCACTTTGAGTTCACAGTGACTTACCAAATTGCCTATGTACAGCATGTGGTCAAACTCCTTGGTCATCTTGTAATGCTCCAGGGCCATGAAGAGCGTGTTCAGCACAATGCAGAGGGTGATGGTCAGGTCTGTAAACGGGTCCATTACCACAAACTTGACAAATTTCTTGATCAAAAGCCAAAGTGGGCAGCAATCCCAAATGAGGAATTTAACAGCAAAGTGGTTCCAGCAGGGAGGACATTTCTGGTGTGATTCCTCAAGCTCTAAGTCACAAGCAGCAAAGTCACAGTCAATTCACACTGAGTTATGTGACAAGAGAACACTTAAAATTACTCATAGCACAGAGCACAAATTACCCCAAACTTTTTCTCAAAGGTAAAAATATTCCTGTCCTAGCAGGCTGGCAAATTACACACTTTGGGGTTTTAGCCAGTTGACCTGCACTTAGCAGACAGTGACCTGTTCTGAAAGTAAAAACCTTTTAAAAGTGTTACAGGCAAAAAGTGAGAATCACACAAAATATGTGAAGTCTAGTACTATAGATATAGGCTTGGATTCTTACTCTATTTTCCATTTTGCTAAGTTCAAATGGATTAGAATACACTATCTTCATTGAACTTAGTTTGGAATATGTATTTTTTATTCCCTGGTAACATTTCCAAAGTATCTTAAGTAATACCTTTTAAAGCAGGTAAGAGATGAAAGTGCTTAAATCCAATATTTAAAGCTGATTTAAGTACTTGAGAACTAGAGTATCAGTGGTTGTCAACATAGTTTCTGTCCTTGATGTGCAATCCAAAAATACATTAAATATCTGATTTTTCTGAAATGCCCACAGACAAAATCAGGGAGCACATAAGCCAGTCTCAAAATGCTACTAAAATTCCAATGTGCTTTTTAAAGGTGCTCTTAAAATATTTTCTGTAATGCCACTTTTACGTGCTCATTTTACCTGTGCACAAAAGAATTGAAATAGCTTCAAAAGTATAATTTGTGTTAAATGGTGGAAAAAAGAAAAGCAAAAAAAGACAGTTAATGGCTAAATGACAATGATCAGCAGAATTGCTTAATGCCTTCCTTTTCTGATTCTTTTATGGGCATGGAATGTTTTATTTTAGTTTTAGTCTATATAATTAGAAGCTGCACTGATAACAGGAAAACTTCAGCCAAGGCTGTTATTTCAATCAGTTCATAAACAGCCTCCTCTCCCAAGGCAGGAAACATTTGGGACAAGGGGAAATGGCCCCAAGCTGTGCCAGGGAAGCTTCAGATTGGATATTGGGAAAAAAAAATCTCTTCACTGGAAGAGTGATTAAGCACAGATGGAGTCACCATCCCTGGAAGTGCTCAAAAACTGAGTGGAACTGGCACTTTGCAGTATGGTTTGGGCATGGGGATACTCAGGCAAAGGCTGGAATTGCTGAACTTGGAGAATTCCTTCTCAAATTCTCCAACTCTTTATCCACTTTTCTTCCAAGGATGACAGAACTTATTCTTATCCTTATTCTTCACAACAAAAGCCCCTTTAAGTCCAGGCTACTGTTAAAAGGCTTGTTTCACCCTTTTTAGCCTCAGCCACATGATATTTCTCTGTCCTTTCACCAGCTTTTGTGGTCCTGGACCTTGTGAGCCAGCTGTTTCTGCTTGTTGATCCAGCTGAAAACCAATCCTACAAAATGCAGGAACACAGCAAGGGAAGGAGGAGGGTGAGACTGTCCTCTTTTGGCAGTGATGTGGCATTAAAACAGTTCAAATAAAACAAGAATCTACAAATCCACATCCTTTCCCAGTAAACAGGATCTTTGGAAAACATAAGATATCTAATTCTTTTTTTTTTTTTTTTTTTTTAAATATCTGCAAAAAGTAAAATTAGCCTCTGTTTTTTCTGCTACCATTAAAAATGATCAGAAAAATACAACATTGTGTTGGAGATGTTTTTCCCCTTATTTTTAAATTTAAAAAGAAATAGATCCTTTCTTGTCTGCAAGGCTTTGTATTGTCTGGAAAAAGCAGACAGTTGTTGACTACCCAAAAGCCAAGAGCAGAAACCAAACAAATAAATGGGAAGGGATTTCTGGTCCAGCTGGTTCAAAATTTGGCACAGATCTTGCACATGAATATGGTTAAATCTTGTGATATATTTTATTCTGGTCATTCCTTGTTAACAAGTATTCTTTTTCAGTGATTAATCAAATTCTGGGAGTTAGGAAACCTTTTATAAGGATTTCTTCCATATAGAATCATAGAATCATTTAGGTTAGAAGAGATCACTGATTGCAGCTGTTATCCCTTGACTGCCAAGTCCATCACCAAACCACATCCCTGAGTGCCATGTCCTCTGAGTTATCCTAGCCTGGATGGTTTCTATTTCTGTGGTATAAAGGAATAGAAAAATACCATTAAATAAACAGGAAATCCAGAAATCCAGGCCTTCTAGGCATTCTTAACACATTACAAGAAAGCAAATCAGTCACAAAGCTAATTGCTGAAAACCCCACAGAAAACAAATAAAACCTTTGCAGAGTGCATTAAACACTGGAATACACCAAAGTGATTATGTCCCTATTAAGAGCACAGCTCTTTATTTATTCAAACACAGATATATCTTCTGGCCACAATACTGCTGAATATAACCATGGGGAGAGTAAAAAAACTGAGGGAGAGGAAGGACTTTGTGGTTTCACACTGGGAGATGTCCAGTTCCTGACTGTAAGGCCTCTCTTAGGCAAGTCCCTATCCATCAGTCACACACAGAATTAGGAGGAGAATCCACAATTTCCCCTGCTACTGTGTTCTTGACTGACATTTTTCTGTGTTCTTAGGTGCTACCTCCTCTCCCATCTCTGTTTGCAGTGTAGGAATCATGAGAAAGTGTAGGAAGCCCTTTCATGCTACAAGTCAAAAGATTGGGGGTCTGCTCTGAGTTGTCTTTCTGTTGATAAATGCTGCCCTGCACTCCACTGAGCCCTAACTAGTGTAAATCTAACTGCACAAAATCTTGAATCTTACAGCTCCAGTTCTGATTATATGGCATTCTCCCTGGATTTTTACAAGTCCATCGTTAAGATAAGGATTGTGCTGTCTCTGTTTTAGGGGTTCCAATAACTATTCTCAGTGCTTTCTTTCAAAATGGTATCAGGGCATTTTGTGTCACTTTATTCCTGCCTTTTAACGTGACTGTGGCTTTGAGTTGGGGAACTGAGGATGTCTCTTACCTTCCAGGGCACTGGTGATGATGCTGACAGCACTCACTGCCCTCTGCCTCTGAAAGGGCTCCTCTGAGTGGTCCACAGAGGGTCGGTGGGGCATTAAAAGCTGTTTCTTGCTTGCCTCGTCTGAGGGGGAGGTCTGTTTAAAGGAACACACTGGATCAGCACAGTAAAACCAAGGCAGACACTGGGTAGAAATTTCAGAATGCCTAAGCAATAATTTTGTCATCTGAAGAGTCAAAAGCTCACTGACTAATGAGTTAAAGACATGCTGGTCTTTTGAAAATCGCACTTTGAGGAATTTTGGAAAATTTGTTTCTGGCCTTCACCTTCATATAAACTGTGGGTGAAAAGAAAGGAATGCTTATGATGCCAGAGGAATAGCAGTGCTGCTTTCCCATGCTCTTTGCTTGTGAAAGAAGTCCTGCTTAATTACATTAATTAATCCATTATTTCTGAAATGTGTTAATTATTTAATTATACAGCTAGAAAAGGAAAAGGGCGTGGGTAACAGCTCCATTACAGATCTCTGGTATCATACCAAGCAAACTGACTCCCCAACACATGTTTTTCCTTGTTCTGAAACACTGCCAAATCTCAGGAACATATTGTCATTGTGGTGATCTTTGGTGTTATGGATTGTGAAGCTCCATAATTAGGGGAGAGACTTAGCTTCTTTTTCTCAGGAAAAAAGAAATAACCTAACTCTTGTTCTCATGTTTCTCAAAGAAAAAAAAATTCCAAAGAAATCAAATACCAGAGAAACAGAAATCCCAAACTGTCTGTGTTTAATGTCTCATTTTAAATTAGTTTTATGCTTTTTGTAGGCTTGGGTTTCTGCAGTCAGACAGAAATACAGTATAGCTGAAGACACACAGTGCATTAAACACTTCATATTGTCAGCTCACAGGAGCAAGATGTTAAGGCTTTTATTATTACAAGCTCCCACTTCATGTAGAGAACAAATCCCGCTTGGTTTACTCCTCCAGATCCCACACAGGTGGGAAAAAAATTGGTTGAGATGCAAGAATCTGGGAAAACCAGGTTCAACATAATTCTCTGTCACAGACCTCCTGTTTGAGACCCTCAGTTTCCCAAAATAAATGTTTAACAGCCTCTGCCCTGTCCTCAAGCACCCAGGCTGTGAGGTCTCAGATGCTGTAACAAGACAGTGTAGATAGGTGGATCCTGATGGCTCTGGTGTTGTAGCTCAAGGAAATGGGAAATGAGAAGAAATCCCTGCAAAGATGAGAACCTCTGGTTTATTCAGGTATCAGAGCAGCTGCTTTAGTTTCTCCATAGACAAATGAACTATGAGAGTTAGATTCAGTCTTCTGGATCTTCTCATCTCTTGGGTCTGAAGTGGCCCTGACCACCCTGATCAGCTCCTGAGTTGGGGATGCCAACTGAGATGTGCCAAAAGCAGCAGCTCCACAGCTCTGCTGCTCATGCCCAGGGACCCAGGGTCCCTCATCTTCACCATTCCTCTACCAAAAATGCTCTTCAAGAAAGGCAATTCCATGAGAAAAACAAAGGAAAGAAAAGGTGCTGAAGCTCTATGAGCTGCCTTTTCTGTGACCTCTTCAGAGCAGGGGATATCCCCAGCAAAGGGCAAAGATGTTTGAGCACTGAAAACATTTTTTTGTTTACAATGAAAATTATAGCCAGGATGCTGGTCCCAGGTCACTTCAAGTACTGCAGTCAAAAATACCAAGCACTGCAAGATCAGAGAAGAGTGAGGGCTTTGAAAGCAAGCACTTAAAACATTAGCTGGGCCAGAAAAGCAGTAATGCTCCAAAACGGCCTCTTTTTTTTCCCCCTAAAATGTCCTTAAAAAAAAAAAAAATCAAATACTCAACTGAATAGGTTCATTGTCCATTGAGTTTATGACAAAGTTATCATCAGAAAGTCTTCAAGGAGAGTTGTACTTGTGCACAACAAGAAAACACTCTCTCCTTGGCTTAGAAGCCAGGGAATACCAGGAATGGTGTTTCAGATGCATTAGTTTGCTTGATTTCCTTCACCTCAAAAACATCCAATAAAAACCAATGAAACAACAAATGTTTTATTAATGAGAAAAGCATCTACAAAATTGCATAATCATTCACAGCAGTTTGCAATACATAACAAATACATGGTACCAAAAAGGAATGGCTAGACAGGGTGAAGAAAAGCAGGAGGGAGACAAATTTTAAAGTAGAATAAATAATAAAAATAAAAGAAAAAAAAAAGGAAAGCAAAGAAAAAGAGGAAAAAAAACCCCAAACCACAAGTTTGCCTTTGCAGAAGGAACCACAGGAAAATCTCAAATTTCAAATCTCTCTGGACTATTTCACTCTTTTTAAGCTCTAATATCTTCCCATCCTATCGGACCTAAGGCTTAGGAAGTACCAGCACCATGTCACCAGACAACCCCAAGAGTCCTTTATCTGAAAGCCACCTTTTACTCACAAGTGCAAAGAGGTAGAAACCCAAAGGAAAAACATTCAGAGGTTCATTCTTTCTATATTTTAAAATTTTATTGAACTAAACCAGGCACCAGCACACAGCAGAGATTCAGCCCTAGAGCCAGGGCACAGCATGTGGCAGGCAATGCCACTGGGCAAAGATTTGCCAACAGAGCAATAAATCCATCATGCAGTCACTTTGTCACTTACTAGGAAGAATTTATTCCAGGAAAGAAAGTTTCCATCCAGGTGAATCGCTTAAAATTATTAAAGCTGCTTAAGGAATAAGCTTTTGCCCTGTGTACAGAATAGATATGTGTGGGTTTGGGTTTATATTATTATTGTTTATTTTAGAATAGAGATTGCTGATAGTCACACAAGGAGCTGGCAGCTTTTGCACTGTGAGGCAGAAACAATTCCAGGAACTGGACAAGCAGGCAGCATAAAGGCTATTATCATCTCTGAGAGAACACACTGAGGCACAGTTGCTCATTGTACTTCTATTTCTATAGAAATTAAGTATAAAGAAACAGCAGTCCTCAGAGTTATGCAAGGAGTGTCCCTAGATCCAGGTGAGAAATCACAATGGAGTTAAACACAATAAACACAAGCACCTCCAGCAGGACAAGATTATTTGTGTTGCCCCCTGACTGGCTGGAAATGTTCCTCCTTTGGATTAGCTAAATTCTACAGAGACAAATATACTATTCAGTAGTTTACATGCAAATGAGGATGCATAACAGATATTTTCCTCTCACTGGTTACAGTTTTGAATCAAGTCAAAATCATTATGTGAAGATGGGTTTAAACATAGCAGCATTTTTAAAGGCCATTTTTGGGAGGCAGGACAGGTTTAATTTTCCTTGTACACATCAAAATTTTTCAAGCAGATAAAAAGGTGGGCAGGCCACATCATGAGCAATGGACCCAGTAAGGTACCAGCACAAATATTTAATGAAATTGGAGGTGCCATATTAGAGCACAGCATTAAAAAGAAACCATTTAATTTTGGTGATGCTTGACTATTTAAAGAGATGTACCTTCAAACTAAAGCAGTTTGAAATATTTGTACCAAATCTGAGTGATTTACAACTAGGATGCACAAAAGCAAAGTTTGAAATGAGCAGAGCTGTCATGACAACTCTGTGACAGTATCAGAGGGCTGGGAGGTTTTTATCCACATAACTTATTGTCAGATTTTTGGATGACTTATTCTGTTGACCTTTATTTCTGAACATGGAAACTGCTAACACTTTCCCTTTTCACCAGTCCTGTGGCAAAGCAAGAAGTGAAAGAGAGAAATTTTACCTCAGGGTGATTTTAGGAACATGAAAACCTCAAACCAACATGGTCAGCAAAAGCTTTTTATGCTTAGCTGAAACAAAAAGCAAGGTCTTTTTTTTTTTCTTTTTCTTTTTAAAATAATATTATCACAAGATAAAGATCTTAATCTTTATTTCAGTCCCTTGATAAACAGCTTGGCCACTCTTAAGAGCTTTCTCTCCAGGTGTTTTCCCTCCTGCCAAACCAGCAATGCTCAGCATTCCAGGTTTCCTAGTGGAGTAAGCACAAGTGTGACCAAGAGGAAATTGAGAAAAGGTTATGAGTGCAAGAGGGTGTCCCCAGGTTACTCCAGCCCCATTATCCATCCCAAAATCGTGTCCCAGGCTGCCCCACCCTGCTCCTGGGCTGATGGGGAGCTCTGGTGAGGAGCTGCCCCAGGGAGAGCAGAGCAGTGGGGATCAGCAGCTCACAGCCAGTGCCCACTTGGGAACTTCCACCCTTTCAGTCCTGCACCCATTTCTCTTCCACTTCCAACCTCTGGAATATCTGCAAAGTCCGGTTAAATTAAAAATGTTATGATTTCCCTGCACTGCTACAGGAAATGCTCCAGCTGGATTTAGGAGGCAAGAAGGGATGGTGTTTTGAGTTTTCCTTAACCCCCTAGAAGTTCTTTACAGCCACAGGTGGAATCTCACTCAGCCTCATCAGAATCCATGGATTAATTGAGCTCCAATTAAGAGCTCATTAACTAAATCAACTTCTGCTCAAGCATATCAATACCTTGTGAAGAGAAGTGTTAGTCTTAACTAAGAAACACCAAGACACAACAGAACAATGCAAAGCAACAAATAAATACTGCAGGAAGGTGCAGGACTTTTAGGTTATAGAGTGTCCTGAAGTTACTTTCATTGCATATAGACATTCTCTAAATAAGGCAAAATCCAAAATCTCACCCAGCAATCAGGAGGAGCGTAAAAATATGTCACTTTTCAAAACTTTCAGTTTCAGGTCAAGACAAAAACAATTGGGACTTCTAGCATAGTCACCAGGTCCTGCTTATGTCTTATTTACACTGGGTTAAGTTTGTTAAATCAGCAGCTGCATCACTTGAAGAAAGCTGCTGGGAGAACAGGACAACCCTGAGTCCCCTGCATTTCCAGAAGAGTGACCAGGACTTGCCATGGGTTTGCTGGGACAAGCTCCCTGCACCCCTCAGACCCTGCTGATGACTGCTGGGCCCAGACCTGATTGTGTGAAGGGTGTTTGCAGACCACTCTTTCATATTGCACTGCTTAGCTGCTCCTATGTCTCTCTGGCTGAGAGCAGTGATCCCTCTGTGCAGCTCCCACCATGTTGGACTGCTCCTTGTGGCAGGGGGACACCCTTGGGTGTAGCAGAGTGTGCAGAGATGCACAGCTCCCTGCAGAGGGAAGGTGTCCTCCTCTTGCTCAGGCTGTGCCCTGAAGCCCCTGGGGACTTCCAGGACTTTTTTGATGCTCATGGGCAGGTGCTGGTCAGCATGGACCATGCTGGCCATGGTCAGCAATGTGATGGCCACCAAGGCTGCCCCAGCCATGAGATAACCTAAAATCCTCCCTTTTTCCTCAGCTGGATTTGGGAATTAGGGAGAGGAGATGAACAGTGCAAACACACTTGGTTTCTCATGGAAACCCACTCATCCACCCGTGCCAAGCAGCCAAGGCCATCTGAAGAGCATTTGAAACTGGCTTTTTTATCCTACATGCTTTTCTGCAGCCAAGCACCAGGATGTCACTCCTCTGAGTCACCAGCCTGAATAGTGGATAACATGCTGCAGCCTCTTCTCTCCTGGGAGAGGGCAGCTGAACTGCACAGATGTTTTCATGTCAGCTCAGCTGCCACCTGCAGCCATTCCCACGGGCAAATGGCCCTTGGCTGGGACAGGGGGCAGCAGTTGCAATGACACAAAGGCATGGAAGTGTTCATTGAGGTCCCAACCCAACCACTTTGCCTGGGGTAAACCATTCAGGGTGAATTTTGTTAAAGCTGATCAGGCTAAAATGCTCCAAAGTGGCTTTTTGTTCTTTCCTGGAGAAACCTGAGGAAGACCCACTCTGGAAAAATTTATGACATCTGTGGGCTAAGTCACTGTTTGTGACTGAAGTGCTACAGGTTGAAAATGCAAAACCAGAGATGGTCAGACCTTGTCTGATGTTTGCTATGTCTTTTAAATCATAATAGCTCCTCCAAGCTTTCCCCAAATCACAATTCAGTGATCTCCCCCATTAGTAGCAGTCAGATGGGTCTGTGTTATGTTCATCACAGAGAGACCTAAAAAAGTGCATCTTCAAAAATATAATGCTGTAAATTGTGGGGGTTTTTCAGCTCCATCTACCCAGATGTTCCATTTGCCACAATGCCAAAGTTACACCTCAGGAAACTGCAAGTCAAGGCTTAAGCCATGTTACAGCAATGCATTTTCAGGGACTGGCCCTTCATTTCTTGGTCATGAGAGGTACAACAGAGAGCCCAAGTGGGTCCTGTTCCACCATGGGCTCAAAATAAATAATGTTCAAAATAAATCACAGCAGCAGGGTCAGTGAAGTTAATGAGGTAACTACAATATCTTCTCCCTTCCCCAAACGTATCAGGAGATTGTAAAAAGAAACCAGAGCTGCTAACAAAGAATAAATTCACCTAAATTTTTAACATGAAAAAGGTGAAAATCATCAAATGCAAAGCCAAGAAACATGCTGATTTATCTCCAAGCACACAGGGGGGTCAGATTTGCTATTTCCTCCTGCCTGAGCCACAGCTGAGGCTGCACGTTTGTGCCCAGTGTTCAGACTCCTGCAGTGAATACATCTGTACAGCAATGAGCCCCTTGCCAATCAGCTTTTAACTCCAGCTCACATTTTCTGGATAGATTAGATACCAACCCTGTTTTGCAGAAGACACAACATCCTTCACATTGCATCACTGGATGAGCATCTGCTACTAGAGTGCCTGGGTGTTATTTCCTAGATGGCCAGGGGACACCAAGTGAGCTCACCCACCCCAGCCATTCCATTTTCAAAGTCCTATTTTTTTCAAAAGGCAGGAAGCTGACAAATGAAAATAAATGCCAGCAGAGCTCAGAGCCTCCCTGTCACCTCAGGACCCAGTCCTGTAAAATACCAATATTTTCTGTGAAGGTTGAGTGCTCTTGTGCTTTGCTAAGCTCTTTCTGACAGCTGGGACAGCCTCAGCAGCCTGCAGAGCTGCTTTCCTTACAGAGAAAAAGGGGACATCCTCTACCCATCTACTGAGGTCTTTTGAATTTGATTCAGAATTTTTTTTTAAACAAATGCACAGATTTTCTTCCCTATTTCCTTTAATACACAGCTTTTTTTCTTTTCTTTTTCTTTCTTTTTTCTTTCACAAAGCTTAATCCAGTAAAACTTCCCTATCTATAAACAGCATTTCTGTTGCTCAGTTGTTTACAGAATTGTCTCAGGACTGGTCATCCTTGCCCACACAGAGTAAAAGTGGTATTAACAAAGTCCTAAATGAAGGAAGATGTGAACATCTGAAAAAGCAGCAACAGTCTCAAAACTGTCAACAAAACAGATAATTCTCACACCAGCCAGTTTCCCACATGTAGCACAGCCCCTTCTCTCATGGGTGGTGTGAGAGTCTATTTGCAGAACTACAGGGAATGCCCAGATAGGTCAGGAAAAACATTCAGTCCAAACCCTGAAAGGAATTAAACTGCTTGGGTCTAGAGAAAAAAAGCTTCTCAATTTGCTGATAATCTGACACCACTGCTGGAATCCATCTCACTCACCTTTCTCTTTAGGAGATACCTTGGCTAATACATGTTATAATCACATTTGCTTTTTTCCCCCTACCAATGTAACCTGGTTTTGGCACCTTGTTACTCTGTGTGGGCTTTATCTCATGTAACTTAAGACTTGTGGTTAAAGTGAACAGAAAGAGGCACTTCCAAGGAGAGAGATTATTCTGATCCATTTTTGTCCCTAAAATGGAATAAACCCTCCCCACACTGACTCTAGTAGTGACCTCCATTATTTTAAAGACTTTTGATGAGCTTCAATGCAGATTATCTACATTAGAAAAAGATAAATTCCCACTTTCTCAAACTAGCTACCTGTTCAGATTGCTCTGCCTGTGTAGCAGCTATTTCCAAAAACACCGTCTCATGGTGTTGCTCTGCAACAAAGATGCTGGCAATCTGCAAAAGGGCTGAAATCTGTTGATCATCTGCTCATATTTCCAGTGTGTTATTTGAACTGGATACCAAACCTTTCTGGGAACTACCTTTGAACTGAAGCAACAGCCCTCCTCAAGTAGCCCAAGAGAAGACCAGAGGTCAGATGCAAACAGAGACCAGAGAAAACACAGTCTCAAGATGGCAAGTCTCATCGAATAATTTAAAACCCATCACTTTCTATCCACTAGACAGTGTCAGGTATTCAAAAGTCAAAAGAAATCAAGTTTAAAAAGTTCCTTCAAGAAAAGAAAGTCCGTGTCAAACTCAAGGTTTAGGAACTTGCCTCCTGACAGCTCTGAAGAGAAAGTCTCACCAGAAGGCATGCCCCTCCCTGATGAGGCAGTAGGCACACATTTCTCTGTGAATCATCTCACTGTCTTCCCACCCTGCCTGGAAAGGTGGGTCTGGGCTTCTCACTGCAGGCTCCATTTGGTGTAAATAAATTACAGCAATCTCCAACAACATTTAGAAGGAAACGAGAGCGAGAATCACATACAAAAGTTATAAAGTACTCACCAGGTCACCTGTCCCAGGCTTTTCCATAATAACTGGGGGGAGCAGTAACCCTGCAGGAGAAGTAGGGTCTGGGTTGAGTGCCCCGGTGCCTCCTCCTATCAGGGAAACCACACCATTGCAATCCACTGAGCTGTTCCTTTTGCCCGTCTGGGTGCAGTTGGGAGTAGCAGGGTGAGAACAATGGCTCACTTGGCTCTGCACGCTCGGACGCCTCCCAGATCTCGGAATTAAGAGAGAGCCCCGGTGGCTTTCAGTGTCCCCAGCGACGCTGATCTCGTCATCGGCAAAATCTGTCTCGGAGCAAGTGTCTCTGCCACGGAGTCGGAAACTGAAAACGCTTCCGTGGCTGGTTCTGCGCTTCACCAAGTTTGCACTGGGACCATAACTAATGCCAAGGAGAGTCTGGAAACCCCCAGAAAGGAAAAAGGGGAAAGAGAAACAACATTTTGCAACACGTTTTCAGGAGCGAGGAAGTTCTGGGGGAGAGCGGTAAGGTCCGTTTCAAACCAAGCGCTTCGGAGAGAGAGAGACTTAATTACAGGTGTTCAGACTCTGCAAAGTTGGGAGGTTGGACAGTCATGCCTAGCCTTCAGGTGTTTGTCTAGCACTTGGCAATTAAAGATGTAGTGAAATAGGAAGGGTCAAGGTGGCATTCAGCTCATACTTTCCCCCCATGGGACAAGTGCCAGAGGACCTGGGAAGGCAGCACAAGGAGTGGAAGACAGGAGCAGGGAAGGGGATCCAGCTCCAATCTACTGCATTATCACACATCTTCATAACAGCCAGGGAAGGAACAGTGCAGTGGGAGAAGAATAGATAAAGAAATAGGGCAGGAAATGAACTGCAGGGAAAATGAGAAGAAGAGGGAAGAAGAAGAAGCAGAATACGACGGAAGAAGGTGATAAAAGAAAAAGGAAAAAAAACCAAAAACAAACCAAGAGCAAGAGGAGGGATATGGTTTATTAGTTTGTAAAATTATTATCTCAATGCACATGGCTGCTTAAGGGCTAGGTAACCTCAGTACACAGCAGTCTCCCTCACTCAAATATCAGCCTTGACGATGCACTCTGACGTCAGTTAGTGAGACTGCAACCCTGCCAGAGCATCAGCAAGAGGTAGCCAAGGACTAAACACACCTAAAATCCGGCAGAGTAAAAAGGATCCTCGGAAAACGTGTAAGGAATTCAGGTCTATCCCTTTCTCTTCTCTCTAAAGAGGAAATTACTGGAGTAAGAGCATTTATGCAGAACATATTTTTGAATTTATGCCTGCACAGAATTTTCAGCTTCTTCAGAACTTTCCCATGAGCCAAGTATCTATGAAGAGAGGTCAGATTGCCACAGCACCCACAAACCCGACAAAACAAATGAAGCCTGATTTCATTCTGTGCTGTAGCTCACACCACTGAGTTATGTAATGATGCTATTTAGTGACACTGGTACGTGGAGAAGTACAAAATCCAGGCTCTTTCTAACTAAAAACAACCCTTTTGGATTGCTACCAAATTTCAGCTGGTCAAAAATCCATGCCTGGGTTTCCATGGCACAGTCACTGAGACTGATTTCTGATGGCAACACACTTCCAGCTGCTAAGATAGCATCTGAATGATGACTCAGCCTTATTCCCTCCAACCATGCCAGACACAGCCTTGCAGAGAAGATTTACTATAAGCTTTGAAATGTGTCTCCCATGCTTCTCATGCATATGACATCCAGGGGCAAAAAGTGAAAACAAGGAATATTATTCTGAGAAATAAACTGGAAATGCACAGCTCCAATCCACAGTGCTACTGGCACATGGTGTCCTGAAACCCACCCAGAATGAAGCTAAAGAGCAATTCTGGGTTTAGAAAAGGTGCAATTTGTTACACAACCCTCTCGACCAATGAGACAGCAACGGAAACTATTGGATTAAAAAATGCATGTCATCTACAGAAATCCAGCTCTGGGTAAATTTTGTGAGCTGGGGAGTCATTAATTGGTCACATTTACTTACACCACTTACATGTTTTCTATGAGCTTTTTATGGCTGCCAAGTATCCCTAAATTCACTGACAACAAAATAAAAAAGGACTTAGCCCATTACATGGCTATTCAAAACAACAAAACAAACTGATTTAAACTTTGCCCTCAGTTAAACAAAGACAAATTATCTGGAGCTATTTATGATCCCTTGATACATACAGCATGGGCAGATTCATATTCATGCATGTCAGGAACATTTACATAAAACCTTATTTAATAACACTGTCACTCTGTTTTTCTTCCCTGCAATAGAAAGTAGAAACAAATGCCACAAAGTTTTGACTTGGAGGCAACTAGCAAAAGAATATAAAAATGTTAATAATGCTTTTGTATAATATTTTAAAAGCCCTCAGAGACAAGTTTCCTCCTTGCCTCCTCCTCTCTTTTATTTTTAAGCTTTGTAGGTTTCCACTAAGTTTTTTTTTTTTTTTAATCTCTAGTAGGGATAGGATAGATATAATCAGATGAATGAGAGAAAATAAACCAGACTGAGGGTAATCTTGAAGCAAAAAAAAAAAAGAAAAAAAAAAAGATAAAAGAAAAAAATTGAAAAAAACAGGTTTGTAAAAATGTTTAATGGGCATTTTAAATTCATTTAAATAATAAAGTGACAATATATTTCCTTCCACTGTTCTAGCACAGACTGTATGCTGCATCTGCTCTGTTAATATCAGTTATGATATTAAATATCTGTTTCTTCTGAAAGTTTCAGTTTTAATTGCCTTGTTCAGAGCCTGGCCTGTCCAGAAAAGCACAGTGTGGAACAAGTGATGTTTCAGACCATGGCTTACCATCCTCCTTTGACCATCATCATAGTCACACTTGGGATTCCTTTGGTCTTCCCCATACTCGTCTGTCCCCAAAGATTTCTTTTTCTTTCTCTTATTTCTTCTTTCTTTCCCACTTTTAGGTGACATTTCCAATGAGCTGAGTGACATTGAATCAATTCCTTTAGCAGCTAGTGCCTAAATCAGAAGATTGTATAAAAAGTGTATAAAAAGTGTTATTTCATGATTTCAATGAAAACTATTACTGCTCAGAAATTACTTATAATTTTAAATTTTAAGGTTGTATAGAGAGGAGAGATATTAAAAATTTCAGGAGATAAGCATTCATAAACTTAGGATTGGCTGCATAAAAGGATGGTTTTCCTGTGGAGTTCCCACAGGACAGTTGGACACATCAGGAAGGAACAACCTGTGTGCACACCATGCCCACATCTCTGAGCTCACTCTTCTGGTGCCAGGCAGAGAAAAATCTCAGGCTGAGGAACCTCAGGTTAAAGTGCCTTGAAGGGCAGGACAGGAGGGCAGCCCAGCTGGGATTTTCCCTCCCCTGCCACAGAGGGATGCTAGGAACAGCAGGAGCTCAGCTGCAGGTTTCTGTAAACACTTATCCCGAGCAGCAGCTCCACCAGGGATGCAAAGAGAGAGCTGTGGGTTTAACTGGAGATAAGGTGGCCTTTGCTGTGCTCTGTGCTTCCATGCTGTGCTGGCTGGCTGCTGGCATCACTGCAGGAGCAGGCTGGTAACACAGCAGCTGCTGGGAGCCCCATTCCAAAGCCACAGCACTGGGAGCAAATGTGCAGCCAGGAGGAAGGATTGACAGGAGCTGGGAGAGCTGGGGCTCTGTCCCCAGCTCAGGCAGGAGGAGGGAGGGGACTCTGGGCACAAGGGTCAGTCTGGGGGTGCTGGAGGTGCTGCAGAACCAGTGCTGGCCACATCAGTGGCCTGGAGACCAGCCCAGTGCAGAGCCCCCAGCTGAAACACCTCAAGGGAGTGAATTGTTAAAAAAAGCCTCTCCTGGCTGCCCAGAACAGGAGAAACAGATGAATCCTCAGTGCTATTGTCTGTAAGCCACTAGAATCAAACAGGCAATCATCTCTCCACTGCAAAATACTCCCTTCCTCCCACAGGCATCAGTCCAAGGAAAGTGAAGGCACTTAACAGCCGTGTAAAGAATCAATCATGTATTTCAAGGAGTAGCAGCAGCTCTATCAAGCTGAGAGCACAACAAAACTTAATTCCTGTGGGAAATATCTTTCATAAGCAAGCTGCTTAGAGCAGAAAGGAGGAGAGCTCAGACATTGGTCTAGGTTGTTTTGGTTGGTTTGGTGGTGGTTTTTTTTGAGTCAATTGATTTAATTGCTATGCTGAAGTGTTTTCTCTTCGTAAAGATTTGGCAAGTCTTTTGGTGTTAAGCTCAGATTTAGGAATGTGTTAGACCAATTGTAAAAATTGACTCATAGTCCCTAAGCAGGTCTATCAATTATATTTCTGCTCCCTTTGTACTGCACATTATAAAAGCTGGCCTGAACAGTTTTGGTTTTTATTTTTGATTGCTGTCATATTTTGTTGATTTAGAAAATACTGCAGGTGGTGCTTCTAAACATGCTGTACTCATACTGAAAAATAAGCTAATTTTTAGTTTCTTAGCATTTTCCTACCTATTCCTTGAATTGTTTCTGCTCTCAATACCTCTCTCAGATATTGGAAAAGAGTTTGGGCAGAATTGTTCCTCAAGGCAGATCAGAAAATCATAGTACAGCTTGTGTTGGGAGGGAGCTTAGAGCTCATCCAACCCCCCTGAACTTCACCAATTTACTCAGTGCTCCATCTAGTTTGAACCTGAGGCTGTCCCCATGTCCATCTGCCCCTTCTGTCTGGGTTCCTGTGGCTGGACCATGTCCTGTTCCTTAACCCACTGCAACAGCTCCAGGACAGTTGTGTCAGACCAGGCAAGGACATGTGGTGGCTGAAGGATGGGAGGAAAGTTTACTTCACATGAGCCCTGATATGAGGATTACACAAAAGAGAGCTCCTGAGGCAAGAACTCAGTGGTGCAGTGAGAAAGTCAAAACCAAAATCTTGATCAAGGTTTGGAGAACCAGATTAAATCTGAGTAGCTCAGACTGGGGGGAGATATCTCAGCCATGGTGCAGCCACCCAATCCCCTTTCCTGAGCCCCTTCTTCCAGATATCTGCTTTGACATGCCAGGAGTTGATTTGCAGAATTACTGAACTTCATTAGTGACCACCACAGACCCAAATCACTCCACTCCTGAATTTCCTTCCCATAAAACTAGGATGATACTCCAGGAGCATTGCAAATACAGGGGAGCATTTTTGAAGCACATGGAGACTGAGCAGTGGCAAGAGGCACTGAAAAACCTTGGAGGATATTAGTCACTTCCTCTTCCAAGCAGGCTTTGACTGCCTGAGCCTGGAAGTCTGCTCAAGCTGGCCTAAGGCAACAGAACAAATGATGAGAAAGCAAAGAGCTGCTCTCCAGTCATGTACAGTTCACCCTTTGCACTGAACAGGGCACAGGGAAGATGAGAAATGCTTGGCTGAAAAAAAGTCTCTGCTATAAATCATATAGACAAATGGGAAAAATTCAGATTTTTCAGGGGCGACTTTCTTTTTTAACACATTATGCTGTGCACACAGGCTTAATTGAAATCAAAGCCTTCCAAATGAAATTCTTAAATATCTTTAATTATAGCTGGGGCTACCAAAGTTGACTTTTATTAGGAAGAGCTCAGCTGGAGTCAATACACATGAAAATTTGTATAAAATAGGTACAAGTTGGAGCTCAGTTTGTTCCCTTAGGTTATGGCAGAGTTACTCTGTTCAAAGTGGCTGTATATGGACTAAATTGCATTTACCTATTACTTAAACTATCAAAGAGGATCTTTAAAAGGACTTAAATGATTCATAAGCCACTACTAGCACTTTGACAAGAGTGAATTACATTTTCTATTTTCTTTCCAAGGATTTAAATGGGCTTTGGATTAGGCCCTAAAGCCATATGTACCCAAAAGAAAATTATGTATATTAGTTTATATTGTGTTTCAAGGATTTATTTCTCTGAACTACAGTGCTACGTGCTATTTCAGACTAATTTTCTTATTGTCTTCTTGTTCACAGCACCTAAAATGTTCTCTTCTGCTGCTTAATAAAAGCTTTCTACCCCGCACAAACCACATGCAAATTAAATACTGTTATTAAGGCTATAAGGCTACATCCAACATTTGGCCTCCCTGGATTGTTTAAATTTATGACTTACCATTAAATTCATACCCTTTGCATAATTTGCAGATCTTAACCTCAAGGTCTGCCTGTTTACTTTTCCAGGAATGAAGCTGTATGTGCTTCAAAGAGGTTAATCTCCACCTTTACTTCCATTATCAAACAATTGGATATTTATGGCAGGTTGAGCAAGACAGTGAGGAAAGTAATGTGGGCTAAAGGGGTGTGGAAGGAGGTTCAGCTGGGGCTCTGGCTGAGCTACCAAAACAGCTGAGTTGTGCTCAAATGCAGATGTAGTTTTACCATCATTAAAACATCTCACATGCTAAACTACATACATTTTTGCTGCTGGCATATGTGGCATGGTTAAGTCAATACAGTTCTGGATATGTAAACCCCAACTGGCCCCACTCCTAACAGGGAGAACTGTATTTTTTCTTTCACACACACACACAAAATTGCAATATCTTCATCCAGTACAATAAACACAAAACTGTTTTCCAGCAAATTCCTACTTTGGTTATCACACAAATGTAAAATGAAGAGGATGTGAATCCCAAGATAACATTTATTCAAGTCACCCAAGTTCACTGACCTCCTGCTCTTTCTTCAGCATCTCCATGGCTTCCCGAAACTTTCTTTCCTTCTCCTCAGTTTCAGCAATAGTGGCTTGGTTCTGCTCCTCATATGCCATGGCCACAACAGCCAATATCAGGTTGATCAGGTAAAAAGAGCCCAGGAAGATGACCAGCATGAAAAAGAGCATGTAGATCTTCCCAGCAGATCTGAGAGTCTGTAAGTGGGAAAACACAGTTAACACAACTTTGCAATGTTTTTAAAAAGGAAAGAAATAAAGAACAGAAGGGGTTTCTTTTAAAATTGAATTTATAATATAACTGAATCCAGCCTTTATTAATAGCTAAAACAGAAAGCCTTTGATGAGAAATGACAACCACATACAAGCAAATAATCTCCTCACCAATACATTTTTATATCTTAATAAAAAATTGTGTGCCTTGCAGTGAATTAATTTCTAAAAGAATAATGCTTTCAATGCTTTCCTTCTTTACCAAATAACTCTGCTGGTTTTCTGTTAGAATAGACATAAGAGTCAGTTGCAGTGAAAAATTCCCCCACAGTTCAATCTGGTTTTGTCTAGTTTAGAAACCATCCAAGTGGGATTCATGTAGGATCCCTTCAGATGTCTACAATTTCCTCCTGTATTTCAGGGAGAAAAATACACGTTTAGGGTGCAACTCAATCAAACATCATTGAGACATTTGTGTCAGGATGAGTAGAACCAAACCTTGGGCTCTGTTGAATGTATCCCCTGGTTCCTCACCAGATTTATTGACATGACTGGAATTTGGGGGGACAGCTTATGTGCAACAGATATGTAACAGATATGTCCCATGCTCAGTGAGTTGATATTACTGACAGAAAACGCTGTGTGATAGTGTAAGGTCAAATAATAAAATGGAGTGATGTTCATCCTTATTTGTCATGACAGTTTCTGTCTTCCAGAGCTGTGCACGTAGCTTTGTGTCAAGGAAGTGAGTACAGCTGTTTAAAGAATCATCAGTTTCGTTGTTTTACATTTTCCTGAAGTGAGATTGTGTAACTGGCTGGATGTGAAGCTGAAATCCCCCAAATCTTCAGAGATGTTTACCTCAGTACCTTTATAGTTCTGTCAGTGTTATCCCCTGAGTTCCACATGATCACATTCCAGCTCTGGCAGGTTTGAGATGCAGCAGCAAATCATCAGTGGCTTCATGGACAGAGAATGCAATTCAGTACCAAACTGGCAGATGTAGTTCTTTGGGGTTTGCACACATTTCAGGAAATGCATGCTGAAATGGGCATTTACTCAGAGACCACCTTGCCAGTGACTGTGAGCTGAGCCTGGATCTATTTGTGCCTCTGTCACAATGAAGAGCTTGCAGCAGGGAGAATTGGAATGAATCATGTAGTCTTGCCATTTTCTGAATTTATGTTCATCACCATGCCTTGAAAAACCAGATATGCCAAGAACACAGGTGCTTTCTGGCCTTGTCTTGAGCTGGACTCAAAAGATTAACTTGTGCTACATCATCCACCAAAAAATCACCAAGTGGGGATGTGGGGACCTTCCTTAAGTGGTGAACTTCATTTAGTCTCAGGTGAATAAGTGTCTTTCTCTCAGTATCACTTTTTCTCAATTTCCCCAACCAGCCTAATATCTTTGGACACCATCAATCTTAAGAAAATAAATTAATTATTTGAACTGGTTTTCCTTCTCCAGAACATCAGACTATCCTTCTCTAGAACCCACACAAAGCACAATTTACCCAACAACCAACAATTCCTTCTTGTGACAAAAGACAAGATGATGTCTTTATATTTTTAACAGGAAAAAAATAACCTCATACCTGTTGGTAAAGACGTTCCCAGTAATCCTGAGTCATGAGACGGAACAAGGAGAGAAAGGCCCAGCCAAAAGTATCAAAGCTTGTGTAACCATGGTCAGGGTTTTCCCCAGCCTTCAGACATATATATCCCTCAGGGCACGTGCTGAAAAACATCCAATGAAACCTGTGAGATGCATCTGATTTCCAGGGAAACACATCCAATGATCTGGTTTAAGAGCACAGGCCATCCATGGTAAATTCCCTCACTGTGTAAAACCACAGGAAACCAGTGATGCTGCTTCACAGTATCAAAGGTCCATGCAATCTTATTTTTTCTTTGAAAGAGTAAACAGGAAAATAATAACCATAGCAGGAGCTGCAGTGGCAAATAATCACCTAGAATTTCACATATTTTTGAACAGACTGGAATTAGGTGCTTAAATATGATGTCTCTTGGCAGCCATTCCTAATTAAGAATCAAAAGCCTGGAGTCTCCTGTTACAGTTAGCACAGAGATGATGAGCCTGCTCTTTTGGTTACACAGTCTGACACTGGCTGGGCACCACCAGCCTGTGCTATCAGAGCACCTTCCTGATTGCTTCCTCTGCCTGACCTCACTCACCCCCCACAGGGATTAAATCCTTAATCTAAGAAACCCAGCCCTTTGTTCCACTCACCACCACAGTCTGGGGTCATGACATTTTTTCTATTTCTGCCAGGAAAAAGCTTTCCTTGTGTGTCTTGTAGATTACTGTATTAAATGGCATGCAGACAGCATGAATTTCACTGGCTCTCATTAACCTTTGAGGCTCTTTACAAGTAATTTTCTAGCCCCATATGCCAGAAGAGATAAAAAATGCTCTCAGTGGTACTGTGTAAGCACTGAACTGCATCACCAAGTGAAACACAAGGTAGAAGAGATCCCATCCTCTCAGAACAGATTAGTCAAAAACTCCCAGGGCTCTTGCACATCAGAAGCCACTCTCCAAAAATAAGGTATGACCCATGAGAAACTGAGGACAGAGAAATATGCAAAGGCTTTCTTCTGCATGTATTCTAGGAAGAAAATATGAGATCAAGTGCCCTGGAGATTTATGATATTTAGGAATATTTTAGGTGAGAGCCATCTAATACCTGGAGAAGCAGATTTCAGCAGAATGTGCAGTTACACCAGCTCTCCCCGTTCTCCTAATCTTTCAGAGAGAGATGAACCTGGTACAATTCCCTGCAAATTCCAGCTGCACAACTAGGGATGTTTGGAACATGAGGGATTTTGGACATGTGGCTGGTGATTGTATAGCTTTAAGCTTCATTTTTTCCCAGAAAAAAATCCTAGAGTTTCTCAATCATTGCTGGTTTGTTTTTTTTGGGTTTTTTTGTGGTTTTTTTTTACCAAAGCAGAATACTGACAGAAATTGAATTGCAAATCAGAAATACAAATAAAGCAAATTAATTTTTAAAGTGCCAGACGAAAGAAAATTTACCCCTGAGAAAACAGTGTCTTAGTGTGAAAACTGGTGTTCTTTTTCTTTAAAAACTACAATTTTATACAGATATAAAATAAATTTTACAGCATAGGATAGCAACCTGTATTGTATGTCAAAATGGGAATTTGTTTTTATACAAATCTCTGGTGTCTGCCACCACCAGTAGACATTCAACAGCACTATTAGAATCTTAATTTAATATCAGTAGTGAATCACAAATTTTAAAGTAAGCCTGATTTGAACGCTGATAAAAGGAGTGCTGAAGCATTGCAAAATGTGTGCAGATCCTTGTTTACAGTAGTTTTCAGAAAAAGCAATAAAAAATGAACAGCTGATGTTTAGTGAATTAAATGTTACACACAAGTGGGGGTATAATAAGTGATTCTGTCACTTTAGGTAGAGCCAAGTTAGCTTATAGCAGTTGAGAATTCAGATAATAACAATTATATCTCACAAAGAAAGAAAAAGAGTCACTCCTAATTTTTTCCCTGTCAGTCTAGAAACACCTCCTTCTAGACCTTTCCTACTTTGACTACCTATTTTTTTCCTAGTAAGAGCCACATTTCAATAAAAAATGCATCAACATTACTGAGTTAGAAGATAATAAAATGCAGAAATCTCTTTTTTTCCCCCTTAAATATGCAGATGCACATTGAATGTCTCTTTTATACCCATGTCCTTTTTTTGAGGCAGATATTTTCACTAAACCTCCTCTCTCCCAAAGGCAGCATCTGCTGTCACTCTGCTGCAGAGATTGAGATTTGTTCCTCTGATCTGCTGCTGCAAAGAGCCTTCATCACCCGTGATGTGCCACTCAGCTGTTCAGGAGCTCTGAGAAATGGATTCTCCAGACTCCTGAGAAGGAAATTCCCTTTGCTGGCTCTCAGACATTGTGCCTACCCAGGATATGAACATTTCTGCAAGGCTGGTTGTTTCTGCCATGAGAAAATGTCTGCACTCACACACTGGGCTTGGTTGGAAGTTTTGTGATCGTGTCCAGAGGTGCAGAGTCCTTTCCTTAATCTCTCACTACAGGGAAATTCTGAGTGGCTCCAGTGATCTGGTCTCACTGATCTTATTTTAACATTATTACTAATGGCCTAAACAACCCAATGCAGCTGAGAGAAACTTTGCTGGTGGATCCTTTAATGGTAGACTTCAGCCTAGGCAGGGCAGTCATTTGGAAATGGAGCTTCTTCTAGAGTAAGTTGCCTAAAATCATAGGCAAAATGGAAATTTTGCCATTAATATCAATTATTGAGAAGGTTGCTATTTTCCTCTGAATCTCAATTAGTAGAGAGAATTTCCTCTTAATCTCTTAACCCTTTGAAAAAGTGTCTGGGAGAAAGGGGATATTGGGAGCATTGGGCTGAATTTTCACAGGAATTTCTGGGTACATATTAGAGGATAGCAAGTCACTCAGGTTCACTGCCAATGTTGCTTTCTAGGGAAACTTTTGATAAAGAAGAATTTTCAAGTGAGTGCTCAAAGCACTTTGCTTGGAAATCTGCAGGACATGGAGATGAGACCCCTCTGACAGCAAAAGTGAGCAGTGGTACCTCAGAGGAATATTTTCTGTTTATAATACAATTATACACATATAATATTTTTTTTTTCAGGTTTCATTCTGTCCTTGTGGGTCTTTTCCACTGTCTGACTCCACAGTGAATGGTTTAACCCCAGCTGGCAGCCAAACCCCACAGAGCTGCTCACCCCAGCCCCAGTGGGATGGGGGACAGAATTGGATGAGTGAGAAATCTCATGTGCTGAGATAAAGACAGTTTAATAGGGCAGGAAAGGAAAATAATAATAATAATAATAATAGTATGATAATAATTGCAACAATAAAATAATTAAACTATACAAGGGATGCTCAGTGCAATTGCTCACTGTGTCCCCCAGCCAGCTTTCCCCCACTGTTTATATACTGAGTATATGGTCTGGAATATCCCCTGGAATATCCAGCTGGGGTCAGCTGTCCTGGCTCTGTCCCCTCCCAGCTCCTTGTGCCCCCCCAGCCTCCTCACTGGCAGAATCTGAGATGTCTTTCACTTCTTAGCAACAACTGAAAACATCAGTGTGTTACCAACATCATTCTGATCCTAAATCCAAAACACAGCACTGTAGCAGCCACGAGGAAAAAAATTAACTCCATCCCAGCTGAAACCTGGAAAACACACTTCTCTAATAATTGTTTCAGCTTTAAGAGCATTCAAACGAGGTGCTGCAGCATGAAAAGCATGAACCTCAGCCCAAAAATGTTGTTAAGTTAGCTTACATCCTTCTTATGGCAACCAGACCCTTGAGACAGAATTTCCTACTTGTCAACTCCTTATTCCTGCTCACCCTCTTTCATGGCCAACAGAGAGATAACCCACAGGGTATGGGAATGTGTTAAAAACACTGAGAGGAAAACAAAATGCTGCTTCCCAGAAAAACACTACAGAAATTTAGGTGTAAGACTCTCACATGAGAATATTATTCTGCAACTGACACCATTTCCTGTGAGGATTTTTTTAAGGAGCCTCAAGATTTTACTGAACCTTCCTCCATGTATGACATTAAAACTACCCCCTTTGGATTTTTTAGCAAACACTTCAGATTCTTTTACCTCAGGGAAGCATATGAGAGGATTTCACTCTCCTCTGATGCACAAGGATGGGCAGCAACAACAAGCTACATAAATATACCATCCTCCACAGGAGTGTCACAGGATGCTGTTCAATTGATCACAATAAAATTAGTGTCATTGATTCAGAAAAGTTACAAGCAGCAGCCTACCTACCTATCCATCAGGCTGTAATCACCACTGCAAGCTGGCATTGGTACAGGAAATTAAAGGACATAAGAAACAACTTTGGTTTAAATAACACAGGCTGGGAATGCCTGAGAGCTGTAGCTGAGGGGCATAATTACAAAATGCTTTGTCTCAAGAGTTTAATCTAGGCAAGCCAAGCAACCTGCTGATTCAGGCTACAGTGGCCAGTAGGGTTAGACAATAAAAGAAGAATTGCAAAACATCCATGCACTGGATTGTAACATCCAGATCCTGAAAATACAGGGAGGGCTGTCCATGTGCTACCAGGAGTGAACATCAATGACATCTGTGAGGTGAAGGCTGCACTTTCCTTGGGTTTAGGTTACAAAGGGACACTCTGGTTTGCTCACTACAGAACCAAGCAAGCACATGCCACAGACACAGCAAAAATTAAAAAAACAAATATCTGTTTTGGTAAAGATCCCTAAGTATTCCTGCTTAGGTCACACCTTAAGCCTAAGGATGCAGAAATCAAGCTGCAAAGTTTATAGCTGATGACTTTGACACATGGCTCATTGCTGGGGAATGGAAATCACCTGCTGGTCAGAAATGGGACCCCCAAGGTGGGGATTGAAAATCTGGTAACCTTTGAAGGACAGACATTGACCATGGACTCTGTGGCTGGTTGGTGGCACAGCAGAGTCCACACACCTCAAAAGAGAGGCTTAGACTTCCTTTAGACCACAGTCCTGAGTGCTTTTCCCTGCACTTTCAGTGTTTTCTCCTTTCCCTAGACTCCTCCTTGAGGGAGGAGACAGCAGTCAAATAGAAGATCATATTGTGAGGAACAAAGATCCTCAGATTAACATTTTCTCTTACCCAAAAAAATGAAACTACCCATTCTAAAACAAGAAAATATTTGAAAAAATGAATGTTGTAAGGGTAACTGGGCATGTAGGAGAAAGAGGCCAAAGCCAGCAGCACTTCAGCCATAGCCATTGATGGGTGCTTGGTGTGCCTGGAAGTCACAGGTTTTTCTCCTTTCCCTGCTCCTTCTTGTTTTGTAATATTAAGACTAATCACAGTTAAAGTGTCGGACTTACAATTTCCCCCTAATCACCGTCCAAAAGCAAAATCTGACTTGCAGTGGCATGCTTTGTCTTGGATAGGTCTGACCAGGAGCCCCCAGCAGCTCTCACTCCAAGCATCCAAATGGACACAGAGAATTTGAAGGACATTTTTAAAAGCAAGGGAAGGGGTGCCAATGGTCTGAAATGACAGAAGTGCCAGCAAATGGAACCATATGCTGAAGGGAAAAGGAAAAATAAAAAAGCAATGATGACAAGGAAAATAAATGCTCAGAATAAAGAGCAGCATCAACCAAGAGCTGGAACTGGAGAGAAAGGAGGAGCAGGCTTGCTCACAGCTCAGAGCACCCACTGACCTGTGCAGGCTGCTGACTTGCATCCAGGGAAAGGTGCAGCCTCTCCCTCTGGCTGCTTGCTCAGGCAGATGGAAAAGCTGTGGGTTCAGCCCACGACATCCCAGCAGAGAGGGGAACAGCTCCTACTCTGTGCCTTGTCCAGGCTCCTGCTGCAGCCAGCCAAGCCAGCTCCTGCTTCCTCTGGCTCAACCCAGTGGCCAGGCTTCTGCTGGAGCTTCTGTCTAACCCACCAAACAACATGTAGGGCACTAATTCATCATCATAAACATAGCAGTAGATTACTGCCTAATGAAGGCTGTGGCCTCTAGTAAGTCTGCTTCTCTCATGTGGCTGATGAGCTTATTACAGCTTTGACTAAGAGGTAATATTACCCCTCCTTAAGAACTGAGTGGATTTGGAATTAATCCCTACTGCTGCTGTTTGACCAGAGACATGATCTTCCAAACATACCACTGATCCCTAGGAATGGGGACTTTTATTATTGTTCCTAAACCTATATAATTCCTCAAGTCATGCCCATGGCCCCTGAAGCACTTTTGAGATGTCACACTTGCTTTCTGTTTATTTAACACTCTCAAACAAGAGGCTTTCCCACCATGAGCAGACCATCCTCACTCTCCTGTCACTGTAACCAGCTCAGAGTAAGTGGAAAAGGTTATGTGATTTACATCAGAATCTAGGTAAATTTATTTAGGGTGTGTTGCATAGCCTGGAGTTTGAAATAAATTCACTAGTATTGCTTGATAATCTGGGATGCAATTATGTTTTTAGCTCTAGTAGCTTAAACAGCACAGTTCTTTCCAAAATACCCTTGCTTTGGTGAGAGCACATTTGGAAGCTGTGTCCCCTTCTTCACTCAAACAGCTTTTACAGCCTCTCCCACCTGCCAGCCCAGCTGTGCCACATCAGGCTGCATTTGGTGAGGGCAATGCACACCCCAATCCCATTAGGCACATCCCAAAGCTCCCACTATCCCATTTCCTGCAATGGACCATTCCTGCATCAAGTTAAACACTGCCTCACCCTGACCTGCCTGGCAAAGCTGGGTAGTCCTGACATGACTTGCAACCAGGGCTTTCTCCTGAACTAAAGATTTTTCTCTCTTCTCCAAAAGTTACTTCTTGTTTCTATCATACTCTGTTCCTTGTAAGCACAAAATAATTATTTTGCAGTACATCAAGGGGGAAATGCAGTCAGATTAAAAAAAAATAAATAAAAGCAACAAAATGTTCTGTAATATTAAATGAAGAAAAGTCAAATTTCAGATATTTCTGTTGCTCCCCGGGAGTGTCTCTGTGCACACCCCACTCATCCAAGGACTGCATCTCTGAAAAGCCAAACCTCCAAGCCAAGAGAGCTCTTCTCACCATATTGTCCAGCATCCAGCACAATATGGGCCAGGTCTAGGAGCTTATGTAAAACAGTTAACAACAACAATAACAATAATAACACAGATACAAGTTGAGGCAACTTAGAACTGCAGTGGTCCCAGTTGCCAGCAGCAGAACAACAGAGTCAACTGTGTGCACCCTTCCCTAGGCAGCTCCCCAGTTCCTGGTGCAGCTGGGGCTGTGTTGCTGGATGCTGTTTGACATGTTCTGGCAGACATAAATTTTTCCAGGCTCTCCCCTGCCAAGTTCTGGGTGAGAGCTGCAGCAGCACTGAAGGCATCTGAGAGCAGCTCTCCTGTTCAGCACGGAGCATGTTTCTTCTCTACCCTTCAGGGGGTGATAAGCCTTTACAAGGGGCTTTAAATCACTGCCTGGAGGATGCATAAAGGCAAAGGAATGTTACTACAGCTCAGAGAGATCAAAGTGCTGCATCAGTGTCATGAGTGTGCTGGGAGGAGGGTGGTGTGGAGAAACTGCCACAGAAACACTGCTTGTGGTGCTCATGGAGACTAGGAAAACAGCACCTGATGCAATTTCACATGTGGGTATTAATTACCTTAGCAAAATGCCACAACACAGAAGAAAACAAAAGGGTTTGTTGGTGGATTTTTTTTTTTTTTTCTGATGATGTCCTAGAAAGAGTTAGAACTGACACAAAAACTTTTTGAGGAGTGCTACAACACATGGTCATTCCTTCATCCCTTATATGCAATGAGCTCAGTGACAGAATTTACCAAATCACAGAGAATCTTGCCCCACAGTGTACATAATTTTAATGTATCCTGTCAAGAAAAATCAAGGTCATAGTGAGAATAAAGGTATCTAAAGTTTCTATAGCAACAATTACTAGGATGCAGTTGCCAAAGGTGCTTTCTTGTTGTTCCTGAAGTAGATTTACTGGCTGCTTTTTCCTTCCTGTTCACTAGTCTTTTTTGGTGATATCAGTACAGACATGATGCAAATGTGCTTTACTTGTCAGGATGATCTTGTAGACTATCCCTGCCCATGAGCTGAATACACAGGACATATCATGTGTAAGGGAAAAAAAAAATAAGCAGTCTGACCTTGAGATCCAAAGGGGGCACAACTGATTTAAAACATGCACACTTTTCTGAAGAGCCAGCTCCTTGTTGTAATTGCAAATGAAAAAGCGAAAGGAAAGAATTTAAGTTTCTCTTTTGTGTCTGTTTACTTTGTACATGGACAGCATCTTGTCTTTTTCTCCTAATGGACAAATTTCCTTGCTGTTTCTATTGCTCAGCCAAACCTCCAGGCAGGAGGGGAAATAAAAACAGCAGCCTAAGCACAGCAGAAAAAACCATTGCTGTGAAATTACAGCAGGATGGAAGTAGAAATGCTTTGGAGCTGAATCCTTCCTTTCTCACAGCCAGATAATTCCACTCTGCTGCAGCCCCCACAAAAGTCTGTACTCAGGGGGGAGGCAGGAGACTCTGCAGTGCTGGTCACCTCACCAAAGTGATTGGCTCAATGTCACCAAGAGAGTCAGGCTGGAATTGCACAGGAGGGTTGGTGTGGCCTGACAGGGATGGGTTCCACACTGGGAATCTGCTCTGGTGCTGCTGGTGTGCTCCAGCAGGATCCTCCTTGGATCTGAGGCTGGGACCAGGAAGGCAGACATGTAGAATGTGTATTAATTAATTAATTAATTAACTTATTTATTTATTTATTTGTAGGAAGTGTGTGGTGGTGCCTGCTGTCACCTGCTGCTCTGCAGCCTTCACAAATCCTGCTCCACTTGATTCCAGGACTTGATTTCACTAAGGGAAGAGCAGTTTTCACCTTTGTTCTGGATCTTTACTGCACCTTTCTTGGGGCTGAAACAAGGTGTTCAGCATTGGATAAAATATATACTGGGGATTAAATTGAAAAGCAAATTTACAGAATTTGTAGTCTCTTTTTAAAATCAGACTATCTGAACTTTCTCCATTTATTTTAAACAGATCAAATAGAAGATGCTGAAATTGCAAAGAGAAACAATTTGTGTATATCCCAGGGCAGCCACATCCAAAAGAACTACTAAATTTAACCTCCAAATGCATCTAAAGACATCAACAACTGCAAATGCTTTACTTTTTTTTTTTCTTTTTTTTTTTTTTTTTTTTTTGGGGGGGGGTGGTGGTGGATTGTTTTTGTTTGTTTGTTTTTGTTTTTGTTGTGGTAGGGTTTTTTTTGTTAAGGGAGCCTTACTATTAGCACTGCTCCCAGTGTGACCAATCTGTGACACACAGAGCAAATCATTTTTCTATCAGTGGAGTTAGCTGTGAAACACCAAGCACGTTCCACTTTGAACCAAAGAACTTCTTTGATCACAATCATTTGATTTGCTCTTCTCCAAAAGTTACCTCTTTGTTTCTATTGTACTCTGTTCCTTGCAAGCACAAAGCAAATTCTTGAAGTACATCAAGGGGGAAAATGCAGTCAGATCAGCAAAATGAAAAGCAACAAAAAAGTTCTGTTAGATTAAATGAAGAAAAGCCACATTTCAGGTATCATGAAGAAGATTTCTGAGGCCTCACATGGGAAACTCCAGACAGATTAGACCTTGTGCACCTAAGAAATTTGCTATATCCCTGACATTCCTACCATGACTCTGCAGCATGGTTTTTAAAGTAGATTCTTGAGGTTGTTTGAGCATATCTAAAAATGTAAACAAATGTGGTTTTTTTCCTTGCCTTTGCCAGATCAAGTACTAGAGACATGTTTGCTGCAGCTGAGTGACATCCATCTATTCAAATCCCTTCTGAACTGGAAATAATATCAGCTAGATCCATTACCTCCTGCTTTATTGGCAGCTTGGGTGCTTGTTCAGAAAACAGTCCCTCCTAGTAATGTAATAAAGCCCCCACCTTGGAGATAATTAGATTGTCTGTGATATAGAATCCACTGATGATCATTTCCCTGCTGATTTTGGCTTGCTACTCCAGCTCAGGTTGCAGTCTCCATCACTGCATGCTCTTACATTAGATCATGTGAGTCTCATCACCTAACAATTGCCATAGCAGATTTATTTGGATTTTTTTTCTTAACTCTTCCATAATAACAGCAACCAGACAAACCTCAGAGTGTCATTAACGTGCTTTTAAAAATGCACTGAAATGGCTTTTTCAATTACCTCAAGATTTAATATCCTGGCCACAACACAGATATCTCTCACTCTAACAACAAATCCTTCCAGGAGAGAACACACGACACCATCCTTCCCTGAATTCCCTTTGGGTCCCCAGTGCATCCCAGAGGCTGATGAATTCAGAATGTGAGCAAAAGCACATTCCACAAATGCAATGAACACTCAGACACAGCCATGCCAATTCTAGAGTCCTCACTTGTCATGAATTTCATTACTAATAAATGAGGGAGCCACAACCTCATCATCTATTTCCTCTTGAGTCCCCTCCCTTGCTCCCGTGGTGCAGCCTGCCCCAGAATGTCCCAAGAACACAGATTTTGGTTTTCTGTTGAACATTCTTGCTCCTGGTTTCAACCATTGAAGGGTGAGAGAAAACAAATCCACTCCTTAGATGCATCAGCCTGTACATGATGCTCTCCCTGTCCCAACAGGTGGAATACACGACTTTGCACATCCCCTGGGGGCTGAGGATCATCTTTCTAATTATCCTCATGTCTTTAAACAATGGCACTGGACGACTGGCAGCAGCTCTGTGCAATGGACAGCAGATGAGATAGCACTTGCTAATCCTGAGCTAAAAACACCCAGTGTAAGTAGGAATATTTATTACCCATTTTTAGGCATTTAAACTTTACCCAGTGGTATTAAATACTTAACTAAAACAGCAGAAGGTTGAGGAGGAAGAAACCAAGACATGAAGGGAAAGTTGGTTTCCCTTGATGTCAGGAACACTGACGGTTTTGATGTTTTGGTATCAAAACAAGTACAAGAGCACTCAGTTTGAGGATGTCATTTTTGTCCTCTTATACTCAAGAGCTGCAAGTTCTCCCCTGGCTGTTTGAGGCTGTAACTCTCTCGTGGGCACAGTGCCTCCACCAGAGGTTTTCTCCAGTCGTGGCTTTTTGCTGACACTCTGCAATTTATGAACTTCCATGGGAAGCAAAGAGGGTGGATTTGCTCATTTACCTTGCTAGAAACTAACCCTTAAATCCACACAGGCTGCTAATATATAAATACCCCATGGATATTGGATTAGTATTTAACTTCCCACCAGTTGAACAATTCCAAAGCAATACTAACCAATTCTTTCAGCATTTCCCATGAGCAGCATGGCTCAGGCCATCAGTGATAACAATGAATATTCCATGACACACAAAATATTGTTTCTGTGCAGAGCACTTGTTTTTCCCAATACTATTGTCTATTGGTTTGCAAAGGCTGAGGTTCACCAGCACAATGGAGGTTGCCAAATCCTGGGATTCCCGGGAAACATCCCAATAGCCTTGGAGTTCTGCCTGAGCCTGGATAAACACAATGTATTACAATCAACAAAGGCCCTAATTAATGGATGCTGACATTGTACCTCTGGAGGAACAAACAAAGGGGAAAGCATGGCCCTCTGCCCAAGGATCTGAGTCTAACTCAGGCTGGCAACACAGATCAGACATGCCAGGCCTGCAGAGGGAAGGCTGACACTGAGCTCTCCCTTTGTCTTATGTCAATACAGACACAGGCAGTGGCAGCAGAAAGTAAAACATCTCTCCCTGAGACTTGAGGGCTTTTCTTGCCTTTTTGTCCACAAGCAAGTTCAGATTTTATCTTCCTTCATCTCCCTGCTGCCTCCCTGCACACACGTGCCTTTTTTTACTCATGAAATTCCTCCTAAATGAAACCCTTTTTTTTTTTTTTTTTTTTTTTTGGTTCTACCAGCTCAGAACATCTCCATCCAGGAGCAGATATCTCACCTCCTCCCCTCTCATGACCTAAGACACCCACCTCCCTGGTTCAAATGCTCTCACATATTTGGCTCAAAAGGTATTTTCCACCTTTTCCTACTGCTCCTAACAGCCTGCAATCTCTGTATGGCTTATAATTTCCTCTGACCACAGAGGATCCCATGTTTTTCCATCCTGTCTGAACTCTTCCACTTCCATCAAGATCATGAGAAGCTGTCAAATAAAATCACATGCTCTGACAGTGCACTTGGACCCTGGGGATGGGAAGCAGGAGGAACCATTGGCATCTATGGATGGCAGGGATATGAATAAAGTCCTTGATGCAGAGGATGTTAGCACACCCCTGGATATGAGAAAATGAAATACATGTAATCTACAAGCAAATCAAGTGCAAATGCAGACCACAATTCAAATCTGAGCACCTTCCCACTTCTAAAACATGCTATTTTTGGGACATTTTTTGATTTGTTTATCTTCCTTTGCAAAAGGAATTCATCATTAGTTTAAATCCCTCCAGGTGTTCTGTTTCCATTCCTGTTTTATTTCCATTAAAATACTCTTCACTCAGACAAAATCTTACTTAGTTTTCATTATTTTTTTTTAAACTGAGAAATTCAAATGTATTGAAAAAGAACTGTAATAAGGCCCCTAAAGATTTTAAACCTGAACAAGTGACACATAGAAACTTCTCTTCCCTGCAGTTGAGAAAATTGTGTTACTATGCACAATATTGTCATTATCCTCTCTACTATTATGCCTATACACAAGGAAGTTGAAATATCTACTTCATGCTGGTGAAAAGTGGACAGAACTAGAGGAAAATGTAATAATAATAATGATAATAATAATAATAATAATGATAATAATAATAAAGACAACAAAACCAGACCAGAATTGAAGATATTTTAAAAGTACTTACCCAGCATCACTGCTATTGCCACACAGTAACACATCTTCTGTACCATTTTTTATGAAATAGTTCACTGCAACAGAAATAGAGAAATGGCTTTTTAATAAACACATTCTGGAAATGATAACATTCAAAAATATCATCCACCAACCAGCATATTCAACTGGGACACCAACTGAGAGATGAATGGCACGCTTTTGCTTTGTTTTGCCTATTTTAACTTTTATTAATTGGAAAAATAAATATATTTTTTTCAAGTCTCTGTAGGCACTTGCTGTTTGTATTCTGAATCTGACCAGTTGAATAAGGTGACAATGGGCTGTGGGCAATGTTTTCAGAAAATTCTATTCAGCTCTGTCCCTCTGTTCAAACCAAGAATATTGTTACTAATTTTTCTAAATGTAATGAAACCAAACCATATGCTAGCCTGTAACTTTTAGTCTCTTCACTGATGAGACACATATTAATTGAAGTTTGTGGCAGAAATTACTGACTCATAGGTTAAAAACGTAACCAGCTATAACTGAGAATGTAAAAATATTAACAAAGCAGCCTACTCCCTCAGTCTGGTGGATTCTGTTCAGCACAGAAAACACACAGCATAAAGCCAAAGAAACAAAAATGCACCCTGTTAAAGATCAAACAAACAAGGAAGTATTCACAAAGACAAATATTTATCACTGTAGTCATCTGTAACAGCAATGGAGAGACAGACACTTCTCAAGGGAACCTCAGAAGATCAAGCTAAATTTAAGTGCTGTGGATCATTCCCAGGTTGACTATCTATAAGGCTTAAGGAAATTAGCATCTCCAGGCTAATGAGAGACTTTGCAAACACACTTCTCTCTCCAGCCAGCCAAGTCTAACATGCAGAGTGACAGAACAGCAGGACAATTTCTTCCCAAAAGGAGAAGTAAAATCAGTGTTCTGGAGGGAGCATGAAGAAAAGATGTTCTGAGAAGCATCTCTAAAACCTGGATGGTGACAGGGAAGAGCAGACACCTGCTCTAGAAACATAAGAAATGCAAAACAGAGGTGTGCAGCTCTACTGAGGAAGGGTAAATAATGTGGTGTGCTGTGCTGCAGCAGAGAGGATGTGACTCCCTCTTGACCAAGACATGATGGTGGCAGCTTGCCTGGCTTGGTGAGCAGAGGCGCCTCTGCAGATGCTGTTCACACGAGGTTCCCCATTCCAGACTAACCCTCTGCTGTGAAATGTTTTAAAAATCAAGAGTGACAGCTTATCCAGGCGGGCTATGCAGAGAATGCTTCATGGCTCAAGCATGAACAGATGTGCTGTGGCTCTCTCAGTAAGCTGGGAGCAGTGGAAAAGCCCTGCTCTGCTGCATGCCAAGAGGGAATTACTGCCCAGGAGCTTGTGGTTACAGGGGCACGTGATGCTGTTCACAAGTTGTCAGAGCACAGATCCTGCTCAGGTTGGATGCTTTGCCACTTTGGTCACATGGGGTTTCTACAGGAACACCTTGTGGGACAGCAACACTCAGGACTGAGGGTGGTTGAGGGTTGAGATCAGTCACCACAGAACAGGGAAAGGTCTGCATCACCTTTCACCCTCCAGTTCTGCTGGGCAGGGACTCGTGCTTTGCTCAGGACAGTGGCACCTTGTTTGGGATACCATCAGTCAGTGGCACAACACACCAGAGCACTTTCTCTATGAGCAAGATGGTCTTTAAGGTCCTATCCAACACAAACCATTGTATGATTGTATGATTCTATGACTCTGTGATTCTATGATTCTATGATTCCATGTTTCTATGATTCTATGATTCCAGGTTTGATTGAAATTCTGGAGCACACTGCTGGTTGCAAACCAAAACAACATCTCCTGGTCAACCAAATCAGAAGATAAGAAGAGTCTGAGCACAGGACTGAGGAGGACAAGGATTCTCTGTGTGCAAACAAGAAATCTGAAATCTCAAGAACAGACAAAATTCTGCTTTCAGCTGCTGACTTAAGCATTTATATTTTTAAAACCAGGAGCCATGCAGGGGCCAAGGAACCCCATGAAATGCAGGATGAAGAACTGGTGTGCAGGTGTTGCTGGGAGGGCACATCTTCACCATGGGGTCTGTGCAGGGCAGTGCCACAGCCACTGTGACAAACCTCAGGCTGGGGAAGAGGCAAGCTCCCCATTCCCCACTGATAAATGAAAGGGGGATTAGAGCTTTATACCCAAGGAGACAAATTGCTGTGTTATCAAAAATGTGCACAACAATCAATCTTTCCTTCAAAGCCCGTTGGTTTGGGTTTCAATCAAGCCTGCTGGGCAATCAGAGAGCTGCAAGAAGCAAGCAGGCATTCCCTGTGCTTTGGAGAATGAACAACCTTGGTGCCAAATTAACCCACGGCCTCAGCTTCCCATCAGTTAACTCTAACCTGGGCAAAGCTCTAGGAACTCCTTTTTCATGCAGAGCAGGATTTTCCCTCTGAAAACTACTCAAACTGAGCAATGCCACCTGAAAACATGGTGATTTTTCATTGCCATGGGAGAGTGCAATTAATTTTTGTTTTGTTTTTCAATGAAAAATTTCAGATTGTGAGTGGGGGAAAAAATAGAAAAACAAATATGGAAAATAAAATTGAAACCCTCTTTTTTAGTTGTTTACTATCAGGGTTTGTTTGGGTTTTTTTTAATTTTTAAAGTAAAATTAGCCAAAACCATGATATTCGTAGCTCATATGTGTTTGTCCATAAACCTAATTCAATATGCAATTCTTTCCAAAGGTATTGATTTTTTTTTTTTTCCCTGCCAGCTTTACTAAAAAGTTGCTGTCACAATCATAGAGTACACGAAGCTTTTTAGGAATTTTTCTACAGGAATTTCCAGAGTAAGGTAACTACTTAGTCATATTTTAAAAAGTAAAAATGGTCTGAATGACAAGGTCTCCTTAAAGTTCATGTTCTGCCTCCTACACTTCTCAAAGCAAATAACACTGACCATGACTTTAAAGTGATGATATGCAAGTGAGTAAAATCACAAAATTTCCATGACTATTCTTGCAATGGCTTCCTCCCAAAATCAGTCCCTCATAATTTTATCTGTTTCATTCTACACTTTTTCTGATTTCTCAATATCTTCCAGCTTTCTGCATTGCTCCCTCCCACACCAGGTGATTCTAGCAGAGTGCACATTCACAATATCTCTACTTGTCAAATTAAAAGTGGGAAAAAAAAGCAAACTTCCTCCCAAAAAAATTATATTCCAATTAAAAATGTGCTCCAGCTTGTGCTTTCCACACCTCTATCACACAAATGAGCAGAAAGCCAGTCAGGTACATAGACTGCAGGATAGAAACCTTCCTCATTTTTGTGTGAATGAAAAGAAAATTTTCTCATTCAGAAAACTAAAAAAGGTAGAAGTCAGCTTACAAAACACAGCTTCTACCTCCAGTTTCTGAAATGTTACTTCGACTCATCCTACAACAAATTAATTCCAATTAAAAATAAAACCACCACAACAACCCTATATATTATCACACTTGCATAAAGAGCAACATTCAAATATCATTAGTCACTGCCCAGAGAAGAGTCCTCTGGCTGACTTTCTAACAAAAACTTCAGAGAGGTGTTTGTTATCTCAGACTATTTATTGCAGCCACACGGGCGCTCGCTGGTTGGAGACTCTCCCTGAGCTGGGGGCTGGCACAGAGCACTGACAGCCACCCAAGGTCCCCATTCCAAATTTAAAATGCAGTTCAGAAAGCTCCATCTCCTTGGGCTTGTGCTATGTGGAAAGGAAAAAGACAGCAGCCCCTCCTCGCCCTGGCACAAAGGCGCTTTGCCTCCTGGTAATACGCGATAATTAAAACCAATCCTCGCTTCCCTCGCCGTGTGCACACTGTGTCACACACGGAGAAGCCTCTAATAAATGAAATTGAGTTTGGAGATGAAAAACATGCCTCACAAAAGCCATGGAACAGGCTGTATTAAGGGTGTTATTAGGGGAGATTGCTTGGGAAAAAAAAACAAAAAAACAACAAACCAGCACTGCTGGTTAGTTTTCCTGGCTGAAAGAGGTTGTAAATAATTATAATAATCAGCTACTCTCCTGTTGCTGAGCCCATGACAGGGCTCTGGTTCTTTTGGAGACTCCTTTGCTGTCCCCTGGCATTTGCTGCTGCTAACCCTTCTGCTGAGTTTCAGAGGCTCTTGGGTGCTCTCCTCTCCTTGTTTCCCATCCTCCCACTTTCCCTGGGAAATCACTCCTAGCCCAGATCTCTGCTGCCTCCATACCCTGTAGCCACATGGAAGGACAATTCCTACACTTCAGGAGAAGTTATGGACCAGATGGTTGGGGGTAGAAGGAGCAGAGATCAAGGGGACAACTTTATGTACAGCACTGGCAGCTGCATGACTTTGTGGTAAACACAGTTTGGAATTCTGGGCATGAATTGTCCTGCAGGAGATATGGAGGGGCTGGGAGGAGGTTGTAGAAAATCATACAACCAGGTGGTGAGAAGAAATTGGTCTCCTTCAGTTTGAGTCTCTCTGGAAGGCTCCTGTGAGTGCCTCTCCCCACTCTCCAGACAAGTCAGAGAAGCAATTTCCCTGCCAGGCTCAGCAGTCGCCACAGCACAGAAAATGTCTCCAATTTTGACAGTACAGCTTTTTCCCCCTTTGTGAAAAAGCCACTAAAAATACCAATCAAGCCCTCTTGAGCTAGATGGCTCCCGTGCACTAGGAAGAGGCTCTGAAAGCCTCAGAGATCCTCAGTACCTGGCTTGTGCTGCTCACAAGGAACAAAAAGCACATCAGGAGAGGAGAAAAGCACATCAGGAGCTTTTGGAGGTGTGCACTAGAGGAGAGTGGAGAATTCAGATGCTGTCAAATTGGCTTGGAGACGTTGCCAAGCCCAGGAGCATCCCCAGGAAGACAAGACAATGGAGACAATGACTAGCAATAAACACACATGCTGGCTTTTAAACATCTTCAGATAACCTTCTTCTATACCTCTGTGCCTCACCAGTCACTCAGACCCACACCCTTAGGGCTGTAGTGAGCATAGCATGTAACTAAAAGCTTATTTAGTACCACTTGTTCAGACATGCTCCACATGAATAGACAGCAAAATGCTGAAGTGAGCCCTCTGCAAGTTCTGTTTAGTGTTTTATGGAATTTTTTTAAATGTTCCACACAAAAGGATTAAAAGCTGCTACAAAGGTTGAAAGCATTTGTGATTACAGACAGATGATGGAAAAATAGGAAAAAAACTCAACTTACTGGGATGAAGAAAATGAATAAATTAGATCAAGAAATGGCTGAGAGACAGAAAACATGGGTTAAGATGAAAAGTCACTATGTAGGGTCTCTGTGGGCTAGCAGAGCTACACCTGCACTTCTTTGTTACATTTTTAAGTAAAATGGAAAGAGAGGGTGAGCAGAGAGGTAACAGCATCTCCTATACACAGTATTTTCCAGGTAAATAAAGTGAAGCATGGACTGAATGAGGAGAACTAGAGACACCTACTCCACTAAAAAAAACCCAAAAAAATAGTAGAGAAATGCAAAGTGAAATATTAAGTTGTCAGAAAGTGAAGAAAAGCAGAGAAAGAGAAAATCTCACCTATTCACAACTTTGCCAGTCCTTAAATTCCCTGTGTAAGTTCAGGCAAGAGAGATGGAATTTTTTTTTTTTTTTTGATAGAGCTTCCTAGTCAACACTTTTACGTGATATGAAGCTGTGATCAGAGGAAAATGCAATATTGAGATACAGGAGGGCAAAGATGGAGTAATATATAGGAAAGAATTGATGAAGAGTGGTTTGTTTCTATTAGTTCTGTTCAGTAACTTTTCCAATGATATGGACAAGGAGATCAGGTGCAGCCTCAGTCAATTTGCACCAAGCTGAGTGGGAGTGTGGATCCCTTGAAAAGCTTCTCACCCTCTACAACTCCCTGACAGGAGGGTGCAGCCAGCTCAGGGTTGGTCTCTTCTCCCAGGGAACAAGTGGTGATAGGACTGGAATAAATCACCTCCAATTGCACATGAGGAGGTTTGGATTAAATATTAGGAAATATTTCCTGATGGGAAGGGTTATCAGGTGCTCAGGGAGGTGGTGGAGTCACCATCCCTTCAGGTGTTTAAAATGAATGTGACATTTGGGGACAGGGTTTATTGGTGGGCTTGGCAGTGCTGGGGTAATGGTTGTTCTTTATGGTCTTAAAAGTTTTTTCCAACCTAAATGACTCAGTGATCTGGAAGACAGACCACTTTCAGTGCTTTCAATAGGGTACCTGCCACTCTGGAAAGTATTGAGAAGGTAATGAGAATGACTGGGAAAATTTAAGAAGAGCAGCAATTGAAAAAAATAGGCATCTTTTATGCCAGAAAAAAGGTGACTATCACAGCAAAAAATAGCATGTATTCTGGAAAAGGAGAACAAGGAGCTTTGTGTGCTCCCAGTGACAAGAATGTGATAACAGTGTTTTTTGCCTTCAGAAAATGCAAGGGGGAAAAGAAAAGAAGAATTTTCAAAACTAAAGATAAAGGAAATATTTTTCACTATATTTCCCATTTGAACTGCTGAAGTTGCTGCTGCAGGCTGCCCCTGTGGACAAAACATTCAAAGAAAGATTTGTTGCCTGTGTAGATAAGGATATCCCGAGTTACAATAGTTATTGTTAATAGAAAATGAGAAAAATATCTATACTTTGAGCTCTACTAATCGTTTTCTGGAGCAAATGGGGCTGTTGGTGCCACAGAGAGATGCTGCTCTAGGTAAGCCACAGCCAGATTGAGCCTGGGAATTCCCATATTTTATCTCTACCACACTTAGGGGAATTCAGCACTGATGAAAATTATCAGGAGAAAATATATCTTTACTTATTCCCTAAACCAGTGCAGAAAGAGCAAGCAGCAATGCAAGTTATTCTCTGCTCATGGTGCACCTGGGCTGAGTGCTCAGGGGTAAAAGCAGAAGATGCCTCTTGCCTTTGCAATGCACTTCATTGCTGAACCTGGAGCATGGAACAGTCCATGGACAGGCTTTAATGGGCACAGAGAAACTCCTTTTAAATGCACATCACTCAAGCCAGGTGGTGTTTTAATTCTGTAGTTTATGAAGAATTTGATGTTACAGGAAAACTGAAAGTGCTTAGTCTGGATTTTCCATGGCAGATCTTTCCTCAAGTAGATCTCTCCTTTCTATGAGCAGTGATGAGAACAAAAGGTGTAACTGAGGTAGAAATCCTCCTGTTTCACAGAATATTTCAAATATTTACAATATAAGAATTTAATCTTTCACCACAAGGCTGAAAAAATCTTACTGGGTGATCAGGAAGAGACAGTATTTTTTTCAGCATGATGAATTCCTATGTTTTTCTGATCCTTGCACTTCTGATGGGGCTTTCTTTTTCTATTTAGCTTAAAAAATTAAAGTGCACAGGTACAATACCCATGTTAATAACACATCAGAGCATTAAGTTTTGAGCATTGATGAAGCTATTTATCAAAAGACCCACAGCACTTGAACAAAGCCACAATATTTACAGTTAAAGTAGAGTAATGTCAATAGATTCCATGCTGACAAGCACCAGCTGAAAGCCCAGAGAGGTTCCTTGTTTTAATCACTGGTTCATATACAATCATACATAATAAAACACCTATTCCAGTCCCAACTTGATTTATTGCTTCTCTCTTTCCTCCCACCTCCATAATTATTCATCAAACACTCACTGTCTTCTATTACCACCTCAGACAACTCCTCAAACACTTCAGCCCTCCCCAAACTGCCTACATTGATTGTCTGACTTGGGCAAAATTCTTTTCTCTACAGTTCCCATACAGATTCAGAGTATCTGTTCATAGAGCTCCATATCAGTAGTTCTGGAAACAAAAATGATTTCATCAGACAGAGATGACAATTAGGCACAGAGATTAGAGCAGATATGTCTGTACAGACATGCAGACATTTCTAGATATTCACAGATCTGTGCCTCAGCATCTGCTCCACACAAGCCTTTGATCCCAAGTGCCCAAGAATCCACAATTTTGGATGGGTATCCCCAAAACTTCACATGCTCTATACATCTTTCTAAATATAGAACCTGAAGCAACCCTAAGTCTTCCAGGTTTAACTAGAGGTGACAAAAAATACCACATTAATCTTGATCTGGATTTTTCTTTTAAAAGTTGTTCTGTTTTTCTCCCCAGATCACTGTTAACCACACAATTTGACTCCAGAAGAAGAGAAAAATCACTGCCATGCAGTGAATGCCAGAAAGTACTCTAGAAGAAAAAAAATAACAACCCTGAAATACTCTTAAGCCATAAAAATAGTAGTTGATCCCTCCCACTAAAAGGCTCCTAAAGCTTGAACATTAATTTATTTTACTTGTTTGCTTTTTGTTTTTTTGTTGTTTTATTTTTAATGTCAATTGCTTGGACAGGACTATCCAAAGGAAATTACAGGGTTGTTCTTTCTTGCCTTAAAAGATTCTGATTTTGAGAGAGAACATATATAGAACACTTGAAAATAAGACTCTTTCAGAGTGTCTTAAACAAAGTATTTAGTCTAAAGAAAAAGAAAATGCTGGAGTTTAAGACTATCATTCCATAAGTGACTTTATAATTTAATTATAGTTTTAAGGTTCTTTAAAGCATTTTTGCTTCTGCTTTCAGCCCTTACATTAAGCTCTGCTCAACAAAAAGACTCAGATTTCTACTTACTGACTAGTCAATAATCCATTTTCATAATGGAATACATAAATGACATTAAAGATTCTAAAATCATCAGCTACATGAATCAACTGCACTCAGCCCATTGGTACATCTCTAAGCCAGTGACACATCTGACATCCTATAGCCTTTAATCCCTTCTAACTCACACATTCATGAAGCTCCACTTCATCAAATACATCTTTAATTTAAACACCACAACCCAAGACAGACTTTCAAGACTGTTATTTGGAGCTGCTTTCCTAGAAATCTTTGCAAGTATTGAAATTAGGCTTATAGTTTTTTAATGAGCTGGTGTTTCTAAACTATTAACCAACCAATGACTTCAATATTGATGCACTGATCTCATAATTTTCATAATGCTTTGGATGTAAACTATCATTATTTTCAAACCTTTTTTCCCCTTTTATTTCATTTTTATATTCAATCACTGCTCCATCTAAAACTCCAGTTTTTCAGGTTTGCTATTATTAATGTCTAAAAATAATCCTCCTTGGGCTTATTGATCACAATCTCTTACCAAATCTAGAACTGCAGGTAGGAAAATAATTACCTATCAGTAGTCCCTGCTTTCCCAGATGAATGATTGTAATTATACCACTGGCACTTGACATGAAGAATTTTTTAGCCTGATTTTATCTGATGCTCAGCTGTCCCTCATCCCACAATCCATTCATTCAAAGAGTAGTTGCACAGAGGAAACTGGGAGACCTGATGAACAACTTCTCCCTTAATCTTCATTTTCCCCCTCCCTAGGTTTGAAGTGGTAAGTAAGCATTACTCATTGAAGACAAAGCCAGAATGGGATAATTTTTTCTGACAAACCTTTTTAGAGGTTGCTGTTTAAATTTTGAGTCATTTAAATGGGTGGATGGAATATAAAAATTCTCTTGCTCATCTCAAAGAGAGGTGCCCAGCAAAAGGCAGATTTTAGACCTGAATCTCCACTGTGAGTTGAAGAAAGACTAAAAATTTGTCTCACCTTATCATGACTGCTGTGTGCAGTAATTAAGCTGAGACACCAGAGGCACCCAAGTTTCTTTCACAGAATTAAGCTTTTAATCACATTGACAAGAAAGTTTCCTTCTTGACAGTCTGATTGGGAATATTTGCTGACACTTTTGTTCTAGGACTTTGTACTCCAGTGTTTAGTGAACCTGAATAGGAGCCAGTTTGAATTTTCTCACAGGATCTCCATGTTTATAATTTTGTCTCTTTCTTCTCAAGTTACCTGGCACCTCCTCCAGCTGCAGAATCCATTGAGGTGATGGCAAGAACAAGAAAAATGTTGGGTGGACGGGCAGGGATTCCTTATTGGATTTAGTGTATGATCATCTCATGGCAGACAGAAGGGAAAACCCAACAATTCTCAACATTAGCAACCTTGCAATGCAGGATTGACAAGATTTATAGAAAAATGACTTTTCTTGAACACACAAAAGATTTTTCTAGAATAGGAAGGTACCTGTGGGTTTTGAGCATGGAGTTAAGGGAAGGAATTCCAGAAATCTGGGGTTGTGGTGGTTATTTCCTCAGGGATCAACTAAAATCAAGAGCTACCGCATAATTTTGGTTAAGCCAGTGATGGTGCAGAGTTTATAAATGGATTTTTTTTCCTGTATATAAAACCAAAATGAGAGGATCGAGAAGACAGATGAGAAAAAAAAAAAAATCCTGCCTGGAGGATGAAAGCAGATAAGAAAAGATTACAGAACTTTGTCCAGATATGAAGTAAGTTTTGAATAAAAAGGCAGACCTGCAGCCATCCCAGGCCATCCCAGATGGCTGTCCCAGAGACACAACCAAATGTCCCTTTAGCAAGTGCCCACAGCATAGAGTTATCTCAAACTAAAAAGGGCTTTAAAAGACTCAAAACTGAGTTCTTATCTTTCTCCACACCTCATGACTAAATCTCTCAACTATTTTCTCTGCAGCACCAAACAATTCTTCCCTATATTACCCTTTCAAGGGGTTTTACTGTTTTCTGTTTTTTCATTCATGCAAAAATGGTTTTAAGGCACAGGAGGAGGCTGATGCCATTTCAGAGGTTCCCTGCTGCCCTTTAAAATAATAAAATGTTCTTAAAGAATCCAAAGCAAATTTTTTGCTCTTCAAGAGGAGCAGAACTATCACATCACCCCATTTTAATTCTCTATTTTGGCTTCCTGTTAAACAGAATTAAGAATTTATCCAATTTTAGTTTTCAGTGGTTTTCATTCCTTTATTTCTTTACATTCTCCTTTTTCTATAAAGTGGATCTCTGACAGTACTTCAGGTTTCTGTTTTCTGGGTTTTTTTAGATTGGTATTCCTGCTCCAAACTAAATGACTCAGCCACATTGGTTTTGAAATCTCCAAAGAGCTCCTGTAATTGTCTGTGCTCCCTTTGAGTGAACTCTACTATCTCAACATGTTGGCCAATTTTCTTCTCTAGTTCTTCTTCAGACTAAATACTGACACGATTCTGTTTCTTAATATATTCCTCTTTTTATCTAATTTGGTCTGCCTACACTTTAATCTAACTGTATGTATTGCTTAATTCCCTGCAGTGCTTGAAATTCATACTGTTATTAAATTGTGGTCAGTGCCTCTCCTTTACATGGTCACTTCATTTCACCATAATACTTATGCAAAATGAAATACAAAGCACTATCCCATCCAGTCACAAAATGAGCCAGTCCTTCCGTTTCTGAAGCTCTATAGTGCAACGGAACATTAAATGAAAATCCTGCTTAATATTGTTCTCTCTTGTCTTAAAGCTAATCCTCCTTCTTCAGCATTTTGAGGAAGGTTTCATTGTTCTTATTCAGAGGTCACTACCTTTTTTTTCATAAATCTGCTCTTCTTCTAAGTCTTCAGGGGCCTCCTGCATTGCCTCAACACTTTCACCATTTAAATAATTTCTGTCTGTCCAAAGTAAGTGACAACTCTTTACCATAATGCATTATATCTTTATTTTCAGATATTATGAAAATACTAATTAATATTATTATTATTATTAGCTCCTATTCCTATTATTATTTCAGTTCATATTTAATTCAAAACCAAAAGTCAAAATTTAATTCACTTTAATCCATTATCTCACCAGGCTGGTTATCTTTGTAACAGGCAAATCTCCTCTAGTGATAGCAAGTATATTTTCATGGCCCTCTTAACCATTGCTGGATTTTCTATATGGATTTTTGGGAGTGTCTGCCCTCCTCCCCATATCAGGACTACATAAATAAACTTGCTCATGGTATGCTGGAGCAGCTGTACAATTCCTCACATTTAAAGTAATGCTGCAGCTGGCCCTGACATTATCTGTATTTTAATAGATTATCCTGTATCACATTTACCCTATTTCCATTTCCAGAGAGCCAGACTATCTTCATGGCTCCATTTCTTCCTTTCACCTTTATTGCAGGGCTTTTTGCTTCCAGCCATCCCTATTTTATCCCTCAAAGCCTCTGTCAGAGAGGGAAAGCAGCAGCTCACACAGCTCTCAGTTATCTGAGTGGACCCCTGAGGCTCCTTAATCCACCACAGGTGCACAAATATCTTTTTAACTCCTCACTGGGAGCAGGGGGAACATGGATGAGATAACTCCAGCAGGTTTCAGCATCCAGCAAAAGTCCAAGAGCTCTTTCCACTCTGTGATGAGGGGCTCTGATACTGGGGCTTTGAGAGGACACAAGCTGATGGTCAGGGTCAGTCCAAAGACAACCCTCACCCAGCCAGAGCTTTGTGACTGTCCTTCCTTACTGCTGCATCAGCCACATCATGCCTTAAAAACACCCATGGTGGGCTCTTCATCCTTTGAAGGAAACCTTCCTAACACCACTGCTTCCAGGGTTCTCAGACCACAGGGAGGGGAATTGAGCAGAAAGACCAGAAGTCACCAGTGGGGAATGGAGGGATGCCCTTGGATGAATCCCTGGCTCAGCAGAGCCCTGGGTCAAACCAGGCAACTCCACGAGTCAGATTTGGGATTTTTAAGGTGCAGGTGGCTGGAGATGGAGGACTGTAGGGTCCACAGAGTCAGAGCAGAGCTACCCCATAATGCTGTCTCTCAACCAAAACACCAGTTAATTAGATAAGTGGTTCATTTTTTTCCTCAAAATAAAGAAAATATAAAGAATCACTGGTCATGAGTTTGTACAGGATGGCCCAACCCAAATAATGAGTTAGGCCTAAATATTTCCTTTAAAAACTCTCTTGGGATTTTTCAGATTAATAAAGACAGAATTGCTTTGCTTTATCTTTTGAATTTTTTTTAAGGCCATTAACTCAAATTTTGAAGCTTTTCTAGAAAATGCAAGAGCTATAAATTGTCTTCAGAGAAACAATATGCAAACCAGACCCACACACACAGAGTTGAAATTTTCATGTGATTGCCCAATTTCAGAAAAAAAGAGCTTTAAAAATATTTAAGACACCATAAGACTGTTAAAATCATCAGTGAGGCAATTAGAACTTCATAGAAAAGCACCAGAAGTATTTTCAGCATGGGCTGTGGAAATAGCATAGAGATTCAGACAAAGCTGCTTAGGTCTTGCAAAACCACATCGACACCATGATGAGCCAGTAGTCAAGTTTTTGCTGATTCACATACAGATCTTCATCAACATAATTTGAAAAAAGACCACACAAACAAAAAACACAGAAAAAAAAAAAAATCCCACAAACCTCAAATGACCAGAAACCAGATTACAGGGCCAAGAGGAGCTTACCTGGATCACTAAGGAATTCCTCTGAGTTGTTCCACATCCTGCCATCCAAGTAGAAGGAGCCATTGGTGAAGTTATGCATGGTGTAATCCCTGACACATTTGTGTCTCAAGTTGCCCATGAAGAGCTGGAGGCCTATGAGGGCAAAGACACTCAAGCAGAAAACGGTCAGGATCATCACATCTGCAAGTTTCTTAACAGACTGGATAAGTGCCCCTACAATGGTCTTCAGTCCTAGGGAGATAAAAGCCAAGAGTTTATAGACTGAGAGACTGAAATCTGTCTGCAGACAGCTGCTTTTCATGATGAAAATCTCCATGGAAAGGGGAAATCTGAAGGGCTTTGAGTGAGTGTTTGCAATGGGCATCAGAAACGAGAGATGAGTGATCACTGTGAATGTCTTGTTTGCTTTTGGACAAAAGTCCTGGAATTGCAAAAACACTGGTTTGAAATTGAGGGGAAGAACTGGATGGAGGGACAGTGAGATGCAAAACTATTCATGGATAAAGAAAATATGGAATGTGTTTTGTATTTTCATGGAGCTGCAGTAAAGGCGGTAAAGCCTAAATCCCATTGAATTTTGAGAACATGAATTGCTTTTAAATCTCTCAGGTGATTCTGATAACTTTATCCCTCACATAAACAGATGAAGAGGTATGGAAATGCTGTTTATTCCCTGATCATTTTATATATTTTAGTGCCAAATCCAACATGCTGTCCTCATATGAATAATTCCTCTGCTATCAAATCATTTGCTTAAAACAACAAGAATTTGGGATTAGAAAAAAAAAACCAAATACAGGCAATCAAATAAACACAGTGGAAATTATTTAAGTAAAACAGCCTGAGGCTCCAACACTACCTGGGCAAAGTTAATCATCTGCCAAAGTAGATAAAAAATCCCATTGCATAACACCGAAGGTTTGGGTCACACAAATTAGCTCCTCTTTTATTATTTCACCCTGTAACACTGGCTTCAGTTTATTCTTCTATAAATATTCAGATACAAATAATTATACAATTTTCTCAAGTGATAGTTCTTGCTTTTTGAAGCATTCCTGGAGATCAGCACTCTTTGAGCTGATTGAATATTACATGATTATATCAGAAAACCTCACTCCTTTTTTTAAAAAAGACTCTTTTCTTCTAAACTGGTGTGCTGTAGCTGGACATGAATAACAGCTGCACATTGGTAGCAATTTTGTCATTTCTTTCCTATTTATATTTAATTAATACTGGAGAGTAGTAATAAGTGTTTCTGATAATCTGTATCACCAGTATGGCAGCAGTAAGAGAAATGGATTTAAATAGAAAAAAAAAGAAAATGCAAAGAGAAAACAGGAGGAATTCTCCTGGGCAATATTCAGAAGCACATTGATTTGCTCACTGAATATGATCATACACATTAAATCTCAGTTACTTGGAATTCCACCCCAAGAGTTTGGCAGCCACAAAGGCTGAGCTAGTGCTGCGTAATTGGAAATAATATGAAAATGCACTTCAGGACTCACAGGAAAGCAAAATTAGCTTCTGGCTTTGCTTAAAAAAAATCTCTGTTAGAGTGAGGGGAAACCAGGGTTTCTCGGATAAGGATGAGCTGCTGGAATGGCCAACAGGTGCAGCAGTCCCTGCATGCAGCAGCCTAAAATACTCCACTCCTACCCAGGATACTGCTAATCTGTGAATGATGCTAACATCTGTAAAATGGCCCATTTAACCCAAAGGCACTGAATCCTCAGGGTGGGGAGCCTTCCCCACTAAATTCTTTGTTTGCCTCCCTAAAATTTGTTTGTGGCATGGTAAAGAGGGCAAGGTTAGGCAGCTCCCTGCTTTGCTCAAAAATAGAGAATAAATGATTGCAGGACAAACATTAGGCAAAACCTGGATTTTCATGCTACCTCTCCTCCTTACCAAAAAGAGGTTTTACAAGTCAGTTCTACTCAGATACTTAGAAAAGGGCTGACTTTGAATTTCTGAACTCATCTGTAGGCATGTCTACCTGTTTTTATGTCTAAATAAAAGTGAAATATCTTCTGTTAATCTAGCCTTGACTAAATTTTTTACCTGAATGGGAAGTAATTTTAGATGAAGCTCAATTCTGAAAGGACTTTTGGGGTGTCACCCTTGCCCAGCATTATAAGACCTTTAAGACAGCCAGGCCTTATACAAATACTGAGGTGGGGAAAAAGATTTGCAAATCAACTAGAATTTTTAATTTTTTAAAATCAGATATTCTGAAATATTTTCAGTGATTCATGTCATTGGTTGTCCTTTGAATGCACAGATGTTGCTTCACTAAAGTTGGTTAAACTCAGGAAATCCAATTGCAAACTGACTCTTAAGAAAAGGAAAAAAATACCAGAAATTTTTTTACTGCCATACTCCCTGTGAAATCCCTGCAGAACACTAATTTGTTTGCAATACAAATGCAAACTTGGAGTCTGTATTTGTACTAAGTGCACTAATTAATCTTACTCATATGGGCAAGGACAATAGGAGTCTTAATGTGAATAGGAATAATATTAGGAAAAAAACCTTACAAAATTCTAGTCAACAATAAAAATTATCTTTTTTTAAAATCAGGCCTCAGGATTGCCAATTTCAAGGTCATTTCATGAAACATGTTTTTCCCAGATTACTTACTGGAGTTTTAAATAGAATAGCAATTCTATACTCTTAGTTTTACAAGTTCATTCCTTGCAGGTATCAAATCATTTCTTTATGAGATGGTTTTCTGCTTTGCTTCCTTTTTAATTGTTTTGTTTTCATAGCTTACAAGCTTCCGAACAATTTGAGAAGATGATGCTTTAGTAATACAATTTCTGTAATTAAAGACCATTTAAAAATAACTTGTACTCTGCCTCCTGAACCTTTGTTAAAACTTTCCAGGAAAACCACTTGGAGAGTGTTATACTTACAGCTGAACTGTTTTTTCTCACCCTTTAAAACCAAAATTTTCTCAGAATATTAAATAGCATCCATCAAGGTGGTTGACACAGCTAAGTGCCAAGGCTGAGGAAAATATTTAATTCATTGTGCATTTAAACTATCTGTGCCTCTAAAAACAGGAAGGGCTGAGGGGAATTAAGGACACCCAGGACCTCTTGCAGGTGCTCTGCATCTCTCTGAATCAATCCCATGTTTTGTTAAAGCAATGCTAGATGTATTCAAATTTAGAGCACGGTTAAATCTTCTGGATAAATAATCCTTCTTTGAAATAGTGCCAATGAGAGCACTGCAATATAGCTTAATAGAAGATACTATTTATGGGGCATTAAAGGCATTTACTTAATTCTTGCAAGTCAAACATCAAACCAGGCAGCATGCAGGGAAAAAACCTGAGGATCTGATCCAAAGCTGAGTAACATCTAAACCCGTTAATGACAATGGGTATATAGATTACTCCCTGTGGAGTAAATCAATAGCAGGCTTTTTCTGAATCACTGACTTCTTTCCACACCTCTGGGCCAAATCCTGCTTGCATGACATGAAAAAAACCACGAGATCCAAAATTGGTGGAGTGAGGGCTGTATAGGCAGCCTGACATCTGCAGGGAGCAAGGAGAATTTGGCCCAAACATTCCTGTTAAGGCAGGTAGAAATTATCACATTCAGAGGTTAATCAAATAATCATTTTTCAGATGCAAATCAGAAACCATAGAAAATGCAAGCAACACCAAACAATGAGAAATGGCAAGATCCCAAAACATCATCCATTCCTTATGCAAGATGTGAGGAAGTATTAGCATAATTCAGTATGACATCCATACCAGATGTTGGCAATCACCTACAGAACATCAGACACGTTCATGCACAGTCTGGAAACAAGAGGGAAGAAGAAGAAAAATAAAAAAAAACACAAAAAAAAAAAAAAAAGAAAAATAGAGTTTGACTTGCAGCACATTGTCCTCATAGAGCCCGTTCCTTTCCCTGAGGATACACCTGTGTCCTGTAAATGTCTGCATGAGTCACATGAGAGAAGGGCTCACCCTTGATGTGTGTATTTTGTCATTAGTTACTCAGACATGGGCAGCTATGAGTTTAACATCAACATGTTGGCAAACTGGAGTTTCTGTCAGCATTCCTGCAGGCTGGCTCTGCATGGAGAAGTGGCTGGCAGGCCAGTCTCCAAGGAAAACACAAATATGCCATATATTTCTCACCTCTGGGATAGTTACTTCTTGAGTTAAGTGATTTACCCACCACAGGGGTGGCATTTTTCTGTCTGCAGCAGGACTTCAGTGAGACTGGAGCAGTGAGAGGGGGTCAGTCTCCTCCACACAGTCTTAATTCTTGTTCTCCGAGCTCTGTTCTGGCTATCACAGAGGCACTGGATAACATTCACAGCACTATTTATAGCCTTTAGCCTCACACTAACTTAAATGGGAGCTGGATCAGGCCCCAAAGTGCCTTGGCCCAATTTTGTATGAGGTCACCTTTCCCCGGTATCCTGTGGTTTCTTGTGAGGTGTCCGTGGTGTGCACGCCTGCTCCAGAAAGAGCAGGGGAGCTTCACTGCATACAGCAGTTTGCAAAATCCTTGGGATGATGATGATGATGATGATGATGATGATGGTGGTCTGCTTTTTGTGCTGTTTTGATGGAGAGGATGTACCTCAGGGTTTATATTATCTCAATTAGTACGTATCAAAAACATCGGTGATTTCCATGAGGATAAAATACAATTCAAGACCCTCTGTTGTTGTTCCTATGGAGCCCACTGGGATTTGGATGCTCTGGTAATGGGATGCTAATGGGGGACAAATGAATGGCTGCAGTGGGCTGTTCTGATGCTGACCATGGTTCCTATCTGGCTAGAAAAACAAATGAATCCAGTTGCCATGGCAGCGTGCGAGACGCCAATTAGTAAATCAAATCACTGGGAGTTAAAGGTTTTTAAATGCTCCCATAGAGAAAATGTTACCTATTTCTAAGCACCTGAACCTGCACAGAGCTTGTTTTCCTCTTGATATCGTGGGCAACTGGAAAACAGGAATAAATGGGCGTGCTCAGTGCAGAAAAGGGAAAATAGAGGGGGTTCCATGAAGGTTTTCTGGAATGTTTAGGGCTGCCCTGATGTCTTACACAGCTCCAGGATAAAAAGAGAGAGCTGATAGTGCAGCAAGAGAGAGGGAGGCTGGACCTGCAGGTCCATGGCCATTTGGAGCAGGAGATATTGGCATTTATGGCACTCAAACTGAGCCACAGGTCTCCAGTGAGAGGGAAGCTGGCTGGTAGGTGCCAATACTTGTGTTGTTGAGTCTGGATCTGAACCATCCACCTGAGATAAATCTGCTAATGACAAAAGCAATGAGCTGCTGGAACAGTTCCAGGACTTCTCAGGAAGACCCTGGGACCTCCACCTTTGAAGGGCAGCTCAAAAAAGTCAGGCAATAAATACCATGCCATGCTTGAGCCGTGCTAAATGCAGCCTCAGGCCAGGGGAATGGACTCTGAATTTAGGAGATCTTTTTCAGCCCTGTGAGCCCGTGTCCCCCTAAAGATCCTTGTGCCTGCTTGAGCACTTAGAGCCAGACATTAAAGGTAGGTGAGATTTTTAAAAGCACTAATTGTCAGCTTTACTGACTCCCTCTGGAGTCAATAGAGAAACTCATTGATTCCAAGTGAAGCAGAATGCCTTTGAAAAGCAGCCCCTAAGTGCTTTGCTGGACAGAAGCCTCACACCACCGAGCACTTGGCTTTCTGTAAGCAATTTCACTGACCACGGTCAGCCCAAGCAGGTTGGTGCAAATAGAAGTACCTGATGGAAAAGTGATCAATTTTATTGAGGGAAAGCTCAGGTATTTCCAAAGGAGAATACAACTTGGTGTTTTTCACCTGAGATTGAAAGAGGAAGCAAAAATAACAACCACCTTCTTCTCTCTACGGCTTTTAATCCCAAAAAATCTCATGGAAGATATTAATGCTCATCATCTTTTCATTTTTAAGCCTGCTGGGGGAAAATATTTCACCTCAGCATAAGCCTATGTTATCATTAAAAACTCAGACTGATCTCCAGAGAAACCACAGCATCATATCCAATATATCTTTTAAAATATATATGCCTAAATGTAAGATGAACTGACTCCTCTGGAATTATCTGCTAATAATAAAAAAACCTTGTCCTGCCAGTGTTTCACTGGCAGCTATGGCAATTTGCAGCTCTCTACATTTGTAGTTTAATACTCAGGGCACAGGTAATCTTGATGATAAAATCAAAGGCTGGATATTCTATTAGCATATCTACATGCAGTTATGTCACCAAATAATTTAGGGACTTGTACATAAAAATGCAGTTATAAAAAAAAAAACTAATCAAATACTCAGCCAGAATGAAAAAAAGAGAATGTGAGTTATTATGCATTACTTTAATAAATGACACTCTTTTTTCTTTTTCTATTAACCAACAAATGGAACAACTCAGTGTTTAATATCACTGAAGGGTTTTGGTCTATTCGAATCTGGATTACTTGAATCTCAGTACTCAATTTTTTCCCCCACCAAGTCATATCTTATCATTTGATGTAAAACAAGCTTCAGCTCCTCCTCTGATATAGGACAGCAGAAAATTGTTATATATATAAAACACAGAAAAATTGACAGGCTCTGCTCTGAAGAGGCTCCAGCCTGAGACAAGATGTGAGGTGAAAGGTGTCCCCTGGAGATGGATGTCCCTCCAGGTTAAGTCTTCAAATTGCTATCAAAGGAATCTGGGAAACAAACTCTGCCTTTCTCCCTGAGAGGCCACTACCATCTCACAGGATCTGTAAAACTATGCTCAGCTCTGTTTGCCAAGGAAAATAAAAATCCATTCTCAATGGAAATCCTATTAGAGAAAACTTAAAAATTCCCACAAATCTCTGCCAATAGACTATTCTTTAAAATTTAAAGACAAAATTAGAACAGGTACTGGTTTCAAGGACCTAATGAATCTTGGAGTACTCTTTAAAACCTGTATTTGGACACACACTCCCAATGAAATTACCTTGCTTTCTCAGTTATTTCCCTGATTTTCATTACTGTATAATGGAATGGGGGACCAAACTCTAGACCCAGATATATATTTTTTAACACACCCATACTTGAATTCCCATTTCTAGCTTATTCTCTATGTGGTGATGAGTTTTAATTCATATCCCTATAAATTTACTTCACAGAATTTGTTCAGACTGGTATTACGGTGTATAATAGAGTGGTGAAAAAGCTTTGCTAACCTTAAAGGTCTGTGAGTGAGAATCTGAGCAGTTCTCTCAATGTTTTGAGAGAAAAAAAAAAATACATTTTTTACATGTAATTGCAATTGCCAACATCTGTTCAGGATTATCACAGATAGGATCCACCATGCATGGTTTCTGCTACCTTCTCTACCTTATCATGCAGGTTGGAGATGTTAAACACTGAGGCTGAATGAGACCTGTCCATAGATAATGCTCAGCAAGAAAGTTTTGTTCTATGGTTAGTCCTCACTGGACTCAACTTGTATAAATTGCATTTTAATTTTTTTTAATAGTGAAAGATTATATAAAGAGCTTCTTTCACTACTAGATGTGTAGTAAAACTATTTTTTTTTTTTTTTGAGGAGGTGAAGAGGGGAGAAGTCAAATCCTTGAAAACGTGAGAAAATGTGAGTCGATGAAATGCTGAGCCTACCAAAATAAATAATGAAATGTTTTCCAATCTCTTCAAAAATTTCAGCAGTGTTTCTATCACATGCAAATGGATAAACACCATGACAAATTAGGCTATCTGTGCCTGCAGTCTTGAAACCTCAGCTCACAGCACAGATTTAGATTCCTCTATCGATGTGCTCTCAAACATGAATATGCATTTTGAGGTCATTAACCCTCCATTTCTAAAAATCAATATCCAAAGGTTTTAAAATATTTTCATTGCCATCTTCATACAGTTCAAAAACGAGCACTTCATGGATGTGATTCACAAGCCACAGTTCTTACTGCAGCACTTGTGAGCTCAGTAATTTTGGAGGCGCTCTCATTCCTTCTGTCCACACAAACCATATTGGAATTTTTTTTTTTTTTTTTTTAAATAAAATGTATTCTATTGACAGGTCACATTCCCTACATTCCTCCATTTCCTGATCAGTATCTATGGTTAAGTCTTTTGTAATTACAGTGTTGACTACTGGAAATGGCATGTAGGCTTGAAGGGCAGCCCGAGTGTTTAACCTGATTTTCACCTGAAATGACTGAGATTGTTTTCAGCGCCCGCAGTACTCTGAACGTTCGCAAGGCTGAGACATTGCCCAGGTCCACAAATTCAGTTATGTATCTGTAACAAGGGAAAGTCACACACAGACAATGACAAAACACCAGCCAAAAAAACAACAGTCAAAGGGACAAAGAGAGACAGAGAGAGAATCACTTGTAGCTGAGAGCCAAAACGTAAGGATCAGGGCGTCTTACCTGGGATTACTGAAATAGTTTTTAAAGCTCTCAATACCCTGAAAGTCCGAAGAGGTGAAACACTGCCTACATTCACAAATTCTCCTACATACCTGTAGAATTAAGTCACAGTTATTTGGAATTATACAATAGAGTATGAGACTTGTCTGAATGAAGAAAGCATTCATACACAGTGGGAGTGAACGCAGCTGAATGAGAACTGCATCCACTTTTCTGGCTGTTCTTTGATGCCATTTGCCCCAGGTTTTTATTAGTGCACATCATTTCAAATGCTACTTGAACTATTAAACTTCTCTAATAGGCACCAATCCTTTAAAACTACTGGGTGAACTCTGTTATTGTGCTGTTCAGCCATAAATACTTTAAAGATTTTACCATCATCTAGTTGAACAAAAAAGAAATTTCTTTACATTATTGGAAATATTAAGAGTTATTTTGCTGCTTCAAATACTCAAGCAATTTTCACATAATAGCTTCTGAAAACTACATATAGGACAACATAGCAAAAATAGTGCAAACATTTTGACTGGGTTATTTAGTTTAAGATGCTGTAGTCTGTGGTAAAGCAAATTTTGGTTTCAAGAGATGCTTTAAATTGTATTTCGTTTTGTATTTCAATTTCATGCCCTTTGGCTGAGGGACAATGGAGTCTAAATGAATATAACTGCCATCCTACTAAAAACTCTTTATGATTAAAACACCAATCCCAGCTGTTCCCTCTTTTGGTCATCCTGGAGACCCATCACATCTGAGCTAAATACTCCCAGGAGGGAGCATTCCAGTCATGGAATGAATTTCATTTTATCAGTGTTGCACAAAATTATTTCCTCCAAGTCAATATGCAGCAAAACCATAGTCACCACTGTATCTTCAGAACAAAAGAGATCCTGGACCCTTGAATTGCACTTCTAAACTTCTACCAAATTTCATTCAACTGCCCTACTTCTTTGCTTCTAAATGTTACAGAAAAAACTCACCTGGTTATTTTAAAAAGCCTGCTTAAATGGGCTTTGTCCAAAGGCCCCTGGGGAGGACAAAACATCCTCTCTATATCTACTAATCCAGATTATAGCCTGGAAGAACAATATTGCTTCTCTTCATAATCTCACAGGGGAGTCTGGGCAATGATTTACCTGTTTCCTCCCCAGTTTTACCCTGTGCTTCTCTACCAAACTTCTTCAGCATGAAATGTGGAGGAAAAATAATTTGGGGAGAAGCACTAGGATGGGAATATGGTTTTGCTGACCAGAGATTTGTAAAAATACATTATAAATATGTGAACAAGCATATGAATTAGATAATACTGCTGCTTGTAATAAATTAGGATTTATTTTGGTCATATTTTCAATCAAAATGCTGCTGATGAGTTCTTCCATAGCAGGGAGTGAGAAACAACTTAATTCCTATCCTGAATTTTCCCATTAGCCAGGGAATTGCTTATTGTCTGTAAGATTTTGACAGGGCACTTTCCAATCCAGAGTTAAAACTGCCTCTCCCTCACCTGTCCTGCAAAGAGGGACTCACTAGTCTGAGACAGAGTGATATAATATATATATAAATATATACAAACAAGGGTAGTTTCATGATCTCCCTTGAACCCATCCCTGACCCCAGAGAGGGTCGCAAGAAATGGCTGTGTCCACTGGCACAGAGAGAGAAGAGCCCCAGAGACCTGCAGCACTTCTTACTCTCCAGTGTGCTCTCTAAAACAACTCCCTGTGGCCCAGTCTGAGCTTTCTGCCCAAAAGAGAAGACAAGAAGCTGTTTTGCAGCAGCTCTAAAGCAAATGATGGTCTTCTGACTGTAACACCAATCAGTGAAATAATCCTATTTAGTGTTAGCTCAAAGCCCTCAGTCCATCTGAATCCCATGGCCCCTTATCAGGCTCCTCCATTTTGAATTGCCAGGCAGATACAGAAATCTTTGTTTGCAGACACAGAAATACCTCTGGCAGCACACAGGCTACAGGCAAAGACAACACCAGAGTTACCTGTGTGATCCATCTTACTTTAAATTACTTGCAAATTGGATTTGTATGAGGGCTAAATCGTATCAGAATAGATTCCATTATCCAAGTCTCTGTACTATCTGCTGCTTGCATTCCTGGGAAGGAGGTTTCATTGTACATAAGAAGATCATATTGCAGCCACTTTTAACTCTCTCACTGCTGCCTGTGGGCTCAAAGAAACACTTTTCCATTTCTTTTTTTATTCCAGAGATCCATTAATTTTTCCATTATTAAAGGCTTAGTATAATATGAATTAATGTAAGAAACAATAGGAATGGATTCTGGTTCTGATGAATGGTGTTAAGAAAATAGTCTGATGTGAAATCTTCTCATCTTTCCTGCTCCCTACATCCCAAACATCCAGAGATGATGCAGAGACAATGTAAGGGGTGTTCAGATTCAGTCCCCCACGGACTGTTCAGACCTGAATTTCAGTCTGAGATGCCCCCAGAGCCAGGGGAGATGCCTCAACTTCTGCACAAGTTGACAAGATGAGGTGGAGCAGATTCATGGTCAAAGCTGGAAGCTGTGGCTCCTCTTGCCCTTTTCTCTGCTCCTTTCTACCTTACTATCAGAGACCCTCTTCCTTCTAGAAAAGTGAGAACCCATGCATAGAAATTCTCCACTTTGTGCTGAATTCTGAGACCCACAAATAAACCCACAAACAGATGGATGATTATGCCCTGCCTTTTTACCACCTGCCTGATGGCAGGAGACAGGAGAGCAGGTTGGTGACTCTGTGTTCTTGTCCTGCCACTAAATGTTGCAGGAGAATTGCACTTAGCAATGCTTGAGGAAAAGTTTAGCTGTGAAAAATACCTCATGTGTGCTGACCTCCAAAAGATTCTCCCCATCTGCACTGATTTGTTTTTTTAAAGGCTTATCACAGTGGCCAGATGTCAGTTCAGCCAAATCCATAGGAATGCAGTAACAGATACCAGGACCTGGCCTAGGGCTGGCTTAGATCCAAAGCCTACTGAAATAAACGGGAGTGCTCCTGAGGAAGTTCACTTAGGTTACACATCTTCATACTGTTCTGCTAAATGCTGCTAAGAACCACAGAATTATAAAATATCTTGAGCTATGGGAAGAGACCCATAAGGATGAAGAGCCCAATTCCTTTCTCCTCACAGGACTACCTAAAACAAAACCATAGGACCAAGAGCATTATCCAGAGTCTCTTTGAATACTGGCCTGGGTCCCTGCACCATAACAGAGCTGTGCTTTCAACTTCCCCTCACTGATGTTTTAACTAACTTTTGGTTGAATATTCTTTCCTGATTTTTGTTCCATGAAAACTTCACAGCCCCAAGAGCTCAGCTCAGATGTTGGTGCTAGTACGGTTGAATCTCACTTAACTGAGTGAATTATGGGGTTTAAAGATGGCAGCAAGAACTGACCTAAACCCAGAATTGAATACAGGTATCATGAAGCAGAACAAAAAAAAAAAAAAAAAAAAAAAAAAAAAAAAAAAAAAAATTTTAAAAAAAACCCAATCAGGGAGATCAGATCAGAACAGATCCTTCTAATGTTTAGGAAGTGGAGCCTTTCTTTCAGGAATCTCTGCCAGCTTTCACTTCAAGATGGAACTCGTTTTTTGCCCAGTTTTTTTGGTGACTATGAAGAAATCTGGATTGTGTCTTAGCTGGAGGTACTGGCAGTGTCAGACCTCTGCCTTTGGCCAGAGCTTGGGCTGACCCTGAGTCCCCTGTGAGTGCTGGCTGACTGCTTCTCTACCCCTGTGTATTTTTAGCTGTCTGGATGTTGCAAATCCATCACCTTCTTCAAAGCACCAGAACCCCACATGTCCTCAATGAACTCTAACAATCCAGGCAGAAACATACAGCTGAAGGGGAATATCATGGTGGGGGCCAAATTTCTATTTCCAAGATATATAACAAGTTTCAGAGGACTATAAATTAATTCTTTATAGTAAAATAATAATTACTTTCCAGGTGAAAAGAGTTTGTGAAAAGAGGGATGTGAAAACAGCTCTGATGATGTGATGGATAGATAGAGTATAAATAGGGATTTAAATACGTGGGTATTTAGTCACACTTACAACACTTTCTATTCAGGGGTCTGAAGCTTCCCAAAACTACATTAGATAGCAGATATTATTACAGATATTTTACAAACAGCTCTCTCTGTGGAGCACAGAAAGAGTAAATAATTTCTCCAAAATAGTGTAGTGAATTCAGAGAACAAAATTGAGAATTATTCTGATTTCTTCCTCTGAAACCACTCAGGATACAAATACCTTCTTCCTAATACACTTCATTCTTTTCTCATTTCCAGTAAATTTTGAGTGGAAAATAAATAACATCCAGACAATCTTTTAGAAATTTCTATTGCATATAACTCTCTTGAAAAATATGAAGGAGTGCTACTTACGCCATAACAATAACACTGAAATCCAACCAGTTCCAGGGATCCCGAAGGAAGGTGAATTCTGTCATGCAAAATCCTCTTGCCAATATTTTTATCAATGACTCAAAAGTGTAAATTCCAGTGAAAGTGTACCTGGGGAGCAGAGTGGCCAAAGATGCAAGAGAATTAGCAAGCATTGGACAGCTGAAATTGCAGGGGCACAACTCTGAGGTTGCTTGTGTGAGTCACAGCTGCAGCACAAGGAACAGGCAAGGAGCAACAAAATACCCAGGACAGTCTCAGAATGAAGATAATTTTCAGCACAGGGTGTCCCTTGATGAATCCCCACTAATTAAGTCAAGCATGGACACTACACTGCTAAGCTGTGCTATGGGATTTCTTAACCTTTGCTATATCTCCAATGGATTAGGGAATCATAGAATGGTTTGGGTGGGAAAGGAACTTAAAAATCATCTCCTTCCAACCCCCTTGCCGTGAGCAGGAAACTTTCCACTAGACCAGACTGAGCAGAGACCCATCCAACTGATCTTGAGCACTCCCAGGGATGGGAAATCACAATCTCTCTGGGCAGCATTATGCCACACTCCTTGTTTCTCCACTTGGAAGGAGGGTGGTTCTTCCACTCATATCTCTCATCTCTTCCTGCCCAAGACATTTTGGAGATCAAAAAAATGCCATCACTTTGTTTTATCAGCTAAAAAGTTTATTTGTCCTGCAACTTCCCTTGTGTCTCACTATGCGTGGCAAATCACACCAGCCTTGAGAATTCAACAACAAAATGCCCTCTCTGAAAAAGAATTGGAAAACTCCCACCTGAGAGGGAGTACTGTACTACAGTAAATACTGCTGTATGTAGTAATTTTGACCTGCCTGACAGTGAAGGAGACACAAGGCTGGTTTTATTCCCCTGGTAAATTAAGTTATTACGGACAGCCTCTTGACAGTGATGATCTGGGCTAGAACATAGATCTTACCTCTCATAATAAAGATGACACTTGTAATAAAATTTAGCAAAATCTCTGCGGAGGACAGTAATGCCTCTGATTTATAGCTCTCAGGTCTGTGCTCACCCAGGGCTCTACCTGCCATCAGAGACAGTTCAGGGTATAAAGCAGTTTTTTGTTAATGTTGCTGCCTGAGTTACCAAGCCAAATGGACTGGGTATTCTAGAGCTTAACAAAAGAAATAAATGTTTAGTCTACCATGGACATTCCCTACCACTTTTCTCCAAATGAAGATACAGATGATACCAAAGCCTATTAAAGAACTAAAACAAAAATCTCATAAATTGATATGAAGGTCTACCATTGGAAACACTGGCTTGAGTTTTCTGTTCAGTGCCCAAACATCAATTGGCATCATCACACATAAATTAAATTGTAACAGTTAAAATTCCTGTTTGGTAGGAAAAAAGTGTGAGTGATTGAAGGTGGCAATATAAGGAAGAACATTATACATAAAATAAATCTAGCTGTATTCCACTGAACTGCAACTGGGCACACAGACAGAAAGTGGCAAATCTCACACCCTCCTGCCATTGTGTCACACAGTAGAGCTACTCACATATGTTGTAAAATTCAGTGTGCTTCATCCTAAAATGGGGATTAGCAGGACAGTTTGGGTGCAGCAGTGAGCATTAAATGTGCCTCACAGCTGCTCTTTCACCATGTACCTGAGCATTATTTTGTATCCAACTTTTTCCCAGCTCCTACTTAGCTGTGCTCTGGTATTTCGAATATAGGTCACCCATGTGACAGTCTCTTTAAGCATGTGTATTTAGCAATACACACAGAAAACACATGCAAAGAACTAGAAAAAAAATACTTAACAGTACATAAGCTCATTAAAATGATAAAGTACTTGTATTTATTCAGCATGTCAGATGGGTTTAATTGATTGTATAATCATCATCTAACTCTAAATGGATCGAGCAAAGTCCTCCAGCTACTGAATGGTTTCTTTAACAACAAAAGTCAGGGTTCTTAAAAAAATTTTCAGTGGGGGAAAGTTGAATTGATTCATTATTTACAAAATGGTGAGGAAAATGCTTTAAAGGAAGTTCTAGGACAAATATTTGCACAAGGTTATTCTTCCATCCCCTGCGAGTCTCTGAAACAGCAGAACAAAATGGATTAAATGTATCTTCTCCAAATCCAATATTAATCAATTTGAATTACAGTTCATTGGGTTATTTTGCTCCTCCAAAGTACTTGACTTTGATTTCATTCCATGCACTTGAGGAAGAAAAGCTGAGAGATATGAGGGGACATTGGGGAAGGGAGAACATGGAAGGATTTACTCCACACTGCATGAGTCCATCTCATTTCTGCTCCACATTTCCTGCATGCTCTGCTTGATGCAGTGATCAAATAATCCTCATTCTCCTGCTTGAAGAAGACACAATAGAATTTTTGGTGTTTCCCTCTACAATGTTTGAATTCCCAGCTCTACGCCAACTGACCAAATTTTGATGAGATCATCACACGGATGGACATCCATGATTCAGCAGAAAACATCATGGCAATGGTTCTGAAAGTTTTTAGTAGGAAAAGGACAACACTGGGGAAAGGACAGCCACGGACATACTTGAAGGTACCACACTATACAGAAATACATGAAACATCCAGGGATTAGGATGTTATTGTGATGGGATGAAATATTTGGTTCAGTGCTGCCTATAATTAGTAATTTATGGCCTAGAAGAGGTGCCCTGCATGATTTTATGGGACCTAAATAAGGGCATTTTACTGTCTTTTCCTACAGCCCTGAGTAGACCAACCACCAGGCTATGAAGCAGCAGATGGCTGTGTTTATCATATGTCAGTCAAAAATAAAAAGTGTGTTCTGATTGGTTCAATGAGCCAAAATAATTGTTTAATGCACTGTAGGTTGATTAGCTTGTGCATCTGGTATCTGTTTCCAAAGGAATATTTTTAAGCAACTTAAAGAAATGAAATGGGTTTTCATTTCACTGAAACCCCTTAACCTCCTTTAAACTTAATTTTAAAATCCACAACAACAAAAAAGAACCCCCTTCAAGCAGTGTCTTTGCTATTTTTCCTGAAGTCTTGTCAAGCTAAAAAGACAGGAATACTCATAGAGGTGTTCCCAGATAGTTTGATGCTCATTAATATTCTTGCCAATGATTACAAAGGAACACTTCTCATGCTGTGCTCAGTCCAAAAGAAACTTTTGCTCCCCTTAAGTTTCAGATTGAGGATAGAAGTAAATCTATTCAGGAACTATTCTCTGAAATAATTCAATTATTCTGATATGTCTAACCATCAAACCTCTTGCATGGAAACTGTGGAAGGGTGACCAGTTTCAAATGGAATTGTCCTCAGTAGGTGATTTCATCCAGAATAGCATAAAAGGTGCCTTTGGCAATAAGCATGAGACTTGGACTAAAAATTTTTAATTTGCTTACTAAGGGAGTTTTCACAGGCTGAAAAAACTACCTGGAAAAACATGAGGGCAGATACCACAGCCAGTACTACTGGAGATAAATTAGACAACAGCAAACAAGATATAAACAAGAACCAAACAAAAGGAAGGATGAGGTGAGGATTGGGTATCTGTAAACCAGCAAGGATACTTACTCAACATATTTATTCCATGACGGAGTCTCTGATTGTGCCATGAACACACAGTTAGTTAAAATAGTGCACATAATAAACATACTGAATAATGTAAATAGGCAAATTAAGGAAAACAATGCATTTGATGTAAGACTTCATAGATTTTTGTCATTTCACACGAGATGTGACAGCTCAATCACAATCTGCAAGTTGCTTCAAGAACTAAGCATTTGTCTGCAAGTGCATAAGGAGACAAATAATTTTATAAAAACAGAAAAATGAGGGAACCTTCCCTGCTTTTTTTCCCCTTTCCCTACATCTTTTATACATACTTTTTACAGTAAACAAATGTACTGACTCTGCAGTCTTTTGAAAGCACAATACCCCAAATTTACAGCTGGGTTGGTCAGATGACAATGTGCATAGGTGCACAACTTTGTATGAAAAGAGGGATTAGTCTCATTTAAGTATCCACAGAAAAACCTGTGTCTGCAAATTCCCATTTCATTTTTTATCCTGAAACATTTCTCAGGCAGTAGGAGAAAGTTACAAATCTGCCCTTTCTAATCTCTTTAATGGGCTTGAGATCTCACTTTCAGTACAAAGTTTCACCAAAAGCAAGTATGAGTTTCAGAGCACTGATTTTTAGGTTTGGTCTGCAGACCTGCTGGGCAAATAGGCAGCCTTGGTCTGCAGAACTCTGCCTCAGCTGAGGGACCAGGTTCCCTGTTTGGAGGATAAAACAAACCTCCCAAGTGCATAGTCCACACACTTTGCTGCTAAGCTGAAACCATAAACATAAAAAGCACCCTAAATCAAATCCCTGAAATTGAAAGCATAATTCACTGGAGGGCTCTCCTAAAAGAGAGCTTTGCTGCTTTCTGTAAAAAAAATTGCAAAATATGATGGGATTCTCTTGCATCAATAACTGGTCCCATGCAACCCGGAAAATCTAACTAAAGAGTTTAAGTGTGTGCAGAAGATAAGGCAAAGAAAAACAGCCTTCAAAACAGTGAACAGGCAAGTTTATAATATAACTAACAACCAAAATATAAATTTATTTTGTCTGTTTTTGAGAAAAAAAAAGTTTCCTTTGGTTTTTTTTAACCCCTGTAGTTAATTCTGTTTGTGTTGTTTTTTGTTTCAGAACAGTGATTGAAGAATTCAGTTTCAAACCTACGTCCTGAAATGCTTGCATGAAATTTATCCTTTTGCAGAGCCAAAATCTCTGCTGAATACAGGGTGGAACGTTTTCCAATGGGCCACATAAGCAACTACAAGGTTAAATTGGTAGTAACCAACCTGCAGATTCCCCAGGGCCACCACAGAAAGCAGTAATTGAACTCACAGGGACTGCTCATCTCACAAACATCTTCCACTTCTGGGCCAACACCTCCTACTGAAGGAAGGATGTCTGATACCCACTCACATTTGCTCATATCAGCTTCAGATATATTCCTGTAAGTTTTGTCACTCTTGTTAACATAATTATTAAGTTCCAGCTAGACTAGAAAACCCTGGATTTCTTTTTCAACTACAGTGAAATGCTATGGATGAAGCACAGAAAAGCAGAGTCTCATCTTCAGACCATGTCAAACAAATAGCATATTTCAAGTCCAAGCAAATAAATTCCTCTATTGGAATTTAGGGTCACTGGTTTGATTTCTGTATGCCTTGTGATATAAACTTTCCATGTTTCCTTGTGATATAAAATGAAACTAACAGCTTTCCCAGAAGCTCACTTACAGGCAGGTGTCATCACCTCCTTACTCAAGCACCAGAGAGAGCAAACCAGGGAACACAGGTTGAAAACATAAGGGTGAGCTCTGGGACAGCAAACTCACTACAAATTCAATCTGGGTTTCATGACCAAGCTGAAAACTACAAAGAACATAAAAGAATGAAACATTTCAGCTGGTAACCCACCAAAGTTAGGGGTCTGTGTCATTAAATAAGAAAGAGAAAACAGAAATCCCTACAGAATGAAAACTTGCATTCCTACCTGCAACCAAATGCAATTGTTTGCATTAGAAAAAGTCTGTGATGATGATCTACTCAGAAAAGACAAAGCAAAGAAGGTAAAACTGAGATAAAATATATTAGCAACATCATCCATTCCCTCTCTTAGAACTGCTGCTAAATCAAATTTTCCAAAGCCTACAAACTAAATATACTAAGCTACTCATCAGGATCCTTTCTGCAATAAATTAAACCTATTATTTCCAATTTGAGGTAACAGAATAGCCTTTGCACAAACCGATTCTAAAAGTTATCAATTTTATCTCCTAGCGCAAAGATAACGAGTCAAACGCAGCATACTTATATTCTAGACTTCATTATGATGGATAATTGTTAATTAGCAGACTGAATACTAGAGGCTCTTTAGGTGATCATTGCCAAATTACATATAATACGTGCAAGCAAAGGTTAGTCACAATGAATAGAATGTATAATTGGTGCTTCACAAGGTCTCATTTTGCCTTATGGAAAGTGTGCAAAATAAGATGGGAGGAAAGCTGCGAGCAGAAAATACGAACAAAAATTGGAAATTCTGTAAGAAGATTATTTTTCTTTTTCTGATGCACTAGAATCCGTAATTTTAGCACCAAGGAAGGTAGTTTTTGCCAAGCCTCCAGCCTGGATCAGTGGTAAAATGAGAAAAACTAGCTATAAAACCTAGAAAAACCAGAAATTACAATTGCTACAGATTTTATACAGGCTAGCAAACTGCTTGGAGAAACTAAGGGCACCACAGGATGGTCCTTGGATGCAAGCAAGAAGAACTAAGAGGAGTCTTTTAAACATAAGGCATTAAGGAAATGTTACCAGTGATTTAATCTAAGTAATAGGTGGAGATAGTTAATAAAGTTGCTAATGACAGTTAATAATCATGCAGAAGACAGAAAGTGTTCATCCCATTGGGGATACAATCCTGCACTCCCCATGTCCTGTGGGACAGGAATGGAGCTTCTGGCAGCCATGTGGACTCTGGACCCTTCATGAGGCCTCTCAGACCCTGAATAAGAGGAGAAGTACCTACAAGTGGTTCAAAAAATGCATTATTAGTTGCAATAAACATTACTAGGAGGCTGTGGGAGTTTTTCCCTTTGAAAGGGTGTTTCTTTTGAAAGACAAGACTTCTCAGGCTTGGCTGGATGAGCAGTGAACACAGCATCAATCCTGCCAGATATCTCAGAGGAAGAACTCCACAAACAGCTGCTAAACCAAGAAATGTGACCCCCACAGCTTCTTTATAGGACAGTTTCACTCTGTCCTTTCAATTCTGTTCCACTGTTGGCCTTCATGATGCACTCAATGGCTGGAAAGTGAAATATGGCATCCACTAAAGAAGCTGCTTCAGATATTTACGTGACAGGGCACCATTTGCTAATGCTCCTTTTAGGCTTTTGCCCTGGGGAAAATACAGATTGCTTGATTACAGTCACGCAAGACGATGGATGTGGTTCCCAGGTCCATGCCTGTGATATTATCTGCTTCAGTACTTGCTGGTTGGGGCTCTTTTCTGCCTGGGATATCGACTGCCTGCTCAGCCACTTGGCCTTTGTATTTCAGGTTGATACAAAAGGTCTTTATTGACAGAAAACAAATCAGTGCCTAATGCAGGATCTTCGCTGTCTCGCTGGGGCTGGAGTTGTTGTCTCCTGCCAAAGATTGAGCTGCTGGATCTCTCAGCATTATCAACACAAGGTGATAATTTCTGTCTTCCTGGAGCTAAACTTATGTTTGTGTTAAGACCTGCCACTCCCAAAATTTTACACTCCTTATCTGACCATATTTGTTTCCTGGCAGATATTTAAAATGCTCTCCTCTGTGGTCATTATCCTTGGAAGTAATTTGATAAGGATTTCTTGATTATTTATCTTCTGCTCTGCGGCTACCAAGGGCATGTAGCTCCTGTGCCACACATTCCTGTGATGTCTTGGCTTCACCAGCCAAAGTAGAAAAAAATGAGGAGAAAACAGAACCAGCCTCCAAAACTGGAGGCAATATTCTCAATTTCTTTCTAAGAAGCTCAGTTTTTAGACTCTTCTCTTATCCTTACCTGGGCAAATGCATTGACCTTGATTAACTTCATCAAGGCTGTGCTGAGGTAATTGTGCCTAAAAAACTTGCTTGGGCTCTAGGTATGCAGCAGCATGTGCTGCATTGTGTGCCCACTTAATCTGATCCACCAGCTAATCTTTCTGCAGAATTCAATGGTGTATTCTTAGTATCCATAATAACATCTTGGCTGATAACAAATATTCATTTTTACATAGAATTATTCCAATCAGAAGCTTCACCTGTTTTTCCATTTGAAAGAATTTCTATAGTATCACCTTTTTTTTTTTCTCCTCACTGTATGGAGTGGGAATCTGCTTTATTTCCCTATTTGTTTCCTCTGAAATTTGATAATTAATCAATGTATCTAAGATGCTACCTACTAAGTATTTATTAATTGTCTGTGGTGGACATGAGCATTGCAGAGGAGGGATTTCCATCACTAAAACATCAGGAATGATCAAAGCAGCATGTGAAGTCTCTGAATTATCACTGCCTGGTCTCCCATGTGCACCCCAGAGAAAGCAGCCAAGTCATGAAAAAAGGTGTTTTTAGTAATGTTCACACAAAGCTGAACATTTGGGTCAGTTTGGCCTTCCAGAGAGACGTGACTATGTCAGAATATAATGTTTCTGGGATTATGTGAAAAAACAAGCCAAAACCAAACACTGCAGTGTGTCTTGCATGACTTCAGAACCAGAGCTACAGGAAATCAGGCATTGCCCTTCCACTGGAAGGTACAACAGGACAGCCTGTGCCTTTTTTCCTTGTTGGGTAACATATTCAAATAAACAAACTAGAAATGAATCAACAAAACAATTTTTTAAAAAATATTCCGTTTCAGAAGAAAAAAAAGTTTAGATCCGAAGCAGTTCAAAATTAAATCATGTCTGCAGACAGTGTCATTGAGTTTTAGCTCTGGGAGGGATTTCTCTCCATCAGTGCAGATTTCCCCTGGTGTTCCCTTCCTTTCTGAGGTACTACACCCACTGTCCCTTCAGTAAAGATGATCAGACCCTTCCCATCTTTTAATCCTGAGTAAACCCACCAGATTCTCCAGTGCAATTCATATTATCTGCTGCCAGCAGTATGATACAGTCATTTTTTATAGCTCACATAACAATATAAATGAAACAAACTGAAAATCCAAGTGCATTTCTGCTTGTGCAGGCAAATTCAGCCAAAAGATTTAAAACAGCTTAATGAAATAAAATGGTTTCTGACTTCCATCCATCTGTGTTTAAAACCCATATAAAATACATGAGGAGGAAAATCAACAGAAAGGATATGAATGTACCAAAATTTTAATTGCTGCTCTTCTGATTGGATGGAAAGGACTAAGTATATACAAGGCAGGAGTGGCACTAAATCGAAAGATTGTCTTCCCTTTGTTCAGTACTATAAATGTCTGGAAAACAAAATAGAAAATGAGAACATTCAGTATTTGCATTTATGCTCAGTTTTCCAGCCCACATCCCACTGGGAAATTCCTGCCAGCATCCCTTACTTCCCCTCCCCCTTCCAGGACCCCTAAAATCCTTCTCACTTGGTGAAAAGTTCTGTCCAAGGCCTTCCCTACAGAACTGATTGTCCTGTTGTAAAATCCCAAGCAATTTTTCTTTCTTCAACCCTTAGTGGGTCCTGTGCCATCATCTCCACAATGGGGCTGGGAAGAGAGCAGAATCACCTTTAAAAATAAAAATTACCTGGGGACTAAAATGTGGTGGAAGGAATTATGTGATGCTCTTCTTCCCAGGTGCTGGGGATATCATTCTGTAGCTGTTCTCCACTTTGAACACTTTATTGCTCTCAATTTTGACTCACCAAGTAAAAAGTTGTAAGAGGCACAGTTCCATGCCAGGATCTGAGCTTGGCATTCTCATTGTGCTCAGATTAATATGGCCTGAGAAAAATAATTCTCCGAGTTATCTTAAACCCAAAACAAAGTGAATTGGATGCTGACCCAATTTGCAGAGCTCTGAAGATGCCCCACCATGCATGGAGGAACTAATATTTGCTCAGAGACAGAATTGAAATACCCAATATATAAAATCTAAGCAATTCATGCACCTTGACTCTAAAAACTTCATGGCACTAAAATTGCAAATCTATATCCTGTTGCTTATGCCTGGGGATAGCAGGCAAATTAAAAGGTAAATTAATTCTGGCCCTTCCAGGTAAGTAATCTATTTGTCTTTATCCATTTAACTTTTATTCTGTAGCTCTAGCACCTACCTCTACACTGTTTTAATAGAAGTACCATTATGGTCATATTAATTCATTGTTTACAGTAAATAGCATAGCCCAAAATCAGGAACAGCAGCACCTGAAAAAACTGGAAGCTGCCTAAATATACACAGAGCTTCCAAGCTTTATTTTGTCCTCTGTTTTGTGAAATGCTTGGAAAGGAGAATGAACTGTAGTAAGCAACCAGCCCAGCTCTGCTGTCAACAGCCTTTTGACAGAAGCTGTTTGCACTGCTGTGGCTTTGGTCCAGGCTGCACGTGATCCCCCATCAGGTGATGCTCACTTTGGGACAAAGTTCACCATTCTGCAAAGTGCCAGCACTGCACATGCTACTCACACCTCCCTTCAGCTCTGTTTTGGGCATCATAAACGGAGTTTTGCTCTTCCTCAGCAGGGACAGAACCGCTGCTCTCCAGGAACGGTTGTGAAGGTGCCTCCTGCTCTTGTGCAGAGTGCTCACACAAGGCTCAAGTCACCCAGAAGCCCTTAACATTAAGGGGCTTAAGTGATAAACAACAGACCTGTGAAGTCACAGCTCAGGCAGAAGGCAAGATAGGGCAGATAAAAACCTCTGGCTTAAATTAACTCAGTTACTGCTCTGCTCCTTTCAGATATTGTATATTCATACTCAGGGTTATCTGAAAACACACCAGTTTAAATTGTGCTTTTTATCCCTCTTTGCCCTCCTGCTTAGATGTTTTCTGGGAGACCTGCTCATGCCAACATTCTGATCCTTAATCTGGGAAAGCAGTATTTTTACTGGCTGTAGAAAGATAACAAGCAGAGCACTCAAGCCAGAGGAGCAGGACAGAGGGTGGGCGCTCACCTTACGATCATTGTAGAAAGGGTCGATGTCCTCCAAGGGCTCCCCAATGAGCTCTGGAGAAACAGTCCCATAGATATCAGGCAGCTTCTTGCAAGCTTGCAAGTCAAACTGAGGCTGAGGTTTCTCCTCCTCGCCCTGCTGCTCTCTGTATTCCTGCTTGGCATTCCTTGCGAGCTTCTCTGCAATTCGCTTCTCGATCGCAGCCAAGGACTCGGGCGTGAACCGGTGGAAGCTGTTAGTACCCGGTGGTAACAAGAAGTCAGCCATCTTTTCATCCTGCTTTGTCTTTACTGGTCTTTACTCCTAGTAGTGGAAACAGCTGAAATTTAAAAAAAAAAAAAAAAAAAATTAAAAAAATTTAAAAAGTTATCTAAAGTTAACGGCATGAGAAAAAAAAGAAGAGCAAAGCCATCGGAATTAAAAAAATACCCGAACGCAACCCCCAAGTAATTATCAGGAAACTGTTCATCTGTTTTATGTGGTTAATAGAACATCAAGGAAAACAAAAATGACTGAAATTGCAATTTCAATGAGGGATCACACATGATCAAATCTAAACAGACTTTGCAGATAGACTGTGGAATATTCTTCAGTTTAGTAATTTGGGATCCTAAACCCAAACTAAGAAGTAATTTAGATTCACACAAGCTTAAGTTTCATTGAAAGTCACAGAGATTTTGATTCCTAACTCATTTTTGAAAATGCAGCCCTGGGAGTGGATGAACAATGTTCCTAAGATGACTGCAAGGCAGATTTAAATCAGCCAAAGTCTGGCCATGTGATGCAAAATCTAAAAATGCCCCAGCTGTTCTATTCCAAATTTAAAGAGTGAAGGGTCAAGTTTAGATTTTTAAATTCCATAAAAGTTCTTCATAATCTCTGTCTTAGGCTTCTGTAACATAATTTTAATTTTCCTTTGGGATCGGAAATGCCATCTTCAAGATATCTCTCAGGATTTTTGAGCATTTTCTTTTCCTCCACACCCCGAAATCTGAAGGAGGATAGAAGCCCAAATGCGCCTGGAAAAGCTCTGGGACCTTCATGAGAGCACATCAAGCTTCCAAGATGTTGAACAGCCAATGCTGCCAGTTTGATATATCTGAAAACCAGGCTCCTTTCATCCAAGACCAATTTGAACATCCAGGAGTTGGACTCGATGATCCTTGTGCTTTCCAGCTCAAGATATTCTTTTATCCTATGATTCTAACCCAAACCTGTGAAGTTTGATCATCTTGTCCTGATGGTACTTCAATGTTAACACTTCCAGTCTCTGCCTGAATGAAAACAAGCAAGAATTGCCACATCTCTTCAACTTACATGAATAAAACCAAGCGTGAAAAGCAGAGCCGAACAAAAAGCCTTCTTGTATCTGCACTAACCAACATGGATAGCTGTGAAAATTAATGTAAAACTACTGTTTGAAAAAGGATGAAGCTTATCCTTGTTCTAGTATCCTGCACAAATCCATCCAAGTTCACTGAAGCAGTATTTTGCAATTTAAAGTGACTTTAGTGGCTTGTTTTTCCAGCGAAAGAGGCCGTCGCTCCACAACAATTAAAACTCATTTTACAGAAGAAACACAGACCTTGTATTTTTGTCACCACCAGGCCATTCATACTCAACCAGAATACACAAAATAGTAGATTTTGAGGTGGGCTACCCTCTTTCATTCAGCAACGTGTGCAGGATCCCATTCTTTGTTCAGCCACAGCCATTGTTTTCTGCTTTCAGGTGGTATTTGTCTATTTACAATGGATAGTTCCAGATAGTTTGTGTCTATTAGTCTCTGTGATGACAGCATTTTTGTTAGCAAACAAGACTCTAGCTGGACTCTGCATGACAAATAGCATATTTATTGACTCAATTTCTCTGAGTAAAGGACGCTTTCAAATAACTACTGTCTCTCCTATTCTGACTTCATTTTAAAATGAATTCATTAAATTGTCATTGATCACAGTCTATCACACGGGAATGAATTACTGAAGCTTGTACATTATGCTCTGAATTACTGCTAGTTTGAACAAGCAGGGCTAAAATGAATTATCCTTCCTTGAGTTCGGGCTATTGTGACATTCTTATTTTGTTAGATTTATTCTCCTTTTTCCTTTCCCCTCTGCCCTCCATGTCATTTGTTTTATCCCCTCCCTCCTGAAAAACAGGAAATTAGAAGCTTTCCCACAAATATAGTTTCTTATGCTTTGTGACTCAGCAGCAGTGCAAGCAAATAGAATTTCACTTTCTATAAGTGACATCAGTATGGGTGGCCAGAGAATTCTCTGAGATTTGTTTTGTCCTTTCCATTTTTATTTCTCCAGAATGAAACCTGTCTCAGTGCTGATGGGGATGACAAAAGCCAGTGGCTGATCAGGACTGCAGGAAGAGCACAGACAAAGTCTCTAAACTGGAGAGGAGAACGTTGTGGGTTTTTAGCTCCAGATGATCATGAACTCTGTCAAGGCAGTGAATTGGGAAAGATTTTGCTTTTTTCTAATAATATGAGAATGGAGAAACTTCAAATAAAACCACAGAGCAGCAGGTTTGAAACATCCACTGAAACCACTTTCCACGTGGCACAAAGTCATCCAGTAAAACTTGTAGACTGCAAATCACAAGGACTTCCAAAGCCACAAGACAAAACCAAGAGCAGAAGGTCCACAAATGGCTTTAAAGACAAAGGTTCTGCCTCTGACTGAGAAAATCCCTCAGCTGCAAAAATTGGGTGCATGCAAGATATAACAAAATATTAATAATACTCTTCCCAGTCTAGAGAAACCCCCTCATCTGCTGTTCTGTGCTTTGTCCTTCTGGTCTCAGAATTCCTTAAAGAGAAGCCTTTCTGACAACAGAACTACTTTTTATTAAAAAAAAAAAAAAAAAGAGAGAAACAAAAGAAGGGTAGGGGATGGTGAAGGAGATAAAATAGCCCAAAAAACCTAATCAACATCAGAAGTTTTAATTATTTTTTCTAAAGGGAATTATATTTGCTTAAAACTCTCACTCATTAGAAAATTGAATCAAATTCAGACTGCTCAAAACCAGATCTTTTCAATTTTATCTACAAATTCCAGAAAGGTAGCTGCCTAGAAAGAACTATAAATCATACACAAACTTCATTAGAGCTTTTGCTAGTCATCTATTTAATTTCTCTTTTCTAAAAAAGAAATATGTTTCAGCAGTCTTACAATTAAAAAATCGTGACATGCTTTGTCTTTATATTGTATGTAAGCTAAAGTTCCTTATTTTAATATATACATATATATTTAGCACAATTCTTTTTCAATTTCATATGTTTTCAGGAAATGGACAAGATAATTTCATGGCTCCTTTCTATGTCTAATTTCTTTTAATCTGTGAATTGCAAACATTTCTATAAATAGCCAGGGTTAGCCCAGATGTTTCTTAAAAGGGTAAGAAAGCACCACAAGTTAAAAGGGAAATCATCAATGACTGAATCAAAGAGTTGGAATGCCATTTTTTAAGAGATAATAGCTGTTGTGACTCACGTGTTTACAATATAAACCTGGATTTTTCCATTCCTCACAGGCATATTTTTGAAGTACAAGGCTTCAAACACATTGTTTCTGTGATATCACCATGCACAGAATGAAAATTTCCCTCTTGCTTGGTCAGTTAGCATTGGTTCTTGCTGATAAAACGTACTGGTTATGTAAACAAAACATGCATATGAAAATAAAGCCCCAAGATGAATTCTTTCTTCAGTGTGGCAAGAAGTGAGAGCAGTACAAACAAATTAGGTACTGCTATCACCTGTATTTATTCAGAAAGATAAATGCTGTTTTCCATTGCAGCTTTAACTTTACTGTCATGGGCTTCAGCCACTCCAGTTCAAAATATCTTTTAGGTTCTCAGAACATCAACTGCATGTACTGCAAGTCCCTCTATTGCTTCAAGGACTCATGAGCTTATATTTCAGGTACTTGGCAATGGTAATAAAGGAATAATAACCAAACTGGAAGATCAGGGTTGTGTCTTTTACAGGCTAAAGGCCTCAGACATGCTCATCTTGAGTAGGACTGTCCTCATTTGCTGATTTCTATGATGCCACTCAAGAAGCTACTGCAGACTATGAGCTGGAGAGAAGGATGTTTGCACTGCAGTTCTGCTAGTCCAAACTCTTACAAAATACTAATCCTAGAGCCCTAAATTCCCCTTTTGTTTAAGAAATGTTTGTGATTAAATAAAGGCTTTGCATTCCCAACTGCTGTGGTAACAAGGACAGTCATGTGGACAGGTTCCTTTTCAGTGTTTGAGAATACATGGAGCACAGTCATCTTCCCCCACACACACCCTCCTTTTCCATATAATCTCTCTGGCATTTTCCTTTGACCTGCAGAGCACAGCAAAACTTGAGAATAATAGGCTAAGGAAAAAAACAACAGAGCAATGACACATCTAATTTAACGTCACTGGTCCAGATTAATAAATTCAGATGCGTAAATTTACATTTAAACACAAACACCTAGTCAGATTTAAAAATACTATAAGTTGATATGTGATTACATGGAAGTTTTATTCCAGACATGAAGTAATGGCTTCATGGAGAACTGTTTTCAATACAGATCAAATAAAGACTTTGTAAAAAGATCAAGAAGCTAAAGGAGTCTAGGAGACTGAGACACACTTCATCATTTTACTGACAACAAAAAACAAACAAACAAACAAACAAACAACATTTTGAGAACTTAATCTACTTATACCACAGTTCACATTGCACAGTGAGGAGGTGTCATGGGAAATTCTCTTTTAACTGAAAAATTTCAGTTGCTGTTAGCACACACTTCGAGGGCCTGAGTGCTCACATCAAGACACTCCTCCAACTTTTACATGCCTCATTCATTTCTGCTTAAGCTGATGTTTGGTTTGTTCCTTTTTTTCTCCAACAGGCATAGTTTTTTTCAAGACCACAAACAATGGTTGTTTTTGTAGCACATGTTCTTAACATACATAATTAGCCCCATCTCCAGCTGCCATAAATCAGCACAGCTCTGCTCAGGGAAGTCACACCTGGGGAACTGATCTCTTAGGACCTGGAATATTTGGCTAGAAATGTTTCCTTTAGAAAGAGCACCTTCACACCAGAACATGAACACCAGATAGTGTTAATTGAGGTATTAAACTAATGGCCTAGAAGGTAACCAAGCTTGCAGGGAGCTGGAAAGCCCTGAGCTTTTTGCACCCTGTTAAGGCAATCTGCAGATGGTTGTTCATCCAGAAACGTCTTGTTGGGTGAGCTCCAAGGTGAAGGTGCAAAAAGGGCTGCTGGAGAATCCAGTGCCTGGTAGGGACCAGGCAGGCTCCCATGGCTGGTCTGCAGGGGAAAAACTTCTGTATTCCACAAAAATCTAATGGAAATGGCTGAAATGTCTGTCTCTTGGAGTTCTCCAAGGGAAAGCACAGTGTTGAAACCTGTCCAAGCTGACACAGGAGGAGCTGTGAGCCAGAGTTCCTCTTGCTGCCCATGTCACAAGGAAAACCACCAGGTTGATATGACATTGCATACCACATTTCCCAAAACAAACCCTATTTTTCACCATGGATGCTGACTAGAGGCAGAAATAAATATGTAAGAGAACTCCTTGCATTCAAATTGTTGGGGAAAAGCAAACCACAACAGCACAAAACATCCAAAACAAAACTTCAGACCCGCAGGCCCTTTGTCAGCTCTGCCTACTCAGTATCTTTTAAATCCAGTTTAATGGGGTTTGCTGGCTCCTCACTCATCAGAATCATGGCACTCTCACACTGCCAATGACTTACTGAAAAAATAAAGTCTTCAGAAAGCCAACATGTGCTAAAAGGAAATGAATCCAGAATATTTCATCCCAATATTAAAAGGGTATTTGGGGATGACAAATGTTATGCCAAGAATTAAATGCTGGCACTAAGTCTTCTCTTATGATAAAACATATATTTTTAGTAAGCTAAAAATATTCTGCTTTCTTTGCAGGTGTTTTTGTTTCAAATTACTCTGCAAACAAATGACATAAATAAGCAAGAGGGAAACAGCACATCACAGTTACCAATGCAGATCTCTATATTTTGCTGAGAATTTATTTTTTTGCACTCAACAGGTTTTTATGTCTATTTTAATTAACAAGAAATTGGCCTGAGTTATTTTGCTGTAAACTACACATCTTTCAGATCCAGGGAAAAATTTCTCCTTTGCTACTCTGAACCAACAGAGTTTGGAAAGAGCTAGCAAGAAAGAAGGATGTTTTCAGCTCAGGACGCAGTCACTAGCTTTTGAACAAGAAATAAGAAATCTACAGGAAAACTCCATGTTGTGCCAAGCATAATACACAGTGCTGACACCACTAGGTGCTTTGAATGCTCATATGAATAAAATATATCAAATCTGGTGCATTTTATTCACAGAGTGTTTTGTAAAGACGTAAAGACGGATAAAGGATGCTGTAAAAAAATATATTCTGGTGCCATGATGGGATGGTTATGCCACAGAAAAAAAAGGCAGCTTTAGGCTAGACAGCAAAATCTTGGCTGCATGCTTCTAGGGAAGAAGGAGCCTTGTCTGGAAAGCTGTCTGATGTATTACCATAGTTATAGGTAAGGCTTTCCTGATCCCCTCCCATCTAAGTTATGGAGACACATTTCATCAGCAGAAAACAAACAGACTCATAAAAGCCAATCATCAGAACTGACATGTTTACATTAAGAGAGATGGATGAAACTCTGTAAGCAAAGCCAGGGCCTCTTTCACAATGGTAGCACTGAATTAAGAGGCAAATATGACATAACAACTAAACTTCATTTTTAATAGTCAATAGACCGATTTAGGTTTTCCTTCTTTTTAGTGACAGCAGCAAAAAGAGGCTGAGGTGAAGGGTCAAGAACAAATCGGATGTGAAAGACTGGGGGAGACAGACCCAAACCATAAAAAGTTAAGCTGTGGGAAGTGGCAGGTCCCTCTCCTGCCCCTGGCTGATATGAGGTGAAGCAGCAGGTCCTGCCAGACTGCAGCAGCACTTTGCTCCACAGCCACTTCCTGCACTAAATTCCACCCTTTCCATACACCAGCATACCCAGGTCCCCACCCTTCTCTACCTCTAACCTTTTCCTATGCCTTAGCCAAGATAATTCTCTCATCCTCCCACCTACTGTATTCCAGGCAAACATAACCTTTCCAGAAACCTGTCCTTGCCCACAGCAATAACTCTCAAGTGACATTCACACCAGTTCTGTGAGACTTTGTCACTACTACTTTATTCTCCTCTTTGTTCCATGCAAAGCATCTCTGTCTATGATGCTGGGTGACCCTGAACAAGGATGCAGTGGGTTTTGGATAATGTTTCATGTTAATGGAGCCCTAGCTACTGGCAAATATTTTCACTGCTTTGGCAATATAATGCAAAAGAGAAAAAAATTAAAAGGCACAGATATAGAAGTGCACTGGCAAAATTATCTTTCCTGGTAATGGTGATAGAGACTCAGGAAGGATAACAGGGAATCTATCAGGGAGTTGATGCTTGCTGGAATATATTGAAGATCTGATTCATTATTCAGTGCACTATAAATTTGACAATACTATTTGGATAAAGCTGGTGGCTCTTCTACTCTGATGGAAGAGATTTTGACCCCCTTCCCCCCTCCCAGAGAGAGATTATTGCTGTCCAGAGAGGAGGGATATTCTGCCTGTTTGCGACTGAAAACCGCCTGGGTTTGTTTGCCAAGTTTAGGAATCACAGTTAAGAGCTTACATGGGTTCTGGGGGTGCAATCCTCAGCTCATGTCAGTCAAAGGAGATATTTTGTGTGACTGCAATAGGCAGTGGGTCAGACCCCTGGCGTCACAAAGACTGAGTTATTTGATTTCTGCCATTCCTTTCAAACAAGTTTACTTCAGCCACTCGGCGTAGCTCCATGGAAAAGATGCAATGGATGCTGGTGCTGACTGGCAGTGATTTGATTTGAATTACATAATGCTCTAAACCATTATGTAAATGAGTCTGACAGAAACATGGAGGCAGAGCAGCCAGGGATTTTTTATTGTTTTTTAAATAATATCTAGTAGCCTTTTAATGTTATCACCAAGATTGCTGCCTTCCAGATAGTACATTTTGCTGGTAGGTTAGCTGAATTAAACTTTATTTCTCCTGACACTAACTAAAACACAAAGTGCATCTGAGCAAATGGTGAGGAGCATTTAAAGAGTGGTGAACGTGGATGATTTTAGAGGTATATGAGTGAGTCACATTACCAGGAGTGGTTCTGGCTATGTCCCACTGATGTCAATGAGACTCACACTTCTGAGAACCCCATGGCAATCCCAAGCATCCCTGCCATTCTCCCCTGCATAATTCCCTCATCTTTTTACATGGGAGGCTTTTGCAGAGCAAATAACTCATTGCACAAACAATTCTACTCCAAAAGCCATGACATTTTCTGTTAATTAGCAATAATATAATCATCCAAACAAAACTGCTGGGGACATGGCACTTCCTAACAGGCTACATCCAAACATGCATTTATGTGTCACGGGTGCATGCTCGAGTGGTTGGTAATTCTCAGCTGGGCCTGAGGCACAGTGCACTGCAAGGATACAACAGAGGCCCAGTATTGCAAACCCTGCTGTGGCTCCTTGCTTAATTTAGCTTATGGGACCAAACAGTCAATGAGCAAACCCGAAAATAATGCATCAAGTGGCCTGTGAAAGGATGGTATCAATGCACGGTGTTTTCTAAATGGAAAATGCACTAACTCCATAGTTTGGGAACTTGCTTGCACTTCCTGTACAAAAAGAAAAAAACAAACAAAAAACAAAACAAAAAAACCAAACAAACAAACAAAAAAAAAAAACCTAAAATGAGAGGAGAGGGAGAGGGAGAGGGAGAGGGAGAGGGAGAGGGAGAGGGAGAGGAGAGGGAGAGGGAGAGGGAGAGGAGAGAAGAGAAGAGAAGAGAAGAAGAGAAGAGAAGAGAAGAGAAGAGAAAGAGAAGAGAAGAGAAGAGAAGAGAAGAGAAGAGAAGAGAAGAGAAGAGAAGAGAAGAGAAGAGAAGAGAAGAGAAGAGAAGAGAAGAGAAGAGAAGAGAAGAGAAGAGAAGAGAAGAGAAGAGAAGAGAAGAGAAGAGAAGAGAAGAGAAGAGAAGAGAAGAGAAGAGAAGAGAAGAGAAGAGAAGAGAAGAGAAGAGAAGAGAAGAGAAGAGAAGAGAAGAGAAGAGAAGAGAAGAGAGAAAAGTTCCAGGGAGAGCTGACAGAACTCCCCAGTGCCTGAAGAGGCTCCAAGAGAGCTGGGGAGCAGCTTTGAACAAGCACATGTAGAGGTAGAACAAGGGGGATCACATTTAAACTGAAAATGAGCAGGTTTAGGTTGGATACTAGGAAGAAATTCTTCCTAGTGAGGGTGGGGAAGCCCTGACATAGGGTGCCCAGAGAAGCTGTGGATGCCCCATCCCTGCAAGTGTTGGATGGAATTTGAGCAACCTGGGATAGAGGGAGATGTTCCTGCCCATGGCAGGGGGGTTGGAAAAAAATCATCTTTAATGTCCCTTCCAAATCAAGCCATTCTGTGATATGATTGTGTGATTACTAATAGCAGTGATTAACAGCAACTCCACTGAGAGATCATCCAATTCCTAGATGTGTATGTATATATATATATACATATATATATATATATATATCTTAACCCCAATATATATATATGTGTATATATATATATATATATATATATACATATATATATATTGGGGTTAAGATTCCCCAGACGACATTATGTCTATGAGTTATAAAAAAACCTATCCTAATAGGGTCTTAAAATTATGCAAAATGTACTGCTTGAACATTCAGACTTTCTTTGTGCTTTTTCAAGACAATTTCAACTAAAAACACAAATTTGAGAAGACAATGGAAGATTTTGGTCAGATCTGTTAATTTTTATCCTGCCATGTAGGAATCTAATTATTTGAGTACTGCCTGCTCCTCTCTACATCCACCTGCATCTTTGTCCATCCTAAAGTGTAGTTCCTAAGCTTAGACAGGGCAAATGATGTATTCTTGATATTTTGGACTAAAATAATATAGGTATTGGACATGCAACTCTAGTGAAATAGCTTCATATTCTCAGAATAGAATGAATCAACTAAAATTTAGCTTCTCTGATGGATTGGAATAGATTAGCCAAACCAAAGAAGAGGAGGATGTTACACATTCAGGGAGAAATAGGCACTGCTAGGGCATGACTCATCTCTTCTGTTTTCAATGTCTACTTCAGAGAGATAAACTATATTTTAGACCCTAGTAAAGCTTCTGATGATTCAATTTGTTTATTGTAATGCCAAAATTCTGGTACTGATACATGTCTGTAGGTACCTGTGAACTGTGTCTACATTGTCATGTTTGCCTTTCTCTGACTGAGATGGGGCATCTGCACTGAGAGATGTCCCCCCCAAAAAATTCACACCATTCTGGAATATGATGCAAGGTGTGTGAGGTGTGTTCATTTTTCTTCTGCCTTGACTCTTTTCAAAAATAGAGACCATTCACCTCCAACCATATGATGGTAAATGGACTAAGGTTGTTCCATTCCAGGGCATGGCAAACCCCAACACTTCTACAACAGATTTCCAGTGCACACAATTACTTTAGAACATAATATAGATCTTCAATTTTAGCAAATGAGATACATTTAATTAGTCAATGACAACCACGTTGTTCCCAGAAACGGGGTCATACAGGTTACCCTGATACTTTCAGACTCACCACAGACTCACAAATTGAGAAAATACTTAATACCTTACATTTTATTTCTATAAATTAAATGATTAAATAAAATAATAATTAAATTAAATTTCTATAAATTAAATTTCTATAAATTAAATTAAATTAAATTTGAGGTCTGGATTGTGCAGTTACATGGGCAGAAGTGGTTTTGAGGTAATATTTTTTTAAGGTAGGGTGAAATGCAGGTTAGTGGCACCTGTGACTCTTAAGGGATCATGACAACAATCCAAAACAGAGCAGAAAGTGCACATCTGTCCAGGCCCACAGCCACTCTCCTATTCCACTCTTGGGCTTGTCCTGTAGATCATGGCAAAGCACATAATGATTTTAAAAGCAGAACAACTGGGATGGCACTGTTCCTCTCTTCCCACACAAATGTTTAGCCTGGCTCCAAAATATTCTTCCCTATCTCTACTTTCCTTCCAAAATTATTCCCAAAACTTCTAACTGCAGTGTCTTAGACCCCAGCTTTCTCCAGCCTATCTCTACTGTCAGACAAAGAGAGAAATGAAGTGGAGGAAAGAAAAAAAGTAAATTTGGATGGCATTTCACAGATTCTCCTTGTTCCTGCCTCCAAGATACATTTCACACCCTCCACAGTCCTATTAAGCATCTTTTGGATATTAGTTTGCTTAGCCATCTATGGTGGGTTAATCCAGTCTGAGGAGGATGGAGTTAGAGAGCAGCTTGGTGGGCACCTGGCAGCCAGACAAGGTTAATCCACACTATCCTCTATGGAAATTGTGCCTCTCCCTTTTCTCCAAGTCACTGAGCTGAGGAGAAGTTGAAGGATGTCCTGGGAAACACAGCAGAGCACATTGGAGCTTTGCACTGCAGCCTTGGGCTTCAGCATGACTTAGAATCACAGAATCATCTAGGCTGGAAAAGACCTCTAAGGTCAGTGAGTCTGACTTCTGCCTCACCTTTCTGTCCCCAAAGGGATGTTGCTGGCAAAGGGAGCTGTGTAAAATGCCATCACAGGACTCACAGGACAGCTTGCAAGCCAGCCCTGAGGCCCAAGCAAGAAGAACACCTAGTCTGAAAGATCAGACCATAAAAAGCATTACTGATCCTCTCAATTCTTGCCATTTATGATTCTCCCAGATGAACTGAAATTAAATTGAATACTCACATTAACAAAGTAATGGGAAATCCCAGTTCACATGCTTCACTGTGTCTAAAAAATAGAGTTCTGCTGATTTATCTTAACTCCTTTCTCTTTACATACCCAGAGCAAATCCTAGTGCCTGGGCTACTCGTTATCTGTTATTTAGGTGTTGCCTGGATAGCACAGGCACCTGTTTGACCCAATGCACACAGAGGGGTGCCAGTGTCTGATGGTTACAGTGTGCTCAGACACACAGCAGAGGCACAGCCCTGCTCTCCCAGTCTTTCTGATGTTTCTGGTGATGCCATCAGCACCAACCAGCTCAAATCTCACTCAGCACTTTCTCATCTCTGTTCTGGCAAACACAGTCTGGATTAATCTTCACAAAACTGCCTCCAGACCCAGGGCCAGGGCTGTTCACCACCCTGACCCTGCTTGTTCTCACACCCACATCTTCATTTAGAGGTTCTGACCTAAACTGGCTTTGCTGCAAACAAAATAGAAAAGTTTTACCACGCATGTCTAAAAATAGAATTGCAATCATCTATGCTTCCGTTACTTTAAAACTAAATTTATCAAGAGATTATTCTTCCATGAGGTTTAGCACGTAAGATGTCTTATGTTTTAAAGTTCAGTCATTTCACAGTTATTTATGAGCAGAAAATCTTATGGATTAATTTTATAAAGAAGTACAATGAGTCTGGGGATCAGAACTCCTTTTGGTGTAAATGGTCCAAATAACTCTGCAGTCCATCCAGACAGTTTTCAGCTATTTTTGCAATATTGTTTGTTGTGTTCACAGATAATGTGAAGCTGAGCACCAATAAGGTGAAATATAAAAGATTATAATTTAGTGTCAGAAAAATCTTCCAAGTAACAGTTAAGAGCCTGATGACTGAATAAAGAGAGGGGGAAAAAACCCATATAAACCTCTGGGGTTTTTTATTTGTTTAGTTTCTACATTAGACAGTTCTTTGAGTGCAATTGATTTTGTAGTTTCCTCTGTAGTTTCCAATTAATCATCCTTCCTCTTTGTGAGGCTGTTTTACACAAAAACAGGAGACAGGAAAACATTTCAAAATAGGGGAATGTGCTTATAAAACCACAGCACTGGTATGGATATGCAGAAGTGCAGGTTCTGTATGAAACCACCCTTTGGAGGGGAAGGGGGAGCAGCATTGCCTGTCATGTGGAACAGCTGACTGCAAATTTCCTATTGAAACTCTATTTCTATGGAAAAATGCTTTTCCAATAGAGAAGCATTTAAGTAAAGAGCGTCTACTTTGAGTTACAAATTTCTTTCTGTGACAAAGAAGCCTCAAAACTGAAAAGAGAACAGATTTGTCAGAGAAAATCACCATTTTTCATGGAGGAAAAAAATACTTTCTCTCCAAGAATGACGGGAAAGAGGCCAGAAATCACCCTAATCACATCCCATTGCTGGTTCTCCCACTGGCTTGACATTTCTGTGTCTGTTTTTTTAAAATAAATTTTAAAAATGGGAATTTTACACAGCCATCTTAATCCAAACATAAAAATTAATTTTAAAATTACTTGCTTTTGACCAAACATATTATATCTCTTTAAATCAGAAAGCAAAAAGAGTGACAATACCTATTCAAAGCCAGAAAAACATGCTTTTCTTCTAGAAGTCATCATTGCACCCTCATCCAAACACAAAACTTTTGATTGAGGACAAGGATCTTTTGGAGCTTTCAATGAGTAACAACGGGATTATTACAAAAATAAATAAAAGATGAGCAAGCTGCCACTTAAGCTACGGATTTCCCACTGCAACAGCTTCAAAACTTTCTTGAAACACAACAAATTAATAAAAAAAAAGGGGAGGCAGACGATATGGCTCTGTCTAACTGATGGCATGAAAACATCAAGCACTTTGATTCAGATGAATAAATAATGACGGCGTGTTATCCAGGAAACAGCACAATGCCAAGTCTGTTTGATCTCAGACCAACTGTTGGGTAAAAGTATTCTGAAATGCTCTCCTGGGCACATGGGCCAGTTGCATCTCGGCTCTGGGACTTTGATTATTTAAATGGGGCTCTTATTAAAAGAAGGAATTTTTGTCCTAGAAGAAATTTTATTCCGTGTCACCTTCCTGGGGGGAAACTCCAGCGTTACTCTGCTTATCCAGGAGGCTGAGGTTGTAAGAGTGGGGGAGTTCCTGTTGCATTTCAAGGCTATAGGAGTGGCAAAAAGGATAATGCAACATAGTTCCTTGTGTAACGGAGAACAAATAGAGAACTTCATTTAAAGAAACACTGCACTTATATAGGGTAGTTTGTGAAAAACAGAGTAGAAAAGACTCATTGGTCCAAGAAGGCAACACCTCTTTGAAAACATGCTTTCTGCAAAATATCATGAGGCACTCACACGGCTCTCACACACCCTGCAGGAGTATAATCATTGTTATAACTTCTTGTCTTTGTGGAGACTGAGAACCTCAAGGCTTCAAGGCTGCTTTTCCTCTGGTTCCCAGCAGTATCCAACAACAAGTTCCAAGCATCCTCTGTTATTGCTCTCCTACATCCTAAACTGAGATAGAAGCACTGGGAAAAGAAGAAATGAGGGAGACCTGTGAATTTTGTGTCTTGCATTTCAGGACTGCCCCAGAAAAGCCTGGAAATCATCCTCCCTGCAGCTTCCAAAGCCCACATCAAGGGCTCTAAAACCCCAGGAGCATCTCCTCCCCCCCATCACTGCACAGCAAGGAGCACTGCCCTCATTTCATGGCTGGGAGCACATGCCAGCCTGACTCAGGGGATGCTGAACACTCAGTGCCAAGACACAGGCAGTGGACAGCAGCACTGGAGAGGGACATAATTCCTTCAGCACTTCTGGAGCCATCTCCTAAAGGGTCCATGTGGCCAAGACAGCATGTGGCACAAGGAAATTTTGTGGATGACCCAGCTAGAAACTCTCCCCTGACTCCAGCTGCCCTGCAATCTCTGTTTCAAGCTGTGCTTCCAAGCCTCAGTGCAGCCCCCAAATGCCTGATAGATGATTTAACTTTAGACAGACTTTTTCAGCAGAAAGTGCTGCCTTCTCCCAGGTCAGTCTGACACAACTTGCCTTCTGTCTAAGGGAGAGTCCATTATCTCTCAGATTAGTCCCAAAATTCCATACCCAGCTCTTTTACAGAAAAAAGTTATCTCCCTATCCTTCCCAAAACATCTAAAACCCCTCTAAGTTTACAAACATGCACTGCCCAGGCAGGTGCTCCTGGACTTATTCACCTTTTCTCAGTATAGTCACACTCCCATGAAACACTCCACTGGACACTTGGTTCCTTGCCTTATAAACAGGACTTTGGGATCCTGAGAGCTCAGATGAGGAAAAAAACCCAAGCACTAAAGCAGGAAGCATAAAGACATCTGAAAAAAGCTCCAAAGCTTCAGCTTCCAATAAACATATGAACTATAGCAACTGCCAAGAATTATGACTGCATGACATTACATCCAGCTCCTTGCTCTTATTAAAAAGTAAGCCTGGGCATCCGATGGGCAGATGGGCAGCACCACACAATCTGCTCTGATCCACCATCTGAGCTTGGATGGTTGCTCAGAGGTTGCCACAAAGCAAAAGTTTCCATCTTCAGGAAACACATGAGCTCTACAAACTCATGCTGGATGTCAGGATTTGCTGGAGTGTGTAGACTGAAGTGGGGAATTTTGGAATATCAGATGATTTTTTGTATGGTCTGGTGATATCTTTCAGTCTTTCTGCTACAGGGAATATAATGGGCCCTGATTGCTGGTTTTAAATAGAGGAAGGTAATTTGCACATTTTTTGTAAGTGAAAGTTAATAGTCTTGGAAAATATTAAACTGATGAAACTTCTTTTATTTTCCCGATGAGCATGACAAGTGACAAAGTGAGATCCTTGGAAGAGTAGCAATATCACCAGGATACTCCATGCAAGTGTGGAGAGAACACCTCTAGCAAGATGATTATTTTGCAGTCATAGTCCCTGACTTTACAAAATGCCAGCTTTCTCAGTTGGAACTGGGTGCAGGATTACTGAGATCTTTTTGTGACCACCAGTAGCCCATGTTCTCTGTGCTCATAGATAATAACAAAGATGATATTTTGGAGACTGTGAACATTAAGATGATTGTAGTAAATCAAAAACTCTTTTCACTATTAGCTGCAGCCCTGAGCCATAAGAAGAATATCCTGTGCATTTTCAATGCTATTTCTGAGCTATATATCCTCAAATTCCCAAAGCTATATCTAATTTAAGGTGGGGTAGATGGGCAGAAGAATGTGGACAGGAAGGAAAAGAAACACCATGAGCCTTGTTGTGTTGTGTGCAAAATAAAGATGCAGCACCAGCATCCAATTTGCATTTCCCTAATTTCCCTTCTGGAAATGTACTTCAATTGTGTTGGCTCTTACCCTGAGTAGTGCTGCTATGAGTCTTTGTTGGGACTGCCTAGATTTTCCCCTTGCTTTTATAGATGTTGTTCCTTGCTGCTCTTCTTAGCAGAAAGAGAGAAGAATAATTTATTAGGAGGGATGGTATTTTGATCTGTGACCATCAATAAGTCTGTGGCCTTCAGATCAAACACCATTATCAAGACATCCATTGAACTGGAAACAGCATTAGAGGGGAGACAGCTAACTCAGCATTAATCAAGATTTTTTGTTCTTGCAGTATCTGAATATTTTCTGATAGCACCAAACCTCTGGCAATTTCAGGCAAACCCATACTGATTTATTAAGGTGGGGCACAAAGACAAGTGGGTTGTGACACTGTACTACAAGAGTTACACACCAGACTGATAGCATAATCATTGTTAGGGTCCAATATTTGCATGTCAAGACCCAGAAAACCATGCAAATATCATCTAGTCACAAAAGTGTCTTGCACTACCAGCATCAGAGCTTAGACAAGGTACAATATACATTTAGAGACCAGCCCAGTGTGCTGAACAAACCCAGTACCAGTCTAGTAAAAATTTCCAATATAACCAGCATGCTTGCTCTGCCTGACAACAAGCTGGTTAACCCCAGTTAAATCTTCATTTTAACCACCATCCACAGCCTTCTAAACCTGGAGCTCAGACTGCAGTTGTGCTGGTCAGCTGTAAGAACAGCATCCTCCTCACTGTTCTGCACAAAGAAATTGCAGGTCTGGCTCTTTCCGCTTTCTTAATATTTATGCATCTGGTCTGGCAGCATCCATCATCAGGGTAGCCTTAGCTGGTGCCCCAGAGGGATGAAATAATGGCAATTTCAAAATGAGCCACAAGATGAACAGGAATGGGGAGGGTGGGAGGGAGCTGCTCTCAGGAGTCTGTCAGGGTTAGGTTATATCAGGCAGTACCTCTCACAGCACAGGAAGAAAAATAAACCACCACAAATTAGCAGCAGAGGAAAACAATGGGTGTGAGCTTGTTCCAGCAGGGGGTTGGGGTGGGAGAAGCACTTGGCAGAACTTTGAACAGGAGAAACATTGGCAAGGGATGAGGGTCTGAGTAGAGGCATAAAGTGCTTTGTAAGGGATTTAGCAATTGTCAGGTGTGGGGAGTGAGCTCCCACATCTCCCATAAACCAGCCCAGCACAGGCAGGGGCAGAAAATCTAAAGGCAGCAGCTCTGCAGTCCCCAGGAGCAGAGGGAATGCCAGACTTCAGGCTGGGAAGCTGCTTTTGACATGGAGCTGCTTTCAGAGCTTCTCCTGGCTGCAGTGGGACAGGGACATCCCCCAGCTGCACACCTGATGGAGCAGGGTCACAGACTATCACTCTTTTTAACACAGAGATTCCTTTCATACAGCACATTAATTCCCTCCTCCCAGGCTCCTCCAAGGAGGAATTGGCTGAAGTTCTGCTGCAGTGTCAGGGGCTTTAGATTAACACAGACAACAAATTACTAATCCCGAGAACCAGGCAGGGTATCACGCATTCCTTCACCATGTTAAGTGCCCAGCTGAGGGGGAAGGGCAAGGAAGGATTTCCAACTCTGCACAAACATTTTGAGCCTCTAAATTGAAGCCCAGCCCCAAAAATTCCTGTTGCTATTTTTTGTTCTTTGACAGTAGCACCAGAGGAAATTGTTGTGCACTAGACAAACACATTGCAGATTGACAAAAGAAAGAAAGGTGTGAGATTATTTACCTCTTCCAGCTGCAAGAAGGCATCCCACATTTCCAGTTTTTTGTCTGCAACTCATCATCCTCTGCCTCCCCACAGAGAAAGTGCAGCTGCACCCTGAGCTGGGGTGGGACATGCTCAGAAGGTCAGAAAGCCCAAACAGCACCAGGTGAAACCTTTTCCTTGGCAGGTGTGAACTTAACCTGGTGTCCATCACCTCAAACAACCCCTTTACCCACCACCTCATCCAGATTGCTCCAAAGAGAGTTCAAAGCACTGATTCTGAGCCATCAAACCTCTTGTCCCTGAGAATGCTCAGAAAATACCAGAACCCCAGCCCTGCTGGTGCAGGGGAACAGGACAGTCTCTCCAGGTTGTCAGCTGGAGCTCATTCCCCATCCTGCTCCTCTAAGCCACATCGTGGGCCCCAGCAATGCTTTGAAGGACACCCTGGGTCAACAGGGATATCACAGGAGCAGGAAGGGAGGGAGGAACATTACAGCCCAGCTGCCTCACTGGACTTGTGTATGGGGGTGACAGGTTCACTGACAGCTATTCCTTTTATTTATGGATTTCTGTGTCTGCTTGAAAAGCTGTACCAACTCTGCTGTAAAAACAGGAAAATTGGGCTAGAAATGCCAAGATAATCAGAACCCCAAATCCTAACTTCATACATTTCCTTCCCATTTCAAGATCCATCTCCAGGACCATATCTATCTGGAGCTTGAAATTAAATTCCAAGTCTTAGTACCTGCACAGGCTTTAACTATTTTCCTTGTTGCAACTGAGGCTAATTATTTTCCCAGCCCTCTTGTCTCAGATGAAAGGCTCCATCAAATCCAACCCCTTTCCAGTACTCCTCCAGGATCAAGGGATCACAATCAACTGGGTTTGCTCTGAGATGTGCACAGGGATCAAAGGGAGATCAGCTTTGCTGTGCATGCCAAGTGGCATCCCCTTCCCTAGAGCCCAAGCACATCCTGGGCTTCCCCACATCCCAGGTCTGCAGCCACTGGCAGATTCTAGACTGCAGAACATTGTCCATCATGAGAGGTGCCACTCAAGAGTGTATTTGAGGCTGAGATAGGCACAGACTATTTTATCTGCTCAACTAAAATATTTCCACGTTCACACCTTGATTGAGGAGAAGCAGCAGAGTCTTCATCACTGCTCTAGGATAAAAACAACTTGGCTTACAGCCCCTCAATAAACAGGGGCAAATCCATGGGGCTTGTCTTCTGGAAGCTTAGTTTTGGGCAGGGGGGGTTCAGGTGTGGGTAACTCCAAGCCACTTCTCACACACACCAGGTTTCAGCTGCTGATACTCAGGGGAGGACTCACATCTGTGGACTGATGACATCCAAAATTGCTGGTGTAATGTAAATAAACAGTCAGAGGAAAGGAGAGTACCATTTCTGTTTATGCTGCACCAACCCAATGTAAATACTCAGAGCTTTCAATCTTAACTACCCCAGACAGTGAAAAAAATCAGGATGTAGAGAGGACATCACAGGAATCTTTGCACTAGTTTGGGGTTTTTTTTCCCTTTTTAGCCTAGTTTCCTGAGGTAAAAAGGCTTATCTGGTCATGCTGTCTGTCTTTTAATCCCCTCTAATAACTTTTCAATCCATTGGCCAATTTCAACCACACTTGAGACAGACGTAGATATTTCAGACATACTAAACTCATGGTGTAGAAATGGAGAGCTAAGTAATATAAATCAGTGGGAGACTGTGCCTCCTCTGTGGTGTATCTCCAGGCCCTTATCCATTCTAAGAGCTGGAAGTCAGCATGTCCATCAGCTTAGGGATGCAAAGGAATCTCCAAAAGCAATTGCTCACATTGCCATTTAGCCCCACAAGTGGTCAGGAAGAAACCATGGGCTTGGAAGGGTGAGTTAAAGGTAAACTAACTCCACCCATAGGAAATCATGTTGAATTAGTTTTGCCACTATCAAAGCAGTGGGAGCTTTATCTTTCCTGTTTTAGGATAATAACCTCAGAAAAGCTGAATCAGTATGTCTGTGCAGGGATTAAAATTGTGGCTTCCTCTCTCACCCTTTTCTGCCTTGAAAGAGCAAAGTCTAAAACTCAGCTCCTGAGGAAAGGGGAGGAAACCAACACTGATAATGTGAATCAATCTTTTAAAGCAGGACCACGCAGAATAACAAGACCATGAAAACCACTCAGGTCTGCTTTTGGTTCAGGGGTAATAACTTCATGCAAAGACTCTGTCCAGGTAAGAAAAGCAGCAGTGAAACACTCCCACAGGAGCCTGATGATCAGGCTGAAATCCTGCTCTCCTGAGAGCAACACATCGTGCACAAGGGCTGCAGAAACAGCCTCTGAATTTACACACACTTCTAGTTTTATTTCCCTTACTTTTAGTTTTATTTCCTTTACTTTTAGTTTTATTTCCCTGCCTAAATGCAGGAAACATAAACCTAGAAACAGGACCTTGGTTTCTCACCAGGAGGTTTTGTGCACACAGGCACAATATGATGAGAGCAAGTTTTAAGCCAGAAACAGAAATATTCTCCAAAACTCTTGTGCCCTTGCCACAATTGGATGCAGGCAAGCACGGGACTAACAGAACTTTTTTCCCCACGTGGCAAGCTCAACGTGTTTCAAAGCTTACACACACACACAGAAAAAAAATAAAAAAATCTAGCTCAGCTGCTCTATATCATGAGAAATGGCTGATGTGCCCAGCACACTGGCAGACTGCCTGGCTACCAGCTGTGGTCTGACTCCTAACCCTGCTAAAAACAGAGGTCTGCCAGTGGACACAGTGCCACAGAAGCTGCACAAAACAATGCCTGCCTTTGGATGAGCCTGAGAAACCATGACCAGGGCCAAGGAGACAAACACAGAACTGGGGAAGAGACTTTGGGCAGCTGGGCTCTCCTCACTGTGGGTAGCAATGACCTGGCATCCTGGAAGTCTGTAGGAAAACTCAACCCTGGGTTCTGCCTGGAGGGCAAGAAGTTCAAAGGACTCTGAACTGGCCTGTGGCCAGACTGAGAGGAGTGTTTAATTGGGTAAGATGCATTTCAAGCATTCCCCTAAAAATGCCATTTCCATGTAAGTCCTACCCAGGCAGGCTTGCTCCACTCCTCTCCCAGTTGAGGAATGCAGCAATTATGCCCACAATGGGAGATCATCTCCCTGCTCAACAGCCAAGCTGCTTTGCCATCAGTCCAGCTCTGATTCTGGGGGCAGCTCTCACCTCAAAATCAGCACCCAACAGGCAAACTCAGTCTGCTGGATTTGAAAATTGGAAGGACTTCAGCTGTCAGGAAGGCCAAACCACATTTGGAATTGCTTTTTCTGGGTTGGTCAGCACAGATTTGAAATGTCAGTCTCCATGATCTCTGGAACCTTGTGCTCTCTTTCTCTCTCCTGCCCTCATGAGCACTTCCCATGCAGCCTGTATACACAACAAACAACAACAAACTCCATAATTATTAACCAGCCTGTGATTTTCAAGGCCACATATGCTCACCCATCTCTAGGGTTCAGGATTTACTGTCTGCATGTCCTGCAAGCCTTGTCTTGAAGGCAGCCTCAGGGCTGCTGTCAGGAGGCAAGTTTGTACAAACTTTATCCCCACAGGAGAGTTCATCTATTTGTTCTTTCCTCATTATTGTCACTTCTGTATTCCTTCATCCTGTGAACAGATCTGCTCAGGTTGAGATGCTGAGAAAAATCTGGATTGCAAAGTCAAATGTGGTGGGTTATGGGTTATTGGCCATGGTGCCACCATGAAAGCCAATTACTTTACTTTGCAATCCTTTTCCAGAAGGTGAAGCTTGCTCGTCTCTCCTGGAACTGGCAGGAACCTTGACAAAAGTCAGATGATTTTACTTCCAATAAGATAAAACAGACTCAAGTCCAGCAGAAAGATGTGATTTAAACAGAAGTTATTGGGCTTTTCTCTTTGGCATCTTGCCTGACATATCCTGTGGGGCAGTTGTGACCTGGAGGATTATTTCTGCCTGTAGAGGAGTTTCTTCCTTTCCTTTCAGGTATACAGAAAATATGAAATGAGGATCACACCAAGTTCATTCAGGTCTCTGGCACTGCAAGGCTGCATTATTGCAACACACTTAACTGAGGTCTAACTTTCAAGACTTTTAAGAGTCTCAGTAATATAGTGAGGCAACCTGCCTTCTGAACAAATCACACCACTTGAGCACATTACACATGAAATACTCACACATCTCACTGCTAATTCACTCCCATGCATCATTCAGCAGGAAATTCCCTAGCAACAAACTCCAAGAAAGATTTTATCCTCAGTTATAGCAGCACTGATGCAGCTCTATGATGGAGCTGGGGTGTGCCCATAGGACAGACCCTATCTCTGGAATTCACATGTACTGTGAAAAATATCTCCCCTCAGTCTTGGCTGAATTCATAGTAGGATAATTAATGTCTTCCTGTTCATTTACAAATTTCTCCTTAGCTCAACATTTGGGATCTGGAGACAGCTGCTCCTGTGTCCTCCCCTGCCAAAGAATAAAACCTGGTCCTCTCTTGGCCACAGCAAAACAAACCTCAGCTGTAGGGTGAGAGGTGTCTTTTAACCCCTTCTCACAAAATAGCAGATAATACTTGAGGCTTAACTTTGCACTTGGGCTTGATGAACACCCAGTTCAGAGGAGCAGGGAAACACAGCATGACCTCGATGGATTTCATGTCCTCCCCTTTTCCCCTGCTGTCTAAGCAGCAGCAGCAGCATCTGCACAGGCAGGAGCTGGTGCCCAGCCCATGTGCCATGAGGAGCTGCAGCTCCCTGCCCTCACTGGTTCATTGTTAATGCAACAAATAGCCTTGGGTGTGCAGTATTGGTTGTGACAAGCTGGAAGAGGTCCATGCATCAGATGATGAAGTTGTTCTTGCTACCAGCAGGTACAATTGTCTTTTCTGCTGAACTAGCAGCACACTTTCTTCCCCATTTGCTCTTCACTTTTTGCCCTCTTTGACAACTTTTTAAATATTTCAGAGATGTACTCTTGTGGCTGAGCTCTCCAGCACAGTCTCAGCAGTTTTGCTGTTTCCAGAGCCCATATGGGGGCAGGATCACAGCTGGAACCACTCATGCCAACATGCTTTGAACGTTCCTGCAGCCCAGTCTGGACATGCACAGCAAACCCCATGCAGAGAAAATGCTGGGCAGACCCCAGAAGAGGCAAGCTCTGAGGGCTGGAGACCAGCACAGACATCAGCTGAGAAACTCAGCAGCCCTGAGGACAAAAGCCTTTCTGTGTTTCATCACCTCAGCAGCACATTCAGCCATCCTGCATCAGCAAAGCACATGGTGAGAGCACAGATGCTCCAAGTTCATACAGCACCCAGGCAGAGACAGCTCCTGGCAGCATCTGGGGTCACACGAGGCCACTCACATTGTGCTCTTTCACTTCACCTGATTAACCATGTAAGGGATGCTCACCCTGCTCCTGTCCTGAAAACACTGAACCCAGGGCTGTCTCCCGGGGTGGAAGGTGCTTCTGCTTGGAAGGAAGTAAAAGCAAGGAGCTGGGGAATGTTCAGCTAAGCAGAATTTGGGAAGGATTTGGGAAAAATAAATGAATGGTGGTGAAGAGAGAAGTCCTGGAAAGATGTGGGTGGAAAGATCCTTCATTGGGTCCCTGGGACTGGAAGGGGCATTCTGGAGCTCTCTGTGGAGGTTTGAAGAAATGGACACCAAATTTGCTAGCGTATGGTGTAGGGCCAGACCTCTGGCTGTGTCATTACTACAACATTTTGGGCATGCTATCTTCCCTCTGTAAAATAACTGTGTTCCTTGTGATGAAAATATGTTTATATTATTTCTGTCCAGTTAAATACCTTTTGCTGAGGGTTTTTTTTTTTTCTTGGTTGTTTGTGGTATTTTTTTTTTTTCTTTCCAGATATCTCATTTTCTCTTCATTGAAACCCAGTGCCTCAATTTTCCAGCCAAGTTTGGCAGTGTCATTGAACGCCCAGGTATCTCACTCAGACAGCTCAGGAATATCCAAGGCAAACACAACACTCAGGGTGATCTCCCTTTCTCAGGAAGACACAGACTGTCCTCCCTTGATTTCTATTCCTCTCCTCCAAAATAATCATTCCCTTTGCCTCAGCTGCTGCAGCCCTTCCTATGGAGGTTATCTCAGGCCAGCCCAAGCTTCCTCAAGGCTGGATGAATTTGGAGCAACTGCAGAGCTTCCCAGCCCAAGGGGATCAATCTCCAAGGATCTGTCTGACCCTCACTCCAGCCCTGTGATCACTCAGTTGTGACTTCACCCATTCCTTTCTCCTGGAGAAACCAGTGAAATCTCAAAGACAATAAAACCCAGGAACAGTGTCTAGATAATCAATGCTCTGCCTCTAAAATATACCACTTAAAAATCATGGCAAGTAACACAAAGTGTGAACCTCTCCTTTAGCTTTAATCTAAACACTTGTGCTGTTGGTCATAGCACCTAACAGTAAAACCTTCGTGAAATAATTTTTTTTGGCAATTTCAATATAAAATTGCTACTTTGGTAACAAAGATTTTCAAAATACAGAGAGGGTCCCTATGAGTTATTCAGGCATAGAAGTCACTGCTCATCAAAATAAGGATTTTTCAGTCTGTATTTAAGCATTTCAGAAAGAAACTGGCCTTGCAGCCAAGATGTTATTGCCTGAATCAGCATTATATACATGCAGGGAAATAAAAGTAGGAAACTGTAGCACACGTAAAATGCTGATAGCTGTCAAGAAACCTTCTAGAGCACAACAAACAGCACACAATCACTTCAGCAATTTGAGGCTGCAGAGTGGGAAGGAAGGCCAAAACCAGGAGCACCAAACACACACAAAACATAAGTTATGTTGCTAAATATACTGCTGAGATAAATGCTTATACGTCTAGAGGGATAATAATAAGACTCATTATTTTGGCTGTAAGACTCCCAGGCTCAGCAGTGCAGGGAAAGGTGAATCCCAAAAGCCATCTTTGTCCATTTCTAATTTGGAATCTGTTGGGTTTCTCATTAGGAGCAGTGGGGGATGACTCACAGCTCACCACATCCCCTGCACACCAATGCTTGGAGTGAAGGCACAGCAATTCCAACAGAGCATAAAGAAATCCATGGCCTGTGTGGTGATGGGGACAACAGGAGTGTCCCTGCCTCCATCACCCAGAACTCCACAGGACCCACAGTCCAGCACAAGGCAGAGCAAGCTCCTGGCTCAATTTCCCAGTCCTCCCAGTCTGCAGCAGTGTGATAAACCAGCTCTCCCAGTGCAGGGGATGGTGTCATGCTGAGCACACCTAGGTCATGCAGTGCAGAGCCCCATTAGAGATCCCTGGACCAGCTCCAAATGAGTAAAAGCATCCACAGCAGCACATAACGATAGTAGGTCAGGTCCTAGAAGCAATAAAACCACATTAGCAGCATGTAAAGCTATGCTAAGTAGCCTCTCTGGTTTTGCCCTGAAAAAAAAAAAAGAAAATAGCCTCCTCCAGTAGCTCTTTACTGCAGCCATTTACAGGAGCACCTGGGATTTTTTTAGGTGCACAGCAGAAACTCTGAGGGTTTGGGCTGCCCCTTGGGGATGGGAGGGATGCTATGGACCCTCAACAGCTCATGAAATCAGCCAGGAGGGATCCTGCTGCTCTTCAGCAGAGTTTCCTCATGCTCAGGTTGTGACTGACTGCAAGGGGCATGGGGAAGGAGGATTGGGCTGGAAAAAGTGATGCCTCCTTGGGATTGAGGACACTCCTGTGCCTGACAGCCCAGGAACCTGGCTGCTGCTGAACTGAAAAACAGACACTTGAATGCAAGAGTAAGACTTAGAAAATCTCCAAGCTGTAAATAATCAACTTCCCAGAAAAATTTCATTGAAGCACAGCTCCCCCATCAAGCCACGTTTATCACTGTTAATAATCACTGCTGTGATAAATAAGATAAATAACATAAGAAAGGTAGATGGTCTCTGTGACAAGATTGTTACAAAGAGCCTAAATTATTTTGCACACAATGCATATTTCTTCCAAGGGACACAACCCCACAGCTGATACTGGGATGAAAGGGAACCCAGCAGAGATTGCACTTCTATTACATATTTCTCCATCAAGCAACTGATTAAAGTTTGCATTCCAAGTACAGCTATGCTCCAGGCTTAAGAAAAATCTTCTCATTTGAAAGTCATTTCCCTCCCCTGCATCTGGGACAATCAGCAGCATGAAACAGATAATATTAATAAATAAATATGCATCAGCACAGAGTTCATGTTCAGTCAAAGCCAAGACTTGTGTGTCTTGCTAATGGACCCCAGCATCAGGAGGTTTGAAAGACTGAATTCTGATACTTCCAGCAAATGAAAGAAAACCTCTCTGCTTTGCAGGGCTTCAACTGTGATTTGGGAAGTTTTCCTTCCTCCCCACAAACCTTGGTGTTCAGGTCATTGAGCCAGGAGCTCCCAGCCTGGGTTTTCCCACAGAGAAGAGAGCTTCCCCCAAAGTCCTGAGCAAGAGTGTGCTGGGATCAGTATCCCAATGATGCTGTTCCTGGCAGTCTCCAGCAAGGATGAAGTCAAAGAGGAGCACTTCACTGCCCAGCTGCAGGACAGTGGCTGTAGCATGATGATTCTGGTTTTGACCCTGGTGTCATTTTTCTAAGCCCCAGTAATGTGTGGGCTGCCAGCAGAAACACAGAAGAAGGTGGCATGATATCACAACCATATTTCCTGGGGCAAAAGAGGGTGTTTGTAAGTTCCATCATATGAGGTGATGTGGGAACATGTACCAGATTGTCATGTATCACTATCTGGGGCTTTATAACCCCCTTAGTCTATCCCTTAATTAAAGGGATGTTTCCAGCTTTGGTGATGGGAAGCAGATTGTTTTGCTGAGGCTTTCTCCAGAGAAATAATTTAATCCTTAATGAGATGTAGGGGAATTTCCCCTTTCCTATTTCCCCAGTTCTCTCCAGATATCAGCTTCATCCTTCCCATTCTGTGTTGACTAATCCTGTGCAGTCACTCTCCCTGCACACTGAAAGAGCTCAAAAAAGTTTTTACATCTTATCCTATGACAACCAAAATGCTGCACACGCTCCACAGTGCAAAATACTTTGTAAAAAAATTTAAATATATATATTAAAAGTAAATAAATAAATAAAAAGAAAAAAAGGAAGTCAAGAATAACATGGTAACATTACACAGTTGCATGTGTTAGAATAGAAAAATAGAAAGAATCAGTGACTAAACTGCAGGTAGAGAAACTGCTGGCCTTTTTAAGGGCAAGAAGGAACTTTTCAAACACGTAAGGAACAAAATGTATCCTTTAAGTACCATCAGACACAACAGCACAGAAGGGCCAGAAATGTTCAATACCTATTTCTGTTCTGTACTTGGGAAAAATCCATGCAATGGAGCAATAATATGCTGAGAATGACATTTCCCGTTTAAGAGCAATAAAAATGTACAAAAGGAGCATAAAATACCCTGGTTTCTTTAGCTAGACAACGAGTTATGATAATTGAACCCAAGAGTTCCTACAGATTCAGCCAACATGTACTCTGAATGTCAGTGTTGCTTCCCAAAGCACTGGGACACTGTGGTGAAGCACCAGAAGAAAACCACAATTGTGGCAGTGTTTTATGTGGATAAACAGATTTGAGTGACTGAAAACCTTTTTGCTTTGTGGGGGAAAGAGCAGAAGAGATGATGCAGGGCTTGGTTAATCAGGGCTCAGGAGACAGGGATAGAAACTGATGGGAACATTACCCCATTTCAGTTCTGATGTCCAAAGCACAAGGGTTGTGCTGATAAATTAGCAAGGTTTAGGGAAGTATCATTAAAGACAATTATGGGCTGGAAATCAGGCTCATAGTAAACACTGCAAAGAGCTTGATCACACCAAAGGAAATGGAAAGGGATTAATTAATCACAGTACCAGCACCCTTAGACAAACACAGCTAAAACATTACTACTCCTCTCCTTATTACAGAGTACTTTGCACTCTGTCTGAATATTATAGAAGAAATCCAGTGTTGAAGAACTGGAACAAAAATAAATATTAATTAGGCATAATGTGCACATTTTAAAGAAAATCATTTAACCATGCTTTACCAAAGACTAATAACCTAACAAAGACTGCAGGATGAAAAATCCATCCTGCTCAATTCCTCTTTTCTTGACAGTACATGCTGTAGCTGAAACAATAGTAATTATAGGGAGCCCTCTGCTATTCTGGAGACATAGTAGATGATCACAGTTTTATTTCATGGCTTTATAAATTCTAAATTACGAAGTTGAGCCTAAATTTTCCAGTCTTTTCTTTCTTATCCCACAACAAAAGGAACAGAAAGTCATAAGCCAAAATCATGTACTTGGGCTTCAAAACACCTCACAACACAGTGTGCATGGAGCTCTGTTATAAAATGTGATGGGAGGGGGGGAGGAAGCTGTCCAGATAAAAATAAGCAGATGCAACAGTGCAAAATAAACATTACAGCAAAAAACTAGGCAGGTCCCTTGGTGCAGAAAGATGTCTCAGATCCCTGCTCCCTTTCTGCCTTGCAGCCAGGCGAGTGTCACCCTGCCACGCCACCCAGTTGGCACCCAGCCTTCCAGGGAGTGGGAGATAGGCAGCCTAAAAATAGGCTGTCCTCTGTTTTGGCTCTCCCCTCCCTCCCTCCCTCCCTCCATCCCCCCCTCAAAGGCACAAGGCACAGGGAAAAACACCCAGAAAAGCAGCAGCCTTGCAGAGTGAGCCAGGAGGTGCTTCTGGAGAGGGAGGCAGGACAGGGAGGCAGCAGGGTGATGCCAGGCACTGCACAGGGGGCTGGTCCCTGCCTGCCCTCCTGCTCCTGGGAAAGAGTGATTTCCAGCACCTCTAGCACTGGAGATGCCACCCAAGCCCCTGGCCACACTGGGGGTGTGGGGACAGAGCCACACAGACTGGCCCTGCCCTCCAGGGTGGTGGCTCCAGCTGAGCCACTGCTGAAGCCAAGCAGCTGAGCTTGGCCCCTGTGGCACATCCCACAGCAGCTCCTTCACTGCTTCCTGCTCAGAAACTCTCTGCAGCCACCCCTTTACCCTGTGAAGGCCTTTTCTTCAACAATCCAGGCAACTTTTGTTTCAAGGAACCAGCATTTGCAGGCAGCAAAGCCTCACAGGACAGTTTTTAATAGGAATTTCATTGGCATTGGAGATCCTCACAGGACTTTGATGAACACTTGAACTTTAGTCTGACATTTAGGCGTCTAAAACTCTGTATGAAGCCCAAATTAAGAGATCTTACACTCTGCTATTGATGTTTTCTCTCATATGCAGCTTTACAAAGTTCCAGAACATCAGTAACATTTCAGAAAGCATTGGTTCTGCTTTTAACTGGATATGACAAGTCAAAATCAATTAGAGATTGATCTCAATACTGGTTCAGGTTTTTTTTTTTTTTTTTTTATTTATTTTTAGCCTGCTATTCAGTAACCAAAGTGAAGAAATGCAATCAATGAAGCGAACTTGCTTTGCAGCAAAGCTTTTTTCTGGATTATAAAACATTTTGGGAAATTTCTCAAGCTCCTAAAGACAACAGTGTAAATAACATTGTTAATTGAATTCTGCAGAGTGCTCTAGCAGCAAGACTGATGGGTAGCCTAATACATCATGTAGTTGCTATAAGCAATGATCTCCCATGCTAATCACAACTTTCACATTCATTAAAGTTGTAGGAGCCTCCTGGAAGAAATCATGTACCAGGGAACAACTCAAACATTTGCAATGCTAAGCTGTGACTATAAAACTAACTTTCAAACTGGCATTGGGAAGAAAATATTCAATGTATTTGACATCCCACGGACCCAAATGTGTGAGATGCTGCTTTTAGAGTCCTGCCCTGGGCCACATGGTTCTGCAAACCAGCATGCATGTCCAGCTGCCACAATTTAAAATGAGCATGGAGTGATCATGCTCTGCATTCAGGGTGGGACTCTGGGCCACTGAAGGAGAAAATTCCCTTGCAAGGCCATTCCTGCAGGTTGTTGCTCAGGTTGTTTTTTTTGGGTTCCTGTTGGGAAGGGGTAACACAACAGACACACAGAAGTTAAGGCAGGGTTGATCCCTGGCCACCCCCAGGGACCATCACACATGCAAACAGTGCAGCTGGCACCAGCCCCACCTTGGAAAACAAACCTCTCAGGCCCAGGGCTGGTTGTTGGCAGCAGTGTGCCTGTGCTGGTCAGCAGCACTCCCTGCCTTACAAAGCTGCTATCAGCCCAGGGATGAGGAGATGAAAATCAAGGTGCTCAGAGGGAGTGCATGGGATGAGAGAACTCCCTGAAAGGGCTCAGCCATGCAGAAGGAAAGAGCCTCTGCATTTTGGGGCACAAGGGCTGCTGGAACTGATGGGGACAACACTGATAATCCCTCCAAAATATGCTTTAAACCACCTTCCTCCTGATCCTGGCGAATGAACAGTCCTCAAAAATAACATCTCTAACAGAAATAAAGCTTCTTACTTAGACTACCCACTGCAAACCAAATCAAGGCTCCAGCTTGCCACTCAAGTACACCATTTTCAGTGCTGTGATGCCAATTTCTGTGCTTTCCCTGGCTCCTTGTGACCTTTTAAACTCTTAAATAATGCTGCACACAGTTCCCTCCTGCTCCTTTCCTCCTGGAGGCAGCTGGGCCAGCAGGGACACTGCAGAGACCTGGGCACAGCTCATTATTGCTCTGCTGCCTGTGACATCCTCATGATGGCTCCCAACTCTGCACCACCATCGTGTTTGGGGTCAGAACACCCTGTTTGTGCTTGTCAGCCAGCACACATCCATGTCACTCCCTGAGCAAGATGCTGAAGATCCTTTTCCCTTTTGTCAGCTTTGTAACCACACAAACACCCAACGCAAGGCACAGGGAATGAAGCAGAGGGTGGGTTTGGTTTATTAGGGAGGGCAAAAGCTGCTGCAGAGGAGGAGGAGCTCAAAGGTGGCTCTCAGCCACCTCCATGCTCCTTTGATCCCAGGGCCATGCTGGCTGCTGGCCAGTCCCTGCTGTGGGCTGTGTTAATCTGTGCTGGCCACGGGTGCCTCCCGGGAGGCTCGGTGGCAGCTGGAGATTACTGGGGTCAGGGACACCCTCCATTTTCCCTTCCTCACAGCAATGGGCAGGGCAAGGGCTGTGGGAGAGACAGCCACAGCCTCACTGCATGGGTACACACATCCTCAGTGGGATCCTGCTGCCTCTCATCCTGGTTTGCAGCAGCCCTGTGCAATAGCTGGGCACACATGTCCCATCTGACACCACCACAGACAGGCCAGTTCCCAGAAAAATGGGGAACATGCCACTGATGGAGCTGGAAATTGCATTTTCAATATTCTTGCTTCATTCCTGATTTGGGTGTTTTGTATAAATATGCATATATAAATAAAAATCATCTTTTATATGTAATTATTAATCCCTGTCTGATGCACAAAAACGGGCAGCAGTGCCAATACAATCAAACATCCCCCCTGCACAGCTGCAAAGTCGTGGGGCAGGTAAAGAAGGAGGGGACATCACCTTTGTCCCTCTGTCACCTCCCCCAGTCTTTCACCAGGACCAGGCTCTCTCACAAGCTCGAGGCACCCTTGGTACCCAACCCCTGATACCCACTGCTCCTCAGACACAAAGACCTACCCACAATCTCCTGAAGCCAGCAAGGGTCTTCAGCTGGTTTGGATTCAGCCCTGAATCCACATGATGGAGCCTTTTCAGATTATTTCAAAATGCACCAAGAGCCCAGGGCTTTGTTTGCAAGCTCTCTTTAAAACTATGCAATTACAACCTACACCTGCTATTACCTGACCTCACGGACCTGGGTGGAGGAGGTGAAGCAGTCACTGGCCTAACAATGGAATACTAAACATAAAATAGAATATAATATGCAATAACACAATAAAAATTCTGTAAAACCACACTACTGAACTAGTGCAGTTCCCTGTGGAGCTCTGCTGGATTCATTGATGTGTAGTATGTGGCTGGGTCACCACACAGTCATTTTCTTACATATGACAATCCTTTAAACTTTCCTACTCTCAACCCAGCAACATCATTTTACAGCACTTGCAAAAGCCAAACATCCCTTAGTCCTGAACCTCTGAATCAAGTTGCCCAGTGGGTTCAAAAGCTACTGAATAAGACAGATACACACTGGAAAACTAATGGACAAGCCAAGCAACAAAAGATGGGTTTCAATGGCTTGTGCAACTAATGACTACATAGAAAATCAGAATTTCCTGTGTAACAAAGACATTATGCTATTATTTCTTATAGTTAACAAATCCAGGTACTAAAGAGATGCAAGACATTACATTTGTTAAAATAGTTAATTAAAAACCACCTAGGAGACAGCTTTAGAAAATTCCAGAGAGGGAATGATGTTTCAAATTGTAATGTCGGATCTGAAGAAGTCAAAAAGAGCTTTTACCTTTTGCTTCATCAGGCTCTGGATCAGGCCCTCAAAATAGTTCTGGAAATGCTCCAGAAGACTTATTTCAGCTACATTTAAGCTCTATGCTTTGCAGCTATTCAGTAATTTTCTCTGTTAGTGTTAAACTGTCCAGGGGACTTTTCTGCTCGTAAACAAATCCTCAATCTCCCTTCTGTCGCTTTTACATCGACACTGCATCACTGACTTCAATAAACAGTCTCCTGATTCACCCTGTTATGAGACACTGAGCAGAATTAGGCACCAGAGATGTGTCTAAAAGCCTTGGTTTCAGGTTCTGAACATCACTTAGACTAATTAATAAAAGAAAACCACAGCCCAGAATATTTCAATGTTTTTGGATCACAGCCTCATACGCAGCCACTTGCCTTGCTCCCAGGAGTCTACAACCATCATTTTGGGGTGGTTTTTGGTATTGTTATTATTATTTCAAGGGTCTTTTATGCCATTCTCCATACCTGTATAAGAAAAGGTAATATGTGACCCAGTGCAGTGCTCCCAGGTTTTTTCTTGCCTGTCCTAAGAAGCAGCTAAAAAGTTTTACTGAGTCCTGACTACTGAACACACAACACTCACAGCAAGATCCATCAGCCCAGCACTGCTCATGTTTCACAAGCCAGGGAAAACCCCAAAAAACTTTTAACCAAAAGAACAATTTTTCCCAGATGTAACAGCACTTGAGGAGCAGAACTGTGTTTCACAACTGACAGAAAAAAGCAAGTTGTTCAAGCCAGGATATCTGTACACCTTTGCAGGTGTTTGCTCAGACACCGTGTGGATGTAGCAAAAGTTTTGGGGGTTGTCAAGTTGAGGAACTTCATAGAAAAGCAAACTCAGGATAAAACAAGGAAAATTCCCACCGAGGGCAAGGGAACCCAAGAACCCAGGGATCCTCCTAGGAAAGTTTCTACCTCAATTTCATCCTCCTGTGCAGGATCCAGAGCCTCAATTCAAAACTGCCTGAATCCAGCAGGAACAGGAACACGATGGATCTACAGGAAATTTGTTCTAGAGGTGCTCAAGTACTTCTTTAGCTAAAGTAGTACTATAGAAGTATCATAAAGTGATGGGGCAAGGGGAAAAAAGCACAGAAAGGATTTATTTTGTCTTTATCTTCCCTTATTCATATGATAATTCCTTTTTTTTAAATTATTCCTTGTAGCTATGACGTACGATTTCATAACAACTATTTACTTTTCTCCCTTTATCTAACAGCTGTCTGCTGAGAAAGATGGAAAAATAAACCAAACATGTTAAAACCAAGAGAAACTATTCATATGCCATGTCTAATTGCAGGCTATATTTAAGACTTTGTACATTATCTTTCAAATTATATTTAGTTTCAACAGGAGGGGAAAAAAATCCCCCTTACTTTCTAAAATTAGCAACAGAATTTGTATTCTGTTTTCAAATCCAACTGCTCTTCCTCAGAAACTATTGCCAGGGAATAATTAATATCTGGAGACAGGGAATCTGCCTAGATCAGATGCATTTTGACATTGTCCCACTGACGGTCACCTAGAGCGAGAAACGGGGGAAGTCCTCGGGGGAAGAATGGGCTGTGTAAATCTGGATTAGCTCTGCTGAAGTCGAACAAATCGATGTGGATTTTACGCCGGCAGAGCCCAGGAGAGGACTCATCCCTCCGTTTGATGGACGCGGGGAAGGGAAGAGCTGCGAGGATCCGGCAAACCCGGGGAGCTTTGCCGAAAGGGAGATTTCCCCAAGGGACCCAGAGCTCACCAGGAGCGGCTGGACGGGAACACGAGCCAGATTAGAGCTCTCGAAGTGAGACACTGTTGAAAAGAGATAAAGAGCGGGGGAGGAAAAAAAAAAAACAAAAAGAAAAAAAATGCAAAAATGTTGAAGATACTTGCGGTGCTTGGCAGAGCCGCTCCGGCAGCGCGGGGTCGGGACGCAGCGGAGCGATGTGCGGGCTCGCAGCCGGGACACAGGGCTGGCCAGCGGGCTGGGGACACGCTGGGGGCGATGTGCCGGGCTGGGGACACGCTGGGGGCGATGTGCCGGGCTGGGGACACGCTGGGGGCGATGTGCCGGGCTGGGGAAGGCAGCCCAAGCGATGTGCTCGGCCCCGGGCAGAGAGAGCGCGGCCGCGTCACGCCGCGCCCGCTGGACTAATATGGGGAGCAGAGATCCGTCCGGAAAGAAAGGACAACCCCTGTAACTCGAGAGCGAAACGGGGAGCAGGCACACACCCCAGGGGCTTTGGGAGGCTTTAGGGATTGCGATGGGGTGGCAAAGCTGGCTGCATCCGGGGGGGCAGGAGCAAAAGCAAGTTTGGGGTGTGGGGGTCCCTTGCCCGCAGCACCCAGCTCTGTTAAACGCGGCACAATTACCCTGTTAGAGTCAGGCAGGTGTTTTAAAGAGGCTTTGGTGTGATTTTATAATTGTGCATTATGTAACGTGCTACTAGAGTGTCAGGCCTCAGACAACACTAAGTGCCTGTCTACAGGTCAGGCTGTAACACTTTAATGATGCTCCTTTCTCCTCTCCCCAAATCCTCCCGCTAACTTTGCTCTCCCTGATCCTCTGCCCACTCTGGTGGCTGCATCACCGATTAAAACAAAAACTTCGTGACAGTGTTGCTCCTCTTTGTGAGCTTTACACCATAAGGAAGGGGCTTTTTTTTTCCCCTTTTTTTCTTTGTCTTCATTTTCTTTAAAGTTCATTTCCCAGGGGCAGCGTCTGACCTTGCAGCAGGGAATGGGCTGGGGCACAAAATCTGAGCTGGCTCCTACAGGGGGGAATTTTTATTCATTGGAAATAACCAGAAGTGATCCCCCTGTGCTGTCCTGTTCTGGTTTCCCAGGACTAAGATTCTGTTAAACCTGAACCAAAGCTTGTTAGATCCAACATGCTGTGAGCCAGCCAGGAGCACCAGTGGTGTCTTCAGCCACAGAGACATTAACAAAACTGCATTTTAGGGCGTAAAGGGGACCATTTCATTATGCTAAGGGAAAGAAACTTAGACAATTCACTTCAGAACTAATACAGCATTTAAGAATGGATTTTGGCTTAAAAAGTCTCTAATCTATTTTCAGCTAATGGAGCTTTTAAAAAATTGCTCATGAACAAGTTTTTCTATAGCTTTGTATCACACAAATTCTTTTGCTTTCTCTAAAGACTTAAAATCCACAGGGGAAAAAACCCAGGCACAACTCCCACTTGCCAAGACCCTTTGACAACCCTAAAACTGGCTTAGTGTTCACAGTCAGCCTTTGAGTTCCATGAATATTGAAAAAGACTAATTTCTTCCAACACACTTTATTGTGCCCATGGTCTGCATTCAGCCACCTAACTTTCATACACTCGCAAATAAAATCAATACAACTTTTTCAGATTATGAATACTAGATTTAGATTAAAATTAATAAAGTACAAGTTGCAGTATCTTTCAAATAATAACTTGGATGAAAAGCAGTTTTAGTACCTTAAGAATTCAGCGAGCTTTAAAAAGAATCTACAACCTGTTGGCAGGGCTCTCAGCATTGCAGATAAAAAAACCCCAAAACTTTAACAAACTGGGAAAACTCAATTCAAGATGAGAGATAAAATAAATAATCCAGTAAAGCATGGACTTATTTTTTCCACAACATAAAAGAAAGCTTCTAATTTTACAATTAGATTAAAAAGGGTAAAGAGAAAACTTGGAGCTTAAAAAAATTCAATTTTTTTTCTGCATGTTTTGGTACAACAATATTATTTGATGTGTCAAATCTCTACACTCAATAAGCTCTTGCAATATGATGATAAAAATTAAACTCAGGCCATTCTTTTTATGCAGAACAGTGATTTACAAAGGCTTTGTTCAAGACAATGAGCAGTGAGGCATGTTTTTGCCATGAAAGATAAGGGATCTTTTTAACAGTGATGAAAATTTTGCACTTTAATGATTCACAAGCTACAAGTCCTCAAAGGTGGGAGAGTGAGAAGCGAGGGAATTTTTTTGGTTCTTTTGCCATCTTTCATGGGAACTTGCCTCTGTGAGCTCAGACTGATTAGAAACCTGAAAAGAATGAGTACAAACAGGGGTCATAGCAGCTGGTACTGCATGGGTTTAACAAAATCACCCTGTCTGAGCCAGCTGAGGGACTGGGACAGGGGATAACTTTAATAAAGGTGTCCTTATTCTTCTCCCAAGCTGAAATCTGGGATCTCACTCACTAAAAATGGACAACCAGGAGCTGGTAACACCAGCTCCAGAATTATTGGGAAATCAAGAAGGAAACACAGTTCTAAAGGAAGAAAGACACATTTGTAGAGGTGAGCAGATAATTTGCAGCTGCACTGAAAGGAAGACACTGTGTATATAACAGAACAAAAATCCTACACAACGAAGTTTCTGAACTACCTGGATCTCTTCAGTGACACAAAAACTGCCAGAAGGAGAGAGGAGTTAGGGACATTCCAGTTCTGGAAAAGTTTTCTTTCCCTCATTATTAGTAACTCTAATTACTTTGAAAGAAGAGCAATGAGATAAGTCCTGTAGAGCCAGAAATGTGACCTGATTTCCTTCCTGATTTAGAAACTGTCACTTTGCAAGAGAAACCCAAAGAGACACAGCCAGGTCAAAGTGGGTTCCTCATTTTGGTCTACAGAGTAAATAATAAATCAAGATCAATAGAAATATAGCCAGGGTTTCCTTTTGGTAGGTGTTCATATGGACAATCCTATTTAAAGGATAAATAAACACATGTTTATCTGAGTTGATTGCAATCATTCACAACACCATGGAAGAGATATTCACTACAAGCAAATTTAAATATGCCCAGCAGACTTCATGTATTTTGCTCCAGGTTAGATGATGAAAGGGAGAAGCAATGACAGTGTTCCAACTATAAATTGCTTTATACCATGATTAAGGCCTTACCTCAAGACAATGTGTAAACACAAAGCAGAAATTCAAGTGGATATTTAACAGTGATCCTGCTTCTGTGTTACCAAAGTTTCTGTTTAAGAGAACTGAGAAATGAGTTGTTGTCACCTTTTAACAATCAGGGCTATAATTTTACAGAGTAAATCTTGAGCACCATCAGAGACAACTTACAATGTAGTAATTTCCAGGAAGAACTGAGCACCCACCCTCTGAAAACAATGGGTCCCTTCTATGTTTTTCAAGCTGAGCTTTCTAAAACTAAGGCACTAAAGGTGATAACAGAAGATAATAAGTTCCTTCTGAAAAGCAGGGCTAGGATTTCCAAATGACCACCAACATGTTTTAATATGTAACCCAAAATATTCTTTACTCCCATACATGCACAAAGGATTCCTTCAAGACACTAAACAGAAAAAGGTAATGAGGAGTTAAGCCAATCCCTAACTAACATCATAAATAGGACATTTAAAGAAATTAAAAGTAGCTATATTTCATTAATCTCCCAGTCAGGATGACATTTCCTATCATTAAATTTTTAAACATAATTTTGACAACACATTTAAATCAAGAACACAGCAGCTACTCAACATTTTCCTGTGACATGTAAAGGTCCTGGGAGATGGTAGCTGGTGCCCACAGGTGTTAGTCCATCCCAGTGAGAACCGAGGCCACTTTCTGGTTCAAGCCAGGAATAAAATGCTCTCAACTCTGTTGCAGTTTTAAAGTCTGTACCCATGAGCTGTCATTCAGAGTCACAAAGTCTCGTGGTCCACATACCCCCTTCATGGTCAAGGTATTTGGGCTACATAGCCAATGATGCAACTGAATACCTTTGTGACCTCTGACGAATGATTGAGGGCATGAAACAGGATCCGTTCCCTGCCACACTGTACAGAGCCCTGGCATGCTTTAAATCTGCAGGGCTCCTTGCAGCACAAACCACTTCTGTGTGAGAACTCTGCCTTTGGAAGCTGACCCTTCATGCTTGTAAAATCCTCAGAGCCTCAGACAGAAGGGCAAAGCTGCGCTATGGATGATTCAGAGTGAGCAGCAAGACCTGAGAAAAACCACGTTACAACATCCAACTCCAATCACAAGCAAGTTCAGTAAGATATTAATCTGTGATAATTTCTGGCAATACCGTCATCTGCCCCCTTCCAAAGTTACATAAACTCCACTACTCAAGGCTGAGACCTTTTGGCACATTAATCTAAAAATACCTCAACTTCCACTGCTTACATGTTGAGACATTTGCCACAAAAAAGCCATGACATTTTTTATTAAGGACCCTCTGTCTATGAAGCTCTCTGTCTACCACATTTGCCACTTGAAAAGGCTACACCAGAATAAAAAAATATTGACAAAACCAGTGGACATGACTCCAATTCCAGCTGTATCATTCCCATCCTGTCCTGACTCTGGGCTCCCCTCAACTTTTTTGGAACCAGGCGTCTCATCAAGGCAATGCACCCAAACCAGCAGAAGGGACGCTTCCAAAACCACCAATTTCTTGGTCCATTAGAATGAGAGGGTTTCACTGCTCACTGCCTCACAGCTCTGACCTTTCCAATCTCTGCCACCACAAGCTTATAGGATCTGCCGGATCCATCTGTGTCTCCACCTGGTCTGTTTCCCCACGCCAAAAGGACGGATCAAATATACGTGTCTGAAAACACATCCCTGCTTTTTCTTCATACCACCCGGGGGGGAATCCCCTCGCTGGTTTAAGATATCAGGAAGTCTCCAAGTCCACTTTTGCCAAACCCTGAAATCCTGGGAAATTGCAGCAAAATGAACTTCAGCACCTTGGACAGGACACACAGACGGAAAATCACCGAAATCGGCTAATTGGCCCCGAAAATGCTGTGCCTGGACATGACCCTCTAGGACACATCTGTGGGCCTGTTTATTTTTAGTATTGACAAATCCTCTTTGAATCACCGTGTTTATTCCACCATCCGCCCTGGGTTTTGGGAAGAGCTGCTCACCAGCTCGACAGTGGGAGAAATCGGGGCCACCAACTCCAGATCCAAGGCTCGTCTGCAGGAGCAGCCACTGCCCCAGTTGTGACTGGAAAACCTTGGCTCCAGCAGTCACAAGGCTCAGCTCACCCTTGGCATGGCAAAACGAGACCTGTTGCCATAGATGTGCCTGGCTCATGTGTTTCTTCGCTTTTTAGGAGCTCATCTCCACCTCCTCACCCAAATCTCCAAGAAAAATTAAATTGAAAAGTCTGATTTATTCCCATTGCAGCCTCACTTTTGTTGCATAAGTTTTGCTTTAATTTAGCTTTCATTCTCTCTCACGGTGCTCCCAGTATGTCACTGCTCCCCTCAGGGCTACGTCAATAAAATCATGATCACCTTGCTGGAGTGCAGCAGAGCTCTCCCTGGTTTGCTTTTATTTACATCAGCCAAGTCCAGATTTTCATTTGTGCCGGTAAAAAATCCAATTTTTTTAAGCAAAGGTGTTCTACAAACAGCTTTGAGGTGCTTGGTGCCATTAAGAAACACACTTAAATTATTTTAGTTCTTGCAACAAGTAATACCAATAGCACCCTCACCATACAGAAGAACGTTACCTTTTCCCTGCCACCACAGAAATAACCATTCCAGCTCAATTCTTCCCTTCAACACCTGCCACTAGATTTCCGCTCCAACACATCTGACACCTCATAATATCAACTGAACAATTGCAGAGCATTTTCTGTGTTGCTTGCTCTTCTCGGCACTTCTGGGTGCGGAAGCAAGATGGAAACTAAGCCGATTATCTGCCAGAATCACCTTTAAACAGCAATATGCATCTGTATCTATTTGATTATATATCCTCTGCTTCCAAGCTTTGCTGCTCCAACTTCCCTGCGCTCCAGCCCCGGTCCCTCTCCGCCGCTCGGCTCGGACGGGACGGTCGCGGTGCCGCTCCTTTCGCCTCGAGGGAAACTTTGGGGAAGGGAAACCCCCGGCACTATTCACTCCTCCTCCGCCATACGCTCCGAGCAGAGCATCCTTTCCATTTCTTTCTTCCCTTTTTTTTTTTTTTTTTCCTTTCCTTTTATTATCATTTCATTAACAACCCAACAAACGAAGAGAATAAGAAGAGAAAGAAACTTACATCGGTTTATTTAATTTTTCCTGCTAAACCAAGAGTCCCAGAGCCAGTTCATAGTATCCAGAGAGTTTTTATCCCGGCAGCGGTTGCGTCCCGCGGGGAGGAAGGGCCCGGAGCGCGGAGCGCGCTGCCCGCCCGCCGCCGAGCGCGCATGGCTCGGAGCCGCCGCGCCGTCTGTGCGGCTGCCGCGGAGCGGAGCGCAGCCAGCGCAGCCCCGGCCGGGCGGGCGGGCGGCGGGGGGAGCGGGGAGGGATGGAGCGGGGAGGGAGGGAGGCAGCCAGGCAGGCAGGGAGGGATGGAGGCAGGGATGGAGCGAGGGAGGCACCGCCCGCCCCGCCGAGCGCAGCCGGGGCGGCCCCGCAGCGGCCCCTGCCGCCGGTGGGGGAACGGGAACAGCGGGGAAAGGCCGGGAAAGCGGAGCAAGGCAGGGGGAGAGGCAGGGAAAAGCAGAAATTACGGCAGAGACAAGGGTGGGGAGGAAAGGAGGGTGAGAAGGGCAAGAGGAGGATGAAAAACGCGCCGTGGATGTGTCTCTTTGGGATGATGGACTGCTGGAATCACAGACTTGTTTAACTTGGCGGCAGGAAGCGTGGTGAGGGAGTAATATCATCATAGACTCGTTTAGTTTGGGAAATAACCTCTAAGATCATCAATTCTTAAACCAGCATAGCCAAGTCCGCCGCTAAACCCTGTCCCCACATGAGGTGCCCTGCTCTGGGGAGCAAAGTGGGATGGATGCGGCTGGGGAGAAAGGGGGGACAGAAAGGAGAGGGGGAGAAGCTGCAGGGGGATCTGGGGGTTGCCCTGAAGAGAGGGACAGCGGGGAGAGGAGAGGCACTGGCATCAGGACACAGCGAGGGGTCCCTCAGCACACAGGGGGAGGTGTGGAACTGCCAAAACTGGACCCTGTGATCACCCCCAACCAAACCCTGCTCCTCCCGCAGTGACTGACCCAGAGCTTCCAGCCTCGAGAACAGATCCCTGCATGGTGGTTACAGGACAGCGATTCTGATGAGTGAGAGCAGCAGCTTTCACCCAAAATAAGCTGCCCAGCAGTGACTGGGAAGATCATGGGCAGATGTAGGTGAAAAGAGGCATGGTAAGGATTTTCCGACCACATGAAATATTCAGGGTAGTAAAAGTGAAAACAACTTCTGAAAAACTGGAAAAAAAAAACCAAACTAAAATTACTGAGGGATAACAGGACAAATAGGGAAGCTGGCATTGCTTTACTGTCTCAGTGGTGTCTTGGGAAGTGTCTGCTGCTACTCTGGAAAGAGAGTGTGAAGCTGTAACAGATACTCAGGGTGGATAAAGAACAGATAATTGAGGAAAAAAACCTGAGGGGCTGCTGTGGCTCTAGGAAGGCATTTATTCATTCAAGAAGAGTGGACAACTGAGGAAGAACAAGAAGTCTGCTCAAGGACATGCTTAAGGGAATTATCAACTGAGGGATTCAAAATGTGCAAAGATTCTGGAAATGAAGGAAATGATTACAGGGAAGAGCTGGGTAGGAAAGAGGAGAGAAGGAGCTGAGGAGAGGGAGTGGAGGTCAGAGACTGGAAAAAGATTACAAATAAAGGGAGATGGAGGAGAATGAAGACCAAGAAAGGCAGAAAAAGATGGACCTGGAGAACAGAGGCTGTGAAAGCTTAGAGCAGCACAGAAAGATGTATGAGGCAGAAGATAAAGGAAACCCTCAAATGTTAACCTCTCAACATGAGGCTGCAGAATGGCTGCTCAAAGGGAAGCAGGTTCCCATGAGGACCCAAAGAGATTATGGGGTGGGCACAACTTCAACCCCATAAAGGCAAATGGTGAGTCCTTGGCACCTCAGCCACAGCAGGACACCTCTAAATCACAAGAGCAGCATCCTTGCAGTGATATTTAGTGGATTTCCAACACCATTTTGAAATTAAATTTAAAAAAATATGAATTCACACCAGAATGAAAAAGTTGTGCAAGGATGGCTGCTGGGGTCACACTGCTCATCCCAGCAGCAGAGCTCTGCTGGAAATCCTCCACTGTGACTGGATGGTCACAGTAGGGTCCCACCCTCTCAGTGCTCTCTGCACCCAGGAACACTCCCAGTTCCTGGGCAGCAGAACCAGCATCCCTGGTGGGGTCAGAAACTCCTATCATGGAGCCATGACATAAAAAAATGGCATTTCTTCCCCCAAACAGCTAAAATATAGTGCCATGAGGAAGTTAGGCTTATACAGAGAGATGACACCTGAACTGACTGCTTCTTCCTACAAAGGAGGAGTAAATTTAATGATTGGGCTCAATGATCTTGGAGGTCTTTTCCAGCCTCAGAGATTCTGTGATTCATGGACTGCAGCACAGTGCTCTGTGCTGATGACACAACAGGTGTTGATGTGTGTTTTGGGGCTGAATAGAGTGTTTGAGGAAGCTTTTATTTTATATAATGTATGCTATTATATATTAAAATATTTTTTTATATTCTCTTCCATCCCATTCTTAGTCTACTCACAATTTATGAATGATGGTCCCCTGTCCTCCCTTCTTCCTTCAGAACTACAAAGCAGTGATTCCAAGGTGAAGAGCCAGCAGCATCTCAGTGTCACAGGTTTAGCAGCACAGTCAGGGAAAAGAGTGAAAAGCCACAAAATTTCACCTAATATCCCATCCACTGGTCCTGAACAATTTCTTGTCTTTCTTTTGAAGTCCATGAGAGAATTCTGTGAATTTTAAGTCTACTGCTTTTATTATGGAGGGAGGAAACACTGTTAAAACCTTGTTGAAGCACCAGGATGACCCATCTGTTTCATGTCTTTACAAATACAGAAATTACTCATAATACTAGAAAATCCTCAATCCTGTGATAATGAAATCAGCTCAGTCTGAACTCAGCTTAGAGAAAAAAGCAGCAGTATTTACAAAGAAAATAAATCAGATTTTAAAAAGGTAGGAAGAAGTATGAGAGCAGGAATGCTACCTTTAAAATTTCTTCCATACCAGGAGCAGTATTGATAGGGTTGTCCCATTTTCTACCCCACCAAAAAAGAACCCTTTCCCCCACTTTTCAAGCATTTATGTGCTATTTGGGTTCTTCTTTTTAAATTGCCTCCCTTCAGAAGACAGAAATGTAACCCAGGAGCACACAATGAAAGCAGCATCTCCAAATCCCACTGCAAGTGGGGAACACCCTTGGCACAGGAGACCTCGTAATGCAAACACTAATCATGAAGCAGCCATGCTAATTGGAACCCCCTAGGCAGGCTGATCAGAGAGAGAAAAATTGATTAAACCCATGCTGCCTTGCCAAAATCTTCCTCTCTGCAAGAAGCAATCAGGTAATGCTGCCTCACTGAATATCTGAAAGAGTTTGAGCAAGTCAGCTAAAACCTAATAAATGTGCATGTCAGGTGGGAGAAAGTACCAGCAGCACAAAAAAAAAATACTATGGGGGATCAGTTGGCATCACCTTTCTCTTAATTTCTCTCCAAAAAACCCACAAAATGAGCAGTGAATTCTTAAAGGGATTATAGACAGCAGTGCTTGTTACAAAGATCCATTTGTTCTCCCCAAGATGCTCATAAAGTCTTTTTTTTAGCCCATATCCCTACACACTTGTCACTGCCTTCTTAAGGAAATAAAGAGTCTGAAAATTATGCAGTTCTTGAAAGCCTGAGTTTGGGGAAAAGCTTTAGTTTAAAACAAATCCTGGTTTGTTTTTTTGTTTTTTTGTTTTTTTCTTAAAATGAACAAGCACAAAAAAAGTTTAGAAGTGTTCTTTCCTTGCAAAACTCAGTTTGCCATAAAAAGGAAAATAATTATTTTCCTTCACAAGTTGAAAGGTTTCTCAATGCCCTCCCACCTTGCTAGCACTCAGTGGAGTGATTTTGCTTCTCACAGACCTTGATTTTTATAAACCCTTTTACTGCCTGGGATAAGTGCTGAGAGATGCTCCTTCAGCACAAGGTGCCATGGGGCTGTCACACACAAAATTCACTTTAGCCAACACTACCCTCTACTGGGAAAGAAAAACACTGACACTTGTTTGAATTCCCTTTGAAATAAAGGGAGAGACCAGAGTAACAAGGGGTTTTCCTGTCCAAGGATGGGCGATTTGGATTGAAAAAAGGGCAATCACCAACACATTGCTCTTTTATTAACCAGGCAAACGAGGTTTGGACACCACACATTGATTCTCCTTCAAGGAAAACACACACAAATTCCCTTTACTCATGGTTTCCCAGCCCCACTGAGAAGGAATAAACAAATCAGCACGGACCCCCCCACAACAGGAATAAACAAGGTCAGCCCACTATGGAAAATGTGTGGATCCCACCCTGAATCACTTCAGGGATGATGTTAAAACTGCATTGTGTAACAGCCTGGGCTTATTCCTCCCTCTGTGATGAGAGCCCTGACTCCTCCTCATCCCCCCCACTTCACTTGCAATAAGCAGAGAGACCCTGACACAAACCCAGCTGCTGTGTCAGGATACATCTGTATCAGTCTTCAGCTTCTGCCTGTTAATTAAGTGTATCATCCTCATCTCATCAAGCATCCACGGGGAAATCCTGTAACGCCTGGATAAATTGCTACATTTGTTCAATCAGACTCAAAGATATAACCCTAAAGTTTGCTAATCTGATTTAATAGGGGAAAAAAAAAAATATTACAGGCAGGCAGTGCCTCTGTCAAGGACTGTGTCCAAGTGTAAAGAAAGCATTCAGTGCTCTGATAGACATAACAGCTCACATCATTAAAGTAAAATTAATTTTCCTCTCCCTGAAATGGCTCACCTCTCAATCCCTCCAAAATTAGGCCACTTTATGTCTAACCAGAAGACAGCTGCATTTTAATTTAGAGAGGAAAGAAGGTTATGCTGGGCTGGGCTGAATTATGACCTATTACCATGCTTTTGCCACCTGTGGTCAGCACAAATATTTGGTGATTAGGCAGTTCAGAGAGCAGAGGAACACAGCTTCACTAAGAGGGGAAAAGCATTTACATGGGGTTTAGTGATTAGCAGAATCAGAAAGGCAGAGCTTGAGTTTCCAGAAGAGCTTTTTGTGCTTTTTGGAGAAAGCAAAGGTATCCAAGCACCCCCTTTCCCTACACCAAGTAAAGCCTGATGTAGGGGAAACAAAACAAAGTGGGTGGGGATGGTCACACTCTGAGCCTTTGCAAAGTGCAAAGTCAAAATTTATTCTCTCCTTTTTATTCCAAAAGCACAAATTCAAAACACAAAAGCCTTTTTACCCCTGCCACCCCTCTAACTGAACACCAGAACTAGAAACATCTCTGGCAGAGTCAGAGTAGGCTGGTTGGTTGACTGGTTTCAGACACTACCTGCAACCTGTAGTCAGAAACAAGCCTTGAGAAGCATCTTTGAGGCACAGCAAACAAGAAAATCCCCACAAGGATTGCAGGGAAATTCCAAGTGATAATTTTCTGCATTTAGCACCCTGAACCCTCTTTTTATCACTGCAGTCCATCATGCTCTCCCTGTCCCATTTTAACACTAATTAAAGGCAAACTTCTTTCCACTACATTTACTTAATACTTCACATGAGACATGAACCATTTCCTTTTTATTCTTTAATTTGAATCCCCTTATTAATTGCAATGTCTATTAGTTTGCATTCAAACTCTGCCATTTCAGTTTCTGGGAAGTGCTTGGGGTAGAAAGACCTAAGCAATAATGACCACAATGTCTTTCAGGACAGAAGCAGTCCTGGGGACTTCCTTGGGACTGCCCTAGGCCTGTTGATGTTCACATAGGTCAGATCTTGGGCAAATTGTGATCACAAGTGGTCAAGTGACTCAGAATTTCTGATAAAACTTGACCAATCTGAGGTAAATTAAACTGAGCTCTTCTCCTGTTCCTTTTTTGTAGAGTTCCTGTAAGGGCACTGAAGGACAAAGATGATGTAAAAACCTTTCTCTGGTGCTTCTCATTAATCCTTTCATCTTTAAATTAAGTTTTAAACCCAGGGTTTGTAGCCTACTCAGCTCCAGCCATGTTATTTTATTTGCAAAAGTGTCCACAGAACATAAAGATGTGACAATATTTTATTCTGAAAAGATTATAGCATGAGGACAGCCAGGGAGAGGAACGTGATGGGTTAATAGTTGGACACCATGATCCTATAGGGTTTTCCCAACATTAATGGTTCTGTGATTCTGTGGCTGAATTTAGGGATTATCATTATTACTTTTTCAGCATCTTCAAGTTGATCAGCCTAAGGAGCCCTGGGTGGACATGAGCTCTTGAGCTCTTTTAGATCTAAAACTCTTAACCTGATACTGCAAAGAAGAATTTAGGCAGGAAAAGACCTCCAGGACCACCAGCCCAGCCATCACCCTACTACTGCCAGGTCCACCCCTAAACCCTGCATGCCACACCCACGTATTTACAAACCTATCCAAATGATGGTGACTTCACCACTTCTCTGGGCAATCTGTTCCAACATCTGAATGCCCCTTCTGTGAAGGAATTTCTCCTAATATCCAATCTAAGCCTACCCTGATGCAAGTTGAGGCCATTTCCTCTCTGTTTGTGACCTGGAGACCAGCCCCTCCTGTAAGGCAGGGCACTGGCAGCAGGCTGGGGGGGAGATCCTGCCCCTCAACCCAGCCCCAGTGGGGACATCTGGGGTGCTGTGCCCAGTTCTGGGTTCCTCAGGACAGGAGGGACACAGAGCTCCTGGAACAAGCCAAAGCACTTCATGCTCTGCCCTGTTACAGAATACAGGGGGGTAAGATTTGCCACATTCTTATTTCTCAGTAAATATATTTCAAACTTTTTTAATTCAATTTTCCACTTTCCTTCAAATCTTTGATTATTTCCCCCCCAAAATGTGTCCCACAGCCCTGCAATATACTTAATCCAGATCACCAAGTCTCTCCTTGAGCTACTTGTTATCCCCTTTTCTAATTCAAGTATTACATTTAGGTTGGAACCTTTTCTGATTTGACAGGTTCTCACAAAATCTTCAGAGAGAGATCTGCAGGTTCATGTGCCAGTTCTCAACAGGATTTTTGCACAGGGACTATTCTGGACCCCAGTTCCATTGTCTTAATTCCCTTCTGTGTCCATCCATGGATTTAGTCACATTTCCATTCAAACACTTCTTGTTTGCTGAGGAAAATATGATCCTGTATTGACAGTAGTCTTCACCAATAATTAAGGAGATTATTTACCTAATATTTATAATAGATAGATAGATAGATAGATAGATAGATAGATAGATAGATAGATAGATAAATTTTAAAGCTATCCAAACCCTCATCCCTGCCAACTCTCATCTTCTTCACTTCTTCTTCTTAGTTATATAGCCAATGATTCACTTATTATTGTTTCAGCTTCCTATCCATGGTCTAATTCTTTTTAAAACTGGAAATTCTCATTAATTTTGTTTTCTGACTTTTAAACTGCAGTTTTCTTTTGGCGCAAACCTCCTCCCCCTCCCTCTAAGCTCTCTACTTCCTGCTAATACTTTTTCAGTATTAAAAGTTATTTATATGTTCAAGTTTCACTCTGGAAACTTGAGACACAGGCCCCACTTTTTTTTTTCTTTCTTTTTTTTCTTCATGTAAAAATGTCATTTTGATCAAAAACCACTAGGAGGAAGCATTCAACAAGTTTCCCTGTCCAGGTGTAGATCTCAGTCTTAATTTTATTAAATTCAAATAATTTTGAGTAGGAACTAAGGGGCTGTGGCACAAAACCCCTTGAAAACACGTGTAACCCTTTACCTTCCAGCCAAACTGGCCTCTCTGCTCCTGCTAAAAACAGTTGCATGACTCCACCCTCTGAAGAAATAGAAGCCACCTCTAATTTAAAATTTAATTTTCCCCTGACTCTTCTATTTGTCTTTTAAACATTTTTCTCCCTCCTCATATTTCCCCACCTGTTTCATTTGCTGAGAGTTACAGGGCATCCTTTCAGCTGTTATTTCTATTTTTATTTCTGAAAACACCAAACTTGAATCTCTTCTCATATCACACATTATTATTCACCCTAGCATTGTTTCCAAGCACGTGATCAGTTTTAATTCCCAACTGTTGAATTGCAAAGATCTCTGGTGAACAGGAGGAAAAAAATGTTGCCTTTCTTTCAAGCACAAGTGGAGTTTCACACAGCTCCATCAATTTGCCCAAGAGCTGAGAAACACTGAACTAAATTATTCATGTGGTTCAATTAATGTTAGTCTCAATGGTAAAATCAGTTCAGCTTGTGCTACAGGTCCTGAAGAAAATATTTCTGATGAAAATAGCTTTTTATTCATTCTTTTTTTGGGGTTTTCCCACCCCTTTAACACTTTTGACTGGTTTGCAATTATCCAAGGATTTTCCATTACTTTGATTTCCTGTGAAAAATGTGTGTGATTTAGGTGGTAAATGGAGCCCACTGCAGAGAGGTAAAGATGTTCTGGAGTTCTCATGTCATTAATTTATATATTTATTGTTCCACATCTCTATCAAAGGCAAAACTGATACATCATGCTGTTGTTTCTCATGGGGTGTCAAAGGGAAAATTTCTCAGGCCTCAATTTTATATTCTTTTTGTCTGTATTATTAACCTTTTTAAAAATGAAATCATTTGGGGTAAAATTTTAAGTGGTATATAGTTTATAGAAGGTGCAACTGTTGAAGAGACCAGGCTGTTAATACAGCCTAGATTAAATAAAATAAAATATAAATAAAATAAAATCACATGAAATATTGCTCTGAATGACCAAAAAAAGGAAGCAATCCATCTGAAAATAAGGCTGCATATCACACAACCACCAGAGGAAAGCATGAAATTTGTAAGGACATCAGTAGAATCCAAAATTAAGAGGCTCAGAGGAGAACCAGAAGGATTTGGAAGATTATTTATTTCTAAGGGCACATTTTCTAACTGCAGTGTTTATATTCAGAATTTTATCTCCCAAATGGTTGGGACCTCCTTGCAGCTTGGAAGATTTTCTTGTGGCTTTTCATTACATAAAGAGGGTTTAGAAAAAAGATGGAGGGAGAGTTTTTATCAGGGTTTTAGACTGAAAGAGTTCATCTTTGACATAAGATATTTTTGCTATAGGGATGGTCAGACCCTTGCACAGGTGCCCAGAGCAGCTGTGGCTGCCCCTGGGTCCCTGGAATTGTCCAAGGCCAGGCTGGATGGAGTTTGGAGCAGCCTGGGATAGTGCAAAATGTCCCCATGGCAGGGGTGGCACTGAATGGTCTTTAAGGTCCCTTCCAACCCAAACCATTCCTTGATTCTGTGATTAAACAACATGACAAATAAACTGTCTTCCCTAAAATAGTATCACTTTTACTCAGAGTGTCTTCAGAAGGTTAAATTCACCCTAGTATTTATAATTTTTTACACCAACAAAGAATTCACTTATTAACACCGTCCCACCAGTGCCATGTAGTCAGCTCCTGAGCTGGGGTCGTTCATGTGCTGTGAAAGTGGTTAAAAAATAAATTCAGCCAAATAAACCCATTTAATTTCATTAATTATTTTGTAATTATTAGATTTTTTTTTTTTTTTTTTTTTTTTTTTTTTTTTTAAGGAATAGAGCACCTGGGTCCCAAAGGCACAGAGCTTTTGACTTCTCTGGTATAACACAGATTCACTGTGTTCACCTTAAAATCTGAGACAGTATTAATCAAAACTAAAGGTTTTCAGGAATGGCTAGGGAGAACCTAAGAGAATACCACAGAAACTAAAAGGTACTATAAATATTATTTATTTGCATCAGTCTTCAGACAATATTAACTGAAAACAGAGTTTAGTTATTAGGTGTAATTTACCATCCATAGTAAAAGAGAATTTCTGTCCAAAAAGCTCACAATCTGAAGAGGTGAAAAAGACAAAAGAAGAAAGCAACACAAGGCATAAGAATATAACTGCTGCCAGAGAGAAGGGACATTCAAGTGAGGAAAAAACTTGCTGCAGGTCCCACTCCACCACTGGGTCCTTTTCTGGCTGAAATCAGCGTGGAGGGAAAAGTTCACCCGAGCTTTGCCAGAACCTGCCAAACCCAGCAGTGATCACAGAGCTGTAACCTTGCAACTAAGAAAAGTAAAAAGCATCTTGAACCTTAAAGATGTTAGGGTACATAAGAATGTCAGGGGTAATTTGTGACATCATCTAGTATGTGACAAAGGGAAACACAACAGTCCACAGAGAGCAAAGTGCTTTGGCTGGATGTATCTCTAAAGTAAATATACAAAGGACAAAAGATCAAGTAGTGTTTGGACATGTGTTTTTCTGAGAAGCCCAAGCTATAAGGACATGAACATAAAGGACATCTTAAGGAAAATGTGGTGAGATGAGAAACCATGAGAACCCATCTGCACATGTAGTTCCATGAGAAGTAGAATTTGTGATTAATCCTTGGTTTTACATTGACCCCAGACCCAAATGCTTCAACCCAGATTTCCTAATTGCCTGCATTACTCATAATTTGGTTTCTAATCTTTGCAGGAGAGAGAGGGCTGGTTCTCCCATCAGAAAAACACAGGCAGGAGGGAGAAAGGCTCCTACCTCCAAAGGGACACATCCATGGCTGCGGATAATGTTCATGACCATGACCAAGGACACCTCTGATGGGTCCCATGTGGAGCTCCCCAGCCTTGGTTTCTGTGTCTAAGGGAGTGTTTGAAGTACTATTTCAAATTTCCAGCTAGTGTTATTTGTGTTTTTCTTCTCTACCACATTGTCAAAATGAACTTGGGCACAAAACTCAACCATTAAGAGAAATTTGAGGAAAGTATGCAATAAACACAAAATTTTATGGAGTAACTGATGGTACAGCTGCCTTCACCTCATTGCCAGAGGAAACCAGGTAAAAAAAATAATTCTCACAGGCAAAATATAAAGCATGGTTTTGCTCTGCTCAGTATGACTTCTGTAATACTAAGAGTTGTATTTATTATTTCATTAAACTTCAGTAACACAACTATGATAACATACATGCCATGTTTTATTCTGTAAATCAGTCATATGGGAAGAAGTCCACTACACTGTGAAATATCTGTGGATCATGCAGGGTCTATGTTTGTGGCACATCTGTCCCTAAACATTAAAAAAAAAAAAATTAAAAATCATCAGTGATTTGTTAAGCAGGTAGTATCAATTAGGAATGGAATAAATTTTAGCTTCTTTGCATTCCTCAGTTTACACTCATATTATATTTATTTTCTGTTCTCCAGTTGATCCATTGGTGCTTGGACTTTTCTGTGCTTCCTGTACAGGGGAAATATCAGCTGAGTTTGCCTGTCACTGCTGTGAATATGTCACAGCACCCAGGTACTCTGGAACCTGCTTTGCAGTGAGATGCCATTGATAAAACAGATCCAAAACCTTTCTCTGAACAGGTAAATACTGAAGAAATCTGAACCAAGCAGAGCCAAAGGCCACGATTCTCAGCTGCCATAATTAACTGACCACCATCAACAGACCTGGTTTCATAGTGGGCTGCCTCCTCTGACATGTATTTACAATATCATCTTCTGTGAAAAATTAAAAATATTCTTAGCAGATTTGTCACTGATTAACTACTTAATGTCTGGAGATTGCTGATTGCCCATTATTTCTCCATTCTCAACCACGAGATTGCCACTACTGTCTCTGGTGACACTGTCATACGACGGGGGGATGGACACTGACGACGAAGTCTCAGACCTGATGGGACTCCTGCCATAATTTGCACTCAGCATAGATGCAATGAGTCCTTCCTTTTCTGGAGCAGCCTCTCCCAGGGTGTCAGAGCTGCGAGTTCTGTGCTGGTACAGGTAGGAAGCCTGCTTGAGGGAGCGCTGGAGCAGGTGGCTCCTGTAGGCACGCTGGATCACCGTGGCCGACGCTTCCTCTTGCCTGTGGCTGAGCGTGGTCGAAATTGGCTCGTAGGATTGTTTGGATGGGTTGGCAGCCATGAATTTCTCCTCCATTTGTACTTTCAGAGTATCCAGGTCACCAGAATCTCCCAACACCCTCTTGGTGAAAGCAAACAAGATATCCAAGCAGTGTATCTTGTCCCCACTGACCACAGGCAGGTCCATGGCTTTGAGTTCAACTTTGTTTGGTTTTGGTACACACAGAGGCTTAGGCAGAGCATCTGCAAAGTCTGAAAGTGCAGAGACAGTTATGAACTGAGTTGCCTCAGGATCAAACTTCTCCCAGATTTCATAAAAGATATCAAAGTCATCTTCCCCTAAAGGCTCTGCACTTTCCTCAGTGGCAGCATTGAAGTTCTCCAGAATAACGGCTATATACATGTTTACAACAATGAGAAACGATATAATGATGTAACTTACAAAATAAATAATACCTATGGCAGGTTTTCCACATTCACCTATGGTACCATTTATGTTTGGATCACAGAATGGTGGCCCAGTGTTTAGAATAGGACTGAGAAGACCATCCCAGCCAGCTGACGTGGTGATTTGGAAGAGACAGAGCATGCTGTTAGCAAAGGTTTGGAAGTTGAACATATCATCAATGCCACCTTCCATCTTCACATAGGCAAAGTTAGCCATGCCAAAAATGGCATAAATGAACATGACCAGAAACAGCAAGAGGCCAATGTTGAACAGAGCAGGCAGGGACATCATTAAGGCAAAGAGCAGAGTTCGAATTCCTTTGGCTCCCCGGATGAGTCTCAGGATCCGGCCAATCCGAGCCAAGCGAATGACTCTGAAGAGTGTGGGTGGTAAAAAATGTTCAAAGGCTTTGCCAATGCTGGAAAGCAGTAAGGCTGAAAAGGAGAGGATAACAACTCATTAGAATATCTTATTTTTCCTTTAACTAGTAAAGAGACTGATAATATGATGATAATATATTCACAGCTCAAAAATATCTCGTGTGTTTGCTAAGCCCTGCCAGAATAACTTTTAGGAGAAGCTGAGTTGAAATAACAGTTGTTGAAATCAGCAATTTCTTCAGCCACCAGAGGACAGTCCCTGTTGCACTAAAGATGACAAGGAACTTTCTGTGCACAGCTTCAAATATCTGTATCAGTTGACACTTGATGACTGATGGTTTTCTTTGACTCTGGTTGCAAAATATTTCAGAAGTTACTTTCTACATTTGTCTTCAAATACTAACACTACAAAGCTAAACTAAGAAAATAATATAAAATGCAATGTCATGGTTATAATTTAGATCACATAGACATGGTATTTAGAAGCAAACAGTGATGAACATAGAAGTTGTGGATGCCACTCTACAATGGCTTTTGACTCATTCGGGGACAGAGCCACACATGGATATTACTCTTTGTTTAAATTAAATAAATGACATCTAGCACTAGAAGAGGCTTATCTTTTCTAAGTGTAGCTGTTTTGGATACATTTCTCTGTATTTACAATCCAGAAACCTAATTTCTCAAGGATGAGCCATAGTCTTGCTGGAATCTTTCTATATATTTCAGTCATCTGTCAAAAACACAGATGTCAAATAATTGATCTGATTAAATATTTCTTAGTTGGTACTAAATCTATGACAATGGAAATTATCATGTAATGTGATACTGCTATGATGGGTTATTCATTCTGTATTCCAGATGAGAAAAAAAAAAAAAAAACCCTAAAGAACCATTATAAATATGTACACATTTTTACTAAAGAATTTTTAAAAAATCTCATTTAACATTATCTAATATAATCTTGAGGGGTGTTGCTTATTTTTTCCTTAAGAATTTACAGTATTATGGCTTACATTTCAATGACTATTTGCAGTTAATAAATTTTAACTACTTTTTTTTTTTCTTTCTTAAAAGAATAATAATTGCTGTAACAAAGCATTTTCAAGGCAATTTTACTTACCAACAAGTGACATAATAACAACAACTAAATCAAATATGTTCCAGGCATTTGAGAAATAATACTGCCTCAGAGCCAGCAATTTCAGCACACATTCTGCAGTAAAGATGGTAACAAAGAGTATATTGATTTTGCTGAGGACGTTTGTCTTCGTTTCACTTTGCTCATAGGTTTCCACCATCATCGTGATCATGTTGAGGCAGATGAGACCCATGATGACAATATCAAACATTTGGGATGTTACAATGTCAAAAAGGAAACCTTGGTATCTGTTCTAGAGAGAGGAAAAAAAATAGTTTTGACATCAGTTAAGAAAATAAGGAGTACACATTCATACATGTTTCCAATATTTCCAATTTTTATGTTGCAAAGTCATTCAGCTACAATGAAGTCAGAGAAACTGGAGAAAGGCAGAGCACAAAAATGACATTAAAAATCCATTCCCATCCTGAAGTTCTATCAGCTCCAAGGTGAATATTAAACCCAATAACATTTATGCAGAGAACTTAATAAATATTTAACTAATAAAATAATTCAGTCAACGCTTTGGTGTGGGAACTCACTTTAGAGCACTGTGTGAGCATCAATGTAAAAACAGTATGAATAATTTATATTTAATATATAAATATATGCACTTTTCAGTGAATTGAATTTTTGTAATGCATTTTCCCAGTGAAGAATTTAGTTTACCAAGGGTCTTGGAGTGGGTTTTTGAGGTTTCTTGGATCCCAGCTTTTTCATGGCATGGTAGTATTTTTTCTGTTCTTCTGTCATAAAGATATCTTCCCCACCTAAGTATACAAAGAAAAGTCACTGTTACTTGATGAGAAGCAAAACTATTGTACTTAAAATATCTAAAATTCTGGAAACTGGCATTTCTTCCTTTTTTATACCTTGCTCAAACCAGCTATTCACAGACTAGAAGTCTTGATGTGAAACTCAACTCACTCTAAGGGCATGGACAAATTCAAACAAAAATCATGGGCAGGATCAAATCTTTCCCTGGTTTCCCAAATGCTGGGCCTGCTGAATATCCAAATCACTCATCAGAGCATCTGTGGCAGACCCCTCTCTAAATAACGAGTCTCCTGTCATGTTGAGTTCCCAAAAAGGAGTGAAATTTTAAGAGGCTTTGAAAGCTAGGGAACATCTAGGTGTTCAGATTACAGGGGGAAAAAAGGGATAAAGTTATTTCTTGTAACTTCATTATTAATGCCGTGTTAACTGTCAATAGAAGTTTCAGATTCCATGTACAGGACCTTGTTCTCTAAAGCACAACCAATACACTTATCTTTTTCTTTTGCTGGTTGAAGTTGTCAATTATCACACCAACAAAGAGGTTCAGGGTGAAAAAAGATCCAAAGATGATGAAGACCACAAAGTAAATATACATATACAGGTTGTTCTCCATGTCTGGCTGATCATTTTTCTGCAACAATGAGAAGCAACTTGAGAAATAACACACATCAACGTGGGCCAAATTCAGAATATTCTTCATATTGAAGATCCTCTCAAAAATTGATTCCAGGAGGAATTAAAATTTACAGCCTTACTGCTAATTGTGACAAAGTGGTATAGTTTAAAACTACCAATAACACATAACACAAAATTTTGTTAGAGTATTCTCGACGTGATTTTCACAGGCATTGCAGAAGCACCAGCTCAGTTCCTTCCAATAAGAACAGGAGCTGTAAATTTTTCAGTACATGAAAATTCAACCAAACCATGTAGAAGTCTGACTCCAAGCTCTTGCCATTAAAATTCTTGGCCTAGATATGTTGTTGTTCTTTTTTCTCTTCTTAGCAAAAAAACTTCTGCAATGACTATTATGAGCAAAAACAAAATTGGAAGAGGAAAAATAACTTTCCAAATCAAAAAACAAAGAAGAAACCATTAAGACACACAAAAACATATCAATATATGAAAACATTATTATTAGTATAATCATATTTCTATATATTGTGTATGTTTTCATGTATAATATTAACAATATTATAATATGAAAATACTTTAAAAATTCCTTTATTCCTTTGAACTCCTGATGAAATTAAGACATCCTCTACATTTCAATTTCCTTCCTTCCTAAGTCATCCCACCTTGTTCTGTTTAAGTGGGTAAATCTAGAGATGAAACCCTTTCCCCACTGCAACAGATGAGCTTTAGGATACTATGAGTCATTAGCAAATTAAATTTTCACATTGTCTGACAAAAAATAATTACTGATAGTATTTAGCATAAACAAACAGCACATGTAGAAGTGCAAAATGAATACTGCATTTGCAGAAAGCTGTAGTATTCACAAAAAATATGGTTTGAATAGAATGACTGACCTCTCGTGAATCCACTGCTGCATACATGATGTCCATCCAACCCTTAAATGTTGCCTGGAATGAGAGATTATGGGAAATGTGTTGGACTTTGACCTTAAAAGTCTTCACATAATTTGCAATATCTCAATGACACTGGCTGGAGCAAGAGCCTTTGCTATGTTCACATGCACAAAGCACCAAGTTCTGGCTGTGCCTGACATTCTCAGCCTCATTAGGGTATGAAAGCTCTCCAGGGAGAGACAGAACACTTTATCCAGGATTCTGACAGAGGAAACCCTCATCAGCATGGCACTAAAGGACATGCAACCCTCATGGCTGATCAAATCCACATTTTGACAGAAAAAGCCACAATTTGCCCCAGAATTCCTTCTAAGATGGATTCCAGCTCTCAGGATTACACAGCTGGTGGAGGCTGTAACAGCACTTGCCCACTGAATGTTCTTTTATCTCTGAAAAATCACAGCAGGGTTTCATCCATGCCCCTTTTCCCATTTGTGTGCATGAACAGCCACTACAGGGGGACACCAAGCTGCAGGATATTTCACTCCTTGCATCACCCTCAGAGATGAGTTAGGAATTTATGAAAGGTCAAGCCCATCTGCCAAAGTGCTGTGTACTGAGGACAAGCAGCACTTACCACCTGAAGAAGAGCCAGGTAGCCAGAGCCAACATTATCAAAATTGACCTTAACATTGACCCAGAATATTTTTCCAGTGTTGTTGTACGTCTCACAATCTGTTTTGTTCTTGATCTCGTTACTTATTTCGGAATTTTCATCTGTCATATTGACACATTTCCCAAACTTCCCAGCAAAGAGGTTCACTCCCATGATGCTGAAGATGAGCCAGAAGATAAGGCAGACGAGCAGAACATTCATGATGGAAGGGATGGCTCCTAGAAGGGCATTCACCACAACCTTGGATGAAAAGGGAGAGGAAAAATACACTTCAGAAAATTAATGAACCCAGGTATCTGTAAGCAGTCACTTAAAAAATATTTGCAAAAAAACCTGATGTTTTTCATGTAAATACTAGTCACAGCTGGCAGGGGGATCTTGAACAATATCTTTAGTGTCTCTATTAGGCTTTCAAATCAACAGTTGATACTTCGTGGTCTGCTGTGAGATCCTACAACTAATAAAATGTAAGTCCACCCTTTTTTCTTTTTAACTTTTCCCTGTTTTTTAGAATAGGACATAGTCCATTTATTTCTTTGTCTCAGGCTTTATTAACATAAAATTTCTGAAGTATTCATCCATGAGCACTAGTGAAGAGGGCAATTTTTAAGACTGTCAAAAGTAGTTCTTAAAAGGACCAGTAAAAATTATTCACTAGTAATTTGCTTCATTTATTTTTAGTGGATTATGATTGTGTTTGGGGTCTACAACCATAAGCCAGGTACATTTTCTGTGCTAGAGGGTGTACAACCACAGAAAAGTGTCCATGCAGATTTTAAATGTATGCTAAGACATAAGAGATTGATAAAAAAAACTGAGTAAGGGAATGGTGGGAACATTTATCTGAGTTTCACAGTGAAGGCAGTGAACTCATCTGTGAGGTAGCCTTGATGGACCAACAGAAAAATTCAAAGGTTTTGTGAAGGTTTTTTGGAGACTGTGCCACACATATTCTTCATAGCAAGACAGAAAGTATGACATCACCTGTTTCAATATCAAATTTACTCCAGACACAGAAATTTTGATACATTCTGCTAATTAATTTAATGACATTTCTCTCTGTTTTCACAGTGTCAAGATTGCAACCACAGAATTTTCAGTCTCCCAGAATAAAGAATAATAAATAAATGTGCTATTTTGATGGGAAAAGAAAATCTAATGTTCTACAGACAAACACTTCAGTTTTCTGAAAGAACTCTATTTGAAACAACAATTTGAGCAAAGTACTTTTTAACAGGCTACAGCTTTTGTAAATCAATGCAGTAAAAACTTTCAAAATTGAAGCAACTCTTTCCTCCAAGTTAGCTTGCTATCAGATTTCAAAAAATAAAATTGTGCTCACAGTTCTTATTCTCTGTTTTTGCCTATCTCAGTAAGACAGGAACACAAGAATGTCTGAGCAGTGATGGAGCAAAGCTCCACCTAGGCCAGTTTTAATTTCAACAGCATTTGGATCAATCACTCAGGAAAGTCTGTAAGGAATGCCCAAGCACAGAAGAGCACAACTAAGGGTCTCTTTAAAAATTCATTTTATAGTTCCTAAGTTGAATCCAGGGTGAACTTCATGAAGACACAGTGATGAGTCACAAACCTGCTGTGTGCTCATCAGTTCTGATAAGCTTTAGTTTGCAATCAGCCTTACCCTCATTCCCTCAAACCGTGACAGTGCTCTCAAGGGTCTCAGAGCTCGCAGAGTCCTGAGAGATTTCATGGGGCCAAAGTTACTGCCAAAGAGGTTTATCAAAGAGACCTGGGTGGGAAGAAAAAGGAGAAGTATTAGCAATCTGTTTCCTTTATTTTTGTTAAAAATAAACCCAAGCAACAAACAAAACTATGCTTTTGGTGTTGGAGTACAATACCCTGACACCAGTGCTACAGGGGTTAAGGGCACTGGGAAATTTTCATCCAGAAAATAATCAGGGATTCTGCTGCTAGTGCTGTGTAGAAACAGCAAAGGCAGAACTCACATCTACAATAAGGAAGTCCAACCAGCACCAGGCATTGGTGAAATACTTCTTGAAGCCATAAGCCACCCACTTCAGAAGCATCTCCAGAACAAAAATGAAAGTGAACATTTTGTCAAGAAATAACAATACTGCTTGAATTCTTTCTCTTTTATGTATATGGATGTCTTCAAATGCCTGAAATCATAATAGATATAGATAAATGGCAAAAATCAGAAATTAACATTGTATAATGAAAGTCAAGCAACACTGAGACCTCTTCATCATTCAATTTAATACAGATTTGAACACAATTAATTACTCAAATCTATGTCAGCTGATAAAAGTATAATTCTCCCTGTGCTTCCTCTTTCTTTTTCACTATATAATATGGTCCTGTGGATGCATCAATCCTGCACAATGAAATCCTAAAAGAGTATATATTTTTAAAAATTTATATCATAAAGTTTATCTATTGAAAAGAATTAAGTATTTTTTTCCAAGTGTTAAGAATCACTTGCTTGTTTTATTGGTATAAAATCTCCTTAATATTTCACAATTATGACATAACTTCCTGAGAAAAATCCAGTATACAGCCAGAAGAGAAACAGCTTCTGAGATTCATATATTCTTAGCTTAGCTCGTGCTCTTTTATAACTTTTAATAATATCAATAATAGGTTTGCAATAATTAAAATGGTGAATAAATTACTGTTATTTGTAGATTCTTCCCTTATAATGATTTCAAAGATATTCACTTTGTTGCTAAAAACAACTTCTCTGTGCACAAACTAAAGCCAAAAACCCTTCATGAATACAATGAAACTTTGCTTCACCAACCAGGGCTCCACTGCTCAGGAGAATCATGAACACGATAAAGGATTCAAACCAAGAATGCTCAACAATCTGGTAGCAGGTTTTTCTCAGATTCCACCAGGTTTCTCCTCCAAAGTTGGCAGCACTGCCCAGGCAACAAGGAAAGAACCGAGCACAACCTGAAAGGGAGAGACAACAGTGAGTGCCTGGAGGGAAAGCACATGAATGGGAAGCATGGCCAGGAAACTTCTGGGGACAGGACAAAGTCAATGGTCACAGTTATTTCATCATTACTGTTGGCTTTCCCTGTTTCACCAAGAGAAAAGAAATTGGGATACATCTAGTTTAATTTGCCTTGTAATTCCTATTTATATACATAGGAGGTAGGGCACCTTTGGACAACTTTTTATTATTTCATTATTTCATTATTTTCATTATTCCATTATTTCTGAGACACTGGACAGGCTCTCACTGACCTGCTGTTGGGGCACACAAAACTTCAAGGTCTTGGAAGAGTCTTGATGTTACAAAAGCCCTTCTCAGTTTCTGCACACTCTTCAGAAAGCAGAGATGAGATGATGTAACCCCAGCATAGAAAGGCACCAAATTTATCAGGATTGATATCATGAAAGCCAGCATTGTTACTTATTAGGGTAGGGAAGAAATCATAAAAGTACTGAACACATCCTAGAACAACTTGCAAAGCTAGATATTGTTTGGTGTTTTGAAAAGAATCCTCAGATTGTTGAATGATATTTAATGTCCTTTCCAACCCAAGTCATTCTATGATTCTCTAGTCATCATGCTATAGAAATTCAGTTCACCTCAGCAGCTTCTTTTTTTAATTTCACTCCTTTGAGCTTGTTCATGAGATGCTATACAAGGAATACTTTTACTTCTGCAAAGCACTAATAAATCTGATGTGCCAAGTGACCATTGCCATGTCCTGACCCCACACAAACTTCTCTTATGTTAAACCCCCAGAGTGACTTGGTTGCTGTTGAGTGAAATTCATCTCACCTCACAATCCTATTTTTCAGAAGGGGATCTATGCCATTGCCCATGTCTTACTTGGAAGCAATCGGCTTTTAGGGGAAAGGGATTTATTTTTCAGGTGTCTCAGTCTCTGTGCTGACTAGATAGGGATAACTATTTAGCTTTTTTTCAGATAACTAAAATTAACTGAAAATAATCTGACCCTATTGGCTCAACACCACTAAAGAAACAAGTTGAGTTTTCACTCTTCTCACTTCCCAGTAGTGAAACTATGAGAATCTTACCTTCTGGAAAACATTGTTCTGGAGACTTGAAGTCTTCAGAAAATTCTGGAATCTGTTTTAAAACATCTTCAGGATTTGTCAGATCCACTGTGCTGACTGCAGAAGAGCTGATAGTGTCCAACTACCGAGCACAGTAATGTCAGTTATTGATTCTTTCTAATTCAGATCCAAATCAATAAATTAATCCATGAACAAATAAAGCTCAAAACTGAAGCTTTGTTATGTACTAATATTACAAGTATTGTTGGTAATGGAATAAACTTCTTGATTTTAAAAGATATAAGCTTAGAAGTACCAATAGGTGCATTCAAAGAGAGGCCAAAGCTCCATAATTGCAATATCTATCTATGTGAACCAGATGTAACTGCCTAACCAGCTGGGAAATTGAAGAGCTTTTAAACTGATATTAGTGAGTGTAGTTCTCAAAACAGGAGAAATTATTGGGTTAAAACCATGAAATCATGGAAAGATGAATTCACACAGGAGACCCAGATAAATATATCTGTTATCAACCAGGAACTGAGCACCCAGGACAGGATTTAGGAATTAGAAATTGCAATCATACCCTGTATTCTTCAGTTACAAAGCTTTTTACCATCCCATTAAACCAAAGACAGTGTGCTATGAGTCAGCAGTTTCTTAGCAATTACTTTATGCTTTTGTTCTTTCATATTTCCATAATGCTGTTTTTTACCTCTTTGAATATATTCTACATTCAAAATTATTTTTAAAAAACTCTAAACTGGTAACAATGATCTTTAATATCACAGAGAGAAACTCATTTCAAGTATTATGTTTCTTGAATCCAAGATATTTAGGACACAGGCACTTTTGGAATTTCCCACATGGAAGCTTATCTCTTTTTAATTCTTTTTTCAATCCTCCTTTTTTGTGGAGTCAGAATTTAAGAAATGGAAAGCATCAGAGATTATTTTACAAATCATTCATAATTACTACTAAAATTACCTCATAATCTTCCCATTTCTACATACTCTATTTCCTATAATTATATTTTTCTTTAAAATAAATATCTAGAATTCCTTTGATTTTGCTGACAGAATTCCAGCTCCAGTACTGGCTTTTGTCCTGCCAGACCAGGTTACTGCAAGTTCAGAGCTGCTTCTGGCACTAAACTTCTCTCTGGCAAGGCCCTGAACAGAAATATTCCTGTGTTTGACCAGTATTGGAAAGTCAACAGCACTTAAAAAAAAAAAAAAATACCTCTTTTCCTTCTGGTGATGAGAGTTCACTCTTCCTGTCCTTTTCTAGATAAAGCACACTGAATTCTTCAGAGGAAAATCCTGATCCTTTACTTGAGCTGCCTGAGTTTTTTCCTCTGTCTCCCCTTTGCCTCAGGTGATTTTCATCCTGAAATTAATCTGTGTATTAGAGGGGCTTTCTTTTGCCTTTTTAGGGAGTGTACAAGCCAGAGGGGAAAAACCAATAAGCTATAAATTTAATTTCAGGTGGGAATGTCCAGACAAGGGTTATAAGAAAGGAAAATTTAGAGGGTCTGATTTTACCCAAAGATAGAACTTTTTCCCTCCAGACATGCAGCAAATGAAGTGATTTTCGTGGTCTATTCAAAACTTAAAAGAGAATTCTTACATGATCATTGAGAGGGAAATTTAAGTTGGGAAATTATGAAACAAGAATGACAATTGTGATTGAAACAGAACTGAAAAATTCATAGAGCACAAAGAATAGGGCAAATATAGAATGTACTATCAAAAATATGTCCTTTGATAGAGTCACTCCATACTTATTCCCACCCCCTTCTAATAATTACTACATGCTACACACAGCAAGGAAAAATACAAAGTAAGGATCAGAGCTATAAATTCATATTCTAGGTCCATGTTGATGTTCTGTATGCAGAACATGTATTTTTGCTGGTTTGTGTGAATAATACTGAAACAGTTGACATTATTCATAAATATTTACTTTAAAAAATCCAAGTTCACCAAGGACTGCTGCAATTACCTATGTGCACCAGAGCATGCTAGCTAGAATTCCTCCAAAAATTTTCTTTTAAAAACATGAAAGAATCTTGATTTTAAAAGGCTCCAGGTGATGATTTCCCTCTTCTATAAATATTTTTACTTTTGATTCTAGTTCAGAACTTTGCAACTGTCTGGAAGTGGATCAACATATCCCACCCTGTTCTGCTAGAGATGATCTTCTCCCTCACATCTCTCCTTCCCTTCATGTCTCTACACAATTCTACCTTTCCAACACTATAAATAAAGGAATCTTTTACCTGTTTGCTGCATTCTGTGTCAGTAAATGTGCTCAGTTTATCATCATCTTCAAAACCCTCACTTGTATTCTCTGCCTCAGCAATAGGGACACAAACAAATATATTGGGGTGTCTAACAAAATCTTCAAGACCTGGGCATTTGTCCCCGTTTTTCTCAATCCACCCATTATTGTAATTATTTTTACAAGTTTTTGTCTCTTCACTCTTGAACCCAAATGAGTTCTGTGCAGTCAGTTTGATTTTCTTCCTGTGCACTTTCTTTATCTGCCTGAGCTTCCTGCAGCAGGCGTCCCACGTGGCGCCCTTGGCCAAGCGGAATCCCTTGCGGATCCGAGCGAAGGCGATCCGGAGATTGTTCATCTCTCCATCATCCTCTGTTGTCTGGAGACTGTCAGCACTGAAAGAACTCAGCAGCAGTGCAATGAAAAGGTTGAGAACCTGAAAGAAAACGAAATAACAAAAAATAAAATTAAGTCTGGAGGCTAACATTTGAAAATCTGAATTCTAGCTTTGAAGAACACAGGTGGTGCCAAAGTTCAGTCTCTCCTGAGCAAACCAAAACAAGGTGATGAGGAAGTGGCAGCACCTGATCACATTGTTGATGAAACCAACTCTATCAGAAATTTCAATGTTCTCATTCCTCTCTTCTCAAAAAATGTAATTTAAACTACAAGAGAAAACAGATCTGTGTGCCAAATGCATTATTGTGCAAAAGCGACTTTTCAAAGGTTAAAGTAAAAACATAGACTCACATCCTGTCAGTTTAATTGCCTCTTCATTCTTCAAATTAGAATTTAATTGGGCCTCTATGGAGTTACTTCAAAAATTCTGTGAGAACAGATTCAGGCCCAGAAATTTCCTCAAATCTACCACATTATCACAGAAATCAAAACCAAGGGAATCTCAAAATTCACTTTCTTTTTCTCCTTCAAATAAAGGAATTTTTAAAATTGCTTTTTGTTGTTGTTGTTGTTTTTTTGTTTGTTTGTTTGTTTGTTTGCTTGCTTTTAAGGGAATGTGAAAATTTAATTTTTTCACTACTATTTTGGTTTCTAGTGGGATCCATGTATCTTAACTTTTATCATGGCAGAATTGGGCAGATAACACTCTAAGCCATCCAATGACCACAGGCAGTGGAGAATATCAGCTCTTCAGAGATCAATTCATCCCATCTGTCTTAGTTATTGGCTTTAGGCTGGAATAAATCTCAGACCCAGATACCTCCCTCTGCTTCCTTGGATCATGAGAAAGCCTGAACAAAATGTGGGGGCTAAACACTTCATTGCTTGACAGATAACATTATGTGATATAGGTCTCACTCACAGAATTTCATCACTGACATCGATCCTTGCAGTGTGGAACAGGCAGGACATTAAATACATATTTAGGAATCAGCCACAGAGCAGAGATTTCCCATAAAAGATTTGCCTAGAGTTAAATATGTTCAGATTTGTTTTACAATTAAGAGGAGTATGGCATATGAATGAAGGACATGAGGAACAAAGACACTAAAAGAAAATATTTAGGATTTGCTCATCAAGAAAGGACAGCACAGGATCAAGGAAGGACCAAGGACCATAAGACTGTCCCTTATGTCCCAGCACAGCATGTGTGTAAGATCAAGCTCTTGGATATGAAAGTGCTTTGAGATGCCTAAAAGTAATTGTGACTGCTGTGGTAGTACTGTAGGTTCTGCCATGATAAAGAATTCAGTACTTGCATGACATCTTAAAAAATAAATAAAATTGATTTACAGAGTACTTAAGCACTTGGCCTAATTAATTCAAGCAGGTAAGCCATAAGCCTCACTGATTATTTACATCCAAATCCCAAGATGTGAAGAAACATAGCTGCCTGTCGTGCGTTTACTGCAAAGGTATTTCTCATCACATTGCCACATGAAAAGGTCAAGTGATGCTGTGTGCAAAGCTCACAAAATGGGAAAATACAGACAATGGCTCAAAGGTGAAAGGAAAAAGAGGATTTTGCAGACTATGACATGTATAGACAACTTTTCCACTTGTTTTTAGGGAAACTACCTTTTGTTGTCAGAACAGCCATTAACTGGAGTCCACCACAGGCAGGATGAAGAGAGGAACACATTGCAAAACTTACCACTAAATTTCCCATCACCATGACCAGCAGAAAGACAACAAGACACAGTGATGGCTCAGCAACCACCATGCAGTCCCACATGGTCTCAATCCACTCTCCACACAGAATTCGGAAAATGACGAGGAATGAATGGAAAAAGTCCTTCATGTGCCAGCGTGGCTTGCAGTCTTTGGATATTTTAGTGCAGTTGAGAGCATAATTTCTCCCAAAAAGTTGCACCCCTACTATAGCAAAAATGAAAACGATGATAGCCAGGACGAGGGTCAGATTACTCAGTGCTCCCAGGGAGTTACAAATTATTTTAATTAGAGTGTTTAAAGTTGGCCAGGACTTTGCCAGTTTGAAGACCCTCAGCTGTGTAGCAACACAAAACATAGTGTTAGACATAGGCAGAGATAACTCATCTTTGCACCATGCAAATCCTACAGTAACCAAATTACTGATATTCTGAACTATTCCAGCAATGCAACATTTTTTGCACATTAATACTTTTTAAAAGTATTTATAGATATTTTTATTTCTTTTGTCTGGGCAATGCTGCAAACATAAACTAATCACCTCAAAGGACCAAACTAACTTGAGACCCTGATAAATGCTTGGCCCATACACACAGGTGTCCATGCAATGCTCTTGATGGAGAAAATGGTGCCTAATTTACATGTAGAACAAAGGACCAAAAGTTCAGGGACTGCTGCTGTAGCACTATGAAAAGAGTCTATATCTTGATAAAGCAATTTAAATCAGTCCCAGCATATGAAGTGGATACTTTGACATAATCTCACATCTCTCTTTAAATACTGTTTATTTCTGTTTGTACTATGACAATTCTTTCCTAATTTCCTGTGCTAATTTTTAATTATTTGCATCAGTTTTTTAACATGCCCCTTCTGGAATATTTTTTCCTTTGAGTATTTCTCAGTGAATTCAAAAGAAATTTACTTCTTAAACTCTTACTCTGACATCACAAAGAGTTTGAATATGTTTCTTATAGACAAGAAGAGGAAATAAAAATAATTGGAGTTAAAAAAATAATTTCTTGCCTCCTAACTGCAGAAGTATTCTCTATTAAATTCACAAGATAAAGTTTCATACAACTGAGCATGCGTGAAGCATTACCAGTCTGAAGGATCGTAAAACTGACAGGGTTCCTCCTTTTCTCCTCTCTTTCTTGCTTTTGTGTTTGGGGAAACTCAGTTCAATTAAACTCAGTGTGACAATGACACTGTCAAAAATATTCCAGGGCTGCTGAAAATAGTAATAGGGATCTAGAGCGATGATTTTTAAGATCATTTCTGCAATGAAGATTCCCGTAAAAACCTGTGACAAAGAAAGAGTAGCATCAGCCTGAAAGTAGCCATGAATTTGTCTTATCTCTAGGTCATGTTCTCTCAAAAACAATTATGGACAGCTTAATAAAATCCATGTTTATGGATTATGTTTATGGATTAATAAAATCCATGTTTAATTAAAGTGGGAGAATTTTTTTCTGCCTTCTCAGAAGCATGCCTCAGAAGCAGTGTATACAAATCTGGGAATTATCTATATTAGAAACAAAGTTTATAAATGCAGGGTTTGCTAATTTTTAATTTTTACTGTTATTTTTTATGTTTCAAGTGAAAGCAGACATCAACCAATTAATTAATCCTATAAAAAGTCACATAACAGAACTTGCTTACCAAGTTGCCTATTTTAAGCATGAATTTAAAAGTAGGTGACATATTATTGTGCTCCAGCGCCATGAACAAAGTGTTCATCACAATGCAAACGGTGATGGTGAGATCAAAAAAAGGATCCTTTATAAATGCAGCCACTTTTTCCTTGATTCTCAACCAAAGTGGGCAACAGTCCCAAATTAGATACTTTAAAGCAAAGTTCTTCAGGCGTGGTGGGCATTTCTGCTGAGCTTCTTCATGTTCTAAATGAAGAAGAAAATCCTTCTATCATTAATTATCACTGAGCAAGATGGTGAAATAACAACTTCAAGTATTGAAATGACCAGAAAAGAAAAAGGAAATCTCTCATCTCTCATAGAGTTTCCCTGCACATTCTACCATTCATGTAGTTCTCACATCAGCAGATAAACGTGAAAATAAAAATTCAGAGAAAATTGGATTCCAAATTCTTTTGTGAGTACCTCCTTCAAAAGCCTTTGGAAAGATTTTTAATTGTCTGACACAGACTGGTACTACAACCATCTGAAAATGCAGATATTTGTGATGCAGAGGCCTCACCACAGCTTCTCATGCTCTTGTAGGACAATACAGCAGCCACAGCATTTCCCACCTTGTCCTCACACGTGTGTCTGGGACAATGGCTCTGTCACACCAACATTTTTTTGTCTCCCTTGATGCCCAAGGCAGTTGAAAGAATCAATAGTAGACACAGGAATTCTGACTCTAGTAAATCCAAATTGACTGAAATTTGGCATTTGGCCTCTTCTATGAGAAAGGTCACACCCACCATTTCCCAGCTAATGCAAGTTGAACTCATCCCCATTTTCCACAAGTAGAACTTGGGACAGAAGCCATTTTGTCTTTGTCATTTTCATCTTCTTAATCAAATCTAAATCTTATAGCTTTTCTTTCTTCACCATTAATATTAATGAGCCCTTCAAAACAATTTTGACCCATCTTAAGTAAGTCCTCTGCAAATTCATTGACCAACTGGAACTAGCTTTAAAAACAAGCACAGTAGGAATTACTCATCTGGTTTTCAGAGAGCTGGAAGCTTTTCAGGAATAAATGAGCTGGATCTGACTCATATCCTTTTCTTAATTGGACCCATCCTTATTTCTTCCCTCTGTTTAATTTTCATTTCTTCTCTCCCAAGCTCAACACCTACACCTGCACCCTACACCACTTATTCCAGAGTGATCACTTTGATTCAATCCTCACTCCAGGTCTAGCTCTTGTCTTCCACTAGAGCTACAAGTCCTATTCCACCCCAGTTCACAGATGAAACTGTGCAACAAAAGCCAGATCTTTGATGAATTACACTGCAAGGCAAAGCTCTACTGGATGTGTTGCAACTGTGATTAGACCAGGAAAAAAAAATCTAAAAAATTAAGGAAAGGGACTTTTCTGCCACAGGCTCTTCCCTGTTCAATCCCATACTTGTGGTCCAAGAACTGGTGGTAGGATTCCTCAAAAGGGCCAAAAGCAAACAAAAGTTCATTATTGTGAATAACTTGGACTGAAATTTTTCAGCAAGATCTGCAACAAGACTATCAATAAACAGAATAATTGTCACTGATTAACTCCCATCAAAAATTCACATGGGAAGGTAAATTAAAGGTATAAAATTGTGAAGTTAAATATTCAATATCCAAGAGTTGCCACAAGTAATTTTGCTTCCATAATCTTATTAATTGTTGAATTCTGCATGCCTGTGAATCCTCTGAATTCAGCCACTGACACAACAGAAATCAGAGGATCAGGAGGAGAAAACTGTCCTAGTCCTGCAGGCCAGATGATCAGAAATATCTTCCACCCACTCTCACCCCAAGCCCCTTCACTCTTTGTCCTACAGAACAAGCTTTTACAGTAGGCAAAGGATGTGTTCCAGCATATATACACTGTGAAACACCTTTTTTTTTCTAAAATAAGTCCAAATTAACAATGAAATTCTTAACCACATGCCTAGAAATCTCTGCTAACCTTTAAGAAATACGTTTTGTTCTTTCATGGTAACATTACTTAAAGGGTTGAAATAAACTTAATGAGCAACCACTTACCCTCCAAGACACTGGTAATTATGCTGACTACACTTGCTGCCCTTTGTCTCTGAAGAGCCTCATTAAAGTACTCCACTGACAGATGAGGAGGTAAATGCATCATGCTGCTCTCATCATGCACAGCTGGCTGCTCAGAGAAGTAAACACGATTAGGGAGATACCACAGGAGTGAAATGAGCCAGGATGTGATGATGGGCAACTGTGAGAGTTAATAGGAACAATGACATGCAGCCAAATAAATGTACGTTTTTACAAGATGTAATAGATGGTGAGATTGAAGGTCCTACTCTTTGATGGGGCTGCAGTGAATGGATGCAATGTGGTGCAAGCACAGCCTTGGAAATGAGGGGAAATAGGCCTAGGAATTATTTAAAAGACTAATGGAATAGGAAAGAGGTGAAGGATAAATAGGGGAAATTGGGGAACATACAGGCAAAGCTGCTGCATGATGCTAAAGGGGCTATGAGCAACAGCTACAAAAAAATCACAGGTATTATTCAAAATTACACCCCTGGGCAGCATTTAGGATGAAAAGACTCTTGGGTGACTCGCAATTTCAGCACTAGAAACCTTTCAAACTATGTTAGTACCATTAATGAATAGCAGAAACATAACGTTACAACAGGAAGGCCAAAATCCAATTTTCAGAAAGTATCAGACAAATAAAAACCTGTTTCTACTGAAAAATTCCCACCTCAGCTTGCTTGAGTTGTTTGCCATTAAGGTGAAACTCTTCAAACAACAAAAAACAACCCAACCCTACCACGGATCGACAAACCACAATATAAAGCATATACTTAAAACATGCTATTTTCCCTTACCAGACCCCCTTTTCCCAAGTCTTCCATGACTGGTGGAAGCACGGCTCCTTCAGAGGACACGGGATCTTGGCTGTGCACCCTGCTGCTCCCCACTCCCAGCCCCAAACCCACCCCGGGCTGTTCGTCCGCGCCGCCCTTGGTGCTCCGCGCGCAGCTGGGGGTGGCGGGGTGGGAGCTGTGCCCCCGCTGGCTTTGCAGGCTGGGCCTTCTCCCTGGCCGTGCTCCCGACAGGGACTGGCACCGGGGTTTGTGTCCCCCGGGGCCGTGGGTGTCCTCGGCGCCGGGACCCGGCTCCGCTGCGGGGATCTGGAAGTTGAAGATGCTCCCGTGGCTCAGCCGGCGCTTGGCGCTGGGGGCCAGGCCCAGGAGAGACTGGGAGCCCAGGAAAAGCAAAACAGAGAGAACATCACAACATCGCAGAGAAAATCTGGGGAAGATGTAAATTATTAGAGCTTTGTAGCGTTTACTACCAACCAGTGCAAGTGAAAAACTCCTTAGTTTGGACTAAAACTCCTTGATTTAGATTTTTCGGGAAGGATTTTCTTTAGATTCTCAACAGCAGATAATAAAACTTTATGAGGTGTGCCAGCTATTTTTGAGATAAGCTTCATACTTACATTTTTAGTATGAAATTTTTCACACAGAATGACTGTATAAAAGCTAAGCTCTGACAGTCATCCACTTCTTTTTATTTCTTGTTGTTAAAGAAAATTTATTTAAATATTAACTTTGCTTTCATCTTTCATTTATAATACCTCCTTTTCAAATTCATTTTTACATCTAATTCTTCTTTATCCCAAAATTTGTTTGTTTTAAAGACTTAAAAGTGAGCTATGTTTGCAATGGGATTTTTGTTTATGATTTCAAGCCATTAATTTTAAATTAAAGTTAGAAAAGCTGTAAGGATCTCAGATTCAGATAATAGATTACCAACTTTCGTTGACTGTCTGGGAGCTGTGACTTGGGGAGTTCTTCTTCTTCTTCATTATCTTCTTTTCCCAATGACTTATTTTTCTTTTTCCTATTGCTCCTTTCTTTGATTTCTTTGGGTGACAGAGAAGAGGCTTCAAAGGAGCTAAGGGACAGGATATCAATCCCTTTAATACCCAATGACTGAAATTTAAAAAAAAAAAAAAAAAAAAAAAAAGGATGATATTTTTGCTGGGTGCTTTGAATAAAAGCAGAAAGAAAACACTTCCATGCTCTATATTATTATTTCCTGTTAACAATTTGTGTTTCACAAAACTCATTAAAAATCTTCAAATATGTGCTAATGTTAAAAGAAAGATGAGAGTTTCCCCAGCATATGGAGCACTGAACAATTTGCTATTTGAAGTGTGTTATAAGATCACATGTACTGGGCCTGCCAGAGGCAAAATAATCACATTATAGCTCCTATTCCTCCATATGGCAAATTTGCTTACAATAAAAATGCTCAGTTTGAAAATAATGCAGTAGAAAATAATCTTTCACCAAAATAAATGTTCAAACCTTAATAAAAGTCTTTTTTTCCATTAGGGACTATATTCACAGTGTGGATGATTTTCATTCCCATGCTGTATTTAGGGTGATATTTTAAAAATAGGACTATCTTGTTCCAGAAGCTTCTATGCTGTATAAGTTATCAAGAGACTTTTCATTCAACTAAAATAGGTTTTGGCTCAGATGTTAATGCAGCAGAATTACTGTATGTTTCTTTACTCAGCAGCCCAAATGACAAAACAGAATAAAAAATAATTTAAAAACAACTATATTTTCTTTTGGAATTTGCTAGTTGATGGAATTCTATGTTTTCCAGATTTAAAAGCGCTGCTTTTCTCAAAGTAACATCACCTATAATGCTTTTTAACCAAAATAAAAGTCATTGTTTCACAGGAAACATACACATCTGAACAAGGAGCTGTTCAGTTGTTCAGCAGCTCCATGAATCACTAATTTCACTAAGTTATCACTTGCTCCTATTTCCATGAGTAGTTTCTGTATACAGTTGTACACAGGGAGTGATGTTTTTTCTTATGTCTGGATGAGTCTCTGAGCAACCTGGTCTAGTGGAAGGCATTCCTGGCCATGGCAGGGGCTTGGAATGAGATGGTCTTTAAGGTCTCTTCCAACCTAAACCATGTTACTTGACCAAGAATAGAACAACGAGACAAACACTTGCAAGTGAATAATTTACGTACCTCTTGCTCCTTCTGCAGTAATTCTATAGCTTCCCGAAATTTCCTTTCCCTTGCCTCAGTTTCAGCAATGGTGGCCTTGTTCTGGTCCTCGTATGCCATTGTTACTACAGCCAGAATCAAGTTGACTAGATAAAATGAGCCCAGAAAGATGACCATCATGAAGAAGACTACATACACCTTCCCAGAAGCTCTGAGGGTCTGCAAGCAACACACCCCAGAGATAAACATTACCACAAAAAATACCAAGTAGGCTTTCAATGTGTCCCTGAAGTTCTTTTAAAGCACTGAGCTTCCTAAACACAATGCTTCAGGAAGCTTAAATGGAATTAGAAATTTCTTTGTTATTCTTCCCCATCTTCCTCCCTCCTCCTATACCCCTCATGTGTGAATCACTGATCCCACGAAGACAATGGAGGAGGCATTTTTACATTTTTGAAGGGACATTTTTGAAAAATCCTTTTAGGACTTTTTTTCCAAGAGCAGGGTGGAAGGAGTGGGAAGCACTTCAGCATCCCTTTTCTAGAAATCACAGGTAGGAGGGAAGATGTGGGCTCAACAGCTTGCAGCTATTGCTTTTGTTTGAGGTTTCTTGTGTTCTCTACACATTTTCTGATTCAACTAGAGATCAGTTCTGAGCCATGCACAAAACTGGTACCTGTTGGTACAGACGCTCCCAGCAGTCCTGGGTCATCAGGCGGAATAAGGAAAGAAAAGCCCAGCCAAATGTATCAAAACTGGTGAAACCATAATCAGGATTTGGCCCAATTTTACAGCATTTATAGCCAGGAGGACAGTCCCTAGAATTAATAATAAAAAGCAGAGCTCTTATAAATGTGCAGGTTTCAAGGGAAACTTCAGCTTTGTGTAAGAGTTCTGATTATGTTTCAGCTCTGCAGTTCATTAGAGTGCAAAACAATTTTCTATTCCAAGTAGTGTTGGCTGAGAGATGGGAAAAGCAGCACCCACAATCCAGAAACAAAGGAATAAGACAGGAGGGAGTAACCACCATCCCAGGACAGCTCTCTCATCACCAATCCTCATCCACTTCCCTTCATACAAAGCAGTCACAGCTCCCTCCTTGCCTCAACTTGCCCTCCAAAATTTGTGTTTTGTTTTTTCAGTTTAATACTCATGAGCCTTCTGGAGTGTCTGTCCTGTGCAATATCCCACATCTTTCACATTTTCAGTTCTCATACATCCATGGGAAAGAGGAAGACAACACTTCAGGGAAATCTAAAAGACTAATTAGTCCTGAATAAGCCAACTGCAAGTTCATACTTCATTCCCTACAAGACTTAAATTATCTGACTGTTTACTATACTTTGTTTTTTGTCCTCCTGTTTCTGCATTCAAAGAAAGATTGGAATTTCTGCTTTTGTCTCACATGACTGATCAAATATAGGAGCACTGAGGCAGATAAACTTCCAAGGAAGAAATAATCTTAAGTGCACTCACCCAGCACCAGGACCACACAGCAAAATATCCACAGTACCATTTTTCCTAGCAAAGTCATCTATTAAAAAAAAAAAAAAAAAAAAATTTAACCCACAGCACTTTCTAGTCTGAGTCCTATCATTTAATATGAGTAGTGATGAGTAACCAGTGACCTGTAAGACTGAGTGCACAGGTTTGCCATGCTCACATTAACTGCACAGATTGCAGGATGCCCTGGCCTCATTTATAAACATGCATATGTGTGTGCAGAAGTTTCAAACTGAAGGCAGTCCTTTAATTCAGAATTTTTAAAGATATAATCACTTTGGCTACACTTATATAAAGGAAATGAGGAATTGGAAGACATAGTCTCAAACACAGTCACTGAATCCCAGAGGGGTTTGGGTTGGAAGGGACTGTAAAACTCATCTCATTCCAACCCCTGCCATGGCAGGGACACCTCCCACTGTCCCAGGCTGCTCCAAGCCCTGTCCAGCCTGACCTGGGACACCCCCAGAGATCCAGGAGCAGCCACAGCTTCTCTGGGCAACCTGTGCCAGGGCCTCACCACTCTCTGAATAAAGAATTTCTCCTTGATGTCTAATCTAAATGTTAAACCAATCTAGTATTTGGTAAATGTTGGCACAACCTGGCAGAGTCCTGGCCTGTAGCAATGACCCCTCTTCAAGAATGTGTGCAAACATTGCTAAGAGTAGAATAGATCAGTTCTGTTTCCAATGAGCAAAAAAAAAAAAAGTCTGGTTCTGAGGGGGAAGAAAGAGTATTTGGTTGTGTGAGTTTTCCCCACTGCTGAGCCAAACAGCAGCTCCTAACCCCCCTCAGTGAGAAATGCAGATTTATCCAGTAGGATGCTGGAGTTGTGCCCTTTTTGAACTCTTCCCCTATTTCTCTTAGCATTAGTTACTCTGTTATCAGCAGAATCAAAGTAAAAGCTTTAGCTAATAGCTAATTATCTCCATTAAGATGTGGATTTATTATCCCAGATGTAAGGGAGGTCTCAAGTCTCCCTGGTGCTTCTCAAACATCTCCTGTACTTATAAGTCAGCACAATTCAGAAGCACCAGGAACCTTTGCAAATACCCCATAGAGGAATGAATATCTATCTGGGCTACTTCCCACTGAAATTTTGCTCAGCTCCACTCCTGCAAACAGGGGGGAAAAAAAAGAAAGAAAAAAAAAAAAGTTTTTTTTAAGAAGATTCAGTGTTTGAACTTCAGAGAATCAACAGCATATAGTTATCCATGTGGGAGATGGCAACTACCCACAAAATCAGGATGAAAGCAGTCCATTAAAATATATAAAAATAGTTTTATAGAAAACTGGGCTTATAGAGCTATGCATCCTAAATCCTGTAAGAAAGTAATCTACAATGCATTAAACCTGCCTAGGCTCTCCTTTTTGGCACAGGATTTGAACAACACAAAGGTTGTGAAGCAACACAAAGTTTATATTTCTTGAGCTCTGTTTTCCCCACACTATTGACTTTATACAGCTTCAATGTTCTGCATAGACTAAAATATAGATCCTTTTACTTCTTGTTCTTCAGCACAAAAAAAAAAAAAAATCAGCATTTTTAGCCCAGCTTTGTTCACATTCATGGTCTCTGTTACAGTGTTCTAGTCACTGATTGGCTCCTTTTCAAGTTTGCTTTCAATTAAGATTTTTACCACATTGTGTACATGCAAATTACTTCCTTCTTATGTGTGGTCTTTTGGTAGGAACAAGGAAAAAAAAAAGATTTTCCTCAAAAATATTTTCTACACTTTCTTCCCCTGGACTTTGAAGTTACTGAACAAATCCTGCCTGAACAAATCTCCCACACAGTGTGTGGGTAAACAGCAATTCTGAGTGACTTTTCATGTATTTGAGAGTTCCCCTGGGAAAACTCTCCCTGCCTGCACTGCTGCTGTGTCTGAACTCACTGGGAGGGATATTCTTCAGTGATAAAACTTTCTTCATGTTTCTGGCACAGACATTGATTATTTTGAATATGTTTTTTCACATATATTAAAGCTTCTCCTTTAACACAAGGCTCTGCTCTGCTATTCTGAATTACATCATCTTACAGTTGTTCCTCTGAGAATGTTTTGATGCATTTTCAGATCTCTGCTCCATGGTTCCATCACCAGCATCAGCCAAGGTGCAAACATGAAACGTGTGTTGTATATATCTTATATAAGACATAAAATAAGATCTATTTGATGTCAAGAAGGAAGTAATTTGACTTTTCAATAAATTGCTCTGTTTTAAGCAGAGCAGCAGTTCTCACTGAGCAGGAAAATGAAGATGCATGGGCTCTTCAGCCTGTAGTAAAAAAAGGTGAGCTTTGGGGAATTACAACAGAGAATGAGCTAATGCATGTTTCAGTTATTGTCATATCATTTGGGGAAATGTTACTGGAAAATTTGGGAGTGCTTTTTCTTCTAATGAAAGGAAGGAGTGCATTCCTGGATGCCTGCTCTGGCAGTCAGAAGGCCATTATCAGGTAATTATTCATCAAAATATCAATCAAAACACCAATATAATTCACAGCAGTGGTTATACATGTATGCACAGGTGTCTATAGCATCTAAAGAAGAATTAAGGAGAAAAAATTACCTGAATCATTAGCAAACTTTTCATAACTTTCCCATGTTTTATTGCAAAACTCTGTCGTGTTCCTGATACACTTTTGCCTGAGATTGCCCTTAAAAAGCTGGAGGCCTATGAGGGCAAAAACACTCAGGCAGAAAACAGTCAGGATCATCACATTAGCAAGTTTCTTGACAGACTGGATAAGTGCCCCTACAATGATCTTGAGCCCTAAAAAGAGAATGCAAAGAGGAAAAGCAGGATGAAGAACTGAGATTCAAATATCATACTTATTTAGAGTTAAAACAATGTATAAAACCAAAGTATAAGAATTACAGGATAATATGTGGTAAATATATTTGCAATACAAGTATATTTAGGATGAGAGTGACTAATCTTTTTCCTCCTTTTTCCTCCTACAATTTTTAGATGTTCTTTTAATCCCTGAAAAATATTCATGCAATATGACAAACCAGAGATAGCCTAGTTTTCTTTATCCATGAAAAGTAATATGCATAATCCAAATGATACTTCCAACACTGGTAATTTGTGAAGATAATATCCAATCTGAATCTCTCCTGGCATGCACTGATGATGTAAGATCATTAGTGGTAAAGTCCATTCAATATCCAGAATTATTTCTGTGGAACCATAACACACAAAAAGAACATTCTGTAAAACTGACATTATAAACTGTGAAAAGTATCTTTAAAAGCATAATAATAATAAAAAACCCCCCTATATTCAATATTCATTCTAACACTTGATTCATTCTGACTGGGATAGATGAACTGAAACACTTTTTTTGTGCACAAATTCAGCTGTGTCTGCAACTTGTGAAAGATATGAAAAAAAAAAAAAAAAGGGAAAAGCCAATGTTTTGAGTGAAGCAAAGAATGAGCTGTAAGTAGGAGAAAATACTCAGCAAATAAGATTTCTTACCTGGGACTACTGAAATAGTTTTTAAAGCTCTGAGAACCCTGAATGTCCTGAGGACTGACACACTCCCCAAGTCACTAAATGCTCCCACGTACCTGTAAAGACCAGATGTGAAACACCAAGGGGCTGAACAGAGTTAACAGGGCAGTTATTTACAGTGGTCATTCTTGGATGTCCATCTTTCCAATTGTATTTTAAATATTAAAAAGACTATATATCAAGGATTTGTCTGAAGACTTATAAAATAGAAATGCATTTTTTCATTATTAGAGTTTCCCTCTGAGGTGGCTCCTGGACTGTCCACAGTTGCTTTTGTGTGGGCATCTTCAAACATCATTCATTTAAGATACAAAGGTACCACTCAAAATCGGGAATTTACAAATGCTGGTTGAATTGGTTAGATCTCCTTTCTGTAGCTGCATTTAACCAGTATATAGAAACTTGCTCATTACCAGAAAGTTAGGCTTTACCTATGTTTTTTTGGACATGAAGCTGTAATTAAATCCACTATCCTGGTATCTATACCCATCAACCTAACTGCAAAATTAAATTTTCATTCATGTGGTCAGCAGGTCTCTATTTATGCCCAGCTCTTACATTTCACCTGGCTAATCACACCCATTCACACATACCCACCACTGGGAATTGCTCTGCACAGCTCTATTCCTTTCTTGAAAGGTTAAAACATTATTGCAACACAGTGAGTGCTAAACGAGGGGAAAAACCAATGTTCTAGACAGTTTCAGGTGCAATTAGGAGCCATGGGTTGGTTTTCAAACCACAGCAATGAGAATTTCCAGCACAGAGAGTCAGGTTTTATTTTATTTTATTTGTCCCCACTTACGCCATGACGATAACGGTGAAATCCAACCAGTTCCAGGGATCCCGAAGGAAAGTGAACTCATTTAGGCAGAATCCTGTTGCCAGTATTTTTATCAATGATTCAAAAGTGTAAATGCCAGTGAAAGTAAATCTAAGGAGGGGAGAAGAGAGCCAAAGGGAAAGAGCAGGGTTAGCACCCAACAGAAGAGGCACGGTCAGATTATTTAATGTCTGGGCAGACAAATGAGACAATGCTGGGAGATCTAACAGATTTCTGTTGGATTTCTGTGTATTCCATCAATATCTGTCTCACATGGAGGTGGAGACAGTGGCTGACTGCAACATGGATATGCAATCCATGACACACTTTTTGGCATTTGACTTTTTTTTTTTCAAATTCTTTCATGTGAGTCCCCATAATTTCAGAAACACCCAACTCCCAGTTACTAGGTAAAATAAAGAACCAAATTTGTATCTTCTTCCAGTTTCAAGCAGTCAAGTGAACGTGTGATGTGCTGTGTTATTTCCTTTGGGCACACAGCAACCCTTTCTGTGCAGAGTATTTAAAACACTTAGAGGAATACCAGAGTAGAGGGTTTTCAATTTAAGATGGCAATTATTCTTATTAATGGAAAATTATCTGTAAAAGCTCTTCTGGACTTAACTGAGTGCACTTATAATTTCAAGAAGGCAGTGATATCCCTACAGAATTCAAAGGCTTTCATCTGGTAGTCAGCAAATGCACTAAGAAATTATATGGATGTAGTGCTTCCCCTTTTATTTGGAAAGAAGTATTCTGAAATTATTCTTGAGATGCATTTGAATGGTAGCTGATGCCAACAACAGATACAACTCTGATCCAACCTTTAACTCTCTCATAGGCAGGGAAGCAACTCAATATCTTCTGGAGATATGTATTTTAATACCATGCAGAGTCTTGTTCCTGCTTGCATGAGAGTTTGCCACTCCAAGCTGTTTCAGTGTCATTTAACATGATATAGTAAAAAATAATTCTACATCTGTTTTTAATACTAAGTGTTGAGGAATCATCTCCTTTACATTAGGTGTCAGAATTATCAGCATTCATATTCTAGCATTTTGCCAAAGTGAAAAAGTGACAGCTGAAATAGTCTCTAAAAAAAAAAAAACAAACAAAACCAAAAAAACCATGCCATTATATATTTCAAGACTGCCTACAAAGCATGGATTTATTGTGATTTAACATTGCAGGTGTTGGCAGCCCTGAAGATAGAAGCTTTACATTCTAAAAGCACTCTGCAGGCCAAGTGCTTCTGACAGAGCATTTTATTAGAGGAAAACTCTGCATTTCAATATAATTAGCCAGAATTTTGAAAGGCAGCAACTTCTATACGCTCAATCAGCATCACTAACAGCAGGAAATGCATCTTGATAGAGAGCAAATAATTACTGAGTAACTTCAGAAAGTGGGAAAATTGGAGCAGCACAACAGACACGAAGCCAGTTCAACAGTGGAGCTCAATCTACACTTACTCTCTCCTTACACCAAAATTATTGTATATATTTAGTTTAAAGACAAAACTACCTCCTCAAATAAAATCTAAATTTAAAAACCCCCTTAAGACAAGAAACTTTCCTTTTAAATCTCCCACAAATTATCTTGAGTGAAAGTGTCAAGTCTCAATAACTCAATACAACTACATAAATTAAAAATGTACATACCCACAGATACTTACTCAACATATGTGTTCCATGAGGATGATGAAGACTTGGGTGACTCAGTCAGAGCCATGAATGCACAATTAGTTATAATGGTGCACATGATAAACCAGGTGAACAATGTAAGTCATGGGAGTGAAGGCAAAGAATGTGACATGGATTCAGAAATGTAACTAAATATTGCAACAGTCACTGGCATATTATCTGGCTTTTTGTTTAAAGCACATGTAAGAACAGCATGCACAGAATTCACTGATTTTGAGCCATGTTAGATGACAGAACACCACTGCTGTAATTAATGGAATTCTGTGTTGATTACAGATTTGCTGCTCCAAGCATTTCCAGCCTGGAAAAAGGACTCTCAATCACCCTAGCATTGGGTGGAAAGATGCAATTTTAGTGTTGTATAAAACAACATACATGTTAAACACTTGCCCAAATCACAGAGGTGGAGCCCAAACTCCTCTGACCTGGCAAAGCTCTTCTCTTCCAAAGGAGAGCACGAAATCTGACAGGGTGATTGCAGGAGTCTCAAACAGCTCTAGATCATGGAATCATAGGGTATGCTGAGTTTGAAGGGACCCATCAGGGCCATCAAGGCCAACTCCTGGCCCTTTTAGGACATCCCAAGAGTCACAATGTGTGCTTGAGAAAATTGTTTCAGTGCCTCTTGAGCTCTGTCAGGTTTTGTGCTGTGGCCACTGCCCTGGGGAGCCTGTTCAGTGCCCAATCACCCCTGGGTGAAGAGCCTTTTCCTGATATCCAATCTAAACCTCCTCTGGCTTGGCTCCAGCTGGCTCCTCGAGTTCTGTCAGGGGTCACCAGAGCAGAGAGAAGGAAGTTGAAGACCACAGTGAGCCTCCCCTCAGCCTCTTCTTCTCCAGGCTGAACAGACCAAGTGCCCTCAGTCACTCCTCATGGGGCTTCCCCTCCAGACCCTTCACCATCTTCAAAGCCCTCTTTTGGATGCTCTCTAATGGATTAATGAGGGTTTTGTATTGTGATGCCCATGTTCAGCCAACTCTAGGGGCCTGCTGGCCCCTAGGAGCTCATGTTTTGACACCCAAGCTCACACACACTCTGGAGCTGGATCTTGTCATACCACACCTGTGGGCAATCCATAGGACAGACGAGTATGGGAAGGACATCCATCTTTGCTATTACCCATCCTCTCCATCCCCACAAAAAAAATTCCTAGCTCTAGGCATGGTCCAGCTCTCAGAAGGAGCTGGGCCACTCATGGAAAGGCCAATGTCAGCCAATTTCTGCCCAGAAAAAACCCCAGATGAGAGGAATCACCCATCCAGGGATGTCTGCACACTGCTATGATGACAGCCTAGAGTCACTGAATCACAGAGCCAGGAGATGGAAATCCAAAATCCACCCAGGGACATCACAGACTCCACTCTGGTCTGATTCAACCTCAAGAAACAGCTCAGGTGTCCTTTCCCAGTGTCAAACTGGAGCAATACATTTGTGATTCCCACCCCTAACTTTGATATATAAGGTGGGATCTGTATTACCTTTATAATCCCAAGTCATTCCTGCAACAGCATTCCTGCAATAGCATTCCTGGAAATATTTACTTTCATGTACCACATGTACACTTTTTGAATCTTATTTCCTAAAGAAACAAAGTTTCCATGGGTTTTTTGGATGTTTTCCTGTGTGTGCTTGCCTATCTCAAACTTTTCTCTCAAAACTGGCCAATGGTTGATCAGCTTTGTCATGTGAGGTGAATTTAATTTCCACATTTGGCAAGCAGAAGATGAAAAAGAGGATAGAGATCTTATCCATCTTCTTGCTGAGAAAGGCTTCAGAATGAGATACTTGTTTATGACACATCAGGAAATCAATGTCAGAGCTCAAAACACAAATCTGGAGAAAAACAGGCATAATAAGCCAAATACTCAAAACTTATTTCTAAATATCACAAGAGCATCCAAACACTAAAAACATCTAAGATGATTTATAAGCAGAATCTGTCTGTAGTGAAGAAAAGACCAGATCAACTCAATGCTGTAAAATACAAAAACATAGGATTATGTAAGGTCTCATAATCCAAAAGAGTGAATAAAGCTGATAAAAGGATATGAATGTACTAAAATTTTAATTGCTCTTCTTCGTATTGGATGGAAGGGACTGAAGATCCACAGGGCACGTGTAGCAGTAAATCTGTAGATTGTTTTCTGCTTGTTTAGCACTATGAAAATCTTTTAAAAATAAGCAAGCAAGAATTTGTCAGGAAGATGAACACAGAACATATTTTTGTGCTATAGTCTACTGTGTCAGTCATGATCAGGAGCTTGAATTTCACTTTAGCCTGATTAACTGGAAAGGTTGTATATATTTGCTATTCTTTCATCAGAAACTTTAACTATCAGGCTGTAAAATATTCCTTAGCACAAACTTCTTTCTTCAATCCTGTGATTTGCAGAGTCCTGCACAGAACTAATTTTGCTTATGATTATTCTCTTAAAATAGAATGAACCCCTCATTGAGTCAAGATGTACAAGAGGTGCAAGGAAGAACTGCAGCCTTTTTCATTATTTGCTATTCTTGACAGTGATCCTCTAGTTCTTAGGCTGTAGAAATTAGTTCAATGTTTAACCTCCTCTCAAGCAAAAAGCATAATTCCCAATGGATTAGATTCCATTTCTCTGTTTGTTATCAAAAATCATATTCTTCAATATGTCACCATTGGAATGCAGAGATTGAGTCAGGAGATTGTAGGAATTCATCAGCAATTGTTTTAAAATAATTTTTATGCTTAAGTATCATTTCTTGTATGTGTAAGTGGAATAAAAGCATTGGGATGGAGTGAAACACTGTTCAAAACTATGGACTTTATGAAAATGTACAAAATTATGTACAAAATGTACAAAATTACTATAACTTCTAATTATTATAATTTCTTTCTCAACCCCCCTTTTTTACCCTTATCCAATTTCTTTTTCTGCTTCTATTCTGATTTCAATGTTAAGCAAATTCATATTATTTTATTCTTAAAGTTAAGCTTTGGCTTAATCACTCTACTGTGCCAAGTCCATGCATTGTTTAACCTAGAAAAGGATGAGAGTTTCTATAAAGGGATGTGAGCAAAACTCTTTGACAGATTGCCCACAGAAACGTTTGGCAATACAGTAAATCAAATCAAATTAAATTAAATTAATTAAAAATAAAATCCAAGTATCTTGATTTGCTCTAACCTTATGATCTTTGTAGTATGGGTCAAGGTCCTCCAGTGGTTCCCCAATGAGCTCCGGAGGAGGATTTCCATAGAGAGCTGGCAACTTCTGGAAAGCTTTCAGGTCAAGCTGAGGCCGTGGTTTCTCCTCAGGTTTCTGTTCTATGGTGTTTCTTCGACAATTCTTTTTGGCAGCAATTCTCTTTTTGATGGCTGCTAAGGATTCCTGAGTGAACCTACGGAAGTTGTTGGTACCAGGGAGCAAGAATTCAGCCATTTTTCATGCTTCTCTTCCTCTCACTAATTCTGTCCAAACAATAGAAACGAGTAGAAAGGAAGTCAAGTAACTCCGAAATGGGTAAATTAGGGAAATGAAACAACTGTTTGCCCATGCATGGCTAAGAACATCAATTTTCTAAGCCATCAGCTTCTACAAAGAAGGAAAAAAAAAAAGAAAATACATGATCAACACCTTTTTCAGTGAATGTCTGCTCAGTATTTTTTCTAATTATATACACAGATAGGATGTGAACAAACCTCTATAAACTTAAGAGCGCATTTAAGATACACATTATCCTAAATGTTCTTGAACTTCTCAGAAAAAAAGAACCAAACAAGAAAACAACCTACTCTTCTGGTTCAGCCCAACATTTGGAAATGGGACAGCAAAACTCATCAAAGTGCAACATCAAACATGTGGAAGCTGTCAGCAGCAGGAGAATCAAGTATTGAATTAACTAACGAAGATGGGAATATTCAAATGGAAAGTCCATCCTGGTGGAGGCGGCACAGGAATGAGCAGCATCCAGGAGGATTTAATTTGTGACCCACAGAGTCATGACATGGAGCTGACTCAATGAGCCAAGACATGGATACTGACTGACAAGGAGAAATGCTTGATCTGGAAAAAAAAAAAAAAAAAAAAAAAAAAAAAAAAAAAAACAACCCAAAAAAAACCCAACCAAACAAAAAAAAGTGAGAATAGACTACAAAAACACTTTTTACTTTTTATTAAGAAATCTGACCAGGTTTTGGATAGAATCCATTGACTAAGCACAACCTGAGTGTATGCTCTGCAAGGAGATTTCTCTAAAATATTTTCTTTGATTATGATCTCTGAGAAGGCATTGTTAATTCAGTAAAGGTTCAGGGAACTCCTGAGCCAGTGCAGCCCCACCTGCACACTGAGCAATGATCCCACCTGGCTGAGGGTCTCTGGGGTGGATCAGTGCTGAGCAGGCACAGAAGATCCCCTTGGAGCCACACAGTCAGGTTTTCTAACTCAGAAGCTGCCATACCCCTTCAAGTGTGCTTCAAATTTGACTCCATAACAGCAGTGAGTGCTTAATCTTGAAATTTAACTCCTCCTGCCTGGCAACCTCTTCTTCCACCTTTCCTTTCCAGACACTGCATGGAGCACCCCAGGAAAACACAGCCTGAACCAAGAGGATTTGTTTTACTTTATAAACAATTTTTTTTTGTATGTGCTGACTGCCTGTATCTTCCCCTGCCATGCAATGCCTTTTCATTTCTCCCCAGATACAACATGATTTCAGCTGACCTCACATTGCTGAGCTGTAGGAAACCATTGCTGTGAGAATAACAGCTGGAGGCCAGTGACAAACTAACTGCAGTGAAATTGCCCCATTTTTGCAGTCTGTCTGCCTCTCCCATTAAAGCAGCACACAAAATTATGAATATGGGAAGTAACCCTTGCTCCCAGCACAAATTAGTATCATTTCTGGAAGAGAAGTAGGGCAGTCAGGCAAGAATAGTCTTCATTCCATAGTTTCCAATATCAGTCTGGAAGCTCTGTGCAGTATTACAGCAAGAATAAAAACTACAATCCACTTGCAAGGTTTCAAGTCTTCATCTGGACAAAGTGGTGTTTGTTTTGTTGATGTTCAGAGTAATTTAGATGTTGTGGTATCAGTAATGGGAGCTGTGAATGATGCATGAAAAGATGCAATTTCTGTGCAATGCACAGAGGGATACAATAATTACTTTATTAGGTTTTGTGCCAAATTTTTTGAACATACCCATCCCTCTACTTCCATAAAATATTACCTGATCTTAAAAGTTCACCATTAAAATTCTGTGTTTGTTGCAGATTTCATTGTGGTTTCATGTCTTCCCTTCCAATAAACTATCTTGTAACCTTCCAGAAAACAAACTTTGATTCTCACACTGTTTTCCCTCAAGACTATTCCAGGGCAGAGGAAATTCTAGGAAAACAAGAGGTTGCTGGCCAAAGCCAAGGATGGGGAATTAGAAGGAAGAAGGGCACACAGAGCCTGGAGAGCAGGCTGGGGTATCTTTCCTGGTGGTTTTATAAATTGCTTCAAAAATTATGGAAAAATTAATTTTTCAAACAGTAAGGGAAGAAAATCAAGCCTTGAGCTTGTTGTCTCACAAGGCAGCAGCAAAATTTCCATGAGAACAGCTGCAAGCCATGGAGCAAAAGGCTAAAACTACACTTTTCATCCATGGGCAATTCTGAGCTAGTCAGCCTAATGTTGAATAAAATCTAACAATTATTAGAAATTTAGTAACTGGAGGAAAAAATGTCCCTGATTCATTCAAGCATCTTTAAAAATATCCCCAAAGTAATTTCTGTTACACATAGTCTCAGGGAGGGTAGCAGAAAAAGACAAATGAGATGTATTTAGTTTTTATGTGACAGGTATCAGTGGAGCAATTTGACCTAAAGAGGAAAAATAAATGTTAAAGCAAAACCAATTTTCCCCTTTATATCACAGAACAAACCAAGTACCATTTTGGCCTTTTCTTAAGATTTGAAATACCTACAAAACAGTATCATCTTTAATATCTCTTCAAAACTAAAATTTTTCTTATCCTTGGAATTCCTGAAGACCAAACACCGACAATGAAATGACCATAATCAAAGAATAGTTATTTAAATTAAAAAACAAAAATACACAAACAAAAAAGCATTTATGATTTGTTCTCTCAGCTGTCAAACTTACTTTCTATGGATTATTTCTCAAATACCAAAATGTGTAGCTAGATATATTTCCAAAGTAAGAATGTGCAAACACATTCTTCCAAATTTATTCTCCTCTAGGAATCCTCATTGTGAATAGACTGGGAAACAAGGTTATTGTCAAAAATATTTCATTCCTTTTATTGCTATAACTATCACTCCAATTCAATCCCAGTTAATGAATAAAATTGTTCTCAATTATTTGTTTTTATGGCTTCATCATGTGTTATAAAAAGAGGTGAAAAATGTTGGTTATTCCTGTGTTTGGCATGACCAAAGTAATTAGTATGATCAGCGTGGCCAGGATCACCTTATTTCTTTTTGTTTCTTTGTTTTCTTGCTTGGAAGATTGTTACTATACTTCACTTGTTCTGCATTGCATCTTTCTACAGCTGAATTTCCAGAGGAAAAGTCAAATTTTTCTAGAACTAAATTTAAAAATGTAAGTACTAGTAGATCAAAGTTTCTGTAGAACTGTTCTACTCTTTCCCATAAAACATTTCTGTGTTTTGAGGCAGATGATTTAATCAAACCAAGCTGACATTTTCTTAATGGCCCTTAAGATACATATTAAAGTAACACTTGTATATTAACACATGTAAATTTTTAATCAGAGAATAATTTAGGTTGAAAGAAAATTTAGGAGGTTCCTCAAAGTGGATAAGTCATGAGGTCAGGGCTTTTCCCAGACAAATCTCCAAGAACAGTCAGCACAACCTCTTTGAGTAACCTGTTCCAGTACTTGACTGTCTCAACACATTTGGATCCCCCTTGTTTAAATTTATGGCTCTGGCTGCTTGTTTTCCCACTGTACAAAATTGTCACAATAAAAACAAAGAAAATATTGGATTCATAGAATGATTGAATGCTTTGGGTTGGAAGGGATCCTAAAGATCATCCAGTCCCACCCCTTCCCGTGGGCAGGGACAATTCCATCATCCCAGGCTGCTCCAAACCCCAATGTCCAGTCTTGGACACTGCCAGGGATCCAGGGGCAGCCACAGCTGCTCTGGGCACCTTTGCCAGGATCTTCCCATCCTCATAGGAAAGAATTTCCCCCTTATATCCAGTTTAAATCTCCCCTCTGTCAGTTGAAATCCATTTTCCTGTCACTCCATTCTCTTGTTTAAAGTCCCTCTCCATCTCTCCTGGAGCCCTTTAGGCACTGGAAGAGCTCAAAACTCTCCCTGGAGCCTTTATTTCTCCAGGTTGAATAACCCCAGCTCTCTCAGCCTGTCTTTGATTTGAAAGGTAAAAGGCACCCCCCAAAATGCCTCTCTATAAGGAGAGCACATATTAACCCTTCTTCAGCCCATTTAGTTACTCCTCTGTTGCAGCCTACAAGGAACTTTTCCCAGGTCTGTTACCACACCCTGTGCAGCCCCACTGAGATTGCCAAGGGAGGCAGATTCCACTCCCTCCTTGCAATCCACAAAACTGAATTCAGAGCAGCTAATGATGACTAAACACAGAGATTAACATAGACACATGAAGACTACAAAAAAAAACCCCAAAAAAACTAGCAACAGATTTGTCTCACTAGTGTGAGATAAATCCCCACTCTTTAAACTGGGATTTACAGTTTACTGCTCCCAGTGATGGAGAATGAATGTAGCAAACAGTGGGGAGATTCACAAAATAATTCAAAAAAAGCCAGTTAGCATTCATGCAGAAAGCCTCTCTGGAATTCATTTCACCCCAGTGCTGACATCTTGGAGTTACACAGCTGCACCTCCATGAGCTCCCACACTGCCTGCTGAGACCCCTTTCCACATTAATTTCAGGAAAGAAATGCCAGTTGACTACACTTGATGACCTGAGATGTCTCAAGTGAGATGAAATAAATTCAACTCTTTGCATCCATTACACCTGCTCTTCTCACTGCCCCTGCTAATGAACAACTGCTAAACTTCCAAAGATTGGTGATTCTACAGTCAGTGGTGGGACTGGGCAAACATCATTAGTCACCAGCAGACTGTGAACACATAAAAATTCTATGATTGCCTAATATTGAATTGTCTTGTTAATGACTACTCCCAGCACAAGCCTTCCTAGCAATTAGTGAAGCGTTAAGTCACATTTTCTTTTGCCTGGTAAGGGGCCACTAATTTTCAGCTACTTTGCCATCATAAATAATTTAAATCTGTGCAGAGATCACTTTCTGTAAGTGCTTGAGCAGTCAATTGTCAAATGGCCAGTTGCAAGCACTGAGGAAGCTCAGAAACTGTGGCAGCACAGGAGTGAACCTGAGAGAAAAGAGCTGAAAAGCATTTAGTGACCATGGATGGGTCCATTGCTGCAGGAGTGAGGATGAGTTAGGTGAAATCACCTGGTTATTAAATCAGCCCATGAACTTCAGCTGGTAGCTTTGGTGTCCCCAGGGAAATAGCCAAAGCATGGAAACAACCTGTTGGTCACCAAGGAGCACAAAATCCTCCAAAAGTGACCAGGACAAATTGCAACAACAAATGTGACAATGTGGTTTGAACTGAGTCATCATCATCATTCAGGCATTCCTTGCCCATCCCTGTCCCCAAGGAGAGTGGGTGAAACCAGAAGACAAGGAAAGGTGGTGGGAAAATCCATGAGCCAACGACAGGGTTTGGAATTCTCTCTCCAGCCTCTGAGGAGCCCAGGGAGTGAACACAACCCAAGGAACCCCCACAGCTCAGGACTGTGGTTGGAGCTGCCTTACAGGAAAGTTAAATTATAAAATTGCATATATTTGTGGTTAAAGTGTGACAATATCTGAATCCACTGATCCTCCACATTGTGGCTTTATGTGGTGCCAACTGCACAAAGAATTGAGATAATCATCTCTTTCCTCTGCTGTTATCAAGGAAACTGGTCAGATGCTGGTCAGATGACAGGGAAATAAACCTCAAGTGTGTTGTTTTACTAAACAAAGGGAAGAAACAGGTCAGAACCCAGCCCTCTCCTACCATGAATAAAAAACAGAACATATCTTGATTTAGAAGTGCCAAACCAAGAAATATCAGCAGGTGTGGGGGCAGATTTAAGAAGTGAGGCCAGACAGTGTGAATTGCTCATTTTCATCACTCTGCAGAGGGGAAGAGGAGGAGGAAAAGGAGAAAGGGAAATTCTTTCATTTCACCAAGCTTGGCAGGCAGGGTCCTGCCCAAGGACAGCAGTGGAAGAAGGAGAACTTGCTGCAGGTTACACTTGGCTGCCAGGAGAGGGACAAGCTGTGATTTTTATCTGTGTATTTGCTACACTGCTCTACTGAACCATCTGCAGATTTTATGTATATTCAAACTTTGAAGCAAGTGGGGAATCTGAATTGTCTTCACCACTAAGGAATGAGAGCTAAGCTCTCACTGCCTTCTAATATCCAAGAGCTTAAGCACATCCATGTAAGAATTGCTGCAGTTGGTAATTTAGATTTTTTTTGCATTTGAGATTTAGGTTTTTAAACATCCTATCTGACAATATGTCAGATTCTTTGTCTTTCCAGCAGTGGTTCAAAAGTGGTTAATGTGATAAATAGTTCTATAAACTTATATAAACATTACTTATTACAACAAAAGCTGTAGAAAGTCATGGTTTGGATTTTGGACTGTTGCTATTAAAAGAAAGTATTAAATGCACCAAAAGTATCACAGACTTGACATTCTGTCATTCTGGAGATTCCTTTCATTGAGTACATTTTGATACAGAAAGGTCTCTCAGCAGCTAAATATATGGAGGAAAAAACTTAGGACAAAATGCAAGAAAAATATTTCTCCCAAGACCATAACAAAATTCAGCTGGTCCATGCAAAAAACTTTCAACTATAAGTTTTGAAAAGAAGAATTGACTTGAAAGCACAATCTCAATTTTAACGTGGATTGCCAAAGGTTTAGCAGTTCCATAAGTCAATGAAAATTTTCAAATTACATGGTCTAAATATACTGAAATCCAATCAAAGAAGTTAGTTCTGCAAAAAAAACATTTGCATTAGTTATGTCATTTAATAGTGTCACTCAATAAGGACATACATAATGTCATTAGGTTCCTGACCTTTCTTTATTAAATTCATTATTTGCCCTTTTCAATTTTTGAAAATTCAAATTTCTAAAAATTTTCTTTCATGTATATAGAAAATAATCTCAGATAAAGTAAAATAATTACAAAAGAAACCCAAAATGTAGTACAACAAAAAATTTTAAACCTTTGAGACATGGAAGAGGAGCAGCACCTGAAGCACAGGAGGGAACCTCCACAGCATCTATTTTTCTTAGGTCTCACTTATTAGTTTATTTTGCCCCACAATTTATCATTATAAAAGCACAGCACAACATATTCCACAAATAAAACAGATGTAACACACAAAAAAATCTATTTAAAATAAAATCCATTCTTAAGTCTCAAAACCCAAATATTAGTCTGTATCAGAATAATATTATTAAGCATAAACCTATGTAAGAGAGAATAATGTTACAAAACTTAAGGTTATTGAAATGTTTCTATCTTTGCTTTTAAATAATTATTATAACTAGAAAATCTGAAGTTTGTAGATAAAATAATATATATCTGCAATTTTCATGCTCAAAAAAAACCTTCCTTATATGCCTATTCACTTCTCTAGGATTCTATTTTTGACTCTAATTAAATTATTTCAACAAAATAACTATTCAAAAACACTGGGGAAGCTCCTGTACAAAGGAATAAAAAAAATTCACTCCTCCCCTCTTCCACTTTTTTCATGCCACTCAAGAAGAAAAATTTGCTGCTCAGGTCTTTTCATGATTTTTAGGCAAATAAAAGGTCACTGAATCCTATAGAAGAGTCTACCACAAACCACCTCTTTTCTTTCTAAGAAGAGAAAGTGCAATAAACCACAGGACTTACATTATTTTCCATCCCTCTCAGTGAAGGTTCAAGGAGTCACTTCTTTCTGTGCAAGAGGAGCATTATCTCAGCCCAGCTGCCTCCCAAGGAATAGTTGGGGAATCCTCCTCGCTGCCTTTATCATCTCTGTGTGCCCTTCCAGCGATCCCTGCCCACTCTGGAGCTGCTGTTCCTCCAGGAACTGGGCTCTCTGTGGATGGGGAGGTGTCAGAGAGCCATGGAAGGAGTGAGGTGGTTGCCCAGGCTCTCCTGGGAAAGGCACAGACCTCAGCTGGGGAGGCTCCAAGCTGAGCATTTCTCAGGGATCTTGTTTCATCCCTGGGTTTCTGAGAGTCTTTCGCAGAAAATCAGGAATCAGGCTGGACAGAGGGGATGGGAAACACGGAGGAAAATGTTTGTCAGCCTCGCAGTGGGAGATGTCTGCACTCTAACAGACTATAAAAGGTGTTGGCTTCATATTTTCTTTGATTATCCCAGTTTCAATTCTCTGCATTAGTACAGCCCCCTCCCAAAAACAAAAAAACAAGATTGGATCCATAAAGTGAACTAAAAAACTATGACTGAAGCTGAGGTGAAGACTGGAAAACTGGTGGCTGTTGCCTGTCTTTGTCTGTGTGTGTGTGTGTGAATTTATGTGTGTGTGCATGACCATGAACATGTACATAAATAAAATGTCAGTAGACATGTAAGATTAATCCACATGGGTTGTTCAGGGTATATGTGGTTGTTCTGGGGTTGCTCAGCCTGGAGAAGATTCCAGGGAGATTTGGAGCCTCTCCCAGTGCCTAAAGAGAACTGGAGAGGAACTTGGGACAAGGGCATGGAGAGATGGGACAAGGGGAAATGCTTCACACTGACAAGGGGCAGGTTTGGTGAGATATGAGGATGAAATTCTTCACTGTGAGGGTTATAAGGAACTGCAACAGATTATCCAGAGAAGCTGTGGCTGCCCCATCCCTGGAAGTGTTCATGACCACCTGGATGGGGCTTGAAACAACCTGGGATGGTGAAAGGTGTCCCTGCCCATGGCAGGGGCTTGGATTTGGGTGATGTCTAAGGTCCCTTCCAACCTAAACCATTCTATGATTCTGAGATTCAAATTAGTTTTATACAAATGATGATAAAAACAAGAAGTAGGTCAGAAACCTGGGAGAATTCACTCACAGATCTGCAACTTCTCCCTGGCTGAAGCCACTGCTGGGTAGGATGGGAGAGGTCTTTGCACTCCTGGAGAAATGGGATGGGGTTCATTCCCTGGCCCTGAAGACAAATAGCATAGTAAAATTCTGCCCATAAAACTAAATTTTTAACCTTCAAAAACAGGGAAGGAAAACAAGACTCCCACCACTCTAAGGAGGAGCTCCTGCAATTTTAGAGGATTCTTCCTCTCCTGCAGGGGAACCAGGGTTTCTCTTGTTTGTCCATGTGGTTTACTTAGGGGCAGAGAGTGTGACCTTATGATTATTCTGGTCCAAAGGAGCAGTATTTCTGAATTACCCTGGCTGATGAACTTTTCAGGCAGAAAGAAGATATCATCTCTGCATTAAGCGTTGGCTTCACAAGAAAAGGATTAATTATTAGACACTAAAAAGAGAAGATAGGAATGATACAATACAGATAATACTCACTTTCAGGATGTCAGCACCAGTTAAAATGAGATTAATCCAAGGAAAGCCAACTGACCTCTGGGCGGAATTTGAGATGGAGCCTCTCCAGCAAGAGAATGCATTAAAAATGTGAGCACACTTTTGACAAAGCAGATCATGGTGCTGAATCCTTCCCTATAACAAATACTCTCAGGATCAAAAAAAAAATTTATTATTTTTTCTTATTTAATCCTTGGCAGCTTTGAGGTAGAGGTTGAAGTAGAAGAGAAACTTTCAAGGGAAGTAGTCCTGCAATATCCTGAGAAAAATTCTATTTTATTTTCTGTTGAATTTTGGTTGCCAGTCTCTTCCTATCTTTAAAGTTACCTTCTTTCAAAACATTCAGGACTATGAGGAATGAGGGAAAGAACTCATGGTGGAATACTAGATCTCTATCTTTGATGTGTTGGTGGAAAACTGCTGTCTTTTATCCAGAACTTTATTTCATTTGGCTCTAAATCTAATGAGTGCTGCTGTAGAAAGTTAAACTCTGTCTTGGAGGCTTTGGACAGGGCACTGCACAGAAATTTTGATTTCATTGGAAGATGCACACATGTGAGGGTGAGGAAGACTATCCACAAATGAAATTAGGAAATTTCATGGCAGGTTAAAGAGAGAAAAGATTCATTAACCCTTCTGACTTCAGAATTATCTCCTCTATCCCTCTTCAAAGTAATATCAGGTACAGAACAAATTCAGTTTATAACATCTCCTGTTCTCTCCAAGCAGTCTGCCTTAGGTCCAATAGAGCTTTTAAACCATCTGACAGTAATTTTAGGAAGTGTGAGCAGTTTGAAGCTTAGGTATCAATGAAGGTAGGTAAAGTTCACTTCCCTTGTACAAATATCTGCACCTTCCATTCATAGGAAAAGAGCAGACAAATAATAAGGGCAGATTTTAAAATATATTTATGCTCCCTAAAGAAATACATAGATGCCAAATAGGATTTTCAGTGGCAGTGGCATTGCAATTAATGTGATTTAAGCTCCTAAACACTCTTAAGAATTACATCATAAAGGATCTTAGCACCAGTTACATAGACAACTTTCCTACCCATCCCAGGGCTAATTTAAAATTGCATTTAACCTAAATTTAGAGTTTTCACCCAAAGTTCCTTACATTTCATTCACAGTTAGAGATGAAAAGCAGACTGGCCTTGGCCTCCTCCCCAGGAGTTATTTTCTGTACTTAAGGGGGAAATGGAACCTGCACTTTCTAGAGGCAAGAAATAATTATTGTCACCCATGGATGAAGAAAGCAAACAGGTATCTCATGTTTGTCTCTGGCTTCCTCAGGTCCTTGTGCTGACCTTGAGATGGCCCAGAGTGAATCAGAAACAAGATCAGCTCTCAGTAATTTTGTGTTTTGTGTTCTCTGTGAGGCAGAGTGGCTTTTTTTTTGACTAAGAGCAAAGCTGTTTGAGTCCCCTCTACCCCATCAGGAAAAGTGAAGAATCTCCACCCCCAGCAAATTCAAGTCTAGGAAGCAGGTGGAGGGAAATAAACCTCAAGCTAAAAGAAACTTTAGAAAGTAGAACTATAAATGCTGCCATCACAATGAAGAAAACCAAAAAGCATTCCCCATTTGTAAAAAATAAATATGTCCATAAAAATTAATGTGTTTAGAGGGAAAATAGGGAGAGGTATTTAAAGAGCTGAGAGATATCTGCATTCACAAATGGTACAAAAATGGTTTAAGGGAAGAAGGCAAATATTTGATAGTAATGGATATTTGAACTTAAGAAAAATTAATACTTAAAGGCAAGTCAAACATTCATGTGATGTATGTTTGCTATTACAAAAGAAGAATATTCATTAATTATAAAGCAGTTTAATCTAAAATAAAGCTGTTCAGCTTCAAGTGAGAGTCAAATTGCCCTTCAGTTTTAACCCCCATAGATTAGCAATAACTTTGAGGTAGGGAATGTTTATTTCAAACCAATACAAAATAATTTCCTTCCTTGGTTCTTTTAAAAACAACTACCAATTTATTTCTGTGTGATTCCTGATGATGCTGTAATTGATATGTGTGCACATACCCATCTGTTATGATAAATTGTGCTATTTTATGGCCATTTAGGAAGTAAGGAATGGAAGGTAAATTGTGAAGAATTATATATGAAATGCAGCAATCAGTATCTCTCCAGGTCTCTACCTAGATTTCATCACTATAGTAACAGAAACACAATGGCAGCTTTAATTGGGAGAAACAGGATGAGTTTCAAGAGTGCAATCCCTTTTTAATATATTTCTGAACTCTCACAACATCACCAGGTTTGGTAAACATTAATTTCTGGCTTTTCCTGAGGAGTTACATATGATTGGGAAATCTCAGCTGTAAAATCCCTTTGCTTTTCACTATCCCCTTCCTTTAAGGACACAGTGTGGGGTTTTGCCTGGTAACAGATCCTCATTTTTCATGGCATAAGGATTCATCAGCCAGAACCCTTTCAACTGCCTGATGTGGGAGAAAGGAGATGAAAACCAAATAGGAAGTGTTAATGTCTAATTTGTGAAAACATCTGAATTCTTTAAATGGAAAAAAATATCAGTGTTGGGATGTCTTTCCCCTCACTGTTGACTGTTTGGAATATGCAATGCAGAATTCTATAGTCCTTAATCAAAAGGAATCTGACACATTCTGAACAGCACCCCTCTAACTAAAATAATAAATTATAGCTTTTCAATTGAAAGCATTGTAATTGCTAATGCCAACCAGCACAGACTGGAACAAATTATTTTGCAATTTCAGTGCAAGTAATATTTCAGTATAAAAATGATGGCAAATTTAGAATCGCTTAACTGACACAGTTTTACACAGATAAGATAAAGAACTTTATGCTCACTTAGGCTTTTTTTTTTCCCCTCCATAGGATGAGGTTTATATAATAAATTTCCCATTTTTTGGAGATGTAGTGTTGATTTTATTTGGTTAATGAAATTATGGCATGGAAACTCACCTCCCAAATGCTGCCTGTCAGCTCAGGGATTGTGTTCACCTGTGCATGTTGAAGCTTTTTAATGTTTTGGGATTTTTCATAGCACAAGAGAAACTGAGACCTCCTGGCCAAGAAGGGAAATCCTCATAAATTGCTGTTTATGGGATGAGTATTGACATATGTGGGATTTGTCACCCAGTGTGAAACTGAGGGAATGGTGCTGCAGAGAGCTTCCAGTGATTTATGAAGGCTGTTTACTGCACAGAGATTAGAATAGCTTTTATCATACATTACATTGCTACTTTGCTTTAAAAGAAGCTGAAGCCATTTTCTGACCCACATAATAGTGAAGTCTTAAATGGTATAAAGTAGCTAATTGGCATTTTTGTCAAAATAAAAGACCTAGGATAAAGGAATCTCATTTTCTTTTATCAGAGAATGAAATTATATTTAAAGAAAAAAATCATGGTGATGTAAAATTCTGACTCTTTTGAATGGATAATTGTTATAACAGAGTAACAGGAAATTGCTTTCTCTGTAAGTATGTATTAAAATCATTCTGTTATACACAATAATCTCCAGCTTGCTAAATGGTCCAATGCACATTTCCGTAAGGAAAATTTGCTTATAACCTACTCAAATGGAAAAATATGGATTGCTCTTCTCTCTCTCCTCAGTGGCCTATCAGAATAACACTAAGATAATCAGAGTAGTGAAGGAAATAAAGTTGTAATATTAATATTTCTAATTCTGCTTCATCAAGGAGCATTAAGTGTATCTAGAAATTTCCCTCACTGTTACAGACACTGGATATTTACATGTTGAAAAACCTTCTTTTTTTTTTTATCCAATATACCTTTATTTTTATGAAGAAGCAAAACACAAAAATTTGATTATCTGAGGGAAACCAGAGGCAGCTTTAAGTACTTGAAGATACCACACCCTGGAATTAAGGTTCAGATGGGTCAGAACGAACCACAGCCTCCAGGAGAGGCAAATTTTAAAGACCTAAACACAGAGTACAGTGGATGGGCTATTTAATACATAATAAGATGATTGACTAAAGCATCTGTTTGGCAGAGTGTGGTTATTTAGAGACTGTATTATTTATCAGACAGGAAGAGCTGAAAAAAAACCGAGTGTCAGGCACTGTCTGGAGAATGAGGTCCTATTTCACAACACAAAATAATTGTAAAGGAAGATCTAAACTGCACAGTCCCCAACAGATCAGTGTGCCAGGTGATGTGCTGGAAATTACACCTTTTATTCTTTCCACCTTACCTGGAACACAGGAGTTTCTCATTGCCTGCTCTTTTCAACAGCTTCTGCAGTAATTTTTCACTTTTTCCTTAATAATCTTGATATCATAATTCTGCATCTATGACATGTTTCTGTGAGTTCTTTTTTTCAGCATCTCCACCTCTGGTTTTGTGGTTTCCTGTCCAATGGTGACCTTGCAGGCTCTTCTAGTCCGTGGTACAATAGAAGTGAGCAGATATATATTTTAAGGTTTTTATTCCCCAATTTTTCGTACTTTTTCAGTCTGTCTTTAACTTTCATATGCAACAGGAGTGTGAAAAGTGGCCAAATTCATGGCCAAGGCATCAGTTCATCACCATGAATCTTTCCAACCCAGTGCCTCAAAACAGGTGAACAGCCCCAGCCAGTCCTGCTGGTTTGAATTCAGCAAGGTTCATTCCAGGTGGGATGTGTAAATCCTCTAAATGAAGCCCCAAATACCTGCTGTGCATGATCTACCATTAAATCTGGAACAGCAGCATAAAAGGCTTGGGAAAGAAAGAGAAGTTTTGTGTACAAGAAGCCACCTTAATCAAAATATGACTCTCTGGGTGTTTGCAAATTGTTGTGTCCTTTGAGCCACAGAGTTTAATTTATTATATTAAAAAACAATTAATTACCTTTTAAAATATATGAGAATGTTTCCTGCCTTTTTTTTTTTTTATTTTAAGTTACTCTTATGTGAAAATTTAGACCTTTTAAACATCAGTGATCAAGAACTTTCTTTAAAGAACAGCAGGAAATGACTAATACAAATATACAGTGAAACCACCTAGTCATTTACACAAAGGAATCTTCCTCCAGCTCTTTAATGGACTAATGCAGGCTGGATTGTAATGGGGCTAATTTGCTCAACACCTACTTAAGGAGAAGATGCTGGGGTGCCTGATTTTTCCCCTCTCTTGGGCCTGAAAAAGCAATATATTGCCTACATGAAAGCATCTGTGACACTTTGATAGATGCAATGAGCTGCAGCCAATGCATAATTGGATGATGGTAAGAGAAGTGTCTGAAATTGCCTCTCAGAAGCCAGGCTTTAAAAGTCTATCAAATTCAGCAAACAGAATAGGAAAAAATGTCCAGGATTTGTTTCATCACTCATCTCACTCTCACCCTTCCAAGCTAAAACTGGAGTTTTGGATCTGTGGCAGCAGGAATATGCAGCTGGAAGGTCAAAGGGATTTTCTCCTGCTATGAAATGTGTAATGTTCAAATCATCTGTCACAAGTGTTTTAGTGCTAAAATAATATAAAAGCAGAAGGAAGTAATAATCTGAAATAACAACAGTTTCTCAGCTGTGTAAGTCACCCTAATATTTCTTTCAAGTTGTGAGCTTCACTGTCCTGCAGAAGAGAAAGTTCAAGTCTCCTGCTGTCAATACCTGCTATAACATACTATGGACACACTAACCAAATATTTACACCTACAAATGCCAAAACTGGGTGTTTTCCTCCCAAATAAATCAAAGTTTGTGTAGCTGGGGAAACACTTTTCTGGTATGAACATTTTAATTCTTATTACTTACACTGGCTGGGTGGCAGACTTGAAAGACATTCAACAAAAAAATTTGTAGAGGCTGGTTTAATTCCCATATCTTGTCCATCAGGTTTTCATCATGCAATTTCTTGCAACACATAAAATATAAAGAAATTAAGGTCGCAAAGGGAAATAGATGGAGAAAGGTGAGAGGGAAAGGGAAGGAGAAAGGGAAAGGAAAAGGAAGGAAATGTTTGTATTTATCCACAAGGTTCACATAATAAATATCCCTCTCAGTTACTGAGCCTACTCAGCTCTGCTGAAACTTGGTTCAGTTTCTTTTTCTCTGGGTGGGAAGTTGACTTTTGACATTAAGGATCTTTTCCTTTGCAAAAAAATCATCAGTTCACAATACCAGAGCTGGTGCATCAGGGATTACTTTTTAAAGTAGCAAAATCTGGAAATAATCAGTGTTTTTCACAAACACACATACACAAATAAAATAAATAAAAATAGGATCCATTGGAATCTTTACAGATATGCTGGTACATTGTTGGTACATAAAAAACTTTTATTTATGAGATGTTGGGGCCATTAAGAGTCTTTGGTTTAAAATTCAAGCAAAAGCTGAAGGTATGGTCTTTATACCTGAGTTTGATTACATCCAAAAATCTCAGAATTATTGGGATTTATGGGAACATGCAAGTATGTTTTTTATTTACAGCCTGGGAAATTTTAGAATTCTCTGTATTCATTATCTGGCGTACATGAACATGGGGTACATGACCTATAATTGTGTGATTCCTAAGTATTTGGGAAGGGAAGACTGCAAAATTCCTGGAGTGCTGCTGGAGTCTGAGGCCAGTCAAAGCCTTTACTTAATTTAACCTTGAATTTAGTAGAACTGGCACCAGGAAAAGGCCACCAGCCTTAAAAACCCAGTAAATTCCTCTATGCTCTTCCAACCACAGAAAGATGGAATTAGACAAAAGCTTTGCAAGCAGGATGGAATAACATTTGGTTATGCAGAGAAGGAGGTTAACTAAATCACCTTCAGAAAACCAGAAAGTGTTTTGTGAGAAAATGGCTATTACCCCTCAGCCATTGACAGCGATCTGCTTTAATCCATGAGAAATGGGGAAGCAGTGACCACAAAGCCAGGTTTGAAAATGTGCATTTTCCAGTGAGGAATGGCCCACTGGGCACTGGCATGAGATGAGTCAGGCAATGAGGGGCACCTGGAAATGAAAAGCTCTGCCCACCCAGCCCATTGTTTCCCTTTACTACAGCTGAGTGTGGCATTCAAATCCATTAATTCGCTTCACCAAATGTGGAAATATGGAGACAGATTTTAATTTTTGTCTTATATATTATTCATAGTGTGCTATAAAACATTTTGGAGTTAATTTAATTTCACTGCAATTAAAATATCAGTTTTGGTGCACATAGGTGAACATACAAAATTTAAAACCCTAAATGAAGATGGTTGTTGTCACTGTTTCTATAAGCATTGAGGTGAGGAAAAAGGTTCCAAAATGATAATTTTTGCTTTTACCATTGCTCCATCTTCAACAAATAGAAAAGCTTTTCTCTAAATGTTCGCTCATTTGTATTCTTGACCCTGGATAATTTCAGAAAGAAGAACAGCCATGCCTGATTCTCAGAGTCCAATAATCCAAGCAGATTCTTTCAGCTGTTCCAAGCACAGAGCATGAGATGTCCAATGTCAAATTTATTTATTTCAATATATTTGGTTTTACATGGGATTTTGATTCAGCCAAATGATACATAATATGCTGAAATCTGTGGAGGTAGGATTGCTCCCCTCCCACTCCTTCAGGCTGCTCTGAGAATTCAGAAAAGCTCATTAGGTCCCAGCCTTGATGAGCAGCTCCTGGGCTGAGCTTTTCAGGAGCTCCTGACAGGCTCCCAGGAACTCGAGCTGTCTAATGAGCTTCTGCTTTTTAACCAACAAAAAACTCATTTATCTTGCCTGGATAACAACCCAAGCAGAACATCATGTTTGCTATTGAACTTTCAGAGAAAGTTACCAACCTAAATTTTGTCCAGGGTGGGAAATCATTTTGACTGAAGGCAAATCTCTTGCCAGCCTGTTCCAGCAGTCCAAAGTGAGACCCTTGGAGCTCTCCTGCCACAGAGGGCTGGGACAGAATCCCCCTCTGAGTGGGGAGATTGTGGAGCTCTGTGCTCAGAGCATCACTGCTCAAATCTGCTGATGGGACCTGGGCTGGCACTGCCACTCCTCAAGGCTCAATATTTCATCCACAAGATGCAAAGGCATCTGCCCTGAGCACTTCACTGAACCCAAGGGGAAATTTCTCTTTCCTTCTCCTTCTCACCTTTTTCCATCTTTTTTTTTTTTCCCCTTTGCAACATTAATTTCTTTGTATTTATGTGTAGCAAGAAATCTCATGATGAAAACCTGATGGACAAGCTATGAGAAATAAACCAGCCTCTACAATTCTTTTCTTGAATGTGTTTCTTGTCTGGCACCCAGAAAATGCTTGTATTCCTGTAAGTATATAAGAATGAAATTCATATTCCATATGTGTGAGTGTGAATATTACACAGCAAATGTAGCAGGAATGCTGCTCTCTTGGATTCATTGAAGTCTTGAGTAGGTCTATGAGGAAGTTACTGTAGTGCTTAGAGCAAATTCTATAGAATCTTTTGTTAAATTGTTTAAATTAGGTTATCAATTAAACCCTGATATATTCAAATATTGTCAAAACCTTTAGGCCTAAACTGTTGGTGAAGTCTTGGGCTAAGCTTGGAAGGATGATCCACTGTGAAACTTGTGACTCAATGGGAGGATTTTTTTATTCCTTTTTATCCTTATGCTTTCCCAGCCTTGCTCTTTTTCCACCCCCAGCCTCCATACAGGTCATTTTAGCTTGATTTTTGTTTTAGGCTGATTGATTTTAGATTTTTTCTCTGTGTGCTTTAACCACCTAATAAGTAGTAGAGTGAACCTTGCTAATGAACGTCATCAAGCTTTCACTTTCATATTGAACCTGCTTCTGCCAGTGATTCTTTGAGCAACCTAAAACACTCATTTATGGCAAAAACACACTAGAAGTATAAGGTTACACTTAGCAAAATAAGATTGCAATCACCATACCTGAGCTCCATTGCCCTCTTGTTGGTGGACACCCAGGTGTATTGGAAAGTGCAGCCTGCATTGATTTTACCCAATTTTTACATTAATTCTCTCTTCCCTATCTGGATTTTTTTTGGGGGGGTCTGTATTGGCTGTTTGTTAAGGGGTAAGACCCCATTTAGGAAAGTAAGGGACATTAACCACTACCCATCATATCTGATATTCTGGCAGCCATGGGATCATCTGTCTTGTGCAGAGCTGGCAGACAAAACAATTTATAGGAGGAAGCTGAAGGTAAGTGGAATGGACATAATGGACATAAGCACAAGTGTTTTATTGAATGGGATGTCAGAGAGCCTCATAAATGACTGATGGGCACCTTGTATGTTTAGGAAGGAAATGCCATTCTCTAAAGATGCTGTGGTGGAATCCTGTTGCTGCTGTTTTTATTGAAGCTTACTGTTGTCTCATTGAAAGGGGGAGAAATTTTCTGTACACTGTTCAAGATGGGGTGGGGGGTGAAGAAACAGCTGGAAATATTTTGGTGAATTTCTGTGCACAGATGTTGGAGATGTATCATCCAAACACAGATTTCTGACTGCAGAAATTACAGGCTTCACTGGTAGCAGAAGCAAAAATTATACCAAGTGAAGAACACAAGGATGGCTTTTTATTTGCCTCATCATGTCTGTGTTATTATTTCAGCCACAAGCAGAAAAAATATATAGTTGGAGTAAGGGTATGAAATCTTTGCTGATAAATTCTGCAGAGGCTGGGAGCATTACTAAAGTACTACCTCCAGTTCTACCCTCTTCTTTTCAAAAAAGGTAAAAATATATAAAAGAAAACTTAGAAAAGAGCTGCTCTTTCTGGTGACCACTTTAAATTGAGCCTGGGGACAAATTCTACCCAATGTGATGAGGTAGGGTGGTTGTTGTCTGAAATTTAACCTATGGGTATATAACTTTGGAAAGCTCCTGCATAAAGCAAATTTCCCTGGAAACTGGAGAGGAAACTTCAGTTGTTCTCAGTCTACCCAGAACCAGAACAGCTTTGCAGTTAATAACTATCATTAAAATCAGCTTGGCCTGTCTCACCTTAACTCCACAGAACCACAAAGCAGATAACTGCAACAGATTTGCCCAAACAGCTATATTTTCCAGAGGAGCTGCCAAAACATCTCTACTGTTCTTTCAAAAGTCTCTGCAGATCAATAAAACCACTTATTAAGTTGATGCCTTCACATATTTTCCCCAGAACTGGCAGAGCAAAGGGTTGAAACTTGTGCCACCACATTCAGCTCTGACACTGCTCAGCACCTTCATCCAAATACATTTAATGGATGAAAGTACCGAGGAAATTTGCAGAAAGAAACCTGACATGATTGTAGAAGTCACAGAGGACTCATAATTTAGTTTCCAGGGGTGTGTATATGGGAAATCTCTTGTTAATTTGCCCTAGACTAGAGAGCCTGCTATGCCAGTCTTAATGCTTAAGCAGTGCTAAAAAATTAGTCAGACTTTTAAATTAGCCCCATGGTGAATTCAGGTGGTTTTATATGTTGCAGAGGTGGCATCATCACTAAGGATGCGTTCATGCCAGCTGTGATTTTGTCCAAAATTTCTGCCCCTGCAATGGAAATAAAGTGTTCATCTTTGAAGTATTTCTAGGTATGGACAGAAAACCTGCTGTGGCATTCAAACAAATATTTTTTAATTGTTATGATCAGAGTGATTAATGTTTAAAATTCTCTTACATGGCATTTCCATTTTTCCTTCTTTTCCAATATGCTAGAACAAAGCAGTCTTACCTCTTCTCTAAGAAACATTTCCTTTTACAGTGCTACAGAGAAATGCTTGAACTATCCCTTTGGAAAGTCCAAGCACAGGAGAACAATTTTTTTATTTTTTTTTTTTCCCACAACCTTTAAGGTCTATCAGACACCAGAACAGTCAGCAAACAAGCACTTACTGAGACTTGTGGCTAACTTGAAAGCCCAGGAGAGGAAAAAAGAGACTTGTTACACTTTTCTTCCGAAAATTTCGAGTTAATTTAGTATCTCTATGCTGAAGTGTGTGAGTTTCACCTGTTCACTGCAGACTGGCCACATGCTAAACCACAGTAAATGCTGCCATCTAATGGAGCCTGAGCGTTGAACAAAATCTTTTGGTTCATTCCAGAGCTCATTGCAGCTCACACTGAATAAAATTCATCGTTTCACTGTGCATGAAACAACCCAGGCTGGGCAGGAGACAGACCCACCTGGCATCCCTGAATCCCATGCCCAGGGCTGCTGGGCTCTGAGAGCTCTGCAGACCTTTTTATCATGGAGAGAAGATGGTTCTGAAAGCAAACAGAGTCATTAAGGTTGGAAAACACCCCCAAGATCATCAAGTCCACCTTTGACTGAACACCTTCATGCCCACTAAACCACCAAGCACCAAATGTCACACCCACTCATTTCATTTTTGGAACACTTCCAGGGACAGGGACTCCACCACTTCCCTGGGGAGGCTGTTCCAATGTTTGACCATAATGAATCTATTTATTTGGTCATGTAAATAAATCAATAAATATATAATATAAATAATAATAATAATAATAATAATAATAATAATAATAATAATAATAATAATAATAATAATAATAATAATAATATTAAGTGGTGAATATTTGACCACATAAATTTATACATTTACTGTATCTGAGGTCTTTAACTCTTCACTTGCCTGTGCCTTTATTTGTCATGAAAATAGCTTAGTTTTGACTAAACCTGTTCTATTTTAATAATCTTTAACAAGGTAAATGACAGTAAAAATTACTTTATTGTTCTTGATACTCTTGGCCTGAAAATGCTAATCTTTTCTGACTCCCTGTGAAGAGCAAATTTTTAGTTTTCTTGTGCAAATAGGCAGCTACTTTGGGAAAATTATATTATTGTTGTTCTACCCCTGAATATTAGATTATGTCTTGTAATAAAAGAAATTAAAGATACTTCTTAGAAAATAGACAAAAACATGTTAAGCATCTGAAGTCTTTATTGAAGGATCCAAACCAGTCATATTCCAAACTGAAAAAAAATCAGTAAAATATTATTACACATCATTCATACATTTTTTTTCAGAATCAATAAAATAAATGCTTTCTCTAACTTTAATAAATATTATCTCACAAGGTACACCATGAACTTCTCTTCAGATTACAAAGTAGTGCTTTCTAGGGATAATGATGGAATTTTATGCACTATTATTCTTTTACGGGAACAATATTTTTTGCACAATATTCTTTGATTTTGATTATGATTATGACAATTTTCATCCACTGAATGATATAAAGAACAAATTATGTACAACTTTCAGGCACAGGCAACTGAGGATGATCTGTTAAATCCCTTTGGGTGTTTGAGTAAAGACACCTCAAAAATTCTTAGGCACAATCAAATCCATTCAAAGACATTAGAAGGAGGATGGTCCCAAAAACATCAAAATTAGAGACTGATTATACTCAAGTGTCTTGAGTGAGCTCTTTTACAGAAGTGCAGTAATTACTTAATTTTGTAACAATGAAGGCTGTTTGGAAAATTTGGTTCTCTCTAAAGACATGTACCTTATTCTATATCCTTCTGTGTTTATAAATAAGTGCTTAGAATTGATTTTTTACAGACTTCTTCCATTAACACATGAACAAATATAAAAATGACAGCTGAAAAAATTAACTCACCAACTCCAGTAGTTAAGGGAAAAAATTCCATTTGATTTTCCTCTAATATTTCCGACATAGTTGTTCAAATCTTAATTGCTTTAAGGATCATTTGCAAATCTGAACAATTACAATACTTGAAGGCTGCCATTATTATTCTACATTGAGAGTATTTGTGGGATCAAAAAATGGTCTCCATCTGAAAATGTGACTGGTTTAATTGGAAATGCTGCAGGCAGGGGCAACCTCATGTGTCAAGCTTATCCTGAGCAAAGCCATCATAACATAAAGGGAGGGATATGGAAGAAACAGGACGTATTTTATCTGTCTTCCTACCAGGCTTTTCATTATGCAGTGATGCAAGAAGACTTGGCTTGTCCTGTATTTCTCGTTCAAAGACAGCACTGTGATGTTTACAATGGTATAAGGATATACTCTCAAGAGAACGTTGCCTCAAATACCTCCTGAAGGCCTTTTGAATAATAAGAGCTGACACTTCCTCTTGTTTTCTTTTGAGGGTCGAAGAAATTGGGCTGTAACAACTTTTGGATGGATTGCTAGCTGTAATCTTTTCTTCCATGTTTAATTCAAGACTCTCCAAATCTCCAAATTCTCCCAAGACCCTTTTAGTGAAAGCCAGCAAGATATCCAAGTAGTGGATCTTATCTCCACTAACTATAGGGATGTCCATGGAGATGAGCTGGATTTTATTTGGCTTTGGGATGCGCAAGGGGAATTCCAGCGCATCTGCAAAGTCTGAAAGAGCAGAATAATCTATAAACTGTGTTGCCAGAGGGTCAAACTTTCCCCATGTCTCATAAAACATATCAAAGTCATCCTCACAAAGAGGATCTGTGCTTTCCTCAGTGGCAACGCTGAAGTTCTCTAAAATGACAGCTATGTACATATTTATAACAATGAGAAACGATATAATGACATAGCTTACAAAATATAAAATGCCAAAGCTCTTACTGATGCAATTATCTTTTTCTGTCCCTGTTATATTTAAATGGGGAGCACATGCACCAGGTCCTTTTAGCACAGGGGCCAGAAGAGTATCCCAGCCAGCTGATGTGGTAATTTGGAAGAGGCAGAGAATGCTACCACAAAACGTTTGGAAGTTGAAAATGTCATCAATCCCACCATCCAAGTGGAGACAGGCAAAGTTTGCCATGCCCACGATGGCATAAATGAACATAATCAGGAAAAGCAGAAGGCCAATGTTGACCAGTGCAGGAAGAGACATCAGCAATGCAAAGAGAAGAGTATGAATTCTTTTGGCCCTGTGAACTAATCTCAGGATTCGGCCAATTCGCACCAAGCGGAGAGTTCTCAAAACAGTAGGGGAGAAGAAAGATTGAAACACTTCAGAAACTCCAAGACCTTTGAAAGGAAAAGAAAACAACAAAATGTTGTCAGGTCAAGCTAGTGAAATTAATGTCTGTTTTGTTATATTGTGTGCTTTAGGTGTCAGAAGTAACACTGCTCTCACTATAAACATCAATCCTGAAACTGCTCAGATAAAAGCTTAGGTAAAGAAAGAAAAATTGTAATACCGTTCAATATTAAAGAGGCATCAAGAGTTCTGCATAGTTTGGAAGCTGTGCTCTTTCAAGTTTCTCTAATTTGAGAAGGGAATTTATGCATTCATTGCTCAAGTACCTAAAAACTCCTGTTAAATCCATTCAGGTCCAGTGCTGGAAGCTCTGGGACTGTCTCTGAGCCACTGCCTGAGTGCTGCTCCTGCAGCCTAAGCCTAAATGTGAGACTGACTAATGCTTGGCACTCAAATGAGATCAGAGAACAAGAATAAAATAAAGGAAAATTGTCTCTCAGTGTTTATCCCCCATAACTCATCATTCTCTGACCCTACTATCAGAGTGATGACACAGCAGCAATGCTAATTATTACAAACAGAAGAGTTAGGAAGTCATAATTTTACTGGTTTGTACAGAATGGTAAAAGGCTACCATGCTTAGGCAAGAAGCAGAGAACTCAGAAGTTTTTCTTTCCCATCCTTTACAATATTATATGACCTAAACCTGAGTAGGAAGAACAGATAAAATAAACTATATGAGAAACTACAGATGCATATGACTTTTTACAGAGTAAATGATCAGCATCTAGTCTTATTTAAAGAGCCAAAAAATACAAGATAGTTAATTTTTTTGAGTCACAAATAGTGGTCCAGATTTAGGATTGTATTGAGCAACCAAATTTTTCTGAGCTTTCCAAATCTGCAGTTGGGCTCTGCTTTCTTTAAAGCAAGTCCTGAAAAATTAAATTAATCCCCATTTTTGATGCAAATGTATTTTTAACCTGAAATTTCTTTTACTGTGAAAACAAGAGTTAATGTGACAACATGCAAATTGAAAGCATAAAATGTTAGAACAACACTTTAAATAAAATATCTTTACAAGTATGCTACTGAATTAATATTCTGTTAATTCCTCAATAAAAATAATACTTTAAAAAAATTTGAAAACTCCATTTACCTTTTAGCACTCTGCAAAAATATAAGGGAAAACAAAAATGCATCCTTTTAGAAGGAATCACTTAGATAGTTTGAAAAAGCACAATGGATCTGGAATTTGTTTAACAGACATATATAGGTGGTTACTTCAAACTGGAATTTGGCTTAATATTGGTAAGACACATTACCTGATCTAATGATTGGTACTTACTCACTATTGAAAGGATCACAACACTGAAATCAAACATGTTCCAGCAGCTTCCAAAGTAGTAGTGCCTTAAGGCCAATATTTTCATGACACATTCTGCAGTGAACACAGCCACAAAAAAATAGTTGATTTTATTAAGAACATCCTTGGTGGATTTCTGGTTGTTTTCTGCCACCATAACGATCATATTTAGACAGATGAAAATCACAACGGTGATTTCAAAAGCTTTGTGAGATACAATGTCAAACAGCCATCCTAAGAATGCATTCTGTGGAGAGAATAAAAACTACTTAATGCCACTTCTGAGATCCAGCCTGCATTCAAACATTCAGTCATTTGTGCTTAGAAATGGAGTTTGAGATAACAGACATTAACAACAAGCTACTAAAAGCATTTTAGGTGATTTCTTTAGACCCTCAAAGAAAACTCACCATACTTTCAGTATTTTCAGGCATCGTGCAAGCACATTGGCTTAGAAAAAAATTTATAGCAGAGAAACATGCAGAGTATATTGTGATTGTTATTTTAATAGAAATACTTATTGAAGCAGATATTTTAGGACAAGCAATTCTAATTAAAATGTCATAAGCAGGAAAAACTCTGAGTAGTTACTGTGCAAAGCATGTAACTGGAATTAAATGTAAGAAAATGTGAGAAATAAAGCATATGATTATTTAAAAGCAAATAACAGCCACAGGGCATGTACTGCTCTCTATTCATTTTCACCTGCAATAATCCAATCTAGTTACAGAAGCAACATCATGCAACTTAAATAACCAAGATCATGTTATGAATATCAAATACTTAATATGAACTGGTTTTAAAAGTTTGTACATTTGAGTAAGTGATAAATAGATTATAAATTTCCTTAATTGATATCCTTAAAGATGACTGTGTTGGATGGAATTTTTAAACAATTTTTAAACAAAAGACAGTAAAATCTAAATACTATATTGACTGAGGAAGATGAGGGGCTGTAATTCAAAATTTATTTCCCAATGCCTGGCATCTTTATATTCTCTGTCATGTCCTTCTTAAGGTGTTCTCACCGATGGTCTTGGGATGGGTTTTTGGGGTTTCTTGGATCCAAGTTTTTTTAGGGCATTATAGTACTTTTTCTGTTCCTCAGTCAAAAATAGATCTTTTCCACCTAAGTAAAGAGGAAAAATGTTGTTCAGATGAAGACAAATAAATATCAACAAATTTATGATAAAGACAATTATCACAAGTGAGACCTAAGAGAGCACAGAGACCAAATGTGTCTTCACCATTTCTCCTTTTCCCCTTTGATCTGATCTTTGATCTGATCTGGGTTGATCATGAAAGTCAAGTCCAGGCAGTGATCCCAAGTCAGTTCCCTCAAGTGTGAGAGCCCTTCTAAAGTTTTGCAAATCTATTTCTTATTTTCAAAATTACATGAGATGTATCAATAAGTAGCATATTTTATATTTTTGGGAAAGGTAGAAGAAAAGAAATGGACATGAAAAGAAATGGACAAGAAAAGAAATGAATAATCATTTTGAGACCAAGTTCTAGAGGGGGTTCTTGGCAATTAATTTCTTATTACCATCCACATCACCTGTATTACTGAGCAATCACTTGGAACCCAGTAATCAGAAACCATTCATCATAAAAGCTTTGAGTGATCAGCATTTTTGTACAACAAACAGATAAAAATGTTCAGCAGGACATCTGCAATTGGAATCACTCCAGCAAAACCTCTGAAAATTCACCTTAACTTCACTACATGGAATCTCAATGAAAAGCCCTAAGAAGTAGAGAGGAAATGAAAGAAAAAAATTAAAAAGAAAAAAATGTCAGTTACTGCACATACTAAGAAAAGAAAAAAGGTTTTACATCCACATAAACTTGTAGCAAATATTCAAGCTTATAAACTACTCAATCTCTTTATCTATTGGGATTATTGTAACTGTGACTTTGTTATAAAAGGAAATTCTTACAGTGGACTGCTGTTGCTCAATCCCTACACATCCTTTCTCTGTCCAAACTCAGAGAACAGAAGAATTTCTTGTGGGTTTTATTTCTATCTTTCTCTACCAAAGGCAGTAAAGCTCTGCTGCTTGGTTTATAAATCAGCCTATAGAAATAATAAGTGATTTCAGTAGAGGTTCTGTCTTCCAAATGGAAACCTTGAAAGTGGAAACCTTCTGTTGGGGTCTGCTTTTCTGGTATTTTTTTCAATGAGCAAGATGCATATTTGTAGTAAGACTTCCAAGTGGATTAATTGACAAAATTTTCCTTGATAGTCTGGATACTTTAAGCCCTTAAATGACAGCACACAATTGATAAATAAGCTTGGCACAAGGAAGGTGAAATATTCCAGTGAAGAATGACTGTTGCTTTTCTTTATTGCATTTTCCATTGTAAGATTTTTGCCTTCCATTTCTTACTGACTAACAAGAACAGGGAATATAACAACTCTGAGGGGAAAAGTGGAAGCAGTCATGGCTTCATGGGCTTTAACAGCCTTTAAATTTATACACAGCTTCTTCCTGGGGTCATGGCTTGGATCTCAATGCAGAATTTTTTTAAAACCTCTCTAAATTAATCTGTAGGTTTATTTTCTAAGTGAAGGACATTTTACAGTGTACCTAGTTTTAGAAAACATTCTGATTGACAGGACCTTTTCAAGGTTCTTTACCAGGAAAGCAGAAGTTACTCTTTCCATGACTGTTTCTTCCATGACTGATTAACCTGCTCACATTTGTGAGGTGTTTACTCTCAGCAAAAATGGTTGTTCTGTTCCCTAAAGCAAATCTTCAAAGCAGAAGAAAAGAATTCCACTCTCCTGTAGCAAAGTCTAGGTAACTTTTTGACTTCTAATTTCTAAATCTACTCACTGCTTCCTCCTTGTCCTGTACTTAGAACAAATTCAGGACTTAGTAGGAAAATAGAATTCACAGGTAAAAGCCTTGAGGAAGAGGAGATTCCTGTTTTCAAACCTTGGTTTGAAATGTTATTATTTTAAATTATCTAGTCAAATACTTATTTTAAAATGTTAGACCCCTAGATGTCAAACCAGCATTCGCTCAATCAAATTGGGATTACAGGAGACCATGAGTTAGCTCATGTTGTACTTATCTTTTTCCTTTGCTGGTTAAAATTGCTGATAACCACTCCAATGAAAAGGTTCAGCATGAAGAAAGATCCAAAAATAATGAAAACCACAAAGAATGCATACATGTGTAGGCGTTCTTCAAACTTTGGCTGTTGATCGATCTGATTAAATAAAAGAAACAAACCAGAAAAAAGAACATTGGCAAAAAATAGATAATCTCATCTTTGTCATTTCTAATTTATTATAGCAGATCTTTTTATTGTCATGAGGGATAAATTATTTCTAGACCTTTAGACCTTTATCTCAGTGTACATGTAGAACAACTGTCTAGCTCCATCTTGTTACTGTTTGTAAAGATAATGAAAAACAAAGCCAAATCCTGCTCTAAAATTTCACTTCAATGACATACCTCACGTGAATCCACTGCTGCATACATAATATCCATCCAACCTTTAAAAGTTGCCTGAAAGAAAGTGCATTGTTTATTATAAGTAAGAAAAAAAAATAGCTATTGCTAATATAAATGTGTTAATACTTGTGGAAAAAATGAGAAGTGTGCTGTAAAAAAATATGCATAAATTCTAAAACATGCTTGGAAGTATGATTCACTGGAGTTTATTACAGTAAAAAAATATCTTGAAAAGAAAACAAAAAAAAAAGTCATTATTCATGTCAAATGTGCTTTAATGCTAACTCTTATTAAACTGAAAATTTTATATAAACAAAAGAACACTAAAAGTTTCAGCTTAACTAGCAAATATAACTTAAAAGGATGAAAACAATTTCTAACAAAACAGCAGAAAGTTCCATCCTGTAATTTTTATCAATCATAGAATATTTTGGAGGATCCAGAACAAAGAACTTCATCTAGAAAAGATACAGAGATAACAGAAACTTTTAAAAAATGCCTTTCTCTCCTTTTTTGTGGTATTTTAGGAAGCTCAGTGAATTAGCAACCCAACACTTCAGAACTTTTACAAAACAAAAGAAGACATAAAATTCTAAATAAATTAGTCCATGAGTTTTCTTTCTAATCCACTCTGAACCAGAGAAAACAAGAATAACTTTAAATACAGTGACAGGCAGACTATTACAGGTTTAGTTTGTTAATCAATTTTTTTTAAAAAACCTGAAATTTAAAACAAAATGGAAAAGCTGTGAAACAGAGCTCTTGATTTTAACAAAAGGCTGTATATGCCCAAGTGTTTTTTAGGAGAAGCTGAGCAGCCCATAGATAAGGAAAATATTCATGGAAGCTAAAAAATCTCCAGTTTCAGAGAGATAAACAGAAGCAGAGTGATGTGCCTTGGCTGGGCTGCTCAACCAATTCCTTGAGGCAAACAAAATGAGCAAGTTTCTATAGAACTTACCACTTGCAGGAGAGCCAAGTATCCCATGCCAACATTGTCAAAATTCACAACACTATTTGTCCATGTCCCATTGTGGGAAATACAATCGTTTTTGTTTTCAATGATATCGATACTTCCTTCTTTGAGTGTGCATGTCCAAAATCTGCTTCCAAGCCATTTTACTCCTAGAACATTAAAGAGGAGCCAAAAAACAACACAGACAAGCAGGACATTGAAGATTGAGGGGATGGCTCCAAAGAGTGCATTCACAACAACCTGAATGAAATGAATGAAAAGAATCAATTATTTGCATTCAATAGATTATTTTTCACAGAAAGACACTGATTTTTTTAATCTTCTGTATCTACTGAAAATTCTCATCCATATAAAAACCCAGACCCCCCCAATATCTTTACCTTTATCCCTTCAAATCTTGACAAAGCTCGTAGAGGCCTCAGTGCTCTTAAAGTCCTGAGGGATTTCAGGCTGGTCCCAGAGGGGCAAGGTGAAAAATCTTCAGAAACAGAATTTAGTCCCCAGGAAACAAAGGACAGCTGTGTTCATTGAATTGGAACTGGGATCATTAAATGGCATAGCAACTTTTATTTTATTTATATTAGTAGACAATTCTAAGATGAAAGTTACAGTATATTTCGCCACTAAGTCAAATTAAGAAAATACACATTCAGAGTTATCACAATATAATTTTACTTCACTTCTAACATATGAAAAAAAAAATCTAATCCTAATTTCTTTTAAAAGATTTCATATTATTTCATTTAATATTAATATAACAATCAAATTGGTAACTATGATACATTCATACACTACCAGACCAGAAAGGTTTACTCAAATAAAATACTCCTATTTTCTACACAGTTATTATCAAAAGTGTACACAGGAATTTGCTATCATAACTGAGGGTGGAGATGTGAAAACAAAATTTTTTTAGGAGATATCTGGTTCATTTTGGATATTTCTAAGAGAGAAATGAATACATTAAAAATAATTTCAATAATTAGGTTTTTTCACTGTCCATGATTTGTCTCTTCCCATTTGAATTTGTTGCCTCATTGTTCAGCTATTGGATATTTCCACGCATATCCTCTGTTTTGGACTCCTACTTACATTAGAAAACTGTAACTGCTCAAGTATTCATTACTTATAGTTATAATAGTAGATCTTTCTGTTGAAAATTCCTAATTCTTCACAGCTTTCAATGCTGACTGTCCCAAGTCTATCAAAAGCTACTATGATGTTACAAGTCAGCAGTTTAGACATTTCATTTTAAAATATTTAACTTCAGAACAGTCCCACTGTGGTGTCGACAAGAAAAATGTTTCATTTTTCTACAGCAAGATTACAATATTTAGCATTTTCTACATTCAGAGCAAATATATATATAATGAACACTGCACTTATCTCACTCTTGGTGATTCCAGCATTTCTCTTTAGGGCTGTGCAAAGCAAAAGATACTTCTCTATCTTTAATTCCCTGGTAAATGATTTTTCCAACCATGCTTTTCAACTGTCTTTGCCACCTAAATTTCTTCTCCTTCAAGGAAGGAACTCTTTTTCTGTTCCTAAATGCCAAAATCACAGATTTGGTTTGGGTTGGAAGGAATTTTTAAGACCATCTAGTCCAGAACTGTCAGTAGCTTCACATTTTCTATTGTCTCAATCAATCTATTTTGATTTTATTTCTGATCACTAATTGAACTCTCTCTCTTCAATTGAAAAGGTATTTAGAACCATCATGGTCCTCAATGATGGCAATACTTAATAAAATTTTCTTCAGCAACTTCTTGATTATTGCTGACAGTTTCTATTTAAAGTCCTAAAGCCTCTTTTCGATTCAAGGTTTTTCAGCTTTTGGAAACTGTCTTTGACATCTGCATTAATTGACAATCAGAATTTACAGGTAGTTCTCTAGATAGAAAACATCAAAAATTAAAATGTATGACAAGCTGAGTATAATACTTACACATACAATGATGAAGTCAAGCAAACACCAAGCATTTGTGAAATAACTGTGCAAACCAAAAGCTACCCATTTCAGGAGCATCTCCGTAAAAAAGGTGTAGGTGAATATTTTATCAGCATAATCGAGGATAATTTTGACTTTTGGCTTCTTCTGCAGGTGAATATCTTCAAATGCCTGGAATTTCAGAAGATTATTTCATGCACAAGAGTACACACTTTGGCCTACTATAACCATTTAATATTAAATTGTCGACAACCACCACTTATTTTCATACTTAAAAGCAAAAAACTAAATTTTAAAATAAGTAAAATCTCATTTTCACATTGACTGGAAAATCTCATACTTCCAGGTTTTTATGTTCAACACTTAAAAAAATGTCTGACAAGGGTCAATTTGGGCTAACAAAATTTTGGCTTTCCAAGGTAGTTGATAATTTTGAAGATGTCAGTCTAAAATTCTTCACAAAAAAGCCTGAATTGAACACATTACCCAGTGTCTGTCAGACTCTGACCTTCCAAATGAGTCATCTTGAGTCAACCTGCACAGTTGTAATGCAGACATGAAAAAACATGACAAATCTGGAACTGCTCATTCCTGAAGTTGCATCTTTTCTCACCTAAACTTTGACCTTGAGGTTTTAGGAAAATTTCTGTCATTTATTTATTTATATGCTAATTTTTTTTTTTAATTTTTTTTTTATTCCCAATCTATTCCCAATTCTTTTTAACACCTTGCATTATTTCCTCACTAAGCCTTTGGCAATATCTCTAATTTTTCTTTCATCCACTTCTGCCCTGCTTTTCTGAGCATTCTTTCTGTGATCACCATCTCATTTAATTTCACAACAAGCCATGGACATGTGTGGTGGTCTGGTGCTCATTGATACTCATTCAGAAAAATTTCATATCAGTAAACTTTATAAACAAGTAAAAACGCGAGAAAGTCTCTTTTTGCAAGGGGACAAAGTGTATCTTAGAACACTGCAAAACATCTTTGATGACATGAAATTTTTATTGTTTTGTTATTTTGCACCTCTGTACCAACTAATTTTTGTTCAACAAGACATTAAAAATAACTCAGGTTTCTTCCTTACTTCAGTTTGATCCCCCATGAACACAGAGGAGCCCTCAGTGGAATCCCAGGGAGTTCCCTGGAGGTTTTGTCAGAGGAATTTTAAAGAAGACAGTTCAAATCAGGAAACAACATGAATGTAATGCACACAGAACTGACTTCAGCTGGAAATTCTGACATCTCCCACATAGATCACCTTCAGACTACTTTGTTATGTTCCTTCTGCATTATATATTTTATTTAACAAGTTACTTTCAGTAGACAGTGAATATACCTTCAAATAAAATAATTCTTCCCTTATTCACTAGAAATGGATATAATCAGAGTAACAATGAAACATTACCTCACCTATCAATTTACATCCACCTTTACTTTTAGCTCCTGATCATGTTTGGATGATTTTCAATCTACATTTTTAGTAGTTAGTAATTAGTTTGCTTTACAAATTTAGAAGTGCTATTATCTTCTTCAAGCTTTCCTAAGTAATTTCAGACTGGTTTAGCCTTGTAATTAACACAAAAGTGTAAAGAACTTTGTTTAATGAAGATCTATGATTCCATATACTTAAATCCATTTAAATATCTTATTCAAGTGGAGGAAAGCATTATAACATCTAAGAGTTACATTAATTGCACTCTTGTCTCTCCCTGAGGAATGGAATGTCATAGTAGAAGAAATAAATTCAATACTATTCCTTTACTGACAACAATTAATTCAAAAGTGGAGAAATTAAATGAAATTTACCAGTGCTGCGCTGCTCAAGACAATCATAAAAATCATAAAATATTCAAATCCACTATGGTTAACGATTCTGTAGCAGGTTTTTCTAAAGTTCCACCAAATTCTGCCTGGACCCTTTGTGATATCCACTACACAACATGGGAAACACTCAACACAACCTGAAAAGAGAGAGAATAGTACAGTGGTTCAATGGAAAATATTGAGATGTGGATTTTAAAAGTATAAAACATCTAAAAAAGGGCTTTTACATATTATAGGAAGAATGTGATCTTTTATCTATGAGGTGATGCTGTTGTTGAAATGATCTGAAGCTACAGAGAAGACAAAATTTTTATGCCAAAATAATCTCTCTTAATAAAGTAACACATACATGGAATAACAGGCATCTTTTTGTGTCTTTCTGCAGAAAGGCTTGTGGGCACAAAAGAAACCCTTACTTCTATATAAAAATGTGTTTATTTTCTGCATTTTTTTCTCTCTTTTTTTTTTATTTTGAAAGGAGGTATTACCTTCCTAGCAGGTCAGTAAATTATTATTTTTACTGATTATTTCACTTTATTGCAGAGACATTACATGTGGACTCTGTTCACTGCCCTGTGCCAGAAACACTCTTCAGCAATCTGAAAAGGCAGCAGGATTGAACCATGAGAATCAATAGAGTCTAAGGAAAAGTTCAGGTGATCAAAGGCAGATATCCACACTGGGATGAGGAGACAAACAATTCCTGCTCCAAATGGACATTTTTGAACACTGGTACATTTGGCATTAGTGCAATACAAAAAAAAAAAATTAAAAAAAAAATAGAAATAATAATTTAAAAAAAAAAAAAAGATTCCTACATTCATCAAAGCAATCCTTAGGCAGCTGTGAGTTTTTGGTCTGGGAAAGTATCTCCAGAAGAGCAACTGGATCCACAGTGCTGGCTTCAGAAAAGCTACGAACAGCATGGTATTTCTGCAGAGAAGTGAAAAAATAATTCATTTGCTTTGCATTAATACAGTTACCAAACCTAAAATAAATGAGAATTATCATCTTCTCTCCCTCCCCAAAAGAAATTTGCAGTGTATAAATTATCATAATGTTGCTGAACTACCAAAATAAATTATAAATAATAGGACAGGAAAAGCCAATCCCTACTTTTTGTTTCCATCTCTTTATTTTTATAAGTTTATTGGTTTCTTTTAGTCATCTATAGTTGATTTTCAGGAAGAGAAATGTTTAGAAAAGATTATATTATGCTACAGTTTTAGAGAAAATTCTGATTCCTTCAGGCCAATACATCTTTAGAGATACAAATCATGTTTCAAATGGCTTAAAAGGGGAAGGCCCTGCATATTCCACAAAATGATAAAACTTATAATTACCTCTTTTTGCTCTTTTTTTGGATGTGTTACTGTGAAAACATTTAGAGCTTCAGAAGTGCCAGAACTCTGATTGAAGCTGTGTGAATTCTGCCACTGTTCTCTGCATCTTAATTTGTCTCCCTGCATGAAATGATGCAAATCAGTTGATTTTCCACTTTTTTTTTTTTTTCCTGAAAGTCATTCTTGAAAGGCAAAGTTATTTAACAGAATCTAAAACATCCACAAAGTTTACACTCATATAATCACAGAATGATTTGGTTTGGAAGAGCCCTTAAAGATCATGGAGTTTCATCCCTTCTGCCACAAGCAAAGAATCTTTCACTAGCAAGTTTTCCTTTAATAAATAATGAAATGGTTTTCCTAAAATGCTTGTAAAAAAATGATGCTTCCAGTTATAGGCAGAAGATCTAAGTGATCAGAATCAGTCCTCAGTCCTTTTGACACTACAAATTCCAAGAAATACCAGGTTCCACTGGAGCAGGGAATGAATTTCTGATATCAAATGCTTATGGGCAAGATATCTGAAACAGCCACAGATGATTCCAAGGTGCTCAGCAATTTTTACTTCTTTGAGAATTTGTCCAAAGATATTGCACTGATAATACTTCCTAATATGCCAAAACCATACAAAATGGATCCAGGCAGTCCACCTAGACACTGACCATATGCTGATCCATCCAAAAAGAGATCCCTCCAACTCTAACAATTCTGTGATTCTGTGAAAAGCAACCCTATAGCTCCTGTGCCATATTTGACAATCCCATGTGGATGTGGCAGATACCTGAAATATCTCCAATACTCCTAAATGCCTCTGTACAGCTGTCATGGCAGTAAAAATGTCTCACTCACATGCAGAAAGACTTGAGCTTTATCCTGCCCAACACAACAAAATCAAGAGATATAAAGGGGGGTGAAAAGTACCATGGAGGTGAACAGGTGATTTAAAAAAAAATTCTAATAATTTACATTTAAGCTGTAGCTTTTGTTTATATTCCCTTTGGATTCCATGCAACTGAGAAGCATCATATAATCAACACAAGAGGCCTGCAATGTTGTAAGGCAAAGAAGACAAAAGAAACAACATCTGTCTTGATTGAACTTTGACAGCAGTAAATGGAAGCAAAACAGTCAAAAGTAGAATTTTGGGTGTTGTTGAGGAGAATGATGAAAAAGTGAATATTCAACATATCATTGAAACCAGGACTATTTTTTAGCCCTTGTACTAGAAGAACAAAGTAAATAAAATTGCAGAAATGATAATATTTATTGCTGAGTCTTTGAGATTGTATTTACAGATGCAATTCACAATAAATTTTCAAATATCAATATTCCTTACCTGGTTTTTATATTCTACAGCTGTGTGTAAAATGTGTCCACCATCACCTTTGTTGGTGTAAGACTCTGCTGCTGTAATGGGAACACAGGCACTGGGGCTGCTCAAAATTTCTTCATATTTCCTTGCTAGTGAGGAACTTTCTTCCATGTGGCAATGCTCTATGTCAAAGCAGCTGTTGTCAGTCTGCTTTCTGACATCTGTCATGGCATAATTAGTAACCTCTAATCTTTTCCCAGAAACTGCCAATGTCTTCTTTTTGTCTGTCCTTCTGAGGCTTCCTCTCATTCTTTTGCAGCAGTGATCCCAAATTCTGTCCTTCACAGCCTTCAGGCTCCTGTGAATCTGTGCAATGGCAATCTGGTATTTGGTGCCTTCTGCAGGTCCCTCTTCTCCCTCTGGGCTGCCATTGTTGAAGGAACTCAGCAGCAAAGCAATGAACAGGTTGAGCACCTTAAAATAAAGTAAGTTGGAGACACTATTGCTAACAGAAAAGACACTTCAGAGACCCTCAAACTTGATTTCATTCACCACTACAATGAAATTATTTACTGTTGTTATAGAATGATATGGCTCCTTCTGGAAGGAATGGCAGGAGAAAAAAGGAGGGAAGTGAGAGTTTAGGTACATCAAATATATTTTCACATGCTTTGATGTCCATAGTATGAGGAGGCAGACATGGAGAAAAACAGCAGGCAATGATGAATTTTAATTACATCACCATCAAAAAGGATCTGGCATATACCAACAAACCAAGGAGATGAAAAAGATTTTGTCTCCCTGCAAAATTACATTAGGTCCTGTATAAACCCAAAAATCTGGGTTCTGTAAACTTTTGATAACATAAGAGCAATGTGTTAAATATTTAAAGGACTCAAACAGTTTGGTTATTTGGTCCTATCAACACAAAAGATGAAGAGATCTGACACCAAATTATGATTAGCTCTGCACTTCTATACTGTAGTTAGAAGGAATAATTTTATTTTGCTTCTGTGTCTTGAGAGAGAAAAAGAAAGAAAGAAAGAAAGGGAAAAAAGGAGACAGAACAAAACCATGTCAAGTGACACCCAGAAAAGAGAATAAAGTGAATACTTTACCATCAGTAAAGTTTGCCTCCAAAGAAAAAAGTAACTGGATGCATTCAGTAGGGATTGAAAATTGACTTGAAACTCACCACCAGGTTTCCCAGCACCAGGACAAGCAAGAAAATGACGAGACATTTATTTTTTCCAGCCACTTCCATGCATTCCCACATAGTTTCAATCCATTCTCCACATAATATTCGGAATATAATCAGGACTGAATGACTAAAATCTTTCATATGCCAGCGTAATTTGCCACTGGGGCTTATTTTACAGGAATTTGTTTCATAGTCACTGCCCAAAATCTGCACTCCTACTACAGCAAAAATAAATATAGTGATTGCCAAAACCAGAGTGAGGTTACTCAGTGCACCAAAGGAGTGGAGAATTATTTTCATGAGAGTATTTAAGGCTGGCCAGGACTTTGCCAATTTGAAGATCCTGAGCTGTAAATAAAACACAAGGAAATAAAACAATTAAAAACAGCCTAGATAGCATAGCACACATGAAAACCAGACCCCACATTTACCAGTTCTTTACTGTGGTAATATCACTATTTTTTCCCTAAAGAAAGCGTTTTAAATATTTTGATGTAATTAAAGTCACTCCAACTAAAAGCTCATGTTGTCTTACTACTTGCCAATAAAGAAAACAGATTTAACATATTAATCAGTAAAATAATAGGAGGGTATTTCACTATACAACACAAGTATTATTAATTTTTTTTTAATAAATAATTACCAGCCTGAAAGGTGACAGATTTGTTCCAAAGCTTGCTAGGCCAATTAAAACAACCACACTATCAAAAACATTCCACTTGTTCTGGAAATAGTAGTAAGGATCTAGAGCAATGATTTTCAAGATCATTTCTACAGTAAAAATCAGGGTGAAGACCTGGAAAGACAAAAATTAAATCCAGAAAAAAAAAAAAAGTCACTGAAAAAGTCTGTCTCCTTAGGGGAGTGTCTCAGTATAAATACAGAGTTATAACTCCATTTTCACCCTACATAGACCTAACTTACCTTGTCACTTAGAGAAATCAGTTCTTGGTAATATGAGTCCATGCCAGGGTACTCCATAGCCAGGAATAAGGTATTCAAGATAATGCAAACCATGATTAAGAGATCAACAAATGGATTCAAAATTACCCATTTCATCTTCTGTTTGACTGCTCTCCAGAATGGGCAACAATTCCAAATTAGATACTTTTGAGGGAAATTTTTCCAAAATGTAGGACAGTTCAGTTTTTTGTCTGATGGCAGACAAAGAGGGAAAGTCACATATAAATAATCCTTTGTAGAATATCACTGAATGAAAATATAATCATTCATTGCAAAGATTGAAAACTCAATCTCACAACAGCAGAATGGCATCATTAAATTGTTTAGCTCATTCTGCACAAACTAATAACAGACTAATAAAAGTCAAACAAAATTTACCCTTGGTAATTGCAAGTAACACAAGATATGAGAATATTTGTTTTACTGAAATTTACATTTGGCAGCATCATTTCCCTTAGTGGCTTTTAAAATAATGCTGTTTGTGACAGGTTGATCTCTCAGGTTGAGTTACACAATTACCACAGGAAAAAGAGGAAAGAATGACTTACTTGAATTATCTGTAAGGATTGTGGCTGCACTCATTAACCTCTGTCTCCTGACAGGATCATTGATAGCATCCATTGACACCTCATAGGACAGCAGGATCTGCCTCTTTGATTAGACAGACAGCAAAACATAATATAATAACACATGAAAATAGAATAATCACAATACAAATTGCAGTACAAAATTATATCTAGCATGAGATAAATATGCCTTTTCAAATACACGTTATAGTGGAGCTTTAACTTGCTGAAAGAATGGAAAACAAACAAAAAAAACCACTACCAGGTGTTTGAAGACAAAGAACCTTTCATCAAACCAGTACAATATTTACAATATTTCAAGAATTTTTTTCTTCCTGAAGATGCTCAAATTGCAGTTAAATGACATTATAAAGGAAGCATAGAAATATTAACAGGGGGCAAGGGAGAAGAATCAATCTATCTTTCCAGTGAAAGATAAAAACAAGAGACAAAAAGAACACTGACATCAGCTTGAATAAACTATTGGCTATTTAACTATGAATTACTGACTGCTAATAAATAATCATGTATTAATGTGAAAAATAGTCACACAGTTAATACAAATTATTGAGGGGTTTAGCCCTAATAAACCTATCAAGATTTAACTAATATTGAATTGCCTAAAACCAAGAATGGCACTAATTTTGCTTTAATTAGAATCACCAGATGACAAGGAACTTGACAGACTGGGAATGGACAGATTGACCACATCACAATGCACTGTACCTTAGTGTTCCCTCTCAGCACAACTGGATTTGCATAATTTTCTATTTTGGGAAGGATAAATTAATAAAAATATATCATAATGCTACCTCAAATTCTTATGATATTATGATTTCTATTAACATACTCTGTAAAACTGTTATTCAGGGAATGAAACTGTTATCCTTGGCCTTGATGGTTTAATAATAATTATTTCTCTTTGTCACTCTGATATTTTAATGAGAATCTAAGCAAAACTTAGGTGATAGAACTGTCAGAGAACAGACCTATAAAATGAATTTATGATACAGTGCTAAAATGCTAATTTTCCCCTCTGTTTTTTTCTGAATCCAAAAGGCTCAACTAGACTGGTCTAATCATGGCCAGTGCAAGTCACCCTTTCATTCTTTTCTCTAAGTTTTGCTGTCTCAGAAAAAAAGAAACCCAGAAAAATTTGACTAAAGTTCTCAGTGTTCTTGATGAAATTCACTGTTAAGGAACCTTCAGAGTTTTTTTGGAAAGGGCAAGGACATTCACCTGCACTGAACTGGTTACTGCTGCTCATTGATCTTTACCTGAAGGGAATAACTCGGAGTGAGAATCCTCTGAAAAATTGGGATTTAAAATAGGGATGTGCACTAGAGAAATAATGTTCATAAACTCATTCTGTCCTACCAAAAAGCTTCCACCCAATTTGCTTTTTGCTTTAGCTTAGCACCTTTAGCCTCTTCCTATGATGAAGGTAGAGAGGACATTGAGGAGTCCTCAGCTGCAGCAGAGCTTGTACTACCAGCAGTTGTTAGAACATGGAATAAACTGCCAGGTTTGTGCAGATTATATTTATTTGACTAAAGGTAAAAATCTACATTGGGGCAGCTCACACTGCTTGGATCATGCTTTAGGTTTTCCTAGAGATACTCAGAAATTTGTCATTCCCTGGAAAGAGAGAGGGGAAGGGACCTTGGAAATGTCTGAGGATGTTACTTCTGAGATATAAAAATCCAGATTACATTTGGCATCCATCTGTGCAGACTTTGTAGCCTTGCAGAATTAAGGTCTAGCAAACAATTCAAATTTATCTCCTGTCTCATACATCTCCTGCAACACAGTCACAGACTTAAAAGAATAAAATTAAATAGGAATAATCAGCCATATAAAATTATTTTTATACTTACAGAAGATATGACACCTATTATGAAAATACTTTTTTTTTTTTTTCTGAATAGGTACAATAAAACACTACCATGAGCTGTGATACAGCACTTCCTTTAAGTGCAGCAAAACCAAACTAGGTCACAAAATTGAATTATATTCTTAACACAGCAGGGGAAACATTAATGACACTACAAGAAGCAAATGCTTTACTAAAGGAGATGATGGGGCAGCTGCTGCCAAGTGTGTGATTTGGATTCCTCCAACTCAAATATATAATTTATTATAGCTCAGATTATGGATTTTAGAAGGAATTCTGACCATGATGACTGTCAGAATGAGAATTTAATAAATTTTAGCTGGGATTATATGTCTGAGAAAGACTCCCCTTCAAGGATACTTTTCAAACATATGGAAGTAGGAACCTTATTTCTCTTAGATCTGCTATGGGAAAATTTCCATTTCCAGTGAGATGGATGGAACTATTCTGATGCTCTCTCAGAAGCAGAAGAGAATATGTCATGAGACGAAACCAGTATGAGGGCATTAAAAACTTTCTTTTAAGGTATTGTTGAAAATAATTAAGTAATATGGATAATTGCCTGAGCATTATTTTGAAAGATACAGCTCAAGATTAAAATGATTACAAAGATGTTTACAAAGAGCCAGAGAAAGATTAAAGATGGGATGGTCTTCTAGAAAATACAGTATTTTGTGAGTGGCAAAGGTACTGTGGAAAAAAATCTCCAAAATTAAGCAAAGAAAGAATACCAAGTCTTAATAATAAGTTTCTTAATTGATTTAAAAATGAGTGGTCAGCAGAGGAGCCAGAAATCCCTGCTGTTAACAAGATGTGAAACAATATATGTGAGATTCAGCCTAATATTTAGATATCCATGTTTAATTTATCCATGTGTGCAATGCATTTAAAATCCCAGTATATGGAACCCATATGTTTCTGATCAGTTTGATCCCCATAAATAAATGTTTCTGAAGCCATTTGAGATGATCTATTGAAACATTTGGTAGCTGAGACATCCACAGTAGCAGACAAGTTACATAACATCTGTGCCCTTCCATAAAGGAGGTGAAAGCCAAATAACACACTAGAAAAGCTCTAATGACACTAGGTATCAATTTGTGATCTAAAAAATTGAATCTCCACTCTGAGAGACTAGAACCTAAAACAGACGTAAAACCTAAAAACCTCAGAAAATTCAAACCCTGGAAACAATCCAGTTGCCTAAAACTAGGAATTTAGCAACATTTGAGATGCTGCAATGTTTATGAGATACCCACAAAGTTCTGCAAGATGTCCCACAGATATTGAACATCCAACATATGCAAGAACATCTAACTGGTACCAGATGCTTAAAGTGAGCAAGTGAATCAGACATCTTCATACTGAACTAAACCCTATCCTAAATATGTAGGTCAGAGAATTAGCTGTCTGTAGAAAAGGATAGTAATTTAAAAAAATTAAAATAGTTAGGTCTTTAGGGAAACTCTAAAACTTAAGAATTGTATGGATGTATTTCTGCAGCACAGAGATTTTGGCAGATCTTACCACAGTCAGTGACCTGCTATAAATGTACCATTGACAGCCACTTCCAACTTCCTTTAAGGTGCAGGTAGTGCTGGCTCCCTCTGGTCCCAAAATCTCATCCTTGAATTCTCATATCATATGCAAATCTAATTAATGTAGTTTCTATTTCGAATACTTACAAGCTTCTTGTGGCAGCGATCAGGCTGGGAACGAAATATTTGCTCCTCATTTTCCTGGTCATCTAAAATTAAGTTTTGCCTTGAAGTAGGTGTTTCTTTATTACTCTCTTTTCCTTTGGAATTTCTCAAGTCAGCAACTGACATTTCAGATCCAGCATGCAAGGCCTTATTGCTTTCTTCCACAGCCAACATCTGTAACAGGAAAAGCAAAGTGTCTGTCTGTTAATTCCAGGCAAATACCAATGCATGGACTAGGATCAGATAAATGTAAATATTATGCTATCTGAATTATTTGCACTGACAATTCCTAGGTTTCAAATGTTTAACTGACATAAAAAGATAGGAGTACAAAATGCTATTCACAATTCTGAAAGACAAAGTAAGGTTACCTGTGAGCTACTGTAATTAACATCTGCCCTTGTCACTTTAAATATTGTATTTTATCTCTGATTTACAAACTATTATGGCTTATCCTTTTACTTTCCTTTTCATGCTTTGAAAAGGACCTTGAATCCAAAGCAGTAGAAGACTAAGGGCTCAAATTAAATCCTAAAATGTTAAACTTGCCTAAATCTCAATCTTGTTGAAAGAAAAAAAAAAAAAAAAGGAAGAAAAGAGAAAAATGGAAGAAAAGTCTAAGAAAAGCCTGGCAATGTGGAAAATCAGGCAGAGAAACATGACAGAGCTGTCAACAACTGTAGAGGAGGAACTTGATAAAATGGTGATGCCTTACACTAATGATGAAATTTGATAGCTGCTACAGAATATTTATCCTCTTACAAGTCTGACTTTTCTGTCACCTAGCAGTAAATCAGTGATATATTTGATTTAAGGTAGAAGATCAAATGTATCCACTCATGCTTTCTTCCTGCAGTAACATCAGTTAGGGATATCCAGAAGGAATTTTTGGACACAGCAATAATGGTACTGTAGAAAAACAGGGCAAACTATGGAGTGCAGCAGTCCTGCAATACCATGAAAGTTACTTTCTTGCCAGAAAGCCCTTCCTATACAATGTCAGGTCTGCAAATCCTAAAACTTAATATGGTTTAACTTGGATTTATGATGGGTTTTATCTATTTAAACATATATATACATGCATATATGCATTTGTAAAGACATAGAGAGAAATCAAGTGTCAGAAAGTATTGTAAGAAGCCCATGTTTAATTCAAAATATTATTTCCCTAATTCACGAGCAGAAGAAAACAAAAGGAACTACAGATTATACATGATAATTTACAGACCTGTTCCTTCTCTATAATTTGTTTGGCATCCTGAAGCAGTTTTTCCTTTGCCTCTGTTTCAGCACGAGTAGCTCTGTTTTCCTCTTCATATGCCATAGTTACCACAGCCAAGATCAGATTGAAGAGATAAAAGGAGCAGAAGAAGATGACTGCCATAAAAAAAAACACAGAGGGCACTCCAGATGTACGGATGGTCTGTGAGGAAAAGGTAAAGGTGGTAATAAAGTCTTAACAAACTAACATTATAAAGCAATTTCATCATAATTTAAATAATTTATTCTCCTATGCAATACAAAAGATTAATGTATGGCAGTGTTTTCAATGAACAACAGTAGGATCTGCTTCTGGTCTAAGTTACACATAAAAATGTTCATGTACTGTATTGAAGAATTTTAAAACCCCATTCTTAAAATTAAATCAAATATATTTCAGCAAATCAGGCAAATGATCATCAGAGTTTAAGCTATGAGAAGACCAATTCATCTGTAAAGACATAAACAGGTGAGTGTGCAAGAAATTAATGAAACTCAGTAACAAAGATGAAAGCTAGGATTATCTATACAGTCATGAAATATGTTTTAATCACAGCATCAGAGACAATATTTAGACTGATTATCTTATTCTTATTTTTTTAATGGTAGCAGAAGAGATAGTTCAAAATTAAGCTCTGAGACATTAAAAACTAAAAATCACATGACCTTTAAATGGCAAAAGATGTTGCATCCATTTAAAAAAGTCTCAGTTAATAAAGGGAAGGGGAAAAGAGTTAAAATGGACCAATATGACAGGTACAGAACAAGGCAGAGAGTATTACTCCTCTCTGGCAAAGGCAATGTATAGATGTAAAGGATCCAGGAAGTTCTCTACAAGTATTTTTACATCATTTTTTTTAAAAAAATCACAGAACTGAGAAGTTACATTCAACTCTCAGAATCAAAACATAAAGGTTCCAGTTTTTTTAGTACTGTGCTGTCCAAAATGAATGTATGCTGAGCCAAAAGGTTTGGTGAGAAGTCAGCACTTAAAAGGAAGACAAACAGAGAATGTGACAAATCCTCACATTCCCTGCAGTAGCAGGGAGCTCTCTGGTTGGATCTGCTCCATATCCCAGCCCTTGGGTGGTTGCATACAAATATTTAACCCTTATTTAGCTTTTAACTACAGACCTGAGCATGCTCTCCAACAAAACTATGAGCATTCACAGCAGGATTGTTCCCATCCAGTGTATGTTGGGTTGATGTGGCCAGAAATGTGAATTCTGTCCCCATCTGTTGCAGCCAGGTGGGGCAGTGCCCCTGATCTCCTGGCACACATTCTCTGCTAATGGGCCATCTTTAAACCAGCTGGGCAAATCATCTTTATCTTCCCACAGCCCATCCTCCCTCCAGGAGATATCATCTGCTGCTGGCCCATTGAGTCCCAGTGCATGACTGATAAAATTCCATCATCCCACTGGGAGATGTTCCAGCCAGGGGAGGAGCCAAGCCTTTCCTACCCAGATAAAAACTGAGATTTTGGACACCAAGGTATCTTCTTTCCACTGGATTCCAGAGGAAAGCCAGACCTTTCCACATCATCCCTGGAGCTTCAGAGGAAACTGCACCTTCTCCAGGAGCACTGCTGCAGCTGAACCACATCTGCCCCTGCAGGAGGATGCAGCCACCATGGAATGGGGCTGCTGCCACCACCCTGACTGACTGATGGGTGTCAGCTTGGATTCTGACTCTGGCAGGGTTGGGATTGTTCTCTGTAATACTGTATTTCTATTTTGATTTTCCTAGTAAAGAACTGTTATTCCAAATTCCCATATCTTTGCCTGAGAGCCCCTTAATTTCAAAATTATAATCATAATTTTGTGGGAGGGGGTTTACATTCTCCATCTCAAAGAAAAGCTGCTGCCTTTATTGGCAGACACCTGTCCTTTAAACCAGGACGCAGTGTCACTTGCAAAAGGTGACAGCTCAGTCACTTGACTCTATTTCCTTAATACTGACATTGATTTTAAAAGAAAATTGGTGTCAGTAATGTTAAAATACAGACTTTTGTAGTGGACATAGCTAAAGTAATTCCAGCTGTTAAAAAAGTACCCACTTGTCTGTAGAGACGTTCCCAGGAGTCTTGGGTCATCAGACGGAACACAGAGAGGAAGGCCCAGCCAAAATGGTCAAAACTTGTATAACCAAAATCAGGATTGTTCCCAATCTTCTCACAGGTGTAGTTTTTTGGACACTCTGTACTAACGACAAAAGAAATGTTAGACAACAGTTATGTGGAGATTCAACTGAACCTGAAAGCATCCAATACACAGTGACAAATAAAGATTTGTTCAGTTTCTCTGAAATGAGGTTTATTATTTCCCAAAATATTCCTGCCAGAAGGGCTGATTCATATCTGAGCATCCCAGAGAGCCATTTGCTAGTAAAGAAAACTAGACAGAAACCTTATTTTGGGACTAGACCAAAACTCTTACTGATGTAGGATACATCCAAAGAAATACACAGAGAGGGGAAAAATGGAAATACCTTTATTTTAAAATAATTCACCAGGATGAGGAGAGGAGAATTTATTGATATCTAAAAAGTCTTTAGTGATCTGTTCCCTTTCTCATTTGTATCATTCTACCTTACAATTATACTCCCAGTGGTTAGCAACAAAGTACATATAAAATTGGCTGCTCCTTGTACTTCGTTCTTTTTCTGGTGTGAAATATCTGTTTTTTAATTTAATAACACACTCACTGATCAATTTCCTCCTCCTGAAAAACCATCACCATTCCTTTAGACCAAAAATAAAACCACAGTTCATCTGGAGGAAAAAATTAAGAAAGTACTAAAACTACTTTGTTCACTTACTTGGGTTCTCCAGTGTATCCACAGAGCAATATTTCAGAAGAGTCTTCCAATCTATAGCAAATCTCTAATGAAAAAAAAAAAAAAACAAACAAGGAATCATAAAATCAGAAGTTTTCAGTTTCTACAGCTTTCTGACAGCAATCCAGACATTACTGCATTTTATAAATGCTCTGATGGATCAAACCTCTGTGAAAGATCTTTTGCCAGCAAAAGGCATACAGGACTGATTCTCAGCAGATAAGCCTCTCTGAAAATTTAAAATAATAGCGACAATTTGATGTACAACTAACAATGTAAGATTTTATTTGGTCTTTGATAAAAATAAGAATCTCTATGAGAAGTAGACACAATCCATGAAATACAGAGTAATTGTAATCCATGAAATACAGAGCAAGTGATGGAAAAAATCATTCTCTGTGGAGCACCCCTAAAATTAAGATCCCTGCACAATGCACAGATAAAGAAGAAAATACTTATACAAAATTCAGTTCCTTCTATCCCACAGACTGATGATCCAAATCCAAGATACACTAATCCCATATTCAGTTCATGAGAACTTCATACTGCTACTTGTGCAAATAGGACAAACCTTCTTGGCAGAAATACATGCAACTATATTTTAACATCTCTGTGAAAAAGTAATACATGCACAGGAAAATACACAATTATATAAAGAGAGAAATGAAAAACATTTACCTTCATCATTTGGTACATATATCTTGGGATCCTTACATAATGAGTCATTGTACAGAGTTTTATTGAGGACACATTTGGATTTTAGATTGCCCATAAAAAGCTGGAGGCCTATTAGTGCAAATACACTCAGACAAAATACAGTCAGGATCAACACATCCACAAGCTTCTTAACAGACTCAACAAGTGAATTTACGATGATTTTCAGACCTAGGAAAATAAGATCCAATAACATGGAGAGTGAGAAAAGGAATGCAATGTCCTGTATGACAAGAAACAACAGCTGCAAATTTGTTAAAGACCAAGGAAAGATATTGATGTGTGGCTTGATACTAAAATTAAGCACCTTCAGTGTTTTATTTCTGCTATAATTTCATAGCAAAATCAAAAAAATATGTGCAATTACATGGAAATGGTAAAGTTAATATATATAATGACCATGAGATGTATAGTAATTTATGGATTTTCAAGTGAATTTTTGCAGTTGGACTATGAAAACATTCTATGATACCCTAATTAAGGACATGGCACAAAAATATTGAATATCTGGATGGCATATGCAACATACTATTGAAAGTATTACACAAAATCTAGACAGTGGCTGTGGTCAGGAAGGAAACAAATGAAAGTCTCTTAGATTGTGAAATCAGCATTCTGATCTGGGAAATAAAGCAGAGAAAGTTAAGCTAATGAGGTAGAGCCTGAAACCAGAAATATGGTGGCTTAGATATATTATGTTAGGAGAACATATTAAAGACAGTGGGCTGCTCCAGGAAGACAAATTAAAGAGACAAAGGCACTGGGCTAAATCAAAATGTTATCCCATCAATGATGGGATAAAAAAAAACGTAGAATATAAATTTGCCTTTTTCAAAACGAATTGAAGGAAAGATGATTTTTTTAAATTGTGTTAGGGTGCTGCTGACATTGCAAAACAGCCACACCTTGGGATTTTTTGTGGTAACAAAAAGTGACCAGAGAACTAGAAGACAAGAACTGGAGTGAAATTAAAATTTGCATTCTGGTGAAGCAGAGAGAAAATCAGTAAGAGGTGTTGTTCCTCACCTGGTATTACTGAAATAGCTTTCAAAGTCCTCAGTACTCTGAAAGTTCGAAGAACTGAAACATTGCCAACACTCTGAAATGCAGTAACATACCTGTAAAATTAACCCAGACTCAAATGAATGACAAGAATGGAGCTTCTCAAACCATTTGCTTATGGAGCAGGAAGTAATGAATACACTGCAGAAAATAAACAGGTCAAATATGCCCTAAGATACATGACTAAAATTAGGAATCTAGGTCCATTTCTAGGCATGGATATAAAGTAGTGAGGCTTTGGAGCAGTGCCTCTGAAAAGAAATACAGTAAGCTCCTACTTGGTGTGGATTTGGATGTTTCAACTTTGGAAGAGTTTATCCATCAAAATGTCAAATAAATATAAAGCTGCCAATGCCATAGCAACACTCTTACACTGAGGCTTCTCTCATGAAAGTACATGTTGCAGCTATCTCAAAAAAAAATACACACTCCAGGAGAAGGAAGTTGAGCAACAGTAGATTTATAAAGTATTTATTCTGTACCACGTGTCCTCCCAACCTTTAACAATCAGTGAGAACTTGAGTATTGCAACTTGTTTCAATTTTAACATTTCAACAATTTAAAAATTCCATCAAATCAAAAGTATCTTAAACCACTGCATATTCTAACAGCATTTTAACAGGTTACCCCAAATTTTCTGACTTCTTTCATGTCAGAAAGGACATGAATTGTGACTCATCTCATGACAAAGTCATAACTTGTAACAGAAATCCTTAAAAAATAAAGTCTCAATAACAAAGTCCAAGACAACAGTGGCTGCAAAGGCAACCTCCCCCTCAAAGCATCTTTGTCAGCAGCAGATCAGAGCACATTGACTTTGCCTAGTCTGTAAGACTGAATAATTATCAACTGCCTTAAGCAATAAATACACTTGAGTTAGCAGTTGAGCTAATTTCCAAATAGTTTTTTTGGTTGTACTATAAGCCATGAAAAAAACAGGTGGAGGTACTATATTGTAAAGTTGAACAGTAATTAATTAGGGGTGCAGGTAGGGAAGAAGGACCATAAATTAAATTTTTCATGCAGCTGTTGGACTGTCTTGTGATAGCTGTAATTATCAGAAACTATCTAGTGATAGATGCTGATGATTAACAATATTTAAGCTCCTTAGCAGTTCATTATTACCCATAAGAATAATTCATATACATACAGGTGTGTGTGATGACCTGTGTGTATATATAACCTATTATTTACAAATGAGGAAAAACCTACATGTAGTGTTACAAACCACTCCCTTCTTTTTTATTCTGCCACCTGACAACTTCATTTGGTGCCTTTAGCTCTCATTGTAGGAAAAAAAAATATTTATTCTCTTTTTCTCTCTCTGTATCATACACTTCAGCTGTCTTCCTGCTCTGCAATTGTTTTCTCATGTGAGTTTTACTCTATTTAGTTTTTTAGTATGTGGAATTACAGATATATTCACTGCATTTTTTTAAATTAATCTTTTGACATGTGAGGAGCAAAACCATACAAGGTCCACAGAGAAATAATGTGTGTTCTGCTTCTTTACTTCTTACCCACTATATCTTAATTTTCTAGCTCTTTTTTTGACCATGACTGCTGGAGTGATGCTTTTATAAAAATGTCTGTTTAAACTCCAACATCATCTTCCCAACAAGTGAAGGCTATTTCAGAGCCCATGAATTTGTATGCAAAGCAAGGTGTTTTCTTCCTTGATTATCACTTGACCCTGTGATTTCATCTGTTATTTACCACCAAGCCATTCAATACCTTGTGACCCATTTTGGACCCTTCTCAAATGAGTTTCATCTGATCCCGAGTACAGCTAAGATAACATAAGAGGCAGGCTTTGTTTGGGTTGTTTATGCAATTACTTTTTGACAAAATGCAAATATAGACTAAATTAAGAACAATCACAGAGTTCTAAGATGAGCTTTTCATTTAGGTCTTACTTTAAAGCTTGTTTTTCTCTTTGCAGACATGCAAACTGTGATTCAAGCACAGTTTAGCAGGGAGGATGCCAACAACTGTAAGGAATTTCAGCAACACCAAATGGTATTTTCTCCATGTTTTTGTGCCCTCAGTGTAAAAGAATAACTGAGTTTTACTTACATTACAATAATAATAGAAAAGTCCAAGCAGTTCCATGGATCTCGAAGAAAAGTAAATTCATTCCAAACAAATCCTCTCGCTACTATTTTAATCAATATTTCAGCAGTATATATGGCAGTGAAAACATGCCTGAGGAGGAAAGTGTATATCAAAGTTACAGAAATAAAAATATTAATGAGACTGATGCACATTCAGGCACATTTCTATCTTTTCACTGATTTAGTCCCTGCATGGAGAGAATGTAGAAAATGTGAAGCAAAACAGGGCAGGTTGCATTACTTTCAGAAGCATCATGGGGACAAGATGTCTTCCTGAATTTTAGCAAATTTTCCATGTAAATCTACAAATACAAACATTCACATAAGAATATCATTCTATTTCTGGATTAAGGATAGATCACATTTCCTTAGGAAACATTTTTAAGACTGTGTTTATGTTGCAAAGCAGGCAGGAAAATTTCAAAGCCTCACCATTCTGGCAGAACAATGACAACAAAGATTTAATTCAGCCTGTAAAGTTCACACATTTTATATACTTATTCTGACAAATACACCATAACTAAAATAAATCCTACAGAAAATAAAGTTATCACCATGCTTACCCCAAAATAATAGGAATTAAAATTACAGAACTTCTGAGGCTCCAGGCACATTTTCCAGATTTAATTCTGGAACATTAACTCAAGTTACACTGGATACAGTGCACAAGTACAAAAGGAAGCAAGATATTACAAATAAATGACTTCCTAGTAGGAACAACTGACTTAGGAGAGTCACCAGGAAACAGAGGAAAAAACAGAATGAATATTTATTCCTTTATAGCTTTTCCATGAGGCAACCATAACAGACATTCAGATTATTGCTGTAGAATAAGAGATATTAAATTAAAATCCTGCTGCACAATCTCTTGAAAATATTTAACCCCCAAAAGGAAAAATGGGCCAACCTTCTGTGTTACACCAGATGGCAAAATTAGGCAAAACAGAAAAAAGAGCATATGGTGAGAGCTTCTAAGAAAAAGCACTGAAGCTCCACAAAAGACTGTGTGATCTAATAACAATCCTCAGCCTTTCTCAGAGGTCTAGCTGAGAATTTTCAAGCCCCAGAATTAGATCACCACATTATCTAAATTCTTCAGTCCCACATGTTAATATCCTTGGAAAAATCTTGAGCACATGAGGCCACTGAGGTACTTACTCAGTCCAGGAGGCTTTTTCAAGAACGTGAGGGATAGTCATAGCCACACAATTGAGCAACACAGTACATGTAATAATGCCAAGAAACAACGTGAATAGCAAGTTAAGGAAAAAATGCTACATCATAAAAAATGAAGTTCATACAATTTGTTGATTTCCACACACAAAAACCACACAAGTATTCAAATAATTCCTTTTCATTTAAATATGCCCAGAACTTTGCATGGGTTTGCCAAAGGAACTTATGACAGAATCACAAATTAACCTGAGTTGGAAGGGACCCACAAGGATCACAGAAATCCAATTCCCATCCTTGCACAGGACCATCCCAAGAATCCCCCTCCAAGATCAAACCTTCTCAGCTGTGTAAAATTCATGTTTTAAATATAAAAATGAATTATCTGCATGTGGAGATGGTTTTGGAAGTTAGGATACTAGTGGGACATAACATGTTTGACATGTTCAGACATGTTTACCTAAAAATACCTATTTCCACTAATTAATAATTCCAAATAAAAGCAGAAAAAGCAGAAACAGAGGAACAGAATGACAGAAAATGGCACAGAATATTTTAAGATTTAAATCAGGGAAACCATTGAAAGGATATGAATGGATCAGAATTTTAATTGCTGCTTTTCTGACTGGATTAAAAGGACCAAATATAAACAAGGCAGATGTGGCAGTAAACCGGAAAATCGTCCTCCTTTTATTTAGCACCATAAAAGTCTATTAAAAAAAAAAGATTCAAAGTATTTGAAACACTTAAATGAATGAGAAATTTCAGTTTTTCAAATCTGCATCTAGAGCTATATCTAACTGCAGGTAGCAGTACAGCTTTCCTTTATTCTTACTTGGAGCTGTGACCTGATTATACACATTTTGAAGGAAAGAGAGCAGCTCTATAAAAGATCATTATTGCCTGAGAGGAAGAAACCATAATGGGAATGAATATAAAGAGCAAGTAATCATATTCACCTGGTCAAAGTAATTAAATTACTACTCTGGGACTGGAACAATAGTTTTAATACCTTACTCTTCGACAGTTTTATGGGCTACAAGAGATTATTTAGATACACAAGATACACATTGTGTAGCACTGCCAAAATCATGGACAAAGAAAAAACTTTAATTTTGAAATATTGTCACATAACACTGTAAATTCCCTCCAAGATACATTAATGTCCATGCATCTCAGCATTTTTGCCATACAGTAAAAATGAAATCTCTTGAATGAAAAACAGAGTTTTCTAACTTTAATATAAATTTCTTCAACTCAATCAAGCTCAGTTCCTCTGCATCAATAGTATCACTTTGATTACTTTGAGAAAAAGGTATCTGGAAGATCAAAGTCTAAAGTATGTTCTGTGATAAAATTATTACACTCCAATACTTTGCTGGCATACATTAAAACAGCAACTGAGACTGGATGGAACCTTCTGCTCTTCAGATCAAGTCTTCCTTGACAGTAGTAATAATTTAATTTAAGAATTTAATTTAGAAAGGATTCCTAGACTATCTACTTTATATACTACTATAGTCAGCATCACCAAGCACTTTGGAATAGCATGGAGTATGTGCAATATAAATATGGAACAATAAACAAAGCCACTGAGACATAAAGTTACAGAAAATTAATTTATGACAATGAAAAAACATGGGTTTGCTACACAGAGTAATGGAAATATCTCAAATGTGCCTCCCTTTATTTGCACAGTATTTGTAATTCTGTGAAAGTATCTGCAGTTCCAATGTGACTGACTGTTGGATAGGCACTGTTTATTCAACAGGGAGTTCAGCCCCACAGGAAACAGACAAACTGGTCTGGAAAACAAAGCATCACTAATCCCAGAATATATTTACTATTAAAGTGTGTCATATCATGTTTTCATAACTAAATTTGATTCTTGACTGGAACTAAAAATATCTCTTTATTCCATAATGCAGAGCACACCTTAGAATTCCCCCCCAAAAAGTTGTCAGTAATGTTCAAAGGTCTGTCTACAGAAGAATCAAACCCCAGCACCTCCTGAATGGAGCTTTTACTATCCCTTAAGAGTTCAACAGGCAAAAATTAAAAAAAAAAAAAAAAGAAATGCTTTGGGAAGTTTTAACCTTGTGATCACTGTAGTATGGATCAAAATCCTCCAGGGGCTCCCCAACTAGCTCTGCAGGAATGTCCCCATACAGAGATGGCAACGTTTTGCAGATTTTCAGGTCGAGCTGAGGAGTAAGTTTTTTTTCAGCTCCTTGGTCCTTCTTCTTCTTCTCTTTAATTTCAACTTTCTCCTTTTTTTTGTTAGCAATCCTTTCCTCAATTGCTGCCAAGGACTCAGGGGTGAATCGTCGAAAACTGTTAGTTTCTGATGACCAAAATGAGATATCCATTTTTCCTTCTGAGTGCTTGTTTCCAGTACTAGAGGTAACTTAAGAAAGAAAGCTCTTGACAATTAGAAAATACCAGAAACAACACACAGAAATAACACACAGAAAATACCAGAAATAACACATATCTATTAGATAGATGATTTTTCACTCCTCTGAAACTCCATGTCAAAATAGAATAAAATAGAATAAAATAGAGTAGAATATGAATAGACTATTTCAATAAGCATCCAGCCCAACTGCCTGACCAGTTCAGGGCTGACCATTGTAAGGCCTTGGGCACTGCCCATGTGCCTCTTAGACATGGACAAACCTGGGGCATCAACTATCCATCTAGAAAGCCTGTTCCAGTGTTTGACCACCTTTTTGGCAAAGAAATGCTTCCTAGTGTCCCATGTAAACCCCCTGCAGTGTGGCTTTGGGCCATTCCCACATGTCCTGTCATTGGATCCCAGGGAGAAAAGCTCAGCACCTTATTCTCCACTTCCACTTCTCAGGAAGTCGTAGAGAGCAACGAGGTCACCCCTCAGCCGCCTTCTCCCCAAGCAGACAAAGCTCTCAACAGCTCCTCTCAGGGCATTCCTTCCAGCCCTGCCACCTCTGTGTGAGGCCCTGGACACACCCAAGGACCTTCTCACCCTTCCTAAATTGCAGGGCCCAGAACTGCCCACAGTGCTCCAGATGAGGCCACACCAACACTGGACACAGCAGGACAATCAGCTAATCCTGCTGTGTTTGAGGCACCCAGGATATAAGGCAAAACCAACCTGAGGTCATTGCAAGTGCATTGATTTACAAGAATGAGTAATGAAAAACAGACCAAATAAAGATCAACTATTTAATCTGGATCTACCCTGTCTGATTGAGGTTACAGAGATAATTTTTTCCTTTGCCTTTCCAGCTTGGAAGCGCCAAAATCACATCTCTATCATAACTCTGACAATCACCTAATTGTTTTTCACTGTAGATTAAAGTATCAGCACCTTGCACCTCAGTTACTGCTCCTCTGTACTTCCTGGAAACAGAATTTAGTTCCACAGGTCACACCTCTAAGGCTCATCAGATCCATCCCCTCCACAGGGCAAGACCAACACTGAATTCAGCTCAAGGCTTTGTCCAGTTGCATTTTCAATTATTCTGCTTGAGGCTTAAATCGCTGACAAAGGGGAAGGGTGGCAATGAGAAACACTGAGCACAAGGCAAACCACTGTAAGTATTCAGATCCTAATGCCTGAATTTACCACACTACTGTAGATGACAGCAATTTACATGATACCAGTTCTCACCCACAGACAATGAAGAAAATTTTGACCCATTACAGGATAATTTGTCCTTTGTGACTCACATCAAAACTGATTACTTCCATTTAATAAACACTTTTGGTCACGGCCAAGTCTTTTAAAATTGCATTTTTGATTGCTGAGATCCAGCTGTGCTGCTGCTTCTTGTGAGCTCACATGTGGACCATGTTAGAGAACCAAAACTCCTTTGCAATTACAGCTCTCTTCTTTAGATGCAGATATATTTATCTTAAAAGAATATGCAAGCAAGAATGATTGTGCAAAGATTTTGTTGGGGTTTATGGGACTTGGAAGGGTTTTTTTGGGTTTTTTTTTTTTTCCTCTGGGACTTTCCAAGAATGTTCAGATCTGATCAGGAACCGCAACTCAGAGATCAGAATTTATCATGGTACCAAAATGGAAGTATATAACCAAAGAACAGTTACTTTGCCAAACCACACAGACCCATTTCCAATCAAAAGTTCAAAAGATAAATTGAAAATCAAGATTTTTTTTTTTTATTTTCAATTTTTAATAATTCTAAGAAGATCAATTTTATCTTCAAAGCACTGTTAAGGCCAAGAAACTCAGCTTTTAGGGAACTACGTCAACTGAAATAAATGAAGCAAATAAAAAGGTTTTAGCTAATAAAAACATAATTTTAGTATTAAGGATTTCAGAGCTGTATTTAAAGAAAAAAAAATATTGAGACAAAAGCATTGAGCAAAGGCAAAAAGTGTAATACATTCTCTTCAGCAACTGTGGACCAGAAGTCATAATTGGACAAACGTTCATGGACATTCATGAGAGGATTTCTTCATCAGACCTGTAGCAGAAATGTACTTGTGCTCACAGACTTCTTGGTATTTGATCAACTACCAAGTATTTATAGATTGTGACTTGGGTTAGGTAAAAGGAAGTTAAGAAGATGTGACTGAAAAATCTTACCAATAGAAAGAACTAAAATTATATTTAAAAAAGACAGAATGACTACTTGGAATTCCTGAAGCTTAGCTAAACTTAGCCACCTCACCATAGCGTGCTGAATTAGTTGAATTTTTAAGGCAAGACACTGAGGTAAAGTGTAATTCTGAGAAATAATTTCAATTTTTGCATGGCACACGCATGGAGAGGATATAGAGCAAGTTTTCTCAGAAGCAGCCTAAGCATGAGATTTATTCTAGAAACTGAGAGAAGAAAGTTGCTGGTGTAACTACAAGTTACTGCAAAGGAATTGTAGGTCAGTATGTACTATGTCAATATGCTGCTGAAGCAGATGCAAGACTACAGTTCAGATCTGTTAATTTCCAGCAGACCAAATGAAAGAAATTTGCATTTAAATTAAATTAAGAGCTGATAATTATACAACAGGTTTTGATATCTCTGAACCTGTAGTAGATACAAATGCACTGGTACCTTCAGTTACCAAAGTACCACATCCTACAGGATCAGGGATGCATAAACACACCTTCAAATTCAACTTTTTCTTTCAAATTAAAGTGGAAATGACTTGGTTTCCTCATCTTTAGAGGAATTGCATTCAGTGTAAAAAGATGGGCATTGAGATTAGTCTTGCTGGCTTAAGGGTACTGTAAAAATGACATCAAATATTTTTATGTCAAGACCCAAGGAATTCCAGATATTCTGATGAAATTTACTCAACAAAATAGAGTAGAAAAAGTAGAAAGGGATGAACAAAGACTCATGAAGTGAAACACACATTGGGCACTACTAAAGTACAATTTGCTACTAAAATTTCTTAAGATAAAGGGTTTTCAGACAGTTTTCTAAAATAGCAAAGCAATGCCAAAAATGAGTCTATTAATACAATGTTTCAGAGTCATGAATTACAAAATGCTTGCTGGGGTACTGACTAATCACTAGAGATGATAAGTAGCAAATATAGACTTTTTATGGCTGAAAGACAAAATACAAATTCAAGCCTTATATACAACTCCTTGATTTGGCTCCATTTGTATGAATTTCAGAACTCTTCAGCTCCGTAAAATCACAGAGTTCCTTTTAAATGCAGTAAAGTTATACCCATCAAACTACTGACCATAAGATATCCAAAAATCCACAAAAGTAGAATTGAAACTGATAAAACTGCTCATTAAAATATTATCAAAGTCAGTAAGGGGCATTTATGAGATATTTCTCAAAATAGGAAAACTAGAAGGAACATAAATATAAAAAAGTCCTTATTTGTGTTTCAATCTAGTTTTAGCATGGATTACAACCAATTCTGAATGTCAAATTACTTCTATCAACTCCCTTGCCAAGGGCCACCCTAAATATTTCCTGTGAGAACCTGGATCTGGAAAAAATAAAGAGTAAACTAACTGCTAGTTTGTTTTTAGTGTGCATTTAGTATCGTCTTTCACAGAGGAATAAAGGATAAAGATGTGTTCACTTCTTCACCTGAAATAAGAAAAAAAATGAGAAAGTAGCTCACAGCAACACCTTATGAGACAAGACAGGAATTCCCTGTTTTCTGTTCTGTACCTTGACAAAAGGTTCTGCTATCACCTACTCAGCTTCAATAAGCAGAAAAAAAATTCTCTTTCTGGTCACCATTTTCTTCTATTTAACTGCCAGTGATGGTGAACAGATTTAAGACTTCAGTCCTTGGTAAAATCCTACTTGGACATTTTACAGGACTACTGCTGTTTCTAAAATGCAAGGCCATTTCTTCCACACAACACTTTGTCCCCCACTCTTCACTTCTCACTTGTCACCTCATATCAAGGAAAAGTTTGTGTTTGGATGCCTTGGATAAATATCTACAGTGCATTCTTTTGGGGAATTTGTTTTTTTTTTTTTTTTGAGGGGGGGTTGCTTGGTTTGATTTTTTAACACGTGTAATAGACAAAGTTATTCACAGTATCAATACCATATCATATATCATATCAAATCACATCATATCATATCAATCCTCACTCATTACTTCCAAAATCAGAAATCTATGCAATGGGCTCAACTGTGAATTACTTAAACATCCTGAAAAAAAAAATCACTCACCAGTATTTTTGTGAGAAAAACATTCCAGACTTGTGTAGGTAAAGAAATTTTAGTATGTCAAGTTCAGTGTAACTATGATTAGATAACACTAAAGGAAACTTGAGGAATACTCTGCATAGGTGAAATAATAAAACAGAGCAGTCAGTAATTAATATGATAATAATTAATATGACAATTACTAAGAGTAATTAATATGAAAAACATATCAATGTTCAATAAAATGTTTCACTGACACACATAAATTATAGGAAGAGCTACATGTTTTCAGCAATGTAGTGGTTTTATATTAATGACAGATCTTTTTAAATAGATTCTCCCTGTACCTCAAATAAAATCACATCTAATATTTGGAAACATGTCTGCACATATTTCATTTATATACAGATACACACACTTGCTTACATATATCCCCAAATATTTTGATCAAAAAGACCCATAATTAAATTAAGATAATCAGCAATGGAGTTTTCTCATAGTGTACAAATATTTAGCAAAAACAAAATACTTACAATATCTCTCTCAAAATACAAAAGCCTTCACTGATTTCTGAAGGTAATGTTGCCTGGCTCTTATCTCCAAGGAGACAGAAAGTCTTGGTTTTCTCACCTTCACCTTTCCATTGCCAACACCATCATTTCTCCTGAGCCAGCTCCCATGCAGAAAGTTTTCTTTGTAGTGGGATGCCTGTGGGAGGGATGGAGGGAGGAGCTTGGTTGATTTGCTGAAAACAGTAAATAAAATTTCGTGCTCTCACTGGCAACACTGTAAGAAAGAGAAAAGTGCTTGGGTGATACTTTTGAAGAATGATCACTTAAATATTAATCAATCATTTCCTTCCTGCTGAAATCATAGCTATATTTATTAAAAGCAAAGATGGATTTTTGTTCAGTTGGAAATATATGTGTAAAATGGTAAGAAAGCAAAAGGTCTCTAATCTCACATTTCATTTCAAGCTTTTAACCATGCAGACATGTATTAAATATTGGCACAAAATTTGCCTGTCATTAAAAGCTTTTGGTTAGAAATTAGAGTATATATTACTATTTTTCATTTGTTAATTTCCACTTTTTATTATTCCCATTATTCTGATGTATGTTCAATACATCTTATACAGAAAAAATCTGAAATTCAAATACACTATCTCTTATACACAAAGCCAGAGCCCAAAACAAATTCAATAGCACATGCCATAACCTCTATTAAAACATACAAACCTTGTTGAGCAAAATGAAAATCACAGCATTTATCCTCATATCTGAAATTACTTGTATGTATCTTTTAAAAAGTGATGCATAAAGCCAGCTAGCAACAGGTATTGGACAGTAACACACACCCACATTCATGGTAAGCCCTAATGCTAAGTGCAGTCATTTCTCTTAATTACATCAACAGAACCCATTACTGTCTAAAATTTCTTTTCTTTTTTATTAAGTAGAATATAAATATTTCCTATCATCTTTCCTGATGATAAGAGAGTTACTCTGGGTTTTGCTGGAAGAATTCTACTGAGGGAACTATGCTGTCCTTAAAAGCCAGGCAGTACTAATGCACACAAAGAAACAGTGATTAAACATATTCTGGGATAAGTACAACTGCAGATGGTTTTAAAAGAAATAAAACTCTAAATGTTTTGTGGTGCAAGCAAAGGACATTTTAAGTTCCAGTGTAAATTATTTTTCTAGAAAGCAAGATTATGTTCTCAAGACAAGTTCAATTAAGAGAGCAGAATTTTAAAAATCACTCAAGCATTAGTCTATAAAGACACTATAAATGCTACATTTACAATGCTGTAACAGCTAATACCACTAAACGCAATACAGATCCCTACCTGCACGTATCTATTCTGCTGTATCTTCTCCATCCATCTGTCCCAGAGAAAAATGGGGCACAGGGGATAAACACAGACCTCAGTACAGCAAAAATAATTGCACTCCTCCCTTACACTCTAATGTTTAAAATCCAAAAAAGCCAGAGCTCAGAGAACAAGATTTTTTATCTTCAGCAGCTTAGGACCCACAGCTAACCACAAAACACTTGTGCTTGTGCTACAGTGGAAAATTTCCTTTCTCTCATTAGGAAGGCAGTTTCTTAAAGTGGGGAGAGAGCAGAAAACCAGCCTCAGAGTAACAACACTCTCTTCTTCCCTTTTTCCTGAAGAAATAAAAGGAGGAAAACTGAAGAAATAAAAAAGCTGACGTTTAACAACAAAAAGATAATGTTTGTTATATAAAACTACTAAAATTAAATTCATTACAGAAATTACTGTTAATTTATTCACCATGCTCTTGACATGGATCCGTTTCCTCCATTAACTGCAAAGTACAGCACTTTTCTTTTTCCTTTTTATTGTCAGAGCACAAGACAAATATTTCTTGTTGGTAGCATTAGCACACCACCATTAGTTTAATGACTAAGAGTGCACAGATGTCAAGAGCTGAAAAAACCAGATTTTTGCATAATGAAATGCATCTTGTAACTGTGCCATAACTCTAAACATTAGTTGCTGCTTTAAATCACGGTCAGAAATGCAGTCATGAAAGATATCAGACATCTGACAAATCATGCACACTGCATGACCCTCTTATCCTAAGATCCCCTCTCCTCCACTGGCTTCCACCTACTGAGAAATGCTCTGTGGTGCAATCCCAGAAATCTGTGTCTCCTCTTCAGTGGGGTAACAGACACACCACCAGCACCTCTGTCTCAGAGGGAGAAAGGTTCATGCAAGGTCTCTCCTCCTATTTTTCCCATTTACAGGAATGGGACAGCTATTTAAGTTCCTAACAAATTCAGCACTATTTATCACCTTTTTCTGCCTGACTGAGACTTTCCCTAAATAACTTGCTGACCATGGAACCCCTGCTGTGGGACACCTGAGATGAAAATCATCAAAAATCTCTTTCTCACTGCATTACCCTCCAAGATGCACCTGTATTATTAAGATACTGTGTCTCAAACTGGCTAAAATTACAAGCTGGACACAAGATCCCAGGTGGACATAAGAGAGAATGGAACAAGAATTTCAAACAAACAAGTCATTGCCATCAGTTGATGTATCTGTAAATACAATATTGAAATTAGTGTATTGACCTCTCCAATAATCTCTTTGTATCATTCATACAGGCACAGAAAGTTTGTGTAAAGAAGTGTTTTACAGAGGTAAAATAAATACATTTACCAAAAATTTAATAGAAAAATCAACATCACTTCCATAACAGTTGGAAGGAAAATTACTTGAGCCTGAGAAAAATATTCCATATTTTCAAGAAATGGCTCGGGCAAAACAAAATCATACAATCCATAACTAGATTGTGTCATCCATTGACAAAAAAATGCTATTAAATTTGATATAAAGTATCTTTCTGAGAGTTTTAATTTAGGTCCAGATTCTCACAGAGACAAATCACAACTGTTAATTACAGAGTTTATGGTGATGGTTCACTGTCCATTAGCCAGCACTGACCACAAGTGAGTCTGAGACAAGCACAGAGAGGCCAATGATCCTCCATTAGAATCAGCAAATGCAAATCACCCTTCACACAGAAAACACCACAAAACACAGAAAATTCAGCTGTGCACATAACAGCAAAGAGCTGTGAACACAGACACCAAGATGCTCTCCTGAAAGCCAAATCTCAGACTCTGGAGAGCAGGGAATGGATATCATGTCAGGGGGAACAGGGAAATTTTGAGTTTTGTTAAAGATTGCTGCAGCACAGGAATGGAGGTTGTCTCTTTTGGGCATAATGAAAATAAACACAAATCATAATCATAGCAAAAAGCTTTTGTTAACAAAAATCAGCTGTTATTTTTTGCCTTCTTACAATATGCAAGGAGAAAAGCTTTCCAAGTAACTTTAGAGGTAAAAATCATAAAGTTCCATTAATGAGGAGGAACTGTTTAAATGTTGTAAACCTGAAAAAATGATTGTGTGACAGAAAGATTTTCTCAACAGAAAATCATAAAGACTTGCAAATGAATGACAGCTATAATATTGTATGGCTCTTCAAGTTGAAGTTAATTGGTTTATTGGTTCAATGTAGACCAATAAAATGGCACCAGTGTTTAACAGGATGGACAGCTTTCTACCAAAAAAAACTTGTGAGCACTTGTTGTATTCTCAAATATTCAAAATCATTAGTGTCTGAGAGTGTCAGTAGACCTTTGTTTTTGCATCCCTGCCTTGCTTTATGTACACAAGGAATTCACAGCAGGTTTTCATAGGGCAATAGTTCCTTATAACACAGATCTTGTGCAGTGTAAGAGCTATCAACTCTGATGCTGACAGATCATAAATTATATTTCTTAAAAATTTATGTTAAAAACGTACTTCACTGCTCAGCAATAAAATTTCATACTCCTTGGTAATTGCAGGGTTTGCATTGGAGACAATTGCAATGACAATTATTTGCAGAAATTTCTGTTTACTCTGGTTGCAACTTCAGAGAATTTGCAATCCTCCTTCCTGTCAGTAAACTAAACTGGCATACAGGGAGTGCAGTGCCCACAGCTTGGGAAGCACTATAACCTCTGGAATATCCCATTAGGAGTGATCTCTAAGTAATGCACACACATCTATTACAAAGCAAACAAATGCATCCTTTGTGGGCTGAACTAATTCAGCTGCTGGCCAGAAGCTTTAGGATTCCCCTTAATTTCAAGAGTGACTAATTTCAAGATGCAGATGAGATTCCAGGAATGTGTTATAAAATATCATAATCCTGGAACAAGAACAAAAGTAATAGGGGACATCTGGAAAAAAAATAAACGGTGGGAAAATACAGAAATGTATCTGCTTTGTTACACTTGGAACACAGAATAACTAAATATTACATACACAGTAAAATCAAAACAATACCCAGAGAAAGTAATATACAAAAATCTCCAAAGGCATGAGTCCAGAAAAAATGAGGGGCTTTGGCAAATTATCTGTGGGATAAACAAAATGTGCAATTCAATCTCTCTCAGAAAAGAATCTAAGAGTGCAAAGGACATGATGTATTTATCAAGACAATAATTTGCATGATTGCCATTTCCCTTTTTTCATGCTGCACAATGAAATAAGAAATCGACAGACATGAAATTTGGTATTTGGTAAATAGCTAATTGACTTTACAGAACAACAGGAAATAGCTTTTATGGTAAGTACACATTAAACGCATTGTTACACAGAGTAGCTTTCTGCCTAATGACCTAATGTACACTGAAGTCTGAAAATGAGCTCAGTGCCTGAAGTTCAAGTTATCCCATCTGTTTCTTCTTAGTGTTCTGAAAAACAGTATTAGTATTTTTGAAGCATTTTACATTTCTCCAGAGTCAGATGCTAAGAGCAATATACTGCTGTTACAATTTCTGAAAGATTTCCAGCATTTCTGATGCAGTCTCACTAACACAGTTTATGAAGTCTCATCTTTTATTGCATGGGCCTCCAAACACAACCATGAAATGAGAAACACCAAGAGCCCTAGAAAAGGTTGAGATATTTGGTTTCACACCTATTTCTTACTATTCCTCCCTGTATGATTAAAGTCTAAACTTCAACATGTCAAGAATGTAACTCTTAAAGAAAGCTAACATGCAGATGTTTTGTTATTGCTGTGCAGCTTACTCAGAGCCTGCTTTTCCTACTGCCACACTGGCAAAGGAGGCTGGGGGTGCATGGCAGGTTGGGAGCAGACACAGCCAGGACAGGTGACCCAAACTGACCAAAGGGATACTCCATGTGACATCATGCTTGGGAAAAAGTGGAGGGAAGGAGGAAGGGGGGGAAAATTTGGAGGGTTGGCATTTGCCTTCCAAAATCACTGTTCCACATGATGGAGCCCATTTTTCTTGGAGATGATTGAACACCTGCCCAAACATGGGACGAAGGGAATTAATGCTTTGGTTTTCCTTGCTTGTGTGCATGCTTTTGTTTTTCTTACTAGACTGTCTATCTCAACCCACAACTTTTCCAGCTTTTACCTTCCTGATTCTCTCCCCAGTCCTGCTGATGGGGGAGTGGCTTTGAGGGACTTTGGCTGCTGGCTGGGGCAAAACCACAAAAATTCCTTATTCACCAAACACTCCACCCACTGAATCCATCTCTCTCCAGGTCAGAGAGAAGGATGCTGTGCAGGACCATGTTCAGGCTTTACAGAAATGACATCCAGAGCCCTTCCCTTGTCCTCTAATGTGGTGACTCCATCACAGAAAGCCACTGGGGTGGTCAGGCAGGACTGTCCTTGGTGAAGCCATGCTGGCTGTCCTGAGTCACCTCCCTGTCCTCTGTGTGCCTCATTAAAGCTCCCAGCAGGATCTGTTCTGTCATCTCCCCAAGCACAGAGGGAAAGCTAAGAGGGTGGCAGTTCCAGTAGCCCCCTTTCTAACCTCTCTAAAGACAGGCACAAAGGTATCTCCTAAGACAAATTTGAAAAATATTTATTGTTGTTTTGTTGGGGTTTTCTTTTCAAATATAAAATGAAGGCTTGTTTTGTTCAGTTTAGTCGTGTGCGGGCTTCAGGCTAATGGAAATTGTGTTTCAGATGCTGTCATGAACTAAGTATAGAGGTTTATTGGATTCTGGGTTGGAAAAGAATGAGGCAAAATGAAGTTTTCCCTGTAAGTAAATACTGAGCAAAGTGCCTGACTACATTTCACTGTATATCAGTCCATTAAGAAGCTGATGACTTCTTCTCATAACAATCATTTTCATGCATACACTTAAGTGATTTCTTGTCTTGCCTTAGAGGTAATGAAATTCTGATTAGTTTTGTGTTATTCTTTGATAAAATGAAATATTAACTTCATTGATGAACCCCAACCATCACTTTATTATCCATAATCACCAATGGATTATTCATTTAACAAAGGTAATTATGTATCTTTAACAGCAGTCAGCATCTTTTGTACATTTGATTTGAAATTGACTTTGTTTATAGAAAGAGACTGTTTGCTTTTTACATTTCTATGTAATTTAAAATGGGATTTCCTCTTTTTATTTTTTGTGCATTGAAGAACTTTAGGTCTATTGTGCTGCTATTACTGTATATAATGCAGTGTTTGTTAGATCAGGTCATTAAATTTAAGGTGAAAAAAATGTACAGGGATGCCTTTGTATCACAGAACCATTGTGGTCAGAAGAGACGTCTGGAGATTGCCTGGTTCAACAAAGATCACATTTACAGAGGGCTGCTAAAAATGCGAGTATCATAATAGTGATAATGTTCTGGTTTCTGTGTGCATGTTTACCAAACCTAAACTAAAGGCAGTATTACATAAAAAACATGGTAAGTAATGTTTTCTTTGTTATGCAGGAAATCTTTCAACCTTTCATCATGTTTGTGTCATTTCCTAGCAGTAAAGTGGTCTATATAGCATTAGCTGTTTGCTTTAGGTTTTAGAAGAAAAAGAATATGATGTTTATATGAGTCTAGGGATTATTTTTCAATTTCCAAGAAAATGTGATCTTCTTAGGCTAGATTGTGAATTTCTGAGCTGCTGAGCCAAAAAAGGAAGTGGTGGAGAACCAAACAGGTCTCAGGAGTGAAGCCAGGATGTTGAGATAGGGAGAGAAGGAAGAATGGAAATGCCCAGAATGTAAGAACTGATCGAATAAACATTGCAACAAAAAGTAATGTAAGTAAGAGTATGAAGATTATATTTTCTTAATAACAGTGACTTCTAGAATGCTGTGGAATTTCTCAGCTTCCTCTGTGTGCTGCTGCATTCCCTCTCATCAGGCTAGACAGTCCCAGAATTAAAATGTTAAAAGATTTTCGAAATACACTGTAAGAATGATTTGGAGCTTGAGAAGAATGGTTTTGTCCAGTGCAGAGAAGATGGAAGGAAACATGATAGCATGACAAATAATTAAGAAATGTGGAACAAACTCATCTTCATGTCCACGAGGAGTGAACCAAGAAGTAACAGGCTGAGACTGCAGCTCAGGAAATTCAGATGAAGCACCAGAAAACCCTTTTTTGGCAGTGAGAACAGTGAAGCAGCAGAGTATGTTGCAGATGAAGACATTGGAATCACCATCTGTTCCAACTAGGGACTAAACAGATATCTCCAGGAATTACACCAGTGGAGTTGATGCTGTTTTGGGATAAATGAACTAATTTCCTTTAGGACATCACTCTCCACCCCATTTTTAAAAGATATAATTATGCAAGTAGAAAATGTTTTGTAGGAAAAAATGGCCTCTCTGAACCTCCAGGAAAAGCTGTAAAAGGTAGTCCTCTTGGGATAAGAGCTATATAAATTCAAGATATAAAGACATGCATTTTAAGATAGATAATCATGGAAAAAATTCCCTAAGGAGATGGTAGATTCTACTCAGCTTGAAACCAAAAGTGTTGTAGGCTATATATAACTTATTGGCATGACTCAGATGCAACTGTTTGAAAATACTGTATTTAGGCTGTGCTTTATGGGATGCAAAACTTGGTGATCTAAAATACGATTTAAATGTTTTGTGTGACTAAAATCTCTTGAGATATCAAATTCTACCTCTGCATAAGTAAGGCATTCAAGCAAAGCCACCCACAGTTTTAGACTCCATCATGTCCAAAATCTGCTGTAAAAGCCACAAAAATACACTCACATAACAAACTAAAATGAGCCCAGTTTTTGCAGTGGTTCTCTGGAAATGGTGTGTCTGTAACAGCTGGACTTGCTGGTGGACTAAAGAAGAGAAATTATAGCATTAACTGTCTTAAATTTGCTTAGTCTAACCAGTAAATACTGGATTCTAGTTCAGTTATTAGGAATAAATTCTTGACTGAGGGGTCCTGGCACAGGGTGCCCAGAGAAGCTGTGGCTGCTCTTGGATCACTGGAATTGTCCAAGGCTGGACAGGGCTTGGATAGTGGAGCAACCTGGGATGGCACTGCATGAGCTTCAAGGTCTTTTCCAACCCAAACCATTCCATGATTTTGTGAAAAACTGCAGTTAAGGAAGGACTTTGGCCAAGGCAGGTCTCATTTCACAACCACACACTCCACCTGCAAGTGTGATGAGGATACTGCTAGAAAAACTCATCTCTATCAAAACTTCCGTCAGCAGAAGTAATAAATAGCCTTATTTTCTACTTAGCCTTGCAGCCAGCATTGAAGAATAGGAATACCAGAATGTATAATTTCATCCTTAATCCCTTACACTTGTTCTCTCACAGTGTTATTTATTCACTGATTTAGCACCTTGACTGATCAACTATTAGTACCTTTACTAATCTACCTCAAAGTAAGCAGTCTAACAATGGTGTGCCAAGAACAGTGTGTTGCATACAACTTCATACAGCTCCTCCCGCAGAAGATACAGAAGGAAATACAAAATATTCTGAGTTGGAAGAGACTCACAAGGATGATCGAGCCCAACTTTTAAGAGAATGCCCCGGAATTCAAACTCGACAAGAGTATCCCACACAGAGAAATCTCTGGCTATTATTAATGAAGTACAAAACTACTGATAAAGACCGTCTAATTATTACTGACGGCTGAAACCGCTGATTCTATTTATTCGAGTGGGCCCTTTCTTATTTTAACATAAGCCTTTGGCCGGCACTCGAGACGAAGCAAAGCGGGACGAACACACCGCAGGAGCATCAGGACGTGGATGGGGACGGGGACGGGGACGGGGACAAAGCAAAAGCGGCAGGACGGGGAAAGGACAGACCCGACCCGCGCGGGGGCCGGGCTGAGGCGGCGCCTCATGAGGCGGCAACATGGCGGGCACGGCGTCAGGGCGGGAAGGCGGGACACGCCCCCATTGGCCGCGCTGCTCTTGGCCACGCCCACACTGCGTTCGCCTATAAAAGCCTCGCTCGGGCCGGGCTGAGGGGCCGGCACTTCCGGTCGGACATGACGCCACAGTGTCAACATGCAAGATGGCGGCGCATCACCGGCAGAACACGGCGGGGCGGCGGAAAGTGCAGGTGAGGGCGCGGCGCGGCCGGCAGGGCTCGAGGGGAGCCCGGAGCCTCGCGAGCCACGCCAGCGGCTGCAGGGTGTCAGGCCTCGGGGGTTTCTATGGCAGCGCGGTGGCCGCGCTCTCCCACAGCAGCGCTGCGGTGCGGGGAGGCAGCGCCGCACGCTCCCGGGGTCTGTCCCCCGCCTCCTCTGGCCGCCGTGGCGGGGGCGAGCGGCCGCCTGAGGCACGCTGGCTGCCGAGCGGGGTCGGTTGTGCAGCCCGCAGGAGGCGGGGCTGGGGCAGCTCGGATCAAAAGCGGCGGAGCCCGGGGGCAGCTGAGCGGGGACAGAGGGAGCGGTGCCCCCTGACCTGCGTGGGTGTAACGGGGATTCTCGGCAGCGGCAGAGCTGCAGGTTCCTGCCGCGGCTCTCTCGGCTCTGCCCGGAGCCGGAACAGCTTTATTTTAGGTATTAGGAAGAAATTCTTTACTGCGAGCGTGGTTTGACACTGAGATAGTTTTAGTGAAGCTGTGGATGCCTCATGCCTGCAATTTTTCAAGGCCGAGTTGGACGAGTCAATTCTGCACAACCTGGTTTAGAGAAATCTGTCCCTGCCCAGGTCAGGGACTTGGAACTGGGTGATCTTCAAGGTCCCATCCACCCCAAACCATCCCATGACTCTGTGATCTGCTTCACATCCTAGTTCTTCTTAGTTACCGTAAAACACCTGTCCCTTTGCACACATGAGCAAGGAGCAAGATTTTTTTTTCTTCTCACATTTCAGAAGTATTCCTTGCCAGCTCCAGGCAGCATTTGTTGAAAGAAACCCGTGGCACAGGCAGTCAGGTGGGTGTAGATATTCTCAGCACACTTGAGGAAGAATTAAACCCTCAGGCTTGGGCTCACGTGTAGCTACAAGTAGATTGTTGTAGCCTTGGTGGAGACTGGAATTGCTGAAGTGTGTATAGAAAGCCAAGAGTCTTTAACAATGAAAGTCACTAAAATAGTTTTATTTTATGGTTCTCAATGCTTTTCTTCTTGTTTGTAATACTGTCAGCCCTTTAGATATTTTTACAGCTTTCACTATAGAGAAAATTCAATGGTTTATCAATGTGCAAAGCTGCTTAGTGGCAAGTGCCAGTTTCAGCTGTACCTATCCAGTGTGATCAAATGAAATATTGATTAGGCTTGAAATAGCATTAGGAGCTTTCAAAGCAGAGGTGGGTTTGGTTTTTGGATAAATCATTTATCACACAGAGGAAATGAGCAACTCTTTAGAGCATTTAGTGTTTTCTGTGGTTAAGGGAAGCACTTTGTCAATTCTATATAAAGAATTCCCTTACTTTAGCAGAAAAAAAAACTGGATGTGCTTTAAAATATAAAGAATGTCTGTGCTATAAACAAGTTTTTGCAGGTTGCACCCCTAAGGAGGAGGATTTTATTATACCTTGGTATTTGTTTGATGTACTCCTATTTATGAAGCAGCATTTACCTGACAGCACCATAAATCAAACAGCACATTGTTTCCTTTTTTACTACTACTTTTGTCCCCAAGCATTGCTTAGCTCAAAACCTTGTTTTTACAGGTGGTTTTGTGCTAGTTCATGATGTTTTTTTCTGTTCTCACTGAACTGTGTGGTATTTTTTTCACCTGATGTATAAATGACACTCAATGTGCATAACACTGATCTGTGTCTCAGCAGTGCACTGTGAGTTTAGATTGGTTGTGTTTCCCAGGGGAAACTCCCCAGCCCTGGAAATGTTCAAGACCAGGTTGGATGTTGCTTGGAGCAACCTTGGGTAATGAAAGATGTCTCTGCCCATTGCAGGGGGTGGAATGAGAGCATCTATAAGGTCACTTCCAACTCAAATCATTCCATGATCAACATTTTTAAAGCTTGATTGGAAGCTGGATTTTTTTCTTGATTCTTACTTTTTCACTAACCTGCTTGGTTAGTGACAGGACTTTGTTCAAGTAAAGGAGTTTTAAGTGTCTGTTTTATCCATCAGCTGCTAATGGAAAAATAAAACCACTCATGATTTAATTCCCAATGGCTGATCATATAGGGTGCTTCTACATAGAGTTTTTGAGAGAGGCAGAGTTGGGAAAATTTGTTCCAAACCTGAGGCTGAAAGAAGAGACTTTTACAAAAAACACCTCTCAAGCATGAAGGAATTTGATTCCTTATATGACAAGAGAGCTGGTTGAAGTTTATGGAAATCAGAACTATTATTAGCTTGGGTGCACCTGTTCTACTGGTAAGCAAAGCTATCCAAAATAGTCAGTTTAGGGTGCTTTTGCATATAATTGTAGTTTCTAATGGTTTAATCAGAGTGGATGTTTTAGGCCTCAAAATAAATTCCATGCATAAGAAAAAAAAACAACTCTTTTAAATAGGAGTCAGGCATTTGAGGTGTTGAGTGACAGGTGTTTGTGAAGCTCAGCCCTGCCTTTCTGAAGGCTGCAGGAGTGAGGATGAGTGATTTGGGAAGGGAAGGGGGATGCAGAGGTGTGTCAGACACAGATTTGGGAAGGGAGGGAGGATGCAGAGGTGTGTCAGACACTGATTTGGGAAGGGAAGGGGGATGCAGAGGTCTCAGACACTGATTTGGGAAGGGAGGGAGGATGCAGAGGTGTGTCAGACACAGATTTGGGAAGGGAGGGAGGATGCAGAGGTGTGTCAGACACTGATTTGGGAAGGGAGGGAGGATGCAGAGGTGTGTCAGACACTGATTTGGGAAGGGAGGGAGGATGCAGAGGTGTCAGACACTGATTTGGGAAGGGAGGGAGGATGCAGAGGTGTCAGACACTGCTGTAGCTTTCAGATGTCATCCTGGCAGTCAAGTCAAGGTGAAGCTACTTCTCAGCAGGTGCCTTGACTGCTGCCCTGGAGGGGCTGCATTGTAACTGCTCTCCCAAACTTGCCCCCTGGCCAGAATAAATTTACCCCCACACTCAAAACCAGATGATAACACATGAGAGTTTTGCCATGTAAGGATCCTTATAATATGATTGCATGAATTTTAGGCACTTTTTGTCTTTAAGTCTTGTACAGAGTAAGAAAATCTCTCTCCATCCCTGCAAGTGTTCAAGGCCAGGCTGTGTGGGGGTTTGAGCAACTTGATCCAGTGGAAGGTGTCCCTGCCTTTGGCAGTGGTTGGAATGAATTGTCTTTAAGGTCCTTTCCAACCCAAACCATTGTGATCTTTTTGAACTATTTTGTCCCATTTGTGTACTAATACTACCACTTACTAGATGTGATGTGTTATTTTTATATTTTATATATAATAAAAAAATTATAATTGGATGTATTTATTTCATATATAATGCTTAAGCAAACAAACAGCCAGTATTACACTGTAAAAGAGTAAATGAGCTTCTTAATGCCTTCTATTATTTTTATTCTGGAGCCTGGATAAAAATTAAAATCTTCCTAATTAAAAGCCATATTTTTAGGGATACATATGCTCCACCAAGATAGTAAAGCAATGTTGTTTTGTTTTTTTTTTCTTGGTACTTCACCGCTGCTTATCTCATTCTTGATGCAATTCAGATCTCATGGAAGTCTCCCATGATTTTGAGAAATACCTTTTCTGTTTTTAATTGCTCACTTAGAAACAAGGAATGAGCCCTCAGAGCTCAGCTGGTTACTATTTCCTCCACGTGGTTTAGTGGGATGTTTTATAAGCAGATTTTACCCATCTGTGAAGATAAAGTCTGTTATAATACATGTAATGTAACAAGGGTAACATGATCACATATGAGCTGATACATTTATCCATGCAGGAAACACTTGTAAGTCCTACAAGAAATACTTTTGTCTTTGTGTGACAAAACCTATCTGTTTGCAGGAGCTTTATCTGTGAAGCTCTTAGGTAATCATTAAAATGATTAGTCCTGATCCATTTAGGGTAGTGAATCCCATAAACTCTTTATGGTGAGTGGATGTTTGTGATGTTTGTGCTCTGCTGCTGTGGAAGATTCTTACTCATTTTGAGAGCTTATAAAAGCTGCTGCAGTGTTGATGTCAAAGCTTTGATTGTTAGTAAAATATTTCACATCCCACAAGCCCTGCCCCTCCCAGGCAGTGGTGGCAGTAAAGCCATGGTGATCTTGTTATTGTAATTGGAGTTATTGTGTCTGTGGTTTGCCTGGCTCTGTGCTCTGATGGAAGGGTCACAGCAGGATGTGCTCCAGCCTGTCCTGTGAGGGGCAAATGCCTCTGACATCTCAGAGCCCTCACTTCCTGGGGGTCTGCACATCCCTTTCCAGGCAGAATCCAGTGCTTTATCTTCAGTGATAAGATCTGTGTGCTTCAGGAGCAGAGGTGAATTTTATCACAGCAGTTTCTCCTCAACCAGAGCTTTACTGCTTTTATATTGTTTAGATATGTTTGTGTATACACAGGCTTGAAAATATACTTTGTATTTGTTTTATATACTTAACTAAATATACTAATATTTCTTAATTCTATGCTAAGTGGCACTCAAAAACCCAACCAATCAAAAAAGCACTTTCTCACCTTCCCTGCCCCCCAATAAGAACATAATGGAAAACCACATGTGGATTATCAGCAATCTTTCTTCTTATTAGTGAATGTTTTGGTGTTGTGGCCTTGTCTGTGTCCACCACTCTTACACAAGTTTCATATCTTTTAGTCAACTTGCTGTTGCTTTTATTGATGCATTTCCAGTTCCCCATGCATTTCAACAGCTTTTCAACACATTTTGTAGAGCCCTTAATTTTTCCCTCTGTGTTAATATGGAACTATTACATTTAAGTACAAGCCTGGATGCTTCTGGTGTTATTCCTCCCTTTCCAAAGGGCTCCATGTGGTGTGCAGCAAATGTCTCATGAGGTTATTTTGAGTTCAGCCACATATGCTGTGTCTTGTTCTACTTTTGTTAATGTACAAGATGTTTATTTCACCCTCAGTGTCTGGTTGGCAGGAATGGATCATTCAATTTTTTTTTTTATTTTGGATGAGCAAATAAATTTATTAAGTATTTTCACTGTAAAAAAAACAGTTATTTGAATATCATTAGGTCTCCAAAATGAGTTGGAGAGTCCATTTTTTTGCTGTAGCTCTTTTCAGTTCATGCTGGTTTTGGGACAAATGATTTGCCTTGTCCTTAGCCAACTGCTTGAATTGCAGTGTTCATTTGAAGTGTTGGTGTGGTGTCCCATCAGTTTCCTGGCCACAGACTAAATTTCTCTCATTTTAATTTTCTTTCTGTGTCATTGTAATTTTAAAAAAAATAAAGGAGTCAGTGTTTAATATGGATTAGAGTTACTTTTATGATTGAAAAATATCTGTCATAGTTTCTCCCCATGACATGGGTGAAGTTATCATTACCTAATAAAATAGGGATTTTTTATTCTTCTTCTTCTTACCATTACTCCTTCAACTTTTAAGACAGTTTATTAGGACAAGTATACTATTCCTGTTGTGGACACTAAATAACACTTTGTAAATTCTAAGTCTGAGGAGATACAAAAATAAGTGGTAAATTCTATGCACAATAGCAGTCACTAATGGGGAATTTTGTATCGAGCTCTTTTCATTGTTTTGCTATATTTTTGTATGTCAAAGATCTCTTCTGTTTACACACACAAAAAAAAAAAATAAAAGCCAAACCCACAAGATTTTAATCTTGTTTAATTCAATTGTTATAGCAGAGTTTTTTTCTCAAGTTTCTCACAGGGAGAAAGAAGGATGATTTTGGATTTCCTGTTCAACTTACGCTGAGGTCCAACTCAGTTCTACCAGGGAGCAATAACACTGAAACAATGTCATCCCTCTCTTTATCCCAGTGCTTTTCAAATAAAAACAATACTTGCCAAGACATGTTTGACTAAATTAATATGTGGAAGTCATTAAAGGCAATAGAGGGTAAATTAACTTTGAATATTTCAGTGCTGGTGGTAATGAGAAATTGTTGTCATCAGTCTCTTCTGATCTTGTCTTTGTGCGAGGAAAAAACAACATTTGGTTGAGCTGACTTGAATTTGGTCAAGATTAGTAGAAATATGACTCAATTTCCAAAGTCCTGTGAAAGTTTTAATCAGATATGAAAAGTATCTTATTTACTAAAGTAAGCCATCATTTAAGGATTTTTGTTTTGCATTTTTAAATATTTATGGCTGTGTTTTTCTTGAGCTCCTTGAAATTAAAAAGAGTAACATCATAATGTGCAAAAAGCATCAGCATTTCCATGCTTAGGTGACTAACATAGTTTGACAATCTAACTTATGAGTGGAATGCAGAGCTCTTAAATTATACCTGAAAATATAACAAATATGGGAGGTGACTGACAGAGGAGGAACAAATCTGAAAATTAAAGACTTCTCAAAGAATATCCTTCTAGCATTTGGGAAAAGAAGAGGTATAGGGCCCTGCTGATCTTGAGTCTGATACTGTATCAGGAAAATATTTTGCTCTCTAATGAATAACATTAAATTTGACCTACTGACCTCTAGGTTTGTGTCTTAGCTGCTCATATTTAGTATTTTTAACTGAGTGTGTATACTGGCTTTATTCAAAGAGTTTGACAGCAGCATGAATTTGATGGGCATCCCTTTGCCTTGTGTTTATATCAGTTAAACCTTGACTTTGACTTGAACATTATATTTTATACACATAATCTGTGTGAGTCTTTTAGCAGCACAGACATGATATGATTCAGCCCAGGTAAGGAGTGGCACATACATCTTTCTCCCTGCATCTCACAAAGAAATAATACCTCAAGTGCTTGAAGTGTTTTAACATAACACTTCTGTGTGGTTGCTGGTGTCTTCTTTCAGCAGATCCCTGGAGCTGTGTGTAGGTGGAAACTTGAGCATGGGTAATGATAATGTTATGGATGAGTCTGGAATGGGTGAGAGAAGCTGAAAGTCTTGGAAATGAGGACACAGTCTAAAACTGGGAGGAAGAGCTGTGATACTAAAGGGGCTGACAGAAATTATGTACATGTATTGTACATACAAATTATGTATTATGTACACCACATTAATAAGTGTAGTGAAGGACTTGGGGAGTGGTTATGGAGAGCTGAGGCAGAAGGATTCAGGAGGGTTTTAATTTTGGTCCTTCAATGTTGGTCTGTAGAGCTGCTACAGCTGTTTCTGAAACAGAGAATAGCACTGGACTTGTGTTTTCTGGAAGTGTCAGTGCTCTGGCTGTGCTGCCTGAGGATGGGATAATTGGATGGAGGTGTTTCCCAAATGGACCTGTCAGTTCCCATGGTACATAATCTGAGCTGCTGTAAAATACTTCTGTGATGAGGACCACTGAACATCTAAATTTGTTGGATTTATTTTGTGTCACTAAGATCTGATCTGGAAAACATTTTCTTTATGCTACTTTAACACAGTTACTGGAGTGAAAAATTGCTTTCAGATCTCTAGTCCAAGACTACTCCTTTATAAGCATTATCAAAATATGTGTATCCTGGGGATTCCTGCTTTGAGCAGGTTTGATTGTACCAAGCATGAAATTTTACCTTGTTCTGATTATATTTAATAGAATCTGGGAAGATGCATAACTGCCATCTTCTCCCCCTTTTCCCTCAGCATGAGGACTTTCCTCAGAGTAGTGTGAATGCAGTAGCTCTAAAGAAACTGTAGTGTCTTAGGATTGTTTTTACTGAACACAGATAATGGAGACTGCTGTGGTCTTTCAGAGTCTTCTGAAATTTCCTTTTAGTTTAGTTTTTTGAAATAGCCTTTACATACAGTGCTGTCAAATGTGGAAGGAAATAAACTGATGGAATCATTTATCTGAAGGAGCACTAAGAGTTTGAGTTTCCTATTATATTGGCAGGTAGGTAGTTCTTTTAAACTAATTTTAAAAATAATAGTGACACCTACTGAATTTGTATCTGCAGTCTTTCAGTGCTTTGTGAGCCATGGTGAGCATTTCCTCTCTTTTTGGAGGCTGGGAGATAGTGGCATTGCAGCTATAGAAACTGAAAGTGGAACCCACTTGGGGAGTGAGACACAGACTCAGAATGTTGTCTAAGGTCACCCAGAATATGCACACACAGCAAGAAATTGTAATGAGCATTCTCTGGGTCTAAGCTTAAGTTGTAATGATTAAAAGAATCTTTTGGCCTCCAGTTCTATCACTGCTGAATCTTCTCTGACTCTTGCCCATTTTTGGGGCAAATGACTTTGGTAGTGCTGGTAACACTCAAACTGACAGACAGTGCTTGTAAAACTCTTCATATTTTCCACTCAAGAACCTTACAAGGATGAAATTTAGATGTTCAGATTTTTATGGCCAGGTCAATATCTTAATACCATAATTGGATTTGTGCAAATGTGTTTCAGGTTTCCTATGTGATTAGAGATGAAGTGGAGAAGTACAACCGGAACGGGGTAAATGCACTTCAGCTGGACCCAGCATTAAACAGACTCTTCACGGCAGGGCGGGACTCCATCATAAGGATATGGAGTGTCAATCAGCACAAGGTCAGTCAGCAGAGCCTTCCTGCCTCTAAACTTACCTTTTTCCAACTTATCCTGCTGGTAAGCTGCTTACAGGGCCATACCTGATGCTGTTTTTTAACAGCTGCCATTTACTGTGATCACAGAATGCTTTTCATATTGCTCATACTGTGGTATTTTACATAACTGTGTAGTTCTCACAAAAAGGTTCAGGGAGAGTGATTTCAAACAACTTTGCATTAGAAAACTTTGGATCCAAATGCAGGCTGAAGAAGATGCCACCACAGGATGTGATAGTCACAATCTTCTCCATTGGTGATGAGCTTATTTTTTCTTAATTTGCAGCAAGACCCTTATATAGCATCTATGGAACACCACACAGATTGGGTAAATGACATTGTGCTCTGCTGCAATGGCAAAACATGTAAGTACTTAAAAGTTTCAGAACTGTACTATTCAGAAGTTGTATACAAGTAGATTATCTGGTGCTTTAATTATTTTCTATCTTTTCTTAGCATGTAAAATTAATTTGTGATGAATATTGTAATTTTGGTAAATAGTGTAAGCAGCAGTTTTAATGTGAATTGAAATGTGTATATAAATGATTGTTTTAATCTCTTTTGCAAAACAAATTAGAGTAGTACAAATATGCTCTAAAGTAATATATAAGCCATTAAAATTTAGTCTTTATTCTTTCCAATTTAGTGATATCTGCTTCTTCAGATACTACTGTTAAAGTGTGGAATGCACATAAGGGATTTTGCATGTCAACACTAAGGACGCATAAGGTGAAAAACATTATCTGTAAATACTGTGTGTGATCACTGCCATTCTTACATTTATTAAGATGTAGACTTCAAAAGGATAATATTGACTCATATTGTTGCATTTATTTTGTTGTAGGACTATGTGAAAGCCTTAGCATATGCAAAAGATAAGGAGCTGGTAGCATCTGCTGGGCTGGACAGACAGATATTCCTCTGGGATGTAAATACTCTCACAGCACTGACTGCCTCAAATAATACTGTCACAAGTAGGTATTTGGGGAGGGGAGGCAAATGTAATGCATTTTATTGAGTAGCATAATCTGTGAGGTCAGTTTAAAACTACAGATGCCTTTTTCTATCTGTACATTAAAATATGGGCAATAAATTTGAAGGTGGGGTTTGGATGCTTTCAGTCCATTTATTGTGTTATGTAATAGCTGGAAATCTAGAGCAGCCAACAGCATTTGGAGTAAAGGACATGGCATTTGGAATAGAGGACAAGTCTCTCTGAAGTGTTTCTCCTGAGCTATGATATGCTGGGTTCTCTGAAACTTGATAGAGCTTTAAGAAGCTTTTAACATCTCAACCAACCTTTTATAGAAATATTCTGAGCTTATTTGTTCCTACATTTTCTGTGTATTATAATTTGAGGTTGTTTTTGTTTGTTTGTTTGTTTGTATGGATGCTGTTTTTTCAGCATAGTACAGCTCCTAGAGCAGGACTTGATACATTGTCAAAATTGTCAGAAGAATAGTTTCTAGATAAACTAGACTAAAAATCACACAGAGCACTAATTACATATAAGGATATCATACATAGATGTAACTCACTACAGATTGGAAGACAAGGGGTAACTGTAAATTCAGCTCATCAGGTTCAATTCTCAATGTCACCATCATCTTTTAGGATGTCACCTGTCCTGCTTCTCTCTCCCAGAAAGTCATTATCTAAATTGTGAGATCTTTCCTTTTTACAGCAATTCCAGCACTGCCTGTTTTAGAATGATCAGGGCAGAGATGGTTAAGTTGCTCTTTTGGGAAGTGTCACACCAGTCTTTAGGTGCAGTTGGATTTAAGTGAATAATATAAATCTGAGTCATGGTATCCTGGTTTATACTGGATATTTCACAGTTGATTTTTTGAGACAATCTAGTGTGACCACAGTGTGCGTGTTAGGTAGGTTGGAAAAATTGTGTTCTCAGTGATTGATCTTTCATTCTTTAGTTAGTTTGATGGATATTTAAACAATAGTAATCTCAGGTGTTCACTGGGAAAGAACAGAGCTATTGCACACTGCCACATGTTAATTTCCTAAATAGGCCTCAACATAGGTTAGGAATGACTCAAGGAAAATCTACGAAATTAAAATTTGGAATTGAATCAACATATTCCTAAGAGATTTCAGGAATATGTAATTGTGTAGGTATGAGGAAGGCATGTTGTCTTGTTGGTATTGGGTTTATTTACTGTATTGGGCTGATTTCAAAAGGTGTGTTTAATTTTATAGATTTGGTGTCTTCTAAAACCAGAGGTGCATGTGCTAGGCTGAACTGTTTTGTATTTGTTGTCTAAAGAACTTTTTAATTCAAGTATAGCCTTGTGCTGACATGTCTGAGTAGCCTTTGGAGGAGACATGGCTTTAGAGAGCTGTGTCGCACTGTAGATGCTATTGGGATGGCACATGACTAAAGAGATTTACTTTATAAAAGAGAAGAAATATAAAGTCATTCTATTTCTTCCTTTCCTTACTAAAAGTAAAATTATTTTATAGCCAAACTTTGCTGGTGAGTGTAAGTTTTGCTGTCTTCTACTTGAACAAAGAGTTTTTAAAGAAAGAATTTATTTGTGAGCTCACAGGAAAACTCAGTTGTGGGATAATAGAAAAACATAAAAACACTTCTTGTGCACTGTAACAGTGATAAAGAACCTAAATGATTTAAGTGAATCAGAAATGGGAGATGGAGAGTACTGAGGAGCTGGTGCTTGTTTTGAACCCAAGATCAAATGGAAGTGGTGACATTACCTCTAAGGTGACAGGGAGAAATTTGCATTTCTGGAGTAGGAACACAAAAAGGAAGAGAAAGCAGAGGAGTTTTTTCTTTCATTTTAGTGCTCCCCAGTAACTGTTTCTGTTGGAAAGAACACAGTGTGTGTCCTCACAGAACCTGCTTTCCTGAGTCCTTTCAGGCAGTATGGATTTTTTCAAAGTACGAATGAAAATTGTTCTTGTGCATTAGTTTTCTGTCTGATTTACCTGGAAGCAGTGTACACAAACCAGCATTAAGAGGAAGCCTATTTTTAAAGAGTCTCTCAGTCAGCAGAGCTGTAATACAAATTAACAGGTAGTCTGTTCCAGAAGAGAGTGGAGTTGAGCTTTGCTTTTGTTCTGGCATAAATTTTGCTTCTGTACATTTAAGGTTCTCCTATTCCTGCTATCCAGTTTTTGATAACTCTGTATATTATCCTTTCCTAAATTATTTTGATTGTTGAACAGTGTGCTAACCTTGAAGAGTTTTCAGTTCTGTGTTTTGCTTTTAGCTGTTTTCTGGGAACAGTGGAAAACTCTCACTTTATTTTAGCTCCAAATAATAGATGTCATTTGACAGTTTGCATTTGAATGCTATAACCAGTGGCTAAGAAGACTCTGAAGTAAAGCTGCATAATTCTTCAGAGCATCATAGAATATCCTGAATTGTAAGGGCCCCTCAAGGATCATTGGACAACCCCAGAAATCTCACCCTGTGCCTGAGAGTGTTGTCCAAATGCTCTTGGGGTTCTGGCAGCCTTGGGACCATGATCATTCCCTGGAGAGGCTGATCAGTCCTACCACCCTCTGGGGGAGGAATCTCTTCATGATTTCCAGCTTAAGCCTCTCCTGACACAGGTTTCTCCACTGTGACAAAATGTGAGCTTACATTATGATATTAGGTTACAAATGCTGTATTGGAAACTTAGCTCCATCATATAAATAAATCATTGTGTGAGGTTTCATGTTTTTACTGGCCATGCAGTTTGTTGCTATTCTCAGCTTTCTTGGCATACTGATGGTATGGATTTGAGGCTTGATGAAGTGCCTGATTGTGCTCTCTAAATAGATGGTTTTCATTTGCTGTCTGTGCTTTTCTGAGTTGAGGGACTGGTACTTTAATCTCCAGAAGTGGGTTAGGCTGGTTGGTATAGAATTCCTCAGCACTAATGGTAGGTGTGATGCTCAGGAGCTGCCATATGGCTTTCACAAATGCAGAGGTAGCATCTCTGCTCAAATAACACATTTCAGTGCTGCAGTGTAACTTCTCTGCATTTCTGCTGAACTAGGAGAACAGCCTTTAATACAAAACGTAGACTTTTACTGTTACTTAGCTTGGAAAAAAATCTCTGCATTTAAATCCAAATGCTGTGTGTTACAAGATCACAAAGAAGTGTCATATTCCAATAACATAGTTGAGCAAGAGTAGCTTGATGGCACAGCACTGTGGTGTCAAAGGTCACCCAGATTGTAATGACCATAAATCTGAGGGGTTACTTTGTTTTTATGCAGTAGTAGATTAAGAATTGGAATGGGGCTTTCCCAGCACTATGCTGACTTTAGTATTTCTTAAAGCAGTTCTATATATGGGGCAGAGTGGCATTATTTTCAAGAGTCATAGAGTATTAAAATACTGGTTTTGAGTGAATAAGTATGTTTTTCAAATAACAGCATTGAAATTGAAAATGTGAATTTTATTTTGAAATAGCTTCTTCCCTGAGTGGGAACAAAGACTCAATCTACAGCCTTGCAATGAATCAAATGGGAACAGTTATTGTATCAGGGTCCACTGAAAAGGTAAGCAAGATGTGGTGAGGTTCATTTCACTTCAGTATAAAGAGACATTTTTATTCATTTTCAGTGTCATGTCTGTAGCAGCTTTTGTGTTTTCAGTAGTGAGGGCAGACACTTCTCTTAAGTGGGAGTGCAAGTGTAGGATACAAATCCTGCTTCAGTCTGAAAATGTGGTGTATCCATAGAGCTTTAATACATCAGGGACACAATCAGATCAGCTTGTGTAACCCTCTTTGTCAGAGATCATTACATTTTCCACAAGAGCTCTGATTTTTGAGGTCAAATGACTCAGATGAATATCAAGCAGTTGCTGCAGGTAGGAGAGAAGGTGCCAACAATTTGCAAGATCCCTGCAGGAGGTGGGAAATGAAGTGAGCTAATGAATCTCAAGTGTTCCCAAGAGACAGCCCTTGCTCTTTGTTGTAAAGGAAGGTGAAACAGGCTTAAGTCACTGTGATTTGGATTTTTTTACTTACTCTAACCTTGAAAGAATTTTATTTCCAAGACAATATAAAAATGAAAATAGGATACGCCAGTGAAGCACCTGAGAGAATTCTCAGAAGCACATTTTTTGCTCACATCACACTATTCTGTTTTCAGTCACTTCTATTCTTTAATTTCTGTAAGACAGAAGAAGCCAGAAAACAAATTAAAATCAGGAGAAGATCACATCTGGTTATTATAAGATATAGTTATGTCTATCTTGTTCTAACAGGTATTTTCAGAGATGGATGCCCACATGTTTGGAATAAGGGTTGAGTCATTTGGAAAGGCTTAATTTCTGCAGAGGTAACACACTGGTGGGAAGAATGGTGTCAATGTCATTTATCCAATGTCTGTTTCCATAGGTTCTAAGGGTGTGGGATCCAAGGACTTGTGCAAAACTAATGAAACTCAAAGGGCACACAGACAATGTCAAAGCTTTGTTGTTGAACAGAGATGGCACCCAGGTATGTGCTTTAACCTGAGACAAAGGCATTTTACAGAGAGCAGAAATATCATTTGTCCATTTCAATGTAATTATTTAACATCATGGATTACAGATATTTAGTGGTTAAAGGGGGGAGGCTGATGGGTGAAAGTTGTTTTTATTACATGTTCATCTAGGCGTGAAATGGATTTTTTAACATAAAATACTGGAAATCATGACTAGACTTATCTTTTTAGCACCATTTAAATTTACAAAAAATACAACTACATAAATTACCAAATCTTTTTATGAAGGAAAAGATGTTGAAATCCTTTAGCAGCTGTTGGATTGAAGTGCCGGTTGTTGCTCAGTGTCTTTCAGGCAGCTCTGACGGGACGATCCGCCTGTGGTCCCTTGGGCAGCAGAGGTGCATTGCCACATACAGAGTCCATGATGAGGGTGTTTGGGCTCTGCAGGTCAATGAAGCCTTCACTCATATTTATTCAGGAGGAAGAGACAGGAAGATTTATTGTACAGATTTACGAAATCCTGACATCCGGGTGCTGATCTGTGAAGAAAAGGCACCAGTTCTTAAGGTAATGGTGTTGCATTCAGAGAATTGTGGGATGTCTGAGGTTAGAAGGGATGTCTGAAGATCTGGTCCACTCCTCTTCCCTGCCCAAGAGCACTGGAGCCTGGAACCACATCAAGATGGGTTTTGAGTATCTCCAAGAATGGAGAATTCACAATCTGTGCCAGTGTTCTGTCACCCTCTCAGTATTAAAGGATAATTGCATGTCTTCTCATGAATCAGTGGCTTGAGATATAAATTGATTAAGGAATTCACATTGGCTAACAAGTGTTGACTATACCACATCTTCAGCAGATTGGCTCTATCTCCTAAATTACATCTAAAGTTTAATTGCCTGAAGTAGATGGATGCCTGGCAGCTACTGAAAAATATGCAAATTCAGATATTATTGCAACTGAATATGCTTCACACATGAGAAGTTGGGTTTATCAGGCTTTAGTACAGTTTTGAGAAACTGAGCTGCCATTGCCAAGGTTTTGTGTAAAAGTGGATTTTTCTTAGCAACAGCATATGTGCATAGGACTGTTTTAGAGTCTGTTACATACTCATGGGAACCAGGAGTAAAGTTATTTGTGGGTTTTTTTGAGTACCTAAACATGATGTTTGCCTGCTCAAGTCTGAATCTTTCAAAGAGATTGTTCTTTGAATTTTCTTGCTGTCTCTAACTTTAGTGACATGACCTTGGAATCTGCAGTGTATAAGGCTTTCCTTGGGAGTGAACTCTAGCTTAATGTGTTAAGATAAAATCTGGATACATTAATTTAGTTGTGGATAAGTCAGAATGTGAGGATTTCATTTCAGAATGGAAAATGAATGTGCTGCTCAGCTGTACAGAGTTCAGAAGGGGCCTCTGATCTTGGCTACAGTGATTCATTTATCTGAGAAATGTAACGTCAGAGCCAAATGTATAAAGTTCTGCTCTTTCAATAATATAGTGCTTAAAACTGAAAGTAGTGCTGTTTCTGAGATCCTTTCAGTTGTAGGAGTGGATCTACACAAGACAGTACAAATTATCAAAGGGAAACTAAGTCAAGCATGACTGAAAGTTTGTTTCATTATTTAGATGGAACTGGATAGATCAGCTGATCCTCCTCCAGCACTTTGGGTTGCAACAACTAAATCCTCTGTGAATAAATGGGTAAGTGATGGATTTTACAGTCTGTGAATACAATTGAGTGGTCATGGGATTTTCAGTCTTGATTTGAGAACTGTTTTGCTATTGCTTTCAATTTGACTGGGATATGCTGTTATCTAAAAGCTTCCTTTAAAATAAATCATAAAATGCTAAAATTGAAAATGTTCCAAAGGTATGAAGCTTTGAATTATTTTCTTTGCTCTCTATTTATGATGCTTTTAGAAATAAATTTTATTGCTTGGAGCTGGGTAGTGAACATCTAAATAGCAATTGGCAACTGGCAGTTGTTACAGATAAAAGCAGAGTTTATAGATGATTATGAATGTGTCATTATTTTCTTTTTTTTTCTTCAGACTTTGAAGGGAATCCATAATTTTAGAGCATCAGGAGATTATGATAATGATTGTACCAATCCCATTCCACCCCTGTGTACACAGCCTGACCAAGTTATAAAAGGTAAACAGCTGTTTTGCAGAGGACCTTGTAAAATCTGTTTTCTTTAGCACAAGTTACAGAGCTTTAAGATCTGACTCAGTTTCTTAAAAATTTGATACAATGGTTTCAACCAGAACAATGTAGTTATTGTCTGTCCAGTGTTGGTTACAATTAAAATCATGTTTAAACCTTGGGGACATCCAAGGTTTACACAAAAAAAAAAGTGAAACCAAAGAACAGCATGTCATGTTATGCTATTTAATTTAATATGATATTAGAAAAAAATAATGATAGTAGTAACCTTAATTTTTGTTTGTTTGCCAGGGGGTGCTAGTATTATTCAATGCCACATTCTTAATGACAAGAGGCACATATTAACCAAAGACACAAATAATAATGTGGCATACTGGGATGTCTTGAAGGTAAGGATGTAATTTCACATTTTTCTACTGTTGGATGATTATTTTGTGCCATTTTTATATTTATAAATATATATACACACACGTACATTGTTAGTGTTTGAGATTTGTGGTAGAAAGGCAATCATCTTTCTGACTCAAGATATAATGCAAAGTTTGCCTTTTGAGAAAGTAGGGGGCATTTCTGAACTTTTTTGTAGGTTTCCCTGGGGTAAGGCTGATCTCTGCATTGACCTGAAATTCAGACCCTTGAATTTTTCCCAGGAAATAATGTCTGCTTTGAGGGGGTTTGTTTCAAGGAGAGCTTGTGTTTGCTGGTAAGGCAGGAATGGCAGGAAAATGAGCAGAAGGAATCCTGGCTCCTGGCTAGTGTTGCCTGAGGAGACTTTGGTGTGACATTTCTTCATGTTGCTTTACCAAATGATTGATCAGAGAAGAAGGGAAAGAGTGCAGAGAGAAGAGACTCAAATCACACATCACTGAGATGGTCAGTAATTTCTTCTGTGGCAAAAGCCTGTTTAAATTCTAAATATTTTCTTCTTGAACTATGCAGTGCAGCAGCCAAGATCACTAATGAGACAAAGCATGCTCAGCCAATTTACTGAGTTATTGACTGAAGCAAAAAAGAAATGAAGTTGGAGGACATAGATTTGTACTAAAAATTATCTAGATTATCTTTAGAAAAGTTTTCTTTCTTTTAGTATGTATTTAAGTATGCAGATTTGATCTCAGGACCAGTCAAATACTGCTAATTTTTGCTTTCATTCAGGTTTTTTTTCTTAGTCTGTGAGAAGTGTCACTTGATAGATGTTTAAATGCATATTCACTGTAGAGGTGAGATTATTTGCCAGATCAGAGTGTTGCTCCCTGCACTCAAAAGCTGATACTTTATTGAGGATGCTGGAGGAAGAGTGGGAGATTTTCTTACCTGCAGCTGCACCCTGCAGGCTTTACTTCCTGTAATTTTTCCTGGATTTTGAGGGAATAAATTCCAAGGTTGCAGTCCTTAGTGTTTACCTAAAACAAGTATTTCAGAATGACTCTGCAAGTGGATTATAATAATTTGGATTTTAACAGAATTACTTAAAGGACTTTAAAAGTAAGAAAAAATCCAGAAATAAAGATCTCTACAGAAATTCACTCACTTCTGTTCCCATTGCAGCAGCTGAGCTGAATTTGTTGCTTGATATGCAGGAAAATACCTGTATTTGATGGACTACTGAAATATTGGTACTGATGGAGAGAAAAATGATAGAGTATTAGAAGACAGCAGTCTAGTCAGTGTAGGAAAAATATTGTCCAGTAATCTGAAGTAATATTTCCAGACCTCTCTACTGGCTTGATGCCACTGCCTTGAAGATAAATGAAGAATAAGAATTATTTGCCATATAAAGTGTTGTTTGGCTTTTTAAAAAGGATTTAACCTTTAACTTTTATGTTTTTGGACTGCAGTGCTCAGGTAGAGATCATAAGTCACAGTCATTCCAAGTATATATAAAAATCAAGGAAAAGACTTGAGGTGTTGATATGACTCAGTACTTGTACATTTCTTTTGAACAGGCATGTAAAGTTGAAGACCTTGGGAAAGTAGATTTTGAAGAAGAAATTAAGAAGAGATTTAAAATGGTTTACGTGCCAAACTGGTTCTCAGTGGACTTGAAAACTGGGGTGAGATACAGCTCCTAAATCTGTTGTTTTAATGTCATACTTCACTTTTTTTTCATATATTGTTTGTTCAAAAAGATTTTAGTTTGTTAGCTTTAGAAACTTTGCTTATCTGATGGATTAAATTTCTTTTCGAGTAAAACAGCAAAGTATCCAATCTTCTAATCTGAATAACAGATTTTTTTGTTAATTTTTTGCTTATAGTCTACCAATACCGATTTTGAATTAATACATTTGGTAAACAAATGTATTTATTATTGTATTATAAATATTATATTGATACTAATGCAGTATTTAATAAAATTATTGATATTGTGTTAATACAGTTTTGTAAATAAAATATGCTGTCATGCTTTCAGAAATTCTTTGGTTTGTATTCCCAGCTGAGTGGGAGCAGAATTAAATTTATAGAATTATTTAATCCCAAACAACTTTTATATTCCTTGTGATCTTTTGCCAACAGATGTTGACAATTACTTTGGATGAAAGTGACTGCTTTGCAGCCTGGGTTTCAGCAAAGGATGCTGGATTTAGCAGTCCTGATGGTTCTGATCCAAAATGTGAGTTCTAACTAATGCTAGTGTTTTATTTTAACAAAGAAATCAGAATAAATTCCAGTATATGTTTTGAAGTATTCCAGTGCCATATATGTCAGTATCTGGTTGGATTTGGGAGTTTATTTTCTTAATACTAAATTCTGTAACACATTCTTCAAAGAAAGTATCTCCTTTTTTTCTGAAACAGTCATGTTCAGGCTTTACATTTAATTTTGTTTTAAACCTTCAAGAATGCAAAAGGGAAAAAGTAATTATAACTTAATGTAAAGAATGTTAAAACATGTGAGTGATCCAACAGCAGGGATTCTAAAATCAGCTTTTCATGAAAGATTGTGACAAGCAGATTTCTGTGCCCATAAATAGTTTGCTTTGGGAAAAGAACTGCTCAAACTCTTGGGGAATTTTCTGCTGTGGATCAAATGGACGTTATTATGTTGCCCATGGGGGTTTTTTTGTGTAATTGAAGTTCTGCCTCACTGTGTTTTGGCAGTAAACCTTGGAGGGCTTCTGCTGCAAGCACTTCTGGAGTATTGGCCTAGAACACATATCAATCCAATGGATGAAGAAGAAAATGAAATAAACCATGGTTAGTATTTTTATATTTTCCTTTTTTGTTACTTGACCATTCATTCTTTGTTTATATATATATTTCTTAAACAGGTACATTTGTTGTCTTACACCTATCTCTCTGTGCATTATAGACTTCATGGTTTTTAGCACTTTTAAATTTGCTTTACACCAGAAAGTGTGTTATACTTCTGAAAGTATCAGCAAAAATCTTTGGTCTATCTGTAAAACAAGTAGGTGAATAAATGGTTCTGAAGCAACAGAAACATGATGAAAAATATTGATAAAAAACAATTACTGGCAACCTGGGGCTTGACTTAGAAAAGAAACACTAGATAATGACAGTAAATAGCAATGATTCAGTTATCCAACATTAGCCAGTATTCTCTTGACATAATTCTGGTTTTCTTCCAGGTATTGTAAACAAAATGTAATAAAAGCTTTATTGATAAAAATGCATTCAGTGTAATAATAAGTGGAGTAGGTCTATGGAAAACTCCTTTAAGTGGTGTTTAAGGTAATAATGCTAAGTCAAATCAGGCCTTAGATGAAAGCCATATTAAATATAAGGTAGAGGCTGAATTTGGCAAAGTAAGAGGCTCTAACTCCTAGTTGGAAATTATTTCAGCCCAGGTCAGAGTTGACTGAAGAGCCTCCTCTTTGGTGATCAAGAAATTACTTTCTATAGATAGATGATGCAATTAAGAAAACTGTACATTCAGCATATCTTGCTGCTTTGTGACAAGACTATGCCAGGAATTAGTTGCTTTCTTCTTTCAAAACTGGCCTCCATGGAGAGTTAGAGCACTGGGCAGGCTCTCCTGGATCCCATTGCTGGTTGTCAGACTGTTGTGTATTGGCAGTTTACAGCTCAGAGCCAGGCAAGGTGTGAGGAATGTCACTCACAGGCTTTTGTGGTGTTGGGTTATTGATGCTACACTGCTTATTCCTGTGTAGAGTTGTGGATTAGTGGAATGTTTGGAGTATTCACAACAGAATCAATTTTCATTGCCCTTCTACAGGAAAAAATTAGGGGACTGGCACTGAGCAGTGACTTGAGAAGGTGAAGTTTACCTGCTGGACACTGGCATTTTTGTAGAGATACAGATTTAATTAAACACAAAGTACATGCAGTGTTGTTCCTCTCAATTGTTCAGAGAAGGGTTATGAAAAGGTTTTTCAAACTATAGGCTTTTTCACTTGCTGTAACTTCAGTATCATGTTTACCCCTTCCAATATAGATTTTCTATGCTCGTTACAATTTCTGACCTTCCTTTGGCTATGTGTGTTTCTGGGTAGAAATCAAGGAATGATTCATCTTATGAGTCTGTGCCATTTAAATTTTTAGTGTTGCTTGAATTCAACATCTCTTCAAATGCAGTAACAAGAAGTTACAGTGTAATGGAGATGATTTTTCTCAAGTGCAAGTCAGGCATCCAAATTCTACAGTGTTTCAAGATAGCTACTGATTACAAGCTACACTGTTCAAGAGGTGTATAAATAATGCTGATTTTTCTTTAATTTTGTTCTTTCCACTTGATGTGGAATCAGGTTCTTCAGTCTTTGAAGACCACACTGCTGTAATTAGCTATAATAAATTGAATTTATAACACAGGAACTTCAAGGCACTGTGAGTCTGAGCTTTCCTAGTACCCTGTTTTGACACCTGGCAAATCCAGGTAGAAGAGCAGTGCAAACAACCCTTCAGAGTTCTGTACTGTCACTCTAGAGGGAAGAAGAGTCTTGTCTCAGCAGAGTCTCTTTAGTTGATTCTTAATATTGGTATTTTCAGTTTGACAAAAGACATGGAAAAACCTCATAATTGGGTTTTGGCTCCTGGGCTTTATTTTCCTTTTTTCACAGGCTTTTGAAATAGGCCTTCTACAAACCTGTATTGATCTTCTTGCTCTCTAATGTTTCTTTTTACATACTTGCTGCATCTTGGAAATGGGGATTTTCTTGGTTTTCACAAAGCATGTGATCTTACTAATTTCCAAAATGTTTCTACTGTAGGTGGAATGTGTGCCCTCTTTTAAGGCCTAGTGCAGTCTCACTGCTTTTTTACCTGTGTTTTTTTCCAACAGTGAATGGGGAACAGGAGAACAGAGTCCAGAAAGGAAATGGATACTTCCAAGTGCCACCACATACACCAGTTATTTTTGGTGAGGCTGGAGGACGCACTTTGTTCAGGTATAAAAACTCACAAATGGAAATTTAGAGGCTGGACAATCCCTTTCTTAGTGCAAGGAGGAGTGTTATAAAAAATGTTCTTTGGATCTGTTTTGTATATTTAAGACATGCTCTTGACAGGCAAAATGAGCAGCTGATGATGATTTGGCATTGTCCAACTGAGCATGTGAGTTGGAACATCAGCAAGCTGTGGGGTTTTAGAGCAGTGAGAGTTCTGTGTACTCCTTAATGGGATATTTTGGGTGTCCTTTCTGCAAACTAATAAATTAAACTGTATTTTAGAATGAAACTGTGCTACTTTAGATTCTTGTGTGTTTTGTTGGTCTCTAAGCATTAATTACTCAGGGCCTGCTACTCAGTAGAGAGTTGGCTTCTGCTCCCAGAATTAGCTGATGATACAGTAGAAGTTTCTAATCTGTGGCAGGAAGGAACACAGGTTCTGTATTGCAATGTGTACTAATTACCCTTCTATTTCTTCTCATTCTCTGTTGCACAACTTGAGATGTGTGATACATTAGAGACAGTTTAATAGTGCCACAAAGCAGGTGCTGAGCTTGCAAACACTGTGAATTGTTTGATATTTACTGATGCAGTGAATTTTAAATGTGAGGAGTGGGGTGTGTTTGATTTGTTGGTTTTGTTTCCCAGGCTGAACAGTCCCCAGAATGATGAAAGTTTTTTGTCAGTAAAACAGGGAAACCATTTTCAGCTTGGAAAACTGACTTCTTTTCCTGTAGTATCAATATATTTGTGTTGTTCCTAGGGCTTAAAATTTCCCTGCATTATGTTCTGGTGGATCTTCCCTCTTAGGCAGCTGCTCCTCAAGAGAACATGGGAAAGACCCCAATGGAGGGAGCAGGCCATGTTTATGGGATCTAAAAGGTGGCTTGCAGAACTCTGACAAAATACCCCATTGCAATTTATAACATCAGATGTGGCTTTTTGCATTATTGCATATGCACATATCCTGAAATTGGTTTTATTCTTTCCTTTTAGTGAGGGTTTAGCAGATGCTTTACATGCAAAGCTCATTTTCCCAAGGAAGAGAGAATTGCTTTATGCCAGGTGCCTTTCCCCTTCTCCTGACAGTTCCTTACTTCAACACAGACATAACACAATCAGAGCAAAGTACTTTAATACATTTTGTGTGCCATAGCCATAGTCTCCTGAGATCCTACTCCCTGTTTCTGCTCTGGGATCTGTCTTCCTACAGCTCTTTCTGGTCTTTACAGAAAATAAGTGATCTCTTCCCCAGTAAATTGACAATCCTAACAGAGTTCAGGCTCCCTGCCCATTAAAAGGGCAGAACATCTCCTGAAAGCTTTTTAATGCAAATGACAATAATTGTTGTTACAATAAAGGTTGTTTCTGTGTGTCTCAGGTTGTTATGTCGGGATTCAGGAGGTGAAACTGAATCCATGCTTCTTAATGAAACAGTGCCACAATGGGTAATTGACATCACTGTGGATGTAAGTATTGGCTGGATAAGTTTGGATTTTAGTTTTTTTTAAGATTAACTTTGCAATATCTAAAATGACATTTTACATTTTTGCTGTGTTTGTATTTAAAATAAGTGCTCTCAAGGTCTGTAATCAAGAACCCTTCAAGATGCATCATTTTTTGATGTGTCCAGTTAAAGTACTTTTGCTCAATTTCTTTTGACAGATTCTTAGATAAAGAATTCAAAGTCCTGTACATAATTGCTATCCTTTTCAAGTGAGGAACTCAGGAACAGAGAATACACTTCATATTTCTGCTGTCTTTTGATACTATCTAATTGCCTTTGAAATAAATGATAATTTATATTCAAAAGCTAGATGATCTGTGCATCATCTAAATTGAAGTGTCTCAGGAGTATGAGTAATTTGGAAGTTGGCTGTGGTGGGGATGTTGATTAGGAATCTCTCATGAGTTTTGATAATTAGGAGCTGAATATACTTCACAGAGCAGCTGCTGCAAATAGGAGCTGATAATGGTTCATCCTAAGTTAACACTTCTGAAACTTGTTTCCTTCTAGAAAAATATGCCCAAGTTCAATAAGATTCCCTTCTACCTCCAACCACATTCATCATCAGGGGCAAAAACTCTAAAAAAGTAAGTAATGCAAATAGTACTGTTGACATTGAATATCCAAATAGCAGAAAAAACCTGCAAGCTCAGTAAAATTTAAAAAAAAAATCCCCAAACCAATTCACTGATTTCCCAGAGAATTGTTTTGTGCTTGATGATTTTTGTAGATGTTCTCGGTCATTTAGCAGCATTGCTCTAGAGCACTAAGTTATTTCAGAATATTTAAAGAGCTGTGGATTTGGGTTCAACAGGCAGTTGTTTAAGTTTATGCTAAGAAATGTCTAAGAACTGAAATGGGACTTTGTTTTTTGTGCCATTTAATCAGAAAACAGATGAATTTATAGATTGTTAGTCTGTTCAGAACCACAGCTTTGTTTCCTGCTGCTAACAGATGAATAATTCCTTTTTGAAAGGAAAAGGGACAAAACCTGCCAGTAGGGAATGCAAACCAGTTTGCCAGTGAGCTGTAACTGGGAGCTGGGTTAGTTAGAAAGCAATGCAGATTTTTATCTGGTCTTTTGAATATCTCAACCACTTTTGAGGTTTTTGCTGTGTGACTCTTCAAATAAATTGTTACAATCATGACATTCTGGATGATCCTGATAATTTACTACTAGACAATATAAACATGATCTCTGTGTAGTTGCATAGTTTGCTACAGCTAAGGAAGATGATGTGAAGATAAGAAATGCAGTTTATTTCTCAAATTTTCTTCTGACGAACTTCTCTAACTCCTGCAGAGACCGGCTGTCAGCCAGTGACATGCTTCAGGTGAGAAAAGTGATGGAACACGTGTATGAGAAAATCATAAACTTGGATAATGAGTCTCAGACAACGAGCTCCTCCAACAATGAGAAAGCAGGAGAACAAGAAAAGGAGGAGGACATTGCTGTGCTAGCTGAGGAGAAGATTGAACTTCTGTGCCAGGACCAGGTAAGTTCCCTGTGATCAAAACCAAGCTCTAGGTTGTGAATTTTTGAGTTCTGAGATTAAAATATGCTATAGATTATCTTTTACCTTTACAACTAAGCAAATGTTTTAATGTTATGTTAACTTAGTGCTGACACAAATTCCTGACAGTTGCAGACAGGCAGATGAAAGATTTTTCATAATAAACCTGTTCAGTTTGGTCTGACATGGGGCTCTTACAGGGTTACTTGCTCATAGTCAACAAATGGGCTTAAAACAATTCCATAGAGTTGTATTTTTAGCATTTGTGGAATGCTTTGAATTCAGCTTTTTGGCAGTTTTCAAAATTGGTCCAAAACCACTAATTGCCTAATGAGTTTAATGGAGGTTAGGTACTGAGGAGGTGGTTGTAATCTGAAGTTGCATATTACTCTGCTAAAATCTTTCAGTAATGCATCAGGCTCAGTCACTAATTGAAAAATCCAAACCATTGCATGGCTCATCTTGGTATCAGTTTTCACAATCCTGTGGGTGAACTGGCCTATTTGATTTGGTTTGGGGTTTTTTTGTTTTTTTTTAAATTTCTTCCAGCCTAGCAGATTTGTGTAATAACACCTGCCTTTTTCCCCTGTAGGTTTTGGACCCCAACATGGACCTTCGAACTGTAAAGCATTTCATCTGGAAGAGTGGCGGGGACCTGACGCTGCACTACCGGCAGAAATGCACGTGAGCCACGTGCCCCGAGCGGGCACCAGCCACCTGACCTTGCTGTGCTGCTTCCAAGAGTAGTTCTAGAGCAGCCTCTGAACCCCTAAGGTAGATGAGACTTCTAATGCCTCAGTATGGACGGGAAGTAAACATTTAATTGAAGTGACTAATAGACCTGTAATATAGAGGAAAAAAAAAAAAAAAATCTATATGACTTAAACTAAAGTCTGTCCTAGTCTCAGTCAATGAGATGGGAGGTCCCTGAGTGGTTCGTGTTGTGTGAGGTGTACAGAGAGTGGATGAATACCCAGTGCAGACTTTTGCTTCCTCCTTTTTGCTTTTGGTTTTTTCCCAGAACATTATCCCCTCATCTGCTCATGCTCAGTATCAAACAGGTTTGACCGTATTAGTCACAATGTAATTAAGAACTGCACACAAGGTATTTTTAGTACATTCCATTCCTGAAGTTCCAGCAGTGATTTCTCACAGGTTACTTAAGCATTTCTGCCACCAAAAGAAATTTGGAAAAGAAAACGCCAGAAAACAGATACTGCATACTTGAATGAATGGGCCCATTTAATTGCAAACCAAGGGTTAACATGAGAATTGTTTTAATTGCTTTAGAGAGCTGTTGACATGCAAGATAAGAACACTAGAAAAATATCAGAGCAGTGTGAGTCCAATGATGCTGTGCATCATAATAGAGTGAACGTGCTTTGCAGCAACTTAGATTTTTTTTTTTTCTAAATATATATAACTACTTCCTGCACTGTGTCCTAGGTGTTCTAAAGACACACCTGTCTAATTTTTGGTGACTGTGCTCCAAAAAAGTGTGTGACATTTTGTTAAAACTTCAAACCATTCTGATTATAACTTCATATGTTTAATGTTAAACTTTAGAAACTTCTCAGCAGATTTCATATTCATGAGACAAAAATACTGATTCTTCTTTTCCGAGGTTTTATATGCAATTGTCCTTTTGTTAGAGATTTATGCAGATCTTGTTTTCACTGCTATTTCTAAAAATCTGTGACTGTCATAGGCTCATGGTGATCTTTTGTAGAGGTTTAACTTATTGGGGGGAGGGAGGGTAAGGGCCTTTCAGCTTTTTGTGAGAAAATGTGGGGATATCCCAGAAAACCATTTGTAGCCAGAGAAAATTACAAATCCTTGAAGAGAAATGGTTTAGAAATTACTCTTGTCTGAAGCAGAAGCACAAGTGCCTTCAAGGGGCAGTATATTATTGGAGTTTCTTCAGGAGACACATGCTCTAGCTCTTCCTGTATCTTGTGATCAAGGTTTAGGTTGAGGCCTAAGGAAAGTCCCAATAAATTATATTACTGGGATTGTATCGGTCAGACAAAAAGTATTTTTCATCATGTTTTATTTGAAAAAAATAGTCAAAATATAGTCAAATAGTCAAAATAGTCATTCCCTTCTGCACTTTTAACCCAGCAAAACAAATTCATTGCTTAGACAAAACCATTGTTCAGAATTAAGCCTGCATGTCTTTTCCCATCTTTTGAGAATCAGGTTCAGTTTTTATCCCCATTTCTGTGTATGCTTAGTTTGACACAATTGTGCTTTAACTGCACATTTTTAGTGCTATTTGTGAATTAAATGGTTAAACAGAACTGTAACTTTTATTGGTAAATTGTCCTGACCTGTATTTATTAATAGCAGGGGTCTTTGTCTGTTCCAGTAGGCACTGTTTGGGTTATGTTTTGTTTCCTGGTTGTCTTCCTGTCCTATTGTATACATTGGAGTTGCTCACAGTAATTTTTTGTTTGAAATCAGCCCAAGGTTGTAATTTTCCTTCTGTTTTTTCTTTCTAACCATCCCAAAACACAGTAACAGGAAAGATAATGGAAGAGTCTGCAATGCCAGAAGGGTAAATGATGTTTCACAGTTGTATAGAATAAAAGGCTTTAGTTAAAATACTTTCAAGTTGTTTTGTTTACTAGATGAACTGTGCTATTTTGGAGCTTGAATTTGACAAAGGGCTTCAGAGTGCTTTGAAGCCTCAAATAAAGCAATGACTGAAGAAATGGCAGTGCCTTAGCAGAACCCTGTGAAGATCATCTTGTAATGTGGTTGAATGTAAGAATTTCTGAGGTGAGCAGACCTTCAAGTCAGGGGAGAATGTCACGTGGGCAGTGCTGCTTTTGTACCCTGAAAGTATTTTGTGCTAACAAGTGACTTGTGCCAGTTGCTGCTGAGCTGCCTGGGTGTGGAAAGGTTGTAAGAGACACATGGGAAACCAAGCTGAGTTTCCTGATGTTGAAAATGCCAGGACAGAACACTCAGAGCATTTGCTGTGGGAGTTCTCAGCTGAGCTGCTCTCTCTGACCACACAGTAATTCAGTGCCCAAATGTGCTCCCAGATTTCCCAGTTCTGACTTAGATGAAGTATAAAGTGAGAGAAGGGGGTTTTTTTTGCTACTACCTTTTAAATTGTCACCTTTTCTGGAGTTGTGCTGTCCATAAGATTGCTGAAGGCTGGAGGAGGAGGGCATTGAGTTAATATGAGAGTCACAGCTCTTGGGAACATTGTGAGTAGAGAGTTTCAGATTGCCAGAATCCTGGAAAAGGCTGCAGATTTGCAGAAGTTATTTAATTTCCAAGTTGATAATGGGAAGGAGTTGTAAATCTAATGTTTAGTAGTGCAGCCTGTCTCCCAGAAAAGCATTTAAATTGTGTATGACAGGTAATTTTTTATTCTCCTAATTAACAGTAAGGCTTGGCTCAGAACTTGTAGCTGAAATGTATCATTTTAGGATGAGAAGAACTGTTTGAAGGATTTACCAGTAACTTTAAGAAACAGTGAAAAAAATATTCAAAATAAGCTCTAGGCAGAAAGGTTGTGGACTCTTCTTCCCTGGAAGTGCTCAAGGCCTGGCTGGATGGGGCTCTAAGCATCCTCTTCTAGTGGAAGGTGTCCCTGTACATGGCAGGGGTTTGGAACTGAATGAGCTTTATTACAGAATCATAAATGGATGGAAGGATTGGAAGGGACCTTAGTGTAGTTCTACCTTTTGGTCTTGGGGCTTATGAGTTGGATTATCCATGTATTCCTCAGGAGAGGGACAGCCAGGACAGTTACTGGTATAGAGACATTACACCAAGGTATTATTTTTTCTTTCATGGAGGTCCAGTTTAATTCAAACTTCATCCCTAGGAATGTATTGAACTTGACATGTAGAATCAAACTTTAAGCATGTGATCTTACACTGTGGATGTGGTGCTGGCTCCTGAATAGAGCCAGGTGGAGTCACCTCCCCAGTGGATAACAGAGCTGTTGGGAGCACACACACAATTAAAGTGGCTGATAGAAGTAGCCCTGTGTGACAGTGGAGCTTTTCTATACAGAGCTCTGCAAACACTATGCAGGGCAGAGGTGCTGACTAGAGCCTGGGTAGGGCATGTCTGATCTCTCTCTGGGGATGTTGAGACACTATTCTAAATGTCTTTTTCAGGGGACTCTGAATGCTTAATTGCATATTGTAGCTTAGAAATGTAACCTTGAGCAAACAGTTGAAATTCTACTGCAGCAGAAGCAGTGCCAGTTAGTGTTAGCTTAAGGCAGAAGCCAAGGAGGAGGTTGTGTGGGCAGTGCCCAGGAAATGGAAAATATTAACAGTCTAATCAATGCAATGAATAACCTGTAGCTGCTTTCTTTTAAAAGGCTGCTCTTGTGTAACTGCTTGAAGGTGAAAATATTTGCCCAGTTTTGGGGGAAGATGGAGAATGCATGTGGAAGCACATGAACCCACCAGTACATGTGAGTGGATCTCAGCATTGCACAGATCCATTTTCCTGCAGCATTTCTGAGTTACAGCTCAGACAAGTTCAGCCAAGTGTGGCTGAGCAGCTTCTGCACAGAGCCTAGAGCAGTACAGCAGGAGGTTCAGTAGATTGTCAGGCCTGCTGTGAAAGTTTAAGAGGGAAAATTAAATCATCACTGCCTGAATTTGGTGTTATAATAGTTCTACCAGTAGGTGTTCAACTTAAAGACAATAAATACATCCATTCACTCATTCAAGTTCAGCCAGAATTAGTTCAGCATCCATATTGCTGTTAGTAATGAGATTTGCTGTTTATCTCTAGGATGGTTATTTCCTTATTATGGGGGTTTGCAATCATTCCTAGCCCAGAGTTATGCTGTATGGGAAGTTCCCATGGATCAAGTTAGCCTCAGCTGGGGCAGGGCTTGGCCAGCTTTCTGTGGCCTTTGTTGAGCAGAGGTTTGAGTACCAGGTGGGAGGAGGCTCCTCCTGGCTCAGCCCCAGCAGCCCTGGGTGCTGTGGCACTGGCAGGAGCACAGCTCAGTGGAGATGGGCTTTGCCTAATCCTCACTCTAATACTTGAGCTGCTGGGAGCCTCTGTGGATTTAATGTCTGCCAGACCTGTGTGCTCAGGCTCAGCTGCTCATTTTAGGGAGCAGCTCAGGTCTGGAAGCTTATCCTGTTGTGTCTGGCCATACAAACCACTGCTGCTGTGATGTCTGAGGTGATGACCTTCTCCTCCTCCTGTTCCCTTTGTTTTACCCTTCTGCTGCTGCTGTGCAGATAATCCTTCTTGTGTCTGCAGAAGAGCTGCTGCTCATGGGGTTAGAGATGCCCTCAACGTTTAGAGGGTGGGAGAAAAGTCACATCCAGCTCCTGCTTACCTGGAAACAGATCTTTGGATCAGCAGCAGGCTGAGTGGCTGTTTGGTATTGGCTCTGAATCCAGCCACCCTCTGTTGCTTCTCCCATTCCTTTAGGTTTTATTTTCAAACTAAAATTCCAATCACTTTTCTCACTTTGCACCCATGAACAGGGAGTACTCTCCTCTTTCTGGGCTGCAGCTGTGGGAGTATCCAAGTTGGTAAGAGAGAAGAAATTTGATGAGGAGGTCCAACTCTTCACCTCATTTAGCATTTGAATGATCAGGTTTCAGGTTTGGACACAACAGTCTCCTGCTCAAGGTTTAATTACTTGGCTTTCCAAACCCTTTTCCAGAGCCAGTTAATGTAATACAGAGGCTGGACACAGACTGAATTAAGTTTAAGCCATTTATTATTATGACATTTGAAATCTAGCATGAGTTTTGACATTCCCTGCTCTTAGATTTCTGAAAGGTGTTTATGCTACAGAGTCACTTAAATGAGCTATTACCCTCTCATGGCTATCTTTGAGAAAGGAAAAGGAATAGACAAAGTCCTAAATAAGCAACATGAATAAAACACCACCTAGGTGTCTTCTAGCATCAGGCTCCAAGATCAAACAAACCTAGGAGTAGTTTAAATTAAATTTTAGTGTTTGGCTGTTTGCCCTTGTAACAGTCAGCTGGGAGAACAAAATAGGAAATGGATTTCAGCAACATAGGAAATAAAATTGACTCACAATTAAGAGACCCTTTAGCAGACTAGAATCCACTGTCAATTCTTCTGCCTTTAGTTAGAGCTTAATACATTCTTTAAAGCCACAGGTACTTTGACAATCCCATACTGTACTTGCAGTATTTCACTAACACCAGATCAAGGATAGATTTTGTTGTCAGGGAGGACTCATCTGAAGCCCTCATGTGCTGTGACTGTGGCTGAAGCTGAGCTGTCACAGGCAAACCTGAGTCCCCCCCTGCATCAGTCCCAGATGTCAGCCCAGTCAGCTGTCACTCACTGACCTGCACAGTGCAGGAGCCAGGGCAGGGCAAAGGACATCAGGCAATATTGTGCTAAATAAGTGTACTTTAGTTTATTGCCTAAACACACACCAGCCTTGTACCCCATTGTCTTAATTTACAAAGGATTTTCACTGCAGTAGCTGTATTATTGCCTAGCAGCAGCTTTGAAATTCCCTAATAAATCGCTGCCCTGAGGATTATAAAACCATCCATGTCTTCCACTGTTTGTCATGTTTGCCTTTACATTCAGAAGTGATTTGAAGACAAATGCAAACAAAAAAAGCTGCACAACAGCCCCATGTCTTAGACTTATAACAATTTGTATAAAAATAGTAATGAGTAGATAGAAAAGCACAAGCAAAGCAATGTTATTTTTCAGTCACTACAGAAGCAAAGGCATTCAATCTTCACCCAAAAGATTGATCACCCCTACTTTAAAATCATCTTCAATTTGTTTAAAGTAACCACAATCATTCCCTCCCCCCTCAGTGTTTATTTAACTGCAAGTCCAGCACCTGGTCCACTCAAGAGCAGAAGTGAATGACAGGACCCACCACCCTGGCTTTGTCCCATCTGGGGCTGCAATTTCCAACCCCACTGCATTTTTTTCCTGCCCAAGAAAATATAAAGAAGGTACACAAATGACTTGCAGAGAAGGGAATTAAACCAAGAAAAATAAGTCTAGTAACATTACTAGAGTAGTAAGTAAAAGTATCTTAGTGTAAGAAATGCCTTGCAAGTCACAAGAACCATCTAACCAAGAGGTACCATTAGAAAAGCTTTCTAATAAATCAAAACTATAAATATTTTTTTAATGCCATCAGACATACTGATAAAAATTACCACTCTGTGTCACTGTTCAGGCACAGCACCTTTGTAAATACATTCAGGAGCACTTGCAGGCAAAAGTGAATCCCAGAACTTGATGTTCTGCCAGTGTCCAATTTGTTTCTGCATCAATTTCTCTATTAATTGGTGATTTTTGTACAGCATTCAAATTCTGAACATAGATCAATCCATTGAACAGTGATTGGAAAAGAACAGGATATGTACTTCATGTGATTTCTTTTCTAGTATTGTCTACACTAACAAAATAAAGTAACTGTAATCTTTCAAGATCAGAAAAATATTCCAAGCTGTAGCACTGCAGCCTTCAGCAGTCTGTAAACAGCAGCAGGGTCCATTTCACTCAGGATCTTGTGCAGCTCCTTCTCCTTTCTGCTCACTTGGTACTTCATGCTCTGGTGCCTCAGGAGCAGTGGTTAATGAGCTCTCAGTGCTGTTCACAAGCACCTTGGATTCCTGGTTATCACCATCAGTTCCTAGTGTTGTTTTTGAAGAAATGTCATGAGGAAGATCAAGAGAAGGTAAAGATGGAATTGAAGGTAGGAGGTCATCCATTGTGGGCTGCCTGCCTGATCCTTCAGGATATGGGGTTAAACCTTCAGGGTCCAAAGTTGAGGCATTTTCTGAGAAATGGAGAGGGTAAAAAAACAAAACATATCAGATAATGCCTCAGCATTTTCATTTAAAGAAAGAGACCCACATTGTGTAAACTTAAGGAAAAGCACAGTAGACTTTTCCCTTTAATATCTGATTTCTGCTACTTTTTCCATCCTATTTTTGCCATTCCTGCTGAGTTTTATTAAAACTTTCCTATTTCCAAAAACTGTGACAATGTTAAGTGAGCATGAGTTGATACCATTCCAGAAACAAGATCTAAAGGGAAATGCTGAGTGCACTTACCAAGATAAGCAGAGGCTGGACTATTTGGCATTAATGTTTCAGGGCTTACAGCAGCCCCTGCTGCTGACGTGTTGAAGGAGGCAGATGGGGACAGCTTGGACACTTCTGTTAAGGTTGTGAACTCAGAAACTGAAATTCCAGACATATCTAGAAATCCTGAGGGGGAAAGCAAGTAGTAGTTAGATACAACACAAAATTCTAGATTCAAAAGGGCATGTTCCATTCAGACCAAAGTCAGTGAAGTCCCTTTTCCACTAAATGCAAATAAATTAACTTATATGGTACCCAAATCCTACAGCTCTGAAATCCAGGGAAGTCAAAAACCTCAAGGAAAACCACCACCAGTGCTCACAGTTCTCAATTTAAATCTCTAGCTTGTTGAAGACCATATTAATTTATTTAGATGTACTGTAAAGAATTGGTGAATAAAATCACCTAAAAAACATACCTGGATCCATAACTCTTTGGAGAGGGGGAGGAGGAGAAAGGGAGCTTTCTGGTGAGTAACCACTCATTCCTTGCTCTGTGGAATGATCCAAGTTCATAACTGTTTCAGAACTGTCATTCTGAGAAGTAGGTGCCAACAATGGAGTCTGGAATAAGACAGCAAGAAGTAAAAACACTGTTTTACATCAGAAGCTTCACCTGTAGCCAACCCTCCCATGAAAGCATCCTGCCTGTCTCCACATGCACCAGTTCAGAGAGAAGCTGTTGATGCTGAAACTGAAAAGTCAAACATCACTTAAAACATGTTCCAGTTCAGCCTTTTAAAGCCACTCTGTTCTCAGAACTTGGTTCTTGGAGCTGTATCTTTTTTCCTAGTGTAGTAGGTGTTCTAACATGATCCTCACTGACTGGCACAGCTGTAGGATGCAAGATTTGAAAATAGGAAGAAAGTGTCTGATAAGAATTCACATCAGCTGACACTGGTGACCTGGAACCTCAGCAGCATCAGCTCTCCCTTTCCCTTCACCCAACTCCATTTCATTCAAGCAAAACTAAATGCTGTTAAACATTCTGTATTACCCCTGTCCCAAACAGCAGAAAATTTTGAAATTCCAGAGAACATGGCAAAGATCAGAATTATTTCTTTCCTACCTCTGTGTAACCATTAGTGGATGGCACAGGAGTTCCAGCTTCTGGTGAGGGTGAAGATGATTTGCTTTCTGGCTTTTTCTTTGATGTCACAGACTGTGTTGGAATTCTGTGCAAATAGCCATATCCAATACCACATCCTAAACTGTACAAGAGAAAAAAAATCAAGACACAAAAAAGGTGCTCTTAACAAAGCTACTATTTTAAACTTTGACTCTTTTAAAAACAAGAAGAGTCTGTGTCTTTTATCTATAGCAGGAAATACCTACTTGCAAGAATTTCCACTTAAGAGTACTCAAGGAACACTCTGCAAACAACTTTGAGACGTGCACAGCTTAGCTTTCAGTGAATTATTTTGTATCTTTACAAAATATTTGATCTGACCTGATGTGGGTTTTGTTCTTGCTTTAGCTGAATGTTTTGACTGTGAGAATGCAGATAATGAATCTGCTAATAGGGAACTCAAGACAGGATTTTTGCCATTTGATTCACCTTGAACAGGATGTGCCCAGTTCCTAGTTCTAAGCTGATTTTTTTTTTTAAGGTAAAGATTAACAGTTTTGGGTGACAACAGTGAGGAAACAAGGCTTAACTTGGAAACACCAAAACCTACTGGTAGTAATACCATAATTTACAGCAAGTGTAAAACCTGTCAGCAAGAGAGATCAGTACCTTCCTTCTCCACCCCAAGCTCCATTGGGAGTCACAACCACCTCTCGGATGGAATCTGCTTCAGTGTTATAAACCATCAGCTTCAGAGGCTTCCCTTCATGGGATTCAATCAGGGAAAAGAAATCCTCTGACTATGACAAAAAAGAAAGTAGTAGTTAATAAACCCAAATGTGCAAGTCAACATAGTTATCCACTATTATGCACTATGGGTGCACCCACCTCCTGGAGAATCTGATCAGACCCAACAACGTAGTCAGTGTATGGCTGCAGACCAGCCAGAGCTGCAGGAGATGAAGGCTCCACATCCTGCCAAAGAATGACACAAGTCACCTGCAGCCACAGCAGGATAAACTACCAACATCTGAAAGGACAGCTAACTCCCAGAGCAAGGAAGAACATTTTGTTAATGGGATAAAATACATCTAAATGTGACATCCTGTAAAACATGCTGAGTAAGAAAATTTTACCAATTTAAAATTACATCCTCTGAAGATGTTGAGAAATTGCATTTACTTAAACAACCAGAACATAAGTATTCTTTCCTGTTCAGTTCTACTCTTCCTGTTTATTTTAAAATAAATTTGTGGTGCTTTTTGTTAGATTTATGTTACTTTACTGAAGTTCAGCCAACACAGAGACAGTAATCAGGCCAGAATCTTTTTGCTTTTGCCACTGATTCTTCAACATAAAACTAAAAATCCCTTCCCACCTTATACTGTTTGGTGTATGGTGTTATTTTTGTCACTGTCACTGGGAACCTGACAGCCACCCACTGCTTGTCCCTACTCAAATAGCTCAGACAAACCTTCAAGAACTGTTCCCTTCCTCTGTGTGACTGCATCACTGCACTTTACATTTCTGCTAAACATCAGACTGTAGAACAAGGTTACACAAGCAGGAATTGCTCCTCACCAGAACATGCCAGACGTGTTCATTGGCTCCCTGGAAGCTGCAGAACCTCACACTGGCTCCAAGGAGGCCTTGTCCTCCCCACATGTTACTGGGGATCACCTCCACCTCTCTGACTTTCATTGTTTTGATGTTGTACACCTCCAGCTTCACTGCTTTCTCAGCATTTGCCTTCAGCAGGTCTTTCAACATATTGTTTTCCTTGTTCTGTAGAGCAGATACAGGATTACCATTATTTCCAGTAGTACCTGTAACATCTTTGGCAGAATTTGAATACAAAGAACCAAAACTATCAAAGTTTAGCCTCTGTGGTTCACAAACAATCCCAGCCATTTCCAACTCAATTTTCTTTTATTAGAAAGCAGTCAGTATTGTCAACACACATCACTTTAATACTTCCTTAATACTTCCTGTTATTCCATTTCATCACTAGCATTCCTGTCCTTCACATACCAGCAGTACCAGATGCCAACTGTGTAGCCTAAAAATGAGTAGCAACATTTCACTTCATTTCTCTGACCCCCATCCCTCTTCAACAGCCCTTCAAAGTCACTGCAGACTGACTGTGAAAGAATATCTTCATTTCTGTCATGTTATAAGATTAAATGATCTTCCCCAAAAATCTCCCCTTACAATGACCACTTCCAAAAAAGTCATCTTTTCTCATAAAACCAAGACAAATTTAATCAATTCAGCTTGTTTGTGGTTAGGGTGGAGCATACAAGGCAAAGCTCTGAGTTTTTTCAATAAACTTACAAAACCCCATCTAAAACCCAAAGCAACCCCATCAACCCAAAACTCAACTCCTCTCTAGCTCAGCACCCAGAACTCTGTTCTTGGTCTTAAAAGTATAAGTAGACAGGCTATGATTCTTTTTCATGTTTTATCAAATGTTGAAGCAAGTTTGTTTAAACAAATGTTGAGCTCTGACTATTGACTCACCAGTTCAGTATTCACCTTGTGGTAGAAAATGTGTATGAATGAGCAATAACATAAACATTGTGTTAACCTGATGAATAAAGACATAAACAAAACCTTTCCTTCAAGCCTGGATCTAGCCAAAGAGACTTTGAACACATGCAAGTTTTGCTTTACTTTTGTTGTCCAATGTGAAAAGTTTCTCTGCTTGTGACAGTTGTGGCTTTTACCTTTCATCATCACTACAGCACCCACAGTTCATGTAGGGTGGGAAAAAACACTGAAATCATTTGAGACTTACAAGCCTCGTGTGTCCTATGGCAATGATGAAATCAAAGAAAGGTTCCAGTCCTCCTTGTTGGGCTGGGGAGTTCTCCTGAACCTGCAGAACACACATTTTATTGTTATTCTACACTGATCTCCAGTTAGGTAAGTGCAAGTGTTAATGTTTACACTTGGTTCAATATTGACTCTTGAGTTGAGCCTGAGATAAGGCACCAAATGACTACCCTGGAGAAGAAGTCCATGATTAGGATCCTACTTTTATACAACTATGAGCAGATATTCAAATCAAGCTGTAAAAAGCAGGTTTTGAATCCCATATAAAACACAAATGCGTTTCAGAGTTGACAGCCTGGAGTTATTAAATACTGAATACTTTGGAGTAAGATTTTGTTTTCAATGTGCTGCTGCAGGATTTTCTTCCATAGTTCTAACAACCTGAGCATGGTGAGAATCCCCACCTGCATCAGAGCCATTTTTCCACAAACACAAGTGACAGCTGGGTTCCCACATTTCCAGCCTTTAAAACAGGAATATTTACACAAGTACACTACAAGGACAGACCTGTCCACAAGTTCTGGTCAGGAAAACTGCCACCACATACAAAAGATTCCTAAGAAATAAGAGCTGAGACATCTCAATTTCATTAGAACCAAAGTTGTCATAGAAGAGATGCCATCAACAGAGAGAATACTCACAAAACATATTCATACCAGCAAAAACTCTACTAAAATTTTGCAGATTACATTAAAGCCCACCCACTTCAAGGTACACTGACAAAGGAAATGGTGTTAAGGAATCACTGCAAACCTACTGAGAGTTTGCTCTTGACTTCACTTTCTGTTAACCCAGCAGTTCTTAACCTAAAATATATTTGACTCCTGAGGGTCACCTCACAATTTAAGCACAAAATTACCACCCAGGCATCATCTAAACTGGGAAGTTCATTGCTAGGAAAGTTAAAACTCCTACATCTTATATTTGCTTATTTTAGTGTTACCAAAATGCTAGATATATATTTTTACTTTTTTTAATAAATAAAGTTGTATTGGGGCTTTTGATGGCATAACTGTCTATTACAAAATATATTTAATAGCATAATTACTTCAGCAAAAGCTTCTAAATCAAAGATATGAATAAAAATAATGCTTTATTTTTAAACAGTCAAGATTGAGCACTGTAACCAGAGCTGGAATAGAAATATTAACTTTCAACACAACCCTGAACTGCATCAAAAGCACACAGGCAGATTTATACTGATGCTAAGAAACACAGAGTGCAGATGAAGTGGAAACAGCACATGCATCAGAGCTCCAATTCTTATTCCAGGGAGGAAAAATACCAGCTAAAAGAAACGATAACTCATGCAAACAGCTGCTATCTGCCCATCCTTAAACTCCCAGATACGCATTTACACCACCGTACGTGCAGACAAATGGCTAAAGAGAGGAGTCACAACAAACTCGCATCTACAACTGGGAGAGGCGAGAACCAACTCCCTAACGATGCTGTGAAGAGCCAAAGAAGAAGGGAGAGAAGGAGGGGAACAGGAGAGAGAAGAACGGGGAGAGAAGAGCAGAGAACGGGAGGAGATGGAGGGGAGCAGAAGGGAAGGGGACGGGAAGAAGCGCTGTTCACTGTTAAACCGCTGCACGCCCCCCGAGAGCAGCCCCCGGGCTGTTCAGCACCGCAGTCCCGCCGGCACCGGGAGCGGCCGGCCCGCCCCGCCCCTGCCGCCGTGGCAGCGCCGGGAAGGACCCACAGCCGGGAGCCGGGGCCGCCGCGGGCGGGATGCGGCAGCGGGACCCCGCCGCCCCTCGCGGCCCTCGCAACCTCCCTCCCTCTCCCCGCGGGCCCGGCGCGGCCGCCTCACCCCGTGCACGTGGAAACCCTCGGCGCCGCCGCCGGGGCCCTCGGAGCTGGATCCCAGCCCCATGGCGGCCGGGAGCCGAGCGGAGCCGGCCCTCAGGCGGCGGCGGCCCCGAGCATCGCCGGGCGCCGCGCCGCAGCCCCGAGCAGCCGAGCGCCGAGCGGCCGAGCGCCGAGCGCAGCGCCGGGACGCGGCCGAGGCTGAGCGAGCGGGGCGCGGCCCCGCGGCCTGGCGCGTGACCGCCGGGACCGCCCCTAGCGACGGGCGCGGAGGGGGCGTGGTCAATGGTGGAGGCGGGACTAGAGCTGAGGGGGCGGGGCCAGAGCCGGGGGGCGGGGCCAGCGCGGGATTCCCAGAATCTCGAGATCCCCGAATCGCGGAATTTTTTGGGTTGAGAAAGAGCTCTGAGTGAATCCTTAAAAACCGATATGAAGACCTTCTAACTAAAACTAGAAACTGGTATGTTTATTCACCAGCGGGTGGATGCCACGAAAGTCGTCACCAAAAGGCGTGACCGCCCCAACAAGGTTCTCTGCCCTCTATTTATCTCCCAAGATCTTACGTGCAATACACATGCATGACCCCAGCACCTCCCATCCCCATTCGATATTAAAATGAGGCTGTCAGTCCTTCACGCGTGCACAGTTCTCATGAATTGGCTCGGTGGTCTGGAAATGGGTCAGTGGTCTCAAAGATGAAGTCAGGAGAGTCTTCATCAGGTCTCGGTGACCCTCTGGCACAATCCAAGGCTCTGAGGTCCGTGATGCAGCCCAGGTGCTGGCCATTGTTTTGTGTTTGATCTTGTAACTCTTCACTTACTCTACGTTCTTCTATATGCAAGCTCGTAATAGCAGATAATACAGCAATTAGCTCCAGCTTAAGCATCTAGTAATCATTAACCTACCATCTGCCTACCTACTTACATCTTGGTCATGGAAATTGTTTCTACCCTTAGCAAAAATGATAACTCTTTAAAATCATGATCCACGAGGTCGCTGAAAGCAGCCTGTCAAAGAACACCTGCTGTGGTGACAGACCACAGCACTGAGTGCCACCTCCAGGCTTCCCTCTTTGCCAATTAATGCTTGTCCTGGTTTAGGGAAAATCTGGGAGGAAACCTCTGAATGGGATCCCTCTAGGAAACAGATTCAAGCACTCCCTAGATCCTTGCAGACCCCAGCTGGTTTGGGGGAAAATATTTCCTCAGAGAGAAGTGGAAAAAACCAGCAAAGCACTCCCCAGCACAAAAATGAACAACACTAAACAGCAAAACCTCTCATTGCTCTGAAGAGATGACAAATTCAAAAGAGTCCCTTCTGTGGGTCACACCATCTCCAGGGACGGTGGCTCCAGCCCTTTTCAGTGTCTCATCAACCCTTTCTGTCAAGAAATTCCTCCTGATGTCCAACCTAAACAAGCTCAAAGCTATGAAAAAAGCCCCAAACTCGTCCACTACTGCTCTCATTCTAACAGCCTTTAAAAATCATCTCCCTGTTAAGTATAATCCATAAAGAAATTATTGTGAATTTTATACCCATGCTGTGTTTCTGCTCCTCTCTGTAGGCACAGAATGGTGCTCAAGAACACTTTTTCTACCAGCTGAGACAACTTTTAGCATTAATAGCTGAAGAGGTAAAACAGTATTCCAATATTGTTGGTTAACAAGTGGTAGGTGATCATTAAGAGGTGGTGATACTTCCATCCCCCTGAAATTTCATTTCTGCCCCACTGTGTTCTGCTTAGGATGGATTCTTCTGCTTCTGCCTTTAACATGTGAATGGAAAAGTTCTGAAAATTTTCAAAGTAGCAGAATTAATTTGAAGTGCTATTATATTAATATTGTTAAAATGCTTGTTGTATTTCCTGTATGAACATTTTCATTTCAGTCTAAAAGTACTGATTTCATTATAACTCCTTGGTAATACTGTTCTCACCTCCAAGATCTCATTTTTCAAGGATCCATCCTCATAATCTCTGTGGCTCAAGTGTGATGAGTAAAAACAAGAACAAAAAAAAAAGCTGCTTTTCCATCCTCTGTCTCTGCTTCCAAGTGAAATTCTTACATTTGCTGTCACTTCAGGAGCTATTTATGCTGGAAAATCCACATACTTTGGTTCATATTTATCCAAAGAAAGCACAGGATATTCTCAGGAGCCTTTTTAAGTAACTTTTCCCTGGAGTTGTCTCTAAGCTGTGACTGCAGATCTGTGTATCACATTCACTGAGCAGATGGAAGTACAAGTATTCAGGGAAAAAAAATATGCCAAACGTTTATCTGTGGGATTTTTTTTTTCCTGTGCATGTTTGGGAACCTTATGTCATAGCTGTATTTTGTATTAAAGTGCTTTTTTCCAGAGTGTTTCTTGTAACAGGTGAGCCAAGGAGCTGCAGTGCTGGCCCTGTAATTGTATTTTTACAAACAAAAAAAATTAGAAACATTATTTTGATATGCCAAAAATAGATTTTAGAGAAGAGTCTGATTCCAGTACTAAATAAATACATAGGAAGTACAAGACTATAATAAACAAACAAACAAAAGGAACATCTAGAGGAATTACTTGTGTTTATCACAAAGAAGTAGTTCCCACCCCCAAACCTTTCTTTATGTTATGTTAAGGTGGAGGTGAAAGAGCCCCTGAACAGAGAAAATAAGCAGTAAATTTGCAGGAATAGGTGGCACTTATCCCATTTCTCTGGAAGAACAGGGCAATGAGCTGGCACACCACAAGCAGATGTTTTGTTCTGCTTGCTTCAACACTTTGGCTGCAGGGGACTGGGAATTACTACACATGCCATTTTTTAACAGGGAATTCCAGAAAGGATCTGAAGGGAGGGTCTGCAAGCCTTAATAAAGTCAGAGAAACTACAATAAGTAATATTTTTAGTGGGTACCTGAGTATTATATTCTTGACTCTGATAAAGGAATGTCCTGTCTCACACAGCTGGAAATACACAGAGAGGAGCAATCTGCTTGCTTGGATTTCAAAAACTCCCTCATCAAAGCTTTATCAAGGTTTTGGGTTTTTGAAGGAAAATAAGCAGCAATGCTTTGAGTTATATTTATATCAATGAGTGGCTAAAAGATAAATAGATTATGAGAGTGAATGATCACTGAAAGATCATTCAAAGAGTTATCAAAAAAACCCAAACACTAGTTTTCCTCCTAATCTAAAAGTCTGGAAAGGGAGATACACACTGAGATGACAAAAGAGGTAAAAATATGGATAATTTTTTTTTTTTTTTTTTTTTTTTTTTTTTTTTTTTTTATGTTATGCCTTTACATTTTCTTTGTCACAAATTCCAACAGTCTGAAACCTGTTGATCCATTAACACAGTGTTTCATCCACTTCTGAAGGTTAAATGAGGAGTTGTACAACAAAAGAAAACTAGGGGTGATTTGGCAAATGTAGGCATGTTTAAAATAGTATTTTATCTAATTTACAAGGAAAACTAGCACCAAAAGTAGTGCTGCTGTCAATAAATTATTGAAAAAAAAAATCTAATCATCCCCGGGTCACTCTTTTGCAGCAGTTTTGTTTGTTTGGAAAAATACTTTAGCTCATGTTTATTCAGCACTTGAGCAGTACTTCCATATTAAATTTGTCAGCTTACCCAGAGCCCAGAGACTCCAATAAATTATTAAAAAGCAGCATTGCTTAGCAGGATTTGTAGTGACACATTGTGTCTTCTCAGAGAGAGAAATAAAACTTTGTTTTCTTGTGGCTCCCTTGAGGTTGGTTCTGTGCTGCACTGAAGATTTATTCTCAGTGGTTGCATGGGTGTTTCTGGAACATCAGCACAAGAGGGTTTCACACACTAGAGAAGAAAGTTATTCTATTGGAAATAATAAATTTTAGGAAAACAAAGGTTTGTCAGTGGAGAATTATATGTATAATATGTATATTAATATATATGTTGTATATCCATCGTGACTATTTGCAAAAATATATAATTTTCTAAAAATATACTTTCTCAAGGAGAAAACTTCCTGCTTTACTTTCCAATTTGGCAAATGATGAACAATTTTGCTTTCAGCAACACAATCTGAGAAGCCCTGCATTTGTGTTTCAAGCATTAGGAGGGTTTTGGTTTTTTTTTCATTTGGGTGTTGTGGCTGTTATATCACTTTTCAAAATTTTACACTTAGCACATTTCTGGTTTAGTCTTTAGAATTTGAATATTTTATTTTTTAGATTTTGAGGCTGGTTTAGAGCTGTAAAATCAAAGAAGCAGGAAGAATGCAGGGACTAATTAATCATATTATGCAAGAATGTTTTTGCAGCTAATGGATAAAAATGATGAAGGATTTGACAGAAGGCTGAAAATGCCTCCTGGATCTTGAAAGGGAATGTATCAATGGTATTTCATCCATAGCAAGGCAGAAGGCCTCACTATTTAAAAAATAAAATGAGATCATTCAACTTTTAGCCAAATAGAAATAAGTATAAATATGCAAAAACTAATGTATACTGTACCTTAGTTTGTAATTATCTAGATTGCATTTTTTGTTTACTATAAAGCTGGGATAATTAATTGTATTTGTTTGTTTTAATGAATGTTTCTATGTTATTCCAAAATGTTTTCAGACAGGCAAGAAAGTTTATTTGTTTCTACAGAGGCAAAATAAAATAATGGTTGGGGGTAACACTGTTTCATCGTGTCTACTTACACCTGGTTGTAACTTTGGAGTTACTTTGATGTAATTATTTGCCAGAGGCAAGGAAGCTGGAATTAAAGAGATTTCTGAGCAGGTTTTACTGACTGTTCCACTGAGAGGCAAATCCTGACCTAGTGACAAAAAACTACAAGGACTTCAAGATTTTTCAGCCTCTTCTCCCTGTGTTTTTTTTATTTTTTCTGTAATTACTCTTTCCTCATTGGTTGTGTTGAACAGGAAACAGTCTGCATTTAAAAGTTCAAGTTTTTGTATTTAAAAAGGTTTTTGAAAACAGGCAAAGGAGACTTTTTAGTCTCATGTGACCCTGAACAAAGGTGGCATATTCATGCCATAAAATCTGGTAAATCCCTAACTGGTGGGTGAAAATTGTTGCCAAATTCCTTAGCAAACACTTTTTGAAATTTAACTTTTAAAAATTGTATTCTGTTAATTGTGTATTCTATTGGATTGTGTTATTGGTAATAAATAGCTAAGATTAATATTTTAGACATTCTCCAAAACAGTTTGTCCACAGATTTTGCTTTTATATTAAAATCCATCCATGAAAAAACACAAGTGATTGGTAATGCAAGGTTAAAACCATAAAAACTGGCAGAAAATCAGAAATATATTGTGGTTCTTACAGGGCTTTGAGCCACTACAAATACTGCAGTGTTGTGGCATTTCCACACAATGATATCTACATCAGCTCTTTCCTTTTGCAGATACTGAATTTTGAAAGAAATGTCATTTATCATTCATGGCAGTGGAACTAAAACAATGTCACACAGAACTGGCAGATCCTGCAGAGAATTGTACACTTTCAATGCTTTTTTTTTCAAAGCTCTTTGTGTGCTTAGCACTTACAGCCTGCCTGCAATATCAGTCTTTTTAAAGGTTTCTATGTAAATGTGAAATGTGTGCTGACTGCTCCACATTTAGATCTGTAGATACAGTATAAAAAGCTGCAGCTGAGCTAGTTGTAGGTTTCTTTTTTTTCAGTCAGTGGAGAAAAACAGGCAATTTTTGACTGTAGCTGTTATTAAAGATTTCCCAAGCCCACTGTACAAGTAATTTTTTGGTATGGCAGAAGGATTGTGTAGTAGAAAAATCTTTGGTTTCTTTCAGAACTATTTCACTCATCAGAAACTGGAATAACATTCAAAATCTCAAAGGATTAATGGTTTCAAATATTGATTGTCTAAAATCAGAAGTAAGCTTGCAATACAGAGGAAATTCTGTGAGCAAGTTTCATTAGTTAAAAATGATGAAAGTATTATTAGAATATTAATTCTTCCCTCATTATCAATGCAAAATATTTTTGCAGCAATATGCCTATAATAAATTTCAGGATTATGAAAGAAATTGACCCTAAACAATGTTTTGGTCAAAATATTTGGTCAGTTGGGAGTAGGAACTTAACATTACAGAGGACAATAATGTTTACAGAAAGTCTTTATTCAAAATTAAAAGGAAGAGAGAGCACCTCATAGATCAAACCTGTTTAAAGTGCATTTTCTTAAGGAGATTCATTTCATCTTCCACTTGTGCAGATGATTTGCAGGAGCTTTATTTTGTGAACAATGTAATTTAGTCCTGAACAATTAAGTATCTGATGGAATTATCCACTTCACTGGCAAATATTAATAAATCTGTCATGATCTTCAGTCATATCTATTTATACATCTTGAAAGGCATGCACAGGATGCTCACGATTGGGAATTCTAACAGTGATTTAACAACATTTTCATATATGCATCATACATAAACAATTTAAGTGATCATCACCTTGTTAACAGTATCACCTCTTGAGAACCTGTAAAGCACTGAATCTTTTAACCTTGGACAAGCATAAAGGAAGATAATTCTACATTTAAGAGCTGCCAGGCAGAGGCAAGGGTTCAATCACATCCAGATTTGTGGATTTTGTTGTACTGGTTTGTTTCAAGCTCCCTCTTGTATTCACAAAAGAGAATTTCCATTTTGTACAAATAAGATGTTGGTGGTAAAGGAAGTTTTGATGCTTTCAAATCTCCAGAGTGCAGCCACATTCAGTACAGTTGTACAGAGCATTATATGAGTTTAACAGTCTGAATTTTCTTATTTCTAAGCCTTGCAGAGAGTACCCAGCTTATTCTTTTGTCTCCTTTACTGTACCACAGTTCTGGTGCTATCAGAGCTGCTGGGGTTGGTAGGCAAAGGTATTTCCTGTGCAAACAGAGCTCTTGGAAATGTTCCAGCATTTAAACAGCACTGCTGGAGGCAGGAGCTGCTCAGCTGGGTTGGTATCAGTCAGTATTGCAGCCATCAGTACGCTGGAATAATTGGAATTTTGGGATAAGTCACCTCAGAGCTTCAGGAGTGAAGTTTCCAGCCAGTCATTGAACTGACTCCTCTGGTTTGGACCAGAAAAAGGTGATTTCAAGGTTCTCTTCCCTTCCAAATGAAACTGCTCAGAGAAACTTCTAGAAATTGTTGTGGTTGTTACTTCATTTTCCTGCACTCTTCATTGCTGCTGCAGGTTTTTGAAGCACAGCAGAGGACAAAGAACCCTGACCTTTTGAAGCAGCCAGGACCAATTTCTTCCCAGCAGAATTTGGCAGCACTAATTAATGTCCAGCACCATCAGCACCAGGACTGTGTACAAGTGCTATAAAGATGCATCAACCTCTACTCCAACACATAGTAAAGAAAGGATTTTTAAAAATCTCAATCAGCATCTCACTATGTGAGGTGAGAGAAATTGTTCTAATGGTGTGACAACCTCAAAAATATAGAAAAGGAAATATTGCTTAATTTTTTCAAAACCGTGGGATTATCATGGGGGAATTATTAAATCGTATTTCTGGCATTGAAACAGAATAACAACCAAAAAGGAACACGAACTTAAAAAGGAAATTCAGCCACCCTAGCAATTTTTGTACTAATTTATCCATTAAATAAAATGTATAATTTTGAAAAATATTTTAAAATTCACATGTAATACAGTAAATCATCAGGAGAGAGCATCATATTACAAATATAAAAATCAGGTCACACTCAAGGAAAGGGAAAATTGCTCAGGTATAGTTTTCTACTCACAGTAAAAGCCACTTCTTAAAGCCCATAAAGTATTGGGATGGAAAAACTCCCATTTGCATTTGTGAATGTTTGATTCTCAGGGCCATTAACTGGCAGAAAATTGCATTGAATTAAGTATGAATTCCATCTACACTTTTACTGAGAATTAATGATATGCAACATATCACAAGCTTTAATGTCTTGCAGCTTCATTTAAATAGAACAGCCATTAACATTTTGCAGGATTGCTCTGATTTTCAAAGAGAGGCCATCTCCTTGTTATTTGTACTTGACTTCCTCTGTGTTTCCTCTGCTTGTTTATTCATGATAGAAATTATGTTAGGCCTGTCACTTCAGATAATTAATGATGCACAAGGAAAGCCAGTAAAGAATACCCTTGGCTGATTATTCATAATTACTCAGATACTGCAATAGTTGTGCTAATGGGGAAATCTATCTTTGATTTAATTATAAAACTAGATTGAAATTGTTTAGGAAAAAAAATTGATCTGCTCCGTTTCTGTCTTTTATGATAGAACTCAGTAAAGAGAAAATAAGAAGCTCTTGATACTTATTACAGTTGTTATCTAAATGCTTCATTTTTAATTACTTTGTATTCTCTCAGACAATAATGAAGTTGGCTTGTTTTAATTTGGGTGATTGATTGTCAAGATGCAATAACTGTTTCTCCAGTCTACACACCAGCACATTGTTTTTACATAGAAGCACCAAGCAGGAAATTGCTGCATGAGATAGGTTGGCATCACTAAATTTTTTCCAGAGAAAGTAATAGAAAAGGATAAATAAATGTAATAATGAAAATTAGAGACCTGTATCCCCTAACTACTGTCTCTGTAGGACAGAAAAAAATATTCACTCAATACACACTTCTAAAAATAGAAGAAATATTTGGGTTTTCTGGGTCATAGTCACCAAACTGGTGACACTGATCCATCTACCCTTTACAGTTTTATACCTAATGATGGATTTGGAGCTCTCTAAAAAGGGAAAATGTCCTACATGGTTTATGGGATGGTAATATTAGTTCTTTTATTATCCATTCTGATAGCATTTAAAGTTTAAAAAAAATATTAAATTGGAACATTGTTTAATGCCAATTCATGTGTAGGGCTCTTTATTTGTTCATTTCCTTTTATTTTTACAAATTTTTGTATTCTAAATGAGGAGAGATGTACAAGAAATAGAAATGTGAACAGGCAATAAACCTTTACCAGAATGTTGTATAGAAATCATAAGTACATACCATTAAATAAGCTTGGAGATTGTGATTTTAGTCAGATTTCCACTCCAAGTTTTAAAAAATAACTTATGAAAATATGAAAACTCTGCTCTCCTAATTTCACCTACAAAACTTTTCCCTTCTGGATAAATTCCAGATTTCAGAGGAGTTTCTGTGGTGTGACATGGAGAATTAATAGATTTGACAGTTTTGGAAGAGCTTTCTACTTCTAGAAACTGGAGATGTCAGCAGTATCTGAATTCCTCTTGGCTCTGTGGCTCTGCCATTCTTTCTTTTAAAAACTTTACTCTTTTCCCAAGAGAAAATCAGTATTTCTCTATCCGATTAGTTACAGGTGCAAAACAAAACAAATTTAAGTCTGCATTATTTAAGTCAATATTTAAATTTTTCCAGATCTGATCTCATCTGAGTTATTGTAAGGCAGCCATAAAATGTACTTTAATGCCTTATAATTTTTAGGTAACTTTTCAGCCCTGGAAACATTAAAATTGATGAGAAATAGTAACCTTAATAAAACTAGAAAATAATTTTAAAAATTTTAAGATGTTCTTTGGAATGCTGAAGAAAAAAAAATAATTTTGGAATCTGGCTATAACTACTTGGAAGGACTCTACTGCTGGCAAGGCGTGCAAGGGAATGATTGTGGATTTGGGATTTTCAGAGCAGCACCTCTGTGCAGTTCGTGTGGCTGCTCAAGGCTCAGTTTGTATCCCAGACTGTTTGTAAATGGAATCTGTTCCCATCTTTGGTGATTTCCTCCTTTTTGCTCAGGGTAGCTCCCTACAGGCTGGAATTTGTGTGAGAGTGGATGGCACAGATCCTTTATCCTGGGATTGGCAGCACTGGATGAAAAGCACAGAAAAATGTTCACTATTTAGATGAGCTTTGTTTGTTTGTTTGTTTGTTTGTTTTTTTACTTCTGTAAACATTGATATCCAGCTAAAAAGCCCCTCAATAACTTGCTGTGCTGAAATGGGGAGATTCCTCCTCTCATCACCGGTCTCGTCTCTTTAATTCCACACCTGATTCAGCTTTCTGAAACAACAGGGAAACAAGCAGCAAAACCAGGAATACATTTTCCCCGGCTTAGTGAATCGAATCCTTTCACCCCCTGAGAGGAGAGATTCCAAGCGAGGGCTCCGGTGCCAGGAACAGAGTGATAACAAATCACTTTTTGCAGCAACAAGCTGTCGGAGCAGCTCAGCCGTGCCTGTAGCATCACCCTGGGCACAGCTGATCATCCCTTCTGAGCTCTGAGAGGACCTGGAAATGGAGACGAGTCAGTGCCCTAATGCTCCTCGGATAAATAAATTATCCCCCCCAGCTGCTCCTTCCAGAGAGAAGGAAATTCTCTGCTCTGCTGTTCTTTATCACCACCGCGCTTGATTTTCCTTGTCATCATCACCCCGTGCAGGTTTCTCCTTGTGGATGGTGTTAAACAGCTCAGTTAACACCTGGCACCACCCAAAAAAACCAAAACAAAACAAAACAAAAAAATCTCTCGCTCGACAAAGGGGGCTTTGTGCATTTGTGCTGCGATTTCAGGGTGAGAGTGGGAGCATCAGCTCGGAGATTTAAGGGAGAAGTTTGGAGAAATGCAGGCATCTGTGTGTCCCAGGGAGAGGTTTGAATTGGCAGCTTTCCAGCAACACATGCTACTGACAGAGTTTAAATTTATTTTGTGCCTGGCAGAAGTACTTCATTAATTGCAGAAGCACTCCTTGTCTAAGGGTATAATCAGAAACAAGGTACTTAAGCTGTCATGATTCAATGCAAGAGTTGTGGTACTTGGGGAAAAGTAAACAAACTAATACTCCTCCCAGGCTGACTTCTTCCTTGGCAGACTTTATAGGCTTAGTGCCTGATTTGTCTCTTTTTTAAGTGCTTGATTTTCCATTAATCTGTGCATCAGAGCTGGCAAGCACATGATCTGTAAAACTGTAAGAACTGTGAAGCTATAAAAGGCATATGAAGAATGGCATATGTATGAGAAAACCTGTACATTCATCAATATACTGTAAGAAGTTAGACATCTATCTGAAATAAAACCATGTGCCTATTGCCCATAAATTTATATTCAGACCTATGCTTACTGCAAATGTTTCAAAATTCTCTTTTTTGTAAACCAACTTTTCTATTTCATGGTGATTTATATAGGTAAATGTGAAAGCTTCATGTTGAGAAGATTGGTTAGTCTCTGTTTTTTCCAAATAGGCACATGGACAATCTGATCAAGCTCTGAGATAATTTGGGAAAGCTGGAACAGAGATCTATGAAAAATGTGCTTCAGACTTGTCCAGATCTTCATGTGGGACAGGACCACAACTTCTCTGACAGATTGTTTATAACTTCTGGAAGTGATTTTCCTGCTCTGGTGAACTTAACCACTCCTTCCATTGTTTGG